>NC_140041.1:13594039-14794039 GCF_963513975.1 Fringilla coelebs
ACTTTAAACCATGTAAGCTTTTTCTGGAAGATCACAGTGAAGGATCCTGGCTGTTACACAAAAGGATCTCCTCTCTAGTCCTTGCTCAGCGTCTGCACCGTGTCTGCAACAGAAATGTGATGTGAAACATCAGAGAAGTCAACATAAACATCACCTGACCCCTCTCTCACCTACCAAGAAAGACCAAGAAATTGCATTGCTCACTTGTTCTCACAACTGCAGTCAGGCAAACGTGCCCACCTATTGCCCACCCAAGTTCTATCCATTTTTGTCTCTTGAGCTCTTTTGCACCTACTGTAAACAAGCTGAGCTGCCCCGCTGCTGCATGAGCGTCCCCCTCTTTTTTCTATAGTGCCCAGGGATGAGGCAGGGCAGGCAAGGTTGATCACCAGCTCAGCTTCCCCCATCCTGCCCATGGTGGGCACAGATCCCTCCAGTACAGGCTGGAACACTCACCTTTTCTCAACAGCCAAGGTCCAGAGCTAAGTTGGAGAGGTTGGAGGCTATTTCATATTTTTCCTCACACAGGCATGATAAAACCTTCCCATTTCTGTCTACTTTGATCTTACCTTAGTTTGCAGTTGGGGGATTTTGAGAATGATGAGTGCTTATGAAGAGGGGTGAGGGCCTAGCTGGATGTAAGGTTTGTGCCCAAGGTTTTTGCCAAAGCCTAGCAAAGCTTCTGCCGTTTCCCAGGCTTATTTTCATTGGTCCCAGATGATGTTCCATGCCTGTACTGACTTCTGTGCATCCTGGTTTTAATCTGTTTACCTATATATTGCCCACCAAGTTTTTTATCCAGAGACATTCCTGTGAAGAAATAGTAGACACATTAGTGGATCTGAACCCAAACTCCAGAGACAAATCCTCCTGCTTTGCTGAATATTTTGATATGTCTTGGCATCCCACGAGGTGCTGGACATTCAATCCATGGCCCCAGCTGCATTGCCACACAGTGGGACACCCCAGGCAGTGTCCTGCACTGGGCAGCAATGTCCCTGCTGCTCTTGTCCCCACTGTGAACATGCAGCAGCCACCCCTCACATGGGCCCAGAGGTTTTCCATACACACTCACCTCCAGCAGTGCACATAGCTAGAAACCATCCACCAGTTCCTGAGCTTTTCTGAGTCCCCTCTGCTTCCCACAGCAGGAGAGACAGAGACACTGTAATAGGAACCTCCCTACAAGGACCTGATTTTGAAAACAAGCACAGGATGGACTTTTGCAGGCTATGAAATGGGCTTGCCAGGGATGCCTTGTGTTGTTGAAATGTAATGACAAGGTAGACTCTAAATTTTGTGGCAGATGGATGTGATTCCTGAGGCCTTTGCAAGGCATTGTGAGAAAGGAAGGTTTTTCCTAGACCATGATGGCAAGCTGCTTTCAGGGACACCCAGGTGTGTCATGCAATTAAAAGACCTTTATCAAAGACACACATTTCCCAACCCTCTTCTCCGGTGAAAGAATTTTGGTTTTGTTAAAAAGAAAAAATTGGAACAAATCCTTCTAGTGCCTTGCCCTGGCTTTGTAAGAAACTGGCAGATTTTCAAATCAAAGGTGCCTTATGCTGAGCAGCCCCTTCCCCAGCCATCCATGTGCTCCTGCACATCCCTGGCAGCACTCTGAGACAATGGCCAGTGCTGTCCTTCATTGCTGAGCTTCAGGCCTTACCCCACTAAAGTCTGCCCAGCTTTGGGGGTAAAAGCTCAACTTCTGGAGCTGCCACCTGCTCTAAGGACAATTCATCTTCTGGAGACTGCATCAACTCAAGGTGCCATCACCCTGTGCTGCCAATGGGCTCTGCTCACACTGGGTGACAGAAGGGACCAGCCCTGCTGGGAAACTCAGCAAATTTGGCCTGATGCCTGTCAGCCAAGGAGGATTAAATAATGACAAAGGGGATGATGGACACGGTGCCACGTTTGCGAGTAACAGACGGGAAGGTGCCTGGTTGCTGCAGCAACAAGGCTGGGAAGATGGGTTTTTCTTTTGGGAAGATGGGTTTTTCTTTCTCTTTTCACCTGCCAATCTTCCCCCCACGTCAGGGCCCTGCTGCTGCAGGAGACGAGCAGTGACATTTACACTCCCACTAACAAGCTGGTTCAGTGATGGGCAGCTCTGCAGGAGAGCATCTGGAGTCACAGAGCCTGAGCAGAGAGGAGGGGAGTGTCCTCTCAAGCACATAGAATAATTTGGGACTTTTTGTTATTATGAGCATTGCTGGGACAGGATCATGCATGGAAACAGCAGGCAGAGCCTCAGTGGGGCACTCAGGGTTTTTGACCCTTTGTGTGGGTCAGGTCCTGCAGCTGATGGGAGCAACGAGATGTCACTGCTGCCCACAGAACATCTCTGCATGTCCTGCTGGGAGAGGGAAGGAAGAAAAAGGATGTTAAAAGGAGGATTCACAAGAAGTCCAGCATCACCACAGGAGCAGTTTCACTTCTCAGCCTGTTCATAGCAGCAGGCTGTGCCATCAGCCGTGCTCCTGCAGTTCAGCATTCCTCAGTGCCCCAGGAATCTGCCTTTGGCTCCTTGAGAGAAACCTTACTAAGGAAGCAGAAGTGAAACTCAGGCTGCTTTTTCTTCCCTGTATCTTTGCCACCACTGTGTCTCTCAATGCTTTTCTTTGCCTTCTGGATAAGACAAGGTTCAGTTCGCCCAGAGTGTCACAGTAATAATAGGAACAGCAGTAATAGGAGTAATAACAATAACAATAATAATGCTACTGCAAAGTAAATGTAAGAAAAACATAACAGCTACAAAATGAATTGTAGTGGTGGTGCAGGAAACTGCTTTGGGTCATCTCTTCTCTCTTACTGGTTGTTTTGCATCTGGTATGAGGAGGAAAGTGGGAATTAAGAACCAGCAGCCTTTCCTAGTTGCCAGACTTCTCTGCCCCTGCAGCCTGCTGAGGAGGTGCCTCATTGGACCATGAACCCCAAACTGGGGGAGGAAATAAATATCATGGCAAATAAACCCTGAAATTTGTGTATTCCCATGCCCAACAGAGCCAAGGAAGGCGGATTTCCTAAGGATCTTTGGCTGCAAGTCAAAGACTATAGTAGGGATGGCAGTGATCCATTTATTTGAAGGAGAGCATCAATGGGTTTTCTCTTGTCTAGAGTGCCATCCTTCTGCACAAAGCTTGGACATTCCTGATATTGTGGAGATTTCCATCCTACTGTCAAATCAAGATTAGGCTGACAATTATTAGTAATACACAGATAAACAGGCTGCTCCACCAGCATCCCTGTCCCCATTCTTCCCTCTGAGCAGAGAGCATGTGCTAATCAGCCACATCCACATTTCATTAAGAAGCCAGGCTAAAAGATTAGGATGCTGAGAAGGGTAGCCCCCTTTTTAGTGTCTTTACCCCTCTCTGAAGCTGGGGCAGCTCCTTCAGACCGAATTTTAAAGGGCAAAGTACCTGATATGTTGTTACACAGTTTCCTCTGAGTAATTGCTCCGCTTTTCTACTTCTCCACTAAAAAATCCCAGCATTTCCCAATTGGTGCTTAAAAGTACACCCAACAATCTGCAGAGAAGAGATGACTGAACAAATATACAGTCAAGCCTGGGGGAAAACTGCATGAAGGCAGATTAGAAAAAGACCAGAGAAATAATCTTTCAAATATTGAAACTGCAGAAATTAAGAGGATATTTGCAGAAATCTCTCATTACAGAGAGCACACAGGAAGCATCAAGATTTCAACCTGACCAGTGCATGAAGGTTTTACAAGAGAGAAACCCAATCTTTCCACCATGACAAGTCCCTTGTCAAAGTGATCAATCAGCAAAGCACAGAAAATGAGGTCACTCATGGAGTTTTTTCCAGCAACTGAAACTCAGCAGGAATGGCCCCATAACATCTTTCAGCAGAGGGTTCAGGATGGAAAGTTCCTCCCCATTGTACCAGAGCCCACAGTGGGAGCTCCAGCTGGGAAGAAGCTTGGCAGCTTGCATGGGCAGTGGGTCAGATGAAGGAGGAATAGAAGAAAAAATATCTTTTTAGCATTCTTGACTGGAACCCACATTTCTTCTCATTAAAAAAACAATTATATTCTCTTCTGTTAGAGGAGGTTTTTTTAATTGTGAAAATTGAGATGTTTTCATGCCTTGAGGGTTGACTTTTTTGCCTTCAAACCCTAATACAGAAAAAGACAGAATCCTTTACAAAACATACTTGCAGAACATACTAGCCTGAAAGACTGTACCAGTGTCAGGCAGGCTGCCCTGTGGTGAAACCTTCCATGCTCGTGCTGAAGTTCCAGTTTGGACCCTTTCAACATTTCAACACCACTCCAATATCCTTTTCTGATTCCTGAATCCCCTCCCTTCCCAAAAACTGTGGGTTGCCTCTTGTAAAACCTGCCAAGAATCAACTGTCCTACAAGGGCTGTGCCACCCACCAGTCCACGTGTCCATGGAGCAGCAGAGAGGAGCACCAAGAGCTGTGCAGAGGCTTCCTGACCAGCTGCAGACGCTTCCACAGGCGCCAGTGTTCTCCTTTAGCTGTGTGGCTACATCTCAAATGAGCCAGGTGCAATTTCCCTCCCACGGCCTCAGAGCAGGGCTGGCGATGCTGCTCAGACCCTGGTGGCCCCAGCAGATTTGCACTGAGCTGCTGGGCTGGCCCTGGGGAATCTGTGCTGTCAAATAGGTATGGAGTCAAAATTGCAGAGCAGCAGCAAGCACGAGCAGGGGACTCTGCCTGGTTCACGGTAGAGAAAAGCTGTCCTAGAAACAGGAGCCTTGCACATGGAGCTGAGCCAAGTTTGGGATCCTGTTGCTGCCCAGATTATCCTCACATCCCGACTCGACCTGGTCATCGTGGAGGAGAAGGTTTTGAAAGCTGCAGGGGGTGACATCAGGGTTAGATGTGGGAACTTGGTTTCCCTCGCAGTGAAATGAGTGTTTCTGAGCTTTGTCTCTTCCCCAGAGAGCCGTGACGATTCATTAGGCAATTGTAAAATCAGAATGTGGCTGCTGACTAAAAGTTGCGGCTCATTAATAGCCCTATTTATTGCCAACCAAATAATTAGCTTAGACATGCATCAGCAGGCCTTGATTGCATATGAAATAACTGCCTTATTACATAGAAATCAAATGAGTTTCTGAGGACAGCTCAGGTGTCACCTCAACCCCAGAATCGAAAAGGAAGAGAAAAAAAAAAATGGAAAAAAAGCCCATCCACTTCAATGTGTTGCTCAGCAACAGAATTTGCGGGGGAAACAATCTAGGAATGAAGGAATGAGCATTTCCAAGAGAACAGGTTATTTCAGGCAAGACATCAGGGACGAACAAATGTCACAGAGGAGGAAAACTTCAATTTTTTTTTCCTCCTTTAATCAATAATTCAAACTAGACATTTTGGATAAAACAAGCATTTAAGTTAGCTGATTAAAAAACAGAGATCCCAAACCTTTACCAAGAGTCACATTGCTGAGGAAATGTTTATTTGTTTGTGTGAGGGAAACGTTAGATTTACTAGACACCGAATTAAAAATTGAAAAACGCTCTTAGAAATGTCACTTGTTCATTTAAAGAGGAAGATGATGTAATGCCAGTACTGCTATGTTGTGCAGCATCCTTCCCAGAGCAATGCCGTATTAATTTTGCTTTTCTCCTTTCCCGTGTGCCCTCCTTTCCCTCCCTTCTCCTCTCTCTTCCAGGACAAGACGAGCGCGCTGAGCCTCAGCAATGTGGCGGGGGTTTTCTATATCCTCATCGGTGGGCTCGGACTCGCCATGCTGGTTGCCTTAATCGAGTTTTGTTACAAGTCCAGAAGTGAATCAAAGCGGATGAAGGTGGCATCCCCTTCCACGGCCTTTCACACCTCCTCTCTGATCCTCCCCCGGCTCCAAAGCTGCCTTCACAGACGGATGCAGACCATGGGTGGAAAGCCAAGACATAGGGATAATGAAGTGACTGTGTCACTCAGCCTGCTAGAAAGGAATAGGACCAGCTGAGGAAGCTGATAGAGGGTCAAGTGGGCTGTCATGGGGAGCTGATGCAAGATCAGACGTGTGGCAGAATGCTAATTCAAAACCCAGACGTAGAGCAAAACCACACCACAAGCAGCAACAGAAACACATTGAAATTCCTTAAAATGAATGAAGGCAATGTGTGTGCAGCGTGGATGAAGTGTGCTGGGGCTGGTGTGATACAGCCAGTGCTGCAATATGGAAAAATCCCCAAACCCAGGCTCCTAACAGCAAGATAAAACTGGGAGAGTGCAGTAATGATTCACATCCTGTTGTTCCCTTTGCTGGCACCCTGCTGGCACCATTTCCAGGCTGACAATATCAATACATGCTCAGAGCATTGTTGCCCTGGAATGGATGATGTGGGCCTCCAAATCCCAGAATGATGGATCCTCTTTGAGAGAAATTGGCCTCCAATGTCTCCCATAATGGTTTTTTTTAACTGCACCCTGTCTTGGTCTTGCAGAAGCATATTTCCTGCAGCCCAGGAGATCTGTTTCAGCCCTAAATTCTGGTGTGCCTGAATTTCTGAGTGTTGTGTCAAGAGTGGATTAGATTTGAGAGCCTTGGAGATAGACATTTAATGCAGCACCTGTGGAGCAAGTACATCTGAGCAATCCCTTATACAGATACTGGGGTGTTAGGGGAAGCAGAGGGATGTGTGACACATCCCTTGTGTTCCTCATCTTGACCTCTCCCATGAGCATGGAATTTGTTATGGAAATCTGAAGCACACAGTGAGTTTCCAAAAATCCAAATAGGTTTTTATTTCACTGAAACTCACCCAGAATCAAAAGGAAAATAAGCAACTGCTTCTTTGGGTTTATGTTGCCATTTCACAGCATGCTCAAGGTTTTGTCAGCAATAATAACATTTCTAATGCACTGAAAATGTGCTACAGCTCTTTTCCCATTGAGGTCCAGGAAATTCCACAGGCAATGAGAGCTACCTTGAGCACAGGGGTAAAATAATATGAACAAATAGTGTCCATGGAACTACAAAGATTGGATTATAATTTGTGCCCACTGTAAATCTAGGTATGGCACAAATGCACTGCAAGAAAAGTGTCAGAATGCAATAGCTCAGTAGCTATTCCAGATTTATCTGTTAGGGAAAATTCTTCACCTGAATATCCCAGTCCAGAAAGAATGATGGTACCCTTGGAGATAGCTTGAATGCAAAGAAAACAAATTGGCTTTATTTTTTAGATGAATTGTTCTAAGCAGGTCGTTTCCTTAGATCTCTGAAAGCAAATGTTTTGGATATATCTGAAACAGGAAGATGAAATTTTGTTTCCTGAATTAGGCTTGCATTTCCTAGTTACCTCAGTCATCACTGTAGACAAAAACACAGGCACATGCTCAAGTTCTCACATGAGGAAAGTTAAACATATGTTTGCAGTGAATCAGAGTCCACCGTGCATAACAGTCCTGGAGTAGCAATAGCATCTCTATGGGGGAAGTGTGTAAAATACCTCTGCTCAGATCCAGGATGACTGTTCTTATGTTGTAGAGTTTGAAGAGGTTTTTGGCATATGGCACTGATGCTTTATACCCCAAAATACTGCTGAAACATTTAATTTTGCATGTAGAAGAGGTGTGAATGAACAGAGCAGATGCAGTGGGGACATGGAGAAAGTGAGAGTCTGAATGGAGACAAGGAAGGGGAGAACAGTTACAGAAAGACAACACTGGTTAATATTATAATTTCTCCAACATTGCAAAGGACAGGGGGAGACCCCCCCGTCTTTCCTAAAAAGGGTTTTTGTTTAATCCCACAGCAATCAATCAACGAAGCCATACGGACATCAACCCTTCCCAGGCCGGCTGCAGCAGGAGGCAGTGGAGAAAATGGACGTGTGGTCAGCCACGATTTCCCCAAATCCATGCAGACCATCCCATGCATGAGCCACAGCACTGGCATGTCCCTGGGAGCTACGGGATTATAATTGGCCTTTTGACCCATCTCCTGGGTGAGAGCAGGGGCAGCCCAACTCCACCTCTCCAGAGCCAAAAAACATACCCAACACCAACAAGACAAACGATGATGACAGAAGGGACAATTGGATGGATCTTCTCAAGGAAATCAAATAAATTTCCCTTTTTATTTGCAAACAGATCCACTGGCAGGAGAACAGAAACAGGTCTGTACTGCAATAAGGAGAGTGTAATGGGATTTTACAGACTCGTGAACCATCCCTGATCAAAGAACCACTGGAACACTAATGAGGACTATGCCATTTTGTTTTAACTTGGTTGTTAATAAGTCTTAGTGTGTGCAATATATATATTTTTTCTTACTAATTCCTGTGGTGTCAGGGTAACATCAGCCCTTTCCCCCTTCCCTGCTCAGTCCTTCAATCTGGTTTAGTTTGGGATGCAAACCACAACGTCTGAGCTACTAAAGGCAAAAAAGGAAAGACCAACATGTGGCGAGTAGAACTCAGTGCAGGGCGTCAGCATTGACCTCTTTTGTCCATCGTGGTTCTGCCTTCGTTGTTCTGTGGTGAACTTGGGCTGTGGAGTTATTGCAGCGAGGCAGACAGAGCTGCCCCCAGCTCTCCCTGCAGCACGAAGGACTCGATGCAGGAAGAAACCAGAACACAAACACGAGGCTGTTTTACAGGGGGAGAAGTGATGGGTGAGTTTGGAAAGCCCAGGTAGCGTGAGGACAAGGCAGTAATTCTTCCAGAGATGATGAGCGGTGATTCAAGAGGAAAATCACGTGCCTGGAGTGCAGAGTGGCAGACTGGAGCAGAGGGTTGGTCTAAGATCACGGTCGGCTGCTGAAGAGGGAAAGCAAATGTGGCATTTATTCCCCTCACGTGTGACTCTCCTGCCCAGGTTAGTGGGGGCTAATAAGCAATTGTGAACCATTTCTTCATTGCTTAGCTTCTGTGTGTGCTCCCTTGCTGGTGGTCACATAAGGGAACCACCCCGGGCCAGGAACAGGCCATCTCCAGACACCCAGCTCTAGACAGCTGCCAGTTAACCAGCGCAACGTGCTACACGTCATGGGCTGCAACGGGGACACCCTGCCCTCCTGCTCTGAAATCCCTGTAGGGCCATCCTTTCCTAACTCAGAGGGACATTCTGTAGGTAGCTGGCCAGAATGGATTCCTGGAAGGAGCTGCTGAAGCAAACCAAGGAGGAGATCATGCAAGAGCTTAATTCGAGCAACCATGACATTCAGCAGCATCAGTGCTGGTCACACTCAGTCTCCCCACTAAGCTGGGGCTTGTCTGGGTACAAAGCCAACAGTAGCAGATTCCCATTCGTATCCTTGGAGAGGGGGAAGCATCCACAAGTCAGGAAAGCAGGCTGCTGACCCCAAACTTGGTGTTGCAGAAAGCCACAGTGCCAGACAGGCAGCTGGGGGTCCAGCCACAGGCCTGGAGGTCAAGAGGGCAAGAATGGTTTTCCAGAACCACACAAAAGGTTCATTCTGTGAATCTCTGGCATGGACAGACAAATGCTTCCCACCCTGGTGGACCTGAGACACCTCAGGGGTGTGACATTCTCAAGTGAAGGATTCCCAGGGGAACATCTGGTGAGGGAGAAGATCTGTGGGGCAGGGGCTACAGTGAGCCCACTTGGCCTGGTCCCATCTCACTCATGGCAAATAAAGTTCAAAGGTTCTCACAGAGTCCAACAAATACCTGTCCAGGGACTGAGCTGCTGCTGGAGCATTCTGAGCTGCTTTTTCTCATTTTCTTTACTTTTTTCTGGTTTTTGCAACATAGCAAGAGAGGAGCCACGAAAGAAGGGAAGGTGAAGAGAAAACGATGCAGGCAAATGACTGGCACAGGTCTATGAAAAGAATCTGGAAGTAAGGCTGGAAACTGTGGGAATACCAGTTTCCATTAGTGTATGACTGTGCAGAGCAATACATTTACCACTTCTAACACCAGCCTGGTCTGAAGCATCAGCTCCACTTATCCACTTGTCATGCTACAGTTTGGAGACCAGCAAGTCAGAGTCAAGGTCCCAAGCCTGGGCACAGCATGTCTTGTGCCAATGTTTTCCTCTGTCCAAAACTGGGAACATTATGATCTTCATCTCTCATCACTGAACATGAACTCCTTTAACAGCCACTCCAAGCTTCACTTCAGGGCGCTTTCTGTTGTTCATCCTTCTTTTTAACCTGCTTTTCTTAATTTTAATGTCAGTTCTGTGTAATGCCAGCACAAGTGGAGGCATCCTTATCAGCACAAGCTCTTTTTTCCATGTCCAGAGCTCTCAGATGAGTCTCCTGTCCCAGCTCTTGTCGTGTTCTGGGCCAGTGTGGTGGGAACAGGCTACTGGTCCTCCTCCAGGAGCAGGAGTGGCAGCAGGTCACAGCAGTCTCGTGAGCAGCAGCACTGCTAGAACTGGCCACCTGTGACATGAAGATGTGAGATGCAGCTGTGAAAGGCTTTTGATCAGTGGAGGGGTTACAGAACAAAAAAAAAGAAAAAAAAAAGTGAATAGGACAAAAGCGTGGAAAATGTAAACTTGTAATATGTATTTTTACTACACTTTTCTTAAAAATAGAGTAATGGTAAAACTCTTAAAGACATTGACATTTTTTCTCAACAGGATTCCATATTTAACAGTTTTGGCTTTCATTAAATTTTGCTCTTTGGTACCTGGATCTTTTATTTAACAGCTATATTTGTTTTAACTCTCTTTTGGTTTCTCTTTCGTTCTTTTCTTTTCTTTTCTTTTGGCAGTACTGCAAAGGATTTTGCTTTATCAAATGCAATGGTGTTTTTCTTTTCACATTTTCTTTTTTTGAAGCAACATTTTTATTGGTAATTATTATTTACACGAAAAAAAGGAAACTATCAGCTGGAATTTTAGAACCAAGGATCCATGATCCATTTCTCATACCTGTCCATGCCGTTTTGTGCCAGTGCTGGATGTGTGGAAATGAAAATGATGTTACCCCTCAGGCAATATTACCCAACCTGAATCAAAAGAGATTTCTTTGATTTTTGCTGTGTCTGACTTGTGAACAGCAGACGAATAAACTGCTTCAGGTTGAAATTGGGAATCTATCTAATATTTACCCAAGAGTCAGGAAACTAAATATTCATTGGGTTCAAAATTAATGATTTTGCTTTGTTTGGAGTCTTGTGGGGTTATTTTTTGAGGAGGGCTATTAGAGGATTTTAGCTTGTTTATACAGAGAGAGAAGACCTGGCCAGCTCAGAGAAAACTCAGAACCAGCACTGGTCCAAAAATCCCTACCAGGATCAGCTTTCCTAGGAGCTCCCATGCTTTTTCGGAGGCTTGGACATTTAAGATGCTTCTCACTCAGTTTTCACACAACTGACCTGCTAAGTTCCTCATCCAAAAGCCTGTAGGGAGAAAAAGAGAAAGATTTAAAGGGTGTTGGACTTTTATGCAAATACTGACAGCTGCTGAGGTAAACTGCACTCATTAATGTCATGGTCTTGTGGAGCACTGGGTGTCACAGGTGGGGAAGGACTCCCCTTCCCACATCCTCACTCCCAGTTATCATCTGGGAAAGCTGAGACACACAAGTGCCTTTGGACCAGGCATCCCACAGGCCAAGGCTAGAGAACCAAGATCTCCAGCATCCACAGGTGGTGTCTTCCCCACTGGTAAGTTTTAAATACAGAATCAGCATGAGGCAGAATTAATGTTTTGAGAGGGCCAGTGAACCCTGAGGCTTCAAACAGCAAGAGATTCCCAAGCACTGGGGCCTGAAGGAGAGGCTTCCCAAGGGCAGGTTATCCTGCATCATCCCAGTTTGGTCTTCTACAATTCCCTAGGAATCCAGTGCTGTGCTGGGGGCTTGGATTCTGTCACAAAATGCCCTTCTTGTTCAGTGGTTCACTTTTGGATCCCAGTGAGATTACAAAAATGCACAAGAAACATTCCTTTAAATCTTAGGGTGAACAGGACAAAATTTCCTCCTAGTGGCAAACTCAAATATTCCTTCTAAAGTCTCCAGCAAGAATCCTTCTTCAGCAGTTGTTGAAGCAAAAAAAAAAACCTCTCTGAACCCTGAAGTGCAGCAGGAGAGCGACAGATGCATCACCCAATCCATTCCTTTGCTGTGGGGTCAGGACCCAGAGCTGGGATGCTCCAAAAAGATTTGGCTGGGCTTGATTGTCCCACCTGCCCCCAGGTGCAAGCAGAACTTAAATGATCCAAGTTCAGGGAAGGGACAGGGGGTGCATGAACATGTTCTGTAAACCAGTGGGTACCACCGGCCTGCTCAGCTCCAGCAACTCAGCGCTGTGTGTCCATCAAAAGTTTTGGGAGACAAGGGGAAGTTTTCACTGTGAACAGGGGCTCCTGCTCAGTTTCCAACAATATGGTCAGTCACCCAGGTCTCACACGTGGCTCTGGGTCCCAGGGGAACATTTCTGTGCACATTTCTAAGCCACATGTCAGAGCTTAGGCACCACCTTGAAGATGGAAACACTTGGGTTCCTACCAGCAAAGTACCAGCATAACCCCAAATCCCTTCTGGGGACCTGTTCTCTGGTGGCTTTTGTGCTGCTGGCCCCTCCTAAACACAGATGCCCCAGTCACCTTCATGTTACCTGTGAGCATAAATCAGTTTGTCATCCACCAGTGCTGGTTTTGTGTCTTGGTACCCCACTGCTGACTGAAGTCCCTGTGCTCTCATCTCTGATACCCAGGTAATTAATTAATTAACAGAGACATCAGGATCTCACAGTGCCATGCACAGCTGCCCAGCAGCCTGCAGGAGGGCAGGGCTTTTGGGGCTAAACCCACAGGCAAGCCCCAACTCCCTGTTGCTCCATTTTCATTACAAAGATGACACCCTTCCCACCTTCTTTCTTACAGAGCTGTTTTTTTCAGACACTTGGTCCTGATGGTTTGAGTCTACAAGAGGGATGAGTTTAGTGTGCAAGAACCTAGCACAGGGTCTCCTAGGAGCAGAGGAGTAGCTTGAGACTGATCACTCCATCAAAATCCTGACTATTTCCACCCTGGGATTCTACACTCAACATCACTTTCCATTTCCCTTCTGTCCATCCCCATCTCTCCTCCATTTGTACATCAATACCACCCTCAGCACTGCCAGGTTCTCTTCTCCAGGACCTGGAACGGGCTCTGGGTTTGTACATGGTGTTCTCTTAGAAGCAGATAAGTCCCTATCACCATATAGCTTTAGAAAGCAAATTAACTTTGGGATGGGGCAGAGGTGTGAATCCAGCTCCACCCTGGGAATGATCCCATAACCTCTCACACTGTCCTTGGGCAGCAAGGAGCCCTTCTGTGGAGCCACAGCCCTGCAAAGTGCTGGGTTACCTGGCTGTCCCCAGGTAATCTCCCTTTTTCTGGAGTGCACCTCTCCCAGGGAGGCATTTCTGTCTGGCTGCCAGGAACAAATCTGGCTTGGGGATGGAGAGGGAATCACCTCCATGGAGTGAACTCACCTGCTGAACCTGTGCCAAGGCAGAGCTGTCTCTAGAGCAGTGAAACTGCAGCCCTCACCCCCAGAAGGGTAATCACACCCCTTCCTCATGCACTAACATGCATACACAGATATTGAGATGCCTTTCATAGCCCAAATTAGCTGTCAAGGTACCTTCCTATTCCTAAGGACCGATGGGGTACAAAGTAACAGCCTCAAAGTGTGTTCATAACCCTGTAGGGCTGGTTTAACATGCTCTCTGGATCCCTTCAGCGGGAATTCCTTCCCTGTTCGGGCTGGCATCAAAATTAATGGCATGTTGTGTTCTATAAGTCCTGACTTTTCAGAGGAAAGGTACAGGGTGCTGTTCCCATCAGTGTTACAGTGTAATAAATCAATGCTTTCCCACTGGAAGGATTTCAGACGATTTCACAGCTCGCTCTCAGGAGCTCTAAACACAACCTGTCTGCCAGGCCATTGGCCCGTTGGGAAAAAAGTTTACATGAAAACAGGAAAAAGAGGGGAAAGGCTAACATTTGATGGCAGTGTTGTTGCCTGTTTCATGAAGGATGCTGGGGCCAGGGCAGCAATGGCAAGGTTTCCCCAGACCCCTTCTCAAGAGGGGGGCACAGCCAAAGGGAGCACATTCCCTGTGCCAAGGAGGCTAGCAAGGCTGGGAGGGTCTCACTGATCACACAGGATCAGAGACAAAATCAGTTTGCCTTCTTACTGCCAGACCCTAAAACAAACTGCTCCCAATTTCCAGAAAAGCAGCAGGAAAAGGGAAGAGGAGCGAGGCCAGGACAGGGCACCCAGCAAGTCTCCAAAAGGTGCCCGCAGAGTTCCTGTCCAAGCTTCTCTGAAAGTTGCTGCCCACAGAGCAATTCACTTACTTAACAGCATCTTTACCAAGTACAACTTAAATTCCTCTGTTCCCAGGAGCACATGTGAAAGACAGGAAGAGGCTGAACTTGAAAGGGGAGCCGGTTTATTGCCTCACATTAGCTCAAACTGCGTGACGAGCTTTCCTCACTTCAAAACCAATGTTGTTAACCTTGAAATCTGCATTATTAATATTTCAACATGAGTCCCATCAGGAGCTGCTGCAAGAGCTCTCCTGGACTCGTGACAGCTCGTCCTGTTTGATTCTAATCATATATGAATGCATGAGTTAAGAAGACATCATTAAAAGTACATTAAGCTTAATTATGCTAGCAGCCACAGACAGTGGGAGCATCGGCTTAATGCAGAATGCATAATTAGATCAGACCTAATCCATTAGATCCATATTTGTTAAAGAAAATGCTCCTTGTCTATAAGTGTCACTGCAAAGTGATCCATAGGGTTTGGAGGAGCAGCAGCATTTTCTGGGGGTTATTCCCTCCCCCCCCTCTGCCCTCCTCCCTGCCCAACATCCCTGTGCACACAGCTGAGCCCTCACTCAGCTCCTTGCCTGTTCAGTTAAACAGAAGCACACAAAAAACAGAGAAAGAGATCCCCAGGCCTGGCACCTGGAGGGGTGCTGCAGTGGTTTAAGGTATTTAAGATCTCTTTTGCAAGCACCTGGCCCCATCAGAGGGTCTGCAGATGCAGGAATGCACCCAATCCCAGGTGGGTGTGTGGCCTCACACTTGGACCAGGGATGGAAAAGGATGATGCCTTTACACCAACTCCAGGAGTATTGGCTGCAGAGTGGCTCGGGACAAATGTCCAAAGAGAACAAAAAAAGACAAAAATAAACCAAAATATGAATGCAAAAGTGTTTCAGCTCCTTCTAGGGTTGATCCAGCTCTCTCCACTAACACCAGGAGGGTGCTGGGATGGGCCTGCAGCCATGGCAGCAGGGAAGGTGACACATCCCTTTTCCCAGCAGCCCTAAGTCCACCCACTGCATCACTCTGCAAAGCCACAGCATTCACAGGAAACCACCATCACCAGTGGGAGCCGTGGGTTTCCTCCCCCACCTTCACCCCACAGCAGAGATAAGTGGTACCAGGAACCCCACACACCCCCAGGCTGCCTCAGCACGGTGGGGACATCAAACCTGCCCATGCCTGAGCCCACAGCTGATCAGGCTGTGTGCTCTGGTGATCCTCAGCTGGAGGATGGTGGGTCCTGCAGCCAAGTGCTTGTGCCAAGGAGTGATTCCAGCAGCACCTCTGATGCCTCCTGAAGGCTGACGAGAACAGAGACCAGACAGAGCTAAAGAATAGAGTAAGGATTTATTAGGAGGCCTCAAGAGATCCACCTTGAGCAGCACAAGAGCCCAGCCAGGGCTGCACCCCAGATGAACCCAAAATGATCACAAAATGGACAACTGGTCAGAGGTCTCACACTTTTATAAGTTCTGGTCCATTAGCATATTGGAGTTAATTGTCCAGTTACAGCTTTCTAAGGAAGCAGTTGAATTATAGTGAGCTGTGTATACTCCTAACTCCTGATGGACTTTTTGAGTGGGGGACATTAGGGGAAATATTGCAAGCAATCTACCCTCACAAGGCCCTTTAGAAACAGTATTGATCTGTCCAAATGGGCAGCTATTGATATGTTCAAAGTGAGCATTGTGTGCATTCCTGCTTGCACTGTGTGCATCCCTGTGCCATTTAAAAGCGCAGGAGAAACCTGGCCAAAAAAAAAATCAAATATGAGCACAAAGATCAGCTCTTTGCAGAAATAAATCTGAGGACCTTTATGTCCTCATCAATGCCCTTTGGTGTGATAATCCACATGGCAAGATGAAAGGATAAGCCCTGGTGCTGCTAATTGTCCTTTCCAGAGGAAAGCAATTAAACTACGGCATTCACCGAGCAATCAAAGGGAAATCAAAGTTAACCCCTCTGTGGCCAGCTTGCCCCAGCCTGAGTTCTGGCATTCCTGATGGGAGATGGGTTATGGCTGCAGTCACAAGCCACACACTTGCAGAGACTCATAAGCAGATTTTAGGCTCTAACAACACCCTCTGAGATCCCACCAGACATCTGGCAGAATTCAGCAAGATGCCACATATCTCCATCTCTGCTGCAATATATTTTGACAGGATCCTGACACAGCCACATGACCACAGTGTGATCAGCTTTTAGGTTTCATATGAAGAAGTGTTTTCATTCTGGTGTAAGAGAAATCTCCCCACCCCTCACAGACCATATGCCACATCTTTAGTACATTTGCTGATTAACCAGAAAGCAGGAAGGGAGCTTGAGCACTGCTCCAGTAATTCCTGGATCCTCTTTTAGAACAATTGGCACAGAAAGGGTTGCATCTTCTGTTCCTTTTTTAAAAAAAAATGCAAACAGAAAGATTCTCATGGGGTCAGTGGTGCTCCATGAGAAGTCCAGGTGGAAGGACAGGGGAAGGACAGGTCACTTCCCATGTCCTGGCTCCCAGAGTGTTCCCCTCTCCTACAGCCAGCACATCACCCCACACCCCTCTGTGTTTCTTGAAGGGCCCAAAAAGACAATTCAGGAAGACATTTCCAAGCTTAGGAAATGCAAAGCCCAGGTGTGTGGTTTTGCAGCAAGTGCTCTGAGTCCAGCCTGCTAGGTCCTGTCATCAGCTGGGAGGGCAGGACAGCAGCCCTGCCTCCCTCCACGGGGCACAGGGATGGATTTCCAAGGCAGGGCTCTCCTCCCTGCTGTTCCCAGAGCTGCCTGATGCCACAGGACCACACATGGGCACGGTGGGGTGCAAGGGCTGTGTCTGGAGCTTGGTGCAGAGGGGATTGACACCCCCACCATGAGCTGCAGAGCTGGGCTGGACCGGGAGGAACTGGGAGATTGCCAGGAGCAACAAAAATGTGTTGGGAGAGTTAGGGAGGGTTTTGCTGGGAGATCAGGGGCAGGAGGCATGGCTGGGATTTTGGAATCTGTCACTGCCTGCATCCCATCGCTGCCTGCAGCCCCTCCTGCAGCCGTGGGGAGGATGGGAAAAAGGACATTCACTTGCTTTTGATACCACGGGTGGGAGGGGAAACTCTCAGTGCCTTCCTCCTTCTGGTTCTGAGCTGCTCTCCAAGCAGGAGTGTAGGAAGGAAAGCTTCCTCATCCCAGCCTGTGGGACTGAGGCTTAATCCCCTCAACAGCACAGAGGAGTTCTTCAGCTGCTGACAGAGACAGGAGGCTGCTGGGCAGGAATAATGGGAGGGAGATTAAAAGGGGTCAAAAGAGAGGCTGAAAACTGCTGAATTATGTGTCTGGGGCTTCATAAGACTGGTGAAAAGGGGAGGGGTATGACATTAACAGGAATTAGGACATTGCAAAGGGAGAATTTCTGTCACTGAGCAGAGGCAAAACTCCAAAATGCGTGCCCTGAAATGAGCAAAACCAATTACTTTGCAGGCCAGGAAATACTTTTGGTAACTGTAGTCCATCAGGTAGTGCTGTGTGCCAGGAAGAAAAGATAGAGCCTAACTCCAGGCCAGGAAGAAACAACCAAACTCGTGCAAGCAGGCTGCAAACCAGAGAAAAAAACCCTGTGTGCTTCCCCAAAGATAGATCCTGACAGACTGCTGTGATTTGTTTTGTTGGTCTGTTTTTCTTCTGAAGCTGCTTGTGTTTCTAAGGGAGGGAGGTGTGGTAGGTTTAATGTAAATGAGCTTCACAAAAACATTTGATTTTTGTGGGGGAGCTCATTAGCTAAAATGAAGACTATAAAAGAAAAGTTGTCAAAGTGAGACATCTAAAGAGAAGATAATGAGTTGTACTGCAAAGCATAACTGAGTGGAAGGAATGTACATCTAGGGCTTCTCTGAAAGATTTATCTTGCAACCACTGTTAAATCACATGAAGAAATTGAAAGACTTTAAATTTGGGCAATAGACAGGATGAAAGGCTGTGGTTTGACATCATGATTGAAGGACTGACTGCAAGACTCCCCACTGCTGGAAAGAGCAGATGAAGATCTGGGTGTGATTGCAGATCACAATGAGGATGTTTGCCCCTAATGGGACAATACACTGTGCAGTCATTAAAAAGGGAAAGTTAAAAAAAACCCAAGCATATTCAAGGGTCACAGCAAGAATTCCACGTGGAAAAAACCTCTGCTGATGCCAAAAATATTATGCACGATCCTGGCCAGCCATCATGGGGAAAGCTGACCTGAAACTGGAATAACTGGGAATGCAACATTGCAGGAATTACTTCCAGCCTCACTTATTTTCATGCCTACCCGCAGGGCAGTGACCACTGTCACCTGAACAGCCTCTATCGAGGAAATGTCTTCCCTGAGCTGTCCCAAGAGTCCATAACCTTATTTAGAAAGTCACTGCACCAAGGCATGGAAGGGCTGGGCCAAAGTTGCATCTCCAAGAAGTTTTTCCCTCTGCCTGGGAAATCTGCTCTGAAATTGAGGTGGGAAGAGAAGCAAGGCAGAGAAGGGGCCAAGGACACTTTGAGCTGGTAGACAGGAGAAAGGAAGAGAGGGAGGTGACGAAGCAGATGCTGGTGCATAACGAGTTCCTCCGAGGAGCCGTGTCCCCGCACGCGGCGCCGGCAGGAGCGGGAAGCGCCGGGCGCCCCGGAGGTGCCACTTTTGGGGTTCCATCAGCTTCAGCTGCTCCCTGCAAACGTGCCTGGCTCCCTCCAGAGCTGCCAGCTCTGGAACTGGGACATGGCTCCAGCCCCCGTGTTCGGCAGCTCCCGAAGGTGAGAGAAGATTCACGGGAGCCCCGGGTTTGCTGGCTCCGAGAGGGATGAGAGCAGAAACCCTCGGAAATCCCCTGGGGCTCCTCCCGCGCCTGGCAGGGAGGGAAGGCTTGAAAGCATCATTTGTCCAGGAATAAGAAAGCAGAGTCTTTGTGCCAGTTGGCTTGGAGGCAGCGAGGTGCAGCAAGGAAAGCATGATATGGGTTTGGCAGCTCTCCAGGAGGGACTGGCTTCTCATTGCTGCTTTGGACCACCTCTGGGTGGGCAGTGTGCTGGAGTGGGGTGTTTTCTACAGCTCTGTAAATTGTGGAGCAGGGGTTTTTAGTGAGGTGTTTCTGAAGAGCTGTGGGATGTGACAGCGAGGCCAGGGATGACCCTGTGGGGTCAGGGGATGTCTCCTTGCAGCTCAGATCCATGCCCAGGTGCTGCACATTCCCAGTGCACCCCTCAGGACAGTCAGGATGCTCTCAGCAGTCCTTTGAAGGAGAGATGTCCAAAGTGCAAGTTACCCTGGAGGTGTTTGGAGACCTGGGTTCTCCTCCATGGCTTAGGTCTGTGCTTGGTCAGCTTCTGAAGATTTTCATTTTAAGAAAGAAAACATTCCAAGGTTTTTTCCTGTACTCTAGTCCCTAGGCACTCTAAGACTGCTGAGAGGGGTCCCTCAGGGGATGTGAGGGAGCAAGCCCAGCTCCTGAGGCACCTGGTGGTACAGAAGCCACAATGGCTCCCTCAGCAGGACCAAAAGCATTTGGGCCTCAAAAGTCATGGAAGATCTTTCTTAGGATGGAATATTTCTTTCATTGACCGATTGCTTTGCCCTCCTTCCCGCTGCTGTTTGTCATGTGTAAACACAGTCTAAGGAACAGAGAGCTCCCAAGGTTTCAGCTCCCCACCACGTGCCCTTAACTGATCATGCTGGTAAATGCTGCAAAGGGCAGGGAATCCTTTCAGCCGGTGGATATTGCACAGATTCCATTCTCACACACAGCACAAGCCCTCCCCAAGGAGGAGAGGAGTGAGGAGGAAGATCTCATCACGTCTGACTGATGTTTAGAGAACAACTTTGCGTCCCACCAGCACCAAAGTCCCAGGACACATCCTCTTGCTCCAATTTCCAGTTAGAGCCATGGAGAACTTTCTCTTGCAAGCTGGAAGTGGGCTAAAAGCAGCTGAGGGAGGAACTTCAGGAGACAGGAGGGCAACGTGAGCTCCTCCTGCTCCCACAGCTCAGCCCAGCCCAGCTGCCTGCGTGGCAGGGGCCAGACGAGGGATAATTGCTCTCCCTGCAATACTCTGTGTACATTTAGACTTCAATTAATTTGCTGGGTCTAAACGAACTGCCTCCTATTGCTTTCAGCAATCAAGTCTTGTTAATTGAAAATAGTGCTTATCTTATCTCTAGGAGAAGGCTGGACAAAAGTAGGGCAGCAGAATCCTGTGTGAAGGTAGCAGAAAGTGAAAGGAGGAGGGGGAAAATGAAGAGAGGGAGGGGAGCAGCCAGGGTGGCCACAGCAAAAAGTTCAGCTTTTCATTGCTTTTTTCTTTTTTTTCTCAAAGGCTTCAATTTTTTTTTAAGTGTCCCGGTTTGGAAGACGTTTTCTTTTTACCCAAGTTAACGTGGGTCCCACTTCCAGCTGGGTTGGGCTGTCAGTGGAGTTACGTGTGCTCCTGGGCCACTGGCTCATGCTGCAAGGGCTCGTGAGCACAGGGCTTGGGCTAGTGAACACAGGGCTTGGGCTCATGAGCACAGGGTTTGGGCTCAAAAACACCAGGTTTGGGCTAGTGAACACCGGGTTTGGGCTAGTGAACACCGGGTTTGGGCTAGTGAACACAGGGTTGGGGCTCATGAGCACAGGGTTTGGGCTCATGAACACAGGGTTTGGGCTCATGAACACAGGGTTTAGCTCCCTGCTGCCTCTGACACTTCAGTGCTGCCCAGGGCTGCTGGAGCACAGGATAAGTCTCTCACAGCTCGGTAACCCTGAGCACAAGGAATTGTATTTAAAGCATTTCCTCAGCTGCTGGATGAGCCCCAAGCAGTTAGTTGATCACCCCATCTTTGTTTCCACAGGGACAGCCACGGGAGAATCAGTGACTGAAAAGTCAAAAGTGTCTCAAAAATCAAACAATACCCAAAGCCCACCCCCTGCTCCCTTTCCCAAGGAAAGCTCTTTACAAAAGAAGACTGCCAGCCTTGCTGTACTGTTTGAAGAATGATCCCAGTTTTGTACCTTTAAATTAAGTTGCAGAATAAGTCCTTAAGACATGAGATCTAGCACAGGTTTGGGCTTTATTTTTTTCTTTTTCCTGGTCTGATTACTTAAACCCTCTCTGAGTTTGCCACCATTTGAACCCAATGTTATCTCATACACACAGTCGTCATCTCATTAAAGGGAAATCAGAGGAACTGACTTTAATAAATTTTAACACCCTGTGTGAAAAATCTGGCAATTAAAGCTTCCTGCCCCTGGACCTTTGAAAGTGACACGTGGCAAATCCCCTTCAGTCTTTAATAAGAGAGGATCATCAAAGGATGGTGGCACATGGGCATAGGAGAGGAGGCAGAGGAAGGGAAAAAACATCAAATCTGAAAGGGACTGCAAGACAAAAGCTCACCCTCCTGCCAGAAACTGAGGAGAGAAAAAGCATCATCAGAGGAGCCTGATAAGCCCAGCTTGTCCTGGAGCAAGGAAGGCAGGATGGAGGTGGGTCCAACCAGGAATGCATCATTTCACAGAGACCCCCCAAGTACAGTTCTGACAGGACTTTTGTGCTTGATGCTGATCTCACAAGGTAAAATGTTCTGGAGAGCAGCAAGCAGGGCCATGGAGCAGGCTGGCAGCTCTTCTGGAGAGCTTCTGGGAAAACATCCTCGAGATAAATGGATCATCAGGGTTAATTCACCCTCCCTGCTCTGTTTTGATAACAACCTGTCCTGGGATAATCACTTCTAATACTGTTTTTCTGGAGAAAGGGTTTAGGTGTTTTATTTATGGATGGGGATTTTATCACTGTGGAAGCTTCACCAGTGAGAAGGAGATGTGCTAACCAGGTGTTCAACTTCCCTGTAATCAGATAGAACCTCTCAAGATTTCTTGATCCTTCTAGTTCTTTCTGAAACCTTGAACCTGTTTTCTGAGCTCTCTATCACCTGATATTTGAGCAAATGGAAATTATGATCTTCATTCCCATTCCCTTATGACTCATCTCAAAAGCACATAAAATAGCAGAAGTATCTTGGAAAAAAAGTACAAAGTGTATATTGTAGGGGTTTTTATGACCTAGACTCTGACATCTCTTAATCTGGGGCTAAAAGCTTTCTTTTTGCTTTTTCTCCACTTCTTTATTATCTAGTTCTTCCAGGATGGCAAGAGATGAAAGAGATCTTATGATAGAAATCACTGATTTGGTGCCCGGGCAGGTGAAACTCAAGCAGTGAGGAACTGATGATGGACTGGAACTCATTAGCATGAAAATCCTCAGGTGCCTTATAAAGCTTCTCCTCTGAGTCTGCTGAAGTGATAACTTCACTGGAAGAGATTTTTCTGAATAGGAATGGCCAGCCAGGGACTATTGGTTTGATTGGATTGCAGTGAAGCTTCACATCACACCTGAAACGCAATCTGTGGAGCCAAAAAATATTTGTTAGGAGACCAAGACAGGAGGTTGTGGTGCAGCTTGGCGTTTGCCCAGCATGAGAGGCAGGTGAAGGTGAGCCACAAGCTGAAAATGGACAGTGTAGCAGCTAGAAGAAAGCAGGAGACTTGCTTTGGGCAGGCTGGGGAGCCCAAAATGATGCAGAGCAACTGAAAAAATGAAAGCTTAAGGTAGATGTTGGGTAAGTTCCTGGGGTAGCATTGCCTCTTCCCCTTCAGAGGCAAGGAAAGCTGGTAGGGCTCCATGCACAAAGCTTGGTTTGCCTTTGTTTGCCTCCATGAGCACAGAAATGCTACAGGATGACTTTTATATTGAGGGCTGTTGATCCATTCTTGGAGCGCCCACACTTCACCTCCTCCTGTCCTTATGTAGTTCCTGTGAGCATTTCTTCCATCCCCATCTCTCCTGTTACACATTTTCCTGTCTGGACACCTGGTTTCACCGGGATAGGTGTCCTTTTTGGCAAAGGGAGGTGTCTCCTGACCATTTTCTTGTTCAATGGGCACACAACCAGCTGGCAGCTCATCCCATCTCCCCTTGGTGTTTCCTTCCAGACCTCTGGTTCTCTCCTTGGCATCCAATATCCACTCAGGTTCAGGATTCTGCTAAGATTCAAGCACTATTTGTGCCTCTAGGTCTTTAGGGAAGATAAATCTCTTTTATTCAGTCGGCCCTTGCTGACACTGAGGTCAGAGCACAGGCAGTGTTTGGTGACACTGCTTGGTGACACTCCACATGTTCACAGAAGCACAGTGCTGTGTGTGTGTGTGAAGGAGGTGAGAGGCCCCAGTTCTTTAGCAGGATCTTTGAGACCTTGCACAAGTAGAGGAGAACACGTCTGCCCTGCGCCCAGACTCACCCAAAACTTGCACAAAACCAGCTCTGCACTGGGGACAAAGCCCAGGCAGGAGCCCAGGCAGGGCAGCACAATGCACTCTCCCCTCTCCTCTGACTCCAGCTCTAAGTGCCTCACTTGTGCCCCCAAATCCCAGCACTCCCCAAAAATGCTGCTCTGCAGCAGCTGCTCACACAGGAGGTCTAAGCCAGGAGGGTCCCTGCCTGCTGGGTGGCCCAGACCCCTCCTGTGCCATTTTACAGAAGGCTTTTGCTGTGGCTTTGCTACTCCAGGAATTGGCAAACCACATAGCAGGCATGAGGGGACTCAGCACTCTACCCCCAGTGCCTTTGGCTTCACACCCAAGCGCCTTCAGCCTCCTGTCCTCCAGATTTTTCTTGGCACAAGCCTTTCTTTTCCAGGGAAAAATATCACACCAACAGGCCTTGCTCCATCCCCCATGACTCTGGTTCTTCTGTGACTGCAGCAGCATTTAATCTCCAAGGCAATTTGGTTTTAGGCAAAAAGCAATCTCAGCACCCCTGCCTGCTGCCACTTGCCTGCAGCATCCCACGTCAGCTGCTGGAGGGAGAACGCAGCTGGGACCCCTGGGGAAGGCACACGGGCCAGGAACTGCAGGAAGCCGAGGTGTTTGATGTTTGCTGTATTTATTTATGCAGCAGCCACTGTCTCCTGGAGCCTCCCTTTCTGCCGAGGAGCGATAAACTGCTCTGGGCTCCTGCCTGCCCACCCCTGCTGGCTCAAACTGCTCTGGGCTCCTGCCTGCCCACCCCTGCTGGCTCCGTTCATCTCGTTAGCATGCACCAAAAACCCCTCCCTGCTCACACCCCTGCCGGGCTGCCCTCCCTGCCCTGCCAGCATGCCATGGAAACGGCCGAGCTGCAGGGCTGGGCACAGGGACAGGGCTGAGGGGTGGCTCCAGAGATGCCCTGGGTGGTCACAAGGCAGAGATGCAGCCTCAGAATTAAATTCCCCACTGCCCTTCTCACAGCTGAGCTGAGTATGGTGTGGTGTACTGAGCAATTTGAATATGTTTAATTAAATCAGCTTGCTTGTATGGTTTGCAGCTGAAGGTCAGGGATTCACATCTGAAGCTGCAGGGCTGACTCCAACAGGCCCCATCCTTGGATCTCCTTCTCCTGCATCATGGCTGGGAGCACACCCTTGCTGGGCTCTGCAGAGGACTTGAGCCTCTCCTTGTGTTGCAGCTCATCCCCAGGCGTGCTCAGCTCCTGCCCTGCCCACAGCAGCTCACAGTGCCCAAAGCCTCTCACCCTGCCAGGCTCTGGTGTCACCAGCAGTGTGCAGTGCCCAGCCAGGAGCTGCTCCTGCATCCCACATCTCCCTTGGCTCCATGCTGCTGTGCTCCCAGCCAGGCAGAGCTCTGCCCCTGCATCCCACTCCTGTGGTTACTGCACTCTGCCATGGCCCTGCTGCTCCTCTCCCTCCCCCAGCACGCTGCAGCTGAGCAGCCAGGGGAGAGGGGCACACTGCTGGGGGGGAGGATTTCTGAGAGGGGTTGGGTAGAGCTTCCCATCACAGCAGCAGGCTCAGTGTGCCGTGAGCTGGAGAGCAGGGAAAGCAGTTTATCCAGCAGTACCCAGCAGGGAGGAGGATGCCATCACCCAGGCAACAGCTTTGTGTGCCTCCAAATACCAGCCAGGCAAGTTGTGGCAGAGCCTTTGCCATGGGCCAGGCCAGCACCAAGGGGATGTTTGTTGTCATGCATGGTGTCTTGAGGGGATGCTGGATCTCCAGAAGCACCTCTCTGGTGACTGAATTAACAGCAGCCCTCTTGTGCAAGCAGAAGCTGGTGGCTGCAGACACAAGCCATGCACAGGCAGCAGCTGGGCTTGCACCCCAGCTTGACCCTGGGCAAGCAGCCCCACTCTCACAGTGCCTGGGAGCAGTGTTGGACAGGGCTGGAGAGGGCACAGCTCCTCCACAGGGAGCTATAATTAATATCTGAGCTGCTGGCTGCTCTGGCAATGCCAAGCTGTCCACGTTGTGCCTGTGCCATTCACATCCCTCCTGCTTTGTGAAGCGTGTTTATTATTATCTTTATTAATTACATACTGCACTGCAGTTAAAAAGGGAGGAGGGGAAGGAATGGCCAGTACTTTCCCACCATGGGAAAGCAAAATGCTACATTTTGTACTTGTTGAAAGTAAAAAAATCTTTCATTTCATGGAGTGTGAGATGCATTACTAATTGCACAATTATTTTGTTCCGTGGCACTCGCGAAACAGAACTTGGAGTGCTTTCAGCAAATTCTGGTGTTGAGGAAATAATGACTTGGGTTTTTTTAAAATGTACTAAATTACATGCTCTTCCTTTATGACAGTTATTTCTTGGGTTTCTAGGATATTTCTGCCCTAACCCTTCTAAAGATGTCAGAAGCAAAGCTTTGCTGCATTAGCAGTGTGCCAGAGTCAGTGTGGATGCTGAGGAAAGGAAGGGGCTGAGCAGGCACTGCCCTCTGCCCACCTCCCACCACCCCAGGCAGCAGCTGAGCCCCTCTCTGACAGGGGTCAGGCTGCAGGGGTCACTTGCTTCCCCCAGAAGGATGCTCCCATGAAGGCTGGATGATGCCTTACATGCAAAATCCATCCTGTGCCCTACAGAGGTGCCAGCAAGCATCAGGAATGCAAAGAGCTGGAGCAGCTCCTGCTCCCTGGGGGCACAGGGGGTGGTGCAGGTGCTCAGGTGTCCAGTACAAAGCTTGAGGAGGGCGGTGTGTGTTTGCACTCAGTGATGGGGACGGGGTGGAGCTGGAATAGGGCAGATGAGCTCCTTTCACAAGGTGTGCACAGACTGCAATGTGTGAATGCTCCCAGAGAGCTGGATTGTGCACAGCTTTAAATTTAGAGGCCCTAAAAATTCTCCTGAGGTGAGAGGTGTGCCAGCCCCACCTCTGCAGTGCCGGGCTGTCCTTCCTTCCACGGCTGCTCTGTGCAAGCCCAGCCTGCACGGTCTCCCACCGCATCTTGTCGAGACAAACTCAATTTAATAAACCATAAAACTAATGACATTGAAAACAGTTCTATGGACTTCTTTCCTCTGTGTGTTCCTCCCTCAGCATTCTCCCACCACACACATTAAAATCCAACTGTTGGCCAGCCTCAGGTCCCTCTTGCAGCCCTGCCCTGGACTGAGGATGTGCCTGGCAGCATGCAAGAGTGACACAGATGAGAGAGAGCAATCTCACTCCGCTCAGCAGGTCAGCACAGATGTTTGGAAAACTAACCTCTTCAAGATGAGAAGAAAAATAAGTCTATTTCAGCGAGATTGATCTGCTGGCACCAACGGAGCAATCAGCTGGACTTCTAGGAGAGCAGCAACAAACAGCAAATTAGAAGGTGCCAGCCCGCTGAGAGTTCAGGCAAATTAGGAAGCAGAATGTGCATCTCAGCAGTGGCTGGCTGGGCTAAGCCAACTCCTTGTGGCCCTGCAGGCCAGCCCCTGGCTCTGCTGTGGTGGCACACCCCATGTGCTAAGGGGAGGGTGACAGTGGCCATGGTGCGCTCTGCAGGGACGCTGCACCCACAGCAGCCACCAGGCACCTTCAGGCCAAGCCGCTCCTCCTGCCAGCCAAAACTTTGACTTGCTGTCAGTGAGCTGCATTGCTGAGCAATTTCTGCTTCCCTTGGAAAACTCTGAAGTACAGCTGTAACTACAAACCCCAAAATGCCAACGCCAGCAGGAGCACCGGGCAGGCTCTGCAGGGAGCGAGCAGTGGATCACCCTCCTGCTATAGCTGCAGCCTGTGGATCTGTATTTTCCTAATGCCCCCCAATTCCACCTAAATGTGCTCCAAATGAGTCTCTCTCTCCTCCTGACAGCGAGCTGCTCCTTGCTGGGCAGCTGAGGAGGAGCGAGCTGTGTTCAGAGTCAATCATTCCCAGGGGGCCAGGGGGGTCAATCAGCTCAAGCTGCCTTCACAGACCGTGAGGCTCTGATGACAGATGCTTGCACCACGGCACAATATTTCAGGAACTGTTGTTTAGCTGCACTAAGGAGGACCTGAGCACCCCACAGAAACTCTGGTTTTATCCCTAAATGCTGACCTAATGTATATTTTAATTCCCATCCCATGGGAATGATGGTGCTGATGTTTTCCTCTACCAAACCTGAAACGGCTCCAAATGAGATGGATAATTAAACATCTCTGCTAAAGGCTTCAGAATAAAAATTCTTAGGTTATAACAGCACAGAACATCACCAAGGAGTACAGATTGACAGTCAAATTCTGCTCAGGTAAAGGCAATTACAGCTGTGGTTTTGTCTTCCTCTGAAGTCACAGAATTTTTAAGAAATGTCTGTCCTTGGTTCTAAGGAGACAAAACTTCACCTGACATTTTTGAATTCAGTTTAAAGAAGTTTTCTTTCATTCATTCCTTCCCCCATTCCTGTTAAATAAAGGCAAATGCTTTCCATTTTCTCGTGCCACTTCTACCACAAAAATGAATGCTCCTTTTTGGCTGAAATGCCTGGAATGAGTTAAGCTATCCCAGAAAATTACTGCAATGCTGGGTGTGCAAGACAGGCAAAGTGAAGAGTCTGCTAACAAAGTGGAGGAGGGAGAATGCTTTCAAGTGCTTTATAATTGCTAAGATTTTTTTTTAATCCTGTTTACATTTAACTTTGCACATTAAGTTCATAACCGTGGTGTGTAACCAGGTGCAGTAGCAATATACAAAATCTTATTAAGAGGAGCAAATGAAGAAGATGGAAGGATCTGGGATGGAGAGGAGGGGCACTGAGATGGAATTAGCACCTGCTGATTCTCATCCTTTCTAACAATATATTGCTTGTCAAGAAATTTGAAGGGGACCAACTTCTGTCAGTTAACAATGCACTTGAGAGAAATAATTGGAATGGAAAATGCAATGGCTCCCAGCAATCTCCAGAATCTCCTTGGCTTTCCACCCAGTGAGCAGTGCCTTGCTGCAGCTTGGCATCATTCAAGGTCCCTCCTGCTGTTCTCCTCCCCTTGTTTTGCTAATTGCAGTGGTTTGTTTTTTTTTTTTTTTTACAAATCTTAAATACAAAAGGGTCTTGAGCAGTTCTAGCTGGATTGAAATATTGTGTCAGCAGCTTTTCAGCCCTGCCAGGAATGCTCAAAATAAAAGATTTAGATTTTAACCAGGTTGCTATTAGAATGGAAACAAGGATCAACTGATTACTGGTCTCCCTTTAGGGAGTTTCCCACACTGGTGCTCAATATCATCAACCCCTTCATATTACTGGATGTAGAAATGAAAGTTTAGTGTAATCATCCTTAAACAGAGACACAAGTCCTGGACCCAGTGAGAAGAGACTTGTTAAGATAACTCAGAAATAAAAATAAGTGCAAAATCAGAAATTTAATCTTCGCCTTGGAATTATTAAAATTCTTATTGCTGCCAGAGGAATAGAAGGACCTGTACAGGGAAGAAGCAATGGAGGTGTGGGTATACTTCAGGGTTTCTACTTCTGTGACTTTTCTGTGTCAATAGGTACCTGCCCCCCTGGGCTGGGCTGCATTCTGCACCTTCCCTTGAAGAGTGGGTCATGAGAGCCCTCCCTGCATCCCAGCACCTTTGGAAAGGGAGGCAAGGTGCCAAATCAAGGGCTGAATCTGGGCTAAAATCTCCTGTCAGGGCTGCAGTGAAACCCCCAGGCTCAGGCAGCTGGAGGCAGCAGCTGCTGGGCAGGTGAGTTATCCTCAGTCAGTTGAAGATCCCACAGTCCCAGTGGCAGGCTCTGCTGAGCATCCCTGGGGCAGCCTGAATGATCATCCTGCTCCCAGCACAACCCTGCAGCCCTTCAGACTGGGCAAAGACACTGGGAAAAGCAGCTGGACCTCATTCCCCTGCAAAGCCACCCCTGCAAGCCCAGACCTGAGCCAGCCCAGGCTCCCCATGAGCGCCTGTAAAATCAAAATTCAGTTCAGCACAAGCCCAGCAGCCCAGCCAGCCTGAGCCTGCTCAGCAGTGGGATCTTTTCCTTAACATAAAAAAACATCTGCAGGAAACAGGGGAGTGAGAGCTTTCTTTCCTGAGATATGTCATCTCCCTCTGCCACCTTTAGCTCAGTGTTAGCATGGAGCTGCCAGGGGGACTCTGACCTTTGTGGGAAATGTAAAAATCATTGAGGCTTTCATATTGTTTAATATTGCTCATTGATTAGTTTCCATCTCCCTGAAGGCAAGAGATTTGACTTAGAGCCAGAGCTCAGCAGTACCCAGTGCTGTGGGTGGTACTGAGCTTTCAAGAGAGAGAGAAAGCTGACAAAATAAAACACAGAGAATGACTTTCAAAAATAAGGACAAGAAAATTAATAACTTTCAGAGTGGATGTCTCTTTTCCTGACCTGGACTAAAATCTCACTGCCGTTTGCATAAAGCTTTAACTCCCAGAGACAGTCAAACATTGACAGCTTATTTCAGCTCCAAACCATGGAACTCATTTGCTGCAGCTACAGAAACATTATGTGGGCCTGGTTTTAATTGTTTTGTGCCAGAGATTGGCTCTATTTGCTCTGCCCACCCCAGAGCAGGCTTGTGGGTGCACCAGCCCTGTGTCCTTGATGATGATCTGGGATGCTGGTGGCACAAATCTCCCACCTCAGCCCCTCTTGGCAACAGGACTTTCAAATCCAGCCCGGAGCAGGCAGGAGGAGGAAGAGCTGCCTGTTCAGGTGGCACAGGCAGAGCAGCTGCCAGGGAAAAGTCCAGCAGAAACAGGGCAGAGAGCTCAGGGTGGAGCAGTTTGCACTGACTGGAGGCCAGTGCAGCCCCCACGAGGATTTCCTGCTTCTCCAACCTCACATAAATCCATCCCCGTGCCAGACAAGCTGAATGAGGCAGAGCTGCTGAGTAAGGAAGGGACCCGTTGAAAATCCTGCTTAATTGCCTTGAAACTTGTTTTGAGGAACCATAGGCACTAATCTCCCTCCTAATAAAGCAGCCAAGAATAGCCATGTCTGGGCAGCTCTTGCCACTTGATTAATCTCATCTCAGCTCTGGCTTCTTTCTCCCAAAGCTCCTTCCACAAAGCCCTGACTCGCCTCATCCCACTGAGTCATCCAGAGCACAGATCCCTCTGCTCCCAGGCTGCTTCTTCAGGCTCATTATATTTGTAAAGCCTGGGCTGGTTCTCTTACTCCCTCTGTGTCCAGCCAAGCAAATGCTGGGATCTGCTTTGTGAGCCCAGGTTTCACACAGCCTGCCAGGAATCCCAGTAACATCCTCCAGCAGGGACTGGTGTTCTGCACATCCCATGCCATGCTGGCCATGCCACAGCTTTTGGCATCAGCAGAGGAGCAGTCAGTGGGAGGAACACACTGCTCTCTTCTGCCCAGTCATTCCCTCCCTGGTCCCAGGCTTTTGGGATCTCTGGCATTTTCAAATCCTCATTACAACTCTCCCCTGTTTGCTTTAAGGGGTTTGTGCTGTCCTGTATCAGCTGAGGTGAGGTCACTGTAATAATAGCAGTAGATAATGAAGAAATAATGAGCATTAAGAACTACCTTCAAATTAATCACAGCTTTATTTATCCATTTCTAGGTACAACAGGGTACCTCCAGGCTCCCTTATCTTTTTGGGTGCACCTGGAACTGTGAAAGCTTTAAACTCACAAATCCAAAGCTTTAACAGGGTAAATAGTTTTGCTTCAAACACTCCGGTATGGCAATGAAAAAAAATAAAGAAGAAGAAGAAAAATCATGTTCTATATTTGGATTTGTTGGGTGTGCAGGAGAGAAAGGTTTGGGGGAGCTTATAGGTTTGTACAGGAGCTGAAAAGCTTCTGCCTGCTTAGCACTGCAGTGTGTGCAGAAAGGAGAGAGCTGCTCCTGCTCCTGCCAGTGTGAGCCCCAGCACTGCCCCCGTCCCCTGCTGAACTGTTCTGCTGCAAGCTGGACACTGGGCATGGATTTCCCCCAGTTCTACTCAATGCCTTTAGAAATTGCCTTTTAAGCATCTCTTTTCTCATCTGAGAATAAAACTTGCCCTCCTCCCTCTGCAGGAATTTGTAGGAGGTTTATAAATTGGCCAGGAAGGAGAATAATTCAAAATTCTAAAATTTTGACCCTTCAAAATTCTACAAAAATAGATGTAATCACCTTCCTAGAAAAACAATAGTCATGTCAGTGTGCCTGAGTTACAATGGGATATTGTAACCCCTCTGTCTGAGCTGGGACCTGGAACCAAGAATGGGATTTTCACAGCATTTGGGATATGTCACACCTCAAGGTTTAACTTTTGACCAGGGTCTTGCAGGTTCTCCAAGCTTGTTAAAAGGATTTGTGCTACACAGTCCATCCTTTAGCTATTTGCAGCAAATCTGGGCACTGCACATGAGAAAAAGAAAAGCCATAGCAGCAATTCACTGACCCATGAATCAAATTTGATGAGGAGATGCCTCCATTCAGTCCTGACCACTTTTTCCATTTCCACCACACTCCCCAAAGCTCCTGGTGGCTGGGTGTGAGCAGTGAGTAAAGCTGTGCACAGGACAGAACTCAGGTGAACCTGCATTTAATGGGAGTGAGAAGACCCAATGTGGGTGGTTAAACCCTCTGTTTTTCAATATCTTCTGGAATTCAGAGCAGGTAAATGTACCAGTGTAGTCAGATCCATTTCCCATCTTTTTTCTTTTTTTTTTTTTTTTTTGAGGGGGAAGAAAAGACAAGGCATCCATGTGCTTTCTGGAGGCTCAAAAAGCCAGGAGCCAGAGAGAGCTTCCAATCTGGTTGTATTTATCATCTTTCCAGCCTTGACTTTCACAGCACTCCCCAGTTTGAGCTCATTTTTCAGTGTTTGGGGTTGGCTGGCAGGTTTTCAGTTTCCATCAGAGGAGTAAAGGAGGATGATAACCCCCAAGTGCCCAGGAGTGCTCAGAAGAGCCAGGGCAAGCCTGGAGGAGGGAGTGAGACAGCAGTGGAGACAATGAGGAGGGACAGCTGTGCCACAATCCAGCCCTACCTGCTGCTTTTCAGTAATCACCCAACTGGGCTGCTTTTTTCCCCCTCTCTCTCCTTTCTTGCTATTAGGATTTATGGGCAGGAAGGTGCCCAGCTGTGTCTGAGCACAATAAACCTCTCGTGGCTGCTAAAAACCAACCAGAAGCTCTCCCCGCTTGTTAGCAGTAAGGAAGATGGAAGGAAGTGGGAGGAATCCAGAGGGTGAGGTTTTCTAATGCCTCACTCTTCACTGCTGAAGCCAGAGCTATTTATGGTGCAATTATCACCACAGACAGACTCCTTTATCATCCAGCCAATATTCTGGGTGGAAATCCTATTGCAGCCCAGCCACTCCATACATCATCGGGGCTCAGGAGATGGCCAGGTGAAGAGGTTTGCTTGCAGGAAACATATCTGCCAGGCACTGCTGGGCCCTGGCCTCTCTGCTCACCCTCTATTTATGGCCAGGCTGTGTCCTCCTGCCCTCCCAGCAGAGCCCAGTGCAGTAGGAGCAGGTGAGAACAGTGGAGGGTTGTTCAGCACAGCGATGCCAGTGGGAATTCCCATGGGAATCTGCTCCTCTTGGGGGATGATGGAGGGGCTTGACCAGAAACACAAACAGCAATGGGTCTTCTGGACTGAGCATGGCTCAGGGCAGCAGTGGGGGAGAGGGGTGGCAGGGAAGTGGCAGGGTTTGAATCCTCTGTGGTTTCATAGATGAGTCACAAGGGAGGGGAGTGAAGCGCCTTACGCCCTGGCCATGGCTCTGAAGAGCAGTTCCCTGGGGGTCTGTGTGCCCCCGCAGCTCTGGGACCCCCTCCTCACCTCCTGCCTGACCCCACTGCCTGAGTCAGGGCTGCAGGAACCATCCCCCAGGAGCCACCCTGGGTGGGCAGCGCAGCTCCACCAACTTCAGTTTGGATTCTCTTCTTTCTTTTTCCTCTCCCCAGAATTCCTTTTACTCTAGAGAGGAAACTGCACCATTCTCCTTAGGCTGAGCTGGAATCCCTCATGAAGTTTGGCTGCACTTCTCCATGGGGCTAGAGGGTCTTGGAGCAAGCTCACACTCAGCCTGCTCCTGTGGCTGCCTTGGGACCAGACCAGATGAGATTGAGTCACAGATGACACCAGTGAAGCAGGGTTTCCTCTTTAACACTCATCCTGAAAATAACGTGGTGTAGATTCTCTGCTGGCTGAGCATCCCCTTCCCCTCCCCATTCGGAAGATGCATTTTTTTACCCATTTAATTTCTCATATTCACAGACCTTGCCAGGACCTGGGTATATCTGGAAGCCTCTTCCCCTGTGTCACACGTGGGTGGTACTGGGCAGCTGCTGGTGGGAACGAGCAGGAACACACGCAAGGCTGCTGAGTCACAGAGCCTGATTTTCCTGGAGAATTGGACTAAACTCCCACCCACATCACTGTTCCACTGCCAGGGCAGAGCTGGGATGTGCCCTGGTCTCTGCTCCACCATCTCCCCTTTCTCTTTCATAGCACAGAGCTGGTGGTCTATTTATTACAGAATGAGCCTCAATACTTGCAAAGAGTGAAATTCTTGAGGCACAGGAGCTAAAATAACCATCACTCACACTGCCTGTTTACCCTTTAATTGTCACTGACTTCTGCCTTTCCACGTTCATGGTGCTTGAAAGGGGAAGAATAGATCTAGGCAATGTAATTTAATACACCAAACATACCAGCCTAATTGCAATCCCCATAAGCCAGACACACAAAACTCTAAACAAATTCGATTAATTTATTTCAATTTGCACAAGTCTTCCTCTCAGACTGTAATTAATGGAGGGAAACAATTAAGGTAAACACAGCCCAGCTGAGAGAGCTGTCCTTGCTAAAAGTCACATTTTATTTTAATAATGCAGTATTTATATAAGTTCCACACTTTTAACAAGTTTCCCATTTCCTTGATATTTAATCAGTCCTGTAAATATTTTGCCTGGGCTCAAAGGGGTTTGTGAAATCAGGAATCAGCAGGGAGAGCCCAAATCACCAATGGGCACTTGGGATGGATGTGGCTGTGGGCAGAGACTCGGGGGTTAATCCCTCCTCCAGGTGCTCCCAGGGGCTGAGAGGTGGCCCTGGATCAGGTGGTGTGGGAGGGCTGGGAGGCAGCCCCTTGTTGCTGTCCCAAATCCAGAGCTTCTCAATTGCATTGCTGGTGTGAGGGAGCTAAATGGGTGTGGAAAAGCCTTTGGAAAAAGGCTGTCACTGTAAATCAGTTTATTAATGGAGAAAATTACCAACAGTCATGCTAAGGCAGCTCCACCTGATGCATCATCCCAGATCTCCTGCTCCTGCTTGGATCAGGGCTTGGCTTTGCACAGTTCCCACGTGCAGCACAGCCAGGGAATGGCAGTGCAGCACCTCCAAAATGCCACTGCACAGGAGACAGAGGCATTTGTCCAGCTGCCACTTGATCTCTGCCCTGGATCCCCTTCAGGCCTGCCTGGGATCACCCTGCTCTGCTCTGAACACGACAGGGGGGAATTTCACCCCCTCATGCAGCCTGGCCAGAGGAAGGGACAGCACCATCATGAGATCCCAAACATTGTTGTGGTGTGATTTTTGGGGCTGTCCTGTGCAGGGCCAGGTGTTGGACTCAATGTTCCTCGTGGTTCCCTTCTAACTAAGGATATTCAATGTTGCTCCAGGTGAATAGGCAGGGCCCACTCCAACTTCTTCAGCAGTGACTTTGAGTCACTTTTTTTTCATCACTTGTCATTTTCCAGCTTTGAATACATCCCGTGGGTGAGTCTCTTGAAAGAGACAGCACATCTGTCTTCATTGCTTTCCTTTGCTTTTTTTTTTTTTCTTCTGAAAAAGCAGGAACAATACAACCCATCTTTCATTGCACCAACTGGTGTTGCTAAAGGGTGGAAAAAATTAGGTGCTGGTTTTTTTTTCCTTTTTCTTCCCACCTTCATTAACTTTAACATGTACTGTGCTCCTCTTCCATTGCTAGAGAAGAAAATCTTAGCTGGAACAATCTTGTGTTGATTTTCCGTTCTCTCAAGTACCGGCTGGTCTAATTAGTTTGGAAATGCACCATTTGTTAAAGAAAGATGAGGCACAGTCTGACACCTGCTGTATTAATTATTTACCTCTTTATCTAATTGCCTGCCGACGCTGTTAGGTGAGGGAAGTTGTCACCCACGTCTGGATTTGAAGGTGTGGAGCAGGAAGGGAGGAAGTGGTGCTGTGGGAAGGTCACATTTTGGGGTGATGGAAGTGGGGTCAGTGCTAGCAGTGCTTTACACCTCAACTACACTGTGGTACCAAGTGCCACATCCAGTCCTTTTTAAAACACATCTAGGGATGGTGACTCCACCACCTCCCCAAGCAGACCATTCCAGAACTTTATCACTCTTTTCATAAAAAACTTTTTCCTAATATCCAACCTATATTTCCCTTGGTGCAGCTTGAGGCTGTGTCCTCTCCTTCTGTCAGTGGCCTGGAGAAAGAGCCCAGCCCAGCTGAGCAGAGCCACCTTTCAGGAGCTGTGCAGAGTGATAAGGGCACCCCTGAGTCTCCTTTTCTCCAGGCTGAGCACCCCCAGCTCCCCCACGGGTTCCTCACAGGGTTTGTGTTCCAGGCCACTCTCCAGCCTCACTGCCTCCTCTGGATGCACTCCAGCATCTCAAAGTCCTTCCCAGACTGAGGGGCCAGAGCTGGGCACAGCACTCCAGGTGTGCCCTCCCCAGTGCCCAGGGCAGTGTGACCAGTGCAGAGTGACCTCCCTGCTCCTGCTGCCACACCATTCCTGATCCAGGCCAGGAGCCCTTGGCCTCCTTGGCCCCCAGGGCACACTGCTGGCTCTGTTCCCTGGGCTGTCAGCAGTGCCCCCAGGTCCCTTTCTGCCTGGGCACTGGTGACGGGGAGCAGGACACCCACAGATGCCCCAGTGCCTGCTCCAGCCCCCGGAGAGGAAACTGGCAGGGGTGGGGAGAGGAGCCTGCAGCACAGCCCTGGCGTGCCTGGGGAGCTGGAGATGGACTCACAGCGACCTGCACAGGGGCCAAGGCTGGGAGGGAAAAGCCCAGGCAGTGCTGCACATCCCCTGCGCTGTGCCTCCCTCCTCGCCCGCACTCAGCCTGTTCCTGACATCTAGTGGGAGCAGGGCAGCACGGCAGAGGGATGGATCCTCGCCAGCTCAGCTCCTGGGCACACACCTGCACAGGTCAGGCACAAGGCTGGGCTGCCAGAGCCACCAAAGGGGCTGGCACCGGCCACAGCTCACAGCTGGGCTTCAGCAGGGCACAGCTGCTCCTCTGGAGCATTGCCGGGGAGGAATTCAAGGGGTAATTCCTCATGGAGGCAGTGATTAATGGCAGAGCAGGGCTGCTCTGAGGTGTGGGATCTGGTTAGGGTTATCTGCCAGCTCAGCCCACTTGAGCCCTCTCCCTCTCTGCTGCAGCTGTCCCATGCTCCCGAGAAAGGGGCACAGCACAGCTGGGCAGTTCCCTTCTTGTCCTTGCTCTGGATGGCACTTTTGGGAAGCAGAGGGAAGAGGCAAGATGGGAGCAAGAGACAGGTGAGAGCTGTCCCAGCAGGGCATCACCTTCCATCCAGGACCACCCTCTCATTTTAGACCCCACACACATCTCCCTGGATCATCTCTCATCCCCAATGCCAGCTGCCAGAAGCTAACCTGCTCCCAGCTCACAGCCCTCTGCCCGTGGCTGCAAAGGCAGGACAGGGACAGATGCTGGCCACAGCATTTGGGGACATTGCCTCCCGGGTCATGCCCCTCTGGCCAGCATCTCTACTGGACTCTTCTCCCATCCCATCCTTCCCCACAGCCTTTAGCTGCAATGACAGGCAGGAGCTCATTCCTCCTGTCTTGTTTCACACACATTCTGTTAGCAAAACCACCTTTTTTCTTCCCCTTGTTGCCATCTGCCCTTGCTGGACCGTGGTCACTGACCTACCTTGCAGTCTGAAGGCCAGGGTGTGACCTCTCCACGTGTCCTCAAATCTCCCTGGGGATGCTCAAGCACTTTTATTAATGAGCAGCTAAAAGTTAAACACCAGCAACAAAACAACAACAACAACAAAGGTCTTTATTTCAATGACCTGAAAGAAAATATTCCAAGAGCAAAGACAGTAATAAAAACCACAAAGGTGCTCCAAGCAAACTGGAGCAATTTGCACGGATCCCTTCCCAGAGCAGCCAGGCAGAGGTGGCTCTGGGCCCTGGCTCCTCCCCAGTGGGACAGGGGAGCTCCTGCATCCCCCCCATGCCAACCCCTTGCTGGAGGGACCCACAGGGACCTCTCAGCCCCGGGGAAACAGCAGCTCAGGGGACAGGTGAGTGGCTTGGGGTGGGGATGTCACAGGGTGAGCCCACATTGACCCTGGGGAAAAGAAAGGCACTTCCTGAACATCAGTGTCATCCTGCCACCTGCCCTGGGACTGTAGAGCATCCCTCCATCACGTGCCCCAGCCCTGCCAGTCTGACATCCCAGGGATCTGGTGCTCCTGGGCCAGCAGAGTGGCTCAGGGGTGGAGGAGCAGACCCAGCTCTGAGCTGTCCTCAGCTGCCCTGTGCTCACAGAGGTTCCTGGGCAGCCAGCCCTGTCCCTGACTGTTGCTCCAGGGAGGCACTTGGATGGACAGGAGGGACAGGGACTTCTCACTCCTGGAGACAGAAGGACAGGGAAAGGTGGTGGCCCTGAGCAGGGACCTCTCTGGAGCCAGTGTCCCACCCAGGCTCAGCCCAGAAACACCTGCAGTAATGATCAGTGCCCTGATTTTCTCTCCCACACACATCCAACAGCTCTCTGAGGGGTTGTGGTGCCTTTGAGAAACGCAGGGATAAAATTCCAAAATCAATGTTAATCCAACCAGGTGGATGTCAATCCTACAATTGAACCCAAAGCCACTGAAATTATGGATGAAAGACAAAAATCCCCAATCTTCAGGATCTCCATGGAGGCCTGGTCTATCCAGAGAGTCTTTGCCCTGTGTCTAGAGACAAGCAGCAGCCAAGCACTCGCTCCCCTGACATGTGGCTCCTGGCCTGGGTCACTGATCCTGCCCCCTCCCTGCCTCTCCAGAGATTTGGATTCCTTTGACTTCACTGTGCTCTTTTGGGGGATCCTGAACTATTCTGGGTCCCAAGTGCAAGGGTCCAGCCTCGGCTGAGATCCTAATTTTCTCCTGAGGAAGCAGAAAGTTCACAACAAACACAGAACAGGGGGAAATTGCATTAGTCAAGGAACAGAAAGTCTCACAACAAAACTTCCACACTTAACTCCCTTGTGCTATCAGCTCCTCTCAGCTCCCAGGTCCAACCCTGTAACCTGAACCCAGCCAGGGTCGGGAACAGCAGCCTTTGGGTAGGGGGAAGCACCAAAGCTGACAGAATTCCCCATCCCACGGCAATTCCAAGCACTGGAGCCAGCAGGGAGGGGAGTGGCTGGCAGTGTCCCCGGGAAGGGTCTGGCCAGCAAACAGCACAGCACCGAGCAGAGCAGTGGGAAGGGGGTGTCTGGACCTGAGAGCATTCAAAGAGAACCATCTCCTCACCATGAGGCCATGGAGGTGGTTGGGAGCAAGACCACGAGTTTGAGATTGTTTAATTTAACCTTTCTTCTTGTTCAAACACAAAGCTGTAAGCAGTGGCAGAGCTGTCAGCGTCCTCCAAAGGAAGCCTTTGGAATTTCTCTGCTTCCCCAGTGCCACCTCTCCCCTGCCTCTAAATTTCCTGTGTGAATGAGGATCATCTACCAAGACCCCTAAGCTGTCCTTCAAAGTGGAAGAACCCAAACTGAGACAATCCCTGCACCCAGTCCTCCCACTGAGGAGAATCCTCCTCAGTGCAGAAGCCGCTCAGCAATAGATTTTGGCTTTGGAGACACAGCCCAGCTCTGCAGCCCAGTATCCCTTAGGTGGCACAGCACAGCAGCAGTGGCACCAAGCAGCTCCAGAGGTGGCACGGACGGCACAGTGTCGCTGCCAGCTGGGCAGAGCACCCAGCTCATCACTGAGGTCACTTTTTGGGGGGATGGAGGGGGGGCTCAAACCACACTCAGACCACGGAGGAACACACAGAGGAAGCCGAGGGTGGAGGCGAGTCCGAGGCGGGGCAGGGCGGCTCAGAGGCGGCGGCGGGGGCTGCGCTCGGGCAGGAGGTGGCGCGGCGGGGGCTGCTGCAGCAGCGCCGTCAGGATGCGCTGCAGCTGCGACAGGCGCGCCCGCAGCGACGTGCAGGAGAACAGGCTCAGCTGGTAGGACGGGTCCAGGGGCAGGATGGAGATGAGCCACCAGCACCACGTCGGGCCATCTGCCGAAGCCTGGAGAGGAGAGAGGGAGAGGCCCCGAGGTCAGGAGCTGCGAGGTGGATGCAAGGGTGGCCTCCAGGCAGCATCGCTGGTGGCAAAGAGTTGCTCTTGTCAGGATAGCAACGCCAGCTTTGGCCAAGGTACTCATCTGAACAGCCCTTCTGCTGTCCAAGCTCAAAACTGCTGGACAAACAAATTCAATTTCCAGACAAGCATTCCCCAGGGAGCCTCCTGGCTCATCTGCATCTGCATCCCATCTCATCTGTAACTGGTATAAAGTCTATCCTAAGGAGACAATGAAATATCTTGTGCATTTCCTTGTTTCAGTCGGTGCTTTTTGCAAACACAGGCCAGATCCTGCATGGCCAATGTTTTTGGGATATTGGCCATCACTTGAAGAGGTGAGGCGCAAGCCAGGCAGGCACAGCTGTTGGGCACTGCTTTTGTAAAGTGGCTTTTCTACAACCTGTTTAGTGCATCCCTTCCCTCTGGGCATTACCTGGATGTCCTCTTCCTTCTCTGGCAGAGGTCCATGCTGCATCAGAATGTGCCTGGAGGTGAGGTCCCCGTGCTCACAGAACCGCTGGGCCAGGCGATAGGTGCTCTCATGCAGGCACTGCAGCTCCTGCAGCTCCTCCCCGGACACCTGAACGGAGCCAAGAGGGACACAGGTGTCCGTGGGGAGGATCTGTCCCACTGCAGCCCAGGGTTCTGCCCAGCCCTGCCCTCACCTTCCTGTCCTCCAGGTACTCGATGTCAGCGGTGTGGTAGCCGTCCCTGTGGCCACGGCTCAGCACGCGGAACCGCTGCCGGCCGATGGTGTCCACCAAGGACCTGCCGTCGGCCAGCAGCTCCACCTGACGGATCTCCAGCAGGCAGCCGTAGTCAGCAAAGCTGCAGGGACACAGGGACGGGAAACAGGGGCTGAGCTGGGGTAACGGGTGGCAAGAGAGCTGCTTGTCCTAAAGGTACCGTCTCCAAAAGGCCCAGGAACAAGATGTCAGGGCAGGGGCAAATTCAGAGATTGAATCAAGTCTCCTCCCAGTGCTCACTAAGAGGAGCTGGAGGTCACAGCCAGAGAACCACGGAGCTCAGAGACATCCTGAGTCAGAAACCGTTCCAAGGATTGGATTTGACAGCTACCACTGGCTCTGTCCAGCTCCAGTGCTGGCCTCATTCCTTGATCCCATTTCACTCTGCACTGTAGGGAACACACCACCTCCCTGCTGATCTTATCTGTGAGATGGCACTGATAGGAAATCTTTCAGAGCTGCTCAGTATTTTAGACATTTGGGGCTGGAGCAGAGGGAGGCAAACCAGCTGGGGCAGGGGGCAGCTTGCCCAGGAGCTCACCTTTTCCCATTCTCATATATGCACATGCCAAATCTCCTGGTGCCGCTCTCCTGGCACCGCCGGATCATCAGGCGGTACCGAGGCTCGAAGACGTGCAGAGGGCAGGGGATGCCAGGGAAGGACATGGTGCACACAAAGATGGGGATGTTCTTGGTCAGGCTGAGGGACAGAAGGAGAAACCACTGTGACGCCTCCCCGAGCAAATCCCATCCCTGCATCAGCTGCTCCCCCAAACCAGGTGTGTCCTGGAAGTGATGCTCCAGCACAGAGCAACACTGAAGTTCCACTTGGCTCAACAAGAGACCAAGGACAGATTCTGCCCACAAAACAGCTCCTTGCAAAGATGGTCCCCTCACCCCCAGGTGCCTCACGGGGCATGTCCACACCCACACAGCACAGCTGCAATGGGGTCCTGGAGGTGGGAAAGTCATCACTTGAACAGAACCAAGCTCAGCAGTGGTATGGGGTGTGGACATCCCTCTCAGAGCCCCTTCCAGCCCCCATGTGCACACACACACACACACACAGAGCAGTCCCTGCTTACTTGGAGAGCTCTGCCATCTCTGCCCGGTGCAGCTCGCGGCGCTCAGCCAGCTGTGTGGGGAAGGTGGCCAGCATGATGTCCTGCAGCAGCACTGTGGGGCTGTACCTCCCAGCCTTCAGGTACTGAAAGGAATTAGACCCCAAAATAGGTTGGAGAAGAGCAGGGAGGAAGCCCTGAGGACCGGCCAGACTCTGAATCATGCTCACTTTTATTGGAACTGAAGGTAATTTTAGATCAGAAAAAGTCAAGGATAAAACCTTTTGGGGCATGTTGAGCCATTGAGCAGGATGGGATGTCAGCTCCACCGAGACCTCCAGACACAGCTCAGAGCCAGGGCCCGTCCAGCACAGCGTCCTGTCTCTGACAGTGATGCAGTCCTTGTATGACAACCTAATTTCCCTGATGGTCTCATCCGAATCCCTTTTCATTAAAGATTAAATCAAATCTCCAGGCTAGCAGGTTTTCCATCCATTTCCATTTTTTAAAGTCATTAGCATTTGCTTCTCTCTCTCTCTCTCTCTCCCCTCTCCTGTTTACAATCTCACTAAATCACTGTGGCATCTTGTGGAAATGAATCTCTTGGTCTTAATTATCAACTGTCTGGTCATTCCCATGCGAGTGGAGCTGACACCGCCGTGCCAGGGAGCTGCTGAAGCAAGAGCACTGCACCTCCCCAGCCCAGCCCTGGGCAGGCAGCCAGCAGCTGGAGCTGGTTCCCAGCTGTCCCCTGGGCTCCATCCCGTGGCACTGGTGCCCTCACCTCTCTCAGGCTCTGTTTGCAGAGGGGGCAGTTGGGCCGGTGGTCCAGGCAGCGCTCCAGGCACTCCTTGCAGAAGGTGTGACCACAGGGCGTCGTCACCGGCTCGAAGAACATCCTGCAAAGGGTGATCAGAGCCAATGGATTGCAGGGAGCAACAAAGGGAAAGGAGCACAGATAAGTCTGGCAGAGAGAGACTTTAATTAGCCCCTTAATTAGAAAGTCTGGGCTCAGACTGCTGGGCTTGCACAATGATGTAAGATGAGAACTGTTCCAGGCCTGAGCTCTGCTCCCCCTCTCTGCAGGGTCTCCATGGAGTCCCAGCAAACCCCATCCATACATACATGGCACTCCTTGGTCCTGCCAGGTCTGTGGTTGCCCAGACACCCACCAAAGGGCAGTGACAGGAAAGTTCCTCCTTCTCCCTGCTCCAGGAGCAGAGCCAGCAGCAAGTGCTCAAGTTGCTTACAGGTAGCTCCACGGTCAGAAATTAAATTAATGTCTTGAGAAAGCCCTGACGCCTCCTAAACACTGTTTTCTTCTTTCAGAAGAGACCCAAATTCACATAATTCAGATCAGATGCAGCCTCAATCTCTCTTCCCCATGCACAGACCTGAAAAAAGCTGCCAGAAGGACCCTGACCAACTTGCATGTCTGGCAGTGCAACACCTACCCAGCTCTCTGCCAGCAGCCACTTGCACAACTGCTCTGTGTCCTGGGACACACCAGGAATAACAGCCTGGTTTCAGCATGCCCTGTGGCAGTGCAACACCAGCTCTGAGCCAGCAGACAAACACAGGCTCTGTCCCATTCCCTTTTCCACCTGCACCAGGCAAAGAGCTCCGAAATGCTCCCCTCCAGGTCTGCAATATCCCCATCAGGGAGGGAACTTCCCTGTGCAACACCTTCCTGTCCCAACCTGCAGGTACAAAGGGCACCACTGCTTTTGGTCTTTGACCCCACTGAACATCCCCAGCTCCACATCTCTGTCCTGAGGGATACAGCCCCAGTGATGCTGCACCCTGAGACAGGGTGATCTGAGCTCCTGCAGCCTAGCAGGGTGTGCCATGGCCCTGCCTTCCCCTCTTGTCTGCACCAAAACCTGCATCTCAGCAGTTCTCAGGACTGAGCTTGCTATTATGTGCTGAAAGATGCCCACCTGTAAAGGAAACCCAGCAGGTGCAAATTCTTCATCCTAAAAGCTCTCCTGCAGGAGAACTCACCGTATGCAGAGGGAGCACTCCAAGTCAGATATGCTCAGTGACTCCCCAAGGCATGGCTGGGTGCACTTTGCTGCTGCTGTCTCCTCCTTGTTATCTAGCAGTAAAAGAGAAGACAATCCCCCATTTCAATGTAGGAAATTAATCTTTGCTTTCTGACCTCGTTCTGAGGCATAACTGCCCCACAAAGTGCTTTGAAAGTGTCAAAGAAGAACAAGACCACTAGGAAATCCAACACAAACCCCTCTGTTAACCCATCTGTGTCCATCCATAGCTGGTCTTATGGTACTTGGTAGGGGAAGGTGGTATCACCTCCTTTTGCAGGCAGGGAAACTGAGGCACTGGGCAGTGAAAGCTCCAGGATGGAAGTCTCTGTAGACCTGCCATGAGCCATCACTGCTTTATGCAAACCCAGGTGCATGGCAGCCACCTGGCTGGACACTGATGGCAAGTTAATGCTGATGGAGGTGCTGCTTCCCCAGCTCATGGCATGTCCTGTCCCCCACACGGAAACTCAATCTAAACCAAAACCCATCTAAACACATGGGAACCACAGAAAGCCTCTCCCTGACTCCACACAGGGAACAAGTGATGCCTGGCTTTAGCAAGAACCTGTCACCAAGCTGAAGGCAAAAGTTTGGTGTAAGTTCACCTGCTCACACAGGAAGATCAGGGGGATCCTCCCCACGTGCATGAGAAGCAGTGAGTGTCCCAGCCAGAGCTGCCCCATCACGTGCCCCTGGGATATTTGTTTGTTGAGCTGGACACAGTGCAAACACCACATTTTCAGTGCCAGAATGGATTTCAAACAAGCATTTTGCATGACACAATATTGTGGTACCTCTGATGACACTCACCCAACAGGCACTGGCCCCGACTCTCTGCCGATGGCTCCAGCTCTGGCTGCTGTCCCCGCTGGGGAAGGGCGGCTCTGTCCTGGCTGTGCTCACACCCAGCACCCCCTCGGCCATCTGCCAGCTCTCCCTCCTGATCCTAGGCACAGCAAGATGAAATTGAGCCCAAACCCTCTTCTCCCTCTGAATGCACAGCCCCACCTGTCCCACCAAGCCCGATGGCAGCAGGAGGATTTCTGGTGTGTCACTGTACATGAACAGCTTCCATCTGCAGGACAGCAGGACAGTGGCCTTCAGACATTGCTGCCCACCACATGGTTAAAACATGGTTCACCCTGTCCAGACTACCAGCTGCTATTTGGGTGTGTCTGAGCCCATCTTCTGAATTCCCTCCTCTCTCCAAGCCTGCTAAATTTGTTTATAGAAGGCAAAGAGGAAAATAAAAGCTTCCTTAGCAGCTGCTAATGGTCTGAACTATTCTCAAGTGTATCTTTTAGATGAAAAAATTTGAAACTCACTTTTTGTTTCCTTTTTTTCCCCCTGTACATAGTGAGATGAATAGAGAGAAAGTCTCCTCTGTTTCCTGACTCCCCACAGCATCAGCCCTGATGACACCTGCTCTCCCACCCTCCACCAGCTGCAGATTCTCATCCCAGCACACAACCAGGTAAGCACAGCTACGTGTCCTGCACAACCTCCCCTTATCACACCTCCTTTCCCATCACTGGGCAACTGGAATGTCCCAGAGGGACACGAAATCTCCTTGCAGACTCAGATATTGCAGGCTCTTACCTGAGTTTGTGTGGAGGATGGGAGCACTGGGCTCCCTCCATCGACCTGGGAACCAGCTGAGCTCAGGTGAGCATCACCCAGGTGTGCAGCCATGCATGGCTGAGGAGCATCAGCTTCCATGATGATCTGCAAGGACAAAGCAAGGGCTGGGGGATGCTAGGAGGAAAAAGCAAGGAGGTGGAGGGCTGCCAGGCTCCCTCTTTTTCCCCAAAGCACCCTTCTGCTCACTGCAGGAGGTGTCTGTGCTGGCTGAGCCTTCTGTGGAGTCCTTCAGAGGACAAGGACACCTCCCTGTGTGATGTGAGAGCAGAGGGACATGGCAGAGCCCACACACCTTCTCCATCTCTCTCCGAGCCAGCTGGAAATGGGGACTGAGTGTCAGGCAGTGTTCCCATGCCAGCAGGGCTTCAGCTCTCTGCCCCATCTCCAGGAGCACCTTCCCTTTCCTGAAGAAGGCCTGCAAAGCAGAAAAAGCATGTGGTGACTATGAGACAGTGACCAGCTGAGCATGTGTCCCTTCAGCTCCCATGCCAGCCCCAGGGGAATGTCCCTTTGCCTCCTGCCTGCCCCCATCCCAAAGCACCTGGACACGTCACTGCCCCCCTGATCAGATCTGCCTAAAAACCCCCAGGGCTCTCCAAAGTGCAGCAGCTGCAAAAGCCAAGCCTAGGGAGAGTTGGAGAAGGAGTGAAGGATGGACACAGTGCCAGAGCTCTCCTGTGAGAGCAACACAGCACCTGCCACCTTGATTAGCAACCCAGCGGCTCTGCAAAGTGCATTTCTGAGCAGGATGAGCCCAATGCAGAATGGAGGAGAGGGGAAGCTGCTCCTGTGCAGTCCTTGACTCACCTCGTGCTGTCCAGGCTCAGCCCTGCACACAGCTTCCAGGTCCTCCAGTGCCTGTGGGTACTGCCCCAGGGCCACCAGGGCCTCTGCCCGGCACAGCCGCAGGGAGCTGCTCTCCAGGGCTGCAGAGAGAACGTGTGACATGAGCCCTGGTGGGGCTGGACCAGCCTGGGGACAGCCCACCACAGTGGGACAGTCCCTGTGCCACTGCCTCACAGAGAGCACAGCCTGCAGTGCCCCTCATCAGCAGGCACTGCCTTTGTAAGCCTCTGCAAGGAAGAAGGTGTTCCCCCTAAATACCCAGTTTTAAATTGTTTGAGGCTCTTCCCTTTGTTTTTATCCCCCATCTTCCCTAAAACACCCTCAGCCAACACCCTCACCACTGCCCCAGGGCTCAGCCATGCTGGGATCTGGGCTTTCATCCATCTTTTTGGGATGTAGCAAAAAAAGCTCTACCATACACGTAGAGGGCTGTGGCCACAGCAGGCTCTGTGATGTGACTCACCCAGCAGAGCCACAATAACATGTTACCAAACAGGACTGCAGTGCTGGATACCTGAATTCCCAGACCCACCTGGCTGTCTCTGCTCTCCAGGGCAGATGAGGAGCCAAAGGGGTGTAAGAATCTGCCTGCACCCCATGACCTGGGGTTCCCACGCATGACAAAAGGCTGAGATTTCCCAAAAAAGAGGAAAAGAACTGAGAATCCAGCTCCTTGTCAGCAAGATGTCACTGATGGGACATTAGGGTGCTGGGGGGGCACAGGTCCCACAGACATTGCTAGTCATGACATCAAGCATTACAAGCTCCTGCATTTTCCTAAAAAACTGCAGTGAGATCCTCTTTTTTCCTGCCTTGGAAAACCACATAATGACCAGCACAGCCAGTGGCAGAATTGGGTTGGGAGATGTTGGGGAAGGCGAGGAAGCAGCACCCCAAGAGCCCACACTCATGGAGTATCCAGGTGTGGTAATGTTTGTGGGTTTGGAAATGCAGAGATGCCCAGACCCACCCCATTATATCACAGCTCATGGAGGTGACCTACATCCAGAGCAGTGCTGGTATTCCAGCTCAAATAACAGGTCTGTGCACCCAGCCCTCCATCCCCCAGCTCTGAGCATCAGCTCAAAGCTGCTGAGGGTTGAAGTTGGGGACTTGTGGCTTCCTGGTGCATCTGGGGAGGCCTGCAGGGTCATGCAGGACACTGGCTCCCAGTTCCCTGTGGGATGAAGGCAGCTCCAGCACAGGTAACTCGTGGTGACCCTGCAGGATGCTGGCACTGAGGCCAGCCTTGTATCATAAATCAGGCACCATTTGCAGGCACTGCTGCTGCATTGGCAAATGTGGTGTGAGTAACATCACCTTGCTGAAGGGCCAGGAGCTCTTCCAGGGGCAAGTTGGGTCACTGGACCTGGCTGGCAGCTGATCAGCAATCAGCAGGAAGCATCACTGTTGGTGATGTCTGTCCTGCACTTCCAAAGCCAGCAGCATTTCCTCCCGGCCCGGTTCAAACACGGTGCTGAGGCAGCTCTGCCAGCAAACTGCAGGTCAGGACTGGCAGCTCCATGAGAGCCGGGTGCAGGAAGCATCTGCCCTTCCCCTGCCTGCCTCTGCTGTCACCCTGCCCAGGCACCCACCACTTCTTATCAGAGGAGCAAACTCTGCCATGGCTTTTGCCTCCTTGTCCTCAGCATGGAGCACAGAGAGACTTTGCTCCCTGCCTGGTGTCACCCTAAGCCAGAGAGCAGCAGAGCCAGGCACAGCCACTCCTGCAGCAAAAGCTGCACTGGCCATGCTGAGCTGTGCAGCACAGCATGCTCCCTGGGAGCTTGTTTTCCTTTATAATACTGGCCAAGACCTTAGGGCTCGAGTGAGGAAACATGGGAATTTGCTGCTCAGTACCCCATCCCACAAGCACCCATCCAGAGATGAAAAATCACAGCCCATAATGAGGTAGGGATGAACAAATAGGTACAAAGTCTAGAGGCTTATTTTCCATGTGGGCAAACCCATTCAAACATTTGCACAGCAATAAAGCAACTGATTTGGCAAAAAAAAAAAAACCACCAAAAAAACCCCAAACACCCCAGATGTGTAAAACAGGGCAATGAATTCTGCATTTCTCTGCTGCTGCAGCTATTTTTGATCTATGATATCATTACACACCAGGGCCATCAGCCAGCTGGCAGCCTCAGAGGCTCACCAGCCTCCACGCTCCAGGCATGTCAGAGGGCCTCCTGTGCTACACATTACACTGCATTTTTCTGATGTTCACTCAGAAAGAATGAAGATAAAAAGTTGACAGTTTATTTCCACCCAAGCAAAGCGAGCAGCTCTACAGGCTGGGCTGAGCAGGGCACTGCAAACTGACCTATCACACCACAAATAAACCAGCCCCATGGGTCAAACATTTATCAGTGGTTCTGTTCCAAAGTGAAAGGCAGCCCGTAAAAAAAGTGTGCAGCTGAAAGCTGGCTGCAGGAGCTGGAAAACACATCCTGAAAGCACCACCCACGTGGCTGAGCCTGGCAGCCCCAGCAAGCAAAGGTTCACTGGAGCTGAGGCTGTGACTGCAATTTCCTTGTTGCCCTCAGCCAGACTTTCCTGTCTTTCGGGGAACAGAACGTGCAGGGAAGAGTGAGGACAGAGTTTGCAATGTTTCCTCTTTATGCTAGCATAGGATTTTAAAAGCAAAGTGTAACTGTACACCCCAACCAGGCAAAAGCCTGGCAAATGAGTACCGGGGGAGTGTGCATGTGCCTTTACTGTGAAGGAGGGTGTGCAGGCAGAGACGGATGCCTCTGGAGGTTGCATAAAAGGACCTGTTTTCTGCTGCCAACACCAGGATCGACCGGTCCGCTCAGCCCTTCGTTTCCAGGCTTACCCTGGAGCTCTGGCACTTGTCTCGCAGCAGGCGATGAATAAGAGCCTTCGCTGCGGGAGGAGAGCTCAGTGCTGTCATAGAAACGCCGCGAAGAAGAGAAATTCTGCCTCTGTCGCCCCAACCCCCTGCTCCAGACGCATTGTATAACCCCTTTTATTTACTTTCCAAGAAATCCACTTACAGCTACACATTAAAGCAGCTCAAACCCCACCTCCCCCCCCGGGCCCGATCCTGGCCCTGCAGGCAAATGTCTGGCCAGAGCCGGCTGCAGAAGGGGCCGGGCCGGGCGCTGACCTGCACGATGGGGCTGGCACAGGAGCTCTGCCAAGGCTGCGTCCTCGCCAGGCTCTGGGGGAGAGGACGTGTCCATCCCCGACTGGACGAGTCCCAGCCGCTTTACATAATGGTCACCCCCTGGGCAGAGCTCTCTCTCTCTGACCCTGAAATCCTGCCGGGCTGCAAGGTGTGAGTGTCGGCTGCTCGTCCCTCTCCAGGAGCACGTGGCCGATGGGACACCGGCGGCGCCGCCCGGGCAGGGGACGAGCAGCGCGGTTTGTCGGGCAGCCCACGGCCCCCAGCACCTCGGCACATCCACGGATATGGAAGAAATGCCCAGCATTCTCCCTTCCCATCCCCATCCCCACCAGCCCTGCCTTACAGCACTTCCAGCTTCCCACGTCTTCCCGCTCTGGACCGTGCAGGCTTGGAGCGCACTGAGCCGCGGGGACACGGTGACCTACATTGTCACCCACACCGGTACTCGCCTGCTGCGACAGCCCAGCCCGTGCATCCCCGTCTCTCGGGCTGGCCTCTCGCACCCCGCAGCCCACCATCCGCACTGCCAGCCCCCGAGCCCGGTGGTCCTTACCCAGCTCGACCCCTCTCTGCGCCATCCTCAGCGCCTCCCGCGCGTCCCCGCGGGCCAGGCGGTCGCGGACGCGCTCCGCCAGCCCGGCCAGCCGCCGCTCCCGCGGCACGCATCGCTCCAGGATCCCGCACAGCACCACGCTGCACCTCGCCGCCCCGATGCCCAGCAGCTCCAGCCGCTCCTGGCACAGCGGGCAGCGGGACGGCCCGGCCCCGCCGAGGCACGGCTTGCAGAAGGAGTGACCGCAGGACGCGGTCACCGGCTCCCAGAGGAGCAGGCGGCAGCAGGGGCAGCGCAGCAGGTCCAGCCCGAGGGGCTGCCCGGAGGGGCTCTCCCCGGGCGGAGGGCAGCTCGGGCCGGAGGGGCCGCTCATGGCGGCGCTCGGGGGAGCTGTCCTCCCTAAAGCCGGCGGTGCCCGCACGCCCCGGCCGCCGCCGCGCCCCCGCGCATCGCCCCGCTCCGCCCCGCGCCGCTCCCGGCCCGGCGGAGGCTGCGGCTGCCGGCCCGGCCCGGCCCGGCCCGCCGGAGGGACCCGGGGCAGGCGCCGGTGGCGGGGCTGCCCGGGCCACCATTGGCCGCCGCCGGCCGCGCCGCCCCGCCCCGGCCGCGTTTCGTAACGGAGCCCGCGGTACCGGGGGCGCCCGGCGGGCGAGGGGCGCGGGCAGCGGGAGCCGGGCCCGGCGGGGTTGGTGTGCGGGCGGATACCGACCCCCCGACCCGGGGTGCTGGGGGGCTCCGCTGCCCATCCCCGGCAGTCGGGGATGCTGGGGGGCCCCGGAGCCGCCGGGGTGCGGGAACGAGCACCGGCTCTGGAGCCGTGAGCCGGGCGGGGAGAGCTCTGCATCAGATGGGCACCGGGGCGCAGGGGATCTGGGGTACCCCGAAACAGGACCAAGGTGCAGAGTGCTGGGGGTGTTTCGGGGTGCCCTAAAGTGGGGCTAGGGCAATTTGGAGCCAGCCACGGTGCGGGCTGCCTGGGGTATCCGGGGGGCTGTGGAGCGGGGCTGGGGCACAAGTCCTGGGGACACAGGGTGCTCTGTGATGGGGACAGGAGGGTGGGATGCTCCAGAGTCCTGGCACAGGATACCTGGGGTCCCTGAGGTGTCTGAGGCTCTCCAGAGTGGGAGTGGGGTGCCGGCTGTTGTGGTGCTCCAGAGCTGGTGAGGCTGGGTTGCACCCGATGCCTCTTTGCATTACCCTCCATGGAAACCCATCCTGTCTGGGGGCAAAGGGGCACTCCTCCAACCACATCTCTCTCTCAGATGCTCTGCTTATCCAGAACCGAATGAATTCAGACCCTGTATGTGGACAATCCCCTTCCCACTCACAGACCCCCCAGGATGGACCCAGTGTCGCAAGGGAGATGCATCCCCTCACCCCACAGTCATACAGCAAAAAAACAGCAGCTCTTGCACAGCAGGTGCTGAGAAAAACAGCTGCAATCTATCAGTTCTGGAACTTAGTAGATCAGGATGATGCACATTCCCCAAGGGCTCATTTCTGTGTCCCCAAAAACAACCCAACCCCACGCACACACTGGCAGGTCTGCTCAGGGAGGGAGATCACCAGTGGGATGTCAGTGCTGGTGAAACTCGTGCCCCACTGAGGGAGTGGCTGGTGGAGGTTTGGGCTGTGGAGCAGGTTTTGTTTCCAAATCTATTGCAATTACATTAAATGGCTCATAAGTGGTTTTAAAAGCTCAACAACTAAGCATTTTATGTGGGCTTGATAGGCTTCATTGCTTTCTCCGTTATCTTTTACGTGATCCCTCCAGACTGGAGAAATCTCAGGTGGCATTCAGTAACACTGCCCTGAAAAGCTGAGCATGGCATTAGGGACGTGGTCACCCTGGGAGCGTTGGAGTGTGTCTGGGACTGCCCAGCAGGAGACATTTTCCATGTCCCCATCTGCAGGGTCAGTCTTTAGCTCCCCGCTCCCACCCCTGCCTCAGAGGACCTTGCACATCCCTTCCCCCAGCAGTTCTCCCATGGGTATTTCTCAGGTGGACAAAGATCATTCACACCAGACACTCTCCTTCCACGGCTTAGTTCTCACCATGTCTTGTTTTTCCACCAAAACCTGGCTAGTGGCTAAAAACACAAAGACTGCCACCACGGAGGCTTCGCCAGTTTTGCCTGCAGTTTACCCCTCAAGAAGGGCACGTTCCTGGCTCGTGAGCCATGAAATTAGAGTGATTTTAGCTACCACAGCCAACATTGCAGCAAAGTGCACAATAACCTGTTTGTGTGGCTCAGCCTGGGAGCAGCAGCCCTTTGCCAGGGGCAGCTGCTGTCAGGTGAGGAGCGCAGCATCCTTCATCACCCCAGCCAGTTCCTGTGGGAGACGCCAGGCTGTTCACCTGGGACCTGCCTCATTCTTTCCCTCACCTCCTGATTCACTCCACAACCATGTGTGGGCTCTCCAGTGCCTCACAAGCAGAGCAGACGTGCTGCTGCTTTGCGTAATACACTTTAAAATCAATCAACCACGACACACGAGGCCATGGCAAACCAGGCTTCATTAGCACCAGTGTGCAAGAACATTTTGTTTTCTTCAATCTGTCCAGAGCTGAGCTGGTTCAGAACTCCGAATGCTTTCTCTTGTCACTGCCCTGTTTGTGCTGACTCAGTACATAACTGGAAAGGAAAAAAAAAAGGCTTTAAATGCTTAATGCTAACCATTCTGCTGGCCAGATGAAAACTTCACGTGTTGCATAACCCAGGACAGATCACACTGTGTGTAGGAACTATTTGCAAAGCTAAACAGGATTTTAATTTTTTTTTTTTCAGTTTAGAGGTGGGAAATATCCCAGGGTCAGTCCTGGGTGAAGAGTTCCAGGTGTTACTGCAGCTCCTCCTCTGGCTCCCAGCCACACGTCCACTTGTGCTTCAGCTCCAGCACAGCCTCATTAATGTGGTCCAGACTGCTGACAGCCCAGCATCGGGATCAGGGATTGCACACCAGCTGTGTTTGCTCATTTTCAGTGCATAAATATTTGTTGCAAGCATTGACACTTGTTTTTGACACATTAGGGTTTAAGGTGTGGCTCTGAGGTGACAGCTCCTTCCCAGGGTTACCTTTTTTTGTTCAGAGAGACTTTTGTTTGCCTGTGTGCTCCTCAGGGTGTCTTCAAAGGCACCACAAGCACTTGTAAACAGGAACATGCACCCTGAATGTCATGACCCCTTTTCCACACTGCTATCCCTGCTCTACCCACCAGCTTCCTCCAGCACCATCAGACCTGAAAATCCTGTTGCACAGGGGTGAGACAAGTTCTGCCATTTCTAAACCCACACAAGGAGGAAAGCCTCAGAATCCCGGCCGAGGAGGGGGAGTGTTGCTACAAAAAGGGCCACGCTGGGCTCACAGTGGCGTGTCCAAGTGCCAGGCAGCCTGCTGGGTGATCAGGCAGAGAGCACACTTGTGCCCCAGCAGTGCTGCACCTGGATCCTGGCTGTCTGCAAGCCTCAAGAGTTGGCCTAAGGAATTATTTTTACACCTCAGGACGTGCCTGCAACATGCAGGGAGTTATTTGCATCATCCCCCTTCCCCCCCAGCCCAGCCCAAAGCTGTCAACAAACACATCAGCTTCCTGGAATTTTTTCTTTCTTTCTTTACATCATAGTATTTCTAGATCCAGGATGTTATTCAACCACCAGGTTTCCCCATTTGCTACATGTGGTTCAGAGCCTTTCCTGGGAAGTGGAGCAAAAGGAAATGGGAGCAGGTGGTGTGGGAGACTCTTTGTCCTGAGCTCATCTTTTATAACCTGCATCTTTGCTCTCAGGTCTCTGTGTGCAGTTTGGGGAGCTGCTGCTGGTTTTCTCTGGGCAGAGGCAGGCAGATTGCCACAGTGCCCCGTGAGGTTTGGGATTCCAGTTCTGCTCTGTGCTGACCAGGCACCGGGCAGGAAGCAATCATATAAATTACATGGTATGGTTCCCTAGTCCTAAAACTCTGCTGCTTAAGTGCTCAGAGGGGTCCTGACTCTCAGTACAGAGGATCAGATGTAAACAGGGTCAGGGAATTAAGAAAACTTTCGTATTTTTTCCTTCTGACTCATGCAGGCTTTGCCTGAGGCAGCATCATTCCTAGAGAAATGAGTTGACTTTCACATGGACTGGTGGGACAGAGAGCTGCAAAGGAGCATTATCTCATTGTTCATGTAACCAGGCTCATGCCTGAACTCCTGGAAACTGGAGAGGCACAGCGGGAGAGCCCAGATTCATATCTGGCTCCTTTTAGTCTCTTGAGCCAAACATCTTGGCAAAGAGGTTGGCAGAACATTATCAGTCAGCCTTGGAAGCAAGTCCCACATAAAATAGATGGAGATGTCTTTTTCCACAGCATGGGCAGTCATGTACAAACTACCTACCCCGAGGAGAGAATACAAAACCAGATCAGAGCTGTCCCCATTGTCCTGGGGGGAAGCCCTGGGATGGGTGGCAAGACCATGGGCTGTGGAGCAAGGTGCTGTAAGCTTGCCTTGATGACTTGCAATTGTTTTATTGGTATTTTTATTGAAGCTGAAGATCCTCCATCTATAGGAGTTCCCAAGGAGGAGCCCAAAGTCAGTAGGGTTTGTTCAGCACCACCTAAGCCATGGATAACGTAACAAAGTGACTAAAGGAGGAAAAGTCATAACAAGACAACTCCCTAAGGACACCCTCTACATTGCAGCAAGGTCCACCACTTCCAAAAAGATTGGTGTCCAGAGGGAGCTGCATCCCAGTGGGCCAGACCTGGAGGTCACACCACCCTCTTCATCTTCTGGCTGGGGAGAGCAGGTTTGTAATGAGCCTTTGCTGCAGGGTCAGACAGAAGCTGCCCACTTGACAAGCTGCTCTGTGTCCCTGTGCCTGACCTGTGGCCGGGGTGGCACCGTGGTGACCCATCTCTGCAGCTGGGGACTCGCCAGCTGCCCTGCCCCACTCTCTCCTCAGCTCTCTGGCCTTGGCTCCGTGCCTCAGCAAGAAGCGAGTACGTGCTGCCTCCCTCATTTCTTCCTTTTCCCTCTTTCCTGTGCAGCTCCCAGCCACCTGGCAGAGATGCCGGCAGGGCTGGCGGGCACCCAGCGCTCCAGAGGAGGCTGCCAGTGGCAGAGGGTGGGCTCTGCAGCTGGCACAGCCTGCTCTGCAGGGATGCCTCGGGGCTCTCAGGCCAGATCCAGGGGCTGACTGCCTCATCCCTTATCCTGGTCCTTATTCCTTCAGCTCCAGCATCTCCACCACCCCTGTGTGTCCTTGGTGAGGACAAAGAGCTCCTGCAAAGCCAGTGGCTCCATTCCATCCAAAAGCTGTGTCTGACCGTGGGGAGAAGGAAGCGCCTGGAAGTCTCGGGGAGAAATGCAGAGGGCTCTCAGGGTCTCCCTGCAGTTTCCCTTCCCCTCAGCCAGACAGAATGAAGCCCTGAACACACCCTGGGCTGGATTTCAGGCAGGATGAGCAGGGCTGTGTCTCTCCCACAGTTATAAATAGCTGCCTGTGGGCCCCTGGCCTGTTCGCAGCAGTGGTGGCCTGGGCAGAGCTTTCTGCTCAAGGAGCAGACAAATATTTCTGTCTGTGCCTTTTTGTTCCACAGGCTGGCTGGCCTCCACCTCTGCTGCACTTTGAACAGCAGGTGAATCATGTTTGGGTAAGCCCGTCACCAGCTCCTCCTTTCATAACGCACAGACGTCACGGCTTTTAAAGAGGTCAGGCTGTTAGTGCTCGGAACATTTGTCACCCAGAAACCTGTCCTGGTGAATCTGCCAGAGCAAATTGAAGGTTTTCCTTCGCAAGAAGCCTGGCACCATTCCACTGTGGGTTTTAGGAAGCTATTGCATTAAGGCTTGGGGAGTAAGGAGTCTGCCCTGCTCTTGTGAAAGACCAAATGCAGAATCCTAGAGAGGTTTGCAGGGGAGGGAAAGGTGCTGGGAAAGATGTGTATCCTTAGCATCAATTTTATGACAAGTAATCCCATGAATAAAGCTCTGCTATAACTTTTAGCTGCTAATTAACATAGCAAAGAGTCTTAGTTTACAGATACTCACAATGAAGGGATAAGTTGTAGAAGGATGCATCATAGAGAGGAGCAAGTCTGAGTGCTGTGCAGGAAGCAGGAGCAGGGATTTCACCTTCCAAAACAGCCGTCACTTGTATGACTCCAGTTCCATTTGAGTTTTGCTTTTCTTTTTATTCAGCTCAAAAATAGAAGAGTGGTTTCATAGGAAACCTCTGCCCAGCACTCTGCAGAGATTAGCAGATCATAAGCAGGGCTGCAGGAATCAGCTTTTCTGGGAAAGTGAGGATTTTTAACTGTTCCCATTTTTTAGTGGAATGAAAAAGCAGCTTGAAATTTTCCATGAAGAAGGTCACTTGGGAACAGAGGAAAGATTTCTTTTTGATCTCTACCTTAGAGAGCCTTGTTTCCCTAATAGGACACTTTATATAATAAAGCCCCTAGATGCAAGATGAAAAGTCTCATCACAATATAAAGGCCCAACCTTTCTGTTCTGAAATTTTTGGCATTTATAGAAAAATGCCTTTATCTGGGGGCATCTCTGCATGAAGCAGTATAGGAAACAATTCTTTCTCCACATCTAAACTCTCTTGGCATCTCTGCTGCTATGAGGCCCCAGACAGCCACGTGCTGTGCAGGATCCCTGCAGGCACCCCCAGATGCTGTGAGCGGGGGCAGCACAACCCCTCCTGCTCCCCAAAGACCAGCCAAAGTTATTATATAAATTTGTGTAAACAAGACTTGCTTAAGTAACTCCACGGCTGCCAGTTCCTCTTGCTGGTCTTTTCCTACTCCGCCCCTGCAGAGCCTGGTGTGATGGGCATTTGGCCCAGCTCTGTGCTCCATGCTCCTCTCCCAGCCAGCTGGAGACACAGCAGCTCCAGGGAGCCCCTGGTTGAACCTTGAGGATGCTTCAAGCAGAAGAGGTGGTTAAAACACGTGGGTGAAGCCACAGCTCAGGCCCACAGAGCTCGGGCAGCTGCTGGCTGGCACGTCTGTGGGCAAACACTCATCCCAGCACACCGAGGTCATGCTGGGGCACGTGTCCCTCAGCAGAGCTACTCAGCTGCTGGGACTGAAGGTCCTCAGCATCCCCAAAAGCCAGATGCTCCACCTGCCTTTTGTCTCCTGCACTGAGTGTTTTTAGAGCCATAATCCCTGTGGCACGAATGTGCTCTATGCCCATTCATGTCACCTGGCTTCAAGCCAGGGCCGAGATGCAGTGAGGAATTAGGGACACCAGGGAGCATGAAATGGTTTTCACTTCCACAACTTTTGGGCAAACTTGGCCGGTTCTGTGAAGGGAGGACAAGGGCACAGAGGGGAGAGAGCTACGTGCAGAGCACGGTGCTGAAGGCAGGATGGAGAAGCTTGGCTGCTGGAGGAGCCAGCTGGATGTTCACACAGCCAGTCCCTGGGTGTGTTTGGCTCTTTGCCCTTGTGCCACAGGGATCTGGCTGCACAAGCTGTATTGGCAGAGAGCTTGGTGCCGTGGCCTGAAGCAGGGACTGTAAAACACGAGCAGCAGCAGGTAGACTTCACCTGGCTTGGTGCTCACCATCACCCAGCACTGCAGGGAGTGCCCAGCGCTGGCCCTGGGCACGGGAAGATGCTCAGATTTGGGGCAGTGTGAGGATGTGGCTGTGGGGTCAGCTGCAGACAGACATTTGCAGGCTCCCATTTTGGGAGCTGGAGCATAAGGCACAGAGGACAACTTCAGGGCTTTTAGATTAAATACCTGACAGCTGGAAAGCAGAATCCCACTCCCATGAGATGCAGCACCTCTCAGTTCCATCTGAGCATCTATGGGCAGGCTGCACCTCAGAGTCTGGCACACCATGCTTGAAAGGTTTCCAACCTTTATCTTGAAAAGCAAAGGCAGGACCTCTCCTTTTCATGTCCAAACACAGAATTTATTCCAAGATATTCCCATCCTTTAGTAGCATGGCCTGAGGGGACTGTAAAATTCTGCAACTCCATCTACTATTTGGAAGTAGTTTGTGTCTTGTGCAAGAGTCCTGTGTGCTTGCACAGAGGGAAAAATAAAATATGTAAAATAACCCCACACAGGATTATTTTACATTAATGCACCCAAGGGTTCATGAAGCAATAAGGCAGTCAAAATCAATCCTTTCCTGCTGAAGCCAAACCAGCTCACTGAAACCCAGCTTAGCTTTTGGGGTTGTTTGTTTTTCCCATCTTCATATTTTCCCTTTAATCCTTGTGCTGGATAATTAAGACAGCATTCCTCAGCATCTTTCCTGCTGTTTGTTGTGCTTATACAAGAGCTGGCTGCATTTGTTCCACAGAAAGAACATCCAAAGCCACATTCTGTGGTTTCAAGTACAATCCTCCACGGTGCTGACTTTTTAATCTTGGGTTTGCCTGAAATCTGCATTACTCAAGAAAATACTCATAAAAATAGACTCCTTAAGGGAAACAAACCAAGGCAGCAACACAGCAGGGAGAGCTTATGCTCAAGTTTGCATTGAAGTTTTTATTGATGGTGAGACTTCTGGGCATGTCCTAATACCGCCGGCAGCAGCAGTGGGTCGGGCTGCTGGCCCTGTGTCCCCCTCTGAGGTCCCTTTTGCTGCTGCCTGGACCCTGCCAGCATCCAGGGCTCCCGGAGCACTCCCTGCTCCCGGTGCACTCCCTGTCCCCGGAGCGCTCCTTGATCCTGGAGTGCTTCCTGTCCTTAGTGCTCTCCCTGTCCCCAGTGCTCTCTCCCCGTCCCCGATGCTCTCCCTGTCCCCGGTGCCCTTTCCCTGTCCCCTATCCTCTCCCCATCCCCGGTGCTCTCCCCGTGCCCGGTGCTTTTCCTGTCCCCGGTGCTCTCTCCCTGTCCCCAATGCTCTCTCCCCGTCCCCGATGCTCTCCCTGTCCCCGGTGCTCTCTCCCTGTCCCCGGTGCTCTCTCCCTGTCCCCAATACTCTCTCCCTGTCCCCGGTGCTCTCTCCCTGTCCCCAATGCTCTCTCCCTGTCCCCGGTGCTCTCTCCCTGTCCCCGGTGCTCTCTCCCTGTCCCCAATGCTCTCCCCCTGTCCCCAGTGCTCTTCCCCTGTCCCCTATCCTCTCCCTGTCCCCGATGCTCTCCCCCTGTCCCCTATCCTCTCCCTGTTTCCGATGCTCTCCCTGCCCCCGGTGCGCTACGGGAGCCTTACAAAACAGCCCAGCAGTTATGAAACCCGTGGCCCCGCTGCCAGACGTCTCATTCCCGGTAGATGGCGGTGCCAGCTCATTTTTCCTAATTTTCCCACTTGTTTTTTTCCTGGCGCCGCGCCCGATGCCAGCCCTCGGCGGCTGCGGCGGGGCTGGGGATGGATGAACAGGAGCGGCCCCTGCGCTGGGGTCAGCGCGGCAAAAAGAGAGAGGTTTGTCGGCTTCTTCCCGCCTATAACTGCTTTTCGTTTGTTTTTAAAAAATTTGAAATCAGTTTTAACAGCTCAGCACAGCTCCAGGCGTCTGTCCCTGCTCACGCTGCTCCATCGCACCACAAACAGCGTGGAGGGCACAGGGAGATGGTGATGCCAGATCTGGAGGGGCTCTGCAGAGCCAGGCTGACAGAGCCCACAGAGCCCCTGCATTTCTCTCCAGACTCTGTCACGGTCTTGTACAAAACCTGCTCGCCCAGGTCCCCCTCCCCACCTATCACTGCCTTTCCTTGAGTGCATCCTTTTGAAGGGGGACAGATAGCACTGGGTAGGCAGTGTGACTGGGTGAATGAATAGCATTTCTCTTTGAAGATCACAATATCTTTATTTGGCTAACAGCGGCCCAGTTGCTCTCCAGCCCAATCTGCCATTTCCATCTCCACCTCCTCGGCATGCCCAGGGCGTGCACCGCTGCTCCAGCACGGAAAGACTAATCCTTGTCTTCCTTCTCATCATCCTTGGCAATGCCTTGGTCCTGGGGCAAGAATAAAAGGGACAGCATGTGAGGGGAGTGCTGAGTGTCCCATCCCAGGTATTTGGGAGCATCCACACTGGGGTTTGTAGGTGCAAACCCCACAGAGCTGGGCTGAGGTTACCTCCTCCGAGTCACTGTCAGAGCTGCTGCTGCTCCTGTCCTCTTCCCCATCTCCCTGCTGGGGTGAAGAGAAAGGGAAAAGCATCACTGGGAACCCTGAGAGTTCAGAGTCAGGAGTCACAGAGATGTCTGGTCCTGTGGGTATCTAGAGCCAGGCTTGGCAGCACTGGTGCTGCTGTGGAACCACTGTGACCGTGGCAGCACAGAGCTCCCCAGAGCCAAGAGCAAGGGTTGCACAGTGTGTGCAGTGCAGGCAGCACCACTGTCCACACCAGCATCCCATTTGGAGAGAAAAAGGAGGGAGGTCTAAGTAGGAATGCTGGGAGCAAAGAGACAGCTGTCTCTCAGTGGAAAAGCCATGGACACTGTGATTTTTAGGCTGTGGGCAGCATAGCTCCATCTACTGCAGGTGTGGGTTTGCCATGGGTCAGATGTGGCTTCCCTTTTCAGCCAGGATGTGAATGGCTCTGCAGAAAACTCCATCATTCCCCTACCTTTTCTTCTTCCTTCTTCCTCCTCTTCTGCTTCTCCTTCTCTTTTTCTCCCTCAGTCTTTTCCTTCTCCTTTTCTTCCTTCTCTTTTTTGTCCTCCTCTTTCTCCTTCTCTTCCCGTCCAAACCCTGCAGCAGGGCACAGAGGAAGGTTCATTGCCAGCGTGCAGCTCCCAGCACACACAAACCCTGTAGCTGCCCCTGGGCCCACACCAAGCACTCACATTTCAGGATTGTCGACATTTCACCAAAGCCAAAGAGCTCTGGGGCACGAGACAGTCACACCTGGGGAACAGAGAGGACCTGAAGGAGCAACGAGAGAGTGGAGGAAGGTGAGTTTTTCAGGGATGAAAACGCCTCCCTGGAAGATTCAGGTTTTACAGAGGCCCTGTGTAATTCCTACCCCCCCAAAACAGCAGGAACAATCTGTGGATGACACAAAAACCAAAAGGACCAGACCTTGTGCCCACCCAGGCAGCCCCCTCTGCCTAGGAAAGCAGCAAGTGGGAAGGGATGGAGGCAGAGAAATCTCAGGATAAATGTGCAGGGAGATGACATAACCCCTCACCATGAGCAGGTGCAAATTACAGAAGTATTTCAAATTGAATGAGGAAGAAACAATAAAGAGCAGGTGTGGGGGCTCCTAGAAATCCCCAGCAGAAAGGACATCTTCCCTGAGGGACAGGGTGGTGGCAGAGAGGGAGATGGAGACAGCAGCAAGCAGAGAAGAAGCCAAGAGCAAGGGTAAGAATACTCCCAAGCATTGATTAGGTGCTTCAAAGGTGACAGATGAAAAGAAAGCAAAGGAAAAAGCTTGGTTAAAAATAGGAGGCCCAAACAAAGCCTAAGAAATAGCCTGGGCAGGTCAAACCCTCCCTCTCACACACAAACAGGGCAGCAGGGGTGAGGGGATCAGGTCCTTTCTGCTCACTGGGAAGAGCAGATCCACCCCTGTGGCAGCAGGTAATTAGGAAATAGTTTCTCACCTAGCCAGTGTTGGAGGGAGGCAGAATATTAATGCTTCCTTTTAATGGTTTTTAGCCACAAAATGACATCATCTGGTTGGTGTTATTGGCCCTTTTGAAGGAGCCGGTTGCAGCCTCTGAGCCGATAACATCGATTTGTATTTTCTAGGCAGCTTTTTAAACCCCCAGGATGCTGCAGGGGAGCAGGAAGCAGCAGGGTTTGGGGTGGCACAGGGGGAGAGGGAGTTTGGATGGGAAGGAAAGAAGAAGTGTGGGAAGTGACTGATAGAAGATGTAATCAGTGCAAAGTTAAAATCTAATTAATAATGAACAGCAATCTAATTCATCTCCGTAATTAAGAAGTGCAACTACTAATTGAAAATAATCACACTTTAATCTGAAATCATTAAAAATAATCAAACATTAACAAAAGAAAAGGCAGCCCTGGGAAGGGATAGAAGGGGGTGCAGGAAGGCTGCCCCATGGCTCCCATGGTGCACCCAGCCCCAAATCCATGAGGATTCAGCTGCCTTGAGCCTCCACTGCCAGAGGGGAGCAGTCAGGGAAGGCACAGATGGATACAGATAGGGAAGGCACAGAGGTGGCGTCGAGCTTTGCACTAGGAGATGGACAGCCAGACCACAGTCCAGCAGCCAGGGCTGGGAAGGGACGGCTCCACCCCAACACATGCCAAGAAATGCCTCTGGGGGGGTTAAAGCCCTTTAATCCCCCCTGCACTGCTACCTCCTTCCCTGGGGATCAACCCTGCTGATTTCCAAGACATGGGTGGGCTCTGCAAGCCCTTTCTGGGGGTGCCACCCAGCCCTGGCGTGGGTGCAGCCCCTGCTGTAGGTGCTGCCTCCGTGGGTGCTGCCTCCACACCAACCCTCAGCTTTTCCCCTTCCATCCCACCCCGGACCAGCAGATCTGGTTTTGCCTGTTCCTCTGGAGCCTCACATTTCACACAGGCAGGTTTGCCTGCCCCAGATGAGCTGGTTTCCTAAAGCCCAGGCAGAAAAACCAGCAAAACCCAGAGAGCAGCTGATGGTCCCCATGGAGCAGCTGCAATTGTCCACGGCCAAGCTGGGCATGAGGTGCAGCTGGATCAGACCTCTGACTAGCAGAGCAAACCTGTGTATCCACACCCTGCTAGGAGAAGCCTGAGTGGCCTTACCCCTCCCCAGGCACAAGCAGCTCACAGTGAGCCCACTCCCATCTCAGCCAGGGGACCCACAAAGCTCAGGCCCCCCATTGCCATCCCCAAAACAATGGAGCACGAGCTGCCCCAGGGGTGCTCCTGCTGCTCCCTCATTCACCCACTGTCCTGCTCTGCTTCCCCAGCCTGTAAAACACTCAGGGGAGTCTGTCAATTCCCTGCATGGCATAAGGGAGAAAGGGAAGGGCCTTACCTGGAGCTGAAAAAGAAGTGATCTCCTGGATGCCTGGCTGGCAGCGGCCAGGGCTCCGGGTATTTGTGTGTTGCGGTCTCCTCCCCAGTCCCACTTTTGGAGCAGAAAAACTGGCTCTGCCATCCGTCATGGACAGCACATGACACCGGAAACGTGACCAGTCCCACTGGTACCCACACCAGGCATTGCCTGCAGCACAGGCAGGAGCACAAAGACCTTTTGCAAGCAAGTCAGGGCAGCTCTGGAGGCTGCAGACATCCATGGGAACCAGGCCTGGGTCCAGGGGAGCACTGGGGACTAGTCTGGGAATGTGCTATGGTCAGGAACCTGCTGGAAGGACAGAAAAGGGGCTTTGGGGGGATGCCTGCTGGGGGTGGGAGGTGTCAGGCAGCTCCAGGAGATCTAGGCAAGGCTGGACCAGGCAGAGCTCAGCACTCCCAGCTCCCTCCAAAGCTTGTCCTTGCTGCTGGCTTTCACTCCAACATATCATTAAGTAAATACCTGTCAGCAGAGAGCAGTTACCAGCACGTCTAAACACTTGCATAACGTGCCTTCCCTCTAATGCAATGCCCTCATTTCTAACAGCGCCAGTAAGGGATAATAACAGTAACAATAGTGTCAGAAAGGGCTCGTGTACCCAGCTAATTTGTTTTCCCCGCCTAATAAAAGGAATTAGCTCTCCTGTAAGATTTGTCCCATTTAACATCTTCAACTCTACAACAAAGCTGCTCCCACAATCATTTGACTTTCATTTACAGTAATTGCAGGGTGTGTGGAGCCCCCTCCAACAGAGTGAAGCTAACTCTGGGTAACCCATGCAGGGAGCAAGCAGCTCTGCAGGAGTCACTTGTCCCAAAAAGCTGGCTATTTCTGCCCCAGACCTGCTCCACCACAGCCTGCACTGGCCCCAAACCCAGAGCAAGAGTCCCATTGGCAGGTTTAGGTCAGAAATGAGGGATGAGTTTTGATGTCCAGGGCAGATAAACCCTGGAGCAGCTCAGCCAAGCTGGTGTCAGAGTCTCTGTTGCTGCCCAGTTTACAATCAGTAGCTCTGGTCTCTTACAGAGAGGCTTCAGCTCACACACAAATCACTCAGGCAACTCCTGCTGCCAGCATGTGGTCTTGGGATAAGCACTGGCAGCAATCCCATCTGTGCCAGCATGGCACAGCTGCCAGGGAATTTGGGATGATGGAGATGGGCACATGGAGCACCCTGAAAACAGATCCAGGGAGTTGGGATCTGTTTGGTGTTGGGACCAGCACAGGAATCAGACCCACACCTCTGAGCAGCTCCTGCCACCTTAGGAGGATCCTCCCCCAAAAATACCAAACTCAAACTTATTTTTAACTGGTGACCACATTGCTCACTCCCTGCCAGCCCCAGCTGGGCTCTGATGCACCCAGAGCACCAGTGCATGGTAACCTCGAGATGCTGTCACAGGAGACTCCCAGAAAACATGGACTAGCACAGTTCAGGTCACTTTTGTCCTCTCTTTCTGTGCCAAGGAGCCTTGGACTGCAGAACACCCATCTCTGCTTAGGTCACATCATCACAGATCATTCTTTATTTTGGATTCAATGAACACACCTGAGAAGGAAATGCCAGAGCCCTCCTCCTCCTGCCACAAGCTCCCCCATTCCTGCCTCTGAGTCAGACCCTTTAATTTGTGCTGTGGGTGACCTGGGACAGGTGTCCCTTTAGTCAGGGCCACCAGTGGCAGCATAGCTGCTGCTTCTTCCAAACCAGGACAACTGCTCATCCTGCCAGGGGTTCTGCTGCTACTGACCATGTGTGCTTTAATAATGGAAATGGAGTCCCTGGGAAGGTGGCTGGCAAGGCCTGGGAGCACATCCCAAAGCCCACTGGGAAGCCCAAGCCTTTTTTGTGTTTAAACCTTTCCACAGCAGCTGCCAGGAAGCAGCTTTTACAGCTGCAACTAACAGAATCACTCCCAAGGAAAGAAAACAATTGTGGAAGGCTTTTTTTTTTTTTTTTTTCCTCCAAGTCACTGCCAGCATCTTAGCTGACTCTTATCTATTCTCAGCCACCTCTCACCTCCCCAAACACTACCAGAAGTGTTCAAATTACTGTCAGCTCTCATTAGGTTCACACAGAAGGCAAGGCCAAGCAGGAAGACCTCCAGACAGTTGGATGCTGAATTCTGATGAATCCTTTGGGCAGAAAGATTTCAGCAACCGTGGAACCGTTCTTGTTGCCTGTCTATTGCAGTCCTTGCACTGGCACACAAATGAAGCTGGTGCACGTTTGATTACTGGCTGCTATACAAAATCCAGGTGGCACATGACTGAAGGAATTACTGTCTGCATGTCAAAAAAAAAAAATCACCTCATTTCCTTTAATTATTAAACTACTCTACACTAAAGCACTGCAGGTCAGTAGAATTTATCTGCAAAAAAGCAGCTGCTGCTTCATAAAACTCCATTACCTTTATTTCTTCTCTTCTGACATTCCTGTACATTTTGGCTTTTTGGCAGGAGCAAAGTTGCCGTTTTGCACTGACACAGGAACTGGGAGCTCATCTGTGGGAGCTCTCACTCCCCAGCCTGAGTTCAGAGCACTATTTTCTGCCATGAGAAAAATCCCAGCTGTCCTGGCCCCAGAGCTGCAACCAGCTCTGCCCCAAAAAACACAATCAGGGCTGAGAAAAAACCCCCCCAGTTCTTTTATTTCATTTGTGCCCACTGCTACCTTGATAGCTTTTAACTGAAACGGTTGTCAAAACAAATCCTTTATTTAATAATGCTAACAACCAAAAGGAGAAAAAAAATACAGATTTTATTGTAGTGCAGATTTTTTTTACCCGGACACACTCCTTTCAAGTCCAGTTTTAAGATGCCAGAAAAAGCTTTCCCTTTTGAGATCTGATCAGTCTAACCATGACTAAGGCAGGGGTTTTTCCATATATATATATATATATAAAATCAGAGCATTAGCCAAAAGGTATTCTAATGCAAAAAAACACTTCTCTACTGCACAACCAGAGCAGAGGAATGTTCTAAGCCTTCAGTATAGCAGAGATGTGCAAGACCTGCTAAAACCCAGAGGATTTTCAAAAGGGGATTGGAGCATCATTGGTACCAATGAGGAAGTGCAGAGGCAGGTGTGACACTCAGTCACCTCTGATTAGCTATTATGGACTTCTTGAAATTCTATTTTAGCTGTGCATTTCTGCTCTTGTGATTCCAACAGAGGCTGCTGCCTCCCCATGGGCAGGCTCAAAAGATAAAGGAACAAAGCAGGGAACTTGCACAGCACAAAGAAACAGATACCATGCGTGGAGCAGCTTCTGAGGCAAATTAGGACTCCTACTAACAGAACCAAATTGCTGCCTCTCTCCCTACTTCTTTAATAGATACCTTCCAAGAAGGAGCATTGCATTATAGTGTTTTTCCACAGAAAGAGAAGACAAGCAGTATGTGAGTCTGTGAACAGTCTGTGGCTGACATGCCAAGCTGCACTGAAAAATGGGAATTCTCCTGCTGAATTCTCTCATTAAAGTGGCCAAACACGAATCAATCCCTTTTAGTCAGTTCTCATTTATTGCTATAAAGCCAGCTACCTGCATTCACAGGGCCAGATCAGCATTTTCCCAGCTCCTGCTGAAGCAAGCACAGCATGAGAGAATGAGAAACAGCCCCCTGGTGAGAGTCCCTGTCCCACATCCCTGAGTCAGTACAGACATCTTCAGGAAGCTGAGCTTCTCTTCAGCAACAGCTTGATCAGGAATTCTCTCTGCTCTATTCTGCCCAGTCTAGGAACTGCAAGGTTCATAATCACAAAAATCTGCCTCTTCTTGCACCTCCTATCTAATATTCACTTCAACAGGAATGCAGAGCTATCAGGAACCCAATTATGTCTGACTTAAAAATCACACCATGATTTTAGCTAACTAACTAGCCAGCTGCTACTCTTCTCTTCAGCACTGGAGAAGCTCTCTGGACTGTGAACACAAAGAGCTTGTTAACACATACAGCAGAGAGATTTCAGTGAAAAGACACAGACAGTCCATGAAACAGAGAAGCAATCTGCACTTTAAGCCTGTCACGTTGTCCACCAGCCTGGACTATGCTAATCACATCTCTCAGTGTGCTGTAAGAGCTGTCATTGCCAGACTGCACTTAATCACCATTCTTGCAGCAGCAATGAGCAGAGTTCATCTTTTTCCCTTTAATAAGAGCCATTACATCATTCTCCAGCATGGAAACTACGAACTGGGAAGGTCAGAAAGTTCTTAATTAGAAGGATTTTTATTACTGTGATAGTTCCGTTCTAGCCTCAATAAGAGAGATCTGCAGTACAGGCAGCAAGAGCTGGAAGGCATCTTGGATATAGGAAGCACTGTTTGAAGCCTGTGAAAACAAAAATCAAAATACACACATGAATAGCCATGCTACCAATCAGCTTTACTCACCACATACTCATTTCAACCAGCATTGATTATTGCACAGAAAAATCAGAAGTCTAGGGCTTGCTGGATTTTAAAGGCTTCATTCTAGAAATCAATTTTATGTCAAGTTTTTGAGGGGCTTTATGCCAGTAGGCAAAAAAAAGCAAATGGCTTAAACACTGCCAAACAAGATCAGTTCCAATCCAAATGCAGGGTACTGTTCTCAGTAAGAGAAGAAAAGTGTTTATTTCTAAGTGAAGCATCGCATGCTGTGGCAGGAAGGAAGAACACATGAACATGAAACACCCCCTTCCTACCACACCTCACAGCTCTGAAAGCTCGAGAACCAAAACAGTAAGGAAATGTTAGGACTCTTGTATGCTAATTTCTGAACTTGTCTAAGATTTGACTTTGGACATTTAAATTCTAAAAATCCAGACTGCTGAATTTAATATGTGTCTCCTGACCCATCATAACTGTGAGCTGACACTCCTCACTAATAACTCATCTTTTGTGCAAATCTACAGACATTTATCAAAACTTTCAAGTTATTAGACAGGTAAGCACACTTTTAGACCATGGGTTAGAGAACTTGGCATGCATAAGGATCCTAAAGTAGGAAGAACCAGCACATCTATTTTTAAAGTATTAGCTTAAAGTTTTAACGTTAGCATAACTGACCTCCAAAAATACTCCAGTGATTAAGGGATTAAGCACATCTGCTTTCTCTTTGACCTGCAGAGATCAGACATATATTATCCTGATTGAAAATTTGATCACATTTCTTCAAGCAAGATAGAGCTAAACCCTCAGTAAGTTTAAAACCACCACTACTCCCTTACCTAGAGGAAAGCTAAGCCACAAGCTTAGCGGCCTTGTAGCATGCAAATAAGAACAAAGTAACCTGCATGTGCCCAGCACAGGTCGGGTATGAATACACATGACATCTTCAAATGAACTGGGGACAAGTGGGGAATGTAGAATTGATGATACCATCTTCAGGAACACCCAAGAGCTTTGGAAAATCCACAACAGGCTCACAAACTTTATCTGCCTCTGTCTCCTTAGCATTGTGAGCATCACTTCCCACCCCCACTCTGTGCCAGGCTCTCAAAAGCTCAGATGCCACAGTTTGAGGAACTCTGGCCTAAAAGATCAGTTTACAAGTTAAAAGCTGCATATGTAAACATGCAAAAAACAAAAAGCAGTTCCTGACAAAGATCCCAAGGCTGTTATCAAATAAGCACATCTCATTCCTAAGAACTGTGGCGTAACTCTTACCCCTGCAGTTGTTAAGCATGTTGTGAACTCTTTAGAGAAAGCTGACAGTTCTTTACACAGCATGATAGTCAATCTGTGGAAGAAGACAGGGAAAACAATAAGGTAAATACAGTCCTCAAGATTAGGTTTCTTTCAGCTCTAAAACATAAATTCCCTATTTCTATGCTTACTAAGTTAAATTAATCCAAAATTGATATAAGTCTATGAAGATTCAGAAGTCTCCCAAATAAAACAGAGAGGTAAAAAATGGGGAAATAAATAATTAAAGAAGAAGATCTTAAAGAGCACTCAGAGGACACACAGCCATTCCAGAAGGAACAGTACTAACTTGCCTTTTTTTACAGGCAAGTGTCATTTTCTGAATTAGAAAGCACTGCACATTTCAGACACATGCCAAGTATCTCCTGCGCAGTAATTTTGCCATCTCATGTACCAAGCATACTAAATGATTAACAAAGAGGTAATCAGGAATCACTTTTGTGCGCCTGTTTTGTCATGTTTTAAATCTCTGCCTACTGACTAGTACAAGTTTAATGCAAATATTCTTCTAGGCTACACAAAGCTTTCAAGAAGAGTTTCCTCTTTCTTATCAAGAAAAGCCTTTAAGATGGAAAGAGACAGCTGACTTCTGCTGGAAGATAATGATGCCACCCATCAAAAATTCGCCCAATTCCTAAACTTAAACACCTATGCAGAACTCAGGAGCCCTGCACTGCATGGATTTCCAAAGAATTATCAGACAATTTAGTCAGTAATTATATGCTATATATTTACTGAGAGATGCACTCACTGTGACAGGGACTTGGCTCTGTCTGTGGCTGTCACCTCCTGTTTCTGACCATAGAGAAACAAAGCTGCAGTTTTGTGAAACATTTCAATGGAGGAGGCTGTCAGTTCTGCCAGGCTTCTTATGGCAAATGCATGAATATCCTGCAAGAGCGACAAAAATTCTGCATACAACACAAAAACTAGCAGCTCTTATTATTTAAAACAATTCAATCACACAACATTATATCACTGTCCTTTCAGACCTCAGAACCCACACAGGAATAGAAACCCATAAACCCTGTGAGTCACAACTGTAACTCAGCAGCCAGACAAACACTCTGCAGGCAGATATTCTTTTCCTTGATTACCCAGTTACCTCAACTGATTTCTTAGCATCCTGGTCACTATCTCTGGATTCTACTTCTTGGTTTTCTTCATTTTCTTTTTCCTCTTTAGGAAGACTGCTGTTGAATTGTGCTATCCACTCATGAGCAGATGTCCTCACCTGGAACAAGATGTGCCATAATATTTAATAACTGGAATGAAGCCCCCCTGCACACCACAAGACAATGGAGTATTGTCCCTCTCCAGAGGAAAGAAGCAGCTACAACTCCTTTTGAGCTTCTGAGAAGAACCAGGGCAAATGATCCCAGTGCCTTCAGGATTTTGCAAAAGTTGGGCTGCACTGATGCAGTTGAGGGCATTTGTTTCTCTAGCACCAGGGGCTAGAGTTTACCAACAAGACCAAACTATCAGAGGTGCTTTAAAAACATGTCTGCAGAATGCTGCTGCCACTTGGTGGATCTGAAGGGTAGTGAAATGATGGCAAAAAAGATGAATCTTCCTCACACCAGCCCTACACATAGTAAAATGAGGTGCTCTGTACCAAGAGCAGGCCTTCAGTTCATGACTGTAGGTTTTTTAACCGTGGTAGCTGAAGGCTCACATAATTCTGCCCCATAAAGTTAAAGGCCCATCTCCTTTGCCTACCATTGCCAAAAGATGTAAAATATGGCTTGTTTTCATGTATTTGATATTTTCACAAGCACTGCAGGTGAAGAGAAGCCCTTCCTGTAAGGAAACTCTCCAGTTTTTAGAATATGGAAAATAACTCACCATGATCACTTTGTCTGGCGTGGAGGAGATGTGCAATTCTGAAAACAACTCTGTTACTTCTTTTGTGAACTCTTCATCTCCTAAAGGACAGGAAAGGTTAAAGAATCAACACAAAGGACAGATTCAGGAATAAGCAGCACTTCAATGCACAACTAATTCTGCACAAGTCTGTCAACTGTTTCCTTTATTTCTCTTTGAATCATCACCTCAGGCAAGAACGCATCAAACCCAGTCTTTTCAAATACAATTTCTAAGGTAAGTTCTGCAAAGGTGGAGACATCAGTGCCTGAAGGTTAGTTCCTGCTTTCTCAATTCTGGTTTTGTAGCTAAGGTAACTCCTTTTTTTTTTTATTTTTTATTTTTTTACAGGCAGCCTTTTATAACACACTAACTTGCACATCACCTTGGAGAGTCTGAAATATCACTTAGAGCCTATGGTTCTCCTATTATATATGGCACAGCAGATGTGAGATCCATTATGTGCAAATATAAAAGATACATTAAATGTTGAATGATAGCAAGTGCAGGTGTATAAGCCCTCCCTGATGAGCATTTAGGTAAAAGCAATGCAAGAAATTTACATTTAAATCCATGTAATTCTCAAGAATCAGGGCTCTTGTGTGCGAAGGTACCTCTGAATCTTTTGCTCTGTGTGGCTAACTCTCATTTAAAAAACAAATAAAAAGGCTTTTTGCTCTCCCACATGTTGGACAGCTCTGTTCAGTTTTCCCCTCCTGGTCAAGGAAACCCACTTTCTCTCTGAATTAGCATCTTGGCTCAGGGTCAGTTGTATGAACTGCCCATGAGTCAAACAACTCTAACCCTGCTCTGGCAAGAAATCATTCCTGCTACAGAATTACTGCACAGCTTCTCAGAGGTGAAGGGTGCTGCTACCTGTCAAGCCCTTGGACAGAGATAGCTTTAGGATTAAGCATCCAGCAAAAGAATAATTTAAATTTGGCATCATGCCCATTGCTACTGATCAGGGCTGGCTGGTTCTGCACTAGGACCAGCTTCTCTTCTCAGAACCTGCGGCTCTCTTACCCTTCTTTTCTTCTTCTTCTTCTTCAAAGAATTCAGGCAAAGAAAATGCTTCTTTGAGTTGCTCCATTTCCTCCTTCAGTGTGTCCAACTTCTCTCCAGAGAGGGCATTCAGAACTGCTTTCACCTGGTTAAGGGCAGCACAGCCAAGGAGAGAATCAATAAATCTATCCAAAGGATGGAAAATACAGGCCAAAGCAGCAAACCAGCAGGTGTGAGGAGAGTAACTTGTGAGAAGTTGGAGGAACTGAACTGTAGGAACTGAGGCTGGGAATGGCTTCAGGAGCTGAGGACAGGACAAACTGCTCCCAAGGTAAACACCAGATCCTAATGCAAGGATCAAAGGGAAGTTCTGTAATCATTTTACAGCAAGTTCTGAGCACTTGATTTTACATGTATATACATATATTTCTAATCTTTTTTCCCCTGTTCAGCTGAACTCAAAATAGAAAGCAAAATGCTCAAGGCCATTACCTTTGATTCACTCTCTCTGGAAAGCATCTCTAAGGCCTCCAGATGCGAAAGACCCTGAAACTCATCAAACAGTAACCCATAATGGGCTTTCTTCTCAGTAGCCATGGTAACCTCCGTAGCTGTCTGCTGCTCTTCTTTCTCCTTTGCTTCTCGTAAGACCTGAAAAAGAAAAGCAGAGGCCTCGTGACGGTGCCAGGAGATGGAGAATAGAGGAGGAGAAGGCTTTTGGCTCAATAGCAAAAAATGGTTGCTTAATGACAAGACCACAAAAGAAAGGAGAAGAGATGAGAGAAACCAATAAGGGGCTGATAGGGAAGTGCTGTACCTGAGATAATGTAGAGGTTCTGTTTATTAAGCCCTTTGTTTTTTTGAATCCAGGGTCTCCCTCAGCTATTACATCCATTGTCTTTTTGCCGATGAATTCCAAGGCATCCAGACCTCCACTAATAACACTTTTACCCTAGGAAGCAGATTTGGATAAAGACAGCACATAAAACTCAGAGAAGATTACACAATGGAAGAAATTGAATTGGGAGGGTTTTATCAGCAATCTTGCACTGGGCACTCACATAAAAGCCAAATTGGTCCTTGTCACCCTAAATTCAACCCTAATCATCCCAAAGAGAGCAGCAGGACATGGAAAGAGGCACAACACATTATCACCCAACAGCTTATTACAGCACCCAGACAGCTGCAGCAATCTGATGGGAAATACATTTTTTTAGTTTGTGGACAAACTGGCTCTCAGCACATTACAGAATTCAGTTCTCATCCCTCCAATGAGAAAACACCAGACCTGTGGATTTTGACTGCTAACTTTTGTTTGAGCCTTAAAAGCAAAAAACAGAAGCCAGCCTTCCATCTGCAGCTCTTTCAGATTCCCAGGCAAATTGACAAGACAGCACATCACAAAAGCAGTTTCTAAGGGTAATGGCTTCCTTTGAAGTGCATTTCTCCTGGTCACAGGAGCAAGCTGATTTCCAAGCAAACTGAGCTAGTTTCACATAGGGTTTTTGAAGAGGAGAATGGATTTCATCTCTAGTTCTGTGGAAATCAGTGGAAATACTCCAGGAATGAGTCTGACCCTGCATTTAGCTGACTACTCCAAAGGAAAGGCAGAGATGACAGAGTACAGAGGTGACATGCACAGAAATGCACGCTCTGCACAATCCTCCCTTAGGATTTTTTTGTTATGTGGCAACATTCAATACAGAACTATCAAAATTCATAACATCTTTCACATTAGGTGCCAGTATAAGCAAGGCCCAACATAATGGTTTTCTGAAGGTTGGAAGAGTTTATCACCATGCATCCCACAAATGTCAAAATTAAGTTTCTTCTTACAATGTTTCAGATCAAAGGCCAAAACCCCAAAGCTCCCTTAAACCCATTTTCTCCTGCATTCCCAACTCACTCACTGTGCTTTGGACAGCAGTAGAGATGGTTGATAAAACTTCAAGAGCCCCAGCAATAGGGAAGGAGCTGCCATCATCAGCTGCATCAGCGTTGCTGGCAGCAGGATTCTCACTTCCTGCATTAGAAGGCAGAGAATTAACTTCCTGACTTCCAAAAAAAGGAAAAGATCCTGTCAGCCACAGAGTGGAGAAAACTGACACCAAATATCAGCTAGGAGCAAGCCTACAATTCAGATTATATTCCTCCCTTCTTTTCAGAGCTAACAGAACCAAGCAAGAGAGTATTATTTAAATTATTTTACTATCAGTCTTCAGGGGTAAGGTGCAGAGTAAGGTGATGTCATTTTGGGGCTCATTATGTTGTGAAAAACGTTGCAGGGTTGTTCTTATGCAGTACAAAACTGACCTCTTGCACCATCTTTAGACTCTGATGAGATTTCACTAGGACTGGGGATCCCAAGGGTAGTTTCTGCTTTTTCTATGACATTTGAAATACCTTGACCTAGAGAAGACAGAAATCAGAACAGAAACAGGATTAGAGCTGCATATTCCTTTTTTATTATTCTGGATTCCTTCTGTTCAAAACACTTTAACCAGCATTAAAACCTCCTACTATCCAGTTCACCTACCAATGTAATGAACCAAGGTTTCATCTCAGCTTTTAAATAAAGTTGTAAATACTGGCAGAATACTAGTTTAAAATACCAGGTGAAAATTACACAAACGCCTTAAAAACCTGAAAGTAATTCTGCCTGTGCATATCTCCTTAATCTCACTGTACCTTTTGGTACAAGCTTTTCCCATTACTTGAACAATTCTCTTGACATTTTTCCAATAATGACTGCTATAACTGAAATCCTCTTCTCTAGAAACAAGTTCTAAAGCACCAGCTTGAGACACAAAACATGATTAAAATATTTATCAAATACCAGAAAGAGCCTTACCTACAGTAGCTACGGTAGCAGACGCAGTTGACAGAAGAGATTTCCCCCAGCTTCCCCAGTAGCCCCACCCTGTCTGAACTGCAGGAGGATCTGAGACCTTTAATGAAGAAAAACACAAGAGTGATGCAGCACTATGGTGAGGAAAGGAACATGAGCAGACTGTTACATGTGATTTTTGTGAAGCTTTTTCATTTAAGAGAACAGCAATGTGAATTTTCAGAAAGTAGTGAGGCTTATGGTCAGAGCTGTCCTGTCCTCAAAACCATGAAATGTGAAGTCCCAACTTTCCAAGCAAGCACAAGAACTTACCTTGATGGTTTCACCTGCAGGCTTTTCTGTGACAGCAGGCTGGCTTGGGGGCTTCGGTTCAGGTCTTTTTCGAGTCACAGGCAAAGTCTCTTGTTGTCTCCCTTCACTGCTCTCAGAGCAGCCCAGTTCCTCTGTCTTCTGTTCATTTTCAGCTTTGTAAGAGGTTTCATCACTCAGATTTTCACCACCGTTTTCCTCAGACATGACTACAAACATCCATAGAAAGCAAAGCACACAAAATAATCACTCCCTCGCACTTTGACATTAGTTCAAGAGCATCACGTTGGTGTTTTAAATAATTAAACACAACAGTGTTGCCACATGTACCCACATGTGTGTACACCAAATTACGTCTGACTCAAAAATAGCATACTTGGAAGTTTAAAGTCCCACTGGGACACGTGGCTTTATCTAACTGACACACCCTCTCCACAGGAAAATAAACCGGTTTGCTAACTCTTAAAAACAAATGAAGGTACAAAAGGGACTCAGATAACTAAATCCATTACATGTCCCACCAAAATAAAAGTGAAAACTCCCATTGCTTGGGATGGCTGGGGTGGCTTGAGGAGTGTAGGAGACAAAGTGTCAGAGAGCCGAGCAGGCAGGGAGGCAGCGACTGGGTCGCTCCTGTCCTTGGGGATGAGCACTGCAGAGCACAAACATCCCCCAAGAGCTGCGGTGAGCCGGGGGGTCGGGGAGCCGGCAGCGGGGCTGTCCCGCTGCTCTCGGGGCCCGCGTGTCACCCGTCCCGGCTCCTCTGGCAGCAGCTGCGGCTCAAGTGACTTGCGGGGCCAGGCAGGGACAAGCCGAGACCCCCAGGGTCCCCGGGATCACACTGGGGTGACACTGCTGTGTCCCCAGCCAGGCGCTCACTGATGCAATCGGGGCAGCTGCCCCCGCCACGGGGCAGCGATGGCCTCAAGCGAAGGAAGGCGACGGCTCCGGCTGCGGGCTGGGGACCGAACCCCATCTGCCGGGACCCTCCACAGCGACTGCCGCGACCCCCGGGTCACCCCCGGCACCCTCCCCACCCCGCAGCCCTGGAGGCCTCCCTGCGCCTCCGCTTCCCCGGGAGACCCCCAAAGTGCCATGGCCCCCACACGGGGCTGCCCCATGTGGCACCCCAAGTTCCCTAAACCTCCCCGTGAGGCTCCTGCCGCACAAGGAGCCCGCCAGGTGCCCGCACCACCCCGCCGTGGTCCCGCCTGCCCCACAGCGGTGCCCCAACGCCCGTTTGCCCGCGGGGCTCGCTGTGCCCCGCAGAGCCCCGGACCCTGTGCCGTCCCTCACCGTCGGCGGTCGGCGCGGCCCCCGCGGCTCCGGGCGGACCGAGACCAGCGAGGCCGGCGCAGAGCGGCCCCGGCGCTGCCCCGGAAGCGGCCTCAGCCCGGGGAAGCGCGTCCGGGCGGCGGGGCCGGCGGCGGCGGCGGAGCTGCGGGACGGGCCAGGCCGGGCCGGGCACCCTCCTCCCGGTGAGAGCGGCGGTACCGCCAGGTTCACCTGGCAAGGTCGGGGTCGGAGGGCAGCGGCGGAGGGGGAGGCCGCGGGGCCATGTCCCGCCTCGCTGTTTTGGCGTGGAAATAGGGGCAGTGGGGGCAGGTTTGGAGGGCAGTGAAAGAGGCGGAGGGCCTCGAAAGGAAGCCACAGGAGGAGCCGCTGAGGTCACTTCGTCCGGTCAGGCCGGAGAACGGGAGACCAAGAGCAGAGCTCATCGGGGTCTGCAGCTCCTCCCGAGGGGCAGCGGAGGGACAGGTCGGATCCCTGCTCTGTGTGACAGTGACAGCACCCAGGGAACGGCTGGAGCTGTGTTAGGGGAGGCTTAGTCTGGAGATCAGGGAAAGGTTTTTCCCGCAGAGGGTGCTGGGCACTGCCCAGGCTCCCCAAGGAACGGGCAGGGCCCGAGGCTGCCCGAGCTCCAGGAGCGTTTGGACAGCACTGCCCGGCACGGGCTGGGACTGTTGGGGTGTCCTGAGCAGGGCCAGGAGTTGGACTGGATGATCCTTGTGGTTTTCTTCCAACTCAGAATATTCTGTTTGTGTTTCTGGCATGACGTCATGCCCCAGTGACACCACTTCGCATGACGTCACTCTTCCCTCGTGGCCCAGTGCCCTCGGCTGTAGAGCAGTCATGTCCCGTGTCCTGTGTCCTGCTGCCACCAGCAGCTGGGACCAGGGCTTTTCCACGAGTGAACTGGGAGCATACAGGGGCTGTGAGGACGGGGTGATGTTAAGTGAAACTTTGTGCCTGGTCGTTTTTAGCTGACGGGACAAAAAAACCTGTTTTGTTGCACAGCCGATGCCCGGTCCTGGCGAGTTAGCCCGTGACAGGTGTCAGACAGCCGAGGGATAAGCACAGCAAAACACCGTGTCCTGTCAGGCAGCCAAGGAATGTGCACGGGAAAGCAACAAATCCCATCAGACAGCAGTGAGGCTGGCCCTGGGCTGCTGTGGATTTGCCCCTTAGGTTGGTTTTTGGGCTGTGGATGCTGCCACTGCCCCGCAGAGCTTTGGCTGGGGCCAGCAGAGGGTGAGCCCTCCCTGCAGCCTCTCCCATGCTGGAGCACCCGGAATGGCTCTTGTCAACACCAAGCTGGCTGTGTTCATAAACTTCCCAAGAGTTCCTGTCTGCAGGGCTCTGCCAAATGCGTCTCCCTGGTTTGACAGAGGGTCAGAGGGGGCTTGCAAATGGTATTTCTGCAAGACATCAGCAGCCTGTGCTCTGTCAGGTGTGTCTCGGTTTAGTGCCTCACGTTACTCCAGGTATGAAGTGATGTTATAAGCAGTGAATGTAAAACCATATAACTTGCAACCTCTTGGGCCCCAATTTTGCAGTGCCATATAAATGTGTGTAATTTTAAGTACTATTAGTGCTTCCACTGACCTCAGTGGGACTACTTAGAGTGCTCTAAGTTAGACACAAATACACTTCTTCAGGGTAGGAGCCAAGGATGACTCATACAAGCACAAGCATCACAGATTTTTATCTTTCCACTGCTATTTGTTGTTACATCTTATGGTTTAATAAAGGTTAAATGTGTTGAGTTCAGCTTCAGGTTCAGTTGTAAAATAGCCAGTTTCTATTCTGGCACATTTCATCTTGATTGAGCTTAACACTTTGTTGAAGAATTGTGATGTTGGCACTGATCACGCTTTATCCTTTTTGGGTCCTTTAGCAGCTGTTTTGCATAAGTGCAGTGGATGAAGAATATGGATTTTGCAAATCATTTTATTGTTCCCAGCACTCGGTAGTGAGAGATCATTGTCTGCTTAGCAATAATGGCTTTTCCAAAAGACAAACAATTTCTAATAAATCAGACCTCGAAGAATTTAATAGTAAAATTAAATGACCCATCACCAATGGTTTATGCATTATGCAGGCTCAGTGCAAGGATAGTGGAGAGCATATGCAATTACTGAAGATAATTATTCTTATGAGGGAAAATGTTGCTGAGTATTTCTTGTGTTAAATAAATGAGTGAGATTCCTAATGTCATTTAGGAACAGACGTCAGAGACGCTTGGAAACCTTAACAATTCAAATTTAATAATTTAAAATTACAATAGCACAGGCAACGTACAAGAGGCACTGGGATTATTCTCTAATAAATCTAAAATATCAGATGGGATGTTATTGTTTTAGAAGACTGAAAGTTATAATATGCCTGTGATTCAAGGGTGACGATGAGGGTTTGTGCTTGCTGCAGAACTGTGGTCTGTTTTAATTGCATCAGGCACTGTGAAGTCAAGTCTGATGCATGCAAAAGTGCATTTTTAGCTGAAGGCAGCTGGATCATAGGGTGATGTCAGCTGAAGGTCTGGGACCACAGCACCTCACTTGCCACCACAAGCTGTGACAGACCTTTAAAGCAACCCAAATGTCAGTGGCAAATAAACCACTACCAGTCCACAGCCTCTGTGTGTGGGGTCTGCATTAGGTTGCCAAAGCAAGCAGGTCAGTGTCAGCAGCCTTTTGCAGGCTCTGAAAGTGTCTGAAAATACCAAGGGTCTAAAAATGGAAGGTTAAAACCACTCCCTCAAATAGAAGAATAGTTGCTGATCAACAGCAGCCTTAGTATTTATTTTTTTTCAGACCTGTGCTGTCACTGTGGATGGGATGCTCTTCTTCAGAGGCAGCAGGATGAAGTAATGCTTTCCCTAAAGTATAGCTGGTGAAAAACAGGAATGAAAGAGGCCTTGGTCGTTTGGTTTTAACTGTTTAGCTGTGGCAAAGTAGCTCCTCCAGCACAATGGTATAATTGAGTTCTCTGCACTAGTCTCATCTTAAATGAAAGGACAAGAGGCATGATAGAAAACAGAGTGGAGCCAATGATTTAAAAAAAAAGAGGAGAAGCCAGATGAAGGGATTGCTGTTTACAGAGAAACAAGTAGGGAGCCTGTTTTCCAGTTTCTCTTGCAGGATTCAGTGGGTGAGTTGGTTAGTCAAGCTTGAAGGAGAGTTGGACGCAGCTGTCTTCTTTGCCTTCTTTGTTAAACTTGTTCTGGCAATAGCTGCAACAGAAATGGAAATGGGTCAGATAACACATTTCTCATCAGATGTCAAGTCTGGAATCTGGTTTGACCTTCGACAAATTAACTTTCACTGCAAAAAATTCCCAGTCTGGATAGCATCAGCAGAATTCCCCCTTTTGAATATGCTTAGTTTGTCTCTGATGAAAGATAATTACTAGAAATCACCTGGTTTTATGCATGTTACTTTTTTTTTTTCAGAAGTGTTTTAGATAGTGTTAACTGGTGATTCTAGAAGGATGAAAAGTGTCAGCATTATTTATTAAGTCAATGGGTCCCTTTGTGTTGTGATATTTATGAAATTCCCTTCCACTAACATCTGTTATTTGTAGAAGAAAAGATGATAAATTTGAAGTCACACAGTCAATGATATGAAGTGAGATATTTTTTAGGATAATATTTGTGCTTGTGGCTTCTGTACTTCATAAATGTTTTTTTAAGACTGGAGCTGTCTAGATGGAATCATAACATCAGGGAACACATATTGGATTAGAAATTTTCTTGAATCAGGCTTCCAGGAAAATTGATTACATATTGTGTCTTCTCAGTGTCATCTCATTTTGTTACAAGTTGGTTTTATTCTGGCTTGTGTGCAAAAGACAGAAAATTTGTTGTATCCTAATGTCTTAAAATATCTTTTGTGCACATTAATTTGAAGAGTGTCTGTCCCTAGACAAAACAATTTTTTCACATTTCCATGAAGTTTGGGTGGAGAAGACAATGAAGAATATATGACTGCTGAGATGCAGCATAAACTAAAAGATTTTCAACAGGAGCTCATTGTAAACCAAAGAATAACAGGGAGCAGACTTAGAAAATGCAGCAGCAACAAGAGATATTGCAAGAAAGGAAATATGCGTAAACATCAGTGTCCTGCTGTTCAGAAAGGGACTTCCTCTTCTGGCTGTAGATAACAACCAGGAGACTGTTCCCAAGTAATTAAACCATATTATATAATATTTAGACATCTAATATCAATTGTGCCCCTAAAATCAAGTAAGTAGATGTAAATGCTAAAAATCAGATGTGCGGGTGTGCACTTTGGTTTTTCTCTGGGTAATATATGAAAGACTGGCTTTAGAAAACCAGGGCTTAAAAGCACTTTGATATTGGTAGAGAGGGAGGCAGAAATTACATCCTCTTTCTTGCTTTTCTTCCTCTATTAAGAAAGCACTTTTTCTCTGGTAACAAATGCAGAACTCACTTTTAAAGATAATTGTGCATTTCAAGTAGTCTGAACAATTTGTTCTTTTTGTAAAACCTTTTTCCCCTTAATGATTATTGTTCCAGAGATTATTTATCTGGTTGGGAAGATGAACATCTAGTGGACTGGAGGTTGTGCTAATGCCTTCTTACCCTCATTTTATCACTGTGTTTTGAGCAAAGCTCTGGTTTGAAACCTCTCAGCTGACAGTTTATATTATGATATTTGAAATCTGTTTATTGGAAATTAAATTTGAATACACGGTAACCTTGCAGTCATTAACAAACTTATTGCTTTTTTTTTTCCAGTTTTACTTCCAGTTTCCACTTCAAATATTGATGGTCTTGAAAGTGCATTTGGATCCCAGACATCTTCCATCACAGAACAAATCAAGAGCTCCTCTCCTATCTCAGAGCAATACAGACAGCTTAATATCATATGACCTCATTTCTCCAAATTAAATGAAGGAAGAATTTCCACTAGATTTCCATGAAGCTCAGCTATTGCCTGTTAATTTTGACTGTTAGTGCTGGTCTTTCAGCTGGATTCACAGTGGAAAATGTAGCTTTTAACAGGACAGTTGCTTTTAGGTCTTTCAATGCATCACTTCATGCAGTGTCTCAAGCTTTAATAAGTTCTCCAGCACACCATGATATCATAGCCAAAGAGGGGAGCAGTATTTTAATTGAATGTAAACTGAACATCAGCCAGTATGAACATATCCTTTGGTATAACTCCAGAGGACACCTGCTTGAACAGAAAGATGAAGGTGAGTTTTCCTGCTGTTTCCCATCCATCATTATTCCCCTTTTAAACAGTATTGGAAAACCCCTGGGACTTTATTATAATTTTCTCTTCCTGTCCTCCTGTTTTTACAATTGGAAGATAAGAAGAGAGCAAAACAAAGTCCTTTGCCCTCTGAAATGTTGCATTTAGGAATTACACCTGAGTACTTCTGTTCCATCCTGCTTTGGTGCCCCACAGAATGATGTTGTTCAAGGGTCCTCCCAGTGTTCCATACAGAAAAAATGAATCATCATCTTACCCAATACTAACTGATGGGTTTATTTATTATTGCTCTGGTTGAAATTATATTTTTCCAAATGCATGAGTTAAACACAGTTCTCCACAACTTGCAACCTTTTGAGATGGCAGTTGGTGCTTAATTTTGTTAGAGGATGTGTTTTAAAACATACTTAGTACATTTATTTTTTGGTTTATGAATCAGTGAGATTGTGGAAAGTAACACAATATGTAATGGCCAATGATGGAATTCATGCTATTTAACCCTTTTGAACTGAAGGGGAATGTATTTTCCTAGCTATTGGCTCTTGTAGTTCTATCCCTGCAGTTTTTAACTTAAAAAAATGTTTTAGAGATACATGTATTTTTCTCTATTGGTATTAATGAAGGTCATCGAACTAATTGATAGGATCTTGTTGGAGGCCATCTTTCTGCCTTAAGTATTCAGTAACCTTTTTGTAGTTATAATGCCATCTGGAGATTAGTTCAAAGTAGAGTAATTAGAAGTATAAGTTATGAAAACAGTTCAAAGCAGAGTAATTAAAAGAAATGAGTTATGAAAACAGTTTTCCCCCTAAGTTATAAATGCACAGCAAATGCTGTATAAAGCTTCTTGTATTGATTTCTCTTTTACTTGGGTTTTGCATGTCAGCACTGCATGCTCAGCAGAATACTGTCTCAAGAAAATTCTGGGTTCTTTTGCCAACAGAACCATTTACAGACTGATCTTTTTCATGGGTCACTTGACTTTTGACTCTGAATGTATGGAAAATTAAACTTTATAGAGGACAGTCTTTTAACACAGGGTGAGAAGCCCTAGTTAAGAATTAGGATTCCTAACAGAAAGAACCAGAAGCAGACTGGAAAGTGCAGATGAGAGAAGAAAGTAAAAGTAGTGTAGCAAGCATGCAGAATAATTTACCATTAAGCAGTATGATGGATAAGTGTGTTATGGCTTTCTGTGTCACAAGCATGAAAAGGACATTTCAGTCCTTGGTGTACTGTTACTATGCTGCAAGTGGACTGCTCACTGCCAGGCTTTGACTCCTGATGATGGGAGTCAAACCCTGGGATTTTTCACAAGCTCTGTTTATTTCTTGCCCCTCTGCAGATGACCGGTGGAGGATTGCTGATAATTCCCTCAACATCACAAAGGTCAGCTTTGCCGACCGGGGCCGGTACACGTGTGCAGGTGTTAATCAGAATGAGACCTTGTACTACACAGTCACCCTGAGGGTTATCTTCACCTCAGGGGACATGAGCATCTACTACATGATTGTGTGCCTGGTTGCCTTTGCCATCACCCTCATTTTGAACATCACCCGCCTGTGCATGATGAGCAGCCACCTCCGCAAAACGGAGAAGGCCATCAACGAGTTCTTCCGCACGGAAGGGGCCGAGAAGCTGCAGAAGGCTTTCGAGATAGCCAAGCGCATCCCCATCATCACATCTGCCAAAACGCTCGAGCTGGCCAAAGTCACTCAGTTTAAGACCATGGAGTTTGCTCGGTACATCGAAGAGCTCGCCAGGAGCATTCCCCTCCCACCTCTGATCCTTAACTGCAGGGCGTTCATGGAGGAGATCTTCGAGGCCGTGCGGGTGGACGACCCCGACGAGGTGGGCAAGGAGGAGAAGCAGCCCCCCGGCTGCGGGGCGCCGGCCGCGCTGTTCCCCGGCAGCGCGCCCATGAAGCGCAGCCATTCCCCGGCCGGCGACTCGGACGACGGCTCCCTGAGCGAGCAGGGCCAGGAGATCGCCGTGCAGGTGTCCATCCACCCCCAGTGCCAGGGGCACAGCATCGACACCGTGTCTCACGGCAGCTGCCACTCTGTGCCTGCTGAGGAAGGCACCTGCTGAGCCCAGTGAGCCGCAGCTCGGGGGATCCAAGGGCACTGTGAGAACAGGGTCTGCAAACAAGCTGCCTCATCCCATGTGCACAAGAGTTTTCCAGATTGCGAGGCGCCAGAACTAGTTTGCAGTGTGTATTTTCTGTCTGCTTTGATTTAGCAATTCCAGTCTGCTAGAAAAGGCATATAGAGGCTAGAAAGGCTAGAAAAGGTTTGGAATATTGTGCAGGGGCTTTTCTTTCTAAAGCAGGCTTGCTATATTTAAAATAGTTACAAAACAGGAATTCATTGTCCTTGGCTCCTTGGTAGCTTTTGATACTTCAGATCTGTGTGAGAAGTGACCAAGCTGAGCAGTACAACTTGCAATAAGAACTTTTCCTTTGTGAGCTCCTTCTTTATTCACAAAGTTGAGCTGAAATTCCTTTGAGTCAGTGGTGTTGTCCTGATGAATTGAGTTCTGTGCTCTTTTTGAGTTGCCTCTTGGTGTGTGTAGCCCATCAGAACCACAGTGAGCTTGAACAAATCTGTTCTGTGTCACATGCTTGTGTTGCTATCAAAATGTACTGTACTTAGAAAAGAATAGTGCCAGGATCTGCTGCTGGATTAAATGAATTGTTGTAGTTTCAAAGCAGCTTAGAGAACAACCAGGAAGTCTCAAGTTTTCTGTGCATCTGCAGGAAACTTGTGGGTATTCTAAAAGCTTGTTGCTTAAACTTGGTGCTGATTGCCAAAGCGCCTTACCCTGGTCCTGTCCCACAGAATGGAGCAGTGACAGCACTTCTGGCACTGCCTGGCTTTTCATTATGCTGATTTCACTCACTATAGAAAATCCAAAGTTTTATATTGTGTTTGACATTGTGGCGAGAAAAAGATGACAGTAATCACATCGTGGCAAAACTAAGGAATGAATTCATCATCTACAGACAGGTGTCTGAGGCACATCTTCCTGAACAGCATTATAATAAAGCAGGTGAAAAGTAGTGACACCGAATCGCTCTGCTCTGGCTGGTCCTGTCAGAAGGCAGTGGCAGAGAGTGGGGGCTGGCTGAGCTGTTTGCCAGCCCCTGCTTGCAGGAGGGGAGTGACTCACTGATAGAGCCCAGCCTCGTGTGCTGCAGAGGTGGCAGAAGGGAGCTGCAGCTGCTGACATATGTGCACAAGTACTTCACCAAGGATCTCCCATCTGGCTTCCTCAGCTGTAGAGATCCAGCCTCCAGGAATCAGAGTGCAGACAAGAATCTACTTTCTTCTTCCACTCTTTGGTGCTGTTTTGTTTTTTTTTTTCTCCTTAACATTTGTATCACTTAAATAGCATTTTATATCCTGTTGAGATTTAGTAGATGTAAAGCTTGTAAGCACTCCACATATTAATTTCTTACAACTACTGGAAGCATATTGCCATATAATTTTAACAGCTTGGCAACAGGAGTGCCATTTAATTTCACACAACTCTTTTTTCTTTCCTTATTATTACAGAAATGTCAGTTGAACAAGTGATTCTGGAGGACTGCTCAGGATTCTTAAGAGGATTTGACATTACATTTACATGAGTAGAGGTGGAAAACAAGCAGGCACAGTGGTAATAGCAGGGTGGGGCTGTCTGTGGTAATGCATGCTCAGAAAGAAGGGGCCGAATGAATTACAGTTACTATATCAGAGACAGGGAAATGACAGCATCTATTACCATTTTAAGCTACCTTCTGGGGAAATTCTGCAGTCAGCCTCCAGGTAAATCACCCTAGTTGCCTTTGGCCTGTCAGGTAAGAGTAGTGTTAGTCAGAAAGGAAATTGCTAGCCTTTATTACAGAAACATTCCCACCAGCTTGGTGCCCTTTCCAAGACTGTAGCAAACTTTGTCTGTTTCAGGGGAATAAAACCTGTTCATACTTTGAGTAGCTGCCTAAACAGTGACTTCTTTTTTTGCTTCCATGGTTTGATGGCACTTTATGTCCAGGTGAAAATTTTGTATGGTTTTGTGTAACCTGTCTGGTTTCTTTTCTGAGGTTATCAGTGTTAAAAGATACTCTGTGGATAAATATCTATTTCTCTTAGAAGAAGGAAGCTGCTGGCTTCACTCCTGTGCTTCAGTGGGTTCTGCAGGTTTGTTGCACATGTGTGAGGGGAGATTTGAGAGTTTGCAACCGATTGGTTGAATTGATTTGCTTCAATCTCCTTTGTGCCACAGGCCATCAGAATGTACCTGCACCTGCCTTATTTCCCTATAAACAGCTCTCCTTGCATCTCTGGAACTGTTGCATGATATGCAACATATGGATTACCCCTAAATACACACACAGTGAGACATGCCACTACAAAATCTAAACTATTTAATTGCTTCCTAAGAAGCAGTTATGATTGACAGATGTCACGTCAGAAGTCGCAGCAGAATGACACTGGAAGTGTGTCAGATGAATGCCAGGAGAGCTGTTTTGAGACTGATTTGATCTCTTTTTTGATTTTTTTACTTTAATTACATTGCTCCAGGTTCTTTGTGAGCAGTTACCTGGTGTCTTCATACATCCTATTGCTGGTTGAGAGGAAAGAGTGACCGTGCATAAAGGTCCTCAGAAATGCAGTTGCAGTGTCAATTGCTGGATAGCAAAGCTGAGAGTTTTCCTGAATTACTGCAGTATTTTGTTCCTTCCATGAATTTCATTCCTGGAAAGGAGGTTGTTTTGTAAGGATTTCAGTATATCAGGAGTACCTTCTGAATGGAGGAAGTGATCCTACTCCCACTGAATTCAATTAGAGAGGATTTGGAGCTCTGTGCATTTTACAGGATTTTTATGTATCTGAAAGCAAGGACAAAGGTGATGTTAAATGGTAAAAGTGATTTCCAGAGAATGGAATTTGACACCAGTTTCCAAACAACTTGTGAACTCTTCTTGTTACCCTGAGAGTAGATGTGTGCACTTAACGTCTTTGATGAATCTAATTGAACATTAACATTGAAAGTGTTTCTCTCTCAACTCTTTATAGGATGAGGAGAATCTACAGTGGTTTCCTTGCTTTAAACTTAAGTCTCTGACAATCAGAAGGCTATTCTATCTCTTCTTTGTGACTTATTTTAAAAAATAGAAAATCGACTTGTTATCCAAGAGTACATAAAACTAACTTTATAGTGATTATTTGTATTACCTGGATTGTAATGTAACTGTTTAATGTAACTACATGGGATTTCATACTTTCATAAAATGAATTGGTAGATTTGCAAAATAAATTGAAAAGAAAAACCTTGTTCTGCTGGAATTTTCTGTTTTACAAGTGAGGAGTGCCTGTCTCTCTAAGGTTATGTAGCAGCTGCATTGAGCTCAGAAGAATGTTGTTAATCAGCCTGACAGAGGTTATTGGGATATTCAGTCATCTGAAGGACCATTCCTGCTATGACGTCTTTGGATCTTTTTTTTTTTTTTTTTGTCTCACAGTCTTCAACAGTATCTAATAATTGTTCCCAGCTGCATATACAAACAGGTACAGACCTGAAATGGTTTCAGGAAGGCCCTCAAACATTTAGTTCTTTGTTTCACTTTGTGTGTGTGATCTTCACCCACAAATCTGTTTTATTTCTTCTTACCTTTTTCCCATACTGGTACTATTCTGTATTGTAACCATCTTTCTTTTTGTAATCCCTCCCCCCAAACACCAAAAGTCCACCTTGCTGAGAAGCCCTCTGTAGTGCCTTCCATGGGGGTGTGCAAGTGGGAATGAGAGCGGAATTCACCCAAATTGCTTTTAAGGAAGAGTCTCTGGTTGCCAGTCTCTGCACAAGGCAGATAATGGCATTACAGCTGAATATTTGGGGATTTTCCCATGAGAATCAGCTGCCTAAAGGAAGAATTATTGGACCCATACTCCTCAGGCTAGGTCAATACTCAGTCAGCATCTGCTTCCTATCTCCTTGTTGTGAGAGATGCATTAATGATAACAGTTCAGTTTTTTAAAGCTCCTGTAACCTGATCCTTCATGATCCTATCCACAGAGAACAAATTCATCTGCATCCATTTAGAGCACTTTTCCATCTGGTAACAACAGATCATTGAAAAGGGAGCTGCATTAAGGATGATTGTACTTTAATTTTAGGTGCACACCTTAAAAAATACATTTTTTTCTCAATATTACAGCACTTCTGTGTGTGAAGTCTCCAGCTGGAGACGCCATGGTGTCATTCAACTCAGGCAAGTTACGGCTTTATCGACTTCCCTTCAGCCTGGTCATTTCACACCAGCTGAGTCTCTTTCCTCTTCTCTTTTTTTAATTGGATAGCAGCTCATTCAGATGTCTCCAAATACTGCCAGCTTTTTTGCATGTGGAAGTGAGAATTACACCATCATTCAAAAAAAAATCGTTCTGCTAGATGCTGAAATATCAAAAAAGCCCTAAAAGCTGGGAAGTTGTTCTTCATCCCTGGTAAAACAGTACCTATTCTTTGGTCATGCCTGGCTGCCAATGAGCGCAGTAATGCTGAGCAATTAGGCCTTTCATTTGCGTTAGGCTAATTAATTGTTTGCACAGTGCCCTGACTATGGAATCATTTTCCTTTTGGAAAGAATAAAAGGATTAGAATGGCTTTATCCCAAGTTGCTCTGAACGTCTTTTATTTATTTAATGGGAGAAAAATCCTCTGTTGCCCCAAACGCAAACCACACACTCGAGCATTACGGCTGCTCGGGGATGCCTCCAGCAGTGGGGATGTGAACCACGCACATATGTCCATCCAGATGGGCTCTGTGGTCCTGCTGCATGGCAATGAGTGTGCAGAGGCTGGAGCCCTGTCTGTGTGCTGCAGGGTTTGGATGTCAGCACTGCCAGGGGCTGCAGAGGGATGAGCATCCCTGCATTCAGCTGCCTGCAGCAGCACGGTCACTGTGAGCTGTGGTGGCACTGGGAGGGCAGAGCTCTGTGACTGGACACTCTCTGAGCAGGTTTGTACTGAGTGAGCCCGAGGCAAATGGAACCTGGGCTAGGATTTCATGGAGAAGGGACCCAGTGGACACAATATTGCTGAGGCTATTGCCATCTCTTCTTTGTGTTTGTCCTATTCAGCTCCTCTTTGTGCTACCATATTAAGTCTATATTTCATGTTAAATGGTTCTATAAACGTGCAAAAAGCCATTTCAGTGGAAAGTGAAGGAACATTCTCAGCTCTAAGTGCAAGGCAGAGGCTGCCATCCCACAAACTTCCACTGAGGGGGTTGGAGAAAACTGGCTGGAGTTCCTCCTGCCTTCCTATATGGAGAGCTCCCTGCTCTCCTGTAAGCCATGTTATAGGCCATCTGCAAGAGCTGAAAGTGAAAATTCTGTCCTGTCCTACCTTCTCTTCCTCTAAAGATCAGGACACTGAGAACAGCCCTGTGTCTGAAGGGAGCATGAGAGGCCACCTAGGACATGTTCTCAGCCACAGATGTCCATCCTGGCTTAAAAACAGCTGCTGGCAGAGACATTGCATTCCCAGGCAATCTGTTCTCCTGCTAAACCCTCCAGACTACTGGAAAGATTTCCCTAATATCTGCCACAAAGCATCTCTTAATGCATCACCCATCTCATCCTTTCCATGCCTACTGCTGCTACATTGCAGGACAGGAACTGGAGGGCAACACAAATCTTGCTTGGCTCCATGTGCCTGCCTTGCCTGGAGAGATCTTTCTGTGTTCAGCCTATGCTGGTAGAATTTACCTGGAACTCAAACTCCTTTTGTTTATTTAATGCCTGGATATCTGAGTGATGCTTCTTGGGCTTTGGACCTTCTTGCTGTCTGTGCTGGGTGATGGAAATGTCCCTGACACCAGAGCTGTTCATATCGAAGGAGTAGCTCTGTTATTCTGGGTGCAGTAGTCTTATGTTAGCTTTGCATTTGTATGTGGTAGGGGAATGGAAAGCAGCCACTGCAAAACACATGAGGCTGTCCCACCATTATCTTGAGAGATTTTCAGCATTTCACTCACTTTCTCTCCTTGGTGTCGTCACTTTAGTGCATGAAAGTATTCAGGAGTATCTTGCCTGGACACTGGGAGAATCCCAAGTTATTTTTTTCTTTTCTCTTGTGAGTTTTTCTCAAGCTTAACTCTCCTAAATAATGACCAGGAGGAGAAACAGTGGACCAGAACAGACATGAAGGAGTTTGGACAACTGTCCTAAATTAGAGGACAGGTTTGCTTTGGAAATCCTATATGCATCACACTCTGTTACAGAAAGTTGGCCTTAACAGCAAATCTCTTGCAGCAGGGTGTCACTTCACTTCCACAGATTGCTTGAAATGCTTTATTAATTCGATGACCTTGTGGGCTCTCAGAAAAAGCCATTTCTCAGTGTTTTGTGGAAAGAGAACTTCTCTGAGCTAAAGGGACTGTTTTGTTGCTCAGATTTATTGCTTGGCTGACTTAATTCACCATTCAAACACGATGATTTTTAGCTGCTGGGCAGTGGGCCTTGCAATGTTGAAACTAATTAACTGCTAGAACTCTTCTGAGCAAGGCTGTTTTCTTACTGGGTTTTGGGGTTTGTTTTTAATCCACAGGAATAAAGCAAACACGATCCTTGGAACTCAGGGTTGCATGGATGTGGTATCAGCACAGACACAGCCCCATGCTGGATGACTCTGTGTCACAAAGGAAGAAAGGCTGCCAGCTGTCCCTGCTGCCAGCTGTCCCCACTGCTGGCGTGACAGCACACAAAGGTAAGAGGAGAAAAGAGACAACATCTGAAGACAGAAGACAGGAGGGGTGCCATAGTCGTGACAAAGGGAGAACTCAGAGAGGTCTCCACTCCCCAGCTCTGGATCCACAGCCTGGATCAAAGACCTGAGCTGTGGATCTGGCTGGCAGGCCAAGGTCAATGGCTCTGCAGCTGAGTCCTCACACCTCTCTCCCCTTCCTTCATCTCCACCACTGCTGTAGCAGTCTGTATTTCTGCAAGAGCCTTGAACCTCGTAGCTCAGATGGATCTAAAGAGCTGCAGTTCCTGCCAGCAGGACCTCATCAAAGCCTTGAGAGGGAGGACAAGGAAGGGAAGAATGCACTGGCTGCAGGACGTTACCAGTTGTTACCCCATCAGGGACTTCTGCTCATCAAAATACTGTCTGGAAAAAGTTTATAACCCCTGCAATATTTCCTGGTGATGTCTAAAGATGGCATAAAAAGGTCTAGAAGCTCAAGCAGTGACAAATTCAGTGTCTGTGTGCTCCTTCCTACCATGTTTTTGCAAAGCACTTCTGCCCTGCTCCTTGCTCTGAGTCCATAGTGCAAGAGAAATATAAATGGCTGCTGCTCACTGAAAGCAGGGAATCCCTCACTGGCTCCAGGGAGCTCCCCATCTCTCTTTGTTCCTGACAGTTTGATCACCTTTATCATCATTTTGAAATGCAGACCTGCAAATACCATTTGTGATCATAGACAATGGCAACTCTCTTGACATGCCTCAACCACAGTGACCTTCCTCCCCTGGCAGCAGGGAGCACAGGCCAGCCCCTCTTCCTCCTATGAGTTTGGGCTGGGAGTGTCAGCCCCAGCTGCCAATTCACCTCTGTCTCATTGCCTTCTTCCCTGCATCTCAATTCCAATGTTTCCAGGACTTCCAGCCTCCCTCTGAAGCCCCACAGCCTTGTTGCTCATTCCTCGAGCGCAGAAGTTTGGAGCAGAACCCCTGGGTGTGTGATCAAGGCAATCTTATGTCACTTGACTTGCTCTGAGCAAAGGGGGAGTGCAGAGGAGCAGCAGCATGTGGGAGAGGAGATCTCTGCTTCCCGTGGGTGCCGGTGGAGCTCACCTGGCCTGGAGCTCTGCCTGCTCATTCTCCAGGTGAGGCAAGAGGACAGTTAGTGGAGGTTTGTCACAGGGAGGGTTTTGAAAAAGAGAAAACGGAATTTGGTGGCTGTGAGAGTCCAAAATAGCACCTAGGGTGTTGTATTCATGAGCTGCCCCATCTGCTAGCCCTCAAAGCGTGTTCCAGCATTCCCTGGGTTGGAAAGGTGTCCTTAGATGTGAGGTGAGGGTCCATACTGACACAGGGTCCCCAGGCAGGAGCAATGGAGAGCTGCTTTATTCCAAAAACCAGGCCTTTTAAATCAGTTAGCTGTTATCAGCTACATAGTTTTAAATCATAACAAACATAATTCAGCCAACCACCACACACCACGATGTGAACACATGATGGTTACATGACTTGTTTTTCTACCTCTAATTCAGCTGAGCCACTTTCCCATAGCCCTTTTCTGCTTAGCCAAAGTAGCAGGCCTGAGCCATGGTTTTACAAGGTTTGTAAGGTTTCTAAGGTTTTACCTACATGCAACACTTAGAGGCAGTACAGGACACAGGGTGTGAGGGAGGGGACAGTGCTGAGGGCTGAGCATGACCCCTCAGGCATGGGGACAACCAATTCTCTTCAGTCCCTGGGGCACCAGTGAAGCCACCCCTGGAAAGGAGCACACATGTTCCATGTGTTTATCCTTTGCCAGCCATCCCTGCTGCTCTCCCCTTTTCCTGTGAGCACCTGTGCTTTTCTTCCCTTCAAACTGTCCTTGGAGTGATGCAGCAGAGTGCCAGGTGTGCCTTTGCTGCTGCTGCTCTCATCTCAGCAGCCAAGGCTTTCTTCTGTTCAGCTGAAAGGGAACCTGGGTCAAGGTTTTCATGTGACAAGCAGAATCCAAACAGGAGAACACGCAGGTGAGCTCAGAGCCAGCATCTGGGCTGACGGTGGCAGGAGGGGCAGCACTGTGCTGGGGACCAGGGAAACGTGGATAACAAAGGGGATGGGATGAGATGGGATGGGATGGGATGGGATGGGATGGGATGGGATGCGATGGGATGGGATGGGATGGGATGGGATGGGATGGGATGGGATGGGATGGGATGGGATGGGATGGGATGGGATGGGATGGGATGCGGTGGGATGCGGTGGGATGGGATGGGATGGGATGGGATGGGATGGGATGGGATGGGATGGGATGGGATGGGATGGGATGCGGTGGGATGCGGTGGGATGGGATGGGATGGGATGGGATGGGATGGGATGGGATGGGATGGGATGGGATGGGATGGGATGGGATGGGATGGGATGGGATGCGATGGGATGGGATGGGATGCGGTGGGATGCGGTGGGATGGGATGCAGTGGGATCCCTCTCCGTGCCGTTGTTGAGTGATGGGGACACACGGCAGCCCGCAGCATCCCCAGGGCAGGGCCGGGCAGGAGCTGCTCGCCTGGAGCCCCGCGAAGCCCCGCTAGAGGCAGCTCTTGGTTTGCTGTGAGCGCGGAGCAGCAGCCGAGCGCTGTGCCCGGCCGTGGGGCCGCTCCTGCCGGCCCTTCCTCCGCCGGGTTCCTGCAGCACGCTCAGCAGCCGCTGTTCTGCACATCCAGCGGGTTAAAGCCTGGGTGGGCAGAGGAGCCCCCGCGGGAGGCAGCCTGAGCCCAAAGGAGGAGGGGTTGCAGGGACATGGGGGGCTCAGGGAGCAGCGATATCCGAAGGAGAAGGTTGGAATTTGAGGTGTGTGCCCCCCTCCTGCCCGCACCGAGAGCAATTCCCACCCTGGCATCCTGCAGCGAGCTGACAGCCGGCAAGGGAGGGATTTGATTTGTCCTTTTTTCCCTCTGTAGATTAACAGATCCAGCTCCGACTGAAGTATTTAGTGATCACAGCGACTTAATTGCACGGGGAAGCGTTTCCTGGCCATGACTGGGGTTCCCGCCTTGGCTCTCTGGGTGTTCCCTGGTCCGGCGGATGGCAGGAGCAGCCTGGCACGGCACAGCCTGGCACGGCACAGCCGGCCCGGGGAGGGACAGCCACAGCCCTGGCACCAGCCCTGCCAGACGGACGATCCCTGCAGCGGTGCCCCTGCCTGCTGCGTGCCCTGGGGGGCTCTGGAGAGGCCGGATCCTATCGCCCACCCTCCGCTTGGCGCAGGCAGCTTTGGCAGTGCCGGCTGCCAGGCGAGTCCTCGGTGGCCAGGAGTCCCTGGGGCCGCCCATCCCTCTCTGTCGCACCGGGTTCAGCCTGGGTGAATTCCAGCCTTGCTCTTTTCATTTCAGAGCTGCAGGAGACGCGGCTTATGGTCACCTTAAAGGAATAAACGATGCATAAAAATATTTGATCAATTAAGCCAAATGATTTGGCAAGCGGCGGCTCCCGCTCTACCCAACCTCCTCACAATTGTCTCATTATCCAGCCCTAAATCAAGCTGTCATAGCCTTTTTTGGCTTGGAGGGGAGAGGGAGGGAAGGAGGGAGCTGCTTTCCAGTGCTCCCCTCCAGAAGAGAAAGGCTGAGCAGGGAGCGGGTCACTGAGTCGCGGAGAGCATCCTCCGCCCTACCCGCTGCCGCTCCGCCCGCGCTGCCGCTCCTCGGGGATGGGATTGCGGGGCCGGGAGCGGGATGCGAGCGCGGGGCCGGAGCAGGGGCTGCTGCTCCTCGGTAATGCCACTGAGGAGCCCGGAGCGGGATGCGAGCCCGCGGCCGGGATGCGGGGAGAACAGCGGGATGCAGCCCGGGGATGCTGCCGGGGCTGCGGGTCTACCCCGGCTCCGCCTGGGACCGGAGGTGTCTCCAAGTGCCCTTCCCAAAGCCCCTGGCCTGGTGGCTTGCTGATGCTCGGAAGCATCCCGAGAAGGGCACCCAGCTGATCGGTGGGGCAGGAAGGTCCCCAGGGACGGGCTCTCCACCCTTCGCAGGTGCCAAAATGAAGGGGCTTGGATGCTGCTGACTCCCGTTCCCTCTGCGTGCACCAAGTGTCTGCAGAGGCTCCTCCTGCCTCAGCTGGGACAAAAGGAGCCCTCACTTACTGCACACCTGCACTGTGGTAATCACATCAGCCCCTCTTCACAAAAAACCCCACAGGGGATTGCATCTAGAGGTTCTTGATACGAGCAGGTCCCAGAGGGACTCTGTGTGTGTGAGCCTCAGACAGCAAATGTGGAGTCTTTCACTATTTGTTGGTCAAGAGAGAAGCAAAATCTGTCTTTTTGGGAGCCTCAGTGTTCCATAGGCCCTAAGGAAATCACCTGAGGACCTGTCTCCTGCATCCTCAGGACCACGGAGCATCCCTCACCCCACACACAGGGAAGGGCCTCTCAGGAAGAGTCCTCCTCCTCTGTCCTCCCTAGGTGACACCCTGCATGCTGTGCCAGACCTGTGTGATTCCCCAAGTCTGCTAAAATAATTAATGTAAACAAATTAATATTCTTTTATTAATAAATTAATTAAAGACTCATTGATTCACTCTGCTGGGACAGTGAAACAGCTGCATACTCATCTGTTCATGCAAGCACAGCCAGGCAGACAGAGCATCCCCTTATGCTGCCTGCCCTGCACAGAGACAGCCCAAAACCACACCTTTCCACCCCAGAAAATGTTCAACCCAAAAAGGATAAAGAGGGGACCACATGGAGCAAACACAGAGCCTTGCACACAAAACTGCTCTGGATGGAGTCAACAAAAAATGTGTCATTTTCTCCTGCCAACAGCAGCCAGGCAGGGCAGGGCAGGGATGCTGGTTCTGCTGGGCAGCCTGGGACCTTGCTGGGATTGCTGGGACCTTGCTGGGACCTTGCTGGGACCTTGATGGGATTGCTGTGACCTTGCTGGTCCCAGGACCTGCTGTGCTGCTGCAGCCACCACCAGATGGGCTCTGAGCAGCTCTTGTGGGTGCCGTGTTCAATCCACACTGTTTAGTTTTGTTGCCTTTTTAATGCTGTCAAAACATGAGATGCTCCTGCTGCTTTCACAGCCTTGCTAATTGGCTGCAAAGAGCAGATTTCTGTTCACATTACAGCTACTTTTGAACTTTGAACTTGCTTTTAAAATCCAATTCCTGTGAGGTTTTTGTCCCAGTCCCTTGCAGTGCTGTGAAGCAGCGCAAGCAACAACTCACTCCCACAGTGCTTTTTGGAGGACCAAGGGCAGTTCACACACCCTGCAGGGATCCCACAAGGGATTTTCTGCTCTCATGCTCTCACTATGGGCTCTCCCATCCTCTGGCATCTCTGGAAACAGAGGACTGGACAGCACATGTCAATCCACCACCTGGAAAATGCAAGCAGGACCCTCTCTGGGGAGCAGCTCTTGGGCTGAACCTCCAGCAGATGCTGTGGCATTTTCAAACTTTCCCACTCCCACCTCCCTTCTCCATGCCCATGACAGTTCTTTCCCCTGATGAGCTGTTGGGTCACAGAGGTGCAGGTGACCCTGGTGCTGGGTGCTAAATGAAGCACTGCACCAGTCACAGAGACCCTGTGTCCCTGCCTGGCCTCCCCCACCCCTGCCCAGCCACCTCTGCAGCTCAGGTGCTCTCACCTCTGCCAAAGCCAGGAACAGTTTGAGCTGCACAGCACAGCTGGAGCCTTCCTGATGGTGCAGGATGCCTGGCAGGCTCTGGTTTTCTTTAGATGAGGTTAAACAGGAGCTCTGGAAAAGCCCAAATGAATCCAGCAGCAGCAGGAGCAGGGCTGGTGATCTGAGATATGTCCAGGCTGAAAATGCAAGCCCCTCCTGGAAGACTGGGAAAACCACATCACAAACCTGGCTTTTCAGCAGAAGTGATGAGAGGAGGAATGGGGGAGCTGGAGAAAACCCCCTGACCCCTCTCAGGTCACCCCTGAGCCTGCACTCGTGGCAAGCCAGGCAATGCCCACGTGTGCAGGGCCAGGAGGACGATCCCACGTCCTGCACTAACACACACCCACAGCTCCAGTGATTGCCAAGGCCCTGCTGCTCAGCCAAATCAGCCTGAGTTTGCAAGGAACTGTTTGCCAGAGCAGAAAATGTTGTTCTCCAGCACATCCTTCACTCAGCAGATGTTCCAGGTCCTGCTAAGCTGTGGAAGACTGACCAAGAGTCCCTGATGGGTGCAGATGGTTTCAGCTCCACTAGCCATCAATAACAACCCAAAATTCTCTGACCATCATGAAGCACAAAACCAACCTGCTGCTGGGCAAGGGGCCAGAGCCAGCACTGGGGGCTGCTGGGCATGGGGAAGGAGAAGCTGGAGCTGCATGAAAAATCACGGCAAAAGCATCCACGATGGGAGCAGTTGGAGCAACAATTGGGGCTTTCTACATTGCTTGGTAATTTCAGATCACAGATGGAAATCCAAGAGAAGCATCTCGTAAATCACACAGTCTGTGGTTTTTCCCTTTTCCCCTGCTGTGTTATGATGGAAAATTGCAGTTGGTGTTTCCAAAAGCCATGAAATACCGGGCAGGCCCTGGCAGGTTCACATCCAGCTGAAGCAAACTCCACTCCTGCATGCAGCTTGCCTCCAAAAGGGTCACTGAACCCAACAGCTGTGTTTTGCTGACTGGAATTTGCACCTTTCCCCAGCTCATTGGGCTGCTCTCACCTCTTTCCCATCAGCATTGATTTAGAGTTGGTTGTGTGCCAGCCTTGCACCCCTAGTACACCACTGAAACCAGAGGATTTCTGATGGAAGACAAGGAAAAAGGCATGAGCAGGTGGCTTTTAGAGGAAAAATAAAGGAATTTTTTTAAATATGATTCTGCAATAGAAAGGGAGAAGATGAAGACTCTGCTAAAAATTACCATGCAGCACTGAGCAAGAGAAGATATTTGGGCCCAGAAGTTTTTGCTGCTGCTGCCTCCCTCCATGGCCAGGATAGAACACAGGGAGTGCCACAGCAGAGACACAGACAGCACTTGGTGCCATGGCTCAGCCTGCAGAGCCACACTCTCCATCTGCTCAGTCCCAGCAGCACAGGGGCAAATTGTCACCAGTACAGGAGGAAATTGTCACCATCCTGTCCCTGATGCTTCCCTGCTGCCTCCCACCCCTCTCTGAGCCCAGGGGCTGTCCCACTTACCCACAGGGCTCAGGATGAGCATTGTCCCATGGACTGGGAGCAGCAGGATCTTCGTGCCACAGCCCTGGACACACTGGAGTTGAGGCTGTGTCCCCTTGATTACCCTGGAGCTATGCTAATGGCTTTCTATTTTAATTACATGGAAGTCTAAACATGCTGCAGGGTCTGGCTGATGCTGATGGCACAGAGCAAGGCCTCTGCATCACTGACAGTCTGCTTTTTGGGGTTTTTTTTTTTTTGCATAATAAAGGTAAAGTGACACTGGGGACATGTGTCTTTTATGGTCTGAGGTCAGCTGCCTGTGGGTCCTGAGAGCTGTGAGAGGGAGGGGAGAGGGAGAGAAGGAAGGCAAAGTAAACAGATAAATCCCTGGAACATATGGCCTGTGCTCGGTATCTTTACGCATGAGGCACCCCACTTAATAAAAGTTTAGGATGGAAAAGCCAAATAAAATTGATAATCTGCCCAGGGAGGGTGATTCAGATGAAGCAAGCACATTACAAGGGGGTGACTGATTTACAATTTTCTTCTATTTGCGGTTTTATGACTATTACAGTTATTCTTGTGAATATAATTCATTACTGTGCTATTATTCCCAGAAGTGAAAATCAAAGGTTTATCAGCCGACAGCAGCAAGCATGAAATACTGCCCCAACACACAGCTCTGTGCTGGAATCACAGCTCAAAACCAGATGAGAAGGCAGAAGCCAAGTGCTGCCCTCTCCCCATCCCCAGGTCCCTCTTGGGACTCAGCCAGGGGCAGGCAGCCCAAAGCCAGCAGGGCAGGGAAGAGGCAGTGTGACCAACACCTCATCCTCCAAAAGGGGATGGACACAGGAGGGGCTCAGTTATTAGGAAAAAAGTAGCACTGGTGAGTGCTGACAGGGCAGGCACAGGCAGGGGGATCCACAGGAGCTGGACACCAAAGGGGTCAGGGACACTGCCTCTCCCAGAGCATGGCAGGCTCCCAGGGGGGCTTTGGGCACAGCATCCCACCCTGCTGCCAGGCTCTGGTGGGCTTGGGACCAAGAGAGCAGGACCTGGAGGCAGAAAGAGGGCAGGGCTTTATTTGCACTAACAGCTCTAGCTGGGAGAAATGGACTGAACCAGGGGTTTATCCAATATAAAGGCAGTGAGGACAGTACTGAAACGGACTTGAGGTTGCTGCTCAGGGACAGCTGATTCTGTAGCCCACATCTAGCACAAAAGCCATCACTGCTGTGCTGCGGTTTCTCCAGCAGCAGCTGAAGCCCAGCCCCAGCCAGCTGCTGGTACAGCTTGATGGCACAGCCCTCCCCAGCTGCATCCTGTGGGCTTTTAGGCTTTGTCACTCCTGCATGCCAGCCTCAGCTGTGAAAACCAAGAGAAGTCTCTTCCAGCCTCCTTTTTCTCCTCTTTTCAACAAGTTTTTGTCTGAAGAGCCACACTTTGCTTTCCCCATGACAGAACCTCATCCCAAAGGCTTCTTTGCAGCCCTCCAGACGTGCCTGACATTCTGCTCCAGCACCAAGAGACAGCAGCCCTTGATTAAAAAAACCTCCAGAAACTGATGGCAAAGAGCCCTGCCCAGCACACAGACCCTGAAATAATCCCTAATGAATAAGGAGAGGAGAGGAGAGGAGAGGAGAGGAGAGGAGAGGAGAGGAGAGGAGAGGAGAGGAGAGGAGAGGAGAGGAGAGGAGAGGAGAGGAGAGGAGAGGAGAGGAGAGGAGAGGAGAGGAGAGGAGAGGAGAGGAGAGGAGAGGAGAGGAGAGGAGAGGAGAGGAGAGGAGAGGAGAGGAGAGGAGAGGAGAGGAGAGGAGAGGAGCCCAAATTTAGTGTGTCTGGGCCAGACTAAAGGTCTCTTCAGCCCAGCATCCCAGTGCTGCTTCTGGAAGAGTGGATGGATGTAGTGAACAGACAGTCTGGAGGGACATTTTTCTGGCATCCTCCCATCTGGGTCCCAGAGCTTGTCTTGATGCTTAATAGCTCTTGATGGATTTTTTTTTTTCTTCCTAGAATTTGTCTAATCACTTTCTGAAGCCTTGTAAAGTTTTGGCATGTCCAGCATCATCTTGTAATTAGTCTCCAGCTGAAGGACACGCTGTGGGTGGAGGTTTGTGTGCTTTCAAAGGCTCAGTCTGTGACACTGGGATCAGGGTCACCTCTGAGGGTGGGAAATACAAACACAGAGGCCAGGAGTTTACTCCTCATCACCACCAAGTGTCACAGTGGGAAAAAAGTCTCTGTTCAGACTTAAGAGGAAATAAAACCAACACCAGCAGTGTTGTCAGAGTTTGTCCTCAGCTCTCTGCTGTCTCCCTAGAAGATGTGCCACTCCCTGGAAGTGGCACATCCCAGATGAAAACAAGCCACCAGGATGAGCCACAGTTGCTGCTTAACCGCTTTAGAGCAGGGAAAAACCCAAAGCCCAGAGTTTAACCCACGTGCCCATTGCACTGGGGTGAGCTGTGCCTCTGGCTGCCTCCCAGGTGAAGCACGTGTCAAGTGCTCTGCAGGGAAGGGCAGTCTGGAGAGGGCAAGAGCTGCCCTAGAGGAATGTCACCAGCCCAGCAAAGCCCAGTGACAGCCCCTGCCATGGCCCCTCAGACTGGCAGTGCCAGCTCAGGCTGCTCTTCCCCATGCCATGGCCACAGCCGAGCACCAGGCTGGGCTGTCCTTGGCTTCCCCAGCTCTGCTGGCACAGTGCCTTCCAGCCAGACATGCACAAAATAAATCCCATTAAGCTGCAAACTGTGTGAAGTGAAGAAAATCAGCTGCAGCAATAAGTGGGAACTGTCCCTGCTGGAGGCTGGGGACAGGGTGCAATGGGGCCCCCAAAGTGCCCAGCGAGGACGCGGCTCCAGACTGAGCTAATGGCACATGTGTGGCTGAGGGACCTCAGCATTGTGGCTAATTGTGATGAGCAATAAAATTCCAGCTGGGGATGGAGGTCCCAGTGCCTGCCAATTAGTGCTGGCATCCTGAAGACAGGCTGTAATGGGATTATTGAACCAGTCCTATTATGCACTAAAGTGTTCAGGAAAGCTTGCCACAGTGCCTGGAGAGCTGCTGGGAGCAGCGTGCACAGAGCTCCTGCTGGGAAGGGATGGAAGCAGGCACCCACCCACCCTCCCCACAAAAGACAAGCACTTCTCTTCCTCCCTGGCTAAAGCATTCATCGTGCCAAAGGGGTTTGAGTCAGTGAATCTGGGCAGCGACCACAATTTTGCTGTTTAAAATAAAAATGTTTTCTCTCTTGAATGACAAACCCAAAGAAGCTGCACCAGACCGCAGCTGAGAGCACTTCAGAGGCAGTGCTGGTGCAAGAAGCTGTTTGCTTGGCCATCTTGTGTAGTGGCAGGTATTTGTGGTTTGGAGCTTGTTCCTCAGCAGCCCTGATGAGATTTCATGTTTATTACATTACAGTTCAGGGTGTGAGGATGGGCTCAGCCTGCCAAAGGAGCCACTTGCTGCCTCCAGCTCACAGAAGACATTTGGAGCTGGTGGGCTCACCGTGGCAGATGATGCAGGAAGCTTCCTGCAGCCTCCTCATCTCAGCAGCTGCTGAAAATACAGGACCCTCTGGCTGTGCTTGCTGCAAATGGAGAGAGCTCTCTCTGATGCAGAAGAGACCAGAAGTGCTGTTTAGATGACAGCAGCACTGGCAAAGCCAGGACATGGAGAGGTGCAGATGTGTCTGCTCTGAGTGCTGCCTCCCCCAGGGGGGAGGGAAAGGCAGGGACCACATCTGGGTGTGTGCCAGTCCCACAGCCCACTCCGTGCCATCCTCCACCCTTCCTGGAGCTCTGAGGACACTGATCACCCCAGAGAGCCCCTGGCCTGATCTGGAGCTGAACTCCCTGGATTGTCACACCATTCCCATGGCCCCTGTCCCCTCAGTGCCGTCAATCACTGCTTTGGGGTGACAGGCCAAAATGTGCTTCCATTTTTCAGGCCAAAGAGATGAACCAGTGCTGCACTGAGAGAGGTCATCTCCTGACCAGGGCTCCCTCAGGAACAGCTCCTTCTCTGGAGCAAGGACCTGGCTGCCAAAGGGCTCTTCCTCCTCCTCCTGGAGGGATCCAGGAGCTTTCTGCTCCAGCCCCAGCCCCTCCTCTTGCCCCCATCCCCTCGGCAGTGCTGCTCCTGCAGCACCTGGGAACAGGAGCCCAGGCAAGCCAGGGGTGGTGCCTGTCCTGGGCAGGACCACCACCACAGCAGCAGATTCCAGAATTGAATCAGACAACATTTATTAGGCAATAAAGGGTCAGAGAAAGTGGAAACTGAGTGAGGTGGGAGAGGATGGGTTCTGGGTTGTGTCTGCAGGAGGAATTAGCAGGACATGGTTTACAGAGATGAAAAGCCTTTTGATTATTAGAGCAATATTTAGTGGCTGCAGGAGAGGAAATGCTGCTGCTTTCCCCCTGCCAAACTCAGAGCCAGGACTCCTTCAGCTGACCCAGGGGAGTGCAGCCACCACAGCTGAGACTGCATCATCCAGGGAAAAGTTGGGAAAGGTCCTGCTGCCACATCCAGGCTGCTCTGCCCATGCTGAGCTGCAGCCAGCCACTCTCTAAAGAGCTTCAACAGGGTCTCAGTTTTATCTCCAGTCCAGAAGGAGCTTTGCTTTTCTGCCTGGCAGCCTAGGCACGAGGTGCCTTGAGGTCGGGATTTATTTCACCTTTGTCATCCAGGACAGACATCCCCAGGCTCCTGGGAAGGTCTGCATGAGCTGTTTGACTTCAGCCAGCTCAGCCAAGGTGGCGTGCACATCTCTGAGCCCAGACAGATGCAGGGAGAGCCCTGGGAGCTGCCCATGACCCACAACTGCTCTGCTGTCCCCACGAGGCCAAGCAACAGTGACAGCCCACAGCCACACTCCAAAGTGACTCTGAATCCATCACTTCCAGTGCATTAATTCCTACTCATTATTGATCACCTTGTAACACACTGGGACTGTGCTGTGCTCCAGCAGCCCTGAGTTATGGAGCCATCAGTGTCTGAGTGCAGGAGGGGAGAGGAGAGGAGAGGAGAGGAGAGGAGAGGAGAGGAGAGGAGAGGAGAGGAGAGGAGAGGAGAGGAGAGGAGAGGAGAGGAGAGGAGAGGAGAGGAGAGGAGAGGAGAGGAGAGGAGAGGAGAGGAGAGGAGAGGAGAGGAGAGGAGAGGAGAGGAGAGGAGAGGAGAGGAGAGGAGAGGAGAGGAGAGGAGAGGAGAGGAGAGGAGAGGAGAGGAGAGGAGAGGAGAGGAGAGGAGAGGAGAGGAGAGGAGAGGAGAGGAGAGGAGAGGAGAGGAGAGGAGAGGAGAGGAGAGGAGAGGAGAGGAGAGGAGAGGAGAGGAGAGGAGAGGAGAGGAGAGGAGAGGAGAGGAGAGGAGAGGAGAGGAGAGGAGAGGAGAGGAGAGGAGAGGAGAGGAGAGGAGAGGAGAGGAGAGGAGAGGAGAGGAGAGGAGAGGAGAGGAGAGGAGAGGAGAGGAGAGGAGAGGAGAGGAGAGGAGAGGAGAGGAGAGGAGAGGAGAGGAGAGGAGAGGAGAGGAGAGGAGAGGAGAGGAGAGGAGAGGAGAGGAGAGGAGAGGAGAGGAGCTCATCAGTTTGCAATCCTAACACATCCATTTACTTACCCGCCCTTTGTTCATGCACTCCCGAGCTACCTGGGAGCCAGAGAGGAGAAGTCCAGGGCAAATCAGTTGTTTATGTGTTTGAAGTTTTAGGGTTAGCAACCAGGATTTATCCTGAGTCACAGGTGCCCTGCAGGGTCCCCTTGGTACTCTCAGCTGTCTTTGCTGCCTCACTGAACATGCAGGCAGCAAGGGGACAGGGGAAGGCTCAGTGCTGGGGAAATACTGCTTTGATTTCTTAAAAATTAGACGCTCAAGGGCTCGACTCACACCTGGGACTCGGGTACAAGAGCTGCACAGCAGGGGTGGCAAGCACTTCTGCATGTACCAGGGAGCAAAGGGATGCCAAACACAGACAAGGACAACAAGGACACCCAGTGAGATGAGGGGCTTGAGGTGAGCTGCCCAGAAAATACTGTCAATTGTAATGTTGATTGCACAGACCCATTGGCTGGAAAAGGGTTTCCTTCTGTCAGAGGAGCTGATGTGCCTCCAGATGACCTGCCTGAGGCAGGAGAGAGAATGAGGGGCTGGCTCTGCTCCCTTTGGGACAATCACCCCTGTAATGCTGCTGCTGGCAGAGCTCACACCCAGCTCTGTGGCTGTTCCATCACCACCCAAAACTGCTCTTGCCTCGAGCAGCTGCTCAGCTCTGGACACTGAGCAAATACTCCAAGAAAGCAGACAGAAATCTCCGCTGTGGGACATGTGCTGATCCGTGGCTGCATGCACAGCTTCCTGGAGGTAATATTAATAATTTTTGCTGTAAGTAATTTCCATGAGCTGCAGACTCAGAAATGCCACTCTCTTGCCTTTGTCAGAAGCCAGAGCAGCTCTGCATATGCATTAAAACCCAGCACACACTGTTTAACCTAAACCACCTGAACTTCTTGTTCCAGAGCAATGCCTGCCAGCATCCATCCACCCTGGGAGGTGTTACACAGCATTTCTCTGCTCAGAGCCCTGGTCCCTCAGGGCCTCGGTGGTTTAGATCATAATTCCTCAATAAGACACAAGCTGTTGGGAAAAAAAAAAGAGTAAACACACCACAAAAATGACAGGGAGCCTGTGAGCACATATGGAGAAAAGGCAAAGCAGGTTCTGGCTTTCCCACCCCTGCTCTTGAGTGTCATGTTAAATTCCCAAACCAACTGCAGGCAAAGCCATCCAAAGCCCAGATGTTTTGCAGATGTTCAGTGGGAATTGTTCTTGTCCCCATGCTCCCATCACAGCATTTTCATCTTTAGAGGCTCTTAATTAGCCACTCCACCGTGTGCCAAACCCTCCTCTGTTTCACAGCCTGCATGTTGGGATGGGTCCACCCTTAGTGCAGAATCCCAGCAGCCCTGTTCCCACAGGACCATTCCAGCTCCCCCTCTAACCTCTATGGAAACACACAGCAGCACATCCCCCCAGCACCCCAATATGTTTTCCAAGTCATTTATTTGTAAGGGACTTAGCAGCAGGCTTCAAACTTTCCTATTTGACTCAGTAACTCCAAAGCATCGATGCTATAAACAAGTGGCAAAACCTGGAACCTCCCTGGGGCTGAGGGGCTGCTCCCCCAAAAGAGACACCTGCAGAGCTCTGGAGGGCTCAGAAGGGCTTGCACAGCCTCTCTCAGCCCTGCAAGAGAGGGGATGGTGGTGTTCCCTTCCCACCAATACCAGCCAAGGGGGAAAGCGCAGGGATGAAGCAGGACCTGAAGCATCACTGGGCTCCTGAGTGACTCAGAGGAGGAGCAGCCAAACAGAGCTTCCTTTATTGATTTATTTATAGAGAATGAGATATTAATGCAAGACCTGTTGTTTGAACAGGTTCCTCCTGGCTGTGCTGGGAGAGAAGCCCTGCAGTGAGGGGGGGGTGTGGGGAGGCGTGTGTGGAGTGCTAATCCCTGCCCGGTCCCCTGTCCCCTCCTCACTCCATCTGTTCCTTCAGATGATTCACTGTGACTTCTCAACTTCTTATTCCCCTTTCCCCACCCTGAGCAGGGAGTAGCTGGCAATTAAAATATTAGCAGGGGGGAAGCGCTTCATAATGCATATGATTATTTCTTAGTCCGAGGAATTTTAATTAGCTGAACGCATGGAAGACCAGGTTTGGCCAGTCAGACCCCACAGCCTGATGCTGAAAGCTTCACTGGCTGCCTTCTCCTGCCCACAATGTGCCTGGATGCCCTGTTATTGCTGGGTCAGAGCTTGTGCCTCCAGATTTTCCTGCAGCTTTATTATTATTTTTATGTCTTGAGTTTTACAATACACAGGCTTTACAGCAGGGTACTTTTTGTGATGCTTTTTTACCTCGGCTTTGTTTTTTGCTCAGGAGCATAACAAGGTGATGGGATTTATGGGCAGCTCTGGGGTTTCTGTTACAGCATTTCTTAGCAAGATCATCACTTTTGCCACTATCCTTGCTGGCCTTTTTCTCTGGCTTTGGTTGTCCCCAAGAGTCACAGCCCACATTAGTTTCCAGCTGTTGTTCAAGCAACCCAAGCAGAGATCACACAGGAGCTATTGAAACTAAATAAAAGTTTCAAGAGCAGCAGGGTTTTAAAAGTCTTCTGAGCCATTTCTGCTGTCATCTGTTAACACCAGTTTGAGCAAAGCCCTGCTTACTGGGGACAATGGCAAAAAGCATCCTTGGCTGGAGGGCTAAGGACTGATGCAGAGTCCTGGATGACCAGCTGGGGACTGAGAAAGCAGCCAAGAGCTGCACAAAGCCAGAAGCTATAAATTAGGGGGGGGAAAACCATAAAAAGGGCCAGGGTATTATTTCTTAATGATGCCAAAGCCAGGATTCAGGTGGGGAAGCTGTGAGGCAGCTCCAGCGTGTGCCCAAGCTGCTCCAGGAAGAGCTGCCTCAGGGCAGAGGAAGCAAAGGCTCCACCCAGATGTGGATTTGGGTCTGTGACTTTGGGGACAGCAGCCATGAAGGCTGAGGGATCCCCAGAGGCCACTGGGGATGAACCTTCCTGCAGTTTTCTTGTGAAGGGAAGTGTCAGTTTTCATATTTTCTGAAAAATTCCTTTGCCAGCATTTCTCTCCTGGGAAGCTGAGAAGCCTCAGAGAAAAAGGAAAACAATAGTTATCTGATTTGCTTCTCCTGTGTTTGGCTGCTTTGGAATGTGGTTGGAGACTGTTTATCCAACATGTGAATTGTTTTAACTTAGTGGCAAATCACAGACAGCTGTGTCAAGGCTCTGGAGAGAGTCACGAGTTTTTCATTGGTATTTTCTGTCTGCATCCTTTCTCTATTCTTCAGCATAGTTTAGTACAGTATTCTTTAATATAATATAAGATCATAAAACAATAAATTAGCCTTCTAAGAACATGGAGTCAGATTCATAATTTCCTCCCTTCGACAGGGGACCCCGAAAATACCACAGGGAAGCAAAGAGCATCCTTCAGCTGAGAGCATGGTGAGAATCTGGGGGGCAGATCTGCAGGCTGAGTCTGGATCCAGCCCCGTCTCAGGAGCCTCAAACAGCCTCGTCTGCATTTTACTGGAACTGGGCTAATGAGATTCACCAGCCAGCCACAGCAGGAGGAGGAAGACCCAGCAAAAATCTCTACCCCCAGGGTTCTGTGGAGTTATCTCTTGAGCTTTGTGCTTTTATTCAGCTGCGGTCCCAGACTGGGCAGCCAAGGACAAAGGGATGCTGCTGCTGCAGCCTTGCTCCTTCAGCACCTCTCAGGAAGGACAGGGGCCACAGCTCCCTCTCCACACCCTCATTTCTCACAGCCTGCAGAGATGAGCACATTTCAGTGCTTTTGATTACACTTTGCAAATATTGCTCCACGTCTTTGGCCAAATACTGGATTTTTTTTCCCCAAAAATCCCAGTTGCAATGTGCTCTGTGACAGCGCTGAGACAGATGCAGAGTCTGGTGGTGTCCCTTACAGGGCTGCATTTCCTAAAGCTATTTGCTATCTCAGTGAGAAGAGATCATTGTCTTGCAAGTCCCTCCCTGGAAAAGAGCAGGGAGGAGTTCCTGGGTGTTTTGCAGGAGTGGCAGGGAGCCTGCAGGCAGGGCTGACCCTGCATGGGATGGGGCAGCTTTGCTCAACCTCCTCGTGGGCTTCCCCAAGATCTGCTCCCTCCAGTGCCACTTCTCTCATCAACTACCCCCTCCTTACCGCTAAAGAAATAAAATAAAATATAAAATAAGTAAAATAAAATATAAAAATAAAATATAAAATAAGTAAAATTAAATTTTTTAACAGGGGAGGCAATATTGACCAGCACTGGCACTGGGAGAGCTGGCCCTGCCCCAGAGCTGGGGGATGATCTCTGAGTCCCTTCCTATGAAATCTGCCTGTGGAAAATAAAAATAGTGACACCCACCTGAGATTCATGGGCAACACATAACCTACACCAGCCAGGTGTGACCAGCACTCTGCAAAGTCTCCCTCCCCAGAACTGCAACCAGCCAGGCCAGCAAGACATTATTCCTTTATATTTGGGAGCAAGATGAGAAATCTTGTATGGTTTCCCTGCAAGGGACAAAGCAAGTAGGGCTGGGTTGTTTTTTTTTTGGTTTGGTTTTTTTTTGTTTGTTTGTTTGTTTGGGTTTTTTTGTTTTGGTGGAGGGGTTGGGGGGTGAGTTTTTTTGATTTGGTGGGGGTTTTTGGGGGGTTTTCTGGTTTTGGGGGTTTTTGGAGGGGGGTGTTAGGTTGTTTTTTTGGTTTGGTTTTTTTTTTGAGGGTTTTTTTTCAGGCAGAGCCACAATAAATGCCAGAGGAGGAGGGGGCCAGCCCTTGCAGGCACTGGGCAGAGAGGTGGAGCAAGGGATGCTGAGGGAGCAGGGCTGAGGCCATCTCCTCCCCAAGCCAGGTGTCTGCAGGACACAGCTGCTGCAGCAGCAAAGCCAAGCTGGGCTGGTGCAGTGCCACTCAAAAATCACATCAGGAAAATAACACCTCCAGCTTTAGCAGAGATTTGAAGGGAAATCTCAAAGGGGTGCTTGCTATCAGCAGTCAAAAAAAAAAAAAGAGGGCAAGGATGTGGGATAGAAGCAGAGCTGTAGGTGCCCTGTAACTTCCTCTTGGTATTCTTCTTTCCCAAACTGTTGGAGGACTCAGTCTGGGCTGGGCATCTCTGCCCTTCATCCCACAGGAGAGTCACAGCAGCCCCAGCAGGAGCAGTGCCTGTCCTCAGCAGCTTGTGGTCAAAATAATAATTAAAAAAAAGAGGCAGAAAGCAATCAAATCTCAGGTGAGTGAGGTGAATTTCATATCAGGTAGGAATTTCCCATGGTTACAGCTTGCTGGCTCTAATGCCACTCTCATAAAAATGAACATTTCTTCCTTGGGAATATTTCAAGATTGATGAAAAAATATGAGTTTCCTCTGGGAGAAAGGGTGGGAGAGCCAGAGCCATTCTCCTAGTCCTATTTCTGCCTTCAGGGAGAAAACAAAATTAATGGGCACCGGTTGAGCAGTCACATGTTGAGCTGAGAAACCCCACTGAGCTCTCCTAAAGCTGCGCTGAATATCTCCTCCCATGGAAAATAAAAATCTGATATTGCATTTCACCCCAATTCAGGTACAAAAATCGCTTCAAAATCACATTTTTGAGTATTGGGAGGGGTTTCATTTCCCAGCTGGCAGCAGATGCCTTCTGTCAGCAAGACTCTGCTCTCTGCAGCATGCCCTGCCCAGCCTGCCCCAGTGTCACCAGTTTAATTAGCTGCTGTTCCCAGTGCCTGTGGCTCAGCTTAACTTCATGTGAACAAACCCTGCTGTGCTCCACAGGCTGCACTCCTGCTGGCACCAGGGAGAAATCAGTGCCTTTGTCTCTGGTTTTTCCCCTAGCCTGGCAGAAATTAAACCCAGAAACTGGGCCCAGTTGGATTCATATGCTTGGTCACTCAATCCTGTCTTTTATCTAAAGAGGAAAATAGATAAAAAAGGGACCTCAGGGAAATGAATCCTCCACTGAACCTTGATGTGCAGCTTTCCAGGTTGGTGGTGTGGGTCTGGGAGTGGGATTAATCCATCAGAGGGACTCGTGGAGGGAAGAGCACCCTCAGCAGATGCAGGAGGGGACAGAGAGGGACCAGGAGGGGACAGAGAGGGACCAGGAGGGCCCCATGGAAGGCTGACTGGCAAAACTGGGCTTCAGGCTCAGAAAGAGCAGGTTGTAACAAGGAGATAATGGGAAAAGTGGTGGCAGGAAAGGGAACTGCCTGTTTGTCATCCTCTGCTGGACAAGGAGGGATGGACTGAAGCACAGCAGGAGCCCTGGGGCTGGAGAGCAGGGAAACCCTTCCAGGACAGCAGCCAAACCTGGGGCAGGCACTGCCACTGTGGGCAGCAGCCCAGCTGTACCCTGCCTCTGGGCAGAGCAGGGGGAGCTGCTCCTGGCTGGACACACAGCTCTGCACCACACAAACTGCTGAGGTTTCAGTGGCTCCATTTCCCCCTGGGCCAGCCCTGCCTGACTCTCTTGGGGATACATTTACAGCTGCTTTTTGTCACTTTGCCACCTGGTTTCCCAAGTACCAGCAGCACCCATCCATGGGGTACCCAGCTGGGTTGGGCACCCAGGCACCCCTCCTGTGAAGGGAGCTGGATTTACTGAGCTGCAAGACAAACCTGTGCATCCCTGCCTGAGCCAAGGGGCTGGCAGTGTGCATGGCAGGGGGACAAGGACAACTGCCTGCAAATTTGTCATGGGCTCAGACAGCTGAGGGGATGGGAGAAGTACCTGGGAAAGGTTTGCTGCAGTGGGATTTTTCTTTCTTGGCTCCATGATCAGGAATCTCAGAACACTTAAGTGATCTCTTTCCCTTTGGATGCATGACCAGAGACTTCTCCAAAAAGGTAGAAATCAGGTGATATTCTTTTTCCAAAGAAGAAGTGCTGCACAAATGGGCTAGAGTGCCTCTACCAGACTGACCAGCATCTCCCTGCCTGCCCCAGCCATGTCCTGCTCCCTCCCCAGGGCTCAGCCAGCAGCCAAACCTGCCCCGAGCAGAGCCACCCCCCTCCCCATGGCAATGAGCAGGGACAGAGCTCCATCTCACTCTCAGGGTAGAGGAGGGGAGTGGGAGGGATGTGCAGGAGGGGGTAACCCTGCTGCTCCGGAGTTTACCAGCTTTTTATGGTGTCTGATTTTTGTCATCTGCAAAGCTATCTGCTGCAAACGTCAAATTAGTGCTGTTAGTCCACTGCACAGCTCTTATCTGCGTCTCTCAGGATGGAAGACACTTCAAGATGATTATTGTTCCCCACTGCTCCTGAAATGAAATTGGCCCTCCCAGAGTGCTAAAAGGGAACCGAGAAATTGTTTGCCTGAATTTGCATGAAAAGCCCTGGAGACGTAATGAGAGCGGGTGACAAGCCCAGTGTCACCTTCTGCCAGCCAAGTGACACAGGGAAAATCTCCTTTGTGTTTCTGCTTCGCCTCAGGGCCCTGATTCCCCCTCCTGCCCTCTCCCCTGGCCCGTCCCTGAGCCCCTGAGCCCCGTGACTGACTTGGGGCTGCCTGTTCTGGAGCCTGGAGGAGGTTCTGCCCCCGAGGGAGGATGGTCTGTCCTGGTCTGTCCTGCACGGAGATCTGGACCCTATTCCCAGCACAACAGCTGGGAACACAACAGCAGTGTCTGTGTGCCCAGAGCACAGCTCTCCCACCCTCACCCCAGGCACAAAGAGGGTCCCCCCCTGTTCTGGAACATCCCATCCTGCTGGAGCTTTTCCCCACTTTAGGAAGTCCTTGCATTGCAAAGGGTGACACAGCCTCAGTCCCATCCATATTTTCTTTTGATTCACCTCTTGGGCAGTGAGTGAGCAAAGTGACATGGTCCTAGGACAGACTGTGCTTCCAGAGCTCCTCCTGATTGCCACGGGACCATCAACCCAAACCTGCTGCACCCTGGATGGGGCAGGAGTTTTGTGATGGGGCTTTCTGGTAAAAACCCCACAGCATCGAGGGAGGCAGGGCTGGGAGGGGCTCCTGGCTGGGCTCAGGGCAGCATTTCAGCTGCCAGCTCCTGCAGTGCCCAGATGGGGCTCCAGATCCAAGGCTGGCCCAAGCAAGCTCATCCTTTTGTGTGTGTGCTTGCCCAGGCTGGGCAGACAGCTGGCTCAGGGAGAGCTGCAGCCAGCTTCCAGCAGGGAATTTGCTCACAAGTCACAGTTTGTGAAATTGCTAATTCCCACCAGCCTTGTGGTGTCTGCTGCCTTCTCCCTCCAGGGCTGGCTGTTCCTTGCCTTGTGGCTTTCCTTTGTACCAGAAGCAACTTTTGAGATTTCATACTCCAGGAGGAGGCCTGGAAATAATGATGCAAACAGGCATGAAAGCTCAGAAACCCAAAGGAGAATACTGAGATCACAGAAAATGTGAATAAATGTGGAAATTCATGGTGTGCTCAGTTTGGGTTTGCTTGTCAGGGCAGTGCTGAGCCATCTCCACCCTGAGGACTGTGGAAGCTTTCTGAGTCCAGCTTCACTGGCTCCTCTGCCCCCAAAACTCCATCCCACATGGCTTTTCCCTCTTGTGCCTTCAGCCAAAGGGCTGCTTGGGCACCAGCACAAGCATCTGCATGTGGAAATGCCTGGAGGTCCAGGGAAGAACTGAGCTGCAGAGACCTTAATCCACTTTGTTTCTCTTCTAATCCATACCCAAGGAAATGTCCTGGAGGCAGGACCAGCTTAGCTGGGACCTCCTCCTGAGTTTTCTTCCCCTCCCATCAGCAGGGGAAGGCAGACATAAGCCCCCGCTCAGCAGATGTGTGGAAACAACTCTTCAGAGATGGAGAGTCCAGCAGTGAACCCCAAAACTGGTCCCAGGGCAATGCTGGGACAGTCCCAGAGGAGCTGATACAGGGCTGCCACCACGGGGAGTGAGTGGGACACCAGCACATCCCTCACTGTCACACACCTGACAGCACCAGCAGCACCATCCCCAGCAGTCCCACGGGGGGTTTCCTCCAGGGCTCAGTCTGCTTTGACTCCCTGCAGCAGGTTCTGTACCTGCCTCCCTGCCCTGGGGGCTGGGGGTGCCTCACACAGGGGAACGCAGCCAGAGCCACACAAGGGTCCTCCTGCTGCTGCCTGGGGAGGCTCTGCTGGCACATTTTCCTTCTCCCTATGCTCCCACCTCCAGCAGTGGGAGTTTTCTCACTGCCTCACCTCCCACAGCAGAGTGAAGGTGGGTGTTGTGTAACAGGAGCCCTCGGGAGGGGAAACTGAGTCACAGCAGGGCAGGCTGGGGGACAAGAGAGGGCTGTGAGTGAGTCCAGCTCACCTGAGGAGCCCTCTTGGAATGGGGGCTCAGGCACAGCAGGAGCATCCCTGCATCCCTGCAGCAGAACTCGTTGCCATGGCGGGGAATAAACGTGCCCGGGGCGAGGCGGGAGGATCTGCAAACAGCCAGCACAGCCCTGTGCTCTGGCTGGCTGCGAGGGGGAAAAAATCAGATGGAAAAATACACAGCTGGGAATTAGGAGAGATCTTTCAGAGTCAACAAGGATGGTTACAGGGTCAGAGAAGGAAGCTTGTGCGTCGGTGGTGAAACCAAAGCAGCGATTATAATGGGAAAATGTACATGTGTATATACATGGCCAAGGAAAACCAAATAGGGGTTCTTATTTTATGGAAGATATGAGATGTTAAGAATTCAAAAAACAATGAAAATATCAGGGAAAAAGCATACCCAGAAGGGCTAAGGGCAATAAGAACAGAGTTTTTCAAATTGTATTTGTATTGTTACAGACAAATGCTTAATAGAGATGGCAAAATTGCTAATGATACATAACAGGCAGAAACAGGCAGCAAATATTTCTGTTTGGTACTTGGAAATGAGCAGGCAGCTATATTTGTCTCACGTCAAGCTGCTGAAGCACTTTCTAGTTCATTAATTATGTGGCCTTATTAAATATCATCTGCCAGGAATAAACACTGCAGAAGTGGCAGGCCAGGGTGCTCAGCTCCATGCCCTGCCTGAGCCAGATCCTGGAGTGAAGCCCAGAGCCAGGGATGCTGCAGGAGGAAAGGTGAGTTGGCTCCTGGAGAGAAAACAGGGGATGACCCAGATCGGTGCTGCCTGCTCAGCCTGGCTTTAATCCTGCGCAAGTAAAAGACAAGCTGATGTAAGATTCAATTAATAAAGAATTAAAGGATAGAAATCTAATTAATGCCAGTCCACATGGTTTATGGAAAACAATGTCTTGTCAAACAAAGCTGGCTCATTCTGTGGTGGGGTGCTGTTGGGTGAGCAGAGGTGACTGCACCAACCCACGGCTCCTGGGCTCTGGCTCTGAACTGGAGGGTGCCCCCATTTTTCTTTCTTTCTTTTTTTTTTCTTTTGATGATTCCCTTGTTGCTTTTCTTCTGTTTTCTTTCTTCCCCTTTGTTTTAATCAGGGATAATATTTTGGAGGCAAAATAGACCCACAAACAAGGCACGAGGAAGGAGACAGGCATCTGTGCCATGTCCAGCTGTGCCCTGCACATCTGGCACGCCCAGCCCAGTGCCAAGGCACACGGGGCTCTGGTGGGCACTGGGCAGGCATCCCCCACATGCCAGGACAGGGGTTTATCACTCCTATTTCCCCCATGCTGCACATCATCCTGAGGAGGAATTATCCTTACAAGAAATGCAAAGATGTCCTACCAAGGCAGGCAGTACCTGTCACCTCACCTCGAGGTGCAGCACCAGAGGGGGACCGCGAGAGCTGCCCGCAGGGAGGGCTTGAAAAATCCCTTTATCAATGGGAAGGAAACGGAGAGAACAGCTTCTGTTCCAGGCAGGTGAGCAGAGGGAAGAGGGAAACATCGCGGGCATCCCAGCCACGAGCTTGGCTGGCCATGCTCCGCAGCGAGGCCAGGTCCCCGTGCAGGTGTCCCCTCCCCGGGCACTGTCCCCAGGTGGGGAGCCCGGGGCTGCCTCTGCTCGGTTCTATCAGCGCTCCGAGGCTCAGCCTCATTGCGATTCCGTGTCCTCGCGGCGTCTCCTGACACTGGATCATTTACAATGCCCAGGAGGCAAATACAATGACTCATTATTATTAGTTAATGAAGCATCCAAGCACTAAACCCACAGTCTGCCGAACGGATAAAGAGCTCCGGCTGAATCCGATTCAGCACGGCCGCATCTCGGCGGCTCCTCCGGCAGTGCCGCAGCCCCCGGCCCCTTCCCAGCCTGGATGGGGCAGGAGCAGGGAACAAGGAACAGGGAACAGGGAGCAGGGAACAGGGAACAGGGAACTGGGAACAGGGAACAGGGAGCAGGGAACAGGGAACAGGGAGCAGGGAACAGGGAACAGGGAGCAGGGAACAGGGAGCAGGGAACAGGGAACAGGGAACAGGGAACAGGGAACAGGGAGCAGGGAGCAGGGATCAGCGAGCAGGGAACAGGGAACTGGGAACAGGGAACAGGGAGCAGGGATCAGCGAGCAGGGAACAGGGAACTGGGAACAGGGAGCAGGGAACAGGGAGCAGGAGCATCCATCCCCCTGCCGGAGCCCTGCTGGCTGCTCCCGCTCAGCAGAGACTGTTGCCGTGTGATTTCAGGGTCCCTCCCCTAAAGATTCCCTCCCAGGTGTGTCAATAAACTCTCCTTTCCCCTCCCTGAGCCCTACTGAGCACTGTGTGTCAGTCCTGGCATTCCAGAAGGGCGGGAGACAGGGGACCCCAGGGGACCCCAGGGGACCCAGGGGACCCCAGGGGACACCAGGGGACACCAGGGGCCAAGGGATGGTGCTCTGCATTTCAACCCTTCACTGAAGGGTCAGGGTGGGTGAGGGGGGGAGGCATGAAGGACATGACACGTCCTTGGCTGGCAGCACGGATAATGCACAATTTCTCAGGCTGCATCTCCCTTCCCAGAAGAATAAATATTTGATAACAAATTACTTTGAAGATAATCCACTTAATCCTTTGCCATGTCTCCAGGTTTCAATATAATTAAAGTGTGATTAATGTCCTAAAGAAAAGCTAAAACCCCCCCCATGCCTCTTCTTGCCCCCTCTGCCCAGGCTGCAGGGGATGGGCTCAGCTCATGACAGGGATGATGGGGTCACTGCTGGTGGCCAAGTAAAGTCCAAAACTGGACCTACACACATCCTGCATGGCTCAAACCACCAGGCTTGGAGCAAGGACAGGCAAGCCAGATGTGCTTCTGGCCCTGGGAAGGGCTGACACAGGCATGCACTCTCACACAGACGGATCCCTGGACTGGGAAGGGGCTTTTGACTCCCTATCAGCTTCCTTCCAATTCTCCACCAGCCTCTCACTTTCATTAGCCCTTGTCCCTCACTCTGGGGGGACTGCTGATGTCCCTCTGGTATCCCAATTTCAGGCTGTGGTCTGCAGAGCTGGAGGATGCTCTTCTGCATCTCCCAAGGGCTGATGCAGCTCCAAATTAGGGCTTTCAGATCCTCAGCCTCTTAACCCCACCTCCATCGAGGCAAAAATAAATTATAGTGGTATCTTGGCAGGGATACACACGTGACAGAGCAGAACTGTGTGGGCTGGGGAGCAGCACAGAGGGGAGATGTGTGGGCTGTGCCCTGCTGATGGAGTGGGATCACCTTTCCAGTCCTCAAGCACTGAAACCAGGGTTGAGTCAGTTGATTAAAAATAGAGAGTGAGGGGAGGTGTGAAAGCCATGGGGAAAAAAAAAGAAAAAAGGAGAAAAATAAAGAAAAGCCAACCAACCTAAGACAATCTGCATTCTTCTTCCCAAAGGTCCTGAAGCTGGGAGGGTGGGGGTCTGGCACTTGGGGTATTTCAGAACTGAGAGACCTCCAGGGAGCCATGGGGACTCCTCCCTGGTGCTCCCAGGTGTGGCAGCACTGTCCCCGTGGGGATGGTGGCAGCTCTGACTGGTCACACCTCACAGCACACAGCAAAGGATCCGAGGGGGGGTGGGGGATACTGGCAGCAGGTGACACCACTGGAGCTGGAGGACAGGACCCTCCCTCTGCTCTTCTCTTCCCAGCACAGCTATCAGGGACTCAGATGTACAGAAACACCACCAGGTGCATCCTTCATTCCCAGCAGAGTCCCTTGTCCTGGAGCTGTTTGCAGCAAACCCAGGCTGGATTTTCTGGATTTTGCTGATCAGTGTTGAATGAAGCTCCCTACAAACCATCACCACAGTGTGTCTGGGGCAGCACAGGCAGAGCTTGTCCCAGCCACATGTGTGTCCCCTACCATCAGGGAGGAGCAGAGGAGAGGAAAGAGCTGCTGACACTCACATTCCACTTCCCTTGGGGCAAAGCAGCTCTCCCAGCCAGCACTGGCAGGATGGATGTTGCTGCATGCAGCTCTGCTCTTGGTCCTGCATCACTGGTGCCACCACCTTGTCATCCCCAGGGGATTCCCTAGTTCTGAGCCAGCTCCTTTCAAGGCTGGGTGCCCTGAGGAGTTCCCAGCTCCAGCACAGGCTGAGGGGAGGCAGAGGAGCAGCCACAGTGGTAGAGCTGAACTGGGCTTCTTGTAGGAAGTGATCCTTCCTGAGGACATTGCAGCATACCAAGGGCATGGAGCTTTGGTGCCAGGCAAGCTGAGCTGCCCGTGCCAGCCCAGGGAATGTCACACTTTGCCTGCACCTAACGAGGACGTGGATCCTGGCAGGGCTTTCCCCATTGTGTGCCCTAGGATAGTTGTGTCTTTAGGCCAAGCCTGTTAAGAGAAGCTTTGGAGCTCAGGCCCATTCATTATGAAGTTAAAAACCCCCTTAGCTGAGGGAGCGTGGGAGAGCGGCACGGAGCTGCGCTTATCAGACGGCTCAGCCCAATCAATGTTGGCTCTGAGGACACTGGTAAAGCTGCAGTATTCAGAATATGAGCTCTAGCTATTGAATGTCAATAGCTGGCCAGTGCTTTTAACCATCAAGCACAGCGGGCATCTCGCTGCAAGTCAGGATGCTGCCCTGGAGCTGCTTCTGCAGCCGGCACGCGGCAGGGACGTGGAAATCTGCTGAGGAGAAGGAGCCAGCTGTCGAAGCCTGCCAAACTGTCAATGGGAAAAGAGTTACACTGCTGAAGGATCAGTTACTCAGCAGAGATGGCAGTTTCATTGCTGGGATGAATCACAGAGCTGTGGCAGCCGCGGTGGGCGAACTCTGCCCAGCAGAGGCTGTGCAGCCATCGGGGTCTGTGCTGCTGGAAGCTCTCGGTGTGATGCTGGGCACCAAGGGCAGGGTGGGTTTCCAACAAAATACCTGCAGTTTTTGCATCACAAGCTGCAGGGTTGACATTAAATGATAATGATAATCAAAAGGAATAAAACACAGCGTGTTTCAAATTTTTCTCTCGCAGGTGCTCAGCAGAGTGCAGCCTGCAAGGCAAGAGAGCTCTGCTCCGTGTACTTTGCTTTTGCTGCACCCCAGGGTAGCCCTGAGGAAGGGAAGAAACAATTGCTTTCACAAGGCTTCCTCCCTGCCTCTTTCCTCCTTCTGTTTTGAATGCAGACTCCCAAACAAAACTAGGCAAACAAACTCTCCTGGTGCTGTCTGACCAAGCTCTCTGCAGCAAGGAGAGGGATCTTAGGAGCACCCTGCTGGCCATTCTCTCTGCCCTTACAGGACCTGGACAGCCATAGTGCTGAGGACCAGTGGTACAGGGGTTGAAATCAGCCTCCACCAGCACCTCCAAAACCCCCCTGGCAGGAGCCCCAAAGTCCCTTCCCTGGCTGTCCCTCCCCGCTGTCCCCTGAGCCCTGGGATGCCCCTGAGGGCTGTGCCCACACTGGGGCACGTAAAGGTTCACCTGGGGCAATGCCAGCAGGCAAGTTTTGTATTTATCTCCCTTGAAAATATGTCCTTAACAGACAGTTAACATTATGCTTAAGTGACAACGAATTACACATTTCATTTAAGAGCAGGCACAAGGAACAGTGTAATTCCCTATAGACTAATGGTGCATTTCTCCTCACAGACAGTCAATTAAATATTTAATCAGCACAATAGCCAGTTAAGTATTGTATATGGCCATAAATACAACCCAATACATTTCCATGCCACATTAAGCTGAAGCTTGTAGACACTTGTCTCCCCAGCATCAGGCACGACAGCTCGGTCAATGCATCCTCCAAAAGCAGATTCTATTTATTTTCTGTCATATTAAGCAGGCATCATTTCTGTCCTGTCCCAGCCTAGTGTATTAAGTCCTCAGCAGCACCATGTGAATAATCTGCATCAAATTGTGGGCTAGGGGAAGACTCCTGCCTTCCTGCTCAGCAGCTGTTTGTGGGGTGACTGCAAATTTATTTGAATAATTTCTCTTCGGGTCACATCCCGGAGCTGCAGCAGTGGCTGGAGGGCCACTGCTCCCTGTGCTCCTCAGATGCTTTAGAAGAGATGAAAGATTCAGCAATTAAAAACACAAGCTACAAAAAGAAAGGGAAAGAAAAGAATTCTGCTTCTCCTCATTTAATAGAGAGGGCTGAGGTTGGAAAAGCAGTAAAATTTGGGTTTGCAGACACAGAGCATTGCCAAAAGGAGGGAGGGAGGGAGGGATGGGGCTTATGGAACCCTCCAAGGGCACAGCAGAGCACTGGGTGTGGGTTCTTGGTGGCAGCACAGCACAGGCTGTGTGTCCCCTATGGGCAAGTGGAGCTGGCCCCAAAGGAGAGCAGTGCTGGATCTGGGCTTGCAGGGCCATTCCAGGGCAGTGTCCAGAGAGAAAAACATTAATTCCCTTTCTCACCATCTGGGAGATGTGTTCTTTCACCAGTGTCTTCTTTCAGGCTTGATTTCTGCTCTGCTTGCTTTCAGTCCCCACTTCCCAAGCTCTCATCGTCTCAATTATAACCGTAAGAATAAATCTATTTATGGTGCCTTGTTGCAAAAGGAATCAATAAACCTGAAGCAAGCACAAGGCCAAATCCTCAACATCCTGAAAGGTTTTGTGGCAGCTGCAGCAGGGGCTGCCTCCCACATCCCCCCTGAGTCTCTCAGGGGTGCTGTTTGAAAGCACAGGGGTCATTCCTGGGACAGAAAGGCGAGCATATGGATTATTGACAGTTGATTTTCTTTTCTGGCTTCTGAGCAACTTCAGATACAACTCAAAATCCTCTTTTTAGTTTTGGCAGCGACAGTGATCAGTGCTGGTAAAGCAATGAGAGAAACATGAACCCCCTCTTGTGCTTGGAAAAGGGGTCTTTGCTTGGTTTCCAGATTTCAAGCACATATCAGGGGCACAGCACCTGAGTATGGAAGAGCTCCCAAAAATTTGGGACCATGTAACTGGAGGGCTGTGCCAGAGTAAATCCTATGAAATGCCACTGTAAATGGCTTTTCAAGGGCTGTGAGCCACCCTTTGGAGGGCTGGACACTGTGAAAAGGTGATGTGTTTGGAAAGGTCAAACTATGGGAGGGACACCAGATTTTGGTTCATTTTGCCTGTTTTGGAATAGTTTGTGGAGAAATCTGTTACATTACATAAAGGTTTGGGAAAGTAAAGACTGTAACTCACTGGAGCCAATGCACAGACAAGGCACCCCAGGCACTTTCCCACTGAGCTGTGGTGGCCAGCCAGGACTGAGACAAGTGGCTCCAAGACCTCCCAGAGCTTCATTCTGACACACAATTCCATCCTCAGCCCAGCTACCAGCATCTATTGCTGACTGCATCCTCAGTCAGGCTTTAAGCCACATGAATGCCCTCAGTTCTGTGGCCCTTGCCTGAATTACAGCCTGAATTTCATCAGGAGTCAGTTTGATCCTGGGCACGGGGAGAAACGGAGCTGGGAACCTGCCCACAGGTGCCCCCAGCCACCACCACGGGCTTCCTTCTAATAAATCCCCTTCCATTAGGGAACAACAGGCAAGCACCAGGGGTGGTTTACACTTTTCTGTCTCTGTTGCTCTTTGTTCAACCTCTGCAACAGCTGCCAGGAGCCATAAATCACCAAGCACAGTCCTGGAGCTGGGGATCACTGTCTTGTAAAACAAACATCTTCCAGATTTTGTAGCACCTGATGCTGGTTACAAACTGTTGGTTGTCAAATTCTGCCTCTACCATTTATTTCCCAGCCCCTCATCTCTGCTGCTCCTTGTCTGCTATATATCTTCTGTTTATTGTTATTTCTTTTCCCCCTTTGTTTTAATAACTCTTTTACTGTGGGTTCTTGTAAAAACAGCTGCTCTAGCCAGTAAAAGAAAAAAAAAATAATAATATCTGGAAACAGATGCCCTGGCATTGCTTCAGCTGTAATCTGTTAGATTTATAATTCCTCTTCAGTTCAATATTGATTCAGAATAAAGCAACTCAAAACACACTGGCAGCTCACATCTTTTTGTAGTCTTCTCCAGTCTTTCTTCTTCCCTGACACAACACTTCTTTTCTCTTCATCCACACAACTAAAATATGCAGAGGAACAATCCACTCCAAGGTGATGAGATATCCCCAGGTGCCTGCAGAGCAGAGGGTTTATGCCTGTGGAAGCTCAGAGGAATGATGTCAGCTCATTTTTTACTGTTTTAATTTCTTTCCTCTGGTCCAGCATTATCTCCCTGCACCCCATCAAGCCACTGCCCTGTATTTCAGGGACTCTGGGGGTCCCCAGAGCTGCCAGGGAGGCAGTGGCAGCCCTGAGCAGAGCACAGCACCTGCCAGAGGGCACAGCTGGGGCCGCTGCCCTGGGCTGTGGGTGCAGGAGCCCAGCGATGGCACGGAGGCTCCTGGCAGCCTGTCTGCCTCTGAGCAGCTGCACAGGGGTTACTGAGTCCCCTGGCACCACACTGGGAAGGAAACTCTAGAATTTCCCTTCCAGAAAGTGCCTTGAGAGCCCCCAGAGGACAGGAGGAAGCTGCTAGCACACCCTTCAGGTCTGTGGGGAAAAAAGCCCATTTAGGATGTGTTAGGCAGAAGGCAGCAGATGTCCCTGGAGCCTGGCTGTGAGAGGCTGGAGGGCCACACCTCCACCCACCAGCACACAGATTCCTTTTGACTGACCCCACACCAATGAGACTCTACCTGAGTGCTGAGTGTCTGCAGCCTAAAAGAGGAATCTGCTCTTTTGAGCGTTTTCCCACATTTTATTCAATGCCACCTGCCTCTTATATCTCAGTTTCTCTCAGGACTATCTGCTTTGAATGGTTGGGACTATTTGTAACTGGCCGAGCCCAAGGTTCCTTCCTCATTCCTGAGAAAGCTCTGCCAGTCCCACAAGCTGTGTCTTCCCAGTGGAGCTCTCCTTTGGGTACTGTAAATGTATTAATTTATTCTTTAGGAGAGGTGGCCTGAGCCCTCATTAGATTTTAAAACCTCAGATGGTTTGCAGTGTCACATCTCACCCAGATATGGTGCCAACCACATCCTCCCCTTGGAATTCTCCTCAGATTCTCCCCTGTGTTCTCTTCTCCTCTGGCTTTTTTTGGTTTTTTTTCCTTTTCCCTCTGAGGAAGTGAGCCCAGCTCAAGGGCAACACACAAAGCTCAGCAGCCACGTGTGTCTGCACTTGACTAAAGCCAGGCTCTAAGAGGCACAAATTTAGGCAGTATCAGCCCTATGATAAGGTGGAAAATGCCACTTCTAGCAAAGCCAAACTGCTGCAGGGAATTCAATTTGGGGAAACAACTCCCAGCCCTCCCAGCCCACAGCCAGGCTGTCTCAGCTGGGACAGGAGTTCACGGATTCCCCTGGCTCTGTCACATGTCAGCCCAGAGCTGAGAAACCCTTCAGCAGTCATTTGCATCCCTGTGCCTGGAATGGCAGAAATGCTTCTGGAAACGTTCCCAGAGGCTCCACATCAGCAGGAGAGCTGCTCTCCACACTGGAGTGTCCTGTTCTCCCCAGCACGGAGCCTCTGTCAGCCTGGCGGATTTCTCCAGGAGGGATGGGCAGGCACTTGTTTTTAGCAAGCTCAAAATCCATCTTCACCGTGTTGGCCCAACCTTAATCATGTGCTAGCCATGGAAAATGCCAGGCAGGAGCAGCTTTCTGTGCTGAGTCCCTGTGGTCCCAGCTAGATGTCAGGTACAGACAATGTCCCCTGCACTCTGCCCAGCCTGCATCCCAGCAGAGCACACAGACAGCTCTGGGAAGGCACCAGGGAATGGCAGCAGTGAAGTAACTGCGTGCTTCCAGCACAACAGCTTGGAATGATTGTGGCTGGTTGTGGGCCTGGGGGTGCACCAGGGAGTCAGCACATCCTGAGCAGGCTGGCAGGGTGACAGGCACCAGGAATGCCTCCCTGCCTCTGTGTTCAGCTCTCAACAGCAGTGGGGGGTTTGCAGCTTCAGTGTGTCACATTTTCTGCGCTGTGCCCTCCTTCCCATGGGAACAGCACCAGGACTGAGCCCTTCTGTGAGCTCTCAGGTCTGTCAGCTGGAGAGCTGGGGCTTGTGACCTGTCTGAGGTTTGTCACAGCATCCTTGAAGTCTGCTGGTCCAAAACAACTGGGATTTAACAATTTGGCAATCTCTGAGGGGAAAAAAACCCAATTGTTCTGTTGAAGCATTTCCCACCAGCTCTGTGGTCACTGTATTTTTCTTTCAGGAACTGATGCTTTGGCAGAGATGCACAACCCACACACAGTCCCCAGGGTGGCCTCTCCCTGCCTTGCACCTCCTGCCTCTCCATTTCCAGCACATTCCACTGCTGCCCACCACCACTGGTAGTTACTGTGCCTCTCAGCATTTCCAGGGATGTGCAAGTGCACAGCCTTTCCCAGTGGTACCCAGGCAGGGACAGGTCCTGCCCGAGCCCAGGAGGGACAGCAGGAAGGTGTGGGGACAGCTCACTTGCCCCGTGCCAGGAGCTGGCAGAGCCATCACCAGCCAGTCTGGGATTGTCCTAATTTCATTATTTGTTGGCTGCCTTCAGGGTGCTGGAGGACAATGCACACAGCCAGGACACGCCTGTGGGCTGGGATGGAGATTCATTAGGCTCATTGCATACCCCATTACACAGTCATGAGAGACTCTGTGCCTCTGACGCAGCTCTCTAGAAGATTTGCAGTCACATTGCTCTTCCCTGCTCTGTCTGCATTTATTTCAGGGAAGAAAGGGGGAGCTAGGCATGATGGTGGCTGGAGAAACAGTCCATGTGGAACTATTCCCATAGGACAGTCCACACTTCTGCAATCTCTGTGCAAGGAGCAGGGAAATGTGATTTTCCAGATGAGAGCTTCTCTTCTCCAGTGCTGGACACATTTACTGTGTTTTCCTTCCCTTCTCCCTTCTCAGACAGCCCAGCAGCAAAGCAAGATGTTGCTCTCTCAACTCTGCTTCACCCAGTTCATCCCTTGCTTGCTTTCCTGGGCAAATCTATGCGTCAGCTCCAGGCTGAAATCCAAGAGTCCCAGAACTGACTTTCTTGCTCAGTTTCCAACAAATTAAGCAAGCAAACATCAGAACTGTACAGGAGAGTTCTGGGGCACAGAAGAGCATGAGCCCCTTCCCTTTGTCTTTGCCCTGGTAATAGGGGAATCCCCAACACCACCCCTCTGACCCTCTGACCCCACAGCTCAGGCCAAGGGACTTTTCTGCCTGCAATTTCCCCTCTGTGATATGAACAGGGTTCACCCTGAGGTCTTCCTTGGCTGGGTGAGTTTTCCTGCCACCTCTGAAACTTTTTGATGTGTTTCCCAGGAGGGAAAGTCTGGGGGAATCCCGTGGGAAGTGCTTTGTCTTACAGTGCTGTGTACTGCAAGATGATGGCTATTAGCACGCTCAAAGCAGCTGTCAGTCATCTTCCATCCTGCTGTATCCCCCGGGAATGAGGCAGAAAGCTCTGCACAGGACTTTGCTCACCAGGCTCGAGTCTTTAAGAGAGGGCTGCTGAATTAACAACCCTCAGCAACAGCCACGGCAATGGGATGTGACAGCCCCAGCCTGGGATGTCTCTGGTGCCTCGTGTGCGCCCTGCAGACTCACCTGCCAAGCCACACGGGTGTGGACACGCAGGGTTTTGCTTCCCAGGCTTCCTCCAAAGGCAGCAGCATCCCTCCTCTGCTCCTGCTCCCAGCCCAGCCCAGCACTGCTCCTCCCATGGGGCTGTCCCTGCAGAAGGAGCACTCAGAGCCTGTCACAGTGAGTGCTCCTGATGGTCCAGGTCAATCACTGCCTCTCACACACACAGACACTTCAGGCTGTTGTTTGCTGCCCCAGGAGACTCATTACTGGCTGCCTCACAGGGCAGGAGAGGGAGGAGGAGGATGGGAGAACTGCAGACTACAGGGGGAGGAGAAGAAAGGACATTTGGGATCTTCAGGATGAAGGCAGCACTGAACTTCAGCTCTCCAAGTGCAAACATCTGGTCCAAGTCACTGTAGCATCTTCCCAGCCAAAGAAGGGGAAAATTCCTCCAAAGGAGAGGCTGCCTGTCAGAAATGCCTGTTGGGACAGGGCCTTCCAGGGAGAAAACTGCCTCTTCATTGACCTCTAGATAATCTCCATGTACTTCTGAATATCAGAGTTAAAATGTAACAGAATTTCAGTTGAATTACAAGATTCAGCTGATGGGAGCTGTACAATTCCTTCCACAAGGTCTTTGTGTGTCTCAGAGGCCAGAAGCTTTATCAGGCTCTGAAGAAATAGAAAGAACAAGAGCAACCCTGGGGATGTGAATAAGAAAACATGAGGTATCCAAACCTCTGATGTTAAGATATGAATTCATCTCTAAAAGATAAAAAACTGGCAAAATACACTGAGCAGCTGAGCAGCCGCATCCCTGGCTGATGTCTACCTGCAGCCACAGGGCAGCCTGGAGGAGTGAGGCTCCCTGAAGATGCAGAGGGCAGTGACTTGGAGACACAGCTGAAGGTCTGAGCTGACCCAGGAGGGCTCCAGCACTGAGCTCCTGGTGCCACAGAGCTGCTGGCTCTCCCTGTTCATCACCAGGGATCAGCACCACCACTCCAGGCAGCACCTGCCCTCTCAGTCTCATCCTCTCATCCCATCCCACACCACGTCTGTAGCCACATTTCTCTTCACAGAGAAAAGCAAGGCACAATTCTTCCCAAGAATATTTTTGGCTTTCACATTTTCTCAACCTCAGAAAAAAGAAAAACAATTCTTATCTTATTTGCTGTGCCTGTGTTGTGCCAAAGTAGAATGCAATATGGAGATTGTCTACCCAGAGTGATGGTGTTTTGTTTCCTTGGCCTCTTAGGGCCAGGTGTGTGTGTGTGTGTCAGGATTGTTGGCTGACAGTCACCAGATGCTGTGCAGTTGAGTGCTTGGCAGATTCAGTTTAGATTTAATGTAATATAGTGGGATATAATATAGAATAGTATAGTAAAATAAAGTGAATAATTAGCCTTCTGCTATCAGTGGAGTCCTCCTCATCATTTCTCCCTGCCACGGGGGGCAGCCTGTTCCGATACACGTCTGCCTTCCTTCTCTGCTTCTCAAACACAGCTTTTTCTGCCTTCTTTGTAGAGACAGAATATAAAGGACAGAGGTCCTGGTTTCTTTCTAGCTCTTGAACACAAGAGCCCTTGGAGAGGATCTATTTTAAGAGAGGAGAGCCTTCCCACTGCTGGCAAAGCGGCCCAGCAAGGTCAGGCTCAGTGCCGTGCCCTCCAGTCGGGCACTTGAGACACCTGCTAACAGCCTCTCCAGCTGCCAAATGCTCCTCCAGCACTGGCACAAATCAGAGCCTCACCACAAGCCCTGGCAGGACCCGTGGGGAAGAGGGGGGAAGGTGAAGCCCCCACTGCACACCTTCTGCACTGGCTCATGGCACGGGTGGCAGCAATGCCACATTTCCCTGGAGTGGGCAAAAGCACCAGCTGGGGGGCTCAGGACCCCCCCAAGGCTGAACATGTTGTGTTTTCAATCCAGAGGGCTGGAGAAGCAGGAAGCTCCCACGGGAAGAGCTACCCAGGCTCCCCTTGCTGAGGGCAATCATTTTTTCCTCAGTGTGAAAAATCCTGAAGCTGATTTTATATCAGATGCAGAAGGCAGGGCAAGATCCCACAGAAGCCACTTGGCACATTTTATTCTGTGCTTAGAGTCACAGAAGCATTTAGGTTGGAGGAGACCTTTAAGATGATGGAGTCCAACTGTTAACCCAGCACTGCCAAGTCCACCACTAAAGCAGCCCCAGGCTTGTGCTCCAGGGTCACATCTCATTTTGGAAAGCCCCAGTGTGCCCACTCCAGCCTTGCCTGGTAGGTAATTCCCTGCTTTTTTGATTCTTCACTTGGTAGGGTTCTTCTTGACATCTGTTCTGAATTTGATTCTCCTCTATTTAGGTTTTATAGCCCTTTTTCCTCTCCCCTTGGTAATTCAGATGATATTATCCGTATCACTTAAGTTTTTAATCACTTCACCTAAATTTTCTTATAATCAGCTTTATTTTTCCCTTTCCATATTTTTTTTAGTGGTGGGTTAAGCACCTTTATCCTGATTTTCCCTTTCTACATGGTTATTTTTTAGTGGTGTAAACAGAGTTTATCACACTTAGCAAATAATCTGTTAAAAGAGAGTTTGAGCCTATAGGCATTCTGATCCACTGCAGATCCACCCTAAAGAAGACTTTGGACCCCAGTGATGTTCCTGTAACCCCAGAATGCATCCAGCAAGCTGGAAGAAGAGCAGACCTATCCTCCAGGTTCAGCTCAGGGATGTAGAAATGAATCCTGCTCACAGTAAAGCTGCAAACCTCCACTGAAACCAGCCCTTTGTTGCTCTCACACATGCATTGGAGAGTGTCTTTATACTCCTCCTTGTCAAAACCATGCAAGCCCTTGGCATGCCCATTTTAAGAGCTGGTACCTGTTCCAAGCACTAATGCTGCTTCAGGGAACAGAAAAGCAAGGCTGAAGGCTACGATGTTCAAAGCTGCCTTAATTATTAGAGCGTGAGCTTCCAAATCCCTTGAGAAGCACAGGGAGTGTTGGCCTCAAAATTCACACAGTGCTCAGAGAAGCCAGGGATCCAGGGAGGTTTGGGGACGTCTTGACTGCAGTCTGTCTGCCTGGCTCCACCAGCCTTGGATTGAGTCCTATTCATTGCAGCAGCTCTGAATTCAGAGCAGAGGGAGCAGACAAGGCTCATTGCCTATTCCAGCCAGAGAGACTGCAACAACATTTGTGGTTTTGTTTTTTTTTTTTCTTTAAAATAAGGTTACTTGAGTAGACAGCCAGGAATAGACACTCTGTCTCCTCGTTCCTATACTGAGCCCCGCTGATAATTATGCACAAACTGTCAGGGCTGCTTTGGAAAAGCAGTTCTAGAACTGAAGCAGCCTGACATGCAAAGCTTTGCCTGGACAAGTGGTGTCCTCAATGGCCACCAAAGTCCAGCAGGGAGAGCTGGGACCACTCAGACCCTGCACAGTGCAGCAAGAACTTTTTCTCTTGGCCACCAGTGTTCCTGAAGTTGGGCAGCCCGGCCAAGAGGAGCATGGATTCATGTTACTCCTGAGGAAAAATATATTCCTGTGCAAAGGAAATCTCTGGATGTGTAGGATATGTATCTGTTTGCAATGTGGAATGTGTGAGGCTCCCTCCTTGCTTCATACTCTGCTCTGGCATTTATCCTCCCAGCAAGCCATCACTGCCTCATCTTCCAGGACTGTGCTTCAACTTAGATATCAGCAATTTCCCCTGCCACAGGCAATCAGTGAAATTACCTGATTTAAGGCCAGAGGAGTCAAAAATGTTACCTTTTGGAAAACTCTCTCCACAGCTTCATTGCTTTAGCACATCTCCAGGCTGCAGACAGACCCTTCTTCCATTTTGCACCAGGCTGGAGGAGTGACCACTGGTGATGGCACCACTTTCCAAGCAGGACCCTGAGCATCTTCCACCAGCATCCAGCTTCAGCCACCCTCTCGTGCCCTGCACTGCTGGGCTCTGTTTGTCCAAAGTAAATTCAGGCAGATTTCCCTGTTGACCATAGGGATTTTGCTTGCTCAGGTGGATCACCATTCTTATTTTATTTATTTTTCTACTAAAAGTCTGTTCTATGTGGATAAAACCCCAGGTCAGTCGCCACTAGGTAACTCCCAACCAGGGCACAAGGATTCATGGATGTTGGTGCTGTCTCTTCATTTCTTGGGAGGGATGGGGAGAGGCTTGGATGCTCTCCCGCAGTGACAAGGTTTGCAATTTCTTTTTAAAAGCCTGTAATCATCTCACTCCTGTGAGCTATTCAGGCATTTACATTGTTTTTCAGCATCTTGAGTGCTGGCTGGAAGCAGCTCCAGGGTTTGGGGGAGTGCAGCAGGATGGCAGTGGGGGGCTGTGCTGACAGGCACCCCCATACTGAGCAGAGGAGGGCTGTGCTCCTGCCCACAGGTGAGCAGGTTCCTCAGCATTGTCTTTTATCAGGAAAGAAAAAGGGGGGGGAAAAACCCCAACAAATCAATTCTGTTCACATGAAATATGACCTGAACTTCAACTAATAAACACTGAAGGATAAAGAAATGCCACGAAAACAAAAGTCCTGTTGTGACACAGCCGTGGCTGAGGTTCATTCATTTTTTAGAGATTGTTTTTCCTTTTCTCCTCCTGGCTAAAAAGGAGATTTTCAGAAAAGAGAAAGCATCACCAGCATACAAACACATATCAAAAAAGGAGCTGACTTTCCCTGTGGGTGCAGCCATCTGACACAGGACACAGTGTGGACACAGAGACCTGGATGGAGCTCCCTGACTCCATCCCCACAGCGACAATGTGTATCTGCAGCATCTGGAAACCCAAGGGAAAAACCTAACAGGCTCTTGGGTGATATTTCCCCATTTACCCTTTGCAGATAAGCCATCCCTCTGGCAGTGTTTTCTCCCCCTAACCCATGTTGTGAGGCTGACACAGAAGTGGGAGCATGGAAAGCCAGCTCTTGTCTCACTTATGACCACTTGGCAGGAGAGGGGGATCCCATAACCATTCACCTCGCTTGCAGGGATCCAAAGGACTCCCTGCTTTCCTTTAGCCACCCCTGCAGAAGTTCCAAGGTCGAAATGCAGCCCTTCACAAGAGTCAGCCCTTGCCCTGAGGAGCTGCATATGAGACCAGAAGGCAGGAGAACACTGATTCCCTCAGTCTGTGCCATCTCATCTCCATGCTGTCATGCCATCTGTGGGCTTTATCCCAGGAACTCCTGTCACATCCACTCCCATTAGCATTTCTCAGTGCTCTCCTGCCCTTTCCCAGCATCTGCTCACCAAGTCCCTCTGGTCAACCCTGCTCCTCGTCCTTCATCAAGGCTTTTAATTTTCATGATGCTGTTACCCACTTTTGCTGCACTCTGCCCTGCAGCAGCTCAGCACTCGAGCTGCAAACCAGGCAACCCAGCTTGCTAGCAAAGAGAGCTTCCAGAGGATTGAGCTGCTATTAATTTATCCTATATTTGTTTTGAAAAGATGCCTGGGGAAGGTACACCATTTCCCTTTCCAGTTAGAGGCTTAACAGCCACAGGCTTTCTCCTTTCTCAGAAATGTAAATCCGTGTTTATTTTGCATGTACTCCATCAATCCCCAAGGCATTGCATCCAACAGGCCAAAATCAGAGCTCTGTCTCTACCAAAACACTTCAGGAGAAAGAGGAGAGGGAGACATGCTCTACCTTTACTAGAAGAAACATCTATTTATTTGGGACCAAGGCAGCTGCACAGAGTATAAATTATTTTAATTGGTAAGCCCAACAGGACTCACTCCCTCTTAAAGCAGAAAGGGAAGACCTGGAACATCCATTTCCAGAGTGATCACTGAGGAGCAGCCAGACTTCAATTCCTAAGAGGCTCTTCAGAGGGTTTGATCATTCAGGATGCTCTCAGATATACAAAATACTAATCTACCTGCAGCACCAGCCATAATCTGCTCCCAGTTAAAACTTGTGCAACTCTGCTGAAGCCAATTTATGAAGCAAACATTTAATTTAGCGAGCAGGCTCACAATCCCAAATTTAAACATATGTCAAGCCAGCTAGTGGCTTTGTTTTAATTAACTCTCAAACTTTGTGGCTGTCATTTCTTTATATAAATGAGGATGTTCTGCCAAGGGCAGCCTGTGAGCCTGTGTGCATCCCTAGGAAACCTCCTGCTATTTCACAGCCACTTTTCAAAGAGCTCTTGCAGAGGTAAGGGGATGTGGATGTTATTATAAGGGTCCATATGGCAGTACACTGGCACTGCAGCATTAAATCAGAGGTATTGTAGCTTTCCAGCCTGGATTCTCACAGTACCAGGTAATGTATATGTAGCTTTATTGTTGTACAATTTTAGCGGCTATGCATTATTCAGGAGCAGCCCGAGTCTCTGCACTGCCGGAGGTGATTCAGCGATGATAAAGGGAATACGCTTTGCTCTAAAGCAGGAGTGAAGGGATTTCACGGGTCGCTATCTTCTCCACCCACGGAGAAACAATGGAAGCGTTAACACTTCTGGTAAAGAAATCAGCTGGCGACAAATTCTCATCGATAATTAAAATGAAAGTGCAAGCTGCCTTAACGTGTAGTTAGACTTAGGAACCCTAACCTGCTCTCTAAATTAAATGCTTTCCTTGATAATTTGCCTCTCGCAGCAGGCGCTGAAATCTGCTAGAAGATGCCATCTAGTGGGTTATGGAAGTTTATTTAAGTTTAAATCCACTTGCTGATGTGGGGTAGCAAGAGCAGCAAATGCTGGGGTGCATAATGGTTTCTTTTTGTTGTTGCTCCGGGAAATTCGGTATTTCTCTGCGGGGGTTTGCATTGGAAGAGAACTAATATTTATTTTCCCAGTGCCCAGCAGGGCAGCGGATTGTCAGAGCCTCGCTGTTGACACAGCCGAGCCTCACGGCTGTTTTGCTGGCAGAGCATCTTCCCGAGCGAGCGCCGGGGCTGCTGCTCCTCATTGAGGAGACGGATCCGCTCCCCATTCCTGGGAAAGCTGTGCCGCCATTGCCTTTTTCCCTAAAAACACCCTTTAAACACTATCCCGTGCCTCTAAATTATGCCGTTTCCATTAGAGTTAAAGCCACTTTATTGCTATCCGGCTAAACAGCGCAGTTTTTTAATGCGAACCAGGGATGGGGATGGATTTGGAGCGATGCTGCTGTCGGTGTGGCCGGCGATGGCATCTCCATCCCTGCTGGACACTGCCTCGTTGTCCCCGGTCACCGTGCGCCCGTGGGGCAAACTCCAGCCCTTTGGGGGCCACCCGGACCCTTTGGGGAGCACTTGCAGCCCTTACCCTTCAGACTGCCCCGCTTCTCCCAGCCCCGGTCCCCGCTCCCATCTAAGGGGTCCCCCCTCTCATTAAGGCGTTTTAAGCCAATTAACCGCTGTGACCCCCCCCCCCCCCTTCCCCACCGACGGCCGCTTCGAATCCCGCTCCGCCCAGACCCCCCGCCGTGCCGCGGCATCCTCGGAGCGCCGTTCTTAGAGAGTCATTAGCGGGGAGTCATTAGCAGGGATCATTAGCGGAGGGTCATTAGCGCAGGGTAATGAGCGGGGAGCGGGGCGGGGCCTCCCCGGGCGGTGGGCGGGGTCTTCGAGGCCCCGCCCCCGCGCGAGCGGAGCGGAAGTGCCGGAGTTGCCGCCCGGCGCCGCCGCCGAGCGCGGGCGAAAGTTGCGCTCCGGGAGCGCGGCGGGGGCGGCCGGACCGCGCTCCCTGCTCATCCCCCGGCTCCTCGGCCCCTGCCCGCCGCTCGGCCCGCTCCCGGCAGCCGCTCCGATGCGGCGGAAGCAGAAGCGGCTGCTGCAGGCGGTGGGGCTGGCGCTGGCCGCCCTCGTCTTCTTGCCCAACGTGGGGCTCTGGTCCCTGTACCGCGAGCGGCAGCTGGAGGGCGGCGGCGCGGCCGGCGGGGACGGGGCGGCCGCCGCGGGGGCAGCGGCCGGCGAGGCGCCGGTGAGTGGCGGGGCTGGGGGGGCTGAGCGGCCCCGGGTGTGCCGGAGGGGCGGTGGGAGCCGCGGGGCGAGGGTCGGGGGGCTCCGATGGGAGCCGCGGGGCGAGGGTCGGGGGGCTCCGTGGGAGCCGCTGTCGCACGGGGCGTGTGCGGGGCTGGGCACGACCCCTCCCATCACAGAGCGGAGAGAGAAGCGGCAGCCGCCCCCATAAGAGGAGGGGGCAAGGGAGGGAAGCCGGGGTGGGCTGCTGTGATCCCCGGGAAGGAGCTGGTTTAGGTGTCCTGTGCCTGCGGCGGATGAGGAGCGCGAGTACTTTCTTGGCAATTCACGGGAGGGTCTCCTTGCCTTTTTTCGGCTGAGCGTGGTTAGGGAATAAAGCAAGGTCTTTGCTCCTTGCGCCAAGGAGTGAAGCAGGGCAGCTAGTCCCAGCCGTGCACAGAAGAGAACGGCAATTCCGTTTCCCAAGGGTGTGCCTCCGTGCCATTTCTCTTTACCTGCCTTGGAAGGGTGTGGGAGGCAAACATCACCTGTTACGCTGCGTCCCCGCAGAGCTCAGGGCGAGGGCTCGCAGGGAGGACCAGGTGGAGCTTGCGGATTGTGTCAGTGGAGTGATGCTCCTTTGGGAAAAGCGGATAACCATTGCTGAGAGGCAGAGGATCCCCGCCGGATACGTGGCCTGAGGTTGTTGCAACACATGGCTGTGTTCCTTTCTTGTCCCACTGGTGTAGTAGGAAATTTAACAGCCAAACCTGTCTGTGCAGTGTGTGAGTCAGGAAGGCTGGATCACCCAAATTAGACGTTTGGAAGCACAGTTTAGCTGCACTTACTTTTGGCTGTGTAATAGCTTTGTCCCCTTCTGGGTTTAGCTTTGTGCCATTAAGAATGATTGGGACTTGAAAGCTTGAAATGTCATTGTGTAACTATCAGTTCAGCTGCCACTCTGAAAGGCTCCGCTTGTTCAAAACCACTTAAAACTCTTAGTCGTCTAAATCTTTCCCTCCTTGGAGACTTCCTGCTGTAACTGCTCCGTAAAGGTGGAGAAACCTGCTGTGACAATTTCTGCTCTGAGGGAGAGAAGGCTCTCAAAGAGCTGTACTCAAACTGGGACTGAGCTCTTCTTTCCCCCAAGAAACGCTTTTTCAAATTCAAGCTTTTTAGTGTAAGTCTGGATAAAACCCTGCTCATGTCCCATGCTGTTGGGGTAAGGGATCAGCTGTTGCCCGTCATAAAACATAAATTTGCAGCAGATCCTCAAGTCTGAACAGAAGTCCTTTTGACTTGATCACACAGTGATCGTTACATGCCTGGAGGTCCTGATGTTACTGCCTTATGCTTGTATTTCTGTGGGATGCAGGGAATCTGTTTTGCATGACTGGTAAAAACCAAGCCCTGCTCCATAGCTTCATGTGTTAGGATGAAATGAAGACCTTTGTAAAATTGTGTGTCCTCCAGAGGTAAGGAGGAGAAAGTTGGTAATTATTCTTAGGAGGCTTCAAAGTGGCAAGTTGGCTTTCATGATTTTGGTCTTCCAAAATTGTCCCTGTACTGTAGGCTTTGGGTAGGTGTAAGCCAGGCAGGATCTCTGCTGCTTTCTGTGTCCTTGCAGTGTTCTCAGTGTTCAGCTATCCTGAGCTGCCTGTGTTGTACACAATGCCTGCTCCATTTTTCTTTATGTCTCTGTAAAGTATGGCAGCTGTCAGTGATTTGAGATCTGCTTTTGTTTTGATGGTGTGTGGAGCTGGGCAGGAAACGCCTGTGCAGCTCGCAGGAAAATTTGCAGTAAAACCTCTCTGCACTTGTGTAAATCAGAGTTGCTGGGTTTTAGCTGAAGGCTTCATCTTCCAGTCTAATTAATGTGGAGTTATGGGCTGCAGGGGGTCTGTGAGTGAAGGTATATTTGTGTTATGGGCTTATTTTTGAATGATTTGGCCCTGCAATGATAGCTTCAGTTACATTGAGCAAGGGAAAACATAGCCTTAAGGACAACAAGCTGTCTTGGTAAAAATAATTTCAGATGAAGCAGGATAAAAACAACTCAAATGTGATTTTGTTTTTCTGTTTATTTGTGTGGGTTTGTTTTACTGTTGTCATAGAGGTATCTGCCAGCTGACTGCAGAGAGTTTTTTGGGCATCCTCACAATCAATGGTTCCAGCCTTCCTTCCTTGGTCCCGACAAGCATTCATGGGTTTTGTAGTTAATAATCAACTTCCAGCTTGTAAATGAATATGCTGTTTGTCTGCTTGTTCCTGAAGCCTTTCGAAAGAGCTGACTTCTTAATACAAAAACTCCAGATGATAGGAGAGAATATAATGAAAAAAGTATATTCAGAGCAGTCAGAAAAGATTTTCTTCTGTTTCTGGCTTTAATTTGCCTTTTTGTGCAGGCTAATCTTTGAATTGAGGACATTTCCTATGTACTTCAGAACTGAGCTTTTCAATGAAATCTCTGTCCAGGCTCATTCTTTCTCTTTAAATGGTGTCCGCTGTTTCAGTCAGTAGTTCTATCCCTCAGAGTAAAAGCAGAAGAGGGGAAAAGGTTTTAAGAAACAGCTGAATTAAAGCTATAAAACAATTCCTAGAACCTTTTCTTATTGCTAAAATTTTGAAGTTTGAAACAACCCAGGAGTTTTTGTTGTCTGTCTGTGCTGCATGTTACCTTCAGTAACATGGCAATATGCATCACTATAGGTGATTTGGCTTTATTTAATCTTTCTAGTGCCCGGCACAAATGTGTCAGAAAATTAAGCAATCAGAAACGATGTAAATATATTCTAGGGAAGATTATTCTAAACGGTTTCTGCGGAAGTGCCAAGGCAGCTAATTGCTTCTGTATTTACATGTTCAGGGGAAACATTATGGTGGCTGAAAATAGTGTCTTGCTTTATTAAGGAGGGTGAGGTATCTGCTCTTTCCTCTGCCTTTGGGTTTGTTCTTTTGCAGCTCTGTGGGTGTTTCTCCCTCCACAGAGGAGAGATGGAGAGAAGTCATCAAGGTCTTGGCCTCAAGGTCGTGCTGCAGATCTCCTTAGAAAAGCTGAAGCTCTGAGTTAGTCCTCGCTTCGCTGCTGTGTGCTCAGAAGTGGCCTCTGTCACTCTGTGCAGTGCTCAGCAGAGGAGATGATCTGGGAAGTCCTTTTTTCCTGGGGTGTGTAACAGGTCTGGCATTAAATGGGGCTCGTGGCATCGTGGTACTGAAGTGTTTCTGCTGACAGCTTAGAAGCTGCTTTGACTTCGTGACTGTGCTGTTTGCTCATCACTACGTGTGTCTCAGCGTGCTCATGGAATGCAGATTGACTTTTCTGTAGATTCATCTTTTTCTTTTTTTAACAACTATTCAATAAGTAAAAACATACGATCTGTGGGTGTGGGGGTAGGAAGAAGCAGAAGGAATGCAGCTATTCCTTTTGTCTCTTGGATCTCTGCTGTCTGCCTCAGAGGCTGCTGAGCATCCTCAGCCCAAATGTTTAATTGATGTGGATGTAGCTTTGCAGTGTGTAAACCCTGGATGAGTTAGGCTGTGGGCTGGTGGCTTATGTTTGGGCTAATGCAAGTGTTTATGTGGCTTTCAGTGCTCTGCAGAACTGCTGCTCTGCTCTTCTGTGGTCAGGCTGGAGATGCACTCTGTGTGAAACCCGCTGTTCTGGGAATGTGGCTTTTGAGCTCGGAGAGATACTAAGCTGGAAGGTTTTTCTTTGAATTGCTGGCTGAAAGCACTGTAGCAAATTAGCTGCCTTTCGTGGCAGTGCGTTTTTATCTGATATGATGAATGCTTTATGGAGTCGCCCTGTAGCTTGTTGTAGCAGTAATTTGTGCTCTATAAATTAACTCGGGAGCATGATGGAAGTGTATAAATCACATCGGTGATTGTGTGGTGCCCTCTGCTGCCGGCCGGCTGGAGTGATGTGGGGTACACCCTCCTGCTGCTTCCTTGGCAGTGAGAAACCAACTGCAAACTCGGGATTGGAAGATGCCTTGGGAGGGTGCTGCTGTTGGAAAGTTTGGGGTGATAAACTTTGGCTTTAGTGCCACTGAGCCTAAAGTTTCCAGCTGGCATGGCTGAAAATGCAGCCCTGGTAACGACTGAGTGGGGAGTGATGCTGCTCGTGTCCTCCTCATCTGAGGAAGAGGATGGGCTTTGCTGTTCTGACCTGGGGGCAGCTGTGAGCTTGTCAAGGTTTGTCAGCATTGTGGTGTGCTTGGCAAAAGCTAATAAGGAAGAGGGAGCACGTTAAACCTGGGGAGGAAGGAGAAGGGCTTGGGAGAAATTAGAGGAACACCTGTTCTGCTTTCTGCCAGCCTGAAGGGGTTTGGACAGCCAGCTTGCTGTGCTTCACAGGTTCCTCTGGCAGACAGACTGGTCATGTCCTAGACCTTGCTGCTGCTCCTGTTTGGGGCCTGGCTCCTCACAGAGCTCTTGGGCACTGCTGTGTTGGCAGCTGTGTTTGCCAGGCACTCATCAGCTGATGTAAAGGGGAACTTTGAAAAGCTTGTTTTTGTAAGTGTAGTGTAAAACAATTGGCATCTAAGGGCTGGAGTGCAAGTGCTACAGCTCAGCAAGCCTGTTTTAATTTAAGAGTGACTGATTGAATGTGGGCTGCTTTGAAGTTTATCACTTCAGTGAGTGCACTTGTGAAACGAGCAGGGTTTCCTGAGCTAGGTAAGTGTGTCCTGCACTTGGGATTGGCAGAGTGAGCTGAAGTGTCTAAACCATCTCACAGCTGTAAAGTGCAAAGTAAAATCTGAAAATATGTTTATAAAGAAACTGGAGCTTTCAGTGGCCTTCACTCAAGGTCTCATTGTGGTGATCTTTGTTGTAACGGCAGCACAGAGCTGAAAGAACAAATGGGCTGTATTGTAGGTCTCCTATGCTGTGTGAAAATAAATGGTTTATTATATTTTGTTCTTCATCATTGAGCAGGTCCTTCTGTTATTGGAAAAGTGGTTCTGTTTCACTGTTCAAACATGCTTCATATGCACTTAATTGCTGCAATGATGACTTTTCTTCGTGGTAGGAAGATTTCTACTGCAAAATTTTTTTGCTCCTGGCATCTGGACTGCGCTGTAGGTCGCTGGTGAAAACCATAATCGTGTGGTGTTCTCCAGAGCTGTGTGTTTTTGCTGAAAGAATATTAATCAAATTGCAAGAGACAACCGATTTAAGAGCGACCGCAGTTATAGATTTCCTGGCAGATAACTACCAGGTATTTGACTTAAGAGGACTGAAAAACGAACAGGAAGTTACTTATTACAGTGAGGAGGCTTGGTGGAATTAGGCAGAATAATGTTATCAACCAGACTTTGTTATACAGTGCCACCTTCCAGTCCCTGTTTGAATACAGGTACAGGTGTGACTAGAAAAAGATAAAGAGCTGCAGTTTCCCTTCCTGTCACTCTGTATTTGCTTCCTTGTGGAGCCAGCTGTAACCTTGCTTACACTGCATAGGAACAGACCCTGTCTAACTTGGAGGAAGTTGTATGCAGGTGTTAAAACAAATCTGCATGCTGCTCCTGTTTGCTTGCAGCCTTTTCCAGTGCCAGGTGAAGGCAGGCAGCCTTCAGCTTCCTTCTGGGAAGTACAGAGCTGCTGGGGTGCATTTGGAGTTGGTAGGAGGGATTCTGCTATGTGCTGGAAATATCAGGAGAAGAGAAATTGTGCTGCAGGAATTTGTTTTGATTGCCCGTGAAAGCAGCCATTTCAACCTGTGAGCTTGTTATTGGGTGGGTTTTAGTGGAGCTGTCAGTGGTAGGTTTATATGGAGTGCAGTGTGCTGAGCTCCCTGGTGCTGCAGCAGGGTGTAAATGGTGTAAATGCTCATGTAAACAAAGCTGCTGTGGTATTTGCCATCAGAGGACTCTCTTTCTCTAGTGTCCATCCTGCTTCATGCTTCCATCCTGTTCACTCTCTGGAGTAACCTGAGTTAAGGTGCTTCTGTTCAGTACCAGCATGAATAATGCACAATTCTGTGTACACTCAGGGAGAGAGGTGGCTGCAGTGACTTTGTGAACATGAAATTTTTTAATAGTTATACTTCCCCTCAGGTCAAGTGACCTGAGTGTGTGTGTGTAAATTTTTTTTTATTTTTCTGGATCACTGTATAGAAAACTGGAAAGGCTGAATGGATTAAAAACTGTCTGCTGTGATGGCAAGCAGACATTAATGATTATTTTAACAGTCATTCATTTAAATATTATTTAAATGTTGCTTCGATCAGACTGAGCTAGCTTGGGAATAGTTACTTTCTGTTAATTTAATTTGCTCTCTGTTCCTATTCTGAAGTCAAATCAGGAATAGCCTTTCTGCCTGACATTTGCACTTTGTCTTAGCCTGATCTCCTGTCCCTGGACAGAAGGATTTTGGTCAGTCCTACTGCAGTTTGGCCACTTGGATACACTTCTGGGTACAGCTTGGCCTGGGATTCCTGTGCTTCCAGAGTTGTATAAATGACATTCTGTCTTGCCTTGAGGCCCCAGATTGTTTGCAGAACCCAAAGCTGTCAGAGGGGATTTTTAGCAGTTCAGGGATAGTGTGAATCTGTTTATCATGTTTCACAGACTCCTGAACAAATTCTGGTGCCTGAGTCACTTCCAAGAGTGTAACAGTGTGATGCTTAATTTCCAAATCCAGGGATAATAGCCCCCACTTTCTAATTTTAAAAATTCATGTTCTGCTTTCAGACTGCCTTTTGTCTTGATGATGGTGAAAAAGCTTCATTATTCTCTGTTACCTCTTGAAGAGTGTGCTTGTGGTTTTCCCTTCAGGTCATGACTTCTTACAGCTCAGGGAGCCAGTAAGTGCTGCTGGTCCTGCTTTATTCCACATGAAGCCTGGCCTCTCAGTGGCAGTGGTATCTTTTCTATCAGTGTAACCAACACCCGTGGTGGTATTTCCTGCATTTGTGTTATCCTGCATGGGTGATGGATAGGCAACAAGGAATGGAGTGTTTATCTACACAGCTTTGTTAAGAATATAAGTAGTAGTGGATATCAAATTATGGCTGACTTGTCAGACTCTGCCTCTTTTGTTAGATTTACAGGGTCTGGCAAACGATTGGAGAAAGCTACAGATCAGTAAATCAATACCAGCACAAAGAGTTGCCAGGCAGTCCTCCTTTTCAAATGCCTGGGTAGAAGAGTAACTTCCACTGTGTCTGAGATCTGCTGGCAGCTCTGTACCCCCTAAAATACAAGAAATGAGTTGTTTGACATGTCTCCTTATTGTTCCTTGTATAAACTTGATAAGGCTTTAACTTGCAGCTTCAAAGAAGGGAGGTCTACCAGTTTTTGGTCCTTAAGTTTGCTTTTCTTTCTAAATAATTACCTCTCTTCCCTTTTGCTGTTCCTCCATTTTCTCTAATCTTAGCTCTGGGTTAGAAGAGAGCTCCCTAGAGTGTATATCTATAATTAAGGCTTTTAAACCACAATTACAGTGGAGCATCGGCGGTGCTCTGCTGCGACCAATATCCAAGGGAGAAACTTCCTTCAGTAGAAAAGTTGATTTTATTACAAACAAAATCTCTCCTGTCCCACTCACAGTTTCCTCTGATCCTGCTTCATGCCTTCCCACTTTGCTGAGTTATCTTCCTAAAGCTGATGACCATTAATGGCATGTCTTGTGTAGCTCACAAGAATAAAAAGGTTTTATTTAGTTCCCCTGTCATCTTCTGGAAACACAGGCTGCCAGCTCTACTGCAAATCATGTCCCTCATGAGTACGTTCAGAGAACCGGAGGGTTTAAAATGGAAAGCCTGTTTTAAGCAAACTCATGTAACTCATGTGGATATTTTGATTCTTTCTTTGGCCAGAAATAGAAAGCAAAGGAAGGGAAGGAGGATGGAGTCTGCGAAGGCTTGGCTGTGTTGTGCTGCCCAGCTTGGGGGAGAAGCTCACTCTTAATGTCACCAAATAAAATGACTGTGTCTTCCAGTCTCAACTTCTTATTAATTTCTCAGCTTTAATACCTTTTTCCTTTGCAATTAGCACAAGTAGCAGAAAGCAACTTCTAAAAACTGTCTTTGAAAACAGTGAATGCTGACATCCTTCCCTCTTAGATTGCAAATTGCTTCTGCCCAGAGGTAACTAATTTCTGATCAAAGCATCTCCCCTCACCACTAATGTGTATTTCTCATGTGTGTGCCAAGTGTAGCTGATCTAACAGTGACCTGACACCTTTCCCTGATGTAGCTTTCAAAGAGAGACCTTGTCCTGTTCTTTGTGGTTGCAGATCACAAGGAACTGCTGAAGTGGAACTTCCAAAAGGCATATCAGAATTTTTGTTTTTAATACACAAAAAATGCAGCTGTTTACTAAAGTAATGACCAGCAAAGGGGTTAAATTTCAAACAAAAAGAACTCCTGTCTTAAACTTGGATGCCTGTAAATGAGCCCTGTCTTCCTGCTGCAGACCTATTTGGTCATAAAAATAAAAGATTCACAGCATAACAGTAAATCAGTCTGTCTCCTGCAAGAATTTTAATTTTCTGGATGCATGGAATTTCTTGTTTGAATACTCTCCCTTTCAAAAAATCTGGTTAGATTGGCATTTTGTCTTTGTTAGTCAAGGTCTTGTGATGTTTTGGGACTTCACCAGATCTTATCTGTAAACACTGTCAGCTGTCCCTCCTCCACACAGAGCTGCCTTGCCTCAGCCCTCCTGAACAACTGGGGCTTTTTTACAAGCTTAAGTTGCTATGAAAAGTTCTGCTCTGCTTGATCCCTAAAGCCTGAAATCCTTTGCTTGCAGCTATGTGTGCAAGCTAAGGTGACTTTTCAAAGGAAAGTCATTTCTTTCTCTGTCTGCTTATGATTATTCAGAAGACCTAATATTTAAATCCCCCTAGTAGCCAGTCTTGTTTTTTTCTCAGTGGAGGATCACATAGGCTTGTTTTTCTGTAAGTTGACTTTATTTGTGTTCAGATTCATTTGGGAGGTTGCTTTTACCTAGTTGATCACAGTAGCAAGGAAACAATTTTTCTCCATGATGGCAAAGAACTAGGGTTTGGTTTTGGTTTTTTTTCTTGAGCTTCCCTAATGCTTCCCAGCCTTCAGATGGAGTCCAAAGAAGAAATGTTCATAGGCATTAGTAAGCATGATCTGTTTCTTAATAAATAAAACAGGTGAAACAGAGTTTGAGTGTTCTTAACACTTGGACCAAAGTTTTCAAAGATGTCTTAGAGTATGATGTTCCTTTGAAAAATAAGAGTCTTAGTGACTTTGATCTAGAGTATGGTATAAAAATAACCACAACCAGGACTGGCATCCCATAAGATTTCTTTTTGTTTGTTTTTTGGGGGTTTTTATAATATTTTTAAAAGAGTAAGCAGCTCCTTCACTTCTTCTCAGACTGACTTTAATCTTCACTCTTCTTCCTTGGAAGTGGCTCTCTTTAGAGACTGTAATTTCAGCTCAGATAAATACAAGCAAAATATATTCCATCACTGAAGAAAATCAGAACCCCAAAACCTAGATAAATAAGACATAATGATGTTGTAAAAGGCTTTCATTGGGCAAGGAGGTAATTTTCTGTAACATTACAGAAGGTCACTTAAATTTAGCCTGTCTGTCTATGTTAGCCATTGTGTAACAGGCTTGTTCAGGATCTCAAAAAAAAAGTGAACCCTGTGATTATCTTCTGTTTTCTCATTTATCTCCCTAGTGGCCTGTTGCCCGTGTTTTATATGTGATAGCCAAGTAAGAAGGAATAACTCCTTTTTTCCACTCCTGTGCTTGTTGGTTTTGCTGATCCACCAAATATGCTCTGGGCTGTCACTTCCCTTTGATTCTCAGGCTTGTCAGAAATATTTAAAACTCCTATGGATATCTTGCTGCTACATGCTGCCTAATTTTTTTTATGTGTGTGGCTGTTTTGGAAACTAATTCAAGGTACTAATTTAGCCTAGAAAAAAAATCTCCCTTCAGAAAACCAGCATCCGCTCACAGGTCTTATTTGCAGCAGTGAAGAAGTTATATTGGTACTGTTAAAGTGTTTGGAGTGAGATTTCTCAAGATTATTTTGCTTGCTTGGTACTGAGGGCATGGAAATAAACTGCAAAAATATCTGCAAAGTATTGGAAGACCTGGGATTTTTATAGAGAAACTGGCAGGATGGTGTCTGGTTCTGTGTATGGAGACCAGAGAACTATCCAGGTTATCACTGTTGTTGTTGCAGTTGATTTTTGGAAATGTGATTCTTGACCCCTTGTGCCCCAGATTGTTTCTGATCTTCAGATGTGAATTGTGTGCTCTGCTAATGGCAGATGGGAAAAGTCTTATCTGCAAGGTGTGAAGATTCTACTTGTCCTTGATTTTGACTGCTGCAGAGAATCTGTGTAAAATCTGTATAGAACATAAGTCCTCATTCATTGTACTGTCATATTTTCTGCAAATAGGAACTTGGGCCTGCTGATTACAGAAAAAGAGTCCTTGGCAAAGCAATTATAAACTAAAAAGAAAGTGTCTTGGATTTCAATTTGTGCCAACATCCTTTTCTGTGCATCTTGGCCAAAGCTGTTATCAGCATAAACTTACACTGGTCACCCTGGGTGAGAGGCCTGAGCTGTGGAAACAGCTGATGGTTTGTGGCTTTTCAAGTGCTGATATTTTTATAATAAGTGGCTGCTCCTGGTAGAAATGCATCTGAGAAGTTATGAATTGTCATGAATGCATGAGCAAAGAGCACTGGCATTGCTGATAAATTAGCTGGGAATTGTCAGTTGTGTAGTAGAACTCAAATATTGGCTTAACCTGAAAATGTGAAATTAAATAGAAAAGAACAGATTTTCTCTCTGGATACTTGAAAACAATAACAAGTCATGTGAAAACTTGTTTTAGAAATTATTTCTAGAGGGTATGAGTTTTCAAGCCTAATGCAGTAAAGTCTATTTTTATAGTCCTTGAAAACAAAACCTGACAGACCATATTTGCCAGCACTTATATTGCTCTGGTGACAGTGCTTCTTTTTAGAGCATGCCAGAGGAAATTCTCTGTGCTGGAGCATATGTCAGTGATTAGTGGGACCAGTGCTGCAGGATGAAGTGGAAGAAATATGGTTGTGTGAAGAAAAAGCTGAATGGACAGAACGTGAGAAATGTAGTGGTTTACGGGTCAGGTTTAGGGTAGGAATGGAAAAGAGTTATTTTTAGGGATGTCTGTATGTAGCTGACATGCTGTCTTCCAAATCACTGAGGTTTAGCTGAGAGGATGACTGCTGTCTTTCTTTGTGTGTTCCCCTTAATTTCTTTTTCGTGTAGAAAACTGTTTTCCTTTTGAATCAATCACTGTTTGCATTCTGCATGTGTTACATAATGCAGGTATTTGTATGCCCAGGGTGAACTGGAAACCTCAGGAAGTGAGAGACTTTGGCACCCACCCCTTTTTGTGAATTTGTGGATTTAAGGGCTGAGGCAGAGAATGATCCTCAGAAGCCAGCTGAGTCTCTCCAGACCTGGCAGCCTGGCTCCAGTCAAGCCCATGAGGTGTGTGCTCATCTTTGGGTTTGGGGTGGCATTTGTCAGCTCCTTCTCCCCCAGAGCCACCTTGTGAAGGATGCTGAGGTCAGAGCACAGCTCTCAGCCCCAGGTTCTGCACCAGCCATGTGGGGCTCTGGGTGTTGTGTTGCAGCTCCTGGGCTGGAGGGAAGAGGAGGAGGATGGAGCCCTGCTGCCCTTCTCCAGGATCACTGACAGCTTTCACTGCAGAACTGCAGTGCAGTAGCTACAGCCCTCAGTTGACTTCACCTCCCTGCTTTGACCATCCAGAATAACAAATATCTGTGTTCTTTGCAGGTACCAAAGCGTGCAAACAGCTACAGGTGATTTGTGTGCAGTACAGAGGCAGCACTGTACCTCAGTGTACACCTGGAGAAAGCAGGTGAAAAGCCTGTCCTACCCAGTTGTTTAATGGGGTCCTGAAAGTGCCCACAGACCCCACTGTGGGAAACACAAAGCTGGAAGTTGAGCTGCAAGATGCACAGCCTTGTGATTTTCAAGTTTCTTGTATATTTAGCCCTTGACATCATAGGTTAGTCATCAGTCAAGTGCTGTAAAAATGTTCTGCTGCCTCACCCTGTTTTTCATATCTTGTCACTTACGTTGGAGTGCTCCAAAATTTTTGCTATTCAACAGAAATGGGAAGAAAATGAAAATGCTCTGTTCCCTTTATCACAATTGATGCCTGTACTTGAACTTTGCCTGTATTTGTTTATGAAAACTGCTTGTTTTCTCCTCTGAAATGTTTTTGTCAGAGCAGCTCAATACAACTTGTATTAGGGGAAGTCAGAAGAGGTTAGAGAATCCCTGAAAACTGGAAAAAGGATAGATTAGATTGCTACATAGAATTACCTAACTGGTATCAAAATTAGGCTGCTGCTGCAAAGTAGACATTTGGCTATTAATATTTAAAGAAATAATGCAAGAAGTCAAGCAACATTCAATTAAATGCAAGTTATACAATAACTGTCTTCAGCTCACTACACTTGTGATTTACCTGATTTAGACTTTTTTTGGCAAAGTTTTCCCTCATATTTAAGTGTTTTTAAAGCTATTTGAGGTCTGGTTTTTCTAAAATACCTGTAAAGTTCTTGCTTTTGAATAACTCTTGAGATAACTGGAAGAACAGAATTAAATTATTTGGGCCCTTTAGGGAACAGTGAAGTCTTCATGAGATTTGATTTGTATTTCTGTAGCACACAGGAGGCCTAGTCAGAAGTCTGCAAGGAGAATATAAAGCACCCAAAGGCAGACTGTTTCCCATAAAGTAACCCAAACTGAAAGTATATATTTGTTTTCCTTCCCTAAATTTGCTCTGTAGAAAATATCTTAAAAATTTGATTGTTTGCTGGTACTTGTACCAAAAGAAAAAAGAAAAGGAGCTTCTCAGCAATGCAATAATTAGATTTTGTACTGTGTCACCAGTACTGTATGGATTTCTGAAAGGGTCATTTGGATTTTCGTTGGTGACTGAATCCAGTGTTTAAAGATCTTGGTGTTTTCAGTCTATATGTGGTGTCTCTAAGTTCTGTCATTGTTTCATACTTGAATCTGCTGGCTCAGGCAGGAGATATATGGATCCAGTTTCCTCTTCCTTAGTTTGTCAGAGCTGTGAAAGGAACTGACTTTGAAACCTTGATTATAGTTAATCCTTTTGCTTCCTTACAATTGTTAAAGGTCTAAACATTGAACCTCATCTGGGAGTCCCAGCTTCACAGAAACTTGGTTAACAGCAAGTAACAGTAACAGCAAAATGTTTCCAAGCTCCTGGAAGTTGGATCCATTTGAAATGGATTCACATTGTGTCTGCAGATACAGCCTGGGGGTTTTCTCCTCTGCTGGAGGGTGGTGAAAGCTGTGGCTCTTGGTGAAGTGTTGTGATGTTACTGTGTGTTTGCTCATCATCTGCAGTGATCTCTGCTCAGGAGGTGGAAGAGAATACCAAAGGAAATTTCCTTCCATCCTGCTTAGGAACTTTGTCAGCTTAACATGAATGAGTTTGGGCTTGTGCTCAGTGCTGCTGGATGATGCAGTTAGGATTCTCTTCTGCCTTCCTAAACAAGAGCAGCATGGAACACATCACCATTCAGTGTGTGTGCAACCTGCTTTGGCTCTGTGCAGTCAGCAAGAAGGGTCAGGATTTAAATAATGAGATCAGATCATGCACCTGGGTCTTGTTTGAAATCACAGGGTGAAAAGCTTCTAAAGCCTCTAAAACCTCTCAGCAGCTCCTCAGAAGAGGGGACTGGTTGGCAGACAAGACCCTGAAAACTGATGGGTTGTAGTGTACTCTTAAAATTTAATAAAATGTAATCCATGGTTTTAATTGCATGTCTGGGTTTGTGCATTTATAGTTGACTTTAGCAATTCTGCTCAGCACCTAATGAGGCTGAACTCTTTGTGTAACAGTGAACCTCCTCCAAAAGATCTTAAGAAATACTTGAAAAGGCAGGAAGGGAGAGACAGCAGTTACAAAGATATCACCTATTTTCCTGAAGCTCCTTGAGTTTTAAGTGTCCTTTGTGGTTCAAAGTAATCTTGGCTTCAGTTTGTTATGAAAATTTCCTCCTTGCTGGTTTGCAGAATGGCTTGGGCAACCCATGGCAAGTGTGTCAGAGGTTTCTGTGATCTGCAGCCAGAGCAGTGGAAGCATCAAACAGGCTCTGTAGCAAACATACTGCAGAACAGCTTTCCAGAGGGATTTAGAAACATCCATTTCTTCATCTGCTCCTCAGGCAGCATCCTAATCCCAAACCCAGCAGCCAGAGTGGGCTGTGATGGGCAAACACTTGGCACTAACTCCAGGAAAGCTGATGGGCTGTGTGCTAGAAGCTGCCATCCTGTGGATCTGACACTGCTTGGCATAACTCCTGATCTGCATTAATGGAATTGCCTGAGTGGCCTTTGGTTTCTCACTGTGGGGTCAGCAAGGGGAGTGTTTCCAGTCTGTGGGGTTGAATATTTGCTCCCAGGGCTCCCAGCCAGCTCCAGGGTGGGAACTGGGTTCTCAGCAGGTCAGGGTGCAGCTGATGCAGGAGGGGGCTGCACTAAAGCAGCACTCTGAGGTGATCATTGTGTGTCCTCTCTCTGGCTTTCATGTGTCAAAATAGCTCTGGTTTCTCTCCTGGTCTGCAGCTTGAAAGGAAATGTCTGTTGTGTAAACATTTTTGTGTATGTATAACAAACTGTAAACACTTGGTATCTTACAGTGTAAGGCACCATCCAGGAAAGTGGCATGGGTTGGATGGGCAGCTTTCAGAAAGAGAAAGGTGTCTCTGCTGTAACTTTGCTCCTCTGTCTATTTCTATCATCATTTTTATTGCTAGAAGGGGACTGGCTGTACTTTGGAAAGGTTAGATTTAAAAGAAGTTACAAAACAGCGTCCAGCAGGGTATAATCTCCTCTAAATAAGTACTTGATAAGGCATTTCAAGACATAAGCCTTCTTTAAAGAGTAAATGAAAGTTCATTGGTGTCCAGACAAAGACCCTTTGGCCATCTGGACTTGACTTACTGTTGTCTGCTCTTGCTGGTGGGTGAGGAAGTGCTGTCTGAGCTGTGGATATAAGGTGCTATGCAACACTTAAGCTCCCTTGACCTAATTCACTTGCTTTTTTGCTGGGGCATGGATTAGCAGTGGCTTGCTGGTGCAAAAGTAAGCAGCAGTTAATTCTTGTAAGTCAAGTCCTGTATGGCTGTGATTTGGGTAATGCCATCTTTGTGGAAAAAGCAGGGCAAATTCCTCAAATGAAGTGATAAAAGAGTGGCAGGGGTGATCCTGGAGGCAAATGCCAGCACAGCAGATGAGCTGTGTGTTCAGGTTTGGATGATGCTGCCTGCTTCTGACTGCTGCTTTCCCTTTCTAAGTCATGACTGATCTCAGCTCAGGCAGAACAGGCTTCCTTGGAGGCCTGAACACATTCCACAGGATTCCAGATTGTTCTGAAAATGCTTTCTAAACGCTCTGTTAATTAAAGATTTCTCTAAGTCAGAATTAAGTTATTAAAATGTTCCAGGCATTTTGTAGAAGTCTTTTGAAAGCTGACTGTACATTCCTTTCAAAGTTGATCTACTGCCTATTATGAGTTACAAAGTAATATTGTGCTGCTTGTGGGTTACAGATAAGTTCAAATAAACAAATGGTTAGGGTTTTTTGCAGTAGCTTGCCTTTTTGTGAACCTACGCTGCTATGGAGTCACTCTTTAGGATTTTGCAATTGTGTAGCTGTGGTTCTTCAGCAGTAATGGCAGCAAATGTTTCATGTGCCTAGGAGGGCACTTCTACAATCCCTGGGTATGGCAGAGCAGGTGGTCCTGCACAGGACAATGGACTAACAGCCATCTAAAATGCTTTTGTTTCGTTTGGCAGAACCTGCGTCTGCTTCTAAAAGACTGGGAGATCATATATGATAGATTTTGTATCCTACAGAAAAATTGCACTGTGTGGCAAGTTTGCTCACTCAGCTGTGGCTCTGCAGGTACTCAGTGTGCTGCTGAGGTGATCTGAAGGTGACAAGTGCCAAAGACAGAGAAGCTGTGCTGTCCTGGGTCTGTCCCTGCAAAGCTCTGTGGGAAGAGATGGTTCTCTGCCACCAAAATAGCAGTGAGAGCCTCAAAGTCCTGACTTTGGATGTATGTACTGACAGGGACTGAGTGCTGTTGTTCTGGGCTTGAATCAGGCTTTTAGTGTTTTAAAGGCACACTGCAACCAGAAATATTCTGTGTATCAAGCTGAAAAGGCTGTGTATTGGAGGGAAGTGGATTTCTGTAGCAGTAAAGGGAAGCTCTTAGCTTAAAATACATGTTTGTAAGAGAGCTCTGGTTCTGCTGCCTTTGCAAATCCAAGTTCTGCACAGATTATTTTGCAGGTATTTTGGAGGAGCTTCAGTGGAGTTGTCACCTTTTCCTGGCTAGTGTAGTTAGCTTCTGCAGGAAGATGATAATCAGTGTCCCCTTGACTCGGTGTTAGGAAACCTTGACTGCTGGTTCCAAGGTAAAGTCAGGGCACTGGTGCCTTCCTGAGCTTGCAGTTTGCTTTGGCATTTTGCTGCTCAGCTCTATGAAGTTACAAAAGGTTTTATAAAAAATTGAATGAGAACCTTGTCAGTTTATGTTGCTTTTGCCAGGACCCATGAGCAGCTGTGAAAGAGCTGATAAAGTTGATGTTCCACTTCTGGCTGGAATTTGGAAGAGCATTCCAGGTTAGAACTTGGCCTGAAAACAAATTTGTGCTTGTAGAGAGCCCCGTTGTCATGTGCATCATCCCAAAATCTTTTACAGTAAGTGAAATGTTAACTGTTTTCTGTTTGCTCTGCAATCTTCTGCTGTATCAAAAGCTGTGCAATTATCTTTGCTTATTAAAAGTTCAGCAGTGGGAATGGATGACTGTGTCCATGTTTGCTGTGCAATTACTGTTAAGTAATGGGAAAGCCTCTGAGGGGTCAGGCAGCAAAAGCATTACTGGGAAACTGCAGCTATGGAGCACGTGGGAGCAGAAGACAAATCTTTAAATGTCTTTTGTGTTCTGAAAGAAGGATGGGAGGCAGCTCTTACAAACTTTGCACTGAGATCAGAGTCTAAGCAGTGAAGGCAGTGAGTGCATTAATCCATGGCTCTGAGAAAATGTTTCTTTTCCTAAGATAACAAAGTTTGACAGGACTGTTTATCTCCCTTAAGTTTCACAAGAGGTATGAACTCCAAATACATTGTGCTCAGCCTCTTCTATCACTGTGCTAGATAATTCCTTTGTAAAACATCTTGCCCAGAGAGGTCAGGTTTTTAGCACAAGCCTTGCTCCTCTGTTCCTGCTCTGTTTTTCAGAGTGTTTTGCTGATGTGTCTGGTTTGTGAGAGGTGCTTTCTTCAGGGCAGCAGAGGTAAAATGAAGTTTAGAGCTGCTTGCATTTAAAAGACAAGGCAGCATCATGGCTGTCTGAACAGCTGCTGCTCTCTGACCCACAAAACAATTATTGGGAAGATGGAGTTTTTGGGGGAGGTTTCCAGAGTTTTTTAACCACTTTACTGCAGTCTGGAGCACAAGTTGTGTTTGTTTAGAGGATTTCCATTTGCAGTTCATCACTCTCCCAGTGCTCTTGGTCTGGATCTGGCTAGTGGAGTGTCTTTAGTGATGTTGAACTGTGCTCAGAGGCCACAAAATTGTGCTGAACGTTTGCTATTTAAATTGAACATTTTTGACTGCCTGTATTACAAGGTGTTTAAACTGGCTTTAGCCTTTTCATTCAGGAGTGCCTGTTCAGGGCCATAGGAGCAGCAGCTCAAGAACCATCACCTTGTTTGAATGGCTTTCATGCAGAGGGAATGGAAGACCTGGGTCAACACTGAGTTCCTGACTGATTTAAAATCCCTGCTCTCATGTACTGCTTTTGAAGGAGTAAGCCACTATTTATTTGAGATGAGGTTTAAATTTAAAACCCACAATGTAAATTGCTTGGGAAGGGATGTCATTTTGTGCACCCATAATGGTGATAAGCTGAATAAAACAATTGCAGGAAACTTATTTCTGGGGGAGAAGCCAAAGGAGGTATTTTAGCTATGGCACTTTTATGATAACTTCTGGAGCTTGCTCCCCTTACCAGAAAGATTGTGGATGTTTGACTGGTACAATCAAAACCAGCTGGATTTGGGGAATTTTAAGGGGTTGTTTTTTAAAGCATTTTTATAAAAACCCAAGAAGTCCAATTAGTAGAATTCAATTCATAGGAGTTTAAAAATTAATGGTAACTTACCTTATGAAATATGGATCACTTGAGACTAAACTAAGAGCAGACATATGGTTTTGATTTTTTTTTTTCCTTTTAAACATGGGCATGGTGCTGAGGCCAGACAACTTTATTTTCCTGATGCATTATAACCAGCTGCAGATGTTTTAGAAGTTATCGCTTCTAAATGGGCTCTGACAAATGTCTCCTGGAAGCCAGCAGCTCTACATATTACATACTCTGTATTCTGAGGAAATGTTGAAAATAAAGTTTTAGGAATTAAATGTTCAGTGTCTGAATCAAGAAAATTTACTTTCTGCCTCTCTCAGGGGAATTTGCTAGCTGAAAACATTATTTTGTGAGACAGGCACAGATGTTAGTCAAGACACACGTGGAGACTGGAACAAATATTGCCACAGATGGTCTTGCATGGTGTTATTTACTGGCCCTCTACTGCTAATACTGGAAGGTGGACACCTGAAAAGGTACCTTAACATATAACTAAATGCTGACCTGGAATTTGTAACAGGTGTACAGCATTAAGGCAAAAAATTGAGGTATTTATTAAAACAGATGGAAACGTTGTGTTTTGTGCATCAGTGAGCAGGGAATGGCCCTCTGCCACAGAAACTTTTGTGATATTTCACTTAGTCTGTTCAAAATTAAAGTAAATAGTTTTAACTGAAGATTTTTTTGTGCTTCTTGTCTTTTCTGCTTAGCTTTGAGTCACCTAGAAGGACATTTTCCCATATATACGGGATATAAAATGTTGCATGTGTATCAGATGTGTGGCTTTGTGGGGAGAGAGGGACCATATGAATATTGACATGGGAATTGCATCTGATGTCCTTGACTTGGAAAATTCAGACAGCTTGATTCATCACTGCATAAACCATTCACATTCATTTTTCCATACCCTGAGAGAGCGGGAAAATATCTGTGCCTTGCTGTAGACACCTCATTACCCTGTGATTCCATATGCAGCTCTCAGAGTTCTCAGGTCAACACAGGAAAGGAAGGAGGTGTCCTGAGGGGACAAGCTCAGTACTAAAGGCTGTAGGCTGAAAACTGGGTAGTAGAAATACCTCTTCAGGCAGGCATGTGCCAAACAGGCACTGCATCTGACGGGGCTTGTTCATATGTTAGCAGCTCACCACGTAATGGTGGTCCTTGAAACTTTGTTGGGAGTCTTGCCAAAAATCTTTATGGAGTTTTAAAGGAAAATGGAATTGCTGAAGTGTTATCATTAACTTTTTTTTTTTCTGTGTGTGAGAGCTGTTTTGGTAAAAAAATATTTCAGAGCATGGTATGTACTTATTATATGTATAAAAGGTTAATGATGCTTCTAGTTTGTACCACACAGGGTGACCAAAGGGAATCTCCTTGCCTGTCTGTGTTACCCCTAAAGAGCCTTGCTCCAGCTTTGGTCTGGTTTAAATATAAGCCAGCTTGTGCTCCCTGGAATCCCTGGAGTCTGCCTGGCACTGGGGAGCCATTCCAGGAGCAGATTAGGGCTGGAAGCATCAATGGGTGAGTGCTGGAGCAGGGACCTGCATGCTTTGCTGGGAGGGACGTGGCACAGTGCCCTGGGTGGGAGCAGAGCCCAGCAAATGCAGGTCTAATGATTTGGATTTTGCTATTTCACATTAGTGTTTAAAACTGCTTAGATATAATCCCCCCAGCAAATCTCTCCATGCTCTGGGATGGTGAACATTGGCTGCTGCATGCTGATTTTTAAGTATGAACTGGTTACACTGAATTCTTGTGCAGCTGAACAAAGGCTCTCTCTGGTGCCTGGCAAAGAGGAGAAGTTTTCATGTCTGATTCTGTTTGTACAGGAGCATAAAATGGGTCTTTGTATCAACATGCTATAACAAATGAAACATTCAGGCTGAGGTTTGGTTTGATGCTTGCCAGTTGTGTGGTGGCTCTGGAAAATCACAGAATGTATGTATAAAATCCTTGGTGAGGAGGAGAACTTGTACTGAGTTCGGAGTCCAGAGCTACTGGTTGCATGTGTTGAGTTGGACATTTTTCCTTGGCTTACAAATCATTACTAAGAACGTTTATCCATTGAAGGTTGATGTTTGTAATGTGAATCTTTTCTTAGTGGTTGCTCACCTGAGCTGCAAAGAAGTTTCTTCCTCCAGTCACCCAGGATATTTTCATCATCTGTTGAGCATGCTCTGGTGTCCTGCCACAACTCCATCAGAAAAAAAATCTCAAAGATAGTACATGCCCCTCAGCTGCAGCTGTCTCAACATAATTATGCTCAGAGGTCCTTTTTCTCTACTGTGTATGGAGCCTGAATCCCTCACATTCCAGATTAAAAGACAAGCCACAGTTCATTTTCTGAAACATCAGTCAAAAGCACACAGTATTTTTGTGCAGCTCTTAGAAGATTGATCTGAATACTCTGAAATCCATAGAAGCTATGAACTTTGGCTTGCATCTTCTTAAGGAAAAGAAAATGATCCTACCTTTGATGGAATCTAGCAGAAAGTTGGCTTCCATTTAACTTGAAGGAATTTGGGGTGGTTTCTCATCTCTGTGGTCTAAGTGGAATATCTTGGCTTGTTCGAAACAACTGCTGCTTTTTAAAAAATGCATTTAAAGGAATTTTGGAGGTTAAAGTATTTGATTTTCCCGTGTCACTCATCATGTACTGTAGTTTCTTCAGACTTTCCCCCTCTTGGAGGAAATGTTCAGCTTGCTGCAGTGAGAGCTGCTGTAAAAAGTGTTCCAGAGTCAGGAGAGTTCTTACAGAAAATAGAGGATTAAGTGATGAAAGCTTTTATAAGTAGACGAACATTGGGTTAGTTTGGGGGGTTTTGGGTTTGTTTTTTGTTTTTATTTTTTTATGCAAAGGTCTTTCTGAAGCTTACAAAGAAGATTAAATAGAACAGTGTTACTGTGGAGTTGTTGTTTTAATCGGGCTCTTCTTTGACTGTCACTGAGATTAAAAATGTTAGCACAGACTTGATGCAGTTCTAGAAACTAAAGCAAGTGCCTGTTGAAAGTTTCATATAGGGGAGGTGGGTTAAATTGCAGCGACTAATTAGATTCAACTGGAGAACTGGAGATGTTAAAATAGGTGTACTAAGCAGACAAAAATGTGTGGAATTTCTCACCTACTAATAATTATTTATTGATTCCTTTAAGGTTGGCACTGAAGTTTCCCTTTTCTTTTGACAGAAGTAACTTTTTGCTTGAAAAGGTTTTTAACCTCTTTGGTTTGATAAGCCTAAAAGTTAGGGGGAGGTGGAGATTTTTGTGCTCCTGTGTGGGGAAGTCTGAAAGACTTTGTTTTTTGGAGTGGTAGAGATGGAAGGAAGAATAGTAAATTATTGCCTGAATGTGCTCTGCTGCCTGAAGAATAAGGATGCAGTAACCAAGTCCTGTTAAGGAGGACTGTGGCAGGGGTTGTCTCAGTAACAGAGGCAGTTTGATCATCTTGCCCCATCTTCCAGTTTACTTTCCCCTCCACTGTGCTGGTACAGCCCTGGATGGGGACTTCCTGCAGCCAGATGGGTGAGAGAAGCTGGATTTGAGACAAGAAAAAGCTTTTAAACTGAGCTCTGCTTCCAAAGATGGTGAGTGTAGAACAGCAGTGTAATTCAGCAAACTGGTTTTGCTCAGCTCTGTAGAGTAAAAAGATTGCTGGTCTCACCCCTTCAAGGAATTTGCAAGGATTTACTTCAGACCATGGGCAAAAGTGTCAGGATTTATCAATCTAAGATTAGTTTTACTTGAAAGTACAGAGCAGCCTTGATTTTTGTTTTGTTATGCAAATTGGACACTAATTCCACTGAATTGCATGTACTAAGAATCTTTCTTTTTACTTTTTGGCAAGATTGACATCTCATCATTACAGTAAGTGTTATGGTCCTCCCTCCAGTAATGTAATTTGTGAAAATCCAGTCCTATGTAGGCTCTTCTGAGCAGCTGTCCTAAATGGGATTACTGAAACATAGACATTTATCTGAGCTTTTTGCTTTTATAATTCATAATAGTCAACTGCTCTGGCTTAGGCTTTTGGGGATGGTGAACTTGTCTTGCCTCTTTGCACAGTAGTAAATTTATGGAAATACATAAATATTTCCTAATCTGGGAACATCATGTGGACGCTTAAATCTTGAAGTCTTTTTGCTTACTTCAAGTTTCAGAAACTGTTCTTAGAAGTAAAAAAGACTAGTTCACTTTATGTGTGGCCTCTGGAGTGTTTTGTAACATGAGGCATTGGAAAGTAGGTCTGGTTGAAGTCATCTGTGAAGAAGTACTGAGACAGAAGTGGCACTTCTCTCTGAGGTGGATACTGAGGAAGGGTGAAAGTGTTTCCTCGCTCTGTCTGCGTGGTGAAGTGAATTTAGATGCATCTGAAAGACCACTCTGCTTGGCATCTTGCTGTGAAATGCCAAGGCTGACTTTTAGTATGTGTTAGATATGAATTATGAAGTGATCTGGGTCCATATTCAATGTGCATCTCTTAATAGTATAAAATTATTCAAAGTTGACTTGTTTCCATGCATTAAATGTCTGGAATATTTATGATTCTTTTGCCTTTCTAGGAAAGGTGGCAACTTCCACATCTAACATTTAGCTTGTGTTTTGGGAAGGCAGTTGCTTTTCTTTTTTTTCTTTTTTTTTTCATATTACCTTAAAATATGTAGCTTGTCTCCCAGTGGTTTTGCATGTGCTGACACCCAAAACTGGCACAGTATGTAATGGATTTGGGATTCAGACTAATGTTCTTGGGCAAAACACACTTGCCATATCAGGTTTCATGATCTCATGGGGAGAGACTGCTCACAGGATTAGGTGTGGCTGCCTGTGGTTTGGGCTAAATAATCTCCCTGCTTATTACTGCTAGTTTTGGTAACCAGTGTGGTGCTTTTTTCCCCTGAAGCTTGACAAGCACCCATCCAGTTGCAGTTCCACCTTTACCTACAGAGCCATCTTTCTTACCACAGCCTGTCTCATCCATGAATCCTTACCCTGAGAGCAGCACTGCAGAGGGGATGTTTTCCACAAGAGGTTAGTTGATTAAATGCTATGACAAATTATTACAGCTACTTGAAAGCAGTCGCTTCTGTCTTTAATTTTACAGTGTCAAGTTACTTTGTCTTACTTAAGTGCCAACACTCTCCAGCTGCCTTTTGTCAAGGTCATTGTACATGGACCACCTGTAAATATGTTCTCGTCTCTGGGAGGGGAGAACAGATGTTTCTGCCTCCAAAAGATGCTCCAGGCACTTGCTGCAGGAGATGGTCAGCAGGCTGTCAGAAGCAATCTTTATGGGCAGGCTGGTCTTTCACAAGGAGATGTGTTTACAGAGCATGAAATGAACATTTTTGCACAGAAGCAAATAATTGCTTACAACGGAGACTTTAGTAGCAGATTTGAAGCTTGAATGATCATTAGTAAGGTCAGCTGGAGCACACACAATGTCCATCTCCTGAGCAAAGTCATTCAGGACTTTTTAGCTGGTTTTTTGTGCTGAAAGGTTTTAAGACATTGTAATGTTCACGCCATGAGCTTGTCACTTTTGATAAAAACTTGTGACAGGCTGTGTTGCTACATGTGTATATGTAGTATAGTTTCTTCTAAACCATTCTTGAATGGAAAACTATTTTTTGACTTGCAGGAAGAGAGGAAGGAAGCCCATGCCCATTATCTCAGTCTTAAATTAATATTTAATAGTATTCCAGCATTGGCAGGGTTTTTAAGATTCTCTGCATGAAGTGTGTGTGAAGCAGGCTGTTGTCGCAGGCAGAAGGGATCTCTGTGAAAGCTTTCTGTGGTCAGGAGATGGGTCTGAAGGGCAGCAGCTCTCAGGCAGTGTTGGCTGCCCCAAAATGCTCTGGTTAATGCTCTCACTCCTCAGGTCAGAGCTCTTTCTTGGGCAGTAATGAAAAATGGTTTCCGAAGAATGGCTATTGGCAAAATTAACCAGATTGATTCTTCACTTATGACACAGATCAAGACTTGAACTTCAGTCTTCTATGGTAATAAGACCAGTTCATCATCAGTAATTGCATCTCTTTGTTCCCAGCAGCTTCTTCAGCCTCCTTACTCTCCTCCAAGGTCACTTCCTCACTCAACAGATGTGCAAGTCTGGCAGAGCATTTAAAAACCACAGTGCTTGAAGGAGATGAAGTTTTTGTTAAAGCAGTTCTGTTTGATTGCAGTTCACCACGTCACAGAATTGAGGAAGTCTGACTGATGTTAACTGTGAGTGCAGACAAACGTCAGAGCAGGGGGAGCCTCTCCTCTCTGCACACCACAGTTGGAAATGCTTAAGGCTTGGAGTGCTCCATTTTCAAAACATCTGTGCTGCTTCAGGGAGGGAAAAAATTGCCAGTGTCACTAAAGGCCGTTCTGAAAAGCTCTTTAAAATGCTACGTGTTACACCCATGATCTTCCCATTGCTTTTCTGTAGGACATCATTCTCCAGAGGACAGTGGCCCTTCTTCCTTCATTCACATTGTGCAGAACAGCATTAACCATAACCCCTTTCAGCAGAGTTATCCTTGTCTGTGCTGAAAGCCAATGAATGTGGCTCTTAAAAGGAACATCTGAGCATTGCCTGAATACCCGCAGAACAACTGCCCTTGAGTCCCGGGAACACACAAAATCCAGGATATGAGTTGTGTCTCACTCCCTGTCCCCATTAAAAGGAGGCTTTAAAATAGTTTATGCTGCTCTGTACAAGGCTGAACAGAGATTCACCTTCAGAATTCCTCCAAAGAGCTGAAGTGGAGCTCCCTGTGTGAGCTGAGCAGCCAGCATTGTTTTCCAGTGCTGTTTTTGCCATGAGGTGTTACACCATAAATTTTCAGAGGGCTCCAGAGACATGAACACACAATGAATTAGTCAGGCACTCTGTAACACGACCTGCTAATAGCCTGCCCTCTCTGAAACAGTCCCAGCAGTGGGAACTTAATTCTTTTTTCCTGTTTAATGAGACTTGGTAGAACAAACACCTAAGCAAATCTGAGGGGTTTGTAGCTGTCATTCTCTGCTGCATCTCATGTATAACCATGCGTTTTATTTCTTTATTGATTTTTTCCCCCCTTTTAGTCCATGCTTAAGCGGTGTTCTTTCAATATGGAGCAAGACTTGTAAAAATATCAGATATAACACATTCTAGTCAAATTGGGTGCTTCTTTATTCTGGTATGAGAAGCTACAAAAACTGTATTTCAGAGAATGTCCTGCTGTACAGCAATTTTTCTCAGTCCCATGGAGCTTCATTATAGCGAGGTCAGACTATGCCGTAGAGAAGAGAATTTATATTTTATCATAGGGCTAACTTCTACACTCTTGTAATGACCCTGAAGGACAGTAAATGCTCTAAATAATTCAGCTTCTTTGGAATTTAGTACTGCTGTGCTATTGGAGCTAGATTAGGTCTAGGAAAATAGAAAATATTGTGGTATATTTTAATGTGATGCCTGAAAGATGCTCATGAGGATGTTTGGCTGCTATAACTCTATCCAGGAAGTGGACATGTAAAATTTCAGGAATTCTGTGTATTCTCAAGGGAAAGACCTTCCTTAAGATCCTTGTGGTGAAATGGAACTCCTCAAAGTCTAATTACCTCTTGGACCAGGATGGAATATATTAATTTCTCACATAGTTTAAAAGCCTCTTCCATAATTCCATGTGTGGTACTTCTAATTTCATGCCTTGGCCGTTTCTTCTTTGCAGCAGTGTGGAGAAGTGTGAGGGCTATTTGTAATGCATGCCTTTCCTTTTCTGCCCAGTCATCTCTGCCCTCATCAGCATCCATTATTTTGCATTTTCCTGCGTGTGATGTTTTTGTAAATATCTCAGGATGAAATTAGCTTTTTTCAAACAGCAGGACAGAGTTCCATACAGTCATGATGATAGAACAGCTGCTGAACAGCTGCAGAAAAAATCATTGAAGTCTCACATTTGTGCAGCTAATGTCTTCTTTACCCTTTGAATTGTATCCTAAATTTTTGATGCTTTTTTCCTGTGGCCAGGACTGCTTTTGAATTTTAATCCTGTTCTCCAGTTAGCGACATCAGCAGATTTAACAAGCCTGTTTTCCATTCCAGTATTGAAATCGATAGATAATTTCACAGGGTCTAGAAAGATTCTGGCAAAGATTATTTCGACACATGACCTGAATATTTGCATCAGAATGTGTAAGTTTTGATTAGATTTGAGTGAATTCCAATCTGGATATTAACAATAACAAGACTCAGTGTGCTCAGTTTTACATCACTGTGACACCTCTCTTTTCTCTCCTGCCTGCCTGGTCTGCTTGTTTCTTCCCTTTTAATCCTGACACTGCTGTAGTTAGCAGCAGTTTGTCACTTTAAAGATGACATCCAAAAGTGATTTGTCACCTTTTAGACATATACAATGTTTTGGTGTCTGCATCCCCAGCCCTGCTCTTCCTCAATTCTCCAGAAGTGTTCAGCATCTTTCAGTTATTGGAAATACTATCTGCCTTCCACAGGCAGCCTAACACTGTCAACCAGCTTCTTCCCAGACCCAATTAATTTCTTTTTCCAGCCACTTATTTCCCCTATTGCACCCAAACCAGGCTCAGTGGTCACTGTTGAGGGCACCTCTAGAAGGGACTTGATCCTTTCCTGTCCTTGCTTCAGCCTCAGCTCACCCCAGGATGCAGGTGTGGACAGTTTAGCCTTGGGGTGGCATAAAGATGTGTGATATTCCCAATTTCATGCAGTGTTTGAAGGGGCTGGAGTGAAGCCTCGTGAGCAGCTTGCTTGGGAGAGGAGTATGAAACTTGGGAAGTGTGAGGAGATGATGCACACAGGGTGCCCAGGAACAGGAGTGCTGCAGGGAGCTCTGCCAGCTTTCCCTGGGGAAGGGGTGCCAGACACTCTCCCTTGCTGGGTGTGTGTGCTTGGCACCTCAGCTTGTAACTGCTGAGAGGCCTCTGAACATCACTGTAAATCCAAGTTATTTTTAGGGTGCTCAGCACTTGTCCATGGGATAACCTTCCCTGAGTGGTTCCTGCTGGGTTTTTTAGTCCATAATTTTGTGATATGTGTGTTCTCTGAATCACTTTTGCCCCCCAGCAGTGGTGACCTGGTCTCCTAGAACAGGTTGATGATTGAATTTGGGATTTTTGTGCTGTTACTCTGATTTTTGAGAATTTGGGAATTTTGTACATTTGCTGGGTGAGCAGCAGTTAAATGACTCCTTGGGAAGAAGAGCCCTGTTAAATGTTTCTTTTCAGTGCTGATGTTTTCAGTTCAACATTTAACATAACACTGTCAAGAAGCATCAAGTTTGCCAGGAAGGTGGTAAGGAATTCACTTTAAAATCTTTAAATACCTAAAAGGGAAATAGGAGTATTCTGTTGATGAAAGCCAGAAAATTGTGGTTTTTCTGCATTGCTGCTAAGATAAAGCTGTGCTGAGGGTGATGCTGTTGGTGGGAATCAGGCAGCAAATCTGTTTTGGAGCACCACCTGAAGTAATAGTAAAAGTTTATTGAAAACAATGATTTTTTTTTTCCTAAACTAAAGCTGTCAGAGTGATTGTTGATTTCCCAGTGTCTGCAAGGCAAGTGAGCAGTGTCAGCACTGAAGGTACTGCCTGAAGAGTGGAAAATCAAACAGAAAAATGCTTGTGTTTCTTTTTGCTTTATTGGAACTAGGAGGTAATATTTGGTTCAAGATGTGTGTCTTATGTAGGCAGGCTAATTGTTCCTGGTAGCAGGAGATAAATGGGGAGGAAGAGTGCACTCTGAAAATATCTGTAGGCCTCTTGATGGCTTAAATTCTCCCTAAAATCCTTTTGGCTGAGTATTTATTGTACAGCTGTCTGCATTTCCAGGGACAGTTTAGGGTTAAGCTGCAGTCATGCTCTGCTGAGCAAGGTGAGCTGGCAGAGCAGGTCTGGGGATCATTCCTGTGTTGGTGGATGCTGTTCATAGAGGTTCTGCCATCCTCTGGGTTTGGGTCTGACTCTTCCACAGATGACAGTCAGATTGTATCTCCTCTCAAGTATCTGGCTAGAGATACTTCATTAATTTTATTTGTAACTCCTAATGATGGGTCGAGGCTCAAGGAAAAAAACCTAAAATACAGATTTATTTTTTTTTCCTAGTAGCTTTCAAAATTCAGAGAAGAAACAGTTTCTAAGCGTGATATGCAGCTTGCTGTGGGAAGCACTGTGCTGATATAAAACACATTCTCGGTACCTGGCACACAACAAAGTGGCAGCTACAGTTCTTATTCCAGTTTTTGAGTCATATCTGTCACGTAGGTTTTGTATGGATGGAATATATTTTTCCATAGTGCTGAACATTGGGTCTCTTTTTTACCTTTCTGGAGATTTCAGAAGAGCATTAACCTTTCTGAAGCCAGTGTACTGTGCTTGCTGACAAATCTTTGCCCCTCACTAGGCATCAAACCTTCCATAATGTGCCCTTGAATTTTGTTTGTGTAAGTTTGGCAGCAGCCCAGTTTCCATGAGGAAAGGTAAATATCTGATCTACACTGTCAGCTGTTGCAGACTACAGCAGCTCTGTCAGGCTTATGGATGCCTTATGGTGCTCTGCCTGCTTTTTTGGGCAAAATCCTGAGCATTTCTGTTTACTATTATGAACTGTAACTGTTGGCAAGCTTTCAAACTGCCTCGCTCATCTTACCTCAGAAAACATGTTCTAGTGCAGTCTCACTTGTGCCTTTATCACAAAGTGCAGAGTGTCCTGGTAATATACTTTGCACATTGGTAAATCCCCAAAATCAACTGTTATTCTCTTGAAATGTCTGTCTCTGTGGAAAGTACTTAGCATTCTTCTTTTGCATGTCTAGCAGGTAGATTTTTTCCCTGTCCTTGCTTCAGTGATTATTGGAGCATTAGCAGCCTTAACTTTTTATTATAATTTGTTTTCTTTTTTCATGCCAGTTTATACCAGGACTTATACCAGGGTTTCCCAAGGACCCAATCAAGTGGATTCCACTGAGGGAAAGACAAAATTACCATGGTTTATCATTCAAAGAGTTAGAAATGCTGTACATTTTTTTCCTGTAAACTGAACAAGTCAAATTTGCAGTCACACATTTGCCAGGTCTGCCTACATGCAGCACCACCTGAGTTGTCATCTTGTATTGGTTGAGTGCTGGGAATTTCACCTCTGTGTAGTATTTCTGTCTTGAGGATATTCAGGATGCTCATTTTGATGTATTTTTAATGAGATTTCTGCTAATATTATACAGAGTGTGTTTCTGTGCTTGTGTGTAAAATATTTGGAAGTTGTGTTCATCTGAGCAGTCCTTGATTGGCTTAACATTCCTATAATCTGATCTGGAGTTTATGGATTGAGTATAGGGAATTCACCAAAATGATGGAATTAATAGGTTTTGTGTCCTGCATTTTTATTAAATCTTAATACAGATTATTTGCCCATTTTTGCATATGCAGCATAATCTGTAAGTCTTACTGGAAAGTCAGATTTCAGAAACAGTGCTTCAAAGTTTGCCCTTGTAGGAAAGCCACTAGTCCTTGTGGGCTGTTCAGCTGAGTTAAATGGAGTGTGGCTATCTGCAGACACGTGCCAGGTTCTGCTTCAAATGGTCACTTCTCAAACTGATCTCCACACCAGCTTGCTCCCTCCTTCCATGTGTAAGGCTGTATTTAAGACAGCTTCAGCTAGCTCTAGATTCTGTGGAAAACAAAATGCATCTCTCTGGATTTCATGCCCTTGGTTTGTGCCAGGAGTTCAGTGCAAAACCAGCTCTTGGACGTGTGATAAAACACTAAATGTGCCCTGGTTCCTTGGGAGAGCTCATCTAGTTTTATGTTTCCAGCAGAAAGGGAAGGTGGGAGGGGTGGGAAGTCTAATCTCATTTGGAATGGCAGTTGAGAGATGCAGACTTCTGTCTGCATCTTCATTTTGTATGTTTATTGTCCAAGCTCCCCCTGGCTGGTGTACCTCAGGAAAGGTGAGGAGGGGATTGTCTCCCAGAGGCTAGCCATGGTATGAGATACTGTTTGAGAATTTTATAGGGTGTTGCTGTATCTTAGAGCAAGGTCAAAGAAATGTTCCTATTGCTTGAGGGGAAAACAAGGGGGTTTACCCCAGCTAAATGCCTGCAGGAGCTTATTCCAGGGTGTTCAGCAGATTCCTGAGCCAGGCTCAGTGTGGGAGGTGGAGCAGTTCTGGAGATGGAAAGGGCTGTAAATGTTTTAGTGAGCAGAAAAGATGAGAAAGCTCTTGTGGGCAAATGAATTCTAAAACTAGGCCAGCTGGGGTTTTAACAGCTGAAAGGAAAGTCTGAGACTGAAACTGCTGTGCTATCACAAGATGTGCCTAAATTCAGGGAGGAGAATGCTGCTTGGTGCTCTGTGCTGACCTTGGAAGGTGCTGTGCCTCTGCAGCCCTGGGCTCAATTAGTCAAACAGTGAGTTCAGAACAGCAGACATCACAAACTACAATATTATATCTACAGGTAAGCAAAGAACAAAGTGAGAGGTGTTTGACAGAGATAGATGACTAAGCTGGATGTCATATCACTGTCCTCAGCTGATGTCTGCAGACTTTAATCCACTGATGATCCAGGACTCTTTGCAAGATGAATTTATTTTTTCGTGCTAAGGGATTTTCAGCAGTTGATGTTGAATAAAACTTGTTAACTGAAGGAATTTAAAGGGAAGGAGGGAGTTTCAGTTCAAACAAGTACTGTTCTAGCACTTGATCCAAAAAACTTCCTGCATTAAAAAGCAGAGTCACCTGAAAGCAGCAGGCTGTCCCATCCACTGAGTAGCTGGTGTTCTGCAAGGAACCTATTCTTTAATAACTCTACAGCTCCCAAATATCCCTGGGTGTTCTGCACAAAAGGCTCTGCTTTGTGCCTTTCTGCACTGATCCCTTCAGCTGGTTCTGGTCCAGCTGTGGTTTCATTCTCTGACATGGGGTGAGGAGTGATCCAGGAGTACCCACAGTTATCTGGGGCTCTGCTGCTGAAGGAATCAGGATATTGCCATGCTCCAAAGCTTGGCCTCCTCAAAAACAAAGCAGAAATCTGAATTTCAGTATTACTGGTGTTACAGGCAGGAAAGAAAATGATGGCCAAGGTATAGCATTCTGCAGGAAAAATTCAGGTCTGGTTCAAACCTGTTGCTTGGATGTGAGTCCCAACAAGCTGTGAAGATGAACTTGGCTTTTTTGTCTTTGAAAGCACTTAAAAATTCTGCATGATGGGGTACCATTTAGTCCTGCATGGCCTTATAATAGTTCCTGAAATGTTGAAGGTATGAATTATGTTAATGTACCTTTTAAATTTTTTATGGACTGAAATAGCTTCAAAAATTAACCTTTTGAAAACACTTGGGTAGATCACACAACAGGCTTTCAGCAGCCTTTTTTTCCAGTAGTGTGCTGCCTCCTGTTCCAGTAAATGAGGAGCTTTGATTGACTGAGGTTATGCTCAGCTTCCTGACCCAGGAGCAGCCTCCAGCTGATGCTGGTGATATTTTTATTTTTCATTAGCTCATCTGGAAGTCTCAGCTGTTTTCCTGCCAGTGAAAAGGATGGAGTCTGTTTGTGCTGCGTGAGTGCTGTACCAGTTTGTTGTTCAACACTTGCTGATAGAGCTCTGACAAACCAAAAAAAGAATTTAATTTCTTCATGGTACAATAACACTTGCTATCTGTTTATTTGTGAAAGGGTTGCTTCCATTTGGCCCCATGATCATTAAAACCTGAGTTTCCTGCAGTGAGAGGGAGGATTCCTCCTGTTTTCTGCTAGACCTGGCTTCCCTCACATTTTGCTTCCTGAAACACCTCAGGTGCTGCAGGTTTTGGAAGACTGGAAAGAATCTGCCTATGGATATTTTCTCTTTCTGCCTTGTCATGTCACAGAATGTGACAACTGGTTTGTTCCCAGGTGTGTGCTCTTGAGTGTTCCAGTGAGTTCACCTCATGTTGACAATTCCTTTAATAAATAGAGGAATGGTTCTTATTTCCCGCTTTCCCTTTCCCTGTTGTTTTTCTTGAATTATTTTGGCATCTTCAACATCTTGTTGCAGGATATAAGTGCAAGACAGCCTTGCTGAGGTGCTGGGATATATGAAGAGGTCTGGAGTGAAGCAGATGCCCTGTTTGATGCTGTCTCCAAAAATGATGGGTCTGATTATAGCTCCTTGGTTTGAAAGAAAATAATAAATCAGCAAAACAAATGTTTGAAGAGGGTTTGAGATCTGTACAGCATTATGGTTAACATAAATGCTTCAGCAAATCTTTTTTCCTCATGTGTAGAAAACTCTTGGCTTATGTCTCGATCTGCACTTCTTTTTTTTTTTTTTTATTTTGGCTGCAGCCAGGCACACTAAATAGTGATTAAACAAAAAATTAAAATTCTGGTTTTGTGCATTTGGCGTTTGAACGCTGATCAATTGCTTTGGCGGCGTGTTAAGTAACAGTGTGGTAGACAACAGAAGGGGCTTATTTACAGCAATCTGTCTAAATCCATTTTCAATGTATTGCTTAATATGCCTTTCTACTTTAGTTCATTTTCAGTTTTTAAAAAATGAAGGCTGGAAACAGGCAGGAGAACAGTTTAAGATAATGCTGGAGAAGTGATTACTCCTTAGTGGTAAACAACTTTCAGTTCTTAAGGGAAAGAAAATGTGCTTGAGCTGAAATAGAACTTATGGGCTTGTTGGAGGAGTTACTGGCTGGAATTCAATGGCTGGTCCACTTACATAGCCTGAGTAGATGATCATAATGAAACCTTCACGCTTTAAAATCTGCTTTTTACGTGTTGTTTACAATTGACCATTAAAAACAAACAGCAATATTTTTGCAAAATGGGAAGCTAACGCAGAGAAGAAGTGAAAATTGCTGACCTCTTTTATAGGGATAGAAATCCATGTCCATAATGTGAATTTACCCTAACCATGCAGAATTGACAGCTCCAGTTTTCAAACAATGGTCACTGCATTCCATAGATAAAATGCACATAAGGGGGGATGTGGTGGAGGGTTTGGACAAAAATGTTCTACCTCCTGCTATGCAGTTTGAATTCGTGAGAATGGATGAGAATGGAAATTGAGATGAAATACAACATTACATGTATGATATAACTCCCCATCAATGAGATGCTTGTTTAAGAGTTAAAGAAAAAGTCAGTCCTAGGAAACTTGCTGTGTTTTGCAGATTGCTCTGATATCACAGTCTAGAGCGTTTGTTGAAGGAGTATCATCGAGTTATGTAATTTGCATAATTGAGTCAAATCCATGCAGCATCCCTGAAGGAAACCACTAAAAAAGGCAACATTCTGGTCCCTGTATGCTGTGTCTGGATTTCTAGAGCCTCAGACATCTTTTACAAAGAGGGGGGTGGGGGCAGAGAAAGCAAGAAAGAAGAAGAGCTTCCAGAATCACATCAATGTCAGCACCCTGCCCATTTTCCCAGTGAGAGGGATTTTGAGGACATCCATGCACATCCTTCCTCTGCCCTGGTGGCACCGTGCCTGCAGCCTTACACAGCTCTGCTGATAGTGATGGCATGAGAGAACTGCAGTCAGGCAGGGGGAAGGCAAATGTTTTATAGTTCACACAGACTTGTTTTGGTGGTCTGAAATTAAGTTAGTGTTGAAAGTGTGGTTTTTAACCAGAAATACGATGCTGATCTGGCTGCTGCAGCTACACCTTCCCTCCAGGGCTGTGTGGATGGTGAGGGCTGGCAAGGTCACCGAGGCAAAGACACTGATATTCCTTTTCTAGCACTGCAAGTCACTTCAAAATTAATGTTTAGACACTGTTGACAGAACTCATCAGTGACTCACAGCAGACTTTTCAGTTATGGTGTTTTAACAGCGACCTGCAAAACCAGTGTAAGCATTGTATGTTTGCTTGCAAGGGATACAGTAAGAAATATTCTAACCTCTTAACATTTACCCAGGCTGAATCAAATGTAATGGAGGACTCCACTGTTGGATGAACTAAGGTAACTTCTCTGCCAAAGACCACAAAAAGCTCCAGAATGCAGCATGTCTGCCATGACCTGGAACTGTGTCTACCCTTCAGGATTCTAAAAGCCACTTGGAGGTTTCTGTTGATTCAGCAGAGGTTCATATTGTGCTTGTCCTGTGTGATTAGGACAGTTTGGTGTCAGCTGTACAGGGCAGAAGCACCGTGAGCAGTGCAGGCAGAGGAGCTGATAATGACTCACCCTGCACAGTCCTCGTTTCATTTTGTCAGTGCCAACATGAAGAAGTGGTGATCCTTGTTAGTCTTCAGACTGAGAGCAGTACAGAGCCTGTTCCCAGCACTTCAGGAGCAATAACTCTCACTCTGTGCACCTCTGAAGTCCCACACTGCAGTTCAGAGGGGTCTGAATAAGTGATGCATGTGCTTCATAGTTTCCCCTCTTGCTTAATTTAAAGTTTACAAATTACTGATATGTGTGGCCCTGACAGGCTTAGCTTAACCCAGCTCACCGATGCTTTTGTGTGTAAATTTATCTGGGACTGAGAGAAATACATCTGTGTGCTTGACTTTCTACTGTCCATCTGCCTGGCTGGTGCAGTGGGTAATGCAGTGGCAGTCTCTGTGTTTTGTTTTTTCTGGTTTTGTTTTCCTTTATTTTAGCAGCCCTGGAGGATGGTGTGCCTGCTTTCCCTCTATCTCAGGGTTTAAATTGCTTGCATTAGGTTGTTGCTTGCTCTAAGGATGTTTACATGCACATTGCTGACCCCTCTGAAGAATGGCTTGAAGCTGTGCAGAAAATTTACTTCCCTGTACACATTATCCTACACTGAGCACACAAACACAAGGATCAGTCCAGCCCAGAGCCTGGGGCTGCACACACTGAGCAGGGATGGCTGCAAGTGCTTTTTAATGGCTTTTAGGCTGCTGCTGTGGTGGGACAGCTGTGTGATGGTGAGACATGCCCCTCCTGCCCCAGCCCAGGGCTGTGACTTCCCTCAGAGGGATGTGGAGATGTTGGTGTGAATCCTTTGGGGTGTATTTCAAACTTCTCTCCTGTCTCTTGGGAGCTGTTGTGGAGGACAGCTCCAGATCCATCCCATGTGCATTTCAGTGTGTTTCTGAAGGAATGTGTCCTGGTTGTGTCCCAGCTGGCAGCTCACCCCCGCCGTGGGGTGGGGGTGAGAACTGGCAGAGTTAGAAGTGAGAAAACTCACGGGTTGAGAGAAAGAGTTTTAAAAGTAAAGCAAAAACCCTGCAAAGCAAAACAAACCAGGGAATCCATTCCCTGCTTACCACTGGCAGGCAGGCATTCAGCCTTCCCAGGAAAGCAGGGAAGGTAAATGTCATCACTCCAAAAACCCCTGCTTCCTCCTCCTCCCCCCAGCTTTATGTACAGAGGGCAGCAGCACATGGTCTGGGATGTCCCTGGGGACAGCTGTCCTGCTGTGTCCCCTCCCAGCTTCCCATGCACTGCCTCCTTCCTCTCTGAGGGCAATGCAAAAAGCCTTGACTCTGGCTAAACCCTGCCCAGCAGCAACAAAAACATCCCTGTTTTATCAACACTTCCCAGCACAAAGCCAAGTCACAGCCCCTTACCAGCTCCTGTGAGAAGATTAACTCCACCCCAGCCAAAAGCAGCACAGAGAGCAGTCCCCATGGGTACCTGCAGCAATGGACAGAGGGTGTTTTCAGAGGAAAGGGAGGTGCCTCTGCAATTCTAATTTTAAGTTACCCAAGTCCCAGAAAGAGATGAGATTTAAGTCCCTTTAGCAATGCTCTGTTAGATTGGATTTTGCTGTTTGCTGGTGGGTCTGAGTTTTCCTCTTTTTCTCTAGGTTGCCTGAATTCCCTGCTGGCTTTGTCTGGGTTTGATTTGGGGTGCTGGGCTCCCACAGTCACAGTGGATGTTGTGAGGTTCAGAGTTGCACTGTGTGTTTTTCCTTCTGGATCCAATCCCTGGACATTCTGGCCATGCTCTCCTCAGCAGTGGTGGATGGGGTTTCCACAGCAACTGCTTTTAAGGGATTTTCACATGTTTAATCCCAGGAAATGGCAGGAGGGACCGTGGCATTGTCAGTGATTCTCCTGGTGTGTGCATTCAGTACAGAACACTATAAACAAGAGACAAAAAAGTCCTTAGATACAGAGATTTCAGACCTGCCAGTTGTTCCTGAGCCCATTATGATACTTGTGCAGAAGGCTAGCGCTCAGAAAGTTGGCAAAAGTCTCCTGGCAAAGAGGTGCTCTGGTCTGTGAGAGCTTTCCAGGACTTTTCCTGGCAGAGGAGGAGACTGGTCAGTGAGCTGGCCTGGCAAAGAATTGTTCTTGCAAAACAGAGGCAAAAATTTCACAGGATGGCAGTGTGCTCTGGTGTGGGTTATTTAGTGGGAATGATTAGAAGGGGGGGCATTATCACCAGGCAGGAATTTGCAGGAGAACAGTGATGTTTAATGGGACAGCTGGAAAACCACAAAGCAGGTTAAGCAAATTAGTTTGATATTTATGTTTGTGAGTGCAGGTGAGCCCTTCCATGACAGGAGTGTGTGGTTTTTCACCAGCTCAGCTGCTCTGGGGCTGCATTTGCCTTCCCTGCATGATGTGAATCAATAAGGCTTTTGCAGTGCCTCTCATGACTCCCCTTCAGCAAGTGTGAGTCTCCATCCTGAGCAGTCAGAGGTGAGCTGGAGACATTGGATTTCTGGGCATCTTCATTTGCTGACTTGTTTTCAAAGCACCCATGGCTTGAATTTCAGGAGCAACATAATGAAATAGAATCTCTAATTGGGTTCAGCAGCAAGAGTCTTAATAGAGGACCTTTTAAATCTTATTTTGATTTTATTCAGGTGTGGTAGTGTCTCATTAATAACGATCCTGCAGTAGGTCTCCCAGTACATCCTATTTAATTAACAAAAAGGCTGTAAGATGTATTGGAGGTTTTCAAAATAATAATGGGAGATTTTAGTAGATTCTCTGATTAAGAAATAATGTTCTGCATATGTGATGGTGCCTAGAAAAATATCACTTAACAGACACAGATAAAGTTCTGAGACAAGCAAAACTCACTTCCTCCCTCACCCCTTTCAGGCTAAAAGCCACTTTGTTGTGATGATCTTACCTAAAGGGAGATGTTTAATTTCCTCTTACAGGAAAGGGAGGCTGCTGTGGAAAGGTTTCATTTGTTGTGTATTTATTATATATCCAATTTTTTGTTGAAAAGGCACCATATGTGAGGCAAAAGAAGGACCCTTATTTTGCTGATGGACAAAGGAAAAAGGACTGGCATAACAAAGAAGCCATAAGGAGGGACTCAGAGCGTGTAGGTATGTAAGATTGCTATAAAAGTGTTTTAATACAGATTGTAACTTTGATTTTATTTGGTAGGCTGAGGGTAGAACAATATGTTCAATTTTAGGGTCAAGGTGATGTTCTTGACATGATGCAGCATTAAAGCCAATTCATCTGTTAATCCTTTAAGTGTGTTGATCCCAGTTAAATTCCTTTTTCCTCAACTCCACAATGGCTATTTTGAGGTGCAAATTATCACTTAAATCTTGGTGTTTTTATGACAGGTGGAAAATTGTTTTTTAAAAAACTTACCCCCCTCCCTCAAAAAAGTGTGCATGTACCTCTCCCAAAAAATGGGAAATCCAGAAAGGGGGAATAAGAAAAACGTTCTGGACTGTAACAGTCATGCAAGTCCATTCCATAATTCTGGGGTTTGTCTTGCATTGCAAATAAGGCCCATTTTGAATGTCACAGCTTTACACTGATGTGTTTGCAAGGGCTCTTCCCTTCAGTGCAGGAGCACAAATCCATCTGTGCTGAGAATTCCAACAGTGCTGAGGTGTTCAAACCACATGGATTCTTCCCACTGTGAAACAAAAGGCATTCTGTAGATCTTCCAGAGCATTACCAAAACACCTTCATCTGTTTCTGGTGTTAGAAGGAAGATTTTTACCTTGGATTTGCACAGCTGAGTGGTTTGTAGCAAAACTGCTTATCAGATAAAATTGTTAAATTGACGTGGTTGACCCGGTGCTAAATGACACAGAGCACAAAACTCATAAAGTAATGTTCAAAGGACTCTAAGATGCTCTTTTTTCTGCTATATAGATTAGTTTCTGGCCCGTTAAGCCCTAATTAGCAGCAATGATCTGTATTTACTTTCTGTCTATCCACAGGAAATGGAGAACAGGGAAAACCTTACCCGATGACTGATGCAGAGCGAGTGGACCAGGCATACAGGGAAAATGGCTTTAATATCTTTGTGAGTGATAAAATCTCTCTGAATCGTTCCCTTCCAGACATCAGGCATCCAAAGTGAGTATACAGTTTGCATTCCTAGGAGTGAAGCTTTGCAAGCCCTAAATTACCACCTCTACAGGAATGTGTTCTTTTTTATTATGGGCTCTTGTACCTTTGTTCATAAAATCCCATCTTTGCACAGCTGGGTCCTGGTATTTCCTTAATAAAGGACGGTGTACAGTAATTTAAGTGGGAAATAGAAGAGATCAAATCTGGGGGAAAAATTGTTTTTTGATTTCAAAAGACTTAAAATTGCCACAAACTTGAAACCCTGCTCATAAGAAATCTTTAATGTAACCCTGAGGTTCCACTTATGCTGGCCACTAGCTGCAAATGACTGTGGAGTGCTCAGGAGCAGAAAAAGATGTGAGCAGCTCAGTTATGTATGAAGAATTTTACCAGGTTTATGGATTATTTTTGTGGACATCTTCCTCATAAAAGCAACCTCATCAGGGTTTACAAGTAGAAATGAGTTCCAATTGAATACTGACTTTAGGGTTCATCTGGTTTTGGACATTATGCTGTAGGATGGGGTTGAACTGGATTTTGGTCAAGCCAGAAGTTTTTCTCTTGCAAAAGTGCATCAGGTAAGACTTAGCCCTTGTTTATACAAAGCTGAGAGGTTTTTAAATACTGTTTGTGAGGTTCTTAATCTGAAAGCATTGTTAGACATTTGAATCTAAGATTCTTTTGTGTAAAGCTGTGTTTATCACAGTTTAGTAAATCTGAATTCAACATCTACTTTATTCACAAGGTACAAGTTCCAGAAGTCAGGTTTTATAATTTGTTAACTGCACAATTGAAATATTACCTCTTCAGCTGTCACACCAACTAATCAAATACACTGGCTTGATGCCCTTTCTCAATATAAACACATAAAAAAGTAGTGAGTGTAGCTCCATAAATATTTTAGGCATGCAGCTGAAATGTTTAAACATAGAGATAAATCAGGTAACTGAAGATATTTGTGGATCAGTCCATGCTCATGTCTTAGCAAATACAGTTTGAGTTTGCTAATCTAAATTCTACCTGGCCTCCATTTACAGGGTCTACCTTGGGCTCTGGGAAATGAAACATCAGATAATGCCAGTATTTTGTTATCTGAGGGTTAAATGTGTTACCTCACGTGCTCCAGTGTTTCCTGAAATTGCCAACTCAGCGTTGCTAATTCTGCTACTTAAACTTTTGTGAAATGTGAAACTTCTAACTCCAGCCCCAGCTAAAATTAATAAGTGAAGTGAAGGGACACCAACAACTTAAGCTGTGATTAATGGTGCTCTTGCAGTGGTTTGCTTGTTGCTTGACAAATCCTTTCCCCCAGCCCAGCAAACTGTAATTGTGGGGGCCTGGAGGAGTGGATAAACAGCAGGTGCCTGATGGGTGCTGGGATGAGCTGGGCAGGGAGCAGGGTTACCCATGGTGGGGATGTGCAGAGAAGGAATTCACAACTGGAAAGGTCTGCTGTGCATTCTCTGTGCCCATTAAAAAAGATATACATGAAATGGTATGGTTTGTGTTACTGGAGAGGTTGAGGAGGGCAGTTCATAACAAAGTTAGGCTGAGACCTAGCCATAAAGTTACAAGTCCATAAAGAGTATTGCAGAAAGGAGGGAGCTGTGTTTTAGAGCCTCTTACAGGCAGTGAGGACTGTCAGGAGGATGTGTGCTGGGGAAAAATGCATTGCCCTAAGCTTTGGGGCCACAGCTGGGCTTCTCCCCAACAGCTGCCCTGGCTGGGGAAGGGCAAAGAAGCAGCTGATGTGTGAGATGGTTTGTGGACTTTAAAATACCAAACTGTGTCTGCTTTCTGTTAATTGTGGGACTCAGGGAGCTGGGGCACAGCATGTACTGGATCTGCCTGGTGCACACATACAATTGTTTGTTTCAACAGTCATGTCTTCCCCTGATAACAGTTCCTTTAGGCTCCTCTAGGGTTTTTAATATTAAATACTAATTTTGCAGGTCTTGTAAAGCAATTGTAGATACAGTAGCTGGAGGGAAGCAATTTCTCTCCACGCTTAATGGTTAAACTTAATAACTAAAGTTTTCCACTTGTTAAAGTTAGTCAGGAAATGAGGATTCCAGTTTAAGAGTTAGAAACAATTCAAGGGCTCCTGGTTCATATTGGAGCAGAACTGTAGCTAGTAGCTGTTGGAAGAAGGTTAGGGTGGCAATGCCAAGGGCTGGATGAAAGCAGTCCCTGCAGCTTCAGTTTGCATCTTGCATCTGTGCGTTGCAGCCACAGCTTGCAGGCTCTTGGCAGCATCCCAGGACAATTCATTACACCCAGAATAAGTTACTGTCCTCTCACACAGGCACCAGAGTAACTTCCTGTAGGCACAGATGTATTGAGCTTGTATAACATAGGTACATCCTTCTCTGTGCCCTGGGAAAGGTACCAGGGAAAAGCTGCTGCTGCCAGAGCTGCTCTCATTCCTGCCTGCCCTTCCGGGGGCCAGGGCAAGGGATTGCTGCCTGTGTGCATGGGATTGTGCACAGAGTGACAGCCTGCACAGCAGCCTGGGGCTGTGCAAGGGACAGGGACCTCCCTGCCCTGCTCCTGGGCACAGGCAGCTGGTCCTGCTGGCACTGTCACGGTACCCTCCACACCCCTCCATTCACACAGCACACACTGGTTTGTTCTGGACACAGGGGGCTCCAGGGATGGAAGAGATTTTTGACCCCCACTGAAGAGCTACTGGGTGTTTTTTAACTATGTTGGGTCGCTGTGTGGCCTTAGAGGTTACCTGTTTAACCAGGTGTAAATCCACTTATGGCCACACCTGCAGGAAGGTAAACACTGCACTTCATACTGCAGAATTTTATTTGTGAAACTACCTTGAAACCAACCAACAAGGCAAGAGTTCATTACCCCTGTTTCAAAAGTAAGAAAATTAATGCACTCTGCATAATTTTGAGGAGTAAAGAAGTTTACTAAATTTACTTTACTAAGTTGCTTGCTGACAATTAATATGGAAGTGCTGGTGTGTTTTGGGTGTTTTTTGGTGTGTCTGGTGGTTTCTGGCAGCACCTTTTGACTTGCTCTGTGTGTGTCCAGCTGCAAGAACAAGCTGTACCTGGAGAAGCTGCCAAACACCAGTGTGATAATCCCCTTCCACAACGAGGGCTGGTCCTCCCTGCTGCGGACGGTGCACAGCGTCCTGAACCGCTCCCCGCCCGAGCTGGTGGCAGAGGTCGTGCTGGTGGATGACTTCAGTGACAGAGGTAGGATGGTTCTGTGTGACATCCCCACCAGCCTTCCCTACCCAAGGGACCAGTGCACTTGGAAATATGTGTGTAATGACCTGAGGGTTTTCACTTGCCAGCAGCAGAGCTCTGGGCAATCTTGCTCCGGTATATTTGAAAGCAGAAAATTCATGTTCCATATTCAGGGTGTGCTGGTTTAGCTGCTGCTGGCATGGACTGTCCTATGTCCTGCACAATGTCAAAAGCCAGAGAAGCTGGTTTCAATATTCAGTTAAGGGCCTGTGTAGCCCTTAATGTAAAATGTTAAATGTTGACTCCTGGAATAAGAAAAAAAAGCAAGAGATGGGAATAGCTCACTCCTTACATTCCCTTTCTTTCTTTCTTTCTTTCTTTCTTTCTTTCTTTCTTTCTCTCTTTCTCTCTTTCTCTCTTTCTCTCTTTCTCTCTTTCTCTCTTTCTCTCTTTCTCTCTTTCTCTCTTTCTCTCTTTCTCTCTTTCTCTCTTTCTCTCTTTCTCTCTCTCTCTTTCTCTCTCTCTCTCTTTCTCTCTCTCTCTCTTTCTCTCTCTCTCTCTCTTTCTCTCTCTCTCTCTTTCTCTCTCTCTCTCTTTCTCTCTCTCTTTCTCTCTCTCCCTCTTGCCTTGTGCTTTGTTAATTAAGCTGTGCTTTGCCTTGTGTTTTGCACTCTTGCTGTGGTGGAAAAGGCAAGTAAAGGAGGAGTCAATGCTCCTGTCATGTAGACATTGCATAAGGGGAGCAATCCCATGGAAACTCCTCTGACCAGTGTTGAAGAGGGCACAGTGACTTTGAGGGGTTATGGTCAGATCCAGTTACTCTGTTTTCTCCTTTACATTTACTATTTAGCTTTATGAGCTGCAGAGTTCAAGCCACTGATATTACTCAAGTGAGGCAAAAGAGATTTCTGCACACATCCTAAAGGATACATCTCCAAAAACCTGACATCTAGGAAGCTCCTAAATGAGCTTGGAAACAAGCTTGTGAATATTTAGTGCTCTGCCCTGTACTGGCTTCCAAATAGGCACTACCCAACAGCTGTAGTACTTGGCCTGAAGTTGTTCTCTCATTAGTTTGCAAGCAAGGCATGCTGCATTGAACAAATCAATGTTACATGAAATAAGGATTTCTTAAGAGAATTTTCAGGCTAAGGTGAGCAGAAGGAAAACCCACCTTCCTGACAGGGTCTTTTTATTGCTACTCAGTCTAGAAGCAAATTAGACAAGCTCATGCTGTAACCACAAGTGAATTGTACAAATGGGTTTCTTTTCAGAGAAGTGGAAGTAATGAAATCTGGTTTCCTGTGGGTCTGTTTTCCTTGTTCTTTAGATGTGCCCTGACCAGGTGAAAGAGCCATCCTCCTGGCTCCACCCCTGCTCCTCAGCCTCTACCTGTGCTGTTTGTCCAGCTCACTCTTCTCTGTGTCACCTGCCTCTGATAAGACAGAAACTCTCCTCCCTTGGTCATCCATCTTTCATACAAAGGTTGCAGGAAGTAGCTGGGATTAATTTGTGTGCAGCATCTATTTATAAATGGATATAAAAGACTCCAGGTGCTGGACAGAAGGCTAAATTGTGAAGGGAAGATAATAACACTCATGCAAAGAGAGTGTGTTAATAAAAACTGGTGTGGAGTTTCTCTTTGGGGTGGATTTTTCTTGTGGTTTTTTTTTTTTTTTTTAAATCACTATTTTCCTGCTAGCACAGTTGATTTCTGCACACTGGGACAATTGCTGGTTAGGATGAAGCATCTTTCCTTCAGTGCTGTCAGTTCTGTATCTGTACTTTTCTTCCTCAACCACACTGGGGTTGGCTGGCACATCCCTCAATGGGCTTAAATAGACCCTTAGTCTTGGGGGGCTCTTAAATCCTAATCACATGATCTTGACTTGAAAGGCTGGTGGTTATAAATTTCTGGTTGTAATTTATCCATTGTTAAGACAAAACAAAAAAAAACCCAAACAAACAAAACAAAAAAAACCCCAAAACCTAAACAACAAACACTTCAACCCAGTAACTGAGAATTGATAGTTTAATGCATCAAACTGAAATGCATGAAGGAGCAGAAGTTCCAGGAAAACTTTTATTTGTATCTTATATGTTTGAAAAGAGAACATTCTTGGATTTGGACTGTTAGGCAACTGCTCTGGTTATCTGTTTCTTATGATTAAATTGGGCAGATAATAAGAACTCCATGTCCAGGCTGATGATCATCACAGCTGTGCCACAGAACTGGAGAGCAGTAAAAAGAATGAGAAGAAATTTCTTGATTTTTTCTTTGCAAATCATAAATGATTGGTCCTCTGCATTGTCTGCAAAGTATTCTGTATTGTCCTCAAGAATCCTGTGCTTCTGTTTGAAATAATAGTCCCCGAAATTTGTAGCAGCATCTTTTAAAGTTACAGAATCACTGTTGGATGTAGTGGCAGAAGAGGCCAGGTCTGAGATCAGAGGAGCATAGTAGGAACAGTAAATGTCATCTTCTTCCCTGAAGAGATCAGTAAATAGTCACCATAAACTCCAGTGAAAAGCCAAGGATGGAAAGGATAATCACTCAATAAAAATCTATTATTAATTTTTTTATGGAGATGTTACTCTGACAGGATGAAACGTTGGCTCTCTCTGCTGTATCTCATGCTGGCCTTTCACTCAAGGGTTGTCTAAACAGACCTCCAGAACTTTAATAACTCTTTAAAGACTATTCTTCAATAGCTTGACCTTCCCTGGCAAGGAGACTCTGTCTCTCTCTCTCCTGCCAGCATTTCTTGGGTGCTGACCTGTGCTGGGTTAAATGTGCTGGGGTTTGCCAGCTGCCCTTGAGGTGCTGGAGTGCTTCTCTCTTGTTCTGCTGTTTCACTGCTTTCTGGGAATGGTGATGTTGGTGCTGATCCATCAGCCTCTTTCATCCCTGTGTCTCATGGAGAATCTTTGCTGCACATGAAGTAAAGAGGGCTTTGGTACTAAAAGAAATAGTAAGTGTGGAAACCTGGCTACTGCAAAGAGTGTTTTTCCTGACAGATGTTATTTTCATATGGTTTTCATCTGGTTTTAAGCTTGAGTGTAAGGAATTTTTGGTGTGTCTACGAAGAGGGCTGAGAAGTTGGCTGACAGAGTGACAGGAGAGTGAAGACAGATTTCTGGGTTAGTTGGTGGCTGCTGTGGTCTGCAGCAAACCTGAGGGGCAGCAGTGGCTGTGCATTATTGGAGCTCCTGGACAGATGAATCATCATCTGGACGTGTCAGCAGCCATTTATTTCTTAATTTGTTTGAAAGAGACAACTCTGTGACCTTTAGCAATAAACATTTTTCATCCAAAAAATGCTGTCCTGATGACAGCACATCTTAACAGGGAGCAGCAAAAGCTTTACAAGTCATGTTTTTTAAAATGTTTCCTTTGCTTTGTACTTGGAAAGTCAAAATGTCCTGGAACAACTTGCTGTCTGGAATGGTTTGGGTTTTTTTGTATGCCTGCAGTATAATGCAAATGGTCCAAATCTAAAAAAAGGTTAGAGCCTTACCTCACCCAAATTTTGTGCAGGATTCTGTGTCAGGCAGAGTGCTGTGGGAAAGGCTGCCTGTCTGTGGGGTCAGTGGCTGTGGTGGCTCCATCCCCTTTGCCTAGAGCTGCAGTTATTGTCACCTCCAGCAGTCCAGCAGCTCCTTCTGACACTTAAATCTTTCTCTGTGGGGATTCCCTTGGTGGGCTGGGTTGATTTAAAAGGAGCTGCTTTCCATCATGTGCCATTGGTCACAGCAGAGTCAATATTGCAGGGCTGGTTTTTACTTTCTCTACTGCTGTCAGTGCAGCATTGCATTAAGACTGCTATACTGTTTTTTTTCCCCACAAACATGATTGAGAGTGATGTAAGAACTTTCTCCCCTGTTCAGAACACTTGTAGGAATTTTCTGTGCAGAAGAAAATAGGTTTTATTGAAGAGGGAGACACCAATTCAGCAAACTCCTGTTGGAGAGTAAGAATTAACCTGCCCAGCACTGGCTGCTTCTTCCTGCATGGTACAGAGAACTGCCAGAGAGCCACAGGCTGACCTCCAGGGTTTGATGAACCTCAGCTCTTGCAGGGTGGTCCAAAATAATGCCTCCCCTTCTGGATAAGCAGAATTCTGAATGCAACATATGTGAATTACCACTCTACAATTCCTGATCATAAAAACTTCCAGCTGTGGCAGTCCTGTGTGGATTTGTGGCTTCACTTTTAATGTCTATAGCTATTCTTTCAGTCTAATAGGTTAAATTAAACCTTTCATATGCTGGCTTGCAGGATACTAATTGCATCCCTTCAAGCCTGTTGTTACCAGAATGGCCCTAAGTAAACTAAAATGTTTTTTCCATGTGTATCAGTTTTCTCCTGGGGACTGTCATGTGAAATTTGTTTCCTTTTGGAATATCTAATTACCATGCTGCTGGGTGGGAATTTGGTTCTATTCTATCATTAAAATGGGAGGAGGAGAACTGAAGTGGAATTGCAGGTCAGTTTGTAACACTGTGGGTTTTTCTATCAGCTCTGATGGCATTTTGTTATTGATAGCTGGCCCCAAGTCACAGTCAGGCAGTTCATGGTTCTTCAGGGTCTGCTTCAGTCCCTGGGCCTGCAGCAGAATTGCTGTGGTGAGAAATGGAGCTGTTCAGCTCTAGTGTCTGTCTTGTGCTAAATGAATTGTTGGTCTCCACCTAATTCTTGTAGCTTGTGAGCACCTCTGCTGTAAAAGCTGTCTCTGTGTCTGCATGAACAGATGTAAGGCTGTCCTCTGTCTCAGTAATGAATGATCAGCCCTGAGCTGGGGGAGCAGGGGATGGCACAGGGATGCAGGATGCTTGTCAGAATGTTCTTTGCTTTTCACCTGGTACATATTTGGTAGCCCAGCACAGCAGTGGAACATCAAACACTCCTGGTGAAAGGCAGAAGGCAAACTCCTTTGTTGTGGAGGAGGGGTCTCTTACAAGTGCAGAATCACAAACAGTTGAGTTTGGAAAGGAAATCTGGAGGTCATGTAACCCAGCCCCTCTGCTCAGCTACAGCAAGTTTCTCCAGATCTTATTATTCACTCAAATTTTGAAAATCTCCAAGGATGGAGGTGATGTCTCTTGGGAACCTGTTCTGCTGTTCAGTCACTCTGTCAGTGACCTAGTTTTAAAAAAAGTAATTAAAAAATACCTTATGCTTAACCAGCATTTCCTGTGCTTCACTTTGTGCCCAAGAACTCCCAGGTCCTTTTCTGCAGAGCTCCTATAACTTATCTAAGAAACACCTGTAAAAGAATACCTCGAAAACAAGCTAATTGTTTGCATTTATGTGCTTCTGGAGCAAGCTGATATCATGGATTTCTCAGCCTTTCCCCTAATGTCAGGCATGGTAGGATTTTTACCTTTTCACCCTTTGCAGCAATGGAAATTTAAAAATTATTCAAGACATTTGAAGTTTACTGTGTGCAGGAAGCTGTGACTTAATTGCTGAATGTCATTAAAAGAAACATCTTGTGGAGTACTTGGGGCTGGCTGTGTGCTCAGAGGAAAGGGTACACACCACACAGGGTTTATCTTATTTTATGGCTGAGCTTGACACAAATCAGTGATTGTGGCTAAGTGCTTGAATTTCCCATCAAACTCATGCTTCAGCATTCAGTTATTTGCATATTGAGTGACAGCCTGTTCTTACTTGTTTTTAAGATTACTTTGGTAAAAATGACAGTGTTTTAGAACAAATGTTGTCCCTTGTTGAAGAAGAGAACTGCAGCATCAGTCATCTCCAAAGCATGAGTTACATGCAAAGCACTGTGTTGGTACAATAATAAAGCTGGATGTGGCAGCACTGAAAATACTGCAGTCTCCAAACATCAGGATTGTTCTGGAAGTGTTAACCCAGCTGGGCCCTCTGCCCAGGGTGTTGCATGTCTGTACAGTGGCAAGATGGGAAATCTGAGCATCCTTCCCAGAGCAGCCGGGCAGAATCTGCACCTGGCACTGGGAGGCCACAAAGCTTTCAGCCAAGGCTTGGAATGTGTGTGACCCAGGATGACAATGACAAGCCCAAGGGTTGGAATGTGTGTGACCCAAGATGACAATGGCATTTGCAAAGTGAACCCTCTGGCCTTTACATTAAACACCCCCTGGTTTAGGGAGTGGCTGTCCAGGAGGCTCTGTAAATACATCCTTGGCTGCAGTGCATTTCAAGGAGACAATTTTGTTCTGAGGAATGTGTATGGGAACTCATTTTCCTTTGGGTGGTCATTATGGAGATTTTGGATTTCAGCTTCATCTTCCAAGACTACTCTGCTACCTTGAACCTCATCTTAATTTGTGAAAACTTTTTTTAGGAGTTTATTCTATTTATATGTTCAACCATTTTAATTTTTCTTTTAATTCCTTCCCTATCAGAGGGGAGACACAACCAAATCCTTCTTTTTCCCTTGACAGATAAATCCCTGTGACATTTTAAACCTCTCTTTATATTGCAGTACAGGTAATTCTGGAGGTATGGGATGATCTGAATGGAAAACCAACTGTGAGTGAGGTAACTTGGCTGAACCATGAGCAGCATAATTTGGTCTGGAGGGCAGAAGTCACTGAGTAATGTAGTGAGGGAGAAGGCCAGGGGTGATTAATGTGTCATTTGGTGCAGCAGCAGGTATATAACAAATACAGCTCTGTTCCATTAACCACATCTGCCAGGCCTTAATTGAAAGAAATCATGTTCTGAGTATCTGAAATAGAAAAAGGTTTAATACTTGAATTCTTTTTGATCTTTAAATGGAACAGTAACAGATTTATGCAGCTAAAGAGATTATCTTTTCATCTACAGGCACATGCACTGTAAAAGTAATTTTTTTTTTCCTCTTAAATGCACTGAAGTGCATCTGGTTAGTACATCTCAGAATATGGAGTGACTGTGCTTAGGACAAAGTGATGACAGCCTTTCTTGCTGAATTATCAATATTTTCATCTTAAAACTTCTTACCAGAAAACATGGAGAAAAGAAGAAAAAGCCAAGCTCTTTTGGGCCAACTATGCTTTTCCACAACCCTTAAGTGTTACTTTCAAGGTCTCACATAAAAGTTGTGCTAAATATTGTCCCCAAACAACTGATAGAAAGATTATTTTTGTAAATTAAGTTGCAGAATAAAGAGGATTTTTTTCCTCGTTAGAATTCATTGCAGACCACTTCAGATCTCTTTAGACTCATGAAAAACGTCTTTGAAGTAACAGCCAGTGAGACAGATCTCCCTTTGGGTGAGTGGGAGAAGGTTGGTTCTTCTTGGATGGAGAGATGTGAAATTTCTGTCCCAAGCTGCAGCATGAGTCCCAGGGAGCACAGCAGAGCAGGGACATGAGTGTAGGAGTGAATTGGTGAACTCACCAGCATCCTTTTCCATAGTGAGCACCAAAGGGAGCAATAAAATAAAAGCTGGTGCAGACATCCCATTTTTGTTTATGAGAAGAGAGTAATTTGTTATTCTCCATTTCTGGCAGTGTCCTGTGAGTGTGGGATACTTTAGATAACAGTGACAAAGTCTGCTTTGGATCAGAGTGAGATGTGGATGAAATTCAACTTTGTTTTCCCTTCTTTCAGTATCCATTTTTAATGTGTTTTTAATGTCTGTACTCGTGTATTCCCTTCATAAAGGGATGTCTAAAACCTGCACTGTTCATTTGGCAATGGCTGGGGAACATTCAAAGTTTATTCTCTGGTGTTTTAAGAAGTGCCTGTTGTAGTTGTTTACTGCAGTTTTGTTTGTGACAGCCTAAATTAAGCAGTTTACTTTTCATCATCTTGTATTTATTTCTCTAAGATCAGATGCTGTGGCTGAAAGATTCTTCTAGAAAGGAAATGAGGTGGCTCTAAAAGGTCGAGTGTACCGTGACCTCTTTCTCAGCTAATTATTGTGTAGTGAAGGATGTCTGGCAGTCTAAAGTTTAAAAAAATAAATAATTGAGGAGCAGAGTTTCCATTACAGCTCATTAAATAAATCTCAGTGCATTGCTTGCTACTAAGAAACCCTACACATGTAGCTTCTGTTAGAGGAGCTTTGCAGGAAAAGAGCTTTAATTTCATTCTCCTCACCTTGAAGTACATGTCCTCATCTGCTAGGAGTCAAAAATCTAGATATCTGCCAGCTGCAGTGCAAATCAGCATTTTAATGCTTTACAGCTGCTTCTCTATAGAAGTTAATTAGAAATGTGATTCAAACACCCTCTGCCCATGTATGATATCTATTACTGGTAATCATAGTTTCTGCTATTTAAACCTGCATTTGGAGTGGTATTAACAAAGCAGCTGTTCCACACAGGGACTTTGATAAAGGTGGAAACTTCTTCACTCTTCAAAAAGCATTTGGGCTTCTTCAAAATTGGAAGCTAAATGCTGCTTCAACTGAAAAATAAAAGTGGATAAAGCAAACCACGTTCCTTTTCTAGTTTTAATTGCAGTTTTGTTTTCTTAGTAAAGAAATGCCACACAATTCTCTCAGTGTAGCATCAGTTCCTGAGGAGCCCTGCTGCCTGTTCCCCACAACAGGGATGCACTGATAGAGCCCCGCAGTTTAACTCTGCTGGCCAGGGGGAACCCAAAGCTCCAGATTTAAAAGCAGGGACTGCAGCTATCAGTCCTGCCCTGTCCTCTGTCACCCAGATAAAAATAATGTGTTACTTGAGAATGGTGTTGCCCACAAGATGGCTTAGTTTTGGTATCAGTACAGCTGTAAACAGGCTGGATTTGTGCTTCAGGATTTAATAGATTTATTGACCTTTCTAGCAGATGTCACTGACTTACTGTGATAACTGCATTTCTTGTGAGTAAAGTAAACCAGAGTGTTGGGAACTGATGGTGAAGAGGTCTAGAAGAAGAGTAAAGTATGAGTTTGTAAATGATACTTCTGGCCGGCGGAGTTTGTTACTGCAAGTCACTTGTGTGTGTTCTCCCTGCAGCTGTATTGCTATTTTTTTTCATTTGCCAGATACATTGTTTTCTGTTCTCTGACACACAGACTACAGGACAGACCTCCTTCTGCTTTGTCATTCATGGTTGTTAATGTTCAAGCATCATTGTAGGACTGAAGGATTAGCAGTTAGTTTTCCAATACACCAAGTTGGCTGCAACCCCAGAGCAAAAACTTTGTAGTTCTCTGCTATTAATTTTAGGCTTCATAGTTGTTCTTCCTCACTTAGACACTGGAGATCAGAGCCTGTGGGACCCCAAGGGGTGCATTCCTACCAAATCAAAGCCACTTTCAAGTGAGTTACATCTCAGGCCTAATGGACTGTTCTCTAACAAGACAAAAGTCTGGAGCAGATTTCTCTGTCGATCCTTGTGCTCTTTCTGGAATATTTCCTTTTCTGATGATTTGCACAGAGCAAATACTTTCAGACCAAGAAGTTCTTTGCCTCTATCAGCACTATTCATGTACAAAGCCAACCCTCTGAGGACTGGCTTGTTTTGGCATCTTCTTTTCTTTTTCTCCCCAGCAAAACTCAGTGACTTTTAAGGCTTTAATCTCGCAACTTTGATATGTTCCAAAACGTTTCAGTAAGAACTGCCTTAACACTTCATCTGCCTGCATCTCTTCAAATGATGGCAAGTTTTGCCTTGCTGTTGGTCATGGGCTTTAGGCTGCTGTCACGATACGCCGTGCAGAACAGCACTGGCAGCAGTGGCTGTGTCCTGGCGCACTCCCTGGGCTCAGAGGAGGCTTTGGAACAAACTTCTGAGATGCTTTTGCACCCTCCTTGTCTCTCCAGTGCCAAGAAAGCAGCTGATGGTGTAGGTTCAAAGCAATTAAAGATTTTGAGAGTGCAGGCGTTCCTTTGGTTAAACAACTGGGTAGTCAAAGCTGTGGCTGATGTGGCCCTAAGATGAGTGCAGAGTTTGCTTGGGTTGAAGGCAGTAATTTGGGACAGTAATGCCCTTCCTTGCCAGTCACCATGGCTACATCAAACTTGAGCTGAATATTAAGTGTACTGCAAGGAATTCACCCCTGTTTTGTAGCTACAAAGGCTGTGTAGGCCAAAACCTGCATCTCTCCAGTGTGTGTGTGCCAGCACAGCAGCTCTGAGGTTAAAAGCAATCAACAGGAAATCACTGAGTCACAAAATACCCTCTTTAGATGAAATGTAGTCAACAGAAGAGGAAAAAAACTTAAGTGGGTGCTTTAATCTTGATACATATTTAATGAACTGGGAAGGGAGAAGAGTAGACTGATGAGAATGACTTGACTGTTTCCCCTGGGAGGGATGGGTTCTGGCAGAGGGGGGAAAACTGATCTTGTGTGTTGGCCAGGAGGTCAGTGTGCAGGAATTAAGAGGTGATGCATACACCACGGGTTGGCTGCACTGCTCCCAAGGAACAGGAGGTGTTTAGACCTTTACAGTACGAAGGAAAGATAAGTAAATGGATTTTTCTGGATTCCCTCAGAAAGCAGCGGTTGGAACAGACTCCTTTACAAATTAAACTTTCCTGAGAGATTGAGAGGTTTTGCTGTCACTGAGATGATTGCTCCCTGTGTATTTCCCTGCTTGGAAATGCAGACTACTAAACTTTCCTTGGGGTCTGGGTGTATTTATATACTGATGCCAGTGAGTGTGAATTTTCCCATTTTAAAATTGCACCTTTGTCTCTGCATTCAGTGCTAGTATCTCCTAAAGGGTTCCTGAGTAGGGTTGGGGTGTCTGCTGTAGGGTGGAGGAAGCACTTACAAAGTTCCCTTTGCAAACTGAAGGGTGAATTGATGGCACGGGCAGGACAGCAGAAGTTTATGAACCTGACTTTATCACAGCCCAGGCTCACACCAGTGGTCTTTTCCCCACTAACTCACAACCTGGCTTATTTCTTGGGCACCGTTCTTCCACTTCTGTGCACTTTATTGCACCTGAAACAGAAGCATGATTTGAAACATTTAGAAAGAGAACAAAACCAGTAAGGTTTTCAGCAAACCCTGTTAATCTTTGTTCAAGTCCAAACCATGCTATATTACCATGTGGGGTGGTACACATTCAGCTATTGTCCCATGCACAGAAACCCTTTCCCCCCTCCCAGATGATGTTTTTAAAGTTGTGCTGAGACCCAGCACTGATGCAGAATGGGCAGGGGAAACTGGACCCCCCCTCCCCTTTTGGAGTCCACCCCAGAACTGTAATCAGGGAAGCAACAAATATTAATTCTCTCCCTTCTCAAGCCTTTTCCTCTTTGTAAGAAGATTCAGCTTGGAAAGCTGTGATCAGCCTAATCAGTTTTCTATTACTGAGACTGGTGCTCATAGTACAATTTGTTAAATCAATTTATTATCCTCCCAGCCAGCTTCAGTGATCAGAGCGTGAAAACATTGAAAGAAAATTAAAACTAGTGGAAGTGCTGCCTGTTTGGATAACAGCACATTTTGCTGTTTCAAAGGATTACTCATCTGCACCAAAACAGGGAGAGAAGTTAATTTCAATGATTTAGAATCTTCTATTTCAGGGAGGCCTGGCTTGCACATTATGATGGATTCAGGAAGAAGTATAATTCGTTCTTAAATTGTTAAACAGCACGTTGGGGCCAAGTAGCCAAGTAAAAATGAATGGATTCATTTGTAATCTTCAACAAGCATGTCTGTGTGTGGGAGGGTGGGGATGGCAGGCTGGGGTAACCTGTAAACAAATGCCAGATGCATGCTGGCACTTCAGGCTTTGGTGTTGGAAAGCAGCCAAAATAACCTGCAGAGAAGGGAAATTATCCTTTGCTGCCTAAAATGGAATTCTGCAGATCCTCCAGTCCTGTCCTCCTGTGCCCTTGAGTGGGAGGGGGAGGTTCTCTGGTTTTTCAGAAGGCAGTGGCTCTCCCAAATTCACATCTTCAAGCTTCTGAGTGTAAACTACAGCAAAGCACCTCAGCAGGTCCTGTAGGGCAGAGGGACCTTTGGTGTTACAAATGGATCTGAGTAACATGGGAAGGTGTCTGGGAATGTCTGGGAATGTTTCCTTTTTCTGCAGTGCTGTTGTTCTGGACTGGGTTGATGATACACATCTGGAAAAGGCAGTGGAGCAGCAGATGTGCTGCACAGTGTAAATTCAGAAACCAAAACTGATGGTGTCATATGAACCATGAAATGTTGCACTGGCAGGACAGAAGTGTTTCACTCATAGTTCTTTCACAGGACATAAATCACTTTAATAGTTTCAGTCATGCCTGGTATTTTTATTCTATGGCAAATACTGGTACTCCCTTCCCTGCCAAATACTGCAGAGCTGTTACAAGGGACTATAAGCTATTTAAAAAAAACCAAAAACCAAACCTCCTTGGGCTCTTCTGTCTTGCCCCAGCTTCTGCATATGCTTGTTTTTGAATTTCTTAGATGCCTCTTCAGGTGGCAGAGTACAGTGTTGGAATGCAAAGTCAACTGGATGTGAGGAATCCCAGTCTTGGAAGGTCCTTGCCATGCTACAAATGGTCCCCAGACTGGAGGGATCTGAGGGCAGCTCAGCTTGATGAGGCCAGTGGGAAGAAGTACAGCAAGACCACCACAGAAATTTGACCTAGGGGAAAAAAATGCCTTCTTCTGCAAAATTTAGGGCTGCTTCTGTAAGGCTTGTTAAAGCTTCTCTGCTGTCTTCCCACAGCTTTATTTACAGCTCAAGGTAAAGCAAGCAGTGGTTCTTGACTGGTACTGTTAATGTATACACTGTACATCAACTTTATTGCAAAGTGCATTAGCAAACTACCAGAATAATTTTTAATCTGCAGATAATCTTACTCTCATTTATATTTTTGGGCTGTGTTACTTTGCCCAGCATAGGCACAGCCATTGGAATCCGTCCAGTTCACCTAACAACTTTCATTAAAGAAAATTGCCCTTGTAATAAAAATTACTCAGTGTGACAAGATTCCATAATATTTTTTTTTAAAGCTTCATTAAATTTTTGTAGTAGTTAACGACACTAGTTTGGGTTTTTTAAATTTTCTTTTAAAAGCAAAATTTGGCTTAAATGGGACAATATTTGAAATAGAATGAAATAACTGTTTTCTGTCTGGGTGCATGGAAGCCAGGCCGTGTGGCAGGAATAGCACAAGGATAAGCAAATAAAAAAATCTCTTTGAAAACCACATTTTACTGAGTTTTGTGTATTGTGAGGTTGCTCAGATGTCTATGACTCTTCAGTTAGGCAAAGCAGATGCAATAAGCTCTGCCCACTTGCAGTTCATGATAGAGAAGTCTTAATCTTATAAAATGCAGTGACCAATCATGGATTTTTCTGCAGCACTTGGGAGGAGCATCAGCTCTTACCTGAGCATCACCCTGCAGGAGAGCCCTCAGCAGGTGTGTGCCCTGCAGCAGTGTGAGTGCACAGGTGCTGCTGGAGCCCCTGCAGCTTTTCCTCATTCTCCCAACCATCAGGGATGTGATTCCTGATGTGTGAGGCACTTCAGCAGTGCAGCAAACAGCAGGCTCCTCTCTGCAAGCAAGGAATGCTTTGGTATTTTGTTACTCTGGCAGTGTAGTGCACAAGTGCTGAAGAACCAAACCCAGCTTTTGGGAATGCAGTGAGAAGTCAGTGGATTAGACCTTCTGCTGTCTCTTTCCGGAGTACTTGCCTGAGAAAACTCCATGGCTCCTATGCCTTCCTTTCCCCACTACACTATGAAAACAGGGAAATCTCCATTTTTAGCTGCTTGTTCATCAGTAGGTTCAAATGATCCTGTCCTCAGTCAGTGTAGCAGAGCAGCCATCATCATCCTCACAAGTGATGTGGCCAAGTCCAATGACTCTGTGTTCACCTTCTGGGGGGTGTCAGACCCATCCCAGGGCATTCTCAGGTTTGGTAGCAGGCTGAGCATGCTGTGCTTGTGCCCCTGGGGGAGTCACTTCAGCTGCCCCAGGTGTCACCACAGATGAAATTGCACCACAAACCAGAACAGTTCAGAAAGGCAGGTGATGCTAAAATGGAAATGATGAGCACACATGTGGTAGGCAAACCTCTGGAATATTTCATAGTCTTATTTTCTCATTTTAATCAAAATAAAGAGCTGAAGAAAGGCTCTTTATATTTTCCATTGGTTTGGAGCTGTGGATTTTTTAAGACTTTCCAGTGCTTTATAGATTTGGCTTGAATAATGTAAGTATTGTGTAGTCAGATCTGCCAAGTGTCTTCTGCTATTATCAATCTCTGGCTGTTGTTAGGGAAATCAGACTGAGAGTTGTCTGTGTGACAGTTCCCTCCTTTATTATAACGAGCACCAGCAGCCACTCTCGTGTTTATCTTGTCTTGGGTACATAAAGTAAAGTCTGCATCCTGGTTTGGGCTTAGCTGATTTGTGCTTGAAGTGAGGGTTGTTTGTTCTCTGTGATGAAACAATCTTTTGTGACAAACTAACAATGGCAAGGGATGAGCTCTGATGTTAAACAGTGGTAGCTTTTCTTTTCTTTTCCTTTTTTTTTTCCTCTTCTCGTTTTAAGTCTACCCACTGCCTCAGGAGGAAGGCAGCTGCACTAATAATATGTCTGCTCTCTGTGGAAGGCCCTTATTTGAAAAATCTGTAATTGAGTGGACAAAATTTCTGGTTGCTTGAGAGGGTCTATTCAGAAGAGACCTGAAAAGGATGAGGGAAAAGCACACTAGACATCAAGAAGTCCTAAGGGCTCTATTGAGAGGGAAACCCATGTAGATATTGTGAGACAATTACACTTGTCAGGCAAAACACTAAAGTGGATCTGTGAAATAAAATCCTGGGGAATGTTAAACAAAGCTTTGAACAGGGCAGAGAGCTTTCTGGGAATACCTCAAAAGCAAGGAGGTGTATTTGGGTGATGTTTGAAGGAAGGCACATGATGGCTGCTTCAAAGAGCAGGCACAGAGTGTGTGTTACCACAGGGCTCCTGACCATTCTCACAGCTGCCAGGTCAGCACAAGGGGGAGAGCTCATAACTAGGTTAAATTTATTTGCTCCTTTGCTCTTTTCAGTGAGCAGTTCCAATGCCCAGCCTCCCTGGTGCCCTGATCAGGGACACCTTCCTGCTGCTGGCCTTTCCAGCCCCTGCCTTTCATGCCTCCTTTGGAAGCTGAGGAAGATGTGCTGTACAGAGTAGAGAGGATATGTTCCTACAGAAGGCAAATGCCCTCACAGCCTTATTTGTAATTCAGTGATTGCCTCTAGTCAAGTTTTGTTGTGTGAGATTTTAAGAGTTACTTGCTTAGATGTAAGATGTGAAGTTTTCTCTGGTGAGGCTTCTTTCCTACATTGGTTGCTGACTGCAGTAGGTGGTGTGGGGCATTAATGAACAATCTCTGGCACCCTCTGAATGGGCTTTGCTGTCAAAACTTCAGATGCCTGAAAGATCAACCCATTAGTGATGAGGCCAGCGTCAGCTCGGCCTATTTTTAGATTTTTCTTTGCTGCTTCACTCCTTGATGTAAGGACAGCTGTGTTCCCCTCTCTCGTTATGCAGACCAAACTTTTTATCTCCACTTTGGAACAAGCTGTCTGCTGTTTTGATCACTCAGTGATCTTTCTCTGCAGCTCTCCTGTTTGAATTCTTGTTCATCATGGTGACTGCCACTGTGTTAATTCAGATGTGGCTCCAGTCCATGTTCAGTTGTGTAAATATTTCCATATTTAAATGCAAATCTCCTCTGATAAGCATTTAAGGAAGCCATCCCCATACACACTGTGGCCGTGCCTGCCTTGCAGCTTGGAGGAGTGTCTGACTAGGCTTTTTCCTGGTTTTTATTTATGCATGAGTAGATTGTGATGTTGTGTGTTTTGAAGAAACCACACAGAACTTAAATGCCCTGAGTGTGGTTTGCTTCTGAAAATGAATTCCCCTGCGTCTTTCCTAAATTACAGTGGTCTTCCACAAGTGTCCAAGAATCCTGGCTTAGGGTCTGCCAGCTGTCTTTTTATTCCTTTTCCTCTGCTTCCTTCTTTCTCATCCTATACTTTTTGTTCCTTTTTTTTTTTCTTTTTTTTTTTTTTCCCTCCTCTCTTTAATTGCTCCTAAAGTTTTGGAACATCTTCAAAAGTCTCACTTAGGCAGTTAAAAGCAGCAAGTTTAATTTCCTTTTTCTCGTTACTGCATTTGTTACCTATTGAGGCCACCCTTCCAAAAGACATCTCCCTCTGGTAAAGACAGCATTTTCAATGAACTGTTTGCAGCAGTGTGCCAATGTCTGCTTTGCCCCCAGAGCACCTGAAGAAGCGGCTGGAGGATTACATGGCGCAGTTCCCGAGCGTGCGCATCCTGCGCACCAAGAGGAGGGAGGGGCTGATCCGCACCCGCATGCTGGGGGCCTCGGTGGCCATCGGGGACGTCATCACCTTCCTGGACTCCCACTGCGAGGCCAATGTCAACTGGCTGCCACCTCTGCTAGGTGAGCGAGGGCCTGCTGAAATCATTCCCACCTGCTGCTTTCCCCTCCTGCTGGAAGTGGGTAAAACAGAGAGCAAACCAACCACAGGACTCAAGTGAATTGTTGGCAATTTGTAGTGTTTAGTACGAGGTTTTTTTCTGTTCTGGAGTCCTGCACTGTGCAGTAACCTTGTCATATGGTTTTGTTAATTAAAGAGCAGAAATCATATTCTTCTGTTTCCTCATTAAATGAAATAATTTGCATCTTGCTAGAAGAGTAAACTATCACATCAGCTTGCAGAGGGGAATGGCTTTATGATACAGAAAAGATCCTTACATACAGTTTTTCAGTAGCTTTTTAGGGTTTTATCTCCTATATAACTATATTTAACTTCATAGTCTGCAAGGCTGTGAAAAATACTTCTTGTGAATGAGAGCTGCTGGTGTGTATTTGTAGAACATGGGCACCCCTTTCCAAGGCAGCACTCCATCTTTGAGGAGGTGTCAGTTCCTTTCAAGGATGACTAATTGAAGGGACAGTGCCTTCTGTTTCTGGTACCTGTCTGCCTCCAGCCAGTACCAAACTCCTTCACAGCCCTGCTGCCAGTGACCTGTCAGAGCTCTCTGAGGTGTGACTTTCTCAAATAGGCTGTGGCAACAATAGTCAAGCTGAGGTTTAAGAAAGAGTCGGATTTTCCTGCAGGATTGATGGATGGTTATCCTGTTGCTTTCACTACAGTTTATATTTGGCAATAGTTTGAAACATTTGCAGCGTTATGAACCCCAAGGAGGGAGGACAGAATTAGCTCCAATGCCATTTAAATGAGAACACGAAGAGGATGCTGTGGTTTTTAAAGCACAGAAAGGATTTCTGTGAGATGTGTTTTGGAAGCTGAAACATCATTTTATCACCTCTGCTCTGAGAGCTAACTTCCAACAAGAGACCATCTCAGTAACAAAGTATTTAAGGAATTCCAGATGTTTATGCAGGAATTTATCCTGTGTTGTATTATTTGGTTGGAAGAAAAGGTTGAAGGGGAGGAGGTTAACACTTGCATTTCTTGAGCCTGCTGAGAGTACTTATGCCATTAGTCTGAAATGGCAATTAGGGCTGGGTGGTGCAGTGGGTTATTCCCTGGGTCTGGATCTCACAGAAAGGGTTCACATCCTGGTCACTTGTGGAAATGAGGATTGCTCACCAAGTACAAGAAGTCTGGTTTTAGCCTGGCAGTCAGTTCTCTGTGATAGTGTGGCTGTGTCTTCCCATTCTGCTTCTGGGTGATGGGTGCCTGGTGTTTTTCTCTCAGTGATTGCAGAAGTAACAGATAAATTGATCTAAATTGGAGCACCTGCTCACGAGAGAAGGAACAGGAAGAAAGCTGTGTCATTCTTGGACAACTTCATATTTTGATGCTCTTTTTTTTGCAATTTCATGGTGAAAGGCACCAGCTGCTGCAGGTTTTCTAACGTGTTTCTCCCACCTTCAGATCGCATTGCCCGAAACCGCAAGACCATCGTTTGCCCAATGATTGACGTTATTGATCACGACCACTTTGGATATGAGACCCAGGCTGGAGATGCAATGCGAGGGGCATTTGACTGGGAGATGTATTACAAGAGGATCCCTATTCCCCCTGAGTTACAGAAACCTGATCCCAGTGATCCCTTTGAGTAAGTTACTGAAACTGCTAAGAACCGGCTAATGAAATAACACCCTGCTGCAGGGTTGGTTTACACCTCAACATAGCAAAAGCCAGAAGCTGGTGTTAAGCTACTTGCTTTTTTGGCAGCTGTTTGCTTTGCTGGTTTTAAAGAAATGCATTGTGTAGGGGCTGTGAACACTCTCCTTTCCATTGCTGTTTTTTGCCACGTTAATTCCTGCAGAAGTTAACGTTTCATTGAAAACTCTAACGTGTAGCAATTAATGCGGTCATTTATTACTGAGATCTTTCAAACATAACTTAGTATCCCTACTGCTCTGCCAAAACCAACAAATCAATGGTGGGTTATGTGTCATTCCCAGGTGGGGGAAGAAGAAAACTTAGCAGAATAATTGCAGCAATTTTGATTATTACAGTGCACTGCAGAAGAAAATCTGTGATCAAGTTGTGCTCTGCTGTTGCTGTGCTTGCCAACATTGAGACAGTTCTGCTGTCCTTTATACTCTGCAGTGTTTAAAAAAAAAACCAAACCAACAAAACACTTTTTGAGGTCAAACTCAAAGACTCAATCCTACAACAGAAGCAGAGCTGTGTGGAGCATACAGGTCCCTTGGGCTGAGGTGCTGCCCTGGCACTTTAAGGTCAACTCCGTGCCTGCTTGGAGGAGAGGCATTGGCAGGTTCTGAAGGGAGCCTGGTGTAATCCTCCTCCTTTGCAAGTGGGAAATCAGTAGGTAACACCAAAACAACTGTTTGATGCACTGATGGGGCTGTCAAGGCACTGGGAACACTGGGTGGGGAATATTTGTCAAATCTTGCTTTGTTTTTTAAATGTTTAGCTAGAGATCTTTGTCTTTGTAATGTGTTTGTAATATGGAGTCTGGTTTTTCCTTAAGGTCTCCTGTAATGGCTGGAGGACTGTTTGCAGTCGATAGAAAGTGGTTCTGGGAGCTGGGAGGGTATGATGCAGGTCTGGAGATATGGGGAGGAGAGCAGTATGAAATATCCTTTAAGGTGAGCTATGTTCTCTGGAAATTACTTTTGTTTTGAAAAGTAAGAATTTGTTCTGAGGTGCAGAATGTGAATGATCTGTCTTGTCCTTACTATTGCATGTGACTAAAGGTGAAGGAGATGGGAGTAGTAAGACAGTACACAGAAAAATCAGCCCTGATGTGAGCAGTGGCTGTGAGGGTGAGTTTTGGAGCAGAATTAGCTGGGGTGTGCCCATTCTGTGGTCACAGCTCTGATGCAAGTACTCTTCCCAGCAAGGGTAAGTCAGCTGGTATGGATCCTCTGCCTCTGGGACTGCTTAGTGCTCACCCTGGCAAGATGGTGAAATACTCTTCTCCTTGAGGGAAGGAGGATTCCAGTTCCAGGAGGACCCAGTCTTCTCTTCAGTGGGGGGAATCCTTCCCATAGCCTGGACCAAACTGAGCAAAGATGTCTACATTAAACTCTGTTTGAGGTTTCTTTCAGAGGTTGAATATTTGATTTTGCAGGTGTCTGGACGCCGCTGATCTAAGCTAGCTGGCCTTAGCACGAGGCTGGAGGATAGCAGGGATGTGGTGCACAGTTTGGCTTCAGCAGCTAAAATTCTGCCTCTCTCCCCTGACAAGTCACAGCTGGTATCTTACAGAACAGATTTCTGTATCTCCATGCCTCTGTGCAGTTCAGGAGATATCAATCCTCAGCAGGCCACACTGCCATACACACACCCCATGTGCTACTGGGCAGCAAACTGTGGGAGAAAAGACCCTGATTTTGAGACAGCCTTTTGTTCCATCATTTCCCCACCAGAACCCATAAGTCACCTTGGATGTCCCTTGTCCTCTGTAACAGTGGCAGGAAGGGAGGGCTCAGGGCACCCTCCCAGTGTGGTTAGAGCCATTTCACCTTTGTGTTGCGTGTAATGAAATTGTGTAAGGCGCTCACTCATTCTCTGCAGGAGGGGCAGCATTCAGGCTCTTCCTCTCTGAAAATGCTGGTTTCCAAGAGTGATGACAGTGGCTAGGCAAGCCCTTTGTCTCCAGTGCCACAGCAGACAGTCACACTGCTTGATCTGCAGGAAATAAGACTGCTTCATTCATCTGTTTGCTTATCCCCTCTGAAACATGCTGTGTTTTATTTCAGTCCAGAGATGGTAATTTATGGAGGGATAAATTTGCTTTAATTAATCTCTGCAAAGACCCCCTTTTTTCCATCATTGTGCAACAGAAAAATGAAGTTTTCACTGAAAGAGGCTCAGTGTATTTTCAGAAATTAAGATAAATTGATACATTCATCTGTGGCTGATAGATTTAATAATTCTGCTGGAATTGCAAGAATAGAAGGTTTGTTCATAGAATTTATTAAGCTATGACATTTCCTGGTGAGCTTAGAGCTACGTTTTTACCTTTAGAAGCAGACTCAGATTTTGTAGTTAAAGGTGCATAGTCAAATAATTTAAAGCTCTGGCTTTAGGTGTGGGGTACCTGCTTTCACATTATTTATTATCTCATGGGAATTCAGATCCTAAGCATGCCAGATTTACAGCCCAGCTTTAACAAAGAATCTGTTCCTGGGTGTTGTGGGTGCAGGTACTCTTCTGTACAGCTGGCCTGTGATCCATTGCATTGGATCTGGCCTTCTTGAGCCTCACCAGGAATACAGGACTTCTGGGATTGTTTGGTCTTGGGTTTTTTTGTGGTTTTGATTTTTTTTTTCCTTAAGCATATTCTTTTTTTGGCCATTCATGGACTGTGCTTTGCTGGTTTTGCCTTTATTTTAAAATACAGGGCTCTGTTGCTGAGAAACTGGAAATAAACAAGTTTATTTAGGAACCTCTTGCCTTTCTTTTTGGAAATCATGCGTATTTCTGTTATCAGCTGGCTCTGCTTCCTTCTGAGCAGAAATTTTAAAGCAAGCAAACAGAGAAAGCATCAGTGTTTAACACCTCAGAAAATATTTAGCTAGAGGGTAGATCAAACTCTAGAAGCCTTGCACTTTGTATGAAACATGTGCATCAGACGTCATTAGAAAACATTGCATGTAGGAGGGACAAAAATTTGAGGTGAACTTTCTAACCTTAACTGCTGGTTTTCTGCTTTCTGGGTCTTAGCAATCTCTTAAAACAGAAGTTTCTAGTTCAGAAAGGAAGGAGTTGATCTATCCATTCCATATTCAAGCAGAAAGTGGGCACTGCTTCCTTCTCTTGCCCTGTGTGCATCTGGAGCAGCCCAGAGTCTGTGAGCCAGCGCTGCTGCAGGTCAGTGGTTCCGGCTCAGGTCACCAGACACAGCAGGCAGATCACAGTCTGCACTGGTAGTTACAGGGGAATTCCCAGGTGCTGACCTTGAAGTGTGTGTTCTTGTATTTTGGAAAGAGGGTAAACAGGCATTCCCAGCTGTCTCAGTGGGGCGTTTGTCACCTTTCCCTTTCTGCTGCCTCCTGGTTCCTCTCTTCAGCAGGCTTCATTCAGGGGGGGTTCTTTGCTTTTTTGGAGTCACTCCTCACCTCTCCTCTCTTGCAGTTTTTCCTGGTCTTTTTTTTTTTTTAACCTTCCTGATTGTGGAAGCAAAACTCATTCTTTACCCAAAGTTATAATGGAGCTTTCCTCCTCTAAACACAATTTAACAGCTGCCTACATAATCACTTTGGTTTTTTTTTTTACCTAAGTGCATTTAATTTGGAGCAGTATGTGTGAAGCATTTAAACTGTTCCCTTCTGCAAGTGCTACTTTGTACAGCACTTATCTATGCTCAGTTTTATTTGAGATGGTGTTGCCTATTTTCCCGTATTTTTGTGGCTTCTATTCTGTTTGGCTTACATAAATCTTCAATAAACTGCTTCACGCCTCTCTTCCATAAATACATAGTCTCTGATTTTTTTTTTTGGTTATGGGGAAACAGAAGAATAAAAAGGGATATGTCTGACTTGTGTAGGCATAAATAGAGATGTACTTTGTATCTCAGATCTGAGTTGTGTGGTTCTCAGTCCTTTAATTGCGTGCTGTACTTGAAGAGTAAAGAAAGAATCCAGAATGTCCCTCTAGGTGATAAATCATTTCAGTTTTAGAAACGTTTGTCTTGTAATTTGGAGATTGTAAAGCCTTCATAAAATGCAAAGTGCTCGGTTCAAACAAGCCAAATTGACAGTTTCCCTGAAAAGAACAATTAAAAGGGAGACAAAAGAGCTGGTTAGTACTTGTGGTCTTCAATTCTTGCTTCAGCAATAGGAAAAGAGCCATTGCACTTATTCTGGTCATTGTAGGTCATTGCATTTTTCCAGATCCTTTTCCCAAGCCATCAACATGAATTGCTTCTGATTCCACAGCTTAAAACATGTTACATATTTTCCAACAAATCCAAGTACTGCACAGCTTCTGTTCACATGTCTAATGCCTGCCTCTGCTGTGCTCCATGCCAGCAGCACGTTTCTGATTCCCATTTTGCCCCTGGGCTCTGGCAGGTGTGTAGTTTGGGTGCAGCTGCCAAGGGATCCCTTCTGACAGCATTTCTACTTGTGTTGCTGAAGTTAGTGCTGATTGTGAGCCTGCACTGCTTATTCCAGGCACATCCTCACCCCACTATCTAGCAGCTCACGTTTGCCCACACTGGAACAGGCCAGGCATTCTGCTGCTTTTTTTGTGGTGGTTATTTTTTTGGTTGTTTTTTTTTTTTTTATTTTAGCCAGCACATGCTGCTTAATTCTAAGGCTCTCAGCTGCAGTACAGGGTGGCTTCTCTCTCCCTTCCTATCTGGTGATGCACAGATCAGATTCAGACCATTGCCTTGAATTTTTTGCCTCTGTGCACCCTCTTCTTGGTTCAGGTTCCTGAGCAGCCTCCTGCCAAGCAGCAGCAGGGAAGTGCTCCCCTCCACTCCCTGAAATGTGATTATTAGAAAGTGCTGTCATTACTCTCAAATGCTGCAGATGGTGGTGAGGGGCTGTACTGGTGTGTGGTGTGTGAGAAGGTGCTGTGCAAACAGATTCCAGTGCCTCATGGGCTGCCTTAATCTCTCAGAGAGCACCAAGTTCCAGCAGCAGGAGCAGCTGATGCTTCCAGTATAGAGGATTACCATTTCCCTGAGTTATTGCCCTTGCTTTCATCCTCTCACCTACTTTGTTATAAAGAGAACCCCCTTGACTTATCCTCTGTGCCCTTTTCTTCCCACCTTTCAGTGTGTGCTCACACAACCAGCCAGCTGCTCTCTGTTGGTCCATCCCATGGTCTTCATTTCTGTTGTCTCCTGCAGAAGCAGCTTTATTTTCGAGGCTTAACTATCCTTTGTGTTTTTCCCCTCTCTTGGGAAGCATTGTCTCATCATGGTGCAGTCTTTGGAAACCATAAACCTTGTATACCCAGATAATTTGTGTTCACACACCAACTGCAGCATTGTATTGTGTGTTTGAGAGGAGAGGTTCAGCTGTCTTACCTGACATTGTTTTCTGAAATTGCAGAAAGGGAATTGGATCAGCATAACATTCCCATGTAGAGAATAGGTGGCATATTATCTGCTGCTTTCACAGCATACTGACTGAATCAAAGGCTCTGGAGTCACTTTATGAATATGGAGTTACAGCTCTCCAGGCTGCTGGGAAGATGGAAGCAATATCACCAGTGCTAGTTTATTTCCCTTGTGTGGTTTTTATTATTAGGGTGAGATTGTGGCCTTAGCTAAATCTGCTCTGTGTGCCCATTGACCTCCGCGTAGCCAGGTTTTCTCTTAATTCTAGCAGATCTGTCAGCTGCTGGATTCCAAGCCCAAAATGAAGATTGGCAAAATTGTGCCTGAGGAGGAAGAGAAATTTCCTGTCCTCTCTTGATGAGATCTGATTAGATTATTGTAAGAAGCACTGTCTGCCTGACCAGCTTTAATTCTTGTTCTTGCGGCGTAAATGGCTGTTTGAAATCGGGTGCAAGTTCAGGCTCTGACGTTTTCTGTCATGTCAGCTGAGGAGTGAGGCAAGATGTGTAAAACACCTAGAAGAAACAGGCCTAGAGAAGGCAGTAAGTGACAGTCAGTGTTGTGGGGAAGGCATGAGGTGCTGCCCCACAGCCCAGCACCATTTCAGCTCTCTGACAGCACGGTATTTTTAGCAGTGTACATTCTGGTGTGTCATGCCTGGGAACTGTACTCTTGTTTAAAAACCACCAAATATCAGTAACTGAGTGGAAGCATTCCCTCACCAGCACACAGCTATTTTGGGTTTGCTTCTCTTGCATTTACTCTTTGACAGACCCCTAGATGCAATTCTTTGACCTTTAGCTCTGGCTTTCTAATGCTTTTGTTAGCTGTGTTTTACCAATGCATATCACGCTCTTTCCCTCTCCCCTTTCTTCCAGTTGTATAGATAAGGACTGGTAATTGTCTTTATGGAGGTTGTAATGAGTTCTGTCACCACACAAAGCAGCTCACTAATAAAATAAATCAAAGCAGCAACGAATGAATGGAAAGCATGCCTTTAAAATTAGATTTGTACTGCAGGTGCCATACTGTCACTTGCAGTGTGAGGCAACGTTAAAAAGGCACAGAGGTGGCAAAGTACCTTGAAAGGGTCACTGAGCTCTGCTGGTAGGGATTAGGAAGCTTTCCATTGCCTCCACTGCAGCATTGTTTGCAATATTTTAAAGCATGAGCAAGACAAAAGTCAAACTGATGTTAGGTTTTACTTATTAAGCAAGTCAGTTAAGTAGCTTTTCTGATCACATTGCATGTATTCATGTGATGTTGTCATCTATGCCTGGAGTCTTGTACCAGCTTGGAGCTCCTGGCCCATCAGTTCTGTCCAGCTTCCCACTCCTGCTGCCTCTCCAGCTCTGCAGCACAAGGACAGCTCTCTCCTCTCCAGCTGTACCAACTGCAGGGCTCTGCTGCTCAGCTTACACAGGGACATCATGTTCCAGAGAACTGGATTTGTGGTGGCCTGGCTGAAAGCTTTCCTTAGAGACAGGGCAGGTGAGAAATCCTTTGGGCAGACAGCAAGGAGAGCAGGCTGGCGTTTGCAGCCAGGCGTGTGTTACACCAAATGCAGCTGCTGTGAACCCCTCAGGAATCGTGCTGCAGGGTGCAGTGCAGGGTGTTGAGGAGTGCGTGTGTCTGTGCAACTGAGCTCTGGGCTTCTGCCGCTGCTCCTGAAGGTTTTTATGGTTCCCAGGGCTGTTGCAGCTCTTACAGCCTTGCACAAACCATTTCTGTCCTAGAAACACAAACCATGTCCAAATTCTTGGTTTCTCAGCCTGTTAATTTCCCAGCAGTGAAATCACACTCTGGCCCTTTGCAGCCAAAAGCACAGTCACTGCAGAATAAAAAGCATTTCTAATTCCATAAGAAGCTTCACAGAAGCTGAGTGCTAGTTTCTTTTTCATCTCTTCTGCACTAGCCTCTCAGGACACAGCAGGGACAAAAGGAATGAAATTCTGTAGGAGTGATTGTCAACTTTCTTCTTGTCTCTCTCACCATAACGACATGTAATTAAGTACCTTGAACTTTAGAAGTTGCTTGTGAAAAATATTTCTCTAACTGAGAGCAACCAACCTCCATTAGGTTATATGCAGTCAGCAAATGACTGTAATTATTAGGGCCAGCAGACAGAGCTGAAACTCCAGAGGACTTTAGTGTCAGAGCTAATAATTATGCTGCAGCCTTGGCCAAATATTTCTCTTCCGAGCTAAGTATTTAATATTGTCGCTGTAGAATATTAATGGAATTGCCTGCTATGTGTGAAGCTGTTGACTAAGCTCATTGTACAGTGAACTGTGCTGGCTCAAATTAGCCCCAGTGAACAGGGAAACCAAGAGCACTGCACCAGCCTGCCCAAAACCCATGGCCTTTGGGGTACTCCCATGGGATCTGGGGACAAAGAGAAGGGCAAAGGCAATGCCTCCCTTCAGGAATTCAGAAAGTCATTTCTTTGGCATTTTAAAGGGTATTTTTTATTTAAGTATTGATTGGATTTTTCTGAGAAACACAGAAATAGTTCTTAAATCTAATGAGGTAGATTGGCTGGTTTAGAAAACGTCTCCTTTTGTTTCACTTGGACAAAATTACTACATCCACACTATAAATAAAGAATAAAAGAAAGTTGTTGCAGAGTGCTGGCACAAAGTGAAATCTTCCCAGATGTGGAAGGAAGCTTTTGGGCCCACTCTAGACATTAACCAAGCATCAAGGTAGTCATCTCCAACTAACAGTGTGTTCTAGTGACTTCCTGAGGTCTTTTTTAAAGCTATTTATGTGTTCACCAGGCAGAGATTTCCACTTAATTGTAAGCCTGCAAAAGCAATGAATGAATGTCAGCAATGAAACCATAAAAGAGCAGTGATAACCACAGGAAAAAGTAGCAGTTTCTTCTGATTTCTGGCGCTTGAAGAGGCTCATGAATTCCCTGGAAGCCTTTTGCATAACACATGACCACCTGTACTAGGGAGATGGCCTCCCTTTTACAGCCTCGTTACACAACCCACACCCAGGGATTTTTATGGCAGCCCAGTTTAACTATTGTGGTTACTATTGCTGTAGTAACATATATCAGTTTAAAGCGAGGTGTGTGCTGTTTTCTCATTGCTTGAATTTTTTTCCCTGTTCTTTTCTGTATAGAAGGCTTGAGAGCTCTTTTGCTAAATCAAAGCTTGCTGAATGGCTCTAAGCAGGTTGTTATAGGATTTGGGACTAAGGCAGGGAGGGGAGGGGATTTGGGGAGAGTGTACTTTAATGTAAAAATCTGGGTTAAGTTTTTTTATTACTTGAAAGTCTCTTCATTTTCCTCCACAAAGCCAAGACTGAATGTGTTTCTCTGCTGTTCCACAGGTATGGATGTGTGGAGGTCGCATGGAGGACATCCCTTGCTCTAGAGTTGGTCATATCTATAGGAAATATGTTCCATACAAGGTTCCCACAGGAGTCAGCCTGGCAAGAGTAAGTGGCAGTGGCATTCCCCACAGCAGGAGTCTGACAGCAGCGTGACTGTGCTGCTCTCTATTCTCACCCCACAATGGGAGGCAAATGTCGGGGTTTTTGTCTGTAATTTGCACTTGTACAGTGCAAGCTGAGCAGTTTTGCAGTGGTGGATGTGTAGCACAAAGGGAAGAGAGCCCAGGGAGCTGCAGATGTGTGTGTGAACAGCTGCCATGCTCCAGACATCAGCCACTGCTGGGTGCTGGGCAGGGACTTTGTGATCAGGCGCTGCCTATAAAAACAAGATATGGCTTTATTTGTATAATAACTTCAGTCATTTTATAGCCGTGCTCTCTAAGAGCAGCAGGCTTCAGCCTGGTGATTGGTTTTGGTGATTGAAAGACCTCTCAACTTCAAGCAACACAGACCACTGAATGGGCAAGCTGTAATTTTCCACAGTGGAATGTTCCGTGCCATCTTATTTCTTAATCTAGTGTAGCCCAAAGAAGAAAGAGCTTTCTTCTATCCTGCACTGGGTTTCTCTAGCTAATTTTCAAATTGAGGAGGGATTGCATTGCCCTCTGGTGGGAGAAAAACATCCTAGGAGCAGGAAGGCTGCAAAACTAAAAACCTCAGAGAGGTGCCCTGCTGTTCTGAAATCTTAAGGCTTGCACAGTGTTACAATGCTTTAATGGCATCACCCCAGTTATAGATCTGGATTTATTCCTCAGCCCAGCAATGACCTGTCAGAGCTACAGAGCACTCTCCTGTCTGTGCCATCTCTTCAGGAGGGAGCTGTACTTCTTTTGATTCATAGTATTTTGATTTCAAGTATTTGGCTTTTGTGTACTCCCACAGTGCTGGAAGGAGGCAGCAGAGAGGTAGGAAAGGCTGTTTCTTGGCATCTTAACAGACACCTTGAGGTAAACACCTGTTCCTGTTGTGTGCAGGTTGCACTTGGGGCAGGATCAGCATATTGCTCTCTCTTAGCTTCCTAACTTTTTTGGTAGTAAATGATCACTGCTGGACTGAGCAGCTTCAGGTGAGAAGTCACAACTGCACACAGAACATTACCAAAGGGCACCAAGAATGTGCCTGATGTTGCCAGAGAGCATCCCAAGCTCCAGCACTCTCAAGGGCACTGTGACAAGCAGGTTGTCTTGAGTGGGTGGTGTTTGTTGCTGTCTTGGAGGTGCAGAGGGGATTAAGCTTTACAGTAATACATGAAATGTGCTGCTGCCACAAGGTAAAACCCTTTGCTTCTGTTCTGAAGGGTCATCACCTGAAAGCTCTGTATTCCTGAGGTATCTCAAGAGTTTTACCCAAGAAAATGGAAAAATAGTGCTAAGAAAGAGTATTGTGAACTAGAGCTTTTCAGAAGGGAGTACTTCAAATCCCATTCCAAGATGGATATAAAAGATGCAATAAGAAGGATTTAAGAAAGCAGCTTTTTGTCAGAGACCTTTGAATGTCCTGTGGTATTTACCAGCATCATGCTCTGACTAGTTTCCTTACAGAAAAAAAGGAAAAAAAAAAAACTTTTGATTAATGTTGTTTTTCTTAGCCACAAGGAACTAGATATAATGGCCAAGTGCCAGGATTCTGTTTTGACCTCAACTGAAAATATCTTTCTAAAAGTCCCTTGGAACTACAGAGTAATAAAAATAATCTTTGTCCTGAAGCTGGAGAGAAAGAGTGGATGTGAATGAAAATCCTTTCTGAGCAAAAACATGCGAGCTGCTCTGAATGCTAATGGTGGCTTGTGCAGCACTCTCAGGTGGTTTCCCCTCTCACTCTCCCCCCCCCAGAACCTGAAGAGGGTGGCTGAGGTGTGGATGGATGAATATGCAGAGTACATTTACCAGCGCAGACCCGAGTACCGGCACCTCTCTGCGGGCGACGTCGCCGCGCAGAAGGAGCTTCGCAACAACCTCAACTGCAAAAGCTTCAAGTGGTTCATGAACGAGGTCGCCTGGGACTTGCCAAAGTTCTACCCACCAGTGGAGCCTCCAGCAGCTGCCTGGGGAGAGGCAAGTTTGTGCTCTGACATCTGCAGTTTGGTTTTTTAAGGCTGCCCATGTGCCTCAGTTGCTGTGAGTAAGGTGCGAGCGAGTGTTTAAAGATCTGCTTGATGTTTCAAAACCCCAAACTCCTCTACCATTGCACTGGCCTGATCAAAGCAGGCAGTTGGGCAGGCAGCTGCTTCTATTAGTGCACAGCTCCAACGAGAATAGAGACTTGGCTTGTTCTGCATGTTGTGTATTTAGTAGAAAGCAGAATATGCCAGAGGGAGGATTAGGGAGAGGCGGCAGCTGAGCAATAGTGAAATCTTGTATTTCCAAAGGGCTTCACAACTGTGTTGAGCTACTCTTGTCCTTAGCTTTCCCATGTGAACGGCAGGAAAACCATCCATATTTTTGAAAGTCAGCTGTGTTCTGGGAGTAGAACCACCACAGGAGCCAGGCTGTGTTACACACGACTCTCATGGCTGAGTGTTTTGGGTTGCTTAAAGAATCACTGGCAAAGATGTTGGCAAAAACAGGTGTAATATAAAAGTGAAAGCATGACAAAATTTATTGGTAAGGTTCATTCTACTACTTTACAAAGGGTTAAAGCACTAGGAGAAAAAGCAAACTAAAATCTAAAATCAATTAATCTAAAATTGAAATCAACCTGTGTGAAGACTGGGGATGGAAAAGGGTAAGGATAAAAAAGAATAAGGGAGATCCTCCCATGGAATCAAAAGGTTCAGAGTGGACCCCCTTACTAAACTTAGCTCTGAATTCAACCAACAGTTTAAGCCTAACAGTTAACCAGCACTTAAACTTAACAGCATTTAATCTATAGCTTAAGTTAAACAATTCAACAAAAGCTTTATGTAGAATTTACTGTAGCACAAGAGTAACTCACAAATCTAAAGTACTTAAGAATCCAGAAGAGCAACATTCATTGTACATTTGCTACAGCATATTCACACTGGCACAGACTTAAGGGAGGATGTACAAGGTACAGACCTGTGAAAAATAGCACAACTGAGCCCATAGTGGGCTCTCTAGTCCTGTCACTGCTAGGTTTTGCTCTGTGCTGGGGGTACAGCAGGTCCCATTTGGAGTTCTGTGCTTTCTTCCAGCTGTTGCTGTCCAGCTCAGACTCATAGTTAAGAGAGGAATCTTAAAAACTATCTTCATACAAATACTGCTGCAATTTGAGACTATTTGAGCTTTCTTTGCTGGTAGGAGTCGGAGATTCAGTGATTAATTCACTATTTCAGATCCGCAATGTGGGAACTGGACTGTGTGTGGATACTAAGCATGGAGCCCTGGGATCCCCCCTGAGGCTGGAAAACTGTGTGAAGGACAGAGGAGAGGCAGCATGGAACAACGTGCAGGTAACAACCTGAGAAATCATCAGCCCCTGAATCTGGGCAGGGACAGGTTCCAAGGACCAGTGCTGAAGGAAGGCCATTCAGAGCTGTCAGGTGCACCCCAAGGCTCTCATGCTGATTGTGCTTTGGGACAGGATGTGGCTTGTGCTTGTGGTACATGGGGGTCTGGAGCCTGGCAGACTGTGCAGAGCTTTTACCTCTGCTTTGAAGTTCTCAGAGTGAACAAAAGAAATGACAAGAAAACAGTGTGCCAAAACAATAAACCAGTAACAAGGCAGCTGTAATATGTAACAAAGTGAATATTAACTTCAAAGGTTGTGCTGAAAGAAGTGATAGAGGAGCATCATGCATATTAATGAACCTGCAGGAGCATTCAATAACTGTTCACTATCATCCTCCTGACAGGAGGCAAATGCATTATAAACACCCAACCATTGCAGGAGAGATGAAACCAGCCAGGTTATAGATTCACCCTCTCAACATATGAGGTGCCAGAAACGACAGCTTTATTGTAACAGAAGGGAGGAAAATATTAGTTTGTCTAAACTGTAGCAGCTGAGCTGAGAAAGAATCAAGAAAACAATGCCTCTATTACAGAGCCATGCATAACTCTTCAGGGAATGGCTTCAGTAGTAGGAGACAGAGGGTTGTTGCATATCAATTTGATGCGTGAAAAATAGAAACAAAACCAATTTACTCAGGCACGGTCCAAAACTAAGCCTCTGTTGTGTCAGGAGGATCTTGAAAATTAGTTTTGGCTTATGTTTAGGAAGAGAATGCGGTTTGAACTTCTGAGTAGCGTTGAGCCTAAATGATTGTGGTAATTTCTGTCTCAAGAGGGATTTAAAAGACAACCAAGAACACAGTAGTTTCTTTGTGCAAAAGTTTTTGGCCACACTGCTTCAAATAGCAGCACCCTGATCATTGCTTGTCTTTCTGAGTGCCCCATGAGAGATCTCTGATGAGAACTATTCCTCCAGCTGACTCCAAAGGAGCCTCCAGAACAGCCTTTTCCTTAGGGACTGGAAGGGAGGCGTGCTGGCTGGCAGCCCTGCAGAAGCACATGGGCCAGTGCTGCCCTTTCATCAGGGCACTGCATTGCCAGGCATGGATGTGCTCAGTTACTGGAGTTAAAACTCTTCCTCTGCTCTCTAGAGTCCCTCCTTCATTCCTTCATTTCACCTGAGAGTGCTGAGACTTCATTGCAGGGTCAGTAGAAGGGAGCATCAGGAAGCAACGCCCAAGTGTTTGCCCTTCCTGCACTCCTGTGGGTGGGGTGGGAAGCTGTGGCTCCTGGTCTCTTGTCCCAGGAGTGTGGGACAATTTCTCAAGGTGACTGCAGGCTGCCTGTGCAGACTCTGGGGTTCACTGCCAGCGTTAACTCTGAGCTGCTGGAGCTCTCTGACTTTTTTGCTGGCTGGGAAGGGCTGTACTTGGTCAGCTGCTCACTTAATCCTTGATGTATGTCTGCATTGCAGAGACATCCAGGGCTGCTCTAGTACCCAGGCTGACCAGCATGGCTGGCTGCCGCAGCACAATCTCTTTTCACATGCTGTATGACAGCTGGTACAGAGTCCCCTGGTCAGCAGTCCCTGTCCCCAGAGGCAGGAGGAGTTTTTCCTCTAGAAGATACTGTCCTTTCCTTGAAGCCATCCCCACCCCACTTTCACAGCATTCTGCCAGTGAAAGTATTATACCCAGTACCAGCCATTGTGAGGGTCCTGTTTGTCCTGACAGGTATTCACCTTCAGCTGGAGAGAGGACATCCGTCCAGGGGATCCTCAGCACACCAAGAAGTTTTGTTTTGATGCCATTTCCCACAGCAGCCCTGTGACCCTCTATGACTGTCATGGAATGAAGGGGAACCAGCTCTGGAGATACAGAAAAGTGAGTCTGTGCGTGTGGGCGTATTCTCATCTAAGGTGTCAAATTGCCTGAGGCGCTTACGTTTCCTGAAAATGTCACCACAATGTTTTATTCCTTCTCTTCATGTAGCTGTAATAAGAGAATCTGCAGACAGCCTGTTGTCATTGTACCATGGGTTAAAAAGAGGTGACTCCCCTGTTTCACTCTTTAGAAAGGTGAGGACCCCAGGGCTCCTGAGCAGGGGACAATCTCTATGCAGTGTCCCCACAGCTGACAGTGAGGTGGTGCAATGCCCTTGAGTTTGCAAAAAGGTGTTCTGAGATTTGGTTTGTTCTGTGCACTGCAATGTCTTGCCAAAAGTAGATAAGGATTTATTCATCCTCCTACTAAACAATGCAGTTCTAGGCCACAGGTAAGTAAATTCTTGTCTAAGTGCCCTGTCCTAGTCCTTGCAATCTGCTGGCATGGTGCCCAAGAGGGATGCAGCAGGATTCCATTGAAAGCCCCTGGGGAGCTTTAGAGAGTCCCAGTACAGGTGAGGGATTGGGCTGCATTCTCTTGGAAGGGGTGGGAATGAACCCAGACACTTGTTAACCAGTTAAGTGTGGAACAACTTCATATACTCCCAAGTGACATAATTGCTTTTTAAGACTTCTTTCTGTTGGTTTTAAAACAACTTTTCTTCTCCACTCAAGCTCACATCAAATTTCTCTCCTCCAGGACAAGACCCTCTACCACCCAGTCAGCAGCAGCTGTATGGACTGCAGTGAGAGTGATCGAAAGATCTTTATGAATAGCTGCAATCCTTCATCTCCAACACAGCAGTGGATATTTGAACACACAAACTCAACTATCTTGGAAAAATTTAACAGAAACCTTGATCTTTAAAAGACTGAGAGAAAATATATATATTTTACAATTATAGTTTTTACTGGGGAGGGTTACAAAAAAAATTTTTAATACTTTTTTTTAAACACTTAGTGAAGGTAAAAGGGAGAATCTCAGGAGAAGGTTAACTAGCAGGCCAGTCTTTATTGTGAAGATGCTGCATCCTTCTCTTCTGGGAATGGTGGAATTTTAAAGGCTTTGCCAGAGCCACTTCTGTGCTGAGACTGAACAGAAACTCTGTTTTTAGAGGAGTCTGAATGTGTTTCAAATGGCGCTTTTTATTTTTTACCTTTTTTGTTTTATTTCCCACTGGGGTCTGGTGTTAAATGATTTTGTTATCCAGGACCCTGCAGGACTGTTTGTAGCTGCTATACCACCCACTGAAGCATTCCCACATAGGTGCTTTATCTTCCAAACTCCATATAAGTAAAATATTGAAGACAAGATTTAAGCGTCCGATCAAAAAAAAAAAAAAAATGCCCATTATTGTAAAATGAAATGTGCATTTTTTTGCCCAGAACCAAATATATTTCAAACAGGTTGAGTATTATTACTTTCCAAATCATAGCTCTGATGAAGGAATGAGCTCTAGTGGAAGTGCAGCCAAGTGTTGGGAATATGGCTGTTGTTATTAGCCATGAGGAATCTGGGTTTCTGGTCCATTCACTTTGCAGTCAGTTTGTCACTCACTGTTGAATCTTCAAGGTGAAAGATTAGCAGAGGGTTTTTAAATAATCGCAGTTCTTACAGGTAAAGACTTTATGCTAAGAGCATTTGGATATCTGGTTCCAAATTTGCCTCTTATAACCTTTTTAGCACAGACATCTCTAGGATTTCTGAGTTAAATCTACTATGTGAAGACAATTTTCATTCTTCCTTTAAAGGCTTGAAGGCTAAGTTAATTTACAGTTGGTGTGAGCAGATTATTTCAGGATAATAAAGTCAGGGCTGAGATTAGCCATTGGTCTTTATCCATTTGTTCATCAGTCTGTAGTTTCTTGAGTCCTGTGGTCAGTGGTGTTCGAGCCTTGTGGAAACGTGCTAATAATCTCTCCTCATTTCCCAGGACCCACAGCACTGTACAGTTTACTGTGACTGCAAATCTGTGTGCTTCAGCAGAGATGTGGGACTGATGGACCCATTTTTCTGGTACCCTCTCCCTTGTGCAGTGAGTGAGCAGTGCAAGGTGTTACCCCTTCTGGTTTGGCCGTGGGATCTGCCAAACAGTGAACCAGGATTGTCTCATCCCAGGAGCTGGAGTGTACTGACACTAAAGAATGAATGGAGGACCATTGGTTCAAGTCTATCTGAAGCAAGTATTTTTTAAAAATCTGGCTTAAAATTAAATTGTTGCAAAAGCACATTTACTAGTTCCCCTGACTTAGTCTTGTACTGAAGGGAGCAGTGGCATTTTCTGGTAAAAGCTGGGAATGATGATGCAGTGAACAGATGCTGTGTAAGTTAGTGAACAGGATTCCTTTGCCAGGAATTGCCCAGCTCCTTGGTTTGTCTAGCTGCCCATGCAGGCGTGTTGCAAGAGTAGGTAGCATGCAGCCAGTTCTGGGGTGATGAGGAGGGGACCTCTGTGGTATGCTTGATGAGCATGGTTAGTACATTGCCCCTCCTCAGAGGCACAGGGAAGCTCTGCTCTAGGATGTCTCTCATGTGAAGGCAAGGAGATGCTTCTCTGGTGTCCCAAAACAAGCAGGGTAGCTCCCTCTGCAGAGCTCCAAAAGCAAAAGCCCTTTTGTTGCCAATTGTAGGGTTGTGTCCCATGTTTCAGATGTGTTGGAGGCCATGTGGTGCTGTGCCTGGCAGCTGGGAGCAAACAAGGACACAGCTGTCTGTCCCCAAACTCTCCAGTCTGGTGTATTGTGTAGGAGGCTCAGAATTGTTTCCACCTCTCTCATCCACACAGCTGAGGCCATGTCTGACCTTTCCTACCAACTTAGCTGGTCCCTGCAGTCATGGAGAAACAGGAAACGTGGCCACTGCATTGCAGCAGGAACCAGGCTTTGCAAATTTTGGTGTCTAAGATTTTGGAAGTGAAGAAAAAAAGAAACAGCCCTAGACTTCCCTTGTGACAGTTCTGCAGCAGTATTGGATGGAAGTGAGACCAGCTTCAAGCAGAGCTGACATCTTATGTTCTCTGTTACTGCAGTATGTCTGTCATTACATCCCTTGCATTTCTGTGGGAGCCAGAGTCACCTTCCAGCAGTTTGTGTCTGACTGCTGCTTTCCCTAAGTTATAAATGCTCTCATTAGCAGAGTAGTGCTGACTGTGGAGCCACTAGATGGCCTGACTGGATGTCTTTATGAATGTTTTAATGCCTGTGGAACAAGAAGCTGTTTGTCCATGAACAGTGCTAGTTTTTTATAACTGGGACACAATCAGCATATTCTATAAATGGACTGTAGGTTGTTCTGCTTGCAGGTTGCAGCTTTGTGTGTCTTAGTTTTCTAATGAGAGGATTAGCTTCTGTTTCTAAACTGCATGGCTTGCTTTGTACTTGGGCTCACCTTGTGAAGGGAGCCCTCGCTTGGCTCACTGGATTCTTGCTTCAGAGAAAGCTGCAGCAATGAACAGGTCTTTTACCACTTGGTAATCTTAATTTGGAGACAAAGGTCAGCTCTTAGCAGCTTGCACCAACAGATTAGGCAATAGTTGAGGCAATTCCTGTTTGACAACCATCACCAGTACAAAGAAATCAGATTTAGTGTCAGTGCTTGTACCAGGTCCATCTCAGTGTGGTTGATCTCTTTTCTGAAGGTTTGGGATTTGAGTGTGGCAAGAGCCTCACAAATTCTGTATGCTTCTGACTAGCTCACTGGGCTTTGAGCTATTAATTATTTGCATCAGTTACACTTTTCCGTACCCTAGAGGCTTTGTTGACTAATGCAAAGACTTAATATTAGCCAACCATCCACTGATTGAGAAATATAAGCTGTATTTTATCATCTGCATCTTTAACTGAGCCTTTGCAGGGCAATCTCGTTAATTATTCCAATTACTTTTGGTTATTTGTAAGCAAAATCACTAAAGCATGAGTACATAATCAAATCTTCACATCTGCATGCAAGTCAAGACTGGAGATTAAATACTGGTGATTATCTAATGCCAAATACATGTTTGCATATTCCCCCCCCCCCAAAGGTATTGAAATACCCCTCTCTTTGTGACTGCATAAGTTTTGCTGCTTTTAAGTATCAGAATCCCAGACAACAGGGTGTGTGTTATGTTGCATAAAAATACTTTGATTTGCTCTTGAAGCTGTTGTTGATCTATACTGGTGCTAATCTCTAAGGTCTACAGACAGTAAATAGGTTTGGGGCTCTCATGTGTGCAAGGTGTCTTTTCTCATACCTAGGAAATAATTACCTTTTTCAAACCACAATAGAAGAAAGTGTGAGCCTTCCTGAAAGGGGAATACAGCATCATTAAAATAAAGATGTGCCTTTTTAAATGTAAATGTACAGCAAATGCTTAAACTTGAACCATTTCCTAGTGCCTTGCTGGACAAGAGAGGAGAGGGGAAGGGACTGGGGGATAAAGGATGTAAGAGAAGGCTTGACTCCTGCAGGGTTTGTGTGTGGGATTTTTTTTTAAATGTCTGATCTTCAGTGCAAAATTTGTATGAACGACAGTAATTCAGAAGCTCCTGGGTTCCCTCTGTTAAATCGATATGGTTAATGACTCTGGGGAGGTTTGTCACTCCTAATAGGAAGACTTGGAAAGGTTGGCAGCTTCCTCTGGGTGTGCTGTAACAGCTGAAGCTGTACTGGAAGATGTCTTGGTGAGCTGCTGGATGTTTCACCTCATGGTGATGGCTCATGATTTCCCTGGCATGCAGAATCCTGCATTTTATTTTCTGAGTATGCAAATCACAAATAGTCCCAAAAGCATATAAAATCTGTAGCAGAAGTGTCTTTCAGAAGAAGCTGATGCCTTCCATCACTGGGAAACTTTTTCAAGAGTGTAATAAAATCTCTAATACAGAAGTAGCAAGAAAGCAATTTCCCAGCCTAACTTTCCTCGTGGTTGGTTTTACAGCCGACTGTGCACAGGGCTTTGCTTTCCTTTACAGCTGGAGTGTTCCAGTCAGCAAACTTTCCTTCTCCCTGAGAGTCAAACAGGCACCAACAGCATTGCAGGAGCACAGTGCTCTGGGGCTGCTGCAGGGCTGTGATAGCAGCTCTGCTGGCTCACATCACCCAGGGGAGGCATCTCCTGACAGTCAGACTGGGCAATCATGGAACTTCCAGGTGAAAAGGGAGAAGATTTTATTCTGAATTGTCTTTCAGGATACAGACAGGGACTTAGAATTGATTGGAGAGAACAGCCAGCCTCTGGCAGTCAGTCTGTCATGCTTGCAGTCAAAAGGGCCCTGGTAAAGCCACGTGTGAAACAGCCCAAGTGATGCAGGTGTACCTTGCATCCCACAGCCACTTCCAGCTGCTGGGGCTCCTGGATTCTGGGTGGTTTCACAAGTTACACAGCAAAGGGGAGCTGGCTTGTGAGTCAGGAGCACTGGGTGCTGCTCCAAACTGCCATGGCCTGTTACTTAAGCAAGGAAAGTGTGCGTGTTGCAATTTCCCAGCTTGTGTAGGATTCACCTTGAAGTGCTTTATTTTCTCACCTAATGAGTGTTAAGTCCAGATTTTAAAACAAGCTGGAAATCCTCACCTGGTTGAAGTGGAGGGAGATGCGGTGGGTGGAGAATGGGAAATGAGATCTGAAATTGGCATCAGCATTCAACACAGACGCATCAATTCATTTCACATTCCTCATTAACCAGTCAGATTGATTTATTCACATTATAAATTTGAAGTGTAACCAAAATAAGCTCACCTCCTACACTGATTTCTACTTTGTAGTGCCACGCTTTAGCTTGGAGAATCTGTATGGAACTAGGCAATGATAGATCATGGAAACCCTAATAAAAAGCCTGTGTCTGTTTTTGACTCTGCCTCTGCTAGCTGAGTACACTCCTTAATTGACTGCATTTGAGCTTTCTTGATGCTTCTGTATGACCCAAAAGGCTTCAATGATTCCAGCAGTTGTGAGTGATTTGGGAGTTTTATATAAAGCCATTGGATCAATGTGATTTTAAATATACTAGTTCCACTCATGGAGAAAAGTCTTAATCCCTGGTAGTGAGCAAACAAATGTGAACTTCAGCCACAAAACAAGATAAAAACTGATCAAGCTAACAGCCTGAAACCTTAGCCCTTACGATAACAGCAACAAATAGCTTTAGCCTCTAGGGTGGAGAAGGGAATTGGTTTCAGAATGCATTCTCTAGGATCTCGGTGATTAGGTCTAAGTTTGTCTGTACCTTGTACTGCATGCATTTTCTCTGTAAAACTGGATGGTGCCTCTTGAATCAGTGTGTATTTATTTTGTGCGTATTAGGACCAACAGCCTAATATCTGGGGGTGGTAAAGGACTTGTAGCACTTTAATGTAGTAGCTTTCATAAATTGGGAATCATTGATAGAATGCCTAGTGTTTTTAAAGTTGAATGGACTTCCTTTTATAATATATTTAAAATAAATTTTTAATGTGTTTTCTGAAAACTGTGTATGCAGACATGACTGTCCCCGCCTGTTTTGCCCCAGTGATTGATTTCTCTCCTACTTGTGAGAATAAACTCAGCTGCCCTGGTGTGGTGTTTCCCCAGCACAGGTTTCCTGTCACTCCATGTCCAGTGGTGCAATCCTGAAGGAACCATGGCTGTAGTGGACAACTTGTGCCCAGGTAGGACCCCCCTGGGGTGGACTGGCCTTGGTCTAGAGCACACTGGGGAGCACAGAGGAACACAGAAAAACCAGCTGTGACTCTTCTTTCTCTGCCTGTTTGCCTTGGGAATGACTGCTGGGAGATCCATCCCCATCCCTTGGTTTGCAGGGGAGGGCTTTAACAGCTCATGGCCTTGTTTGTGTTCTGATCTCCACCTGGGGAGAGCAGGCTCAGCCCAAGACAGGAGAAGTGTATCACCATTGCTCATGTTCCCTCTAGGACCCTCGGTGCTTCCTACTGTCACCACTTCATTTCTTCAGTGGCCTTCTCAATACTCCTTTTTACTCAGCTCCATTGGGTGAAAAACATTGGGGGAAAAATGGATGGGAGACAAACAATGAAATGTGTGAAAATCTGTGTGTGGGAAAAGGAGCCTTTCTGGGGGGACCAGCAAGGCATGATCCCTAGGGATGACTGTGCTGTGATTCTTGGGCACGGGAACATTGCCCAGGGTAAGTATGTGCCAAAAGCTGTGACAGTTTAAGCATTTTAGCAGGTTCAATATGTGCAACCCTAGAAAAGTGCTGAGGAGAGTGGGAGTCTGGGGGAAGGTGCCAGAGCAGTGTTTTCATTGGCCTCCCCAAGGTACTGTGGAAGGAAATGGTCTGATTTCTGATGATGAAAAGTTTAAAAAAACCTTCTTCCCAGGACATCTGAAGCAGCACAGACCACTGGGAGAGAAGTATTTCTGTCCTGAGCCCCCTGAATGGCTCCATTAAAATACTAAGTTCCAGATGACAGCTACACCACCGACTTCTCTTTAGAGGGTAGTGCTGCTCCAGGTGAGATTTACAGGCCTGCACAGGCTCCTCTAATTTGATTAGAGGCTGACTGGGATGGCCAGGCTATTACTGCTTCAGAGGTACTAAAGCTGCCTGGGTACTGATGGGTTTATGAAACATTGTTTCTCACTTCATTGCAGCTCCCACAAAGAATTATTGGATCAGGTTAGTGATAGATACCTAATAAAGAATGTCTCGATGAGACAGTTTATTTTGCAGAAAGCTTGTTCCAGACTAGCAGACTGTGAAATCTGGAGGTTCCCATGAGGATAAATAGGCTGAAATAAACTGCAATTATAAAAACACCTCCATGCTTTTTTTTTATTTGTAAGACTGAAAAAAAGGTGTCATCGTGTTAGCCTGAGCAGGAGGTAATTAGCATCGAATTAGCAAACAGACAGTGACAAAAGCTGGGGCTTTTTCCTTCTAGGGAGCATTGCAAAAGGACTTAAAACCTTTTTATCTGCAGGGATGAGAGGTTGCAGCCCAAGATTAAATACAATCTGATGGTCAGTACCAGCCTGTTCTGACGCTTACGGTGCCTGTTTCTTCCCAAAATATAGTCAGGGAGCACCTGCGCAATCTCCTCCTCAAGGGGACAGGAAGAAGTTCTGCTTGTTCCCCTTTATCTCCTTGCTTGCTGTTATTATCATCTGTCCCTACAGTCTGTAGGGTTTGGCTTCCTGAGTGTCAAGATAATCCTTCTGCAAGATTTCCTCAGCCAGCCATTTGATTTTTATTGGTAATGTTAAGATAAAGCCAGAAGGCTTGTTATCAGCAGCTCTGAGATCTCTGTCAGCCTCTTGGTGTTTTTCCTTTCCCCCAAACAAGGGAATATCTGTATGGCTTTGCCAGGAGGATATTACTTCAGGCAGGCAGATTCCAATCAGTTTGGTCTGGGGCTTTTATAAGCCCTAGTGTTTTACTGTTTTAGATCTCTTTGCTAACTGCTTGTTTGATCTGTGGGTAAAGCCATTTGTTTCCACCAGCTTCCCGTGAGAACGGCCGGCTCCGAGGGAGCGTGTCCCCAGGAGGGTGCACTGTGGTTCTCTGCTGGTCACATGCACAAACAGAAATTACTAATTGCCCGAGGGCACCCGCAGTAAAAGCAAGACAAGAGGCGGGACTGTTGAGGAGTATGAAGTCTCTGCCCTCAGATCTATTCTGAGGCTTGTTTGGTATTCTAAGGAGTACTTGGAAAATACAGATTTTGGCTTTTCTCAGTTGTCTTGTGCAGAGCATGCGGAACTGGTTGCCAGTGTTGCTGTGTGGAGCAGCCTGAGCTGATGACCGAGGGCTTTAAGGAGTCTCTTCTTGCGAAGGTATTTCGTGTGATTCAGCACAGCTCACCCAGTGCTCGCTTCACATTGTTCCATGTGCAGGATTTCAGGCTTTGAAGTCATTTTAGTCTGTAGAACCTTTCTTCTGTCTGAGCAGAAAGTCCTTTCTTCAGGAAGATGAAATTCTTTTCCTTTTAGAGCTGCTCAGGTACCTCTGGCAACAGCATTTGCTGTCTGGTATTTCAGAAGTTACAGCATTTCCAGAAGTTACATCTTCTCTTCATAAATCAGCAGGAATTTCATTCTTTCCCTCCCACCCCCCACTTTGCCTCCTTTTTTCTCCCCTTTTTTATTTTTGGGGAGATTTGGGGGTTGGGATGGGATTTTTTGGGTTTCTTTTCAGATTGTTTTTTTTTTTTTGGGGGGGGGGGGTTATTTTTTTTCTGAAGATGAAAAAAGATACGAAGTTTATAGTCACATTGCTTGGAGAAACACTTCTCCAGGTCCCATCTTTTCCCTATTCCTGCCTTGTGACCGGGGGGGGAGAAAAAGAAGAAGAAAAAAAATTGTATTTCTTATAACATTTCAGCCAGGAACTCCAGCCTCGAACAAACATTTGTGGCTTTGCCGACCCGAGTTTCGTACGCGGGCCGGGTGGGAGCCGCAGCTCCAGGCCTGTTACGGGTTCGGGTCTGTCACAGGAGCGGTGCCGGTGCAGCGGCGGGCGGCTGCAGGAGCCCGCGGTCCCGCGGCTGTGTGCGGGCGTCCCGTGCGCCTCTTGGCAGCAGAGGAAGCCCGAAGGCCGGCGGGGCCGGAACGCCTCCCGCCTCCTCCGGACGGTACCAGCCCGGCACCTGCGGAGCAGCGCGGGGAGCGGCCGGGTCCCCTCAGCCCCGGCCGGCCGGGGGGGCCGAGCCGCCGCTCCCTCCGCGCGCCCCTCACGGCGACCTTCCGGCTGCGGGGGCCGGGCGGCGGCGGCGGACGGACAGCTCTTGCGACCAATCGGCGCTCTGAGCGGCGCGGGGCGCCCCGCCCCCCTAACAGCGCAAGCCAATCAGAGCCGCGCCTACGGGCCGGGGGCGGGACTTCCGCGGCCGGGGAGGCGGTTTTGTGTGTGCGAGCGCTGCGCGGTCCCGGCTCCCCGCGGGCGGCGGCGCTTGGGGGGCCCGGCCCGGCCCGACCCCGCGGGCAGCGCTGAGCGGCGGCGGCGGAGGGGGGCTCCCCTCCCCTGCCGTAGTGGGGGGCCCCCGCGGAGGCGGCGGGGTCCCCCCGAGGGCGCTGTAGTGACGGCGGCTCGTCCCCCGGTTGGTCCCCCGGTTGTCGGCTCCCCGCGCGGGGTGAGGGGCGGGCAGGTGGGCGATGAATGGGTTCAGCACCGAGGAGGACAGCCGGGATGGGCCGCCCGCCGCCCCCTTTTACGGCCAGAGCTGCTGCCTCATCGACGACGGGGACCGCTGCGTGCGCCCCGCCGGCAACGCGTCCTTCAGCAAGAGGATCCAGAAGAGCATCTCGCAGAAGAAGCTGAAGCTGGACATCGACAAAAGTGTGAGTGCGGCCTCGGCCGGGGCTGACGGGCGCTGCCGAGCCCCCCGGAGGGGCGGCCGGGCCGGCCCCAGCCGCCACCGCACTGCGGTGCCTCCGGGGAGATGCGGATCCGCCCGGCGAGTTGAGCTGCCGGGCGGCCGGGGGGGTTGGCGCTGGCGCTGCGGGCTGGGGCTGCGGGGCTGCGTGCGGCACACACGGTGCCTCCGGACCGCGTCCGCCCGTCCTCAGCCTTACAGCGCTCGGCAAAGGGAAGGACGTGCCTGGGTGGACCCGGCTGTTCCCCGGGTGCAGAACCGGCTTTTCCCTGTGGCTCTGCCCGCCTGCTGAAGCATAATGTAGCCAAAGCGATAAACACCGTGTTCGGGAGGCGGGTGGTGTGCGGGGAAGTAAAGCAGCGAGCTGTCAGTGCTTCGGAGGCAGGAGTGCTGTTCCCATTGCGGTCTCGGCTTGGAGAGGCTGGTGCTGTCAGGTGAAAACAGCGCTGTGGTTGCTGCTTCAGTCAGGCGGCACTGACGTTACTTCTTTAATTGGTAAGAATTGGTGTTGTGGTGAAGCAGGTTAAAGACCGGGCTGGCAGCGAGATGTGCTGCCTCTTCAGCAGGGCTTATTTGCACACAGAACGGCCCGGTTTGCTGCCTAATGACATTGACAGCTGTCAGCTCGAGATACAAACGGGTTATTTGCCCAGCAGAGAAATAGGCAGAGCAGAGCAGATCACAGAAGGAATTTCTCAGAAGTGACTTCGTTAACGGAATTCAGCTCTGCACGCTTTTTTTCGCCTGATCTGTAAAGATCAAAACCGCTGAAAACAAAGCAAAAGCAAAAAAAAAATAAAAAAGGTGAAGTTTTGAGTCAGTCTGTTTGGCAGCTCCCCCAGTTGGTTGGGTCCCTTCTGCACAGCCAAAATGCATCGTGTCACGGGAAAAGTGACTCAGTTTGAAACATATTCTTAAAAAATAGAACATTTCTCCCAGTTGTAGTTCTCAGCAGATTTGTCTAGTGGCGTAGTAATTTCTTGCATTTTAGAAATGAGTCTTTGTTGACAGATGCCAGGCTTTAGAAACAAAAAGGGGAAATGAGACTAATGCAGTCAGAACAAAGGGAAAGTGTAAAGCAGGCTGCATGGAATGATCTTGGATGTAGGGTGCCTGTGTTATCTGAAGATATTTTGCCTATATTATAGGTACCAAACAATTTTGATCATTTGAAGTCCTTTGTTTTGCTAACTCTAGTGAGATTATATTTGTTAAAAGGGAGATTCCATTGCTGAACAAGCAATAGGAAGGAGGCTATTCTGCATTTGATCTGTTTGTTTTAATTGGGGTGATCAGCCCAAGTTTTATTTGTCAAGGTTTGGAAACACTTGCATTAATAATCTTCTGTACTATTCAAGCCAGAAAGTTCACAAGAATGGAATAGAATAATACATTTTTTGGTAGCTGCCTGCTAGTAAGTCCTGAAATAAATGCACTTCCTCCAGACAAGCACCCATTTTTTTCCTGACATATGATTGCAGCCATAAAAAAGAAATTTATTATCTCCAGAGGTTCAATTCATCTGGAGCTTGAGTTCTTTGTTTTCTTTGCCTTTAGTCTTTGTAAGGTGAGTTATCTCTGAATAAAGAGTGTGATATCAGGGCTGGGATTTAAGATTAAAAATTCCTTGATGTCAGTCAGTCACGCCAGTCTTGAGGGATGCACCTGACGCTGGTGTTGAAGTGACTGCTGTTGGATGCTGTTTCACAGTATCTTTTTTGATTGCTTTTTCACCACTTCTGGTTCTCAGGTGAGACATCTGTATATTTGTGATTTTCACAAGAACTTCATTCAAAGTGTTCGGAACAAAAGGAAGAGGAAGACGAGCGATGATGGAGGTGACTCTCCTGAGCACGACACGGATGTTCCGGAGGTTCGTGGGCTGCTTTACCCCTTCTTAGCATCTTGAAGTTTCACTTGGATGTTCTCATATTTCAGAAAATATTTATATTTTAAATTGCAAGGCCATTGAAGCTGCCGTCGAGTTACTTTCACTTTCCAGGAAGAGGTTTTTCCTAACGTGTGGTGTCCTAATTTTCTTCATTCCCCTATGAGTTCTTTGCCCATGTAAAGTTTTCTATAAAAAGAGGCATGATAAAGTAACTTCATGTACATACAGTTAAAATTGTATTTTTTACTATTTTTTAAGGCTAAAAATAAGTTATTTTTGGTGATCTGGGTCTGATGCCCCAACATAATTCCTTGTTACTTAGTATGCATAATTTTGAAAATACACTACAGTATTCAATAGGTCACTCTCTTTGATTGGGTATTTGATACCCAGAGATATTGAGCTGCTCCAGATATTTGCATGTATGGGCTTTTTTAGCACTATTTAAATCTACCTTTAAATAGTTTGTGACACATTTTTATTTTCAGGAGATAGGCCTGGGGGAAGTTTTCTGTGAGAGAGAACTCTAGAATAATCCTTTCTCTGTGCCACTGCGTACTGCACTTGCTTCAGTGATGTTTCTGGTACCGTTGACATGGCAAAAGTGGTGCAGAGGTGATGTTCAGAGAAGCAGAGCGTGGCCACAGTCAGCAGAGCCCTCTGCTGGAAATGCCAACCCTATTGGCAAAAATCTGTTTATTTCTGAAGGAAAAAAAAAAGCTACCAAGAATCATTTTGCCAGCAAAGCTGTGTCTTGGTGTAAAGCTGGTGCACACACCTCTTGTGTGGAGGTGTTGAAAGAGTAGCAAGTTTTTGGTATGGTTTTTTTTTTAAGATAACCTGACCTTTTTTTATCACTGTTCATGTTTCCATTCTACAAGCTTCTCCATCAAAACTTTCCTGTTCAAGCTTTGCAGTAGTTGCCAGGGTGATTGCTGAAGACCCAGTTGGCATCTAAAAATGTTGGTGCTGTAGAGCACACAGAGTATTTGGTGACTGAAACCTGATGGATGCACGTCACCCAGCTGAACAGGGAACTCTGCACCGTGTCAGTTTTAATGTCATTTCCCTCTCAGTTTTCAGCAGAAATTCCTTTTGTCTTTGAAACTTGGCATTTCCCACATGATCTTCATCTTCCCTGCTGTAACCTTGCCACCACCCCCTTTGCTTCTAAACTCTGCACTTCCTATTTAAGTATTTGAATTTCATTTCATCTCTGTACTCTGTTTTATGTCACAAGCCGTTTGTTCAGTGCCTGCTAAATTGTTATTTCATGTGTGAGCTTTTTAAACCTTGTGGGAACAAAAGGTTCCCCTTTGCTTGGAGGTTGCAGAGGTGTAATTGAGAGCAGAAATTGGCCAGCAATTCTGTTGACAGCATGTGAACCAGAACAAAAATTTCTATTTCCCTGAGGCTATTTTGGTCCTTTAGCATTAACAAATACAAAATATACTTAGGTTTGTCAGTAAGACAAGCCAGTGTGGTTCTGAATGCAGGCAAGGAGAAGCCCTGTTGAGGAAGAAGTAGTTATTTTTAGATATTTTTAGATAAAATAACTACTCATAGAAGCTAAAGGTAGTGCTCATGCCCTCTTCTCTTTATCACTTCCAGGTTGACTTGTTCCAGCTCCAAGTGAACACCCTGCGACGTTACAAGAGACATTATAAACTGCAGACTAGGCCTGGACTCAACAAGGCTCAGCTTGCAGAAGTAAGTGAGGACAGCAGTGGTGTTATCTCTGTTGAAAGAAAACTTTTTATCTCCTCTGTTCAAGGGCAGGTTTTGTGGGCATTAACACCTGTGGGACTCACTGGTACGGACCAAGTGCCCACTGGAAAGTTTCAGGGAATGATGCCAGCAGAAAGCTGCCTGCTTGCTTTCACCTGGGACAGGCTTGGAATGCACACAGTGACTGTTCAAAGCCTGTTTGAACAGTCTCTGTCTCTGTTTCCTTTCCCACCTTTTTCATAGTCCCAGTTGGTGCCCTTTAGGGAACAGAAACAGGATCCAGTTTTTGGGTGTTATCTGGGGATGGCTGCTCAGCTGAAACTCAGACTTAACCCACTCATCGTCTCCCTGGGTGCTCCTGTTAGTTTTTCTTTCCTCACAGGCACTTGAACTTGTTGGAATTGCTTATTTCAAAGAATTAAAGGTAGCATCACTGTCCATGGATTCAGATTCTTCATTTCCCTCCCTTGTCCTGACAATTCTGTGTTATAAAAGGCTTTTTTCTTAAGGGCCTCTGCTGCTTTCTCACCATATGGGCTATTTGTTCAGAAAGAACTCTCTGTATCTCTGTGGTATTTGGGCAAGTTGTGCTCGCTGTGCTTCTGCTCTGCTCTCTTTCCTGACTTGATCTGAAGCCGTGCTGTGGAAAAAAATCTTCTCTAAACTTGGAAAAACTGCAGTAGTTACTGATTAGTACTGAGGTCGATTTTTTAAGTTGTGGCTTTCACAACTGTCTGCCTAAAATTGTCTGGTTTGCTTTTACTTTTGATTTAAAGAACAAAAACCTGACAGACCAAAAAAGTCAGCAAGACACTGTCTTCCTCTCTTTCAAAGTCATCCAGGGAGTGAATATATAGAATATAGAGAATGTGCAGTATAGGGCATGTAGGAGTAAGTTGAACAAAGTAGGGTGGGGTTGTTCCTCATTAGTAGTCCTGATTTGTCATATTTTAACTAACCAATTCATGTCTGTCAGCTGCCTCCTGCCATGAAGGACTGCTTGCTTAAGGAATTTACCATGAATGTACCCAAGAGGAAAGAAAAGATCAATTACTGTGCAGGCAGAAAATAAAGGGAGCCTGACTTAAAGCTGTCACACAGTTCCCAGATTTCCTGTGAAGCCTGAGCAGCTTTGACTCTGTGCGGGATCCTCATCCAGCTCCCATGCTTGAATCACTGCTGCCTGAGGCTCTTTCATTCCTCATGCTATCCCACTGTAAGGGAAACTCAAGCTTCCATAAATCTCCTTGGAGTGACTTATTGCTCAGCCTGCTTCAGAATCCTGTTCTAGAGCTGTGTTGGGTACCAAAAAAAGAGTTTCTTCTATGTGAGGAGCAGATCTTTTCCAGCTCCAGCATGTTTTCTACATTCACTTTCTGAGGAAAAAGCAGCTACCGTTTCAGGACTTACTGCTACTGAGATGGGCAGCCCTATCCAAACCCTTACCCTCCCATTGCAAATTCCCTGATGTTCCTTTCAGTGAAAACTTAAGAGTGCAGAGGAAATTTTTTTTGATAAAACTTTGCTACACCTGGTTTACACAGCAAGGTGCTGCAGTGTTTCTGACACTCTCCTTCAAAGCATGGAGGAGCAGGGAAAACTCACTCGCCATGTAATCTCAGCACAAAATGCTGCTGAGGAGAAGCTGTGCTGCTTTGGCAGGAGAACATTCTGGCTTCCAAATTCCTCTTGTAGGTTGGCTGCAAATCCTGCTGACATAGCAAGGCTATGCTGTGTTCATACACACATTCCAGCTGTAAAGAGAGAGGGAGGTAAATGAGGACTGACAGTTGGAATTGGTGCATGTTTCACTCAAAGGATAATGTGCTCAGTGGCCATAAAATCGTTTTTGGAAAGTGAAGAGAAACCCTGTTCTGATTATTTCTAGTTTTTAATTCCAGCATTTCTGTCTCTTTACCTGTTGTTCTTCTAGACTGTCAGTCGTCATTTCAGGAATATTCCAGTGAATGAGAAGGAGACACTTGCATATTTCATCTACATGGTGAAGAACAACAAGAGCAGGCTGGACCAGAAATCAGAAGGCAGCAAACAACTTGATTGAAGATTAACAAGGCTTGGAATAAGAAAGACCTTGAAGGAACGTGTGGTATTGTGCATTTTAGGTTTATAAAAACTGTTAAAGTATATTGTAAATTTTTTTTAAATGCAGTGTCTGGATGACAGAAAAAAATATAGACATTCTTATGAGGAGTATTTGAAAACATGTGCCCAGCATGTTTCCGAAGACTTCTTCCCCTCATTTCAAAATCATATTGGAATAAAGAAATGAGGATAATGGGGAAACCAAATAAATCTGTAGAACTGTGGAGTTTGTCAACTTGGTGTTTTAAACCATTTCTGGAAATCTACATCTCAGTGCAATTCAAATGCCAGATGGAATTTTTTTCACTGAATTCAGGCTGCATCACAAACCACCATGCAGTTTGTCTTGGTACAGGACTGGAAGAGCAGCAGAGATAAAATTCATGATCAAGGTGCATGGGTCAGAAGTTTGTCTGAAGCTTGCTGCTCACCCTACACATGCTCTGTCTTGCCTTGAGTCAGTGCTTCAAGTCCCAAACTTCTACAAATGCTCCAGCTCACCAGATCTACTCCAGTGAATGCTACTTGACCGGTCTGAAATTGATGGGGGTTTTTTTGCCATTTTTTTTCCTTCTGACCCCATCCGACACAGATGCCAACCAACTCTCTGCAGTGTCGTTTCTAATTTCTTTTAAGAACTCACTAATTAAATTTTCTGTAAGCATTTAAAAATTTCTGCATTTCTCTGAATGTGGTATTAAGGCAAGCACAACCTATTTGCTGTGTCTGATCATGTTGGTAGAAGTGCTTATTTAATTGATTTATGCATATTTCAGCGATGGTAGGTGAAACAATGGCTTGAGACATCAGTCTCTTCATTTCTGTGTCAGGTCAGTATCAGTCACAAGTGATGTGCATTTTATACTGAAGCTTTAGCAGGTGTCACAAAACTGCTGTGTGCATTCAGGGGCTCTGTTTAGTATAAAGCAGATTTATGGGTGAGGCACCGTAACCAGGGCAGTGATCTGACTGGAGCATTTCATTATACATTTCATTTCCCTTTGCAATGGGCAAGAAGCATCAAAGCATTTGCTTTTCATGAACATTACATGTGCTTTCATGAGAGCTGTGTGAGTAAGGGTGGCACACTGGTGCTCCCTGACAGGGCACTGTAGGAGGAGATCACCCTGATTTTATTTAAAGCCGAGGTGTCCTTACAGATAATACAATGATTATTTTGGCAAAAGGAGCTTTTAAAAGTGTTGGTTGTAACTGACTGTTCTCCAGTGACCTCAAATTCTCTTCAGGGGATCTCATGATTTAAAGCACTGCTCTGTTTCTTTGCTGTCCTGACCAGTTTCTCCATTCTGGTACAAGATGCCAAGACTCCACATAGAGAGGATATTCTTAACAAGCCTTAAGCAATGAAATGAACAGTAGAAAACTTCAGCTAGCATTTTGTAAATGGCAGGTTTTATTATTTCAAAACTGGATGAAGCTTTGTTTAAGAGCTGAACACACTGGTTATGGTCCCAGCTTAGTACTGCATTGTGTTTCGTAAGGCATGAGAGGTTCACTTAGTGAAGCTCTTGTTAAAGCTCTCCCAGGGTCTCTTTAAAATTGAAGTCACAGTTTAAAGCAAGTTGTTCACATCACTCTGAATTGTTTGCTAATACTCCAAAAACACGTTCAACAAACTTCAACATGTCTTAAGTCCTGTGTCATAGGTAGAAATACTCTGTTATGGTACATGTCCCATTTGTGACATCTGGGAAGTGTGATTATTTCAGCATTTCCTTGTTCAATTCTGTATGGATTTTTAGAACATCATACAAGAGAGAGGTTCAAGGAATGAGGAGAGAATGTCCTGTGTCAGTATTTCATGAATGTTTAAAAATTTCCTGTTTGTGCTGGTCCTTTCCTTATTGAAAGGGTGGAGTAGTTCCCACATCAGTCAACACGATCTGGCTTCTCTCATTCAGGACAGATGGTTAGAAGGGTACATTCTCTGAATGCATGTTAGCCTTCAAAGTGCTCATGTAATCAGAGGATGCTACCAAGGGAAAATGAGTTTCTGAGTTGAGAAGGTTATGCCTCATAGTGATTCTTCCCCTCCACTGGGCTCTGGTGAGGCCACACCTCGAGTGCTGTGTTCAGTTCTGGTCCCCTCAATTCAGGAAGGACATTGAGGTGCTGGAGCAGGTCCAGAGAAGGGAAGCAAAGCTGGTGAAGGATCTGGAGCACAGGTCCTGTGAGGAGTAGCTGAGGGAGCTGGGGTTGCTCAGCCTGGAGAAGAGGGGGTTCGGGGAGCACCTTCTCATTCTCTACAACTCCCTGACAGGAGGGTGGAGCCAGATGGGGTTGGCCTCTTCTCCCAGGCAACCAGGGACAGGACAAGGGGAAATTGCCTCAAGCTGCACCAGGAAAGCTGAGGTTGGACATTTGGAGGAATTTCTTCACAGAAAGGGTGATTAAATATGGGAGTGGGCTTCCCAGGGAGGTGGTGGAGTCACTGTCCCTGGAGGTGTTTAAGGAAAGACTGGCACTTGGTGCCATGGTCTAATGGACACGGTGGTGTTTGGTCATAGGTTGGACTCGATGATCTCAGAGGTCTTTTCCAACCTTATTGATTCTGTGATTCTGTGATTCTAGACCAAAACTGTAAAAATGTAGTTTGTTTGGGATTTACTATTTTTTTTTTGTGGTTGTATTTTATTTTGTTTTATTTTTAAAAGTAAATAAATCTGTTGGGGTGTTTTAGTAGCCAGCAGCAAAATTATTCTTTTCAAGGAAATATGGTGGCAGGTTCCATCTGTTCAGGTGTATTCACTGGAATGCTTTTGTGCCGAGGTGGTATCCAGGAAACTTTTCTTTTCTTTTTTTCCTGAAATAGTCAATTGATGTTAAACGTGATCCTTGTTGGTTTCACTTCTAAAGCAATTCTACTTTTTTGAAAAAAAAAAAATTCTTAGTGAAGTGTGATGATGAAGAGATGTTTACCAGCCATTAGCAGTTGTTTATAAGGTGGAAAGCTTGGAGGCAAGACACCAAAGAAACAGAAGAATCTTTGGCTGTCAGACCCCATGGCCTTATAAACCCCTTGCAAATGCCTTATTATCTTGTTCTCAACTTAGCTAGAGCAAAACACCTTGAGCAACAGAAAGCTGATGGTCTTGTTGGAAGGGTCAGCCACTTGCTGGCTCCCGTGCTATGAACTGAAACCACATGTCAATTCAGTAGCAATATCCATGTTCAGGGTGCCTGTGATTCTTGAAAAGCATTTAGTGTCTAATAACCCGAAAACGCAACAATGCAATTGTCGCTGTGTACGATACCGTGCTGTGTGTTCGATTCCTTATGCTGCATGCCAAGTAAAAACAAACAAAAAAAGACTTTCCAACTTTTTATTTTAAATGTCAAATTAAATGTGTTTGAACCTCACACTTGTGAAGCCATGAGGTGAGACATTTTCTCAGCACTTTTAGATGGGACTTGTTGGAAAGGTGTAAGACCCAAATCGCTTTGGCTGGTATGATAAGATATTTTTTTTGCATTTTGCTTTTCACAGATGGGCCTTAAATTCTGTCTAGCTTTGAACCATGGAGCACAAGCCTTGGGGGCATGGAGGATGACCAGATGTCATCTTCTATTTATAATAGTGGAAGCTTATTTCTTACAAGCCTGCATAGGTGACATTCACCCTGGGGCAGAGGAATTGTCTCTGAAGGTCTCCAGCCATTATATAGCCTAATGCAATTCCATAGCCTAGCTCAATTCTCATTGCAGAGTTCCATTAACTTAATTAGAGTTTTGAATAGATCCAAAGCCATTAGTATGCAATCCAAATAATGCAGAAACATCTCTTCTGTGGTTAATTTCATCCTGTATGCTGACCCTCTGCTCACTTCAAGGGAAGGAGAAGAAATCATTGCTGGTAGTTATTGGCTTGAGCTCAACTCAGGGGAGTTGGAAGCATGCAAAGACTCGAGTCAGTAGCAGCCTGATGGCTGAAAAGTGCAAACACATCCAAGGAGGCTCTGTTAGAATGCAGTTTTCAAAATGTCATAATCTGAAAGATTATTGTATATCAACCTGAAGTAAACAATTGCAGTAAAAAGTAATGTTTCTTTTGCCAGGCACTTTAGATACTCAGCCTGAGAAAAGCAGAGCTTTGTACCACTTCTCTCCAGTATTCTGGTGTCCCAGTTTTCCTAAGAAATGTGGCTGTAAACCACTAGATACCCCAGGGTGCAAGAATTGACCAGAACATGTCAAGCCTAGCATTTCAAGTGAGTCTAAAGTGCAAGGTGGGTTCAGAGAGGCTTTGAACACAAGAGCTGAAATAATCTACAGTAAAATGGGAGTTTTCATGTGGGTCATGATGGCACAGGGAAGATGAAGCAGGACGTGGCCCACAGGGAGACTGAACAAAACACACTTCCACAGCAGCAGCAGCGTGGAGGGAGATTTGTTCTGTGTCAGCTCTTGTGATGGATGTTTTATGAGAGGGGGAGGAGGGTGAGCTGTGCACTTTACATCTTTTGGTTGAGCCAAATGTAAATACCAATGGGAGATCTTCAGCAGGAACTGCAGTTGGAGGGGAGAGGAGGGGTCTGCTGAGGGACTCTGTTTAAGTTTGCAGATCCCTGGATTGCCTGGAGCACTAGAGTCACTTTGTCTCTACAGTTTAGAAATGTGGGTAATACAAGGTGGCCTCCCTTCCAAAAGGAGTCCTTGTGCTGCCCAGAGTAAGGACAGGAGAGTCCCAAAGGTGAAGGAATGTTATCGATGCCTCGCTCCTCGTGTCACTGATGCCCTTTAACCATGTCTAGCTTATCAAGTTAGGGAGTTGTCATTCTCCACTTTCAAAGTGCAAATGAACTGTTAGGATGTAAGATACTCCTTGCACTTTTCACAGCTATCCCTGGTCTCCTGTTTTTGACTTGCTTGTGAACACAGCTGTTTGGGATGAACTAAATGCTTGAACAAAGTGTGGAGAGAGGGGGAGGCTCCTGCTTTAAACCTGAACTTCCCTTGCAAGCAGCTCTGCAGGCCATCCTGTGCATCAGCAGGCTCCAGGAGCCTCTGGCTCACCTGAGCCTTACCAGGGCTGGGTTTACTCCTGTCCTACTCACACCTCTGCTCCACAGCTACTGCAGAGGAGGTGGGTAGCAGGTAACTTGCAGAATGGTTTGGAGTCTTTTGGCAGGCTTACTGGGAGAGAAAACTGTGTTCCCTCTTTTGTTTCTTGCCTCCATGTGTTGTGCTGATCTTATGCCAAATGTTTTGGACACCTTGTATTTTTAACTGTGTAATATAGCTGTGTATTGTTAAAGCAACTTAGTAACTTATAGCAAAAGCTGTAGAACTCATTTCTCTGAGGTGTAGGAAATGTCCTGCTTCCACTGTGTATGAGACTTTAACTCTGTACTGTCTGACAAAGATAAAATTCTGAATTTCACTTTAATAAATGATCTATCTAGCAACCAGGCCCATATTCCCTTGTTTGCCTTTCTGCCCTCAGCACTGATGGTTCCAGAGCCAAGGGAGTTCTGCTTTTTGTGGATGTTTTGTGCCTGGCTTTTCAGATTCACTGCCTTTTCCCCAGGGCTGAAAACACTGCAGACATGGAGCAAAGAGTGGCACTGCTCAGTGGGAATGCCAGGCCTGCAGTAGAAATCTCAGGGGATGGGATATTTTCTGACAAACCCAGGTGGGTTGCACAGGTGCAATTCATGGAGTTTTTTGAGTGCAACAAAAATACAACAAAATACAATTTGCAAGAAATACAAATACAAAAATACAACTAGCAAAAAAGATGGAGGCTGTTGAAGAGCCACATGCCCTTGTGTTTTGGGGAGTGTTTCTGTGATGGGAATTCCTCCCCTCCTGTATCATGAAGAGTCTGTCTAGTGCAGCGTCTCATTTGATTCATGTTTCCTAGTGAATCTTCTTTATGTCTAGTTCAGCCCTGTGCTTCTGCTCCTTTCTCAGGCACATCCTTGGCTTCGTTTCATGCATGATTTATAGCTCCTGTTGTCCGGAGTCAAAGCTGCATGCCCAGCTGACAAGGTGGGCACTGCTCCAGAGCAGCAATGACATGGACCATCCCAGCATTCAAGATCCTTTGCCATGAAATGCTTTGTTTAATTTCTTTTTCTGATATTCCTCCTGACCATCAGCCTTACAAGCAAAGGTGCCTCACTTTTTTGCTGCACTGAGGAAGCAAGTGAAAAAAACTGGGATTTGAGTATTTGTCTGAACTCTGTCATGGTATTTTTAAAGGCTCTGCTGGCACTGTTTGAGTCGTGCTTTTAGCCTTGATTTTTAGCCAGGAAAGAGGTTGTAGTATAGCATTTCACACACTTGGGCTCTCACAGAGGAGGATGATCAGATGTCAAAAGCTTTACACCCAAAACAGATCCTGGTGTCCCCAGTGCCTGCCTTTGTGGATGTATCTGGAGGCCTTGATGAGCCAGGATCATTTTGGAACATGCTGCTGTGCTACAGGAGGTTGTCCCTGCCTCGGGGAGCTCTCAGTTGAGGAAGACCAGAGGTGACACAGGTGGGCAGCAGGGGTGGGTCACATCACACAGCCTGTGTGCTGTCAGGGGAGAGTCTTCAGGGGAGGATAAGGGCAGCACACCCCAGTGGAAGGGGAAACCTGGTCATTTGCATTCCCAAATTGATGACTGGGGGCTCTTCTGCCAGCACAGTCAGGAGAGGCAGCAGGGCTAAAGGAAGACAGCTGTAAGCAGCAACCTGTTGTGCAGGTGCTGACTTTACTACAAGAGGGTATAAGGGAAATTTGTGACAGAAATAAACTGCCAGTTAATCTGTTATTTGTAGAGAGCAATGAATAATGCTACTTTATCTCATGTTTGCTCCCTGCCAAGAAACCCACCCAAGATTTCAACCTCAAAACCGAGGCAGAATCTGCTTAGTCTTTTTAACATATTCACACTGACAGACAAACGAACCAGCAGATTGATCTGATGGCTGAGAACTGCACATCCCTCTCTGCACTCCCGGCTGCCGTGCGAGGGCAGTGTTTGCTCAGGAAGGTGGAGGGGGGATCGCTGCCCCTCCGAGCCCAGGGCAGCCGCGGGGGCACCGGGGCCGCGTCCCCATCCCGAAGACGCCTCCTTGGCAGGAGCTGGCTGTGCCTGTCAGAGACCGGAAGCGGGATTATGCTGTGCTGGGACGTAGAGATCATAAAAACGGTTTGTTTGGGTTTTGAGGGTTTTTTTCCTGGTTGGACATTGAAATTGAACACGTCCGATCCTCTGCGTGAGCCGTCCCGCAGCCTCCGTGCAGCCTTGATGGAAACCAGGCATTGCTTCCCTGCTCCCCGGCAGAAAGGGCAGCACAGAGGACCAGGGAAAAATGTGAATGTGGATTTAATGGTTTTGTGTCTTAGAGATGTGGCTGTGCAGGAGGAGTGTGGGGGGAAGAGACTCTGGGCTTGCTTGCTTTATTTTTTTTTTCCTGCTTTTTTAAAAAAATTCTCCTCTATCCAATTAGGAATAACTACACAGCTCCACCAGCACTCAGTCTCACTTTGCCAGGAGCTGGAGTCCATTTTACATCTCTTATCCTTGCAGGCACTGCTGGCTTCTTCCCTAAGTACCTGAAAACCCCCCAGTGTTCTTTTACTTCATTGGCTTTTGCACTTTCTCCAAGAAGGTGCTGGAAAGCGCCCCAGCACCTTCAGCAGGAGCACCTTGGTGCTGTGGGGAAGAGGGAACTGTCAGGTAGCTGAGGTGGCTCTGCTGCTTCTCCAAGCACTGCCAGAGAGCAGAGTGATGGGCACCCCACAAGCCCTGTGTCTCTTCCTGGCCTTGACACCTGTGTGGGCAAAGCCTGTTGGATCCAGCTCCTTTGCACCTCACTTTGGTGCCTGGGTTCTCAGCAGCTCCTGCACCCAGCCCAGCAGCCATGGCCTGGGAGGAACCCAGGTGAGCAGAGGAGGGAGTTTCAGGGTTCCTAACTCAAACCCATAACTCCTTCCCACATCTCAGTTTGGGAAGGAGCTCCTGGCCATGGCAGGTAAACCAGCCTGTTCTGGCCCCTGCTTTCCCCTCAGCTGCTCCTGCAGGTCAGTCACAGGCCATGACAATTTTCTCAAGGTAGCTGCAGTTTGAGGAGGAAAAAAAAAAAGCTTTTCCTCTCAATCCCTCAGCTTTCAGCTGCCAGTGATGCCATAAATTCCCTTATTTCTCTGGTTACTGTAAAGTCTTTCAGGGTGGTCAGGACCTGAATTCCTCACACAAAAGAAGAATCAGGGGGAAAGGAAACAGCAGGAAGGGCCTTCCCTGCCTTGGGGATCTGTCACAAGGGCTCAGCAAGGCTCCAAGCCTGTGCTAGAGCTCTGCAATCCCTCTGCCCCTGGGTGCCTCCCACTCCCCTCTCACCAGTGCACGTCCTCCTCCCAGCCTGTGCTCCCCACTCATGTTCCAGCAGCTCCATCTGGTTCCTTGGCCCCTCTGATCAGCTCCAGGGCTCCTGGAGCTGCAGCACCTCCGGGTTTGTTATTGCACTTCAGCTTTGGAGGGACAGAGCCCGTCCAGCATCACAGGGCAGTGGCACTGAGTGCTGCTGAGCCAAGTGCCTGGATGGTTCCACCCCCTGCCCTGAGCTGTACAGCTCTGGTCCTCTGCCACTCCTTCCACCCTGGGCTTAAATCCAGCTGCTGCATGAGACACAGGTGGGCTGCTGTGCCACCCCACACCACCCACCCCCACCTGAGGCTGTGCTGAGATGTCGTGGCACATCACTGGGAAATTGCAGCAGTGTCAGCACTGCCAGAGAAGGTGTTTGCTGTGGGGATTGCTCCACTCTGAGCAGGACAAGAACAGGTAAAGACCTGGGAGACCTGCAGAAAGCTGTAGGTCTCCCAGTCCTCTGCACTGGAGAAAGAGCCTTCCTGGAGTAAAGCAGCAATGCAGGCTGGCTTTGGAGAGGCAGGGGCATGGGATGGACGGTGAGTTTGTCCACTGTTTAAAGGATGGCCTTGGGAAGGTTGGCCCAAGGTGCAGGGCTCTTGGTCTTTTCCCAACAAGGGCAGCTGCATGGAATAATTTACCGTGGGCAGAGCTCAGTGCAAGCAGAGCCAAGCAGGAACTGCCACAGGGGTGAAAACCCAGAGAGTTTGGATTTGGTTTGGAAAATAAAATAAAAGCAAGAAAGTAAAAAAAGTCAGTGTTCCTCTACCTTTGGCTGCAGAGTCTTCCCGTGTGTTTGGACATCATTCCTACAGGTAAGGATTAGAAATGCAACATCTCTTTAGATGGATCTGGGCATCATGTGACTCCAGGAGCGTGGAGATTTGAGGAAGAGCTATTGAATGTCATGAACTTTGCAGCTGGGCGGGGCCTCGGCTGGGCAGGAAACCTTCCCACCTGAGCAGGGCTCCCAGGAGACAGCCTGACTTCGGAGCCAGCAACTGGCTGAGAGGCTCCAAGTGTTGGGAGAGGATCAAAAAGCTCCCCTGCCAGTAAATCTTTCACCTGCCATGTGACTCACTGGGGCTTGTGGCCATTCCTCCGAGGTCGGCCCCGGGTCAGGATTTCTCCTGTCTCTTTAGCCCCCAAACCTGGGGATTTTTGTCTTATCTTTGACGCCATCTTGACACCGAAAACAAATTATGGCCCAATTACGCTTACTCAGAGGGGCTGGGCTACCTTAAATGGCCACAACTCCCAGGCGCTTCCTTAAGAGCGGTAATTAGGGGGGCGTGGGGTGGGGAGGGGGCAAGGACTGGGGTACCCCTGGCATGAGGCTGCCCTGTTTGCCAAGGCAAACAGGAGGAGACATCCCATCCAGCCCCATCCCATCCTATCCCGCCCTATCCCCGCCGCACTTTGGGCTCCGCAGAGGCCGGGCAGAGCTGGGGCTCCCTGGTGTCCGCGGTGGGGGCTGCCCTGCCCTCTGCCTCCCCCAGCCCTGTGTCACCGGCTGGGCCAGCCCAGAGGGGCCCCGTGACGGGAGGCAGCAGCCCTGGCCCTGGCCGTGACCTTCGGGACGACCTCGAGTGAGTCCCTGCCAGGGCTGGGGACCGGCTGTGCCTCTCATTCCAAGCTGGGACATTTCCGTGCTCACCCCGAGAAACACGGGACAGCAGCATCACGGCTGAACCGCCATACCAAACGACCTGAAACCTCTAGAAGTTATTTTTCTTCCCATCTTTCAGTGTCATTACCCCGTCCTCTCCTCTGCTCTGTCCCTGGGCATTTTTTTGCCCAGGGCTGTGCTCTCTGCCGGAGCCCAGCAGCTGTTTTGGGAGCTGGCAAATCCAGCCTGCAGCCTGGACAGTGCTCATGGGGTGATCGGGTGGCTGGGTCAGGGTGTTTCTTTCCTCCCCCCCCTCCCCCCCCCTTTTTTTTTTTTGTCAGATTGGTATTTTATTTGGCTCCATCCTGTCTACCGAGCTGTCCAGTGTAACCCTTCCCTTGCTGCTTCTGAGATAAGAATAGGCTCCCCCGAGATCAGATAAACGGGCCCATAAATACCTACAACAACAAGAAGCAGGGTCTGGGCTTGGCAGGAAAGGAGGGGGGAAAAAAATGAAGTCAGAAAAGGAGCCATTCCTTTACATGCCAAACCAGAGGTACAGAGCGACGGGTGGGAAGCGCCCGACAGCCTCTTTGCCCACAGCATCGCCCCCTCGGCCAGACAGGGAGCCAAGGGCCAAGCAGGGCTGGCAGCAGGGTGCCCGGCAGTGTCCCTGGCGGCTGGATTCCAGCGGCAGGAACCTGGCACGTCAGGCGCTGCCCCGGGGCCGAGCGATCCCTGCGTGCGTGTTCCTCTGCCCGGGCCCCCGCCTGCGCGCCCCGAGCCAGCCTCTTCCCAACGGCATCAAGTTCACGGCAGGGTCGAGCCGAAGGTATGCGCAGGGCCATCTCCCCTGACCGATGAGCTAGGCACTTCGATAGCCAAAACCTCAGAGCTGGCGGCCAAACCGTTCTTCCAGCGAGTTCTGGTGCCGGCGGCACCGGAGCTCTGCCGCTGCCTGCCGGGCGCCGCCGGGACGCCGCTGGCAGCCGCGGCTCGCTGCCGGAGGAAGGGAGGCTGTCCTTGTGCGGGGCTCACATCCCCTGCAGCTCCTCTCCCTCTGGAGATGAAGGGGTGACCCCGTCCTAGGCTGGAACAGGCGCTGAGTTGGAAGCTCGATTCCCCGTCCCGGCCCCGGAGTGGCTGAGCTCCGGTGCGGAGCTGGGGACGGAGCTCGCCGCTGGCAAACGCAGCCCTTCCAAAGCGTTCTGGGGAGCAGGGAAGCCCGAGGCTGCAGGAAATGTTTAGTGGCTTTTTCCCCCTCTCTTCCCCGCAAACGCTGAGCCACTACCTCACAGGAAAACCCTTTGAAAACCCTTTTGCTGGGCAGGGAAATCCTCTGCAGCCGTGGAAACAGAGAGCGCTTTCACTTGCAAAATCCCGAGGCACAGGGAAGGCTGGCACTGGGGACACCTTCCGCAGCCGGCAGGTACCGCCACCAGAGACCTGTGGTAAGAAAAGAAAAAATCCTGCGGATGCAGGCAGAACATCGCCCTGGCCGTGCAGGGTGCCCCTTCCCAGAATCAAAATTGGAAACACACGAGGTAAAAACCAGCGGAGGTTTCTGGCGGGGTGAAAGGTGTGCAGGCTGAGAGTGATGTACCATGGTGTGCCGGCACCGGGGACGCGATTCCCGGGCAGAGTCACCTTCGCCTCACAGCAGAGCAAGTCCCGAGTCCCCATTTAACCCTTTCCCTCATCGCTGCCAAAGGGCAGCCCCGATCGGCGCTGTATGGATTCAAGGATACCGGCTGGCACATGTGAACAGGACTGCGGACACATTTATGGGGCGCTGGATTGTAGCGTTAGTGACAGCTTGGGAACTTTCCCATAAGAACCCAGCCTTTAGGAGACTGTGAAACTTAGACATAAAATAGGATCTCTGAGGCTGACTTTCTGTACGTTTTCTTTTTTCTTTTTTTTTTTTTCCTTTGAATACATTCGGGTTTAGGAGTGCCCTACTCTACTTCACTCATGGAAGTGGTATCACGCTAAACCTCTTATAGCTCAAACAAAAAAGTACCACTGCGGGCGGGCATTGCTCTTCTCTAGCAGTCAATTTTCATCTCCGCCTCGCTCAAAGGGATCAGAAAATAGATCAGGGGCAGGAAAGGCAGCCGTGCAGCGGCTCCGGAGCGAGGGAAGGCTGATTTATGCCGCCAGATTCTTCTTCATCGAGAGCTAATTACACTGGCTGTACCCCCCAATGTTTGTGTGTCCCTCCGTCTGTATTTGTACACATGCACAAAGTGGCTATAAAACCCACGCTGCTTCCCGATGGGTGAGCTGGGGTATTCTTGGTGTGTGCAGATTAATCGATGTATCAATATTTTACAGAAGGTGCATAATTATTTCTATGTCTTTAGTCGCAATCAAAAGCTTGGTTTCAAACAGAAAATGTAAACGTCCCTGCTGTGAGCCCTCAGATTAGCCCTAGAATAATGTACACATTTTTTCGTGCTGTTTTTTTTTTTCTTTTTTGCCCCAAGCAGCCTCCCGAGTGTCAGGGTTTATCCCGGGAAGGCAGGATCAGGCTCTGAGCCCATGCACGCACGCCTTGGAACTCTTTGGGAAGAGCACCGTGTGCGCACAGCGGTGAGGATTTGGCTTTAATTATAAAGGATTATTAAGGATTTATGCCTGAGTGGTGACAGAATTTGGGCTGCGTGAGCATTGCTGTGTCTGAGGCTGGCGGCATCCATCGTGTTCGGATGGCGAGGAGGGGACGCTGCTCCTTCGAAATGTGGCCGGGGCAGCGCCTAACAGGGGATCCCTGGGAGAAAATGCTGCCGGTGCCAGAGCCGGGTGCACTGCCCCGGCAGGACGGGGGAGCCGAGCCCTGGCTCTCTGCGTGGCAGCAACAAAACCTGGGGCTCCACAGCGCTGTGGTGCCATTCTGACGCTGGAAAGGCCTGATCCTGCCATCCTTCCCCAAGCCAAATACCAGTCCAGTCCCTCTAGCTGGGCTCCTGGGGAGGGAAGGGAAGGGGTGGTAGGGCAGGGGCAGCGTCCGTGCCCTGGAGGAGGTCGCGGGTACACGTTTGCAGAGCTCCTGCGGTGAGCAAGGACGGCACAAACAAGTCTCCAAGGATGCCGAGCTCCCCAGGGAGGAATTCCCTGACATGGATCGGCTCCACAGCAGGGTACTGATTTCAGGGGTGTCTTTAATCCCGCAGCATCCCTGTGGGCAGAGCAGGGGACGCGGCCAGAGCAGCGCGATTACCGGAGCAGGAGAAAGCAGAGGGCTCGGACCCGAGGCCGTTTGCATAAAGTTTAAATTTTATTTTATTAAATTTTTTTTTTAGCTATTCAGTTTTAAATACGTGGTGTGGCGCGCTCGGTCCCTCGGGAAGTGGTCATGCAGATCTGAGGTAGAAAACCCGGCACAGGAGTGTTCCCAAATGCACCTCTAGGTAGTTTCACCGCAGCCACACGTCGGTCAGGCAGCGGACGGGGAGAGGGGATCGGGGGCTCGTATTTACAACAGCAAACGAATCGAACCGTCCAGTCCGGCCCGGCAGGGCAGGAGCCGCCGATCGCTGCTGGCAGCGGGAGGGAGCAACGATTACTGCAAATGCGGGAAGGGGACGGGGGGAAAGGGCCCGGCTGGTCCCCGCTGCCGACGAGGCGGGCAGGAGCGAGCCCGCAAAGCGCTCTCGCCTCTCTCCCGCAGAGCATCCGTCCGGGCGGGGGGCAGCCGGGCCGGCTCCCCGTATCCTGCGCCTGGATGGGCTCCGGGGCCGGGCCGGGCTCTCTCCGACATTGCACATGGAGGGGCGGGCGGGGCAGCTCTCAGGGGTTCAGTTCCAGAGCCCAGACCTGCTGGGGCCAACCCGTCCGGCCCTTCAGCTTCTTCTCGCCGTGACCCAGAGGTTGCGAATAGACCTCGGGCTGCTGCTGGAGAGGAGATGGGGAGAGGAGGGAGAAAGGAGCGGTCAGGAACGGAGCGGGGTCCTGGGCCGCCCGCCTGCCCCTTGCCCCCGCCGCAGGGCTGCAGCCGGGCCCCGCAGCTCCGAGCGGCTTTGCCAGCCCGAGGACAAAGAGGGGCTTTAGAGGTCCCCACCCCGCCACCCGCCCGCTGCTGCACGGGGAGCAGCGGCCGCCCTTGCTCCGAATCGCTCCTGAGCCCGCTCGTCCTGGTAGAGCTCCCGGCAGAGGTGAAGGACAGACCGGGGGAGGCTCCAGCCCCAGACCCGCGGGCTGACCCCTCGCGCAGAGTGCTCGGAAGCCCACCCGGCCCGTCGGGCTATTTTTCGACGAGTTTTCCTCCACAGATTTGTTATTACTATTCTTATTATTGTTGGTGTTGTTGTCACTACTGGGAAAAAAGGCTTCAGCCAGACGGGGAGAGTTTAGAGGATTTTTCCCCCGAGCCCCGGGGATTTTCCCGCCCGTTCCTGGCCCACGGGGAGCAGGGACGCGGGTCCCGATCCGCCTCTTACCGTCTCCCTTTTCCTCTTGTTCTCCCTGCCGTCCGCCTTCTTGAGTTCGGCTTTGAAGCCCTCGGTGTCCCCGGGCTGGCTGTCCTTGGCCAGCACCTCCATCAGGTAGGCGATGTAGCTGGTGGCCAGGCGCAGGGTCTTGATCTTGGAGAGCTTGGTGTCGGCGGGCACGTTGGGGATGCACTCGCGGAGCTCGGCGAAGGCGCTGTTGATGCTCTCCGTCCTCCGCCGCTCCTTCTTGGGTCCCCCGACACCTTTTCGCCGACCCAGGCGGCCGCTGAGAGCCTCCAGCCGCCCCGGGCCGGCCGGGCCGTACTCGGCGGGGCCGTAGTTAGGGCTCTGCCCGGCGAGCTCGGGGGTCGCCTCGGCCGGGTTGAGTACCCAGCCGGGGAAGTAGGCGCGCTCCTGGTGGCACCGCGCCGCCGGCCCGAAGAGGAAAGGGTCGTGCAGCATGTGGTGGTGATGGTGGTGGTGGTGGTGATGCTGGTAGCCCCCCACCAGGTTCATGATCCGCTCCGCTGGCCCCGGGGGCCGCTCAGCAGCGCTCCATGGCCGGGCGGGAGGCGCTCCCCGCCGGGCGGGCGCGGCGGGCTGCGGGGAGCGCGGCTCCCGTGGCGGAGGCGGCTGTGCGGTTTGGGGTGGGGCGGTCGGGATTTGGGGTTTTGGGTTTGTTGTTTGGGGTTTTTTTAACCCCTTCTGGAGCCTCCCGACCCTGCCTTTATATAGGACCGCGGCCCCCCCGCCGTGGAGCCAATGGGCAGGGGAGGATGCGCGGAGGCCCCGGGGGGAGCGGAGCGGCGGAGGGGGCGTGCGCCGCGCTCCGGGCGCGGGGCTTTGGGCTCACACCTCCGCCGCTTGCCCTGGGTCCCGCCCGCTCCTCGCTTCCAGGGAGAAGGGGGTGAGGAAGAGCCGAGGGGCACCCCACCCCCGCCCCGGAGCGCTCCGATTCCCGCTGCCGGGGCGGGGGGGTCCGAGCCCCCGAGAGCCGCCGCGCCCGGCCGGGGGAGGAGAGCCGGCAGCGGGGCGGGGGAGCCGCGGCTGCCCGGACCCCCGACGGCCGGGCCGAGCGAGCGGAGCGCGGCGGGGCCGGGAGGGCAGCGCGGGGGGCTCGGGCCGCGCTCGGAGCTGGGAGATGGGGAGAAAAAGGGGGAGAAGGCATCGGAGTGAGGCGGGCTGGGCACCCCTGCATTTGGGGCGGCAGGGATGGGGTGTGGGCTCCCTCCCTGCACATGGGGCTCCTGGCCCACGCCTGCGTTGCACAGCTGCGCAGGGATGTGCCCTGCACGCGTGAACAGCACACGCCCACGCTGTGCAATGCACGCTGCACAAATCCACACTGCACTTGTGCTGGTTACACCATGCACTGCTGCTCACACCTATGTGCTGCACACGTTGCCCACATGCACCACAAAGATGCTGCGTGCACCACACAACGCTGTGCTGGGCACACACTCCACAAACATGTCACACTCGTGCACCCACACGTTACATACACCAGCAGCACGGATGTGCCACGTGTCACTATAACTATATGACACACACATGTGGCACATGCACACTTATCACACACATGGCTTATAAACACACGTGTGTGTGCTGCTCACCCGTGCACAGACACTGCATAGGTACATAAATATATAAAAATTATACTGTCCAAGCACACAAATGTATTTACAATAGGGAGAGGGGGACCTGCCCTGCGTTTTTCTGTTCCAGCCTGGCCATGAAAGGGCCGGGGGGACCCGCTGGGGTTGGGATCTTGCACTTCACCACAGCCCCAAGCCCAGGGTGGGGCCCTGAAGTGGACAGCACATCCTGCTCGCATTAGCACCCACGGGTGACAGATCCCCAGGACGATGTCTCCCAGAGCCCGGGCTTCACCCCCAGCCCTGCTGGGCGACACTGGGGCTGACCCCTGCAGGGCTGCAGTGACTCCAGAGAGGACAGGCTGGGCACGGCAGCGGCGATCACAGCACGGCGGGGCAGGAAGGGGTTTCGGGCCCAAGGTATGTTAGCGATTAACGGCGCTTTCCAGCGATTCATCTTGCAGCGGAGGGTGGAAACGTTGGAGGGTTGTTTGCAGGCGCTTGTATTAATCATCCGGGCTAACACACCATTAACGTCCTCCTGCATTTTAAAGATGACAAATTTTATTTGACTTCTCTCAATCACGGTTCCCGGGCGGATTCGGGAGCCACTTAAATGCCTCGGATTTTCCATCGTTAGTTGTTACAAGGCGAGTTGCAGAGGGGGGGCCGGGGCAGGGTGCAAGCGGGTCTCGGGTTCTGCGGCTGGGGGGGGCGGCCGTGCCGGATCTGCCCAGCTTTGTTCCCCCCTGCTTTGTTCTCAGCTGCTGCAAAGACCCCGCTCCCCCACCCCCTTTAAGCGAGCGCCCTGAGAACATTTGCTAGTGATTACTCTCCTGTTAGAGCCAGGCTTGGGCAGGGTAGGGCGCCGTGTCCCCGGTTTCCTTCAAAGCAGCCGTGGTTGGGTGGGATCCCCGAGCCCGGCTCAGAGCTGATGGGAGCCCAGTGCCCACCTGAGAGAAGCTCAGCGGTCCCACTTTATGCCTCACCTCTCTATGCTGGCAGAACATCACCTGTGGAGCTCTTGCTCCTCTTACAAACCACCCGGGCTCCTCACTGGGCTTCTCCCCCGCCCTGCAAACTGCCAGGTGAGAGTCTGTGGAACCCAACCCCAGCTCTAGAAATACCTCCCAAAAATACCCCTTCCATCCCTACAGCCCTGCATTGCATAGGCCACTTACAGCCACATCCAGCTGGGAGCTGTCACCTTGAGCCGTGCACCAGAGTCGCCTCCAGCTGCCAAGCCAGGTAAGTCCAGCCCAAGCCCGGGCATTATCTTGCTTAATCCACCCCCTGATGGAGGTCCCTGGACCCTGCAGAGTTTGGAAGTGCTCAGCTGAGCAAATAGTGGGACCAGAGGGTTGATTTTTCCTTTGGAAAATCATTCTAATCTTTCGTGTTTTAATAAAATAATAAAACCAGAGCCCTTTTCATGCTGACACCTTCTAAATCAAACCAGACTGCCTTTGTCATGGCGTCCAAATTTAGCACTTCTAAAACTTTTGGTGAGTTTCTTTAATTTCACATCTCCCCACTCACACGGGGGAGAAAACACCAAGCAGTTTGGATTAGGAGATTTATGGCTGGCATGGCAGGAGGAACCACGTTTCTCTCCACCTGTTTTCCTTCAAACAAAATATTTCCTTCCCTCACGGCCAGGTGATGGTGAGGGGGCCAATGCTGCATGTTGGGAGTGAGGTTATCCCGGGTCTCTGTGAGCCCCAGCACCCCAAACACAGCAGGGGCACCAAGCCCTGCATCCACCCCAGTTTCTGGGACAGGAGCTGAGGTTTTGGCCCTGGCCCCTCAGCCACCTCCTTATCAGCGCCCAGCCAGCGGCAGCCCCGCTGTCCTGTGACTTTGACGCCAGCTCTGCTCCCCCCCTCTGGCTCCCTTATCTAAATAGGAGCGTAAATCAGGGCCTTGGCAGATGCCCTGGCAGGACAGGGACTCCATAAAAAGGGGCTCTGCTCCAGCTCTGTTTACATTGCAGCCCCGTAAAATATTCCCCTTGTCTTCCTTGTTAGCGTCTCCCTGCAGCATCCCGGCACCCTGCTGCACCCACATCCCCCCACCCCAGCTCCTCTGAAGGCCCAGGGTGCAGCCAGGAGGGTCCCAGCCCTGTCCCCCCCAGCCCCACACCGTGTCCCCCATCAGGTTATGCCCAGGGTATCTCCTCACTCCTCCAGTGCCTTCGATCCCCTCCTCAGCCACTGCAGGCGCAGAGCGGGGCTGAGCCAGCTCCCCTGGGCAGCTGGGTTGTGTCTAAAGGTGCCCCTGGGTATTTATAGCACTTGCCTGAAATAATGCAATAATAATCACTCAGCACCTTCCTAACAGTTCTGCTCTCAGAGGCCTCGGGGGACGGTGGCAAAAACCCCTGGGAAACTGAGGCATGAGCAGAGTCTGCCTCGAGGAGAGCAGAGAGCTTCTCTGGGGGATTGTTTTCCTCCTGGCAATGTGAGGAGCGAGAGAACCTGCAGCAGTGAACGGACTCAAGTCAGTTTGATCAGCAATGAACTCAGCTCTGGGGTCACAGCCAAGGCTGGGCTGCAAAAGCCCACTCAGGGCATCTCTCCTCCCCAGCAGGGTTTGCCACACGTGTCCTGCTGTGCCAGGGTGGGTTTCATAGGGGTGAGGAGTGCTGGGGTGTGCAGAGCTCACACTTGCTGGTGCCTGTGCTCTCCTGTTCCACACATTGCCTGAGTCCCCCAGACTGCTTAATTCTGCATCAGCCCCACAGGAGCAACTCCCAGTGAGGTACAGTCTGTCAGAGCCCCAGGGATGGAACAGGAGGAATTGGGGGTGAACACAGGGCTGTGCCTGGATGCTCCTGTTCCCAGCAGCAACCCACAGCATCTTCTCTGTCCACACCCCTCCTGTGCCGCCCCTGTGGCGACACACAGGATGACTGCAACCATTGCCCCTCAAGAAATACCATCTATTTATGGCCAAACAGCCACTGTCTTGCCTGGATAAATCAAAAGGAAAACAAAGCTTTACGGAAAAAAGTATTAAATTTTCCATGTGCTCCTGAAGGGACGGGCCAGGCACTCGCTGTTTATTTTTTGGGCTCTCTCTTTGCTAGTACTGTAAGTGACATTGTGTTTACAAAAGTTTTTATGTCATCAGAGCAAAGTCACAGCTCAGCTTCCTCTCCTGTGTATTTTATGTAGATGGATGTGTCTGTGAGGAACATTCAAACTAAACAGAGAGCTGGTTTATAGGAAAATGTATTTATTTGAAAAATCGTAACTCACAATTTCGGCAAAACCCGGCTCCACATTTATTGCTGCTAATGGGGTGTGGCGGCCATAAATTAACCTGGAAAATTGCTGCAGCCATTTCAACAATGGCTCATTGTGCTGATGGAGCAGCAGCTCCTCAAAGAGGGCTCATGTCAACTGGCAATTAGGTTTGGGTGCAAGCAACAGGTAAAGGGAAGGTAACTGCAGCCTCACTGCTCCAAAATCATGGAACCAGCTCCAAAATCATTGCTCTAGGCTGGCATGGGTGCCCTGAGTCTCACTCAAAACAGAGCTGTTCCCTCATCTGATTGCCATGGAAATCAGTGGAAGGAGGCTCCACCTGCCATAAGGGGAATTTCTATTTATATTGTTACCTGTCAGAGACACGTAATTGGAGATGACAGAAAAACCCAGTCCATGAGCTCTGACTGGCAGCCCAGGAGAGCCACCTGCATGGACAGTGGGTCCAGTTGCTCCCTGGTTGATCTCTCTTCTTGACAGAAGTTTTGCACCGCATCAGGAGTGATGCTCCTACCCTAAAACCTCTTCTTTCCCACTCAGATTCCTTGCCGAGACAAGCACTGATCCCCAAAGCCTTGAGGCTGGCTGCTGACCCTGGGGTACAAGCTGCCACTGTCATTGTCCCATCCTCGATCACCTGGCTCGGGGCAGGGTTTGGCTGCTGGCTGGTGATGACAACTCTCCACTCGGGAGTAGAGGAGAAGAGCTCCTGGATGATTCAGGTCCCTGACAAAAACCACTGCCTTTCCCTCCTCAAACCACTTTCCACTCCTGAAGCAAATTTACAAGGGCTCTAAAATGTCCTGCTCCAGGGCATCAGCCAGCTGCTAATGGCTGGGGATTGGGAAAGACATTTCCTCTGCTGAGAAGGATTGCATAAGCGCTTATTAAGGCAGCTCCTGGCCTCTTCAACAAAAGCATCTGGTTTGGGGCATAGCTGGAGACAAACTGCTGGGTCTGGGTGGGCAGAGCTGGGCTTGCTGCTTCCAACCCTTCCCTTAGTGCAGGTTTGGGTCTTCTCCCCTGTGCTGCTGGGGAAAGGGAGGTGGGTCATGACATGTCCTTCTCCCTCTCCCCTGCTCTCCATTAATCCTGGTGGTGCCACTGTGGGGACTTCTCTTTCCACTCCTTCCCACTCCAGGAGCTCAGGGACCTTCCAGCCCCAGGTACCAGGACACCACGTGTGCATGAGGGATTTCCCTGTTCCCTGTTACACCACCATTCCACATTCCTTGAAAAAGGGGCTTCCCTGCTGTCCCATTGCTGCTGTACCTGGCACATGGGCTGGCCTGGCTCGGTGGGTGAGCTCCTGTTCTGCACCCTGTCTGTGTGACAGTGCAGGTAGATGGCTTTGTGGTGAGAAAAGGCTGCTGACAGTGGTCCTGACCACCAAAAAAGGTTGGGATGCTTTTAACAGGGCTCTGCTGTGTCACAGGCTCAGTGTGATGTGCTGGCACTGCAGAGCAGCCAGAGGCAGGGAACGGCATCCTGTCCATGTTTCCCTGTGGTGGGACCATGTCCTGGCATCCCTACTTCCCTCCTTCCTCTCTGTGTGGCTCCACATGAGGGTTTTAATTCATTCTGTCTCTAAGATTTTCAGGTCAATTCCAGTTCACACAGTGTCTCATGCCAGCTCTGGCTATGCCTTCCCAACTCTGCCAGGGTAGAGTTTTGGTAGGTTGAGGATGAGGACTATTAATGGTGCCTTATTATCCTGGTTATACTCAGCTCTCTCAAAATTCCAGGTTTTCTCTCTGCTCAGGTGCAGGAGTTACTGCTCACTTCCATGGGAGCAGAGGGACTGATTTTCCCTTGGTTCCCCCCACTGCATCCTGAGATGTCTGTGCAGCTGCTGGGCCATTACAGCAAGACTCTCAGGATGGGTTTTCTAAGGTTGGATTTAGATGGTTTTAAGAATTAACAAGCATCTGTTAATACTTCTTTTGCAACAGAAAATTATTTGGGAGTTGGGGGTCTTAAATAATTTTAGTGCTTTTTCCCACCCTTTTTCCCCTTGTTTTATAAATGGGAGGTGGCAGAAGCCTCCCAAGAGCTCATTACTCCCCATCCCAAACTGAGATCCAGAACCCAGCATGGCTGTGCTGCTGCCTTCATAGGCATGGGGGGAAGTGGGGGGATTTTGGGGCAAAAAGGCACAGAGACACTCAATGTCCTTTTGTCAGTGTGGTCCATGGTGTCACCATGGATTTTGTACCTCCTTGCATCCAGGCAGTCACAGGATGGGGACATGCTGTAAAAAGTGAATCCAGACCTCCAAAGAATAACACTTTTATTGTATATCAATATACACAGTAAATATGTGACTCCTCCTAACATGCTCTGGAGGAAAAAAAATTGTCTGAAATGGAGCTTATTGGAAGGAAATAAATGGCTCCCATAAAAATGCTGATCCCTCCCTACTTCTCAAAACTGAAACAAAATCATTTGCTGTGAGCTGAAGACCTTTCTTCTCTTGGCTCCTGGTTTTCCAAGAAGAGCAGGGAACATGAAGGAAAAACAAGCTTTCCCCATTAAAACCTGCTTAAGTGAAACTCCAGTTTTCTCTTAAACTTTGCTTGGAAACATTTGGAGCAGCTTCGTGCAAACCAGTTCTGCTCTTTGAAAGCCCATTAAAATAAAAAACACCCAACCCAAAATAGCCATCTCTGCAAGAAGCATCTTGTTTGGACAAAAGTGGTTTGTTATACACCCTAAATCCAAACACTCCTGGGGAAATGTTGTGAAATCCACCAGGCTGGCGGTGCAGTGGCTCCAGGGATGTTTTGTGGGACACTGACAAAGCTGGTGGGTGCTGGCAAGGTGATGGCCACCACCAGCACTTCACTGCTGGTTATCCCAGATGCTGGAGTATCCCTGATTTTAGCACAGGGCATTTTCCATCAGGGTGAAGGCTTGCAGGGTGAGTTCTGGCAGGGAGGGATTTTGTACCAGAGCTTAGCCCCACTCTGATCTTGCCCCAGAGCTCCTGTGGCCTCTCTGAAGGGCCCATCACATGCAGGAGCTGAGAACACTCCCCCTGGGACAAACAAAAACCATTTTCCAACACGGTGTTAAAGCCCTTAATTTTTTTTTTAACATACTCCATGTTATACCTAGAGCACAAAAAAGCCCCCACAGTAATTCCTAAGGCAGCAATGTACACACCAGCAATCCTGATACAATATTCATACCTATATATAAGAATAAACTTGTGTATACAAATCACTATTTTAGTATCTAAAAATTAAATACATGTAAGTACAAATATAATTACAATTGTATTTGTAAATACAAAGAAATATATGTAGCGTGTGTGTATATGTGTGTATATATATATATATGGTGGTTCTTTTTCTGCTAGTGGCATCAGTGTGTGATCTAGGAAATCCCAAATATTTCTATGCCAGGGTCTTTGGCAGTGAAGTTTTGCCATGCAGCTGCCCCTCCTGTGCAGCAAGCCCAGCCTGGTGAAGCCCTGCCAGGAGCACAGCACCCATGGAATTAAGAAGTTGTTCCTCATGGATTTGCCTGAACTTGCCAGTTTAGGGGGGAGCAGGGATCCTCTGGGTGGGCACTCCAGCTCGCTGTGGCTCTCCAGAAGGAAGCTGGCCCAGCCTCATCTGCTCAGTGTGATGCTGAAATCGGGGGGTGGAGGGTGGTGAGCCCCCAGTGCTGTGTCCTCCCACCCCAAGAGCTGCTGCCCCAGCCTTTCCTCTGGAGGGGATGGGGGGAGAAGGGACTACACCACTGTGAAACTGCAGTTTTAGAGGGTGGTGGTTGTTTTCTTGGGCCAAAAGGACAAGAAACATCATGTCTAAAGATGACAGGCTCGATTTGCTGTGTCATTAACCAGAGCCGAAACTCTAGATGGGCTGGGTCTCCTGCGAGCTGCACGCTGCTTCCCGTGCTGCTGCTGAGCTCTGATTCTGACAGATAAAGGCCTTTGTGGGTGCATTTCTCTTGCTCAGACCTTGTTTTAATTCCATGGATGCTCATATGCTGTCTGTGAGATGAGGAAATTGTTTCTCCCTCACTCCCACATGTCTCTGAATGTGCCCCGTAAAATGCACCGGCTCCCCAGCACACATGTGCTCCCCCAGGTTCTTGCAGGGGCTTCAAATAAGCACAAAGCATAACCCTCCTTCTCCCCAGGAAAAAAACCCCTCATTCCCAACCTTCCTCAGACCTGAGATCTCATGGTTGGATCCCCAGGATCTGACCCAGGAGTGGTGTGGTGACAATGGTGCGAGGAGCAAAAGGGCAGCAGAATTGGGAAGCCCCACAGATGCCCCATAACCACCCATCTTTTGGTCCTGGCTGTGGTGAAAAACCCCAATCCACGTTAAAAGCAGCTGCTGAGACCCAAATGTGGTGGGTGAGGAGAGCAGCCACCATCCAGGTGAGCTGGGCTGCAGCATTCGCCCACACCAGGGGCTCTGCTGGGCTTATGGACACCAGCACCTAAACACAAAGCATTTTTTAAAGGAGCACGGGTGCTCTGGGCTCTGAGCAGCCCCTGCCTTTGCAAGCAGAAAGCTGGAGGTGACAGGGCTCACATGGAGGTGGCTGGAAAGGGAGCAGTGGAGCTGAGTGTGCATGAGCAGGCTCAGAGCGCGGTAGGAAAAAATACCGCAATAGGCAAAGCATCTCCCGTTTGCCCCTAAGCTCTGGCTCTTCCTGTGCTGATAACAAGCCCAGTAAATCTCCTTACAGCAATGAGACATTTTTTTCCCCTCTCCTTCCCTCCTCACAGCCTTGTCAGACTGTGCTGGCTGCAGGAGCCGGGGTGGGACCGCCCTCCTCACCCCTCTGTGGGGAAGTGTCCCAAAGCATGCAGCCCCCCGAGCATCCCAGCAGGTTCCAGAGGTTTCAAGCCCTGCCCTGAGGTGTGGGAAGGAGCTGGGTGCAGGCAGGAGCTGTCTCCTCTCTAATTGCCCCCGGAGCCCTATGGCTGAGCCGCTTGCTGCTATCTCAGGCCATCGCAGCTGGTGCTGGGCTGAGTCAAGAGAGATGGAGACTGATACTGGCCCTCTGTCCGGCTGACAGGGGTGCAGGGCAAGAGGGGAGGAAGAAAACCTGGGACATACCTGTCCAAAATCTCCCTGGCCTCAGTGCTTTGGCCGAAATAGGGAGCTTAGGCAGTGAGCAGGTTCCCATCAGCAGTTTGGTGCTCAGCCCTGGGCTGGATGAGCCCCAGTGACCTGTCAGATGTAGCTCCTGACCTGGGAGAGTTTGAGCCTGCCCAAAACCCGGCAGAAAGAGCATTGCTGTTCTGAAAAAGTAGCTCTGGATATGCTTGGCAGCAGGATGGGGTTTACTCAATTTAGGAGTTCTGGTGGGACACGGGGCCATCATTTCCCATGCAGGAGATGGCCACAGAGCTTCCTCCCAACTGCCCTTTTTATGGCTGAGGGCTGGGACCCCTTTCTGGTCCCACCACGCTGCTGTTCCTCCCCGTGCCAGGACCCTGCCACTGAGTTGCCCCAGTAAATGCCACCGTGCCGTGGCTCAGCTGCTGCCCTGTTGGGATTTTCCTCCCTCGTGCATCAGCAAACACTGCTCATTCTCCTCTTCCTCTCGTGAATTCCTCATAAATTCCCTGCTGCCAGCTCCACCAGCGCCGTGTTCCCATTAAACCTTGCAGGCTGATTGCATCTGTCAGTGTCACTGTCTGGGGCTGGAATGTGTCACCCTGCTCCAGAGGAGTCATGTATTCAGCCGTGGCAGAGCATTTCAGGACAAAGCACTGGGTTAGATCATGGTGGGACAGTTTTGCTGCAGTGGCAAGCGCTGATCCATCTTGCAGAGCGGGAGGAAAGCACCGCCTCTGGATTCTTTCCTATTTATTTTTCCTAAACAGAGGGCCGAGAAGTGCGAGAGTCACCTACCAACAGGATCCTGAGCTTTGCTGGAGTGTCCTAAAGAAAGGGAGTTTGCTTTAAAAAGCCTCCAAACCCCAGACATTTTTTCCACTGTCCCTGTCATGCCTCACTGTTTTTGTCTGGATTCTTGGGGTGCCTGGTTGGTGGCAGGGGTGGCCCCAGAGCTGCATGTACTTTGGGGTCCCTGCTGTGTGATAGCAAGGGCTGGGGTTTGTGGGGTCTAGGATGCCCACAGTAGTGGAGGAAGCAGGTACAACCATGACCCAGCACCTCACCATGTCCCTGCAGGCAGAGGGACAGGGAAACTCTGGTGGTGACAGTGCAGTGACCGTAGGGAGCAGCCAGCTATGACACTCCCATGCCCACACCAGGTCCCTAATGCTGAGGAGGGTGATCTCTTGAGATATTAGGTGTGATAATCAGACATTCAGGGTTAAAACATAAAATGAAATTATGCTTCTGCTCTCATTATCCATGTAAGTGTGCAGCTGCATGCTAGAACCCCACATGCTGGGAAATGCTTCATCCTGACCATCAGGAGCTTCATCCCCTGTCCCTGCTTGGGGAAATCTCATCCCCATGTCTTTGGGTGGGGCATGGGGTGAGATGAGGAGATGAAAGGACAGCTGTAGCCTCCAGGAGAGGCACCCTTGCACAGCGGCTGTGCAGCAGGAGCAAGGCATTCCTGGCACGGTGATGGACTCAACTGCCTTCCTTTGGGATACATACCCTTGGATGGTACCATGCCACTGGTGGCAGGTTTCCCATTGCTTTTTCTCAGCTACCTGTGCTGGTGTCCTCCAAGGGAGGCTCAGATGCACTGGGAAGCTCCTCTCCCCAGGGTGCTGCCCGGTGACCTGCGTATGGTAAGGGTGGAAGAGACAGTCAGTCTGTGTTGCTTTGTTTATAAGAACATATTTGCAGTGATTGATGTCTGAGCTGGGGAAGTATGCTTGCAAGTGAGACTTTAAAACATGAATCAAACAATGTTTGGAATATGTATGCTGCTCTGTCAAACATTTCTCGGCGTTTGGAGTCTGCAGAGCCTGCGCGTCCAGAGGTACGCAGAGGTGTCTGCAGGGAAAGCATCCACCACGCTGTGAGGGTGAGGGCGGGCATCCTTCAGCCTCACCATCACCTCTCCACTCCAGGAGGCTGCTGGGAACAGTTCAGGACGTGCAGCGTGGCCAGGGGTGCACGTGGAGGCGTCCCGTTAAGCGCCGTCCATCACGGGACATTCCTTCAGGCGACGCTCCTTTCTGCCAAATCCTCCCCTGGGCCTGCTGAGGAATGAGAGCAGCCCTGGAGGACAGACTCGGCTTCCAGGCTTCCTTCCCCTCCAGATAACCCCACTGCCCGTGGAGGGAAGAAAGGTCTGGAAGGGGAGGGCCGCATCCAGATGTTCACTAAGTGCATTAAGACCCTCAGCCAGGGGAGCACATGCTTCAGGTTAAGCCCCTGAGCAGTCCCAGCTGCAGCAGAATTAATAAAGTCTTCACTTAATCACTTACTGAATGCTCTCCCTGATAAGGGCCGGGGTAGTTTATAGTGGACAGGGAATCTTCTCAGGGTTTCTCTTTGCATGCCCTGCTTGGGCAGTCCTGTGTGGGCATCCCTCCACACTGGCATCCCTGCTGCCATGCCAACTCCTTTGCCCATGGAGCAATGTGGGTTTCCCAGTTAAGAGAGCAGCCTGAACTATAATGCTGGGATTGTGGACCTCATCCCATATTTTCTGGAGCTCTGCTTTCTCTTCTATTCAAATGGATGTTCCCCTTCCCATTGCCCATGGAGTGGGGCTGGACATGGCAAATCTCAACAGAACCAGCTGTGGAAATAGCTGCCAGCTGTTGGAACAGCTCTGTCCCAGCTGCTCCATCAAACTTCCTTCAGCTCCCAGGGGACACCTTGCTCTCCTAACCCCAAAATGCCCCTGGGCCACCACCTCACTCCAGAGAGGATCCAGCTGAGGTGAGTGATGTCCTCAGACTTGGGAACTTGCAGACATGGCCTGATGGCACCAGGTGTTGTGTCATGCTCAGAGAAGCATCATCACCCCAATAAGCTGTCCTGGTGGGCAGGATATCTGGGGTAATGCCAAGCCCACCTTTCCTGGGAAAGGGATTGCTTGGGAACAGCCTGAGAGGGGCGGGTGCCAGCTGGCTGCCATTCACTGCCCATGAATGATGGATCCAGCCCCACACTGGGTGAGGCATTTGGAACAGAGAGGGACACCAGAAACTGGGCATCCCTCCAAGATGGGCAGACCTTCCCCCTCTAGGCTCTCTGCCCACTGCTGCCCATGGGGACAGCAGGTCTGCCTGTCTTACTCCTCCTCCTCCCAGCCATTATTTATTTATTTGTTTTCCCCAGGAATCCCAAGAAAACCATTAGAAAGTCTCCTGCTCCTCCACCCAGGCACACCACCCTTGTGTGAAGTCTCTCTAAGTGCATGCATGGAAAACACATCCCACGAGCAGATCCCCTTCTCACGGGTCTGCTGTCGTTGCCTTTTAGCACAAGGGAGATTTATTCACTTCACGGGTATTTTTAAAAGGCATTTTTTTTATAGCTGGGCTTCTCCTACTTAGGGGAGATTAGGAGATCGTATTTCATGACTTCTTGTGGATCCTCTTTGGCAGGCTCTAATGAACTATGGATGAGTGACCATGGTAATCCAGTCTGTGCAGGACCTCATTAAAGTCACCAAGGCCCCTTATAATAACTGGCTACATCTGATCACATTACTCCTTTAAATCGCTGATTCCACTGGTACATGAGAGCCTGCTCTTAGCCCAGCACAGGCAGCAGGAGCTCTGCTCTGGGCTCTCACCTCCTGTGCTGCTAACGAGGCACAATTTGATAAACTCACACTGCAGAAAGGCCACAGGATTTCCCTTCACTGTTTTGCTCAGCCAACCCCAGTCAGAGCAGGCAGTGTCCCATCCTGCTGGAAGCAGGTGGATGGTGCAAAGAAAGGATCCCAATGTTTCCCAGTTATAAACTGAACTTTGGGAGAGGGCTGGCAAGCGGCTCTCTGGGGCCACATCCAGCCTGTGCCCGTGTGATGGCCCCAGGGGAAGCAGCACTTTCAGCTCCATACCTTGTGCAAAGCAGCCTGCAGCAGTCCTGGCTGCCCTGACTGGCAGCTGCCTGCAGCTAGCCCTGTTCCTAGCACGTCACCCCAAGCCCACAGCATCCCCACAGTGGCAGGGCTCACAGCCCCAGAGCCATGGGATGGATCCCACCCCAGAGTCCCAGTAAGATGGAGCCCAGCACTCCAGTAAAACAGGCTGCAGCCCCTCTGGCAGTGAGGTTTGCCCTCCTGCCCCACATTGGAGTGGTGGTCCTGACCCCTGCCCATATCCCATCCCTTCCTTACTGAAAGCAGACACGGCCAGCCCAGCAAGTATCCACAGGGGCAGGGTGGGCGGGGGGGAAGGGAAAAAAAAGAAAAAAAAGCAGATCCATCTGCAAAAACCCAGGCAGAAATGTTTCTTTGTCTTGGAAAGTGTCAGCGAAAGAAATTCCCTTTGAGGGTAGGTTTGTGTTTGCAAGACTTCAAACCCCTCATCTGGACAATAACAGCTTCTGTCTCAGGGAATTGCAGCCGCGAGGTACCGGCCAAGCCCCAGGAATTAGAGGTTCGGGCAGTAATTAGGGCTCTGGCTGATAAGGGTGCAGAGCTCAGGCACCTTGGGCTCAGCTCATGCCAGAGCAGTGAGTGTGCAGCAGGGCTGTGCAGAGGCACCGGGGCATGCAAACAGCCGGGGCTGGGGCTCTCCATCCACCGCTGCCCCCGCTCAGCACGGCACCCCGCACCCAGCAGCAGCAGGATGTGCTCAGCAGCCGTGGCAAACACGTCCCCCCTGGCAGAGAACACCAAACCTGATTTAGCACAGGGGAGAAAAAAGTGGTTTTTTTCTTGTCTCGGCCACCCTGCTGTGCCAAACCCCTGCAGCTCCCGCTCGGCTGCGGGTTTGCCATAGGGTACCAACTCCTGCCAGCTCCTCCCTGATGCATGGGCACACCCAACCACGTTCAGGACCAATAAACCTGGGTTTTACAGCTGCTGGAAACCAAGGATCTGCCTTTGCTGCCTTCTCAGCCCGCTGGCAGGGAGCCCCAGGCTGGCAGGGGCTGGTGCTAGAGCTGTGCAGCCCCAGGCTGCAGAAGAGGAGGTTGATGCACAGGACTGCAGGCAGAGGAAGGCTGCCTGGGGACTTCTGATCATCTCATTAACCACGAGAACGGCAGAAAATAATTGCTTGTGGTTCAATGCAGTCCATCTGTGTGGGATTTTCTCAATAATAACTGCATACGGCCTGGTTTTAATGTTTTTCAACGTTTTTTAAACTGAAACATTTCCTAGTGCCGAAACCTGGGCAAAAATCAGTTCCAGCCCTGGGGGCAGTGAGGGGATTTAGAGGCACAAGTCTCAGGTTGACTTTTTAACAGGGTTCGTAGGAACTATCCTGCCCGTAATGCTCGTGTAATTGATGCTTTTGAGTACTCCAAGGAGGCCAAGGTCCTCAGAGGCTTTGAAAGTATGTTTTACAGTACTTTCTGATGTGATATATAAAAAAAACCCTGATCATGAGTCAGGCAAGCAAAGCTCTTGAGACTGGCTTAAAATTATTTACATGCGCACACACCCCTTTTTAAGTGATCACACTTAAATTTTTTCTTTTTTTTTTTTTTTTAAGAAAAGCTGTTTTTTCATGCAGAAAACAGAACTTCAGGACTCTGGCAGTTTTGGTGTAAAAGCTGCCCCTCAGCCTGCTGCAGGGATGCAGGGAGGGCAGGACACACAGGCTGGACAGGATTGGGCTGTCCCTTCCTGCAGAAGGGTTCATACCCAGAGCTGATTTATCTTATTTCCCTGCAAGATGCAGTTTGAGGTTTAACTCTGGCCTAGCAGCAAGTGACTGTGAGGAATTTTGCTCATTGGGAGGGATGAAGCAATGGCCTTGGTCCTTTCCAGTTTTTCCCATGAAAGCCAAGCAGGTAATTGGAGCATTTTGCCTGGGATAAGGGAACTTCACGGGCATCTCGCAGACACACACATGCTTGTTAAAGCCATGGCTGTAAACCTGGTGCTCTGACCCTGCCAAAATTCTGTCCTAATAATTTCCCTGTGTGGTGAAACACTGGGCATTAATTGTGACTTTGCTCTGCCACCTTGTCCACAGTGAGAGAGCAGAGGGTGCTACACACCCTGCTCACCCCACAGCTCAGCCCCAGCCCCTCCTGGAGACGGGGAGGGAGTGAGGAATGGCCCTCCTAGCCCCTTATCAGGCTTGTGTGCTTAATCCCTCCTTTAAGTGGCACAGAGTGAACTGGCTCCCTTTCCTGGGCCATTGCTCAGGGGAGAAGAAATGATCCCCACGAGGGTTCTGGTGGCCCCCCTGGGCCCCTCTGTGCTGGATCCCACTGTGAGGGTGCCAAAGCCCTGGGGGCAGCCAGCCCTGGCTCTCTCACCTGGCTCTTTCTGTTTGGGGCTGCCTCCATCAGAGGAGCACTCCCTGTCCCCCCATCCCTCCTGTCCCCACTGTCCCCATTGTCCTTCCCACCCCAGAGCTCCCACGGGTGTAGCAGTGCCCACCCCAAGGTGGCACACCCACACTATGGGTTCAGGGACACAGATGTGGCTGTTTTGGGAAGGATTTTGTCCTGGGCAACCATTTGGAAGCTTGAACAGCACAGGAATCAGAATCTGGCCCGAAGCATTTCAAATATGCCTCGCCTGGGCTGGAGCACCGAGCCTGCCTTAAGTGGGCAAGGGATTTAGTAATCACAGCCTCCCATCGTCCTGCCAAGGGCACGGGAGCACAGCTCTGGCTGCCACAAAATACTCTCTAGAGGCTGAATATTGCACAGTTTTCTACCTACCCCCAAAGCCCACAGTGGGAACCTGGGGCTGAGCTCGAGCTGTGCACCTTCCCCAGCTGGGGCTCACACGATGGGGGCTTGTAGGGGTTTCCAGGAGTTGTTGGTTACTTGGATGATAACATCACTAATTGTTGTGATTAGTGATAATCCAGGAAAGGAAAAAAATTGGATTTTTGGGTATCTCTGCATCAGCCCTGGGGAGTCCTTCCAGCACAGTGGCGAAGCAGACAGCATTGCACTGAGCTCAGCATTTTGGGAAATGCCATCAAAACTGACACCATCCCTTTCCCACACACTTACTGACTGGCTTGGGTTTCACAGCACTCCCCAAAAACACCTAGCAGGGAAATAAGGAGATTTTGGTGCAGGAAAACTACCAAGAAGCCTCATTTAAAGGTTGTAATGTGCTTATGTGATGCAAATTATACTGGTTTGGTTTGATTTTGGAGGAGACACTTTCCAGATTTAACAAGTTTTTGCTGAGTCCGTTCAAATCACGGAATGTGAACTTTGGGCACAGAGGAAACACCTCCTAGACACGGGAAGCCAAGTCATGTTTCTAAATGTCACTTGAGCTTTCTCAGCCCATACTGCCTAAGCTGATTAGAGTTTGATTAGAATTTACAAATAATTTTGCTTACCTCCACATTTACACATTTTATAGTGAACATATAAATTTATACTTCTCCAACTTTTTTTTTTGCTGATGGGCAAGGGCAGTTTGGGCTATGAAAAGCAAAAGGTGGCAATGGGATTTTCCTTGCATGGTTTTGCCAAGAAGAGGGGACTCCCTGAGCAGCGGGGCCTGGACAGCACCCACAGTGGGGACATGCACTGGGACCAGGGTGATCAATCCTGGAAAGGGGGAGACGGGCTGGAAATGGGTGACATATGCTGGGAAAGGTGTGATGCACGCCAGGAAGATGTGACACGCTGCAGATGGGGTGACACATACCAGGATGGGGATGTTACTCACTGGGAAGGGGGTGACACAAGCCAGGGTGGTGGTGACACAGATGCAGTGGAGGGTGTGACACATGCCAAGAACAGGTGACACTTTCTGGGAAGGAGGTGATGGACATCAAGAAGGGAGTGACAGACATTGAGAAGGGAGTGACACATGCCAGAAGAGACATGATGCCCATCAGGAGAGCAGGGCAGGGCCATGCATCCCAAGCCAGCATCTGCAGAGGGCACAGGGCAGCCAGGATGGCACTGGAGTGCAGCAGCATGGCCAGATCCTGGGTGACAGGCCACCTCAGCTGTCACACACGTGTGGAGCAGCCCATCAAGGAGCTGCTCCCCTCTGCCCAGCAGCAATACCCACCACTGGTGCTCGAGCTGTGGCTAATGTCCTTTCACCGTGAATTATACAAATAATATAAATAACTCCTCCTCGGACTTCAAACATGCCACTTCAGATGTATGGTGGGAGATTACAGAGTTTGTTAAAGCTCAGGTCTTCAATCATCCAGGCAGCTTCGGAGCTGCTCACTAAAATACAGATCAATGCTTCAATTTTATGGGAGGCCCGTCCCATGTGACCAGACTCAAATCCCCTATTTTATGGCTTGCTTATACATTCCTGGTGAAAAACGGTTTACATTTTGGGCCCCGGGAGCTCTCCTAAATCAGCTGCCAGGTTTTTGCAGCTGGTAGTGAAGGGAGGCGCTGTCATCGGCTGCAGGAGGTGAACAAACGAGCCGCCAGCCCCGGCACTGACGGCTGGCCCCGACCCCGCCTGCCTCCCCTTGGGCTGCTGCTGCCGCAGGGACACCAACCAGGCAAGGACACTCCGCCTGGGACATCCTGGGAACCCCCCAGAGGTGCCATCCCCACGGCAGCATCTCCCCCCGGAGACCCCGAAGCGTCAGGGCTTCGGAGACACTGGGGTGAAAGGGTTAAGCTGGACTGGCCGGCTGGAGAGGAGAGGGATGTTAATCCTTCAGCTCTGGGTCTGCTGATTCTTTGCTGATTCAGCTGCCGAGCAGAGCCCAGCTCCAGAGCCTTGGCCCTTGCCTGCTGTCAGTTTTGGGGCGCCTGTTTTGTCCCAAGAGCGGAGCTGAGCTCCAGCTGTCCTTCTGTCTTGAGAGCAGCAGTGTGTCAGAAGCTGGCTTTGCAGGGAAACTTAGGCACAGCTCATCCCTGGGCAGACCCAGAGGAGGGGTGATTTTCTCCTCTTTCATCTTCCAGCGGTGCTCCACCCTTTCCCTTCACTGGTGAGCGTGAGGAAGGCTGCCAAGGGCTTGGTCCTCTTGGAGGATCCTGAGCCCCAACAAGGAAAGGAGCTGCCACCCACCACAGTGACACCAGGACCTGCAGGGATGTGCCACAGGGGCAGAATCTGGCAGCACACCCACCTTTTCCAGCCTCATTGCTCCCCTCCTTTAACGATCCCAACAGGCTCCCAGCGCTTCCTGCCATCCCAGATCCCTGAGGTTACCACTAAGGCAGTCCCCTCCAAAGCCCATAAATGTGTTGTCAGCTGCCTCCTCACCCGGGCAGGCTCAGCACTGAGCTCAGGCTCTGACACAGCTCCTGTCAGGGGAGCAGAGGTGCCATTGGTAGCAGGTGGTGGCTGCAGCTCCTTTAAACACCTCCTTGCCTGGCTCCTCCTGTCACAGCACCGTGACAGAAAACAGCTGCTTTGGACAGAATTTTGGGCTGCAGAGAGGGGAGGTGAAAGGAGCCTCAAGGATGAAGGCATGTGCCTGGGTGTGCTGATGGGGTGATGAAGCCATGCAAACCTAAAGCACTGCTGGGATGGGGTGCTGTGGGGTGGGAGGATGGCTGAGCCCACAGGCTCAGTTTTTCCTTTTTTTCTCAGTTTTCCCTCAGTTTTTTCCTCATCTATCTCACTCCCTGGCTTCCCTGCACAAGGTTTGTCTCCTCATGGGGTTACCACAGATTTTCCACACAGTAAATCTGGGGTGTGATGGTTGGATGAGATGCATCCGAAATCTGCCTGGGCTGAGCTCCTCCAGCACCTGCCCAAGTGAGCTTCCACAGTACCTTGGTGGCATCCTGAGGAAACCCAGCTCCTTTGCACGGGCTCCTGACCCCATGGTGCCAAGGTGCTGCTTCCCTGCTCTGAGCATGGCTGGGCAGGATTCCCTGTCCCTCCCTCTGGTGATGGCCAGTACAATGCCAGGTGATTTTATTAAACAAAGCTGAATTTCCATCTTTGGGAAAGCAGACAGCATCCCCCCGCTTCCAGCTATTTAGGGGATAGCTGAAGGGATCTTTTTCCCTGTTGCTTCATTAAGAACAGAAAAAGTAAAAAAATGGCCATATTCCTCTTGCTTTGAAAGTGCTGTAAATAAATCAGTTCACTCCCAGAATAAGCTCTGCCTTCCTTTTGTGGCTGACTCCTGCCAGTGCTAATTGGAGCCAATAGGCACATCAGGAGGGGAGAACCCCCTTTACAGGTAACACTTTAGCCTGGCGAGCATGTTTACAGTCTTATTTCAAAGCTTTAAGGAGAAAGGATCTGTCATAAACCCTGGCAGCTTTTGCTGAGCAAACAGTGCTGCTAGAATAGTTAAATCCCTGGCATTTGGGTGGAAAAATATAGAAAACACGTGTGTTTCCATGTGAGCTCTGTGCTGTGCTGTCTTTGTGGCACTGCAGGGCAGCTGCAGGGCCCAGGTGATGAAGAGCCATCTCTGGCAGGGCTTGAGGACACTATTAGGTCTGGGTGACCCTGAGGACACCCTGGGACCCTCACCCTGCCCATGGAGGGGCATCCATATAATCCCACTGCAAGGCTCAGGGAGTTATATTCCCTTTACTGAGCTTGTCCTAAAATGAGCTCCTCAGTTCTTGGGGTGCCTGAAGACAATGATCTAGAAGAAAACCACCATTCCCAGTCAAGGAAGGAGTTCGGTGCTGGTTTGTTTTTTTAAAGAAAAAAATATCTTGGGCAAACTACAGAAGTTAGGCAAGATATTTTCAGGATTACTTTTATCTGAAGAAAATAAGGAGAGATTTCCTGTAGTAAAGACATCAGTGAGGTTTCTAGGGAAGGCTCTGTGTAGGTGTTGATGAATGTGTGAAGGAGCCATGCTCTGGGATTGGGACTGGGGGACTCTGATGCTCCTGATGCTGGATGCTGCATCTTGTGCTGCAGTGCCATCTGCTCAGCCACCCTCCCCTCTAACACTTGGGCATAAACTCAGTGTAAATAATAAATCAGATCTTCCTTGCACAGACCTCCCTGATGGTGCCCTTTGTCACTGCCCCTGCACACAGTAGCTGACAGTGCCATTTCCCACCCTCTGCAGGGTTAGGACCTCTCTGTCCCAGCAGGGCAGGGAGCAGGAGGCTGGCAGGGCTCAAGTTTTCCCTCAAAGATGAATGGCTGCCAGTTTTCTTAATCCAGCCACTTTGGAAAAATTGTTTGTTCTCATCCTGTTTGAAACAGCTTCAAAGTGGCTCCAGTCTAGACTGTGCCAAGATAAATTACAAACCTAAAGCACTGATATAAACCATAGGGGAAGCAGTCATTTGCTCTAATGTAATTAAAACAAGATATCATAATGTATGTAAGTATGTATATGTGCAGGCAGGCTCTCCTGGCACGGAAGGAGCAGGATGCTGCCAGGCTATCCCCAGCAGAGACTGGACCATCCCTCCTGGGCTGGGGGGTTTTGTCCCTTTAAGGGGTGGTTGAGCAGGGAGACCACGCCTCCAACACCTGACAGCCAATCAGCTGTGACAGGTACCTGTGACATCACTACAGCTGCTATAAAATGTAAAGATTGAGCTTTGCTGGGTGGTGGTTGGACATTCTGGTTGGTCATGATCCTGGGTCATGGTCATATTCCATGATCCCAGCTCATGGGGGTTGGTTGTATCCATGATCCCAGCTCAGGGTGTTTGGTTGTGTGAACGACCCTGGTTCATGGTGGTTGGTCATGCCCATGATCAAAGTTCATGGTGGTTGATCACATCCATGATCTCAGTTCATGGTGCTTGGTTGTATCCATGATCCAGTCCATGGTGGTTGATCTCATCCATGATCCCAGTTCGTGGTGGTTGGTTGTATCCATGATCCCAGTCCATGGTGGTTGATCACATCCATGATCCCGGTCCATGGTGGTTGATCACATCCACGTCCCTGCTGTGCAGTGCTGTGATCCTGGTCATGCCCATGATGCTGGTGCATTGTGGTTGATGCCCATGCGTGGTGGGTGATGTCATTGCTGGAAGCAAAGTGTAGGGCTCTGGAGAGGTGGCAGCAGGACAAGGAGGCCCAGACCATGGTCATGGGAGGAAGGGAATGGCAGAAGGGCTGCCCTGATGGAGGAGGAGAGACAAGGAATGGGAATCTTCCAGCATCAGGATGCCTTTTGTCAAAGTGTGTCTGATGGGAACTTTCCTCCAAACCTCCCATGGTTCCAGCTGAGGAAAAGGGCTTTTACCCCACAAAATACAGAGAGAAATAAACACTTCTTCCTTCATCTGGAATAGGTCTAATTTGTGATGAACTAGATCAAATGATAAGCAACTGCTCCACTTCAATTAAATGCAACTCAAGTGAAGTAGATGGGGATTTCCTTGCTCCTTGTCTCCTCTCATTACTGAAAATGAGGAAAGAGGAGAAAAGGAAATACAAAGATCAAGCTCTGAAATTTGGGGGAAAGGAAAGTAAATAAAATTGAGATAGAAAATCCAATTCTGAGTCATTTTGTTGACAAATAAAAGAATCCTTGATAAATAATGATTATATAAATTTAAGAGACTTTTAAAAAACTTTAAGATCATTAATTTTTCACCACGACTTGGGATACAGACAAAAATCAATGAAAATTAATCCTAGGAAAAGAGGCAATTGCCAGCTAGCTAAACTGTGTGTCATTTTGTTCTAATAGCATGCTGACACTTGTAAATTGAGATACTTGAATGCACAGCTGGAATTTAATAAGTGTGTGAACACATGTGTATGCAGACACGTTTGTGAGCGGACATCATCATGCTGTCCATCGCCCCTCCATTCCACATTCCTGTCCTCCCCAAAGCCACAGCCTGGCTTTAGCACCCCGTGGATCTCCTGTCGGGCTCTCTTTCCTCGGAACTTGCAGCATTGGATCACCTACATCATCTCACAGCTGAGATGCTTTCGATCCTGCACTAAGTACAACACAATTCCTCTTCCAGCCCGGAAAAACAACTGAAACAGCTTCTTCCCCGGCGGTGCCCGATGCCGTGCCCCAGGGCGCGGTGGCAGCGCGGGAGGGCTGGGGACAGCCCCGCTGCGGTCCCTGACGGATGCGATGCGCGTGGAGTTTCGCCGGGTGCCACAAGAGGTCTCACGGATTTCATCGGGACCGTGGGAGGAATAAAACCCCGGCTAATGCCAGCAGGGAGGAATGAAACCCCGGTTAGTGCAAGCAGGATGTCATGCAACGCTCGTGGGGCTGCTCAGGTACAGGCGGAGTGTGGCTGTGTCTGAGCCCTCATTTTCGCCGGGAACAGCCCTAAATCTCCCTCCTGACATCCCAAAAGCCTGTCCCCAAAGCTGCTTTACGCCTGTGAGGTGTTGCCTGTGAACAGCAATTGTCCCTCATCATTGCTGGCAAATCCCTTGGAGTACCTTTCTGTGGGAAGGTTTGGGAGCCTGCTAGCACAGAGGACACGGAGCAGCGCCCTGTCTGGGGCTGAGCTGCTGCTTTCCCCTTTTTGTGCCCATGGCAGTGCAGGGTACCCTGCTTTGCTCCTCATCCCCTTTATTTGTCATCGGCTCCGAGCTCCGCGCGGTCCCCACGCCCGTCCTGCCCGTGTCCCCCCGCCCAGCGCCCACGCAGGCTCGGTGACCGCAGAGATGTCAGCTCTGCGCTTTGAAGTGCCGAGCAGGGGAGTTGTTGTTTTTGTTTGTGAGCGCTTATCGCCGCGATGCTCCCGCCTGTCTCTGGGCGATGGCTCCGGCCTGCCGTCCGTGCAGCCCCGCTGCCAGGGACCGCCGGGCTGCCAGCGCCGCCTGATAAGGATGATGGATGGGGATGAGGATGGCTCCACCATGGCCGGCTGCTTACTGGGAGCCAGAGCCGGGCCAGCGCTCCCTGAGCCTGCAGGAATGCGGATTCGGGGGATGGAGAGCCAGCACGGGATGCTGAGCCCCCCACAGCCCTGACAGTGGGTGCTGGTACCCCGTGTGTGCACCCCCACATCGGACAGGGTCCTGTCCACAGCCCCTAGCCCACACAGCAGGGTGGGGGGCACATCCAGACCCACAGCCTGCTCCAGGGACAGTGGGGAGATGCTCCCACCCTGCTCCATCACCTCCCTGGTCCCCTCCACGGGATGAGGGCAGTGGGTGGCTTTGACAGGTGAAGGGGGGACTGCCACCATGCTGCCAGGGTGACACCACATCTGTTGGCAGCAGCCTGATGCCATGGGGAGACCTGCAAGCAGATCGTCCTCACTTGCTGTGCCAGGGAGGTGCTTTGGGTTTTTATTTGGCTTCCTGGGTTGGGAGCAGGTCTGGGTGGGCTCTGATCCCTGTGGGAGGGTGGGCTCCAGCACTGGGGGTCTCTACCTTGGGTTTGGGGCATCCCAGTGTTGAAATGATGGTACATCCCCTTCACATCTGGGTCTTCCCATCCTTCAGGGAGGCTGTGGTTTTTGCAGTGGTTTTCAGAGCTGAGCTGCTGCAGACACACCTGGAGCTACTCCCTCCATGGGTCAGCTCTTGTTCCTCACTCAAAGCAAGCCAAGGGAAACATTTTTGTGCAGCTACCACAAGACCCATGTTGTAGGTTTTTTGCAATGGTGTTCCTGCCTCTCTCCCTTACCACAAGTTTTCTTGGACTACCTTTGACCCAAACCTCCCTCCCTTTTATATTTCTTTTCCGTTCCCTTTCTCCCAACCTCTGCCATGGAGGATTCAGTGCCTCTGCTCCCTGGTGAGAGCTGCAGAGAGCAGCCAGCCCAAATCCTCTTCCCCTGCAAAGAGCCTGGATTTGGTTGCCTCTAACAGGCACAGAGATTGCCCCTAGTTGATTCCCCACAGCATCACTCACTGAGCCCTGCCAAATGCAAACCTGGGATAAAACCCACTCCTTCCAGCCCCTCAGTCAGACAATGGAAAAATTGGATGCCTTTCCACACCAGCCTCATTATGAGGGTTTCTTAAATGGAGGTTGTGCTCGTAATTAAATAGCCATATCTTGGCTCCCCAAGACAGGAGGAAAAGGCAATTTGAAAATGTATTAAAACAGAAAGTTTGGCAATTCTCCTGGATTCAGAACAATTCATGGATTTAAATTGTTCCATTTCAAAAATGTGTGCTTGCTTTCAATGGAATTAAATAAAGATGTGCAAGATGGGGGGAAGGCAGTCCTTTCCTGGATGCTTTTCCCTCTCTGGCTATGAAGGGAAGGGGTAACTCTGGGCTCTGAGAACTTCCTTGGTAGCCATGTGGGCTGCTCTGTGTGGCTGATGCATTGGCTGACTCAGCTGAGGAGTACAGGAAAGCAAAAAGTCCTAATAATGCCAAATTTTCCAAAGTTTTCAGCCTGGTTTCTGGTTTTACTCTTACCACTGGCACTCCCTAACATGCTCCTGCCACTGGTGGGACCAGCACCCCAGGCATGAGCTGGACTGTCTGGGGATGGACAGGCTCCTCTTCTCTAGTAGCTTTTTTTTGGGGGGGGTGCCACTTTAAAAAATAATGATCCCAAGGTTGCTAGCAAAGGACTCCTGAGGCATTTTTCACTCTTTGTTTTGGCCTGAAACGTTAGTAATAGCATCATTATACAAGTTTCCACATCTACAGGGGGAAACTCATGGGATATTTGAGAACACATCAAACTCTAACACCTCTTTTACTCCAAGAAAATATTAAAAACATCCTTAATTTCTCTTTAGACAGCAGCTCTTGTGCTGGGAAGGTTTAGCTTAGTAATAGTACCCCTCACTTGACCAGGGGTAGCTACTGGGGAGGAATGGGAAGCTGCAGAAGAAAGTAACCCCTTTGCAGAGCATTTGCCCACCTTTGCCTGCTTGTGCATTTGAGAATTACTTATTTTAAGCCCCAAACAAAAAAATCCTGTCCCTGCTCCCTCTGGCATCACGTGTGTGTGTGTCAGCTGGGAGCTGCACGGGAGGTGAACTGTGAGATGACTTATCCGGGTAGCAGGGAAGATGCAGGAATAGCTTGAATCCAGCCCAGATCCTGAGCTCTGTGGGCTTGACATAAGCATTTAAGCCTTTGGTTTGGGATCTGGTGATAGAAGAGGGCTGGAAAGCACATTTCTTTTGTGGTTAAATGTCCTTTTGCCAGTCCATAAATCCAGAGGGAGGTCTGTTTATTCTGTTTACTGCAGTTACCTAACCTGTGAGCCTGGGTGTAAATCATAGCAAGCTGTGATTTAGGGGGGAGCTGCTCTCCCTGTGGCGTGTGCACCGTGTCCCTGCCCAGACCCCCACTCAGCAGAGGGATCTTCCAGAAGCTGGGAGATAAGAGCAATAAAAGCCAAAGCTCTCTCCAGCACCCCTGCCACTGCATTTGCTGTGGCACAATCACACATTGCTGCAAACTGCTGGCAAGAGGGACCCAAGCCCAAATGATGCTTTTTCCTTTCCCTGCTTTAAGGAAGCAGCAGGCATTTCCCAGATGCAATGTCCCATTTCCACACCATCACCCCAGGGGTGTCTGAGAGCTGCTATCAGATGGGGATTGGCCAGGTGAGGGGGTGGCTGGGTTGATAACCCCTCCTGACTGCACAGCATGGGCAGCTGCTGGCCCAGCCTTCCTCACCTGAGAAGTGCTGACTCCCCAGAGCCAAAATCAGCTGCCTGATAAGGGAATGACTCCCAGATAATGGTGCCAGCTCCTCCAGATGAGCCCCCCGGCCCCTGAGGGAAATTGTCTGTGTTGTCTGTCTGTAGAGCAAGAGGAAAAGGAGAATCTGGGCAACTGAAAGGGAAAAAAATAAATCACCTTTGATGCTCCAGGCTTGGCACACTTGGACACAGGCTTGGCAACAGAATAGGGGTGATGCAAAGCTGGACTGCCATAAGGGAGGAAAGTGACCCCAGTCCAGGGGCTCCCCACTCTCCACAGCCTGGGCTCCATCCTCCAGAGTCCCTTCAGCCTTCTCTCCACCTCCTCCCACCCACCTCCATTAAGCAGCCCCTTGGCCTTCTCCTCTAGGACGCCGCTGCCAGTTTTGATGCAAACCATTGCTCTCTCCCAGCTGCCCCCATTTCCAGGCTGGAGCAGCACAGGGGGATCAGCCCAGGTCCTTGCTGTTTAGTCTACCCATCAGATTGGTGACAAGCAGTCTAGCAGCTGGCAGAAAGTACTTTTCTAATTGCTCAGATGCTGGCTCCGAGCTGTTTGTCCGGTGGATCTTTCTTTAAATCCTACAGCAGGGGGAAGGGGAGGATGATTGGCAGGGGGGTGGGTGAAACATGTTATGTTCCCAGCATTAAAATCTGGGCAGCCAGAAAGCTGCTGACCTCAGTTGGGAGGAATTTGGGGTGTTGTTCACTGGGAAAAGTAAAGACAAGAAGCACAGCATCCTTCCGTCTGGAATGGCTCACTCCAGCTTTGGGTTGGAGAATACTTGACTGAAAAGCTGGACAGGCAGCATGTGGTTCTAGGTGTCCAGATGTTCATGCAGATGTGAGTGTGCATTTGGTGGTGAGGGTCTGAGGCCCCCTCAGCCTGGAGCATGTGGGCAGCTTGGTCCCTGCAGTTCTAGATGAGATGCAGGGGGACATCCTGGCTCAACTTCAACCTCAGCCCCTCAGCTGGAAGGGCTGAGGAGCCTCATTTGGCTTCAGCTCATGTGTGCACTCGTGTATGTAGGCAAAGCAAGTGACCTAGGGTGGTCCTCAGGGCACTGGGGTCCCTGCTTTGAGCACAGATCAAAGTGAACCCCCAAGAGCTCTGGGCTGCCAGCTCAGGGAGGGATGCAGATGCTCAGAGGAGTCAGTGCAGCAGCAGGAATGACAAAGTGGATAGCCCAACCTGACCAAAGAGAGGGGCTTTATTTTCTCTACTAGTGGCACATGATAAAATCTCCCAGGACCTCTGAGACAGCAGTGATCAATTGATCTCAGGGTCTGCTGAAGTTGGGACAAAATGTAATCAACTTAATTTGCAGTGAGAGAGCTCAGAGGTCAGATATTAAGATAAATGATTCAGTCACCATATGACAGTCAAGCCTGGGCCAGGTCATGTCATGGGTGTTTTAAAACCGAGCTGGACAAGGCTGTGGCAGGGCAGTCAGGTGCAGGTGTGGAGCTCAGGCAGGGGACACACCATGGCATCATGCACCAAGGGCATCTTTGTCCTGCATGCCTGGCTGTCCCCATTTCAGCAGCTGTGTCTCCTAACTGGCTGGACAGTTTTGACCCAAACCATTCATCCCTCTGTCACAGCACAGCCTGGACCACCCAATGTCCCCTCAGCAGCTTCTGCTCTGCAGTGGGACAGAGACCAGTGTGAACTCCCCAAGCCCTCCCTCCCTCTCTGGAGGTGGCATTTCTAAGCCCAGAAGAGCAAAGCTCGGTGGCATTCAGACACTCACAAGCTATTTTACAGGAATTTTCGAGCTATTTTCTAAGCCTTGTTTTGCGCTGGTGCCTTTAAGGATTTTAAAGAGAAAAATTATGTGGAAGCTGAGGCTTATTAAAATCCAAAACTCGACCACTCCTGCAAAAACAACCCTGCTTGTTCTAGGCTGGCTTTTATGGCTGCCTGTTCGTGATGAAAACTGGCTGGGGCTAGCGGCAGAGTGGTGTGGCCATTGCCTATCCCAAACCGCATGTTCGCGGGTGTGTTCCTGATTTGTTGGAGCGCTCCGACTTCGGAAATGTTTCCTTCAAACAGAGAGGGTGGGGAGCGGTGCTCGTTTGGGGTTTTGTGGCTCTTTTCAAGTTACTTTAGATCTCTGGTTAAATAAGCAGAATTAATCAAGATTAATCAAAAGAAAAGCACTTTCCTCCCCTTTCGCGGGCTGCAAGGCGCACACGCACCCCGCAGTTACCGTCTGTAGCAGGAGCGCTTCCAAATACTGCACCTCCCCAGCTCCCGCATCCTTTCGGCCGGTGCCTGCAGTCTGCTGGTGACTAAGGAGGTTTATCTGCAGGGCTTTGCAATCAAAGGGCTGCGATAGGCAGGGAAGGATTAACCCCAGAAGGGGAGGAAAATCCCTCGCCGCCTCCTGCTCCATACATCAAACGCAGCGGCCGCGCGGCTCATGCGAGCGCAGCCCCGCCGTTAATCACGGGGCAGCCCTCGGAGACCCTGGAGTCGGACGAGATCTGAGATCTGGATCCTCCGGAGCGGCACGGGACACTCCAGGCACCCCTCAGCCTGTCCCAGCCTCGGGGCTCCCACTCGTGCCCATCACCCTCCCCCGGGCGGCTCTCCTGAGCTGCCCCACACCCAGAGCCCGTGGGGCTGGTGGCCGCCCGGCAGGACTGTGTGTGCAGAGAGAGATGGGATGATTCATTCCACGGTCACGGCACAGGTCGGGAATCGGGTATCAGCTGTGCCAGTCTGGCTGCCAAGCCTCCCATCCTGCCCAGGCAGGGACAGGACGCACTCCTGCTGTGCAGGGATGCGAGGGGACAGGCTTCCCCGGGACCGGAGCATGTCCCTGGCATTACAGGGCTTCCCCCCGTACAGTTCCCATCCCATGGCCTAATGCTCATTGATGGTGATCCTTTGGAAGCTTTTTGCACTTACCACCAGAGGCAGTAGCTGGCTCAAACTCCATAACCCAACGCGTTCATAAACTTCCTACCTGCTCCTTTCTGCGTGTCCTGCCCCCAGCCCTGCCCTTCCCCTCCAGGGCCGAGTGCTGGATCACACCCACTGCAGGCGGACAGCAGCGAGAGCTTCCACCTGGGCGGTGCCAACATCCACGCGTGGCTCCGTGCCACACACTTTCCCCGGATGATTGATCACCACCAGGACTTCAGAGAAGAGAGATGGTCGCCCTGGGAGCTGGATGAAATGTTTCAACCAGAGAGCACAGCTAAAGCCGTGATGCCTTGCTGAACATATCCAAGAGCAGCTGTAACATCCTTCTGCCTAGCAAGTGGTCCCTGAGCAAGCAGAGTAGTTTGATATTAGGAGGAAAGATCAAGAAATTTTAAATGGAAAAGATCCTCTTTTTGCAGCTGTAACAGTTTCCTTAGAAGAGGAAATGACCCATGGGAGGCAGCCAGACATGGATGCTCCAGGTTGAACTGTTGTGATCCATTTCCTGTCCTAAACCTCCAGTTTGTCAGGAAGCCCCCCATGAACCCTCCTGGCAGGCAGGAGGGGAGTACCCAGCCCAGCACGGAGGATGTGTGCTGCCACTCTGGCACTGCCACCCGGGCGTGTTTTCAGGCAGCTGCTCAGTGCTGGCCATACCCCTGGGGACCTGGTGAATGCCCTGCCTCACCTGGAACACGATCCTGCCAGCTCATCCCTCCTGGCCATGGAAGGGACCGGTGCTGGAGCCAGAGTGCTGCGCTGGGCAGGATGGGGACAGCTGCCATGGCACAGCGAGCACAGGCAGGCTGGCAGCAGCTGCATCCCGCGGTGCATCCCCGCTCAGGGAGTGGTGGGGAGGCAGGATCCGCGGGGAGAGCTCTGCAGAGCGGCACAGACCAGTGCCAGACCCGCTGGTGGCGGGAGCTGGTGGCCAAGAGGGTTATCCCGGCCTGTCTGCAGCTCCCTGAGCATCCACAGCGGGAAAAACTGAAAGGAGCAATGCAGGATGCCCGTGTTCACCGTGCGGTAGGGATCTCCCTCCCACGGGGGGCCGTCACCTGGCCAGCAGCATCCCCAGGGCAGACCCAGGAGGGCGGGACGGGCCGTCCCCGAGTGGAGCAGCCACAGTCCTGATGTGCCACCGCCTGGACACTCGGCGTAACCGACCGCAGAGCTCCGATCCCGCCGCAGGAGCCTCCGGGTCCGGCTGCCGGCTGGGACAGGGAGCTGTTTGGTGCTCCTGGCACTCTCCTCCCGCCTCAGCGGGACCCAAAGGGGGTCAGAGACAGGGCTCTGGACGAAGGGTGTCGTGGGGTAACACAGCCCTGAGCGCATCCTCACAGCTGGGTTCCCGCTGTTTGGGGGGATTGGCTCTCCCATCCCTGAGTTGGGCAAGGCACCGCAGGGAGCAGCGGGGTATAGGAACTGTTGCCTTGAACTATCTCCACACTTGCAAAAGCCCACACTGGGCTTTTGCACCTCCGGATTCTGCCAACCCAGCCCTCCACGTGTTGTGTGTGGAGCTGAAATTTGGGGAAATGAGGGGGAGGAATTGGCTCTCGCTAGCCCCGAGAGCAGAGGACACAGAAGCAAAAAATCACCTCTTTCGGGAACCCTTGGGGAATGAGATTTCACAGAAATTTATTGCACACGCGGATATTTGCGTGTCTCTGCACACACGGGCTCCTGCAGAAGCGCCGCTGCTCACCCTGGCACCGTCTCTGCGAGCTCAGATCTTATCTCGGGGATGCCCCAGCCGGAGCCAGGGCGTATCAACCGCTACTCTGCTGAGGACACCTCGGAAACAAACACCCCAACGTGTTCCTGGGATGTATTTCTGGGATGAAGCCAGGCAGGAGGAGGCTTTCTGCCTTCCTGCCCCGGGCAGCTACTTTTCAAGCAAATCCTTTGTTCCCGCAGGACAAATGTTTCCCTTTGGAAGGAGAGAAGGGCTGTTTGCCGTGGGTTTCGGAGGAAGGGATGAGCGGAGCGCCGCTCGGGGCTCCCCCGGGCCGGGCTGCCGGCGGCAGATGGCGGCAGAGCCGAGCGGGGGCTGCGCTCCGCTCCCGGGGCTCCTCATCCCCGGACATCCCCGCTCCCGGGGCTCCTCATCCCCGGACATCCCCGCTCCCTCATCCCCGGACATCCCCGCTCCCGGGGCTCCTCATCCCCGGACATCCCCGCTCCCGGAGCTGCCTCATCCCCGGACATCCCCGCTCCCTCATCCCCGGACATCCCCGCTCCCGGGGCTCCCCCCTCCCCGGACATCCCCGATCCCGGGGCTCCCTTCGTCCCTGGACACCCCCGATCCCAGGTTCGTCCTGGAACGAGCCAGCAGCAGCATTTCCCTCGAAATTCCTTCCAAACCGATTTTCCTCGCGGGGCGAGGAACTTCTCTCCCGACCGTGCGGTGCCCTGGCTCCTCTCCCAGCAGGAAAGGGGAAGCGCGCAGGCAAATCCAAGCTGGATCTGCGATGCTCCCCGTCCTCAACCAGCCCGAAGCTTCCACGGCGACCTTTGCAGGGCGCTGCTGGGCACAGCGACACTTCAAACATGTCTCTGTCTGCACCACCCCGGGGTCTCATCCCTCCCGGAAAGGATAAGCAATTCGCACTGCATGGATTTTCTAATGCCTCCCAAGAGATAGCCCAGGGACCAGGGAGAGGGGGAACCTCCTCTCACCTCCAAATACTCTCTAGGAAAACAACAGGGGAAAAAAGCACAGCACAAGGCTGTGGGAACCATAAACAGGTTTTCAGTGGGTTTTCCATGGCACCTACCATCTGCTGGGAGCTCAGCCAGAGCCCACGGCAGAGCATGGCTGGCCAAGGCACCAACCAAGGCTCTCCCCTGGCACCCGGCTCCAGTGCAGTGCTGGGAGGGGGCCAAGGCCATCCCCCTTCACTCTTGGGGTGCTCTGGGGTGCCTGTTTACAGGCCCAGGTGGTTTTGTTGAGTCACAGGGCAGGGCTGGCAAGTGCCCAGAGCTGCACCATCAGCTGGGTGGAGGGTTGGGGCTGTGCCATCCTCAAAGAAATAGTGGGGGGAAAAACTGTAACCCCTGGCAGGGAGCTGGGAGCATCCTCCCCAGACTGTCATGCTCCTCTAACACCCTGCTTGTTAAAAAAAAAAAAAAAAAAGGAAATAAATTAAAAACATGGAGAGAAAGAAATAGTCTGCTTTGAGAGCACAGAGCCCTGGCTGGTGGAGCAGCTCCTGCCGGGAGGGTGGGCACAGGAATGGGGTCAAGCTGCCCTCAGACACATGGTGTGAGCTGCAAAGTTGGAACCAGGTCCTGATTTGGAGCCATATGAGTTTAGAAAGCCCAAGTCTGGCCACAGGGGAGCAAGAAAGCTGCTGCAAGCAAGCAGAGAGTCTCTGAGCCTGTAAGTGCTTCTGAGCAGGACAGGAGGTGTTTGGGACCAGCTGGGGATGCTGGTGGTGGAGGATCTGCAACCTTTGGTGCTGAGCCAACCCCGAATATCTCCCTGATCTCCTCTCCCTGGAAGCAGGGATGGGGGAGCCTCACTGCAGAGGCCCAGGCTGAGGGAGAGGGCACGAGAATGGCGCGGCCACTTCCCAAAGGACTGACCTTGCAGGGAAGCCCAGCACAGCTGCACAGCTCCTTGGGCTGCTCCAGCACCTGCCATGGGGGGAAATGCCCCCTGCCAGGGCAGCCCCTCTCTCCCCTGCCAGCTCTGTCTCCTGGGGCACTGAGTTATCTCCAGCACTGTCATCCTGTGTCACCCCACCCAGCCTGGCTCTGCAGAGATGCAGTTTAGGGCTGGGGCTGCCCTCTCCTGATTACACACAGGGGTACTGAAGGTTTTATCATGGGCAAAGCCCTGCTGGCTCACTCCATCCCTGTGGCCTCTCTGAGGGCCCAGTGCTCAGAGCCTGGCTGTGCTATCTCCCCTCCTCATGTGAACTGCACGCCTTGCAGCCTGCCTATCTGCAAAGCCCTGCTGAGCAGGACAGGGTCCCTGGCCTCTGCCCAAGGGAAAGTGCCATTTGCTGCTGCCTGGGGAACTGGTTCTTCCAGGGAAGGACGGATCCTGATTGCTCTGGAGCTGGCACTGCAACCTCCCATACACCAGCAGCTGCTCCTGGGACAGGTGCAGCCCAGGAGCTGCCTCCACACCCTGTCCTGTCCCATGGAAGAGGGATGAATGGACAGGATTGTCCTCCAGCAGCCAGCAGACCTTCAGGATGGGACAAAAATGGCTATGCAGTGTGTGCATAAGAAAACGTTTAAATGTAAATGTGTGCATAAGAAAAAGTTTAAATGTAAGTGTGTGCATTAGAAAAAGTTTGAAGCAGCCAACCTCACTGCAGTTTCCAGGGGGTTTTCCTGGTGTTTGGGCTACAACACAACTGAGCAGGACACTAGAGGGGTTGCAGGGAGAGCAGCTTCAGTAGGCAAAACATCCCAAACTTGGGGAGGCCCCACGGAATCATGTTCCACTCCCCTGTGCAAAGACGGTGCCATCCCAGCTAGTCCCCAAAGAGCAATTGCACTGCATCTGCCACTGGACCCTGCTGGAAAGGGGACAGGATGGAAGTGTTTGGCCTGCAGAGAGCGTGGAGAGGGGGAGGGAGGCTGGAGAGCCCTGGGAGGGCAGGGCAGTGTTTGAGGACCCGGCAGACAGCGTGCCCAGCAGCAGCAGCAGCTCCGTGCCCCGGCCCTGGCTGGGATTATCACGGCCGTAACGCGGCGTGGCCATGTGGGGAAAGGCAGGAGGTGCCTTAATGAGGCTTGCTAAAGTTAATTATTAAATTAACAGCTAAGACAGTACAGCTGCAGACGCAGCCAGGGCTGGCACAGGAATCGCAGTGCCACACGGAGCAGGATGGCTCGTGCCTGCCAGACGGAGCCTTTGGGAAAAACCCCAGGAGCTGCTGGGAGGAGGAATGGGGCTGGGTTTGGCAGGGGCAGGGAGGGAGAGATGTGGTGTCCCTGTCCCACCAGGCAGCAGAAAAAGTGCAAAGCAGCCACCAAGGTGGTTTTTGTGTCGTGCTGTCCTGGGGAGGTCTCCTGGCCCACCAGCATTAACCATCCCTGGCTGCTGTCCAGGCTCCAGCTGCCGCTCTGTTCCAGGCTCTGGGCCACCATCACATGCTCCTCCCTGCTCAGATAAACTGCAGGGATGTTTTGGTTTGGCACGAGCCTTGGTTTTGCATCTTTAGGAGAGGATTACAAAATAATAAGATAAGGCTGTAGACTGGAAGCAAGCTCAAAAAAAAAAATCCTGTTTCAAGACTAAAGATGTCTTTCCTGCTGGGCAGGCTCTTAGGGGGTGATCTTGCTTTAGGACATAAATTGCTGTCAAGGTTTCTGGAGAGCAGGAAAGACCATCTTGGGGTGGTTTTGTGCTGACCTTGTGCTGGCTCTACTGAAACAAAGGCAAGATTTCACTGTGAGAACAGGAGCTTGAGTAACTTGCTGGAGTGGAGAGGGGCAATATGTGCTTTTCTCCTTGTTCTTTTTCTGAGGATGGAGAGGACCTGAAAGATGTCTCTCTCTGAAGAGGATAAACTCCTCTCTGGCTCCTGTTGTTTCCACTCTGAAGTCCTGGCCTTGCTTGCTGTCAGATGAAAACATGTTTAGGAACAAACAGTGTTAGCTGAAAAGCATGAAAATTGAACAGACTGAAACACAGGCGAGAAATCCTGGCTCTGACTGCACATGGCTTCACTTTGCATTTATTTTGCTCATGATTGAACTTCAAAGTCTAACAACGAGCCTGGCAGGAGGACAGACTCCCTTACAGGTCAGCACTGTTCCTCTCACCAGACAAGGGAAAGCTCTTGTATCACTGCCAAATTGGGCAGCCAAAATACAACAAAATCCACCTGCAAATTCTGCACTTCTGGCCTGAGATTCTTTCACCCAACATGGTCAGTCATCGTGACTCCTCCATCAATCTCCATCACCTAACATCCTCATGATGTCTTCAGTCTCTGGATATAATTAATATTGCTTGATATAATTGTAAAAATGAATGCATTGATGCAGAACGTGGCCACTGCATCCCCAGATTTGCAATTGAGCTGCTCATCCCACGTTGATTTCCCCTGACAGTGTTGGAGACAGAGGCTGTTTCAGGTCCCTGACATGGGTCTCTTTTCTCCTTGTTGCTTATTCAGCTGCTCATTGGGAAGTATAGGGGCAGAAGAGGCAAGAGCAAATATATAAAGTCATAAAGTACAGTATCTTGAAGCCTGGGCTTCTCTGTGGTCTGTGGACTCAAGGTCCTCCTGGAAGCTTTACAGGAGCATGTCCATGAGCATCTTGCTTGTCCCCTGGAGCTGGGAAAGCAGACAAGCAATATCCTGGGGTTACTTAGAGACCCCCTGGTGAATGCCATTGCAGCTGCTGCCTTCCATGACTCTTTCCTACTTCAACAGCTCTGGGCTGCCTTTTTAAAACCACCGGTGGAACAATTCCTGTCCTTTGCTCCCATCTCCAGAACCAGGTGAGGTCCTCCAGCCCTCCTGAGGGCCACTACAGAGCCAGGGAGTTCCCTGCAACCTTCCAGGCGCTGCAGCATTATCTGCCATGCCCAGCCCAGCTCTCTGCAGGGAGGGGAGCTGGGGGACAGTCCCCCAGCCTGAGGCCAATCTCACTCTGCCATCCCCAGCCTGTTCCTCCCCTGGCTGAGAGGACTGACACAGACACAGCATGTGCAGCCCTCCACAACCCTTTCTTGTCCCTACTGACCTCCCTGGGGACAAAGCATGAACGTGAGCCCTTTTAGCTGCTGTTTGTGTACACAGCCCAGTGCTGACACAGATCTCTTAATCCCCCTGCCTGTGTCCCACGGGCCCTGCTTGTACAGTGGTGGCCATGGCTGGGTGCTGGCACTGCACTTTGCTGAAGCCCTTTTACCTCTGACTCGCTGATCAGCTGCTGACAGGGTGTTATCAGGAGGCTGTGGTGGGTGCAGTGGCAATGCCAGCATCCTGGCTACTGGGGACTGTCCCCAGCTCGACTTGGTGGCACCAGGGCAGGATGCCAGGGGGGAAAGAGGACTGGTGTAGGCTGCTCTAGGCTTTGGCATTGCTTTGCTTCCAAGTTATCATCTCTCTCACTTCATGGGCTTCAGCTAGGAGGTGGAGGTGGCTCAGCTCACAGCTCAGCAGGATGATGTTTCCTTTGCACCAGCAAAATATTTGGGAAAGCAAACACAAAACTGGCGAGGCTGAGTGGGAGCCACAGGCAGAGGGCCTGGCTCGAGGCAGAGCACAAGGGAGGGGAAGAGATGCTCCCCATGTCCCCTCCATGCAACCTGGGTGCATGGCACAGCTGTGCTGGCTGCTGGGGGAGCATCTGTGCAGGATGGAGCCTTCCCAGGTCATAGCTTGTGGAGAAAAGGCAGGAAAACCTGTTCAGCCCTGAAACTTCCCTGCAATGGAAGCAGGGATGGGAGCAGAAACATATGCAGTAGAGGAAGAACCAGGAGCACAACAGGCCCACACAGCCCATCCCAAGGTTAAAGGAGGATCATTTAGTCGTGGCTAGGGGTCAAGTAGAGTCAGGCATGGAGCTGTCCCTGCTCCAACCCTTTTGCTTAAGTGCACAGTGCAGCTCTTGGGCACAGAGATGTGCTGTACCCTCCAGGGTGCTTTGTCACTCAAGGTGTGGTGGCTGGTGCCCAGGGCAGGCAGCCAGGACTGGCTGGACAGGCAGTGGCTGTGTGCTGACCCTCTGCTGTGGGTCACAGGAGGAGACCTGAACTCTGTGTGGGACAGCTGGCCAGGCAGCTCAGCCCCACCATTCCAGACTGGCTCTTGAAGGGGTTCCTGCCTGGTTCCACCTCCTCTGGTACCCCCATGAGGTCTGTTGGAGTCCAGGCTGCTGGCTGCTGGTGCCTGGCACCAGTGGGAAGGAAAGCATTGGGCTAGGATGCCCAGTGCCCTCAAAAGTTGGGGGGCAGAAATCTCAACTCTTGCACACAAAAGAGCAAAATTATTTTAACTTCTCACAATTTCTCCGTTCCCTGGCTATCCAAGGAGGAGAACAGCACCTGTTGGATCTGTACCTACTGGTGCAACACACAGATCCCAGAGTGCTGCCTGCCAGGGAAACACCCGGCAGCGACATCCTTGTGCTGTGGGTCAGGTTAGGATTTGAATGGCAAAGCCCAGGGCTCTGCTTTGACTGCAGAGGGGTAAAACAATATTTAAATAACTGCCAGCCACTGGAAGGAGCAGAAGTCCCAGGGGAAGAGGGAGAATTTGTGGCCGTGCGTGGCTGACGGCTTCATCGTGAATGTGCAACCTGCAGCGGGAGCCAGCCAGGCTGCTGGGAGCTGCTCTGATTTAGTATTTCATAACTTTGGTGGTTGACTCCAAGCATTTTGGCTGTTAATTATCCTTAGGTGCTTAGAGGAAAATATCCCAGCAATTCCACCCATCAATCTTATTGATTCTCACCTTGAGTCTTTGGGAGCTTTTAGGGCACCTGCACAAGCTGCCAGTGCTTGAATTAATTGAGCTCTGTGGAGCAGCCTCTGGCTGGTGCCTCCCTGCACATCAGGCACAAGGCAGAAAGACGTATGACCCTGGCCAGTGCTGGTGCAAGGAGCTGATGGCAGGGAAACACAAATTCCTGGGAATCACAGCACGTTGCCAGCGTGCTTTGTTTCTCCATAGGAATGGCACATCCTTGGATGGGCTGAGTCAGGGACCTCTGGCACTGCTGTGGGTGCTTGGGACCTGGGAAAGATGCAGGACATCTCATCTGAAGCATGTGGAGATTAAGGCATCTTGAACAAGGATAGTAAAGCTCTTATATCTCATTTCTCTTTGTAGAAGTGTCTGAAATATTTCTGCTGAAATTCCTGATGGCAGAGGGGTGGCATGGAGGGTAAATATCCTTCAGAGAAAATATCATGTTCAGTGGTCACCTTATGTCATGTTTTCACAAGCTCCTGGAAATGGAAGTGGTTTAGGGGACATAAGAAACCTTGGGTTAATATATCTCCAGCAAAATATACAAGGTGAGAAATTGTGTTCTAGAGGAGGAATTGCTTTCCAAAGCCCATGCCATCAATAACTAGGAAATGGGGATTTTTTCTCAAGCAGTCAAGATTATTTACTGGCTTTGGGGGAGTCCTACAAGAACTGTGGCTTTTGGAGGGAAAAGTTGTGATGATAAAAGCAGTTATGTATCATTAGATATCCCCCCCCTCCAACCCACTTATTAAAAACACGCCAAAGCTGCATAACAGGCTTCAGATTTTAATTACAGGATATTTGCTCACATTTCAATCTAACTGCTTAGCACCAGGAAAATCCATGGGGTGCACTCGCAGACACAAACACATCTGCAGCACCACTTCCCAGTGTGCAGAGCATGGCTGGGAGCAGTGAGGGGCTGGCTGGGAGCTGGCTCCTACCCCATGCATGGCACGAGTGCCCTGAGAGCACAGTGCCTTTGGCTGGGCTGCAGCACCAAACCCCCTGGGCTGTGGGGTCCTGCTAAGTGAAAGCACTTTTTAATGGGGATGTAATGGAACTCGTTAGTGTCTGCTGTTTTATTACTCAGGTTGGAAATTACTTATTGGTGGGAAGGCGCTCACTCCTCACGCTGATCCTTCATATGCTTTGCTGGAAGGGTCCAAGTGATTTAATCTCAGAGCCAGGGAGTGTCTTCCATCTCTCTGGATCACATGGCTGCAGATAGGAAAAGCCCATGGGACTATCTGGGAGCACTCAGTGTGTTCTCACCCCTGTGGCCTGGCAGCAGAAGTGGAGAAACTGAGATAGCTGCTCTGGCTGTGCATTGTGCTTTAGTGCATGGTCCCTCTCTCCAGAGCAGGGGTGGGAGCTCTGGGGTTAAAAACATGGGGCAAGGAGGGGCTAAAATCTGTGTTAGAAAAGGGGATGTTGGCGTTCTCTCTGGCAGAAATCTGCAGGAATGGGCACTTTCTTCTGGTTCTGAGCTAAAGCAGGTCGAAATGTGGATATTTTGAGTAGTAGAATAAAAGGTTTGGGTGTTTAATTTTAAAAGTACTCGAGTCCTTTGTAATGTGTCACCAATAGGTGTCTGCTGGTTGGAGGCACTTGCCTTGGCAGGGTCACAGGGATTTACTGGCAGCCTGCCCTCAGCCCCACTCAGCAGTGGCACAGCAAACCGGGACTGGAATTTGGGCTTCCACTGTTTTGCAGGCAAGAATCTCACCCAGACTGAAAAGGTTGGGTCAGATTATCCTGATGAACTTCAGGGCTAGCTGAATATTTTTCAATGGGAAACTGTCAGGTTTTCTGAAATTAAAAATTCCCATTTCAATTTGAGGGTTGTAACTGTTGGCCCAGAGTCCCCAGAATGGGTCTGCACCAGCATACCACTCTCTTGTCAGAGCAAGGATCTTTCTCTTCTAGGAATGAGCTCTGGGTGTCCTTTGAAAAGCTTTTCCCTGTGGGCACCAGCAGTTGGATTGGATGGTCAGGCTTCATTTGCAAGTCCATTGGGAGCAGGAAACCCCTCGGGGGCAGTTGGGTTTGCTGGAGGGCAACATTGCAGCGCTGCTGCAGGAAAGTCAGCCCAACCTTGTGTGCATTGTCCCTGACAATGTTTCTGCCTGGCAGGGTTCACAGAGCAATAACAACCACATAAATAAGTCAAAGCATATGACTCAGGATAGGAAGCTTGGACTTTCCTGGAAAAATCCTCTTTTACACAGAGTTAAAGATGCCTGAGCCTTAATATTCTGCCATCCACGTGTAAAGCTTGGGCATCTCACCAGGGAACAGCGTGACCAGCACTGGCAGCAAGCATACTGGTCTGGAGGCGCTGGGGGAAAGAGAATTCCCTTGGGAAGCACACTTCAAATCTGAGCTGACTGCGAGGTCTGCAGAGCCCCTGGATGCAGGGAAGGGAGAGGTGATCAGGAGTGTGCTGCAGACACTGATCAGCATTCAGGACCAGACTAGAGCAAAGGTGAAACTGTAGGAAAAACTTTTAACGGTGACCTCGTAACCACAGCGCTGGACAAAATTAGGCAAGTGGAACCTGAGAAAGGGGCTGAGCTACCAGCCAAACAGGATGGTGAAGTTAAGGAGCACATCAGTCACATTGGCTGCTTTGTGCTCCTCACCATGCACAGGCCTTGCTCCAGGCCACTGAACTAAAGCTGTTCCCAAAGGGAAGGCTGGGCCCCTAGGTGAGCTTGCCAGACCAGCAGAAATGAAGCTGGGGATATTCCAGCCAAGCAAGACCCAGAGATGCTCAGAGACATTAATGGCCACCATCAAAGCATCTTTAAACCTCCAGGCCAGCACCAAAGCAGCCGGCTGTCTGTGATAAATATGCAAGCCACGCTTCAGCCGGGGAGAAATAAATAAGCTGTTGTACAGGGAGCAAGGGAGGTGGGGAGCTCCTGCCCAAATCACTGCTCAGCAGAGGAGTTTCCCTGGAGACTGCTGCCTCAGAGCCTGCGCAGGGCCAGCACAAGGAGCTGCTTGAGGGGGTCTGGGCAGGCACAGGGACACAGCTGGGGTGAAGGATGAGCTAGAGGAGCAGGACTGGGGATGCCAGTCAGGTGCTTTTGTTGAATTTGGGGAAAGCAGAGATGGATTACTTCCCAGTGAATTGCGCTGCAGAAATGTGGAGACTCCTTGGCTGCTTCTCAGCAAGGCCCTGGAGGGAGGAGCAGAATATCCAAGTGCTGTGGATGCTGGGCAGAGCAGGGCAAGACGGGTCCAGCAGAGGTGAGGACACCAAGGGAGGAATGGAGCACATGGAGCTTGCTGGACATGGCCAGCATGGAGATGGTGCACACTCAGCTTCCCTTCCCACGAAGGATGAGTGTTTGAGAGCTGAGCTGTCAATTGATGTTCCCTACAGCTGATGCAAGAAGCTTGCAGGGACACTTCCCTCTCTCCCCCTTGCTCGTGCATTTATTTTCTAACTCTGAGCACCTGCTGGGGTTTGGCCTGGCTGGGCACTGCATGAGGCTGAGATTTGCCCAGCTCCCTCCTGCCTGGCAGCTCTGGAGCCAGTTTGGCTCTTGGCCACCGCGGGCTCGTTCCCGCTCACGTGGCAGCAGAGCAGTGTCCCACAGGGACCGAGCTGGAACCCTGCACCCTGCCTGGGGGACAGGTGAGGGACACCACTGGCCTCCTGGCTGCAGCTGGCTTCCTCACCCAGCTGTGCTCCCCATGCCAGGAGCTGCTCCTAGAGAGGGTGTAGGTGGGAGACTGGCTGGGAGCTGTGCAGCTCCCAGGTCCCACTCATGAGGAGTGCAGGGACCCCCCCAGCACATCAGGGACTGGGCACAGGAGCACAGGATGTGGCTTGGGTTACTGCAGCTCAGTTGAGCCAGCCAGGCCAGCAGACTCCTTCTGGAGTTACACTTAAACTTCCTTATGGAATTTTACTGGCTAAATTCTTGAATGATGTGGGGTAAGTGCTGGTGATCCCTGAGGCTGTGGCACAGGAGGGTACTCTCTGAGCCAAGAGGTTGGATACCAGGGCACACAGAGAGCTGAGATGGTCTCAGTGGAGCATCCCTGACAGCCTGGGACTCCCTCTATGGATCTGCCAGAGCCCTGATGCTGTTGCCCTTCTAAATGTTGTGCTGAGCTCATGTTTGTTTCTCACTTTCTTCTTTCCTTCCAACAGTGAAATCAGCTTTTCATCCTTCTCCACGCATCAGCAGCTGGCAGCTACATCTTCAGTGCCTTGTCATGCTGACGGGTCTCCTGCAGGGATTGCATAGATGTGTCCCTGGGGCTGCAGGACATGCCGGGACTTCCAGATGAACCTCTCCGGGCAGAAGCAGAGTGGTGTGCTCGCTGTGATGAGGGAAAGAGGCTGGGGGAGGCTTGCATTAAATAAAAAAAGTATCAAGTAAGGGTTGCTGTGAATTAGGCAGGTTGTGCTAAATGGTATCAGCAGTGCAAGTTGCCTTTTGAATGTGTATAACTCATGTGCACATACACACACCGTCTGCAGTCGCTGTCTTGCTGGCTGCAAGAATTGAAGACAAATACCAGGAATATTAATGATCGTGATGAGCAAGTGACATTCTAGCAGCTAGAGATCAATTAAATATTTTAGCCTACTCAAACAAAGGTTTTGATGGGCACAGGAGACGAGAGGTGGGCTCTCCCTCATTAATGCGTATAAATATCTAAAGGGGGGAGCCAAGCACATGGAGCAGGGCTCTTCTCGGTGGTGTTGAGCAATATGACACAGGCAATGGGCAAAAATTAAGGCACAGGAAGCTCCACCTGAATACAAGGAAGAACTTCTTTACCGTGCAGTGACCCACACTGGAACAGAGAGAAGAGAGGCTGCGGGGTCTCCCTCCCCAGAGATATTCAAGAATCGTCTGGATGCAGTCCTGTGCCATGTGCCCCGGGACAGCCCTGTTTACACAGGGAGGTGGGACCAGCTGGCCCAACCTGACCGTTTCTGTGGCTCCGTGATTCCCCAGGACACGCACCAAGTCCCTTTCTGCACTTTCCAGCCACGTTATCCCATTATCCCCAGGCGTGGGTGACCGAGCACATCCCGATCCCTCGGCTCCTGGCTGATGCCGGCCGGGGAGACTCAGTCCAAGCCGGTTCGGGGACTCCGGGGCTCCACTGGTGCGTTCGTTCCCGGAGTTCGCGGCACCCCCGGCCCGAGCCCGTCCTCTCCCAGCCGGGCAGCGGGGCCGGGATGTCGGGAAGGGGCCGGTGCCCTTTAAACCCCCCCGTTCCCGCCCCCCCGGCTCAGCCGGGCGTTGCATCAGGCCCGTGCGCGCCGCCGGCCGCCCCGCGGGGGCGCGCCCCGCGCCGCCCCTCCCCTCGCCGGCGGCGCGCACGGGCGGGCGGTGCGCGCCCCCGCGGCAGTCGCGTGGTCCCCGCGCGGCTCCATATTGCGGCGGCACCGGGGTCGGGGGGTTCCCGGCGGGGCTCGGGGGCGCGCAGATGGCGACGCAGGTGGAGGCGCTGCTGCCCGGCACGGCCCCGCTGCTGCCCGCCGAGGAGCGCGCCCTGGTGCTGAAGCCGCCGCAGGACGGCGGCCGGGAGAAGGGCGAGCCGCCCATGGGCCCCGACGGCGGGCCGGCGGCGCCGAGGCCGCCCAGCGCCAAGCAGCAGAAGGAGGAGAGCAACAACCAGGAGAAGGAGAGCCTGCTGAGGGCCGGCGGCGAGGCGGAGGACGGCGGCGAGGCGGGCGGCGCGGGGCGCCGGGAGTTCATCGAGGCCCCGCCGCCCAAGGTGAACCCCTGGACGAAGAACGCACCGGCCGTGAACGGGCAGTCGCCTCCCGGTGGGTGCTCGGGGGTCGCTGGGAGCGGGGCGAGGGGGGGCCGGGTGCGCCGCCGACCGCGCCCCGGGCGGCCGCGCCATGCGGCACACGCGGCGTGGGGCCGCGCCCGCGGCCTGCGGGGCCGCGGCGGGGCGGGGGGCGCGCTGGGAGCGGGGGGAGCGGCGGCGCCGGCCGCGGCCACGAGGCGGGGAGGGCAGCGCGGCCCGGCCCGGCCATGCGGTGGCGAGCGGAGGGCGCCGGGGGCCCGGCGGCGGCGGGCGGGCCTGGCGGCGGACACGCGGCCCCCCCTCCCCTCCCGCTCCCGGCATTCCGCCGCAGCAGCGCCGGCAACGTGGTCGGTTCCCGGCGTGCGGCTCCCCCGGGAGCGCGGCCCCGCCGCTCCCGCGGGGGCCCTTCCCCGGGCCGCGGCCTGCGCTGCCCACGTGTGCGCGGCCGCGGCTCCCCCGCGCAGGCCGCGCCGCCTTTCTCTGCCGACTCATGGCGGCGGCGGGGCCGGGGGCCGCGGCCGAGCGCGGCTCTGCCCGGCGCGGTCGCTGCCCCGGGCTGGGGGCACGGCTGGGGAACGGGGGGTCCCCGAAAAGGGAAGTGGAGGGGCTGCGCTGTCCAAATTGCGCTTGTAACCCCCTGCTGTCGTCAGCAAAGGCTAAAACTGCAGAACACCATTTCCTCGCCTGTTGGGATGGGTGTTGCGCTCCTCTCGTACCTGCTTCAAGTGAATCGGGAGTAGGAGAAAAACACAGAAGTTTTCACTAAGAGTCTTGTTTATGAAAGACTTAATCTTTTTCTACCTGTCTCTATTAGCTCTGAAATCACGCTGCCAGCTGTGCCACCAGATCCCCAATTACTGTACGTGCCAGTGTTTTGTAAGAACTGTTACTACCTAGCATGGTGATTCATCAGAGTTATTGATCTTTGGGAGATGGACAGCTCTGCAATTTCCACCTGGAAAGCTGTCATCTTAATGGGAAGTATAGAGGACAAGTTAATCGTGCCAGGTAGAAGTCTGTGTTTGGATTGTTTGGTGGTTTGTCATTGTAGCCATGCACATAAGCAAAGCTTAAGGAAATCCAGGACAGTGTCGCTGTGCATTTGCCTCGTGCGTTATGACACAAAACTGGTCACATTGCTCCTTTGTGTGAAGGTTGCACTCTATTGTGATGCCTTCTGAGATAACGATCCCAAGGAAAAAAACAAAAAATGCAGAACTGCAAGGTTGAGTGTTCCTGTTTGGGTCTCCTGTGTAAGGAGTGTCCAGATTCATTACCAGCCTCATCCCTTACAAAGGTGTATGATTTGTCCGAGGCAGCTGCCCAGCACAAGCAGGGGGCCCTTACAACTCCTGGGATGATTATTTGAGGGAGAGAGTGAGGGTGTGTCATTAGCGTGTCCACGCAGTTGTAGGGTAAGGGAGTAATGCCTCAACGCTCGGAATTGTCCTTGGGCCCAGCACAGTTGTCTCTGTATTCCCAAAGGTGTTTAAAAAATGGAATTTGTTAGTGGAGCGTTCTGGGACACTTGGCAGCAGCGACTGGTTCCAGCAGTGCCCCCAGTGCTGCTGCCTGGCTCTCCTCTCTTGGGCCATTGTTTCTTTTGCTGCGTGTTCATTAGCAGAAGAGAAAACGTGTAAAATAAACACGGCTGGTGAGCTCCCACGAGAGGCAGGCTGGCAGCTGACCTTGCCTGGCAGCCCTGCACCCAGGTACCTTCTTGTAGAGTTTGCATGTTGTGTCTTCATTTCATTGGGTGGAGGATTTGTTTTGGCAGGCACTTACCAAAAAAGATCTGGAGCGTGAATTTGTGTGAAAGAATCAGCTGGTGAGGTGCGTTGTCATGTTGCGGTGACCTCCAGGAGGATCACCCAAGAAAAGCGACTTTTTCTATGCTTGAAGTGGATTGAGAGCTTCTGAACTCTGGAAAGTCACTGCTGGAATTCTTTTGGTTTCTCAGCAGAGCTTACAAGGCCTTTGCTCATAATCCAGCTGTGTTCCCAGTGCAGTGCTTGTGTGCTGGAGATAGTAAATGTTTCCAGCCCTGATCCACCAGAGGTAGTGAGGAGACCAGAGAGTGCAGTGCAGACAACTCTGTAAAGATAAAGGGATCCCTCTATGACTTGTTTCACAGGCTTTGAAAGCTGTATTTTTTTTTTATAATGATTATATTAATTATAGACCCATAGAGCAGATTTAATGGACAAGACCTTCTCCTTAGGTGTCCACGCATTCTGTAATGGCCTGCGTTGGATTTGGTGCTTATAAAAGTAAAAGCATTGAGCTCAGGGAAAACAGCCACCTGCAAGATCTTGGTGAGTTTCTGCTGTCCGTGTTGGAATATGGGTAGGGGAGAGCTTAACAAATCCACCTCCAGGTGGTCAAAACACCAGCTTGTTTTGAACTGTTTGACTTGCCACAGCTGGGCAAGTTGAGTGCATTTGGAGCCTGACACAGGGACTGAAGAGCAGGGTCGTTTTTTCATGGATTAGGATTTACCTTTAGAAGCTTGTGCCTTGCCTACCTGCTGCAGTATTTTTATGCTCATAGTTGGCAGTGAAGCCTGTAATATAATAGGATGTTCGAGCAAAGCTTTCTCCTTTTGCAGGATGGAGGGCTCTTGAAGTGAAGCCTCTCCTTGCTTCTTAACCTCCCAAAAGCACAATGGCTTGGCAGTAAGTGGGGCAACCATAAGGTCGAGTTAGACACCAGTGATACTGCTGATGCTGTGAGTGGAGGAGGCTGAGGCTCTTCTGGAGTAGCACACCAGAAAATTTTCATGATCTCTTGACAGGATTCACATTATCTTTTTATTCGTGTGTGTTTCTGTGAGAGAGAGGGGGGATCCTTTGAGTCCTAAAGTACGCATGGTTGTGTCCCATGTGGCAAAGCTTGTACTTGACACTGCTGACTGCTTGTGAGGAACGGTGTAGAGCTGTAATGATGTCTCGTTTTTACTCTCTGATGATCTAGTAGCAAGGTCTGTGTGACCATGCCCTCATTATTACATGTTCTCTTCTTATCATGTAAATAAATGCAGCCAGCAGCCTGATTGACACATGATGGTAGTGTATGTGTGTCTGTGGTAGTGAAGGAAACGTTTTCTGGCAAAACCAGCTTTGCACTACCGGCTATAAACCAAATTCAGAGTGTTTTCTTCAGTTCTTCTGTAGATGAGAAGTGTGGCTTGCAGTTAAAAATGCTCGACCTTCTGGAACATGTTGTACTCCTCCGCTGTGCCCTGCACCAGGGCTGATGCTGATGCAAGCCTTGGTGAGGACAGGTGTTAACAGCACCCCGTTTTGAAAACCCGCTGGATGTATTTCAAGAAATGTTGCATCAAGGCACTTGGCACTTCTTTATTTTTAAAGCCATTTACATCTTGGAAGTAAGAACACGCAGGTTTTAATGACTGGCGCTGCAATCGCTCAGCTTTGCCTGGGCTAACTTTTAAAATTCTCCTTGTAAGTGCTTGGCCAGGGAAAGCAGTGTATTTCCTAGAGGAGATGGCAGGAGGTACTTTGATTTCTTGAGTAGAGTTTCCTGCATGCTGTTTGGCAAGTGTGCTGGGTGGATAGGCAGTACTTTCCAGAAGGCACACCTTAGTTGCTAGCAGCAAGCACCAGGGGTGAGCTGACTGTTGTTGAGAGTGCGTGTTGCTTTATGCCTGAGCAGAGTCTGACTTGGCTACTGGTACTGAGGAGAAGGCAGGGGAAGGTTCATTAGCATCTCACCCCTTGCTGACTAACTCCCCATAGGGCTTTCCTTGAAATCAGCCTCCAGTACAGGAGATAAGAGGGATGGGAAGCTTGTTTTACCATTGGCATTTCTTCGTGTTCAGAGTAGACACACACATCTGCTTGCTCAGGTATCCAGCTTGGTAGTCCTGCACACACCTATTTCCAAAGTGTTGGGCAATTCTCACTCTGTCGTGGCACGTAGTATGGAGCTCTTCTGGCTGTTGCAACAGAGCTGCTATCGCAGCAGGAGGCCCCCACCGCTGCCCCAAGTTTCCTCTCCGAACTCCTGTTTTGTTCCAGTCCCACAACTCACGTTTGAGTAACTCTTCCCATCTTGTTGGGGAGGATGAGGGTGACTGGAACTTGTTGCTCAAAAAAAAGAGTTAGTGTTTTCCCTCCCCCACATACCTTTGCCCTTCAGCTTTCTGCTGGACCTTTGCCCTGTTCTGCACTGTTTGTTTCGGGCAGAGAAGGCTGGGGAATGCAGCGCAGCTCCTGGGAGCTGACTCACTGGCCCTGGTTGCTGAGTTTCAGTGCCTGCTTCTCCTGCGACCTCCAGTTCCAGATTGCCAGGTCCAAGCCATTGTTGAAGGATTGTCTCCAGCCATCTCCTTACCCTCACAGCTCGTCTTTTAAACTTTATATTGCTCGTCGTGCCATGGAGATTTCTGCCAGCATTGGGGCAGCAGAAGGACTTTGTTTGGATGTGGAGACAAATCGAGTCTGGAAAGCAGGACTGGAAGTGGGGGCGCTGGGGCTGCAATGCTTTGCTCTCCCTTCCAAATTATGACACCAGATCTTTTTACTGTACTCAAACAGTGTGAAGTTACCTTCAGGGCAATGCCATATGCAGACTTGGATAGAGTTAGGTTGCTCTTTACATACTTGAGACTATAATGAATCTCCAGAACCATCTCTGTGGATGTGCTTGTTTGGCAAAATAAGGAATGGGCATTTTAGTAGAAAGCTGTGCTTGCTGTTCAGACCAGGCTGAATGCTTTAACCCCTGCAGTTATTACATGTGCTCTTACCCTTGGGTCAGAGGAGCTTTGTTCATTCCCAACCGTGATATACATTTGCATTACGGTCTTTAATATGTCACTTGTCCTTTGGTCATCTTAGCATTGAAGCCTGTGCTGACTTCCTACCAAGGGCCTGAATCTCAACACTGCTGGCTCTGACAAATCCCTGGCTTGCTGTGTACATAGGGAGCTTGGGAAAAGAAGTGATGCAACCTTGGTAATACTGCTGAGCTCTCCCATGGTGATAGTGCTGTCTAGGTGGAGCTTTTCATGGCCAAGAAGTTGTCTCCTGGGGTTGGCTAAAGCTCTGGGTGGATCTCTGGATCCACTCTGTGGTCTCTGACATGGCCAGCTCTGCATTTGTTCCTTTTCTGACTTGAAACTGGGCTTTGAATCCACTCGTTCTGCAGTTCCAGGTCCTTGTAAGTGAGGTCTGAATGGAGTTGGGAGACGCATCTCCTTGCATTGAAATAACTGGTTCATCTGAATATCTTGTATCAAATGATGCAGCTGCCTGACTTGAGGTCAAAGGAAACGGAAAAGAAAGGCTTCAGAGAAGTTAGTGCAGTGCTGGGAGAACTTAGAGCTACTTGTGTATTTAGGTAATGCTAATGGGTGAGCAGAACAAATGGCAACTGAATTTGGCCTTGAATAAATCAATTACCAGATTTCTGTGTGGGGAAATTTTGGGTCAGGGTCGGCCTGGATTGCTTGGCAAACAGAGAAGTGGGTGTGCACATGAATGTCACACAGCTGTGAAGGAAAAACTGGCACAAGGCATTTGGTGGAAATAGGTTTGCTGATAGCAGTTCTAATGTTGTGCAAGATAAACTTTTGTTTTTGGGAAAGGTTATGGAAACTGTGGTCAAGTGTCAACATGTTTCTAAAGGGAGGCTCATCCTGTAATTGGAGGTTTCTAGAAGATCCTCTTAATTGAACTTTCCTCTGTCGGAGCACACATTTCTGCTGAAGTCTGGGGGCTTCGTGGATGGATTGCCTTTCCTGAGCAAACTGGTGTGTGATGTGTTGTGTCTCTGCTGGTTTCAGTGTCGCACCAGGCTGATGGTGCTGGTTGAGCTGCTGGAGCCATCCTTAGCAGGTCACTCAGCCCAGCTTTGGTCTGACACTCGCTGTGGATATTGCCAGGATCAAGAGCTCTTCCTGCAGAATTAAAGCTACGTATACTGGGGGATGTTCTGCTGAGACATGCAAGGAGAAGGGAGGAAGGGCTGAGAACTCACTCATCTAATAGCTGCTTTATCAGTGCGTTACCTTCACTGTCCTTCTGGAGCAAAGCTGACTTAGGAGCAGAAGCTTCCCTTGACATTTCCATGTGCTTCAGGGTTGTATGGGAGCACACAGCAGGGTTCAGTGTTCTACAGTGGTTGTGATTTTATTTTTACTTTGTTGGTTTGAGTCTTTTGTTCCTTTGTGTGGTGACAAACTATAAGGTTTGGTAGAGTTCTCTGCTGCAGACTGATGATGTGTTGGAGGTGACCATGGTAGCCCTGGCTGGCTTGGGTGCTCTGTCACAACAGGCCAGGTGGAAACCTTAATTTCCTTTAGTAGTGGTCAGTGAGGGTGGTTGTTTGTGTGATGTGGCTCAGTCTGATTGTGGTGGCACAAATGCCCTTTGCTCTCTTGATATAGAAAATGTTTCTCTGGTTCCTGCAGAGTACGTGTGGCACTCGCAATGTGCTGGAGGACACAGCGTGCCCTGACCTGTGCTCCTGGGGAAGCGCATTTGCTTCCTGCTGGACACCCCTTCAAGTGGCTGGGAACAGGTCTGTAACCTGCTGCTCTAGCAGGTGCTGCTCTCCACTCCCAATTGCTCCCCAAAGCAGCCCTGGCTGCTGATGGGGCCCAGGAGAGGCGTCCCTGCCCCACGAGGAAGATGTTGGAGGAGAAGCATCTCTGGTGCTCCTCAGTGTCACTCGTTTGATCTCTGTCAGTGAACCCTTGGTGACCGTGGCAGCTGGGGAGCAAGCGGGAGAAATGGGCACTCGGCTGGGGCTGGTGAACCTCACACGTCCTTGGCACAGAGTTAAAGCATGGTTGGGAAGCTGGACAGGGGACAGAAATGTGCTGTGTGTCCTTCCTGCTGGCCGGGAGGGCCTGCATGACCGAGGTGGGGTCCAGCAGGTGGGACAGGGGGGTGCTCGCTCTCCCTGGCGCAGGTGTGGGGGCACAGCTCGGGGGAGGCAGCGGAGCCTGTCCCGGGCACAGTGCTGAGCACGTTTTTCCAGCTGAGCATGGCGTGTGCAGCTCCTGCAGAGTGACTCTGCAGTCTGCAGGGCATGGCTGCGCCAGAGGGAGCCGGCACAGGGGGCTCTTACTGCTTCTCCTTTCCTGGTAGTCATTTGACTTCTTTGACTTGCCTGCAGTGTGAATGCTTGGAGAAGACACAGGGGTTTCAGGGCTGGATAAGTTAGCTTTTAAGGAGTCTGAAAAAAACTGAGAGGTGAGTTTTTTTCTGGCTAAATATGTGGGGAAACAACTATGAAATTGGAAAAACCACAAAAATGAGGCAAGGGTAGAGTTTTGTGGATGGGAAAGTAAGAGAAAAGGTGTATGGGGAGACTGGTGTTTTACCTGCCTGGTAACTTGGAGGTGGGTATGCTGCTAAATACTGAGCACTTTCTTTAAGCCGATTATTTCTGATATGTATACAGCCTCTACACTAAATCACACAGCCTTTTTTTTTTTTTTTTTCTTTATGACTGCTTTTGAAAGCTTCTGGTCACTGATGTAAATGAGTGATTATTTTACCAAGTCTTAGCTACTAAACTGAGTGGTTTGCACATTTGCAGATGATGAAGCTGGTTGCAGAATAAAATAGTGAGAAGTCACAGCTAAGAAGCAACACTCAAATGTGTGATAAGCCAGCTTTCACTTAAACTACAGGAAATTAATTTCTTTGGATTCTCCAAGGTCACATCTTCCTTTTTTTTTATTATATATTGCTAAAGAAGCACTGAGTTTATTCCTGCAAGACCCTTAGGATTCTTTGCAATTTTTATGCCTTTGCTATAACTGGAAAGGTTACACTTCCAAGTAGTAAAAAGTCTGTGTCAGCTCTCCTAACCTCACAGAACAAGCCTACTGAAAATAAAGACAACCACAATAACAAAAAGCAATTCTCTTGGCCTCATTCAGCACAAAAAGAGGAACCTAAAGGAGTGACTGAAGCACTTTACCATAGCTGTGTTACCTCCAGGTGGGCTCATGTTGGCAGGTCAGCTGCAAGGCTGTGCGAAGGGGAAAAGTAGAGTGAAAAACAGAATGAAGAATTAACTGTAAGGAGTGACACCAGTATGTGTGATGCTGAGAAATGATGTGTCTGTAGCAGCAGATACTGAAACGTGGAGAAGCACATCCCAAAAATATGATCGGGAGGTTTTTACTGTGACTGAGACAGAAGAGTGATGGGATTTGTGTACGGGGTTCCACCTAGCAATAGAGAAGAGCGAATCACAGAGGTGTCCCACCATGTGCTCAGGTGACAAAGCATGAGACTTCACTGTAGTCATACTGAATTTCACTTCCCAACTCCCAGCTCAACCTTGAGAGCTCTGGGGAATACTGGCTATGATCTCACACATCTTTTGAGTGCTCAGAAATCCTCTGCCACTGCAGAGGGTCTTGTACTGAGCTGAACAAAAAGGGGACTTTTCTTTTGGTTTCCCAATCTCAGGTGAGCTCTACAAGCTCACTGTTGCTGGTTTTTTTGGGGGGGGTTTGTTTGTGTTTTTTTAACTGTGGAATGATAAGTGTGACATTTGCATACTCTCCAGGGTGGAATTTGCTGTAAATGAGCCATGGTTTTAAATTTTAAAATTAAACCTGTAAGGACAATTGTGAAGATGATTTGGAGGAGACATGGCAGATTGCAGTAAGATAACCCTCTTAGCTTCAATTGGAGGTGAAATCTGAGTTGATGTAATTGTCAGCAGTGAGTGTAACCAAGCAAGCATGGAGTTTGGAGGGTGATTGGAATGGCTGTGCTTGATTAAAACCAAGCAGATATCCAGGGCCAGAGGGAGGGAACACCTCAGACTATGTGTCTGATGATTTGTAATTCAGTTAAGAGATTTAATTATGTTGTCTTCACTGTGCTGCCTTGTGTATCCTACAACCCCCTGCTCGGCCCTCTGCCTGCAGCCCAAAGGTGGAGAGAGCCTTGCAGTTTTCAGTTTCTGGGGTTTTCATAAGGATTTATGGCATCCTTGTCTGATTTTGTGGGGCTTTGCCAGGATACTGGTGCATTTGAGGAGGTGGGGTGGGATCCTCTTTCATGGATTTCTGAGTACATTAATGGATTCTCCTTTGTATGGAGATGGATCTGTCCTTGGGCAAAGCCCCTCTGGAGTTTGTGTCTGTCCTTGATGTGCAAGCAGAAAAGTGTGTTGCAGCTCTGAGAGTGACATCCCTGTCAGAGGGAAACACTGTCCTGTATCAGTTTCCACAGTGTGGGATCCAGCTGGCTTCCAGGCCACACCAAAATGCATCCTGTGTTTAAACAAGACTCTGAGACATGTATTTTGCTTGATTGTGCCAGAAATTTTAGCGTCTCTTCAGTACCCAGTGGCTTAAAGAGCAGTTTGGGTAGGGTGACTGTGATCATTTGGACCAGAATCATGTAGGGCTGTTCTCCTGGAAGGCCTGAGGCGTCCAGTGGTATCACTCCAGGCTTACTGGTGATTAAAGGATGTGAGGCAGAGAGATGGGTCACCAGCTGCTCCATGGGAAGAGTAATCTGAAGCCCCTTGTTGAGTTCATGCTCTGGAGCAGCAGCACTTTGGTGCTACTCCACTTTGGAGATGAGGGGAAGGGGTTAATGGGAGAGAAAGAACACCCAGTGTTTGTTCTCTCCAGTGCAAGCACTGATAAGGGGATGGGAGAAACAACAGCCTGTGACCTTCCAGTTATTCCTTGTGTGCCTGTGCATATGCGAGTGTTGGATTTGCAGGACTGTCTGGAGAGCTCTCATTCTTCTGGTCAGGTTCCCCAGAACCCCATTGGCATCTCTGGTGCTTGGAGAAGAGACCTGGACCCTGTTCCATCCATCCATGTGGATCTCTGAAAGGTGTTTTTGCAGGGCACGGTGCTGGTCCTGCTGGTGACTGTGTGTCCAGCTGGTGTCACAGCCCTGCTGGGTCTGCCCTGCTCCCTTCCATCTGGAGGACACTGAACATCACTGAGGTACTCATTTAGTGTGTGGTGTGGAGTGAGTTAGGGACTCATCCCAGATAGTGCTCTGATTTTGGAATAGGTGGTTTTTTCCCCCGGGGTTGTTCCTCTTGAAACTTTGTGATTACTTTTCAAGTACATGAAGATAGCGGGGGCACCACAGCTGAACTTCACCAAATCCACAGCTGTTTATACACTGAAAACCTATTTCAAGCATTTGTTTCCCTGTGGTTTGTGGGAAATTGATGTCAGAGCTCACACTGGCTGCAGCTCTTGAGCCAATGTAGGTGATGGGGGTGCCTGAGAACGAATCTAACCTTTCCTCTTGGCAGGGATCGGAAAAGCCCTTAGCAGATACTGCTCGTGTGGATACCTTTGCAGAGGAAGTGATTTGGGTTAAACTCTTTGGTACATTTTTTTTTGTTGTTTCTCTTGCACAGGCCGTAACAGGTCTTGGGACGTAGCCAGCATCATGTTAGGATTGACCCATCTGTCTCATGCTTCAGCTTCTCTTTTGAGGGGGTAAATATCTTACAGTTAGTTGAGAGGCATGGGAGGTGTTAGTGTGGACCTGGCAGCTGGAGAGGGCTGGAATGATCTGGGTGACTGAGAGGTGGACCCTCCCCAATCCTGCTCAGCAGGTAACAAAGGAGGGGAACAGGAAGCAAACAAGATCTCAGGAGGGATAAAATTGGCCATGCTAATCTTCGGGTTTAGGGTTTCTTGCTTTGCTGCTTTTCCCTAGCAGACTTTGCCACCTTCTCTGCTGAGTGTTGCTTTGAAGAGTCCTGTAACTGTCTCGGGAACCTGTGCAGGCACTGCCTTGGACTCTGAGGGGGTGCCAGGTGACAGATTTGAACTGAAATGTTGCATAGGGCCAGAGAAGAGATTCAAGCAGCTCTGGTCTCTTTGCAGTACATGCTGGACTGTGTAATTTGGACCTTTATCCTGCCTGGATCGTCCCTGCTGGGCAGCAGGTCAGGTTAAGAGGAGAGATACCAATCGATCCTGCCATCCACCAGCATTTCCCTGCCCAGTCCCTCTCCTGGGCAGGCAGTGCAGCCCTGCAGCTTTGGAGCCATTGTGATCGAGTTCTGGTCACGTCCCTGCTGTGAGTCCCCCTGTGACCTTGGAGAGGTCATTTTTTTTGCTGACGTCTGAGTCTTTTGTCTGCAGAACGTGGAGGATGATTTGGTTACAACTTCACGGGTCGAAAGCCAGAACAAATCAGCTGGTGTCTTCCTTGTGGCAGTGTGGATGAGCCCCATGTCCCACTGGGAACAGCCAAGGAACTGGCTGTCATCCCTGTGCTCATACCTGTGTGTGCACAGCCCTCACCCAGCACACTGCTCAATGTGTTCCACCAGTCAGTGCACTTTAGTGTCTGGCAGGTGGCATAAAGCACTCTGAGGTCGTTTTTCCCCGTGGCTGGGAGAGCAGAAGGGTAATAATGGGAGGCGGGGGGCCAGCAGGGCGCTGGTTCCTGCTGGCACTCAGCCTGCGGCCGCGGCCCCTCGGCAGTTATGGCTGCAGGTTGCTGTAATAACGAGTCAGCGTTTCTCTTGCGTCAGGGATAATGAGCTGCTCTTCAGCCGCTGCCTCCCGGGCCCTGCAGGGAGGAAGCAGTGTCCATACTGGAAAAGGGGGGCTGGGGACAGGCACTGGGTGGTGGAGATCCTTTCCCAGCTGTAGCTCCTGAGGTGGGAGAAGACAGGCTTCCTGTGTGGGTGTTTGGGTTCAGCGCTATGAGTGTGGTTGACATGTGTTTCCTCTGGGAGCAGTGGAGGGGAGATGGGGGGCTCATAAATGGGGTGACTTTGGCCCTGTCCCAGATACCTGAATAGCAGCAGTAGCCAGATAGCCCCTGGGGAAGGGGGTATGTGTGTGGATGCATCAGCTTTTCTCTTTACATGCCCCATTTTAGCATACGGTCTTCTCCTTTGTGTAAAAATACAATCAGACAAAAATTGAAATTGAGATCCACCCCCAGCACCACCTAAAATAAGGACAACTGCCCTCAATTTATTTATATCTCCTGGGCTGTGTGCAGTAACTCTGGGTATTGGTGCTCAGAGCGAGCACTCCTGTACCACATCTGCACCCTCACTCGATGTTCCTAAAAGGGATGCTCCGTGCTGTCCCAACATCCTGCCAGCTGCCATGCACACCACTGACCTCCTCCTCCTCACGCCATCCTCCACCCTGCTTTGCTGATAACAGGAAGATTCACAGAATGTGTTTTTCTGCTGAGATATTGTAGGCTGCATGGATTCTATACAGGGCTGAGGAGAATGGTCAGGGGCTTGGGGAGTACCTGGTGCTGCAGTGAAGATATCACTGGTTCTGTGGTGACTGTGGGTCACTGGGTCCCTTTGCTCAGACACCACATCTTTCTGATTTTGGGTACATGCTGAGAAACAAAAGTGTCTGTGTGCAAGAAGGAGGAGGAAGTGTGAGACTGTAGGGTCCAAATCTCGTGGGTCTGCTCATTTGCATTGAGATACTGTTGTTTCTTGCTCCTTCCCACTGGCCTGCCTGGAGGGCAGGCTGGGCAGGGCTGGGAGGGTGTTATGTGGGTAGGGCTCCCCTGTAGGGATTGCCTGCTGCTGACAAGATCGTGGAGAGCTGCTGTGAGGCATTGTCCTGCAGCATCTGGGCAGTGTTGGGATACCTGGCATGAGGGTAGCTTGGGAGATAGCAGGTGTGTGTGCTGGAGGAATTGGTGGGGCTGGTTTGCTGGCTTCACCTTTCTATGTTGGGACTTTGAGCAAAAAACCTGTCCCTGTGCCTCGGTTCTTTGAGTTTTAGCCTTGGGAAGGCTGGGAAGGGAGCTGACCTGGACAGGCAGCCTCAGCCCTGCTGTGTACCTGCACATGCAGGTACCCTGCAGCCCTGCACATGGGCTCCTTGGAGAGCAGCCCAGGGGTTTACGTGCTGGCCACATATGTTTCTGCCTGCTTCCCTGCAATGGCTTTCTTGGGAAAAGAAAGCACTGCCTGATTTAGACTTCTCTTGGGCACCTGAGGTGCTGCCCTTAATTGGTAGGCTAATTTTTAATTTAAGTCACTTGTCCCAAAGGGTCATTGTGCCTGCTGGTCCCTGACCAGCCCTGCCTCAGATCTGTCCTCCCAGCAGCCCCATTTTTCGAAGCAAGTCCTACAGACTGCTCTGTGCTTCTTCTCAGCTCTGGGGAAAGCTGCCTGCAAGCTCAGTGTTCTCACTGTGCTCTGAAGAGCTTGGAGTCAAATCTGTGTTAATCATAGGTGTGATGAGTTGGACAAGGTCAGCCTCTCCCAGACAAGGGCGCTGAGCACTGGATGCAAGTGTCTTTCCTTGACAGGAGTTGCCCTGGCAAGTCTCTTGAGGTGAATGTGAGCTGTATCTGTCCTTGCTTTCTACTGACCTCAGCCACTGAGTCAAGTCACTGCTTTTCTAGTAAAAGCTGCTCTAGAGTTGTGGCTGAGCTCAGGAGGAGGCAGGAGAGCCTTGCTGCACATCTAGAGCAGGACAGGGCAGTAGGGAATACAGCAGTGAACTGAGAGGAAACCTTGAGGGAATGTGAGTTTGGAGTTGTGGTGGTGACACGTCCGATAGGAGATGTTGCTGAGGGGTCGCCTGCAGCTGTGCCTGATTTGGTGGCATTTGTGGTGTCTGGAGCCTGGACCTGTTGGGAATGGCTGCTTCTGCTGTGGTGTGTCTGATGAAGAGTTGGTGGGACAGCCTAGCAGGAATGCACTGGAGAACTGCACCCCTCAGGGTACAGCAAGGGGAACATTTACCAAAGCCTGGCTTTGCTGAATTCCTGGCTGGCACAAAGGAATTTATTTTATCAACTGTTGTGGTGCTGTTACTTATTTAGGTTTTGGGCAGCATCTGGTACAGCTAATCCAAACAGGGTGGGATACCAGTGTTACCACCTTGTTCCTTTGCAGAGAAGCCCAGCTAGGGAAATAAATTATATCTTGTTTGAGATCTTCAAGCTCTTTTTAAAACTTAACGATTTTATGATTCTATGAAGTACAGGGTGTCTCAGCTTGCTGATGTAGAAGCCTGAACTCCTCAGTGACCATACAGAAATACAAGATGTTTAAATGCATTTGGGACATTTTGGCTGGTGGAGGATTGCAGTAGAACATGCAGCTTGCAAAGGATTGAAACTGCTTCTTGGAGACTGTTCTGGATGTGCTGGGCTGTCCTTGATATCATGCCTTCATATGGCTACAGACCATAACTGTGTAATGATGGTGGAGAGAGTCTTGATTCAACTTCTGGGTATTTTTGCTCTGCTTGGCTCTTCCCGTTCCTATATGGGATGAAAACATCTCTGCCTGAGAATGGTGCAAACTTGAACGTGTTAAAGGAAGAGAAATAAAAGTAATTTTGGCAGAGGAGTGTTTTTGCTGCTTCTGCATGAACTGAGCCCAGGCCAGAGAGCATTGCCCTGCCTGAGGGGTAGTCCTTGCTGCAACTCTTGTGATTTTCCAGCTGAATGTGTGTTTTGGGTGGCTGATAAGCAGAAGCCAGGGGCCTGCCCCTGTCCCAGGAGGACCTTGCCTTGCTGGCAGCCTTCCTTCCACCTCCTCTTCCAGGATCCTTGAAGAAAACATGATGTATTGCTCTCTCAAAAGTACTGTTTTCATATCTTCTGGGGAAGCCTTATCAGCAGGGGTTTTCCACACACACTGTCCTGTGTGCTCCTTAAATTAATTCTGGTCCTTGCAGCTACTTAAATAAACATCTTCCCAGAAGTACCTAACGCCCTCCAAGAGAAGGGCCTGTATCTCTAACTGGAAAGAGCCTGGGGGGCTGGGGAGGCTGAATAATCTGTTTTGGGGTCTGAACCCCCCAGACTCCATCTGTCCTGTGCAGTGGCCTGTGCCTGCTGGCAGAGACTCCTGAGCTGGGAAAGGGAAGGGTTCTCCTGGTGTGATGGGTGATGTGCCAAGGCCCCGGGTGTCCATTGGTGATGGGGGTGTGTGTTTGGTGTAGGTGCTGTGTTAGAGCCAGCCACAGCTGCTGATGTCCCTCATGGCTGCAAAACCAAGGACAATCAGAAGAATGCTCACTTGACTTTTGCCTTGGCTTCCACTTGTGCTCTCTGTTAGATGTTCTCTGTAGATTTTCATCTGATGTTGCTGCTCAGGGGGAGTGTGGGCTGCCACCAAGTAGCTCATTGTGTGGATCTTTGTACATCTCAACAACCTTTTTATTGCTCACTGCTATCTGCTAGAAGCCAATGCAGAAGGTTATTTATGAGAGCAGTGCATTTGGGTAAACAGACTCCTTCAAAATCTTTCTCTCAACAAGTGGTTGAATTGAGGTGGGTTCCAAGCTGGATTGATGTTTAACTTGAGATACTAAGAAAATACTTCCTCTGTTTAGCTAAAGTAAACAAATCGAGAGAGGAGACCTTTTAAATATGATTTGCACTCCAGCTGCAACCAATACTGATCTTCTTTTTTTTTCTTTTACAGATATATTTCCAGCTGATGGCCAGTCTGGTATGTATTAAATAAAAATGGAGCTCTTCAAACTTCCTGCCCCCTTGCTTTCCCTGCACTTCTCTTCCTTCAGAGTCAGCACTCACCAAACTTAGAAGACTAGTGCATGCAATGTACAGTCTGGAATATGCAGTGGACATTAATGTAAAAAAAAACCAAAACCAAACCACAAACAAAACCCAAAAAAGCCCCACCCAAAAACCAAAGCAAAAGAACTTCCTAAACAAACCTCTAATATTTGGTCATCCCCATATAGCAGTGACATCTTTTATGCTTTCATGTAGTGATGACTAAACAGCTGGAAGGTTCTTTCCTCCCGTACATTGTAGCATAGCAAATTTGGATGTCCAGGGTGAAGGAGTTTGGGAACTTGTAGGTCTTGCTCATCACACATAATTGAAAACACTGATGTGTCAAGATGCAAATGTAACTCAGATTGTTGTTGTTTATATGTTACCTGTATACAGGTAGATGTGTCTGTGAACCTGAGGATATATATTTGAATTTGCAGTAATTTGGGAAGACACAGACCCTCCCCCTTGGCTTGTAGTGCATGTATTACTGTTGAGTATTGCTGTTAAGGACAACCAAGTTGCTCGCTGTGTTGCCATCAGTGCAAAGAAAAAACTTCCTGGCCCCAGTGGTGTGTGCAGCCTTGTGGGAGAGCAAGGTTGCTCTGGATGGAGTTTTCAAATCAGGAAAGTAACGTAGTTTTCAGAAGCAAACATTGATGATCTCAATTCCTGCCTTTCCCAAATTGCCAGGAAAAAAAAAATTCCTCCTCATCCAGGCTGGTGTTGTGGAAGTGCCAAGACTGAAGGAAAGGTTTGTGTTTTAACCAGTGATACCAGGATCAGCCAGTGAGAGCCTGTTGTTTCAGAGCTGTAGTGCCATGTGGGGATGTGCCATAGCAAAGGCACTGGGAATGCAAGTCTGCCTGACTTGGCCTTGTGTCACCCTAGGCATGTCACTGTGTCCATCTTTGGCTTTACATGGGATCCCATTTGACCAGTTCGTGGGTGGTGTGAGGATAAATCACTGTTGATGGTGGAGGCGTTGGAAGTATGGAAATCAGCTCTGGTGTCTTAAAGTTGATTTCAGAGAAAATAACTCACTGATTTAGAGTGGTCTGGTGTAGCATTGAAGGCACTGTAATTCAAGTTGCTGAACTGAACAGAGGGATGGAAGTTGTGGATGTACTTTCTAGAGCTCTAGCAGCTACCAAGGCCATGGTGTATTACTGGATGCACTGGATTAAGGCTTTGATTCTACATTTGTAAGTCCCTCATTATTTTCTTGCTTTCTTAACATGTAAGAGTGAAATATTCAGGTTTTGAAGAGCAAGGATATATTCGCATCTATTGAGTTTGTAGGAGGCTTTTCTCCACCTTGCTGTAGATCTGTCTTCTTTGAATATTGGGTTTTGTCTGCCTGTGCTGTGAACTCAGATGTCCTTTGTTTGGCACTATTCCATTCTCTGTTCTTCAGCTGGTAGGAGACCTTGCACAGCTGCCTCCAGGGTGGGGCATGAGTGTGTGTCTGCAGCAGATGATAGTGCTTCAGAAAGTGTTTGTTACATGTCAGCAGTGTTGCAGAAAACAGTACCTACAGAGCTTGGGGCTTTTTTTTACAGTTCTGTCTGTTTTTTTTAGGAGAGAAGTTAAAGCTTAAACAGGATTCCTCTAAATGGTAGTTGCATAGACATTGTGCAGTCTTTCTCATACCTTTCTCCAGAAAAGCCTTAAAGTTGGTGCCATGCTTTTTCTTCCCATGCGCTAAGCTTATCTGGAAGCTGTGGTATCTCAAAACACAGTGAAGGGTGAAGGCAGCAGGCAGAGGCAGAGTGGTGCTGCTCCTGCCACCAGAGCTGTTGTGCATTCCTGAGGCTGTTGGGTTTGACTCCCTCACCTCCTTTTCATGACTGAGGTTATTGAATGAGTTAATTTACTCTGGTCACCAGAACTCCCACACATGTATCAGGGATCTGTGTTTTAAGCTTTAGTCAGGTGTGTTTGTATGGCTGGTTTCCTCTCTGGGTGAGAAGTGTCTTGGTCCTCTCCCAAGGAGCTGGTTAGCAGAGTGATGGAAGATGCTGAGTCGCAGTATCAGGGTGTGGAATTGCATAGGTGGTGTGCTTGAGCCAAAATTCAGCCATTTTGTAGGCACAGTAGCTGTAGAGTGCCCCAGAGCATGTTCCTGCTTGTTAGCATAGGATGCTGGTGGCGGCCTATCCTCAGCCTGGATCATCCCTGTGTCACGTGGGAGCACTATGGAGGTGGAAGCACGGCAGTGTTTGCGTCCCAGTTACCTAATAGTGTTTGCAAATAAAGCAGTTGTTGAAGAGAGGCCTCACTTTCCTTCCGTCTGGCACAGCGGTGCCTCAGTCCTCTCCCACATCCCACAACCAGGATTTTTGGCAGCTGTAGGGTGCTTTTCAGAAGGAGCCATTTCAAACCATGTGATCTGGAGTTCAGATAGAAAGCTGAGAGACTTCAACACCCCGGAGAGGTGCAGGGTTGGGCTTGGTGGGCCGAGGGACACACTCTCACATTCCCGCTTATGCTGGTGAGGAGGACTGGGAGGGCACATTTGCAGCTGGATGTCTGTGGATGAGTTCACTGTGATCACCAAACTTCTGCCAGGCAGCTGATGCTGTTCAGCTCCCAGAACTTGCTACTGTGTGAAATTTGCTGCCTGCTCTGAAAGGGAATACTTCTGCCGCTTCTAGTGGGTCTCCTGCTAGCTTAGTGTGCTGTGCCTGTGCCCTCCTGGCCTCCTGCATGCTGCAGCCAGCCCTCCTCCTCTCCGTGGTGGAGGATCCCAGCCTTTTTAGTCTCACCTCTCGAGGAGCTGCCTCTGGGTGCTTTAATTGCTTTTCTTTGAGCAGCTGTTACAGCCCTGTGCCCTTGTTGAATTCCAGAGACCAGAGCTGACTGCAGGGTGCAGCTGTGGATGCGCTGGTGTTCAGCAGAGCAGCAAGTGATGCTCTGTCTTGGTTTCACCATTCCTGATGACTTTTTTTCATCTGCTGCACCCTGACCTAATCATTTTGTACAACTGTCAGCAGTGTCTGAGATATCTTTCTTGAGTTTATAAATGCCTCTTTGAATTAAACGCTGTGAAGTTTTCCATAAAGAGATGAGGGTGATACTACCACTGCAAGGAAGTGGTTTTTAATCCTTTAGAAATAAAAGGAGGGGAGATGGATTTTTAAATTAGGAAACTGCTATGTTGCACTATTTTGTAATTGGGTATTCCTGACTCCTTTGGGAAGACTTAGTCTGATTAGGGTGTTGTACTCTTTTATGCTCTGTATTGACATGGGAGGCAGTCACCTGTAGCACTGGAATTAGCTTCATTAGAGAGGGTGGTTTATGCAGCAGGATTCATGTGATTGTGAACCCAGGAAGGAAGTTGCTATCAGAATTATTTAGAAAAATGTGGAATGTCTCTGCATCTTGCTTAAGGTAGGGAGCATAAGTGAGGATGGTGTATCTTTTGCTTGGAAAAGCATGCCTGAAATCAGCTCAGCTGAGGTGCAGTAATCCTGAAGTAGCACAAAAAGAAGCCCTTCTCCTTGTTCTCAAAGATCACAGGGATATTTGAGTGCCTTGTCATGATTTTAATGCTGTGGATTCACTAACAGGAGAAAGTCCCCATACCTGTGCCCAGTTTAATCTAGGTGGTTATGAGACTGTAAGATTTGTTCAGCACATTTATGGAGACACCTTGCTTAGTGGGAGACCTAGGTATGACCTCCCTAAATTCCTGGGAAAGTTTGCTGCACCTGCTCCTACCACCAAATCACTGTTACTGTCCCCTGCCCCAGGAGATGCAGCTGGATTTCTGCACCGTGCTGCCTTTCTGTCCCCTGTTCTGTGCAGTCAGGGAGGCAGGTTTGCAGCTGTGCAGGCTGAGGGCAAGGTTAAGTGGGCACTTAGCAAATGGCCACTGCTCAGGGGACACTCTGGTCCTGCAGGGGAGCCTCTGCCAAAGCAGCCAGAAAGGTCCAGGAATCACAGCGGGAGGAACTCGGATTGATGCTATTTGAATTACATCACAGTCTCCTTTTTGGAAACCCATTCTGTTCTTTGAGATGACAGGTTTTCCAGAGGCATATTTTGTGCCGAGTTCACACTTCTGCCTTGTACAACCCCTCTCCTCCTCCACTGGCACAGTGGGAGCTGCACGGTCTCCTAGACAGTGTGAACGCTTGGAGCTGGAGGGTCTCTCTGCAGGCACTTGGCTCTCGATTCCTGTCTTTTTGTTGTTAAATATTTACAGTGAGACGTACCAGATGCTTCCTAGGAAGGGTTTTGTCAGCTTCCAAGTCCCCAGATGCAGCTGCAGAAGAGGCTGACAGCCATGAAAGGGATGGTGTCAGCACGGGTTCAGCAGCATTGCAGTGACCTCCTCTTGCTCATGCCACGGGCGCCGCTGGCTGTGCTGTCTCATGGGCCACAGCAGGATCCAGGCAGAGAGCACCCTTCTGCTGATGTCAAGAGATTATTGATGTCTGTTCCTCAGGCTTTTTGCTTTTCTTCTGCTTTGAAGCTCTCTCACTGCAGAGGGAGCAGGTGATGCTCTTGGATTTTGTTGTTGCACCTTTTTTCTAGGGCCATGTCTTAGCAGCAGTGGTGCTGCCTTGGCTCCCACTCTGTTCTCAGCACACCGGTGTCTGTCTTGGTCACCCAGCCCTGAGGAGAGAGGGGTAGACTGATCCAGGGGGGCAAACTCCTGTCACCAGCTCTGAGCATCACCAGCCTGGGCATGGAGAAGCCAGCAGCTGCACCATTGCTGCTGAATGTGTCTCCTATGCTGGTCACACTGGTCAGGTTCCCAGTGTGCCTCCTGCTTTCAAGATAAGGTCCAGGACCTTGGGCTGGGCCCCTGTTTGTTGCTCTTGGTGCTTATCAGCTTTTGCTGCTGACAGTGTGACCCTCTGCAGAGCACTGAGGACGGGGAGGGAGGGTCCCTCAGCCTGGGCTGTGTGCTGGCCTGGCCCCTCCACCCAGCATAGCCTGGATGTGCACACAGGGCTTGCTCCTGTGCCAGGTGTCCCTGTTTTAAGTATTCCAGCTCCTGCTGGATGAGGATCTTCCCGGGTGCCATGGAGGTAGGATCTGGGGAGGTGGCAGGTCGGCTCCTCTGAGGGGGAAGGCCAGGGAGGAGCAGGCTCGCTAGGTCATCGTTTTTCCAACTAAATATAGTTGCCCGTGCTTTCATAAGGTCGGGATTTTTGCATCACGTGACTGTCTTATCCCTCCCAGCCGGCAGTCAGAGTGGGGGATCGTGTGTCTGAATGGGTAATAATTAACTGTTAACTAGCTTTTCATTAGAGCCTGGCAGAACAGGCAGAACGGTGCAGCAGAGGTAAACGGGAGCAGAGGAAACTGCTCTGGATCCCTCCCGGAGGGTGGACACCCCCTTTTAATTTGCAAATCAGTTGTTTCCAAAGGTGAGTGGGCTGAGTTGGTTGTTTTTATTGTTTTGTAAGGAGTTGTGAGTCCTGCCTGGTGTCTGCCCTTGCTGTCCTGTAGTTCCTGTTCATGTTAACCCTCCCTCTCCCCCACTACTGATTTTAGTTTTTAGGTCATGAACTATCAGCTGGTCTCTGAGCCGGCTTGCGGGAGGGCCCTGACCCTCCATCTCCTCCACGATTTGTCTCACTTGCATACCCTGAGCTGCTGCAGCCTTGCCTCAGGTGGCCTCCTGTCCTAGCACTGGGGTGTCCTTGCTGTGCCTCGTGCCCAGAGCGGCAGCTGGATCAACTCGAGCCTTTTCTCAGGGGCCCAGACTGACGCGGCGTTTTCCCTGCAGCGCCGCCGGCTTTTCCAGCCCCTGTCCCTGAACCATTTAACCTGGCAGAGTGTTCATGGGGTCCTTGAAGGCTTTTCTGCCTTCCATGCTGGAGATGTGTTTGCACCAGATGTACTGGTCAGGCACTGGTGCTGGAGTAGCCTCTCCTGCAGGGGTGGTGGGTGCCTTTTCCCTGCTCAGAGAGACCAGGGTGGCTCAGCAGCTGTGGGGGCCTGAGCCAGCCCAGCTTCCTCATTTTGACAGTTTCTGAAGTCTGGTCAGCTGGGTGACCTTGGCTGTGTCCCCTGTGCCATGCTTCTTGATTTCTGGGAACCATTGGTTTCCCCTGGAGAGAATCCTTCTTTTAGGATTCTTTTTGTAGAAAACTGGGTGGGAGGTGGTTCATGTGCAGTCTCATTCTGTGTGTGCCTGGCATCTCAGGGATCGTGTGCAGGGCTGTGAGCATGGATTGTGTGTCAGGAGTTTCCTAGAAATCCTCTTCAGGGAAGAGGTTTGCTTGAAAAGGCAGTGGAAAAATGTCACTCGCCCTTAAGAGGGAGTTCATTCTCTACCTTTAATAGTAGCTGTCTGTGCCAGGAAGACTCCAGGCTGCCCTCACTGACAGTGTTATGTTAGAAATGCTTGTCGGCGTGCCCTGACCCGCTCCTCCTGGAGTGTAGCTGGTCACAAGTGAAGTGTTTCTGTCTGGGACTGGGAGGCTGCAGTGAAGATGATCATGCATTTTTGGTAAGTACAGACACTTCCTGACCCTCATTTGCTCTGGAAATAAATGTCTGACCCTGCAGATAGTGCATGTGTGTAGAGCTTGTAGCAGCTTTGTGTGTTTAAAGGAGCAGTGCTGTTCCTCAGCTCCCTGAGGAAGGCTGTTCTGACTGAAGCCCCTGCTCACTGTGAGGATCTGTGCTGCCCATTTGTGCTGTCAGCAGAGATGGGCTCTGCACGTCTTGAGCTGCTCCTCCTCTTCCGGGGCTTTCAGGACTATCAGCTGAGGGATGTGAGGGCTTGAAGAGCTGGGATTATAACTCAGATGCCCACACTCAGCCTGTGACAGTGCTGTCCTGGCTCTACCTGCCTGTGACCCAGCTTCCCTCCCTGCACTTTTCCAGGGCAGACTCCTGAGCTCTTGGAGCTGCCTAGGACACCCAGGTGGGAGTGTTCTCACGCTCTCCATGGAGCTGTCAGATGCCCTTTTTGAAGTTATTTTTAGGAAGTGATCTTTGCAGCAGTTGCAGAGCTTACATTGCAGAGAGGTGTAGGCAGCTCCTTGCTTCCTTTGCTGTTACAGTATGGCTTGTACAGTGGAGCTTCTGCTGAGGAGCTGTGGAAGATTGCACACAGAAGGCTTTGAGTCATGGTACTTGAAGCTTATCTCCTGCTCCAGCTGAGCAGGCTTCCCACAAGCTTTACAAGCCTGAATCCTGCTCAGGCATCCACCTTAAGGATCCAGTCTTCTGCTTGGTCCTGACCTTGGCCATTCTTCTGCAGTTTTTCTTGCATGTACAGGAAACTTCTGATATTGCTGAGGTGTTGCAGATACTCCTCTTACCTTTGTAAGCAAGGCCAAACGCTGCCCCTGGGACCTGTGAGACCACATGGTGTGAGTGCTGAGGCTGGCTGTGGTTCTCTGCAGTCCCCAGGAGCAGCTGGGAGCCCCTGTTGTGGAGGCACCGACCCATTTGTGCTGGAAGATGTCCTTGTGCTAACATCTCATTTAAAGCTTTCAGAGAACTCCATCCAGTGCTCCCTTGTTTCCCCCTCCATGCACTCGTGTGCCTCTGGCTGCAGCTGCGATTTGATGGGAGGTAGAGCTGTAAAATATTGCAAACCTAGAGGAGGTGCAGTCTGTGGGCTGAGCCTGTCCTGAACCTTTCTGGCTCTGTGTGCCTTGTGATGCCTTCAGCAAAATGTGAGCATGCCAGGCAGTCAGTGCTATAAATCCCAGGCTTTTCCGCTCGTGTGTGGAGCTGCAGCCACAAGTGTTTCCCATCTCAGCTCTGGCACAGGGCTGAGGCTGTGCTGGGAGCAGCTCCTTGGGAGTCAGGGCAGGAGTGGATCCTGCTGATTGGTCTTGGGGGACAACTGCACCTCTCTGCACACAGGGGTGCTGCCAGTGTCTCCCTGGGGAGGCTGAGGTGCCCTTGTATCTGCTGATGCTTTCAAGCCCCTTTACAGCGAGGTTGTGTTGCTCACCCAGGGATTGTTGTTGGCTAGCAGGTCACATCTGGCCTGCAGGACTGGTCCTGCAAATGTCCCTTTTTGCTCTTGGTGGACATGAAGCCTCACCAGCTGTGTCCTCTGATGGCTTGGGCAGGCTCAGAATGCAAGTCCTGTGCTGAGTGCATGAATGCCGCAGGAGAGTCTCTGGATCCATGTCATGCCCCTGCTGCTGTGCAGATCAGGTCACTCTGGGAGAGAGATTCCTTGAGGCCTGGAGCAAGGACAGACTCAGGGTTGGTGGCCTGAGTTTCCCATATTGGGAAGGTGGGGGTGCACCTTTGGAGCTGTTGGCTCCCTAGGTATTCTTTTAGGCCCGGAAGGGAATTCTTGCAGCCACAGTGGGGTCCTGGCAGGTCTGCTTGTGGTGGGTGGGTCTGTCTTACAGGAATTTCTTTGAGGGTTGGTGCTGTTTCACCACTTCTTTCCTGTGTGTCAGTACCCCAGAAGGGACTCTCCTGCCCTCACCAAATGACTCTGAAAGAGCTATCTATCTCCTGGGAAAACAGATAATCCCACACAGAAACATTTTTTAACATTTTTCTCAGCTCACCCTTGCCCAAGATGCACTTGCTCTTTCTCACCTAAAAACTTCGATGCCAGAGCAGGTGTCCAGTTGTGTTGGCTATGACTTACAGTCTTCACATGTGCCAAGAGTGTTCTGTGGAGTGCGGGAAGGAGAGAGGATTATTTGGAGACAGAAGAGTGAAGTGGATCCTGGTGGACCGCTGGGCACGTGGCTGTCTGTCTCATACAGCGCCTTCAGGCTCCTGCCAGGGCTCTGGGGAAACTGGGGATACTGGTTTGTCTCCTGCAGCCCCATCAGGAGCTGCATCACAGAGCATGCGCCCCTTCCTCAGCCTCTTCAGCACAAAGTCCGGGCTCTTGGCTTGGAACGTCCTTTATCAGCAGTTTCTGGTAGGTGCCAGACTATGGAGCAGGGAGCAGGATGGCTCCTTTCTGTCGACCTGGCTGCTGGGGAAGGAGGGTGTGCTGTGTCAGGGACAGTGTGCCAGAGCTGAGGACTCTGCATTCCTGCTGGGAGCCTGGGCTGCCCTCTGAGGCTGTCCCAGCTGCTGCTGCAGCCCTTGTCTCCATTGCAGGAGTGGTACATCTGGAGCAGGCATTACAGCATTCTTGCTATAGGTACAGGTATTTCTGCAGTAATGCCAGGTCTCTGCCCAGCACTGCAGGTTTATTCCCTGTCTTCATATACCTTCTCTAAAATTCTGTTATAAATTCCATTGGATGCATGGAAAGGCAGAGAACCAGTTGCTGGGTGTTTGGTTTCATTTTCCCAGATAAGTTAGTAGATATGTCTCCTTGCTGAGTTCAGTTCAGTGATCGTACGTCAAATGTCCCTGGTGGGGTGTAGGGACATTTAGCTGTGGATCTGCTGTGACTCTGGCTGTCTGGTCCTTGTGCAGGGATAAGAAGCATTTGCTCACCTGGATGCCCCTGTGAGCCTCCCACCCCAGGGCTCTGTACCCTAGCCAGGTGTGGGCTGCAAGAAGGCACGAGGTGTCTGTACAGCCTTGCCCTTGGTGTTTGTCAGGTGCATTTGGGAGTGAGTGTCCAAAGCCAGGGAGGGCTCTGGCTGTGGCACAGCCACAGGAAGGCTTTGGCTGTGATAGCAGCACTGGGGCTGCACCTGTGCCTCATCCCCTTGGTTGCTAAGGAATAATCTCCTCGTGGCTGGGCAACCCCATGGCTGGACAAATGATCAGGTTCTGGCTGCAGGCAGCAGATCAAAACTCAAGACCTGCTTTTCTGTTCTTGGCTGTGCCAGCATCTGCTCTGTGGCTGCAGGCAAAGCTGCTCCTTGCTTCCCTGCCCGCTGTCCCCGTGCCAACCTTACACCACTAAACCCTGGCTCCTGCTGCAGCTGTTTTGTCTGTCCCCTCACACAGAGGGGCCCTGTTTTTCAGGAGGTGGTCAGGCACTGCTAGTGCAACTGAAATTACTTATTGCCACCAAACAGATGCAAAAGGAGGGTTGTGAGACACCCAGAGGTCTGAGACATCTGTCAGCAGCTTTTAAAGGCTCAGCTGTGAACTAGGGCAGCATCCAATGTCCTTCAGTGCTTGTGCTGACCTCCTGTGTGGGATGAGCAGCACTCACTTGCTCTCCACTTCCCAGGCTGATGCAGTGAGGTTTTCCTGCAGGGGGTCTTTTCAGCTGAAGACCACAAGATATGTTGCTGGTGCCCTTGGTTATGTTGCCGTGCCCTGGAGGGGGCCAGGCATGCATGGCCTCTGCTTGCTGTGGTCTTGGCTCAGCAAATGCTGTGTCTGGCCACGTGTCCACCAGCACAGTCACAGCCTCTCGGTCTCCTACTTTGGTCTCCACTAGGAATTGCTGAGGCTCCATCCATGCTCCACAGCCTCCCTCGCTGCTGGACTGCAGCTTTTGCTTTGTGTTTTGTCTTCTGCAGTGCTCTGCAAATGCTAATTAGCCTTCTCAGCACCTCAGCGAGATAAGGGATCCCTGTTCATATCTTGCAGATAAGGAAAGTAGCAGAACTTGTTTCAAACAATCTCCTCCCTCCCCCGAAGAGATGATGGAGTCTATGGCACCTGCCCCTGCAGCCTGTGCCCCTTGATCCTCTTTCACTGCTGCTTGTGAGGCCCCTCTCTTTGACTGGTTCCCAAAAAAACAGCACAAGAACATCTGTGGCCTTGAGGCAGCTTCAGGAAAGGTCTGGGTGCTGTGGCTGGGGCAGGCACCTGGTGGAATCCTTGCAGAGAGCTGTCCCTGCTGTCCCCCAGCCCCAGAGATCAGCCTGATCAGGCTGTGCCAGTCCCATCAGTGCTGTTGGAGCAAGCAGGGATGCTCTGTGTCTGTGGAAAGCCAGGCTGACTGTGGGTTTGTGCTCTAGCTCCTGGTGCTTTTTGAAGCTATATTTAGTTGGTGACATCTGTGGGCGTTGAATGGAGGATTTTGGGGGTGGTTTTGAAAGTGCTGGCTCTTCCTACACTAGCAGGGAAGTTTAAAAGCCCTGTGGCAAGCTTTGTGCCATGGAGCCAAGATTCTCAATGAAGTGCACATGGAATAAATGAGGGACACGTGGGACTGCTGCTGCTCATGAAGGGAGGCACTGCAGGTGGATTGGGGAGGTCCTGGGGGAAAAGGGGAGGGTTCAGGGACCCATCTGAGAGCTTGGACTCTTCTGGACTTGAAGTCCTCATGCAGGAGCCATAGAAAAAGGAGTTGGGGAAGGGGAGTGCACATGGCTCTGTCCTGCCATGTCTGACTCTGCCTTATTGACACTTCAAAGCCTCCAGCTCTGAGCAAGGCCAGGATGAATCACTGGTTTCGAGGCTTAGAAGGGGACCGGTTTTGATCATCCAGGCAAAGTTGTCCAGCCTTGCAAGGAGATCAAAGGCAGCTTTGAGCGGAGCTGAATAGGCTACTCAGGGTGTTTCCCGGGGCATCCCTTGATAGCCCGAGCTGATCCTCCCACCCTCACCCTACCCCAGTCAGGGCTGCTTTACTTCTAAACAAAGCCAGTGAGTCAGCAGAAATCCTCTCTGCAGGAGCCTGGCACCTGGCACAGGCTGCCCTTTGGGGCAGGGCACAGTGGGCTCTCCTCCCCCTGTGGAGCACCAGTGTCGTGGAGGAGACCCTCATCCATGTGGGGCTGGTTTGTGTTGGGCAGAGCTGTGCTGCTCTCTTGCTTGGTCTCTGCGTGCCCTGTGTGAGCCTGATCAGAGACCTTGCAACCAGACCTGAGGGACAAAGAAGCTGAATTCCTGTTTCTGCTTGTAAGGAGGTGGTGTGTGAGCTGGAGCCAAGATGGGCCATGGTGAGGTTGAGATCTTGACTTGCTGTGAGGTCTGTGGTGGTGTGAACCCCAGCAGTCTCACTCTGATGTGTTAAAACACCCCAGAGGTGCTTTAGTGTCTGAATACTTTCAGCTGTAGCAGGATTTAGGCACTGGCTCATTCTGTCTGTACATTTCCTCTCTTGAACTTACTCTCCCTGCTAGGATGCCTGAATTCAGACCAGGGTTCAGCAGCCACAGATTTTGCATCTCTCTGTCAGAGCCCTGCTCTGCTCCCTGGGGAGCACTGGCCTCACGGTGCTGTGATGGGAATTGGCTTTTCAAGGGCATGTTTGTTTTGCAGTTCTGTGGGTGCTTTGCAGCATGAGCTGAGCTCCTTGCCCCCCCCTCCCTGGCTGGGGAGGGCAGAGCTAAGGCAGGGACTGCCATCTTGCAGCAGCATGGGGTTAAAAGTCCATCTCTGGGCTGCCTGGATTGGTCAGGAGTTTTCTGATCTTAATGGGGCAGTCCTGACTCTAGTCAGGAGCTGGCTGTGTTTTCTGTTTACCTTTTCCTGTTAGCCCTCCTTTGCTCAAGGGGGAGCTGCTTTGCTTCCTACCCACTTCTCTCCAGAGCCAACACTCCCACTCACAGCCCTCAGCTGTGTTTTAACACTTTTGTTGTCCTTCTCTTGCAGAACTTACAACTCCAGCGAAAGTGGTGAGGGCTGCCAACCCGAGACAGAGGAAAGGAAGCAAGGTAAGGCTGTGCCTGCTCTCCTCTCAATGCCCCCAGTTTCTGGTGCAGTTGTCAGTGCTGCATGAGCCTCTTGAGGGTCTGGAGAGCAGAGCTCTCCCTTCACAAGCTTGGTTGTGGAGAGGGTGATGTGCTGGCCTTCTTCTCCATCTCCTCTTCAGCATTTTAGGGGTCTTGCATGCTGCTGTGACTGGTTTTCTGCCCAGCGAGGTCAGGGGAGACCTTCTCACCTCTCCTCCAACAGGGAGGCACTTGGAGGAGTCCTGGATGTGGAAAACCTCTCACCCCGCTGTGAGGACACCCCAAATTCCTTGTGGGCTCAGCCAGTGCCCAGCCCTGCAGTGTAGGCAGGGTGTGACAGTGGTGTGTCTGCAGCTCTGTCCTTCCTTGTGCAGTCTGTTCCTCCCTGGCACACACAGAGCCAGGGAAATTGATGTCAGACAAAGCCACTCCTCTGGAGGAACCAGGGCAGTTTGTTCCAGGGAATCAGTGGTGATGGAGGGACAGTTTCTTCTGGGGCACAGCTGGGGACAGGGGCTGTTGGTGTTGGCTCCCAGCAGCCAGTAGAGATGTATCTGTTCCATTTTGGAGGAAGGAAGGCCCTGGGATGGGTGGTGCTCCTGTCTGTGAAACAGGCATGGCCCTGAATTGGAATTGGTTTTCCCAGGAAATTTGCCTCCTGGGCAGAGGAGCATGGCACCTGCATGTAAAGATGTGATCTCCTGAGGGATAAAAAATTCCTTTGACTCAAAATTAATTCAGAAATAACAATCCCACAAGGGCAAGGAAGAGTTTCTGTGCCCAAATATTATTCCTTTGGTACTTGAGCAGCTGTTTGACTTCTTTCCTCTGTCCTGCAGGTTCTCTGAAACCTGAAAGAGATAGAAAGGATGGTAGTGAGCAGGTCATTTTTTCAGCAGAGAAGTAGTTGATGTTCCCCTGTGTGGCCATGGGGTGACTGGAATGAGGGAGTTCCCTTCACTTGCTTGAGTTTTCTCACCCACTCTGAGATCATGCCACTGCTTGTTGGCAGCACATGGTGGTTGTAGTTTAGCACTTGACTGGGGCTGTGTCTGGCTGTGGCTGCCACTAGCTGGAAGAGCTTCAGTGGAATGTAGTTGCATCAGGTGTATTTAGAATGCTGTAAGCTGAGTGCTTTTCCTGTCCAAGGGATGGTGCCTGTAATTGAATGAATTACCCTGGGCAACTTGCTACCAAATGCTGCTGCTGGGGCAGAATATTTGGTGAGAGGCTGGGAGCTTGCAGGGGTGGTGGCAGCTTCATTACAATGATGGGCATAAACTTGTCTGCAGCTATTTGGAATTGGTTCAGGGTTCCTGCTCTGGTGGGGAGAGGGGTTGTGTATGTGCAGTGAGCGTCCCCCTCCAGCCTCCTGGGGACAGCTGTTTGTGGGACAATGGTGGGAAAGCATTCTTCCCTGCTGCAGGGAGCACCTGCAACTTTGTGCACTAACAGGACCTTTCTCTTTGGTACCAGGTTGGTGACTTTGGTGATGCCACAAATTGGCCAACACCTGGAGAAATAGCCCACAAGAGTGTCCAGGTGAGAACACAAAACCATTGGGATAGGCAGGATAAGGCCCTTGCAGACCTCCCTATCCCTCTGGAAGCACTGAGCCAGGCCATTTGGGGTGCTGAGTGTCAGTGCAGAGGCAGCCAGGAATAGTGTGCAGGGAATTTCCTTTTAGGGCTGCCTCCCTCCCTCAGTGCTATTCTGGGAACCTGGAGCCCAGTCTAAACCCTGGGCTGGCTGAAACAGGTAGGCCAGCTCCCAAACCTGCTCTCCTCAGGGCTGCTCTGTGCAGGAAAGGACTGGGCCAAGGTCAGGAGCTCCACAGGAGGAACTGGAAATGCATGAGAAGGGATTGGTGTGCTGAAGGGGCTCAGCCCTTCCTCCCTGCTGAGCACATGGGTGCCGTTGAAACCTTTCTATTTTTGGACGCTGCTCCTCTCGCTCCTGGCTGTCTGTCAGGGCAAGGTGGTCACTCACCCTTTTGTCACAGGGGCGGTCTGGTCTTTACAGGGCAAACCCATCCATGAGCACAAGGTCTCCCTGTCAGCTCATCTTGGTGTCTCAATGAGCCCCTGCTCAGCCATGAGCCCTTCCCTAGGAACAGGACAGCTCTGGGAGGTACAGAGCAGGGATGCACCCAGCCTAGGGCAGAGTCTTCTGTTCCTGCTGGGACAGCTGGGGGCTGCCTCCAGCTCCTCCCTACTCCCACCTCTCACATTTTCCTGCACTGGTGTGTCCCCAGCAGCCACACAAAGCACCATCCCTTCGGAAGCTGCCTGTCAAGAAAGACATGAAAGAGCAGGAAAAGGGCGATGGGAGCGATGGCAAAGAGAGCCTGAAAACCAAATCTGATGAGTCTGGGGAGGAGAAGAATGGTGATGATGACAACCAGAAGTCAGCCCAGAAGAAGAAAGGTAAGGCAGGAGCTGGTGGGGGCAGTCCCCCACGCTCAGCTTCTCTTCCCCGTCCCAACCCTCAGGCAGGTGGAAGCATCCTCTGACTTCTCTGGAGGCCTTGCAGCGGGATATGATCCCAGTGCAGGGACAGCTGTGGGAAAAGGTGTTTGCAGGCTTCATGTGTCATTTTGGTGGGAGCAGGTGGAGCAGAGCCCTAGCAGGGGCAGGGCAGGAGCCTGCCTTCCCGTGTGCTCCGTGGTGGCACAGAACAGTCCTTCACTGTGGGTTGTATCAGCTGTGGTTGACACGTGGGCTCAGTCTCACCTGAGCCTGGGCAGGCAGAAAGGGGCAGAGGTACGACAAGTGCTGTGACAATTGCCACAGGCAAGTTCTGGCTCATATCCCTCCATGTCTCAAAGTCCCCATCAGAGCTTTTCTGCATCCAGTGAGGCCTGGAGGGGTGTCAGAGGGTCTGTCCGAAAGGCCCTGCTACTTTCTCCCCTCCATGTGTGGGGGCTGTGGGGGAAGAAGCAAATGCACTCTGAACCTGTGTCACACCCAAACCCTGTCCTTTTGCAGGCAACAAACACAAGTGGGTCCCTCTGCAGATAGACATGAAGTCAGAGGTGCCCAGGGACAAAACAGCCTCTCGGAACAACCGGCAGAACGAGCAGCACAGGCACCCCTCCAACAACCGCAGTGAGCTCAAAGGTGGGGCTCGGGCTGGGGACCCTCCTGGCCTGGCCACGGGGCAGAGCAAGCCCTGGTGACCAGGGGACAACTGCCCTGCAGTAAGAGGGCTCTGGGTGCAGTGGGCTTGCTTTGGGGAGGTGCTGTCATGCTCAACTCCCCTCCTGCCTCTCCTTCCCCTGCTGCAGGCTGGCACCCTGACAACAAGCACGAGCGCAGCTGGCAGGACCATGACGAGACCTCCAGCGTGAAGAGCGAGGGAGGGGCCGTGCGAGGAACCTTCCGGGGCCGGGGCCGCGGCCGGGGCAGGGGCCGTGGCCGTGGCAGAGGAGGTGATCATTGTGTGTGTTTGTGCTCCTGTGACTGCAGGGAGAGTGACACAGTGTGCAGAGCTCTGTGTCTGTGTGCCTAAGAGATCTGGGGCTCTAAAGTGGGCTGGGGAGGGCAGAGCCCTGTACTCCAGGGGTACAGGGGAATATTGTGGCAGGTCACTGCAGCCAGTAAGGTGAGATGCTGTTAACAAAGCAAATAAGTCATACTAGTATTTTTATAAAAGCAGATGTCTTCCTGCTACTCAGACTAAGTTATTTTTCATGTTTTCTGCCCCTTGCAATACCTCTGTGAGTATGTTGATAGTCTGTGAAAGCTTTACGCCATCTAAGAGCCAAGTGGGAGTCATGGCTTGGGTGAGAAAGAGCATCTGCCCTGACATTTGACTCGACAGTGTCTGTGCTAACACTGATGCAGCTTCAGTGTAGGGCCTTTGTGTGTCAGCTGAGCTGCCCAGTTACCCTTGAGTAAGAAGGTTCCTGGCCTCTTCAGTGGCAGAGGCAGAGAGCAGGAAGGATGTGGGTGCTCCACTGTGGGCTTCCACGGGATCCTTAGGAAGAGGGAAGTATTTGTGCAGGAGTCCACCCCCATCTGGCAGGGCAGATCCCCCAGGGGCTGTGTGCTGACCCTGGTGTCCCCCCAGGGCACTTTGACTACCAGTATGGGTACCGGAAATTCGAGGGCTCGGATGGCTCCCGCACCCAGAAGTATGCCAGCAACATCACCTACTACTTCGACAACATCAGCAGTGCTGAGCTCTACAGCGTGGACCAGGAGCTGCTCAAGGACTACATCAAGAGGCAGATGTGAGCACCATCTCCTGTCCTTGTTGGGTGGTGGGGACTGTCCAGCCAATCTCATGGGAAGGGTTGGAGCTGATGTGTTGACTGTGCTTTGCTTCAGCACCAGGCACATCTGGGCTCCTCAGGCTTGCTCCCCTCCGAGTCTTTGGGGCTTATTTTTTTGGGGGTGCCCAGAGAATGTTGGTTTGGGGCTTTCTCTCACTGACACGTTGTCTATGCAGAGAATATTACTTCAGTGTGGACAACCTGGAGCGAGACTTCTTCCTGCGGCGCAAGATGGACTCGGACGGCTTCCTGCCCATCACGCTGATCGCCAGCTTCCACCGCGTGCAGGCGCTGACCACTGACATCAGCCTCATCATCAAGGTGAGGGCAAGGAAAGGGGACCTTTCCTCCTTGTTCTGCTTCTCATTGCCCCTGTGTAATGCCTGTTCACTGTGGATGAGATGCAAGTGGAGCTTTCTCTTGTTCTTGACTTGCTCCTGCCTCCTGTTAGTCCTCCCGGGGAGGAATGGCTTGGGCTGACCCCCTCAGTATGCCAAAGCAAGGCCCTAAGTTAACCAAGTACTGCTTGGTTCCAGGCTCTGAAGGACAGCAAGGTGGTGGAAATCGTGGATGAGAAGATTAGGAGGAAAGAGCAGCCAGAAAAATGGGCTCTGCCTGGCCCTCCTATGGCAGACTACACACAGACAGACTTCTCACAGTTCATCAATTGCCCCGAGTTTGTGCCCCGGCAGAGCTTCCAGAAAGAGACTGGTGAGCACTGGGGGAATGGGGAGGGATGTGTGGAGTGCAGTGCTGGGACTGCAGCAGGACTGAGACCCTGAGAGTCAGGAGTGTTCCCAGGGCAGGGCTCTGCCATTGCCTTTCTGCTTGGTGGTGGGAGCTGGTGTGGGCTCTGTCCTTGGACTCCCAGAATGCTGCTGCCTCCAGGCATGGGGTAGTGTGAGAGACTGCATGTAGCTTGTTCTCTGTTCGGGCTGAAGGGATTCAGAGAGAGTCAGTCCTGCTGAAAGTCTCTTTGCTTGCCTGGAAATATTCTACAGCTGCTGGTCAGAGCAGAGGGCACTTGTGAATCCACCCTTCTTCACTGGCTGAGGAGATACTGGGCACAAATTGGGCAGCAGGTGTGGAGCTGTCACCCAAGTGCTGCAGAAGGGTCTTCTGTCCTTCATGGTCTTCCCATGCTCTTGTCACCTCATCCTATGGGGCCTGAGAGTCCACATGAAGGATCTTGGTGCTGCCATAAGAGTTTTGACAAAAGATCTGGCTCCAGACTCTCTGTGGAAGGTTTCCCAGAGAGCAGCAGAGCACTTGCTTTAGGGCTTTGTATGTCTGGGAAGCTGTCACCTGCAAAGCTCTGTGGCCACCCGGGCGTCATAGCTTTAACTGGAGATTCCCACTCTAGCACTTGTGGGCACTGTGCTGGTTAACCATGGCCAGTGTGTGCCAGTTAGTCCTGCAGGCTGTGCCATGCTGCCAGAATGGTTGGGTAATTTGTAACTACACCCCCTGGGTTCCCTCCCTCCCTTTAAAGCAGTTTGTGGCTCTTGTTGGCTCCAGAGTCCGCTCCAGGCTCCCCACGTCCTGCCAGCCCAGTCCCCACCAAAACAGAGGAGGTCAGTAACCTGAAGACAATGCCCAAGGGCCTGTCCACAAGTCTGCCAGACCTGGATTCCGAGACATGGATTGAAGTGAAGAAGAGACCCCGACCTTCTCCAGCCAGGCCCAAGGTAAGTGATGTAGGAGCTGTTGGACTGGGAGTCTCCCAGTGATTGGGGTGACTTGGATCATACACGGGCAGGCTTCAGTCAAGTATGGTCTGTTGGGAGTGATGTCCCAGTCTCTCCTGTGTCCATCTGAGCCCCTTTGGAGCTGCTCCTCAGTGGTGTAAATGAAGTGTTCTCCCTAGATGGGCTGGGTAAAGAAACAAGGGGCAAGAGCTGGGTCTTGTGTCACCATACAGTCTTTACCCTCTGTCACCCTTGTCCTGGTACCTGCAGAAACCAGAGGAGTCAAAGACACCACAGCAGCAGAAGCAAAAGGACCAAGATGAGCCTGAGGAGCTCGACTTCCTCTTTGATGAGGAGATGGAGCAGATGGACGGGCGCAAGAACACCTTCACCGACTGGTCAGACGAGGACTCGGATTACGAGATCGACGACCGCGACGTGAACAAGATCCTCATCGTGACCCAGACCCCCCCGTACCTGCGCCGCCATCCCGGCGGGGACAGGACTGGCAACCACACCTCCAGGGCTAAAATGAGCTCAGAGCTGGCCAAGGTGATCAATGATGGGCTCTACTACTACGAGCAGGACCTGTGGACAGAGCAGTTTGAGCCAGAGTATTCGCAGATCAAGGTGAGAGTGGCTGATCTGAGGATGGGAGGGATGTGTGCGGCCTGTGGGGAGCCTTGTGTGCAGCAGTGTGAACAGGGCAGTGCAGTGGGTTACAGCCTGTTCATGGGGTAGAGCTGAACTGGGATTAGTCCTCTTGCAGTGTTTGGGATTCTTGGCTGCCAGCGTCATGTTTGGCCATACCAGGGATAAACACAGCGCTGTAACCAGACGTGAGGCTACAGCCAGGTAAACAAAGCGCCAGTAGTGAGGTGACCTGGAACATGGGGCCCATTGTTCTGCTGTCTGCCAGGATCTCAGCTGGCAGTGCCAGATCTGTGAGGGGAACTGGGCGACTCTGCCCTGCCCTTAGTGCCCTCAGCTTTGGGCACAGCCTGTTGGAGACTGCGTGTGTTGGGAAATGGATTCATAGGTGGCTGGGCTGCACTTGGCCTGTGCTCTTCTCCATTTTGGTGTCAGTTTGCATAGACATGGGCTTTTTATAGAAAGCCCATCTGCTGTTTTGAAACGTTTGAGTCCCAACTTGGTGACTCTCACTTCCAGGGACTTGCCTAGACTCACTCAATGACAGAAATCATGGCTGTGAGGTGGGATGACTTATTGGAGCTGTCAGCTGGACTCAGTGCTTCTAAGTTTGATACCTGGCCCATTGCTGAAGCAGTGCTGCTCTCTGGGGTGACAGAGACAGTGTGTGTTGGGATGTGAGTCCTTCAGATCCATGGGAGTGCTGTGCCTTGCTGCCAGCGTGGCTGTGAGGATGTGGGGAGGGGTGCTCTAGGGACACAGGAGGGTGGCAGGGGGTCCTGGCCAAAAATGGGTCACTGAGCTTCTGTTGAGCTTTATTGCACTGCCTCTGACCTGCCTGGTAAAAGCCTTAAAGAAGCAGGTGCTGGTTAATGAAGCTAACTGGGATCCCTGAGAGCTTGGCAGCATCAATGGCTCAGATGTGGCCTGTGCAGTGCCCAGTTTTCTGTCTGCTGCATGTCCCCTTCCTGCCCCTGTACAGCCATGCCCTCTGGGCACCCAGGCCCTGTGACTGCCCTTGGGGCCCAATGTTGGTGGCTCAAGCAGAGCCATGGTTGTGATGGGGTGAGTAGTTTCTTCACCATCTTCTTCCTCCAATGCAGCAAGAGGTGGAGAACTTCAAGAAGGTGAATATGATCAGCAGGGAGCAGTTTGACACCCTGACCCCAGAGCCCCCCGTGGATCCAAACCAGGAAGTCCCTCCTGGTCCCCCCAGATTCCAGCAAGGTAAGAGATGATGCATGAATGGATGGGACCAAATTTGCACAGGCTTCTCATTCTTGGAGGCGTTGTAGCAGTTGGGGAGAAGGAACTGGGTCACAGGTGTAGTGGATTATCTAGTTCACAGAATATTGAGTTGCATCTTTCCCAGATTAATGCTCCCAGCTGAATGCTGTGGAACTCTGGAAGAGGAGCCTAAAAGCAGGGGTGTCCCAGTGGAGTGAGGAAACCGTAGCAGGCTCAGATGTAGTTCCTGGGATTTGGCTTTCCTCTTGGACCCTCTCTGACTATTTGGAAGGCAGCTGCCTGCTGGACCTTGTTTGCCTGTGTGACACCAGGGCTGTGTCCTTGGGGACAGGGATTTGTTGCTGCTGTTAACCACTAGGAAGCAGATACCTTGTGGGGAGCTCTTTGCACCTGCTGCTCGGATTCTGGCTTTCTGGCCAAACTGGATTTCAGGCTGCCTGTGTGGGAGAGCTGGGATGTGTCCCTGCATTCCTGCCCCTGCTGCTTCCATGTGCTGGCTGGGAGTGGCTCGGTGCCCGGAGCCCAGGCTGACGCAGGGCGGGGGTTTCTCCCTGCAGTACCTACAGACGCTTTGGCCAACAAGCTCTTCGGAGTCCCTGAGCCTTCCACTATCGCCCGCTCTTTGCCCACGACCGTCCCAGAATCGCCCAACTACCGCAACGCCAGGACGCCCCGCACGCCGCGCACGCCGCAGCTCAAGGACCCCACGCAGACACCCCGCTTCTACCCCGTGGTGAAAGAGGGCAGGACGATAGATGCCAAGGTGGGACCAGGCTGGGCTGGGGGACAGGAGCTGGGGCTCCCAGCTGGGGCCTGAGGAGGAAGGGAGCACATCTGTGATGCTCCGTGTCTTGCAGACTCCGCGGAAGAGGAAGACGAGGCACAGTTCGAACCCTCCGATGGAGTGCCACGTGGGCTGGGTTATGGACTCCAGGGAGCACAGGCCCCGGACTGCCTCCATCAGGTACCAGGGACAGGCCTGCAGGATCTGCAGGAGGCAGAAATGGAAAAGGGAGGGAGTGTGGGAAGGAAGGGGAAAGCAGTATCTGGTCTTGCAGGGGAGGTCTCCTGTTAAGTCACTTCAGAAAGGTTGGGGATCAAACCTGCCCTTCCTGGAAAGGCTTAGGGGAAATCTGTAGCCTTGGAGAGTGAGATGTGTCTTGATTAGAAACATTGGTCCCCTTCCTACTACACTGCTCCATGGCTCATGTCCCAAATCCAGGATAGTGACAGGGCATGGCTGGGACCAACACACAGGTGGGGTGGAGTGTGACCCCTCTCTCCTGGGTGATGCCAAGGAAGGGTGCTGACAGCAGTCTCTCACCTCAGCTCCAGCCCCTCGGAGGGGACCCCGGCTGTCGGGAGCTATGGCTGCACCCCACAGTCCCTGCCCAAGTTCCAGCATCCCTCACACGAGCTGCTCAAGGAGAACGGCTTCACACAACACGTCTACCACAAGTACCGGCGGCGCTGCCTTAACGGTAGGAACCTTGCACTGGGGGAGGGACATGATCTGTGCTTCCATACTGGGGACAGGAACATGGCAGGGATGGACACACGGTCCTACTGGACAGCCCTGCTGGCAGCTGCTGTGTCCCCAAGGTTTCTGGCGAGCATGGGTTGTGCTCATGGTGTCCAGTGCTGGGGCTGGCTGTCATCACAGGGCCCTCCTGCACATGAGCCCCTGATTTCCTGGGGGAGGATTGGCTTTGTAATCATTCCCTCTTCCCCAAACAGAGCGAAAACGACTGGGCATTGGTCAGTCCCAGGAGATGAACACGCTTTTCCGGTTCTGGTCCTTCTTCCTCCGAGATCACTTCAACAAGAAAATGTATGAGGAGTTCAAGCAACTGGCTGTGGAGGATGGGAAGGAGGGATACAGGTAAGAGAGGAACGATAGAGTGGGCTTTTCTCAGGGTTTGGCGTTTTACTGGGCTCACAGCAAATTAAGGCAGTGCCTCTGCCTTGCTTGAAGGTGGGTCTGGGGTTGTTTTCAGTCTCCTGCTGCTGCCCCGTGTTGTGTGCAGCAGTGTCTGAGCTGCATGTGCTGCTCCCTTCCCAGGTACGGTCTGGAGTGCCTTTTCAGATACTACAGCTATGGGCTGGAGAAGAAATTCCGGCCAGACATATTTAAGGACTTCCAAGAAGAGACCATCAAGGATTACGAAGCTGGTAGGTGCCTCCTTTGGCTTCCCTGGGCTTGGCAGTGATGCAGCTCAGCTGCATGGTGCTCCTGAGCCTCTTCTCATCATTTTAGGGAAACCACATAGTGCTGTATGTTGAGGACTGGGATGTCCTGTTGCTCATTTCACAGGAGGGGGTTGAGTTCACCATCGTGAAAATTGCTGGGGGTTGGAGGAGGGCAGTGGGAGGCTGCAGCTCTGCCAGAGCATTCCTGTACCAGCACCATTTCCTGTGGGATTTCTCAAGGCCCTGCAGTTGCTGAGCCTTGTCACCACCAAGTCTGGGGACATCCCAAGTGGGGGGCTGCCCAGGACTGATGTAGGTTGCTTCCCTCCAGGTGTTCCATCTTGCCTAGGCTGTGCCCACCAGCAGGACAGTAGGATTTGTGGGGAAGCCTGGAAGAAAGGTGTCTTGTTTGGTTTTTGTCTTGCTGACATCTGAATTGTTTTTTTATTTTTCCCTCCAGGGCAGCTCTATGGGCTGGAAAAGTTCTGGGCCTTCTTAAAATATTCCAAAGCCAAAAATCTGGACATTAACAGCAAACTGCAAGAATACCTCAGCAAGTTCAAGCGCCTCGAGGACTTCCGAGTAGATGTGAGTAGACACAATTCCTGCGCCACACTGAGGGCCCTGTCCTCTGAGGGTGGAGGATTTTGGGGGTCCCCAAGTCGTGGCAGAAGGGGGGGCAGTGACACCTACTGTCACTCCCAGTCATTGCAGCCAGGCCGGGAACAAGCTGTGGGATTGGAATATGGCAAACCCACTCAGTGTGGGATGACAGAGCTGGGTGAACCTGTGCTCCCTGGTGAGGAAAGGGAGCTTTGATGGTTTGTGTGGAGCTTTGGCTCCCAAACTTCTGGATTGTGCCTCTTTGTGGGAAGCAGGTGACTTAAGAGCAGGTAGTCACCATTGTGGTCAGTTTGTGGAAGTCAGTCAGTTTTTCTGTCAAATATGGCAGCAGGAAATTTGGACAGGGAAGAAGCTGAGTGCTTGGGGTCAATGTGGGCCAGGGAGAGAGAGAAGTTGCAATTGGAGGCTTGCAGGAAGGCTGTTTCCTGATCCCAGGGGAGGGATCAGGATCTGCATTTGGAGGAGGCTGTGCTGATACTGGGGTGCTTCTCTTCCAGCCACCCATGGGGGAGGAAGGTGGACACAAGAGATACCCTACGACGTCAGGGGGAGATGGCAGGAAGCGCTACCCATCCCAGTCTTCCAGCAAAACGGTCAGCCAGTGCCCATCCAGCCAAGCCCACGCCTCACCCAGCCAGCCTGCACAAGAGGATGCCAAAAACCTGAGCCAGCAATCCCCTGCCCCATCAGCTGCAGAGTCGCAGACAGTGGGGAAGTAGAGAGGCTGCAGCGTCCGCTTCCTGCCGGGGGGTGGGGTGGGGTGGTGGGGAATGGCTTGGAGAAGGGCAGACATGAGGGGGTGGGACAGGAAGGGAGCTGGAAGGTGGGTTCCCAGGAGTAGGCTGCTTGGGAGAAACTTCAACGCACACGATTTTCTTCTCGCGTGGCTGGAAAGCAAAGACGATCTGCATCCAAAACACCATTTTGCTATTACTACCCTGACCAGAGCCAGACCCGCTCCCAGCAGACCCAACCTTTCCCTTGTCTCTCCTCCTGTGCACACATTCATGTCTTAGTGTCTCTTCAAAACAAAAAATGTGTTCTGGCTGGGTTGGAAAGGGGAGATTTTTTTATTATTATATATATATATCAAGTTTTAAATTATTGCTAGAAGTTCGTCTGGATTTACCAAAACAAGTCTGCTCTGTGTGGCCCCAACGAGTCCCCTGTGTGTCCCCCTGGGATGGCGGGGCAGCCGCTCAGGAAGCTCGGAGGAGCGAGGTTCCCCAGTGGGGGACCGAAGCCACAGCGTGTGCCGATGCTGCGGAGCCTCTGACCTCCATGACGCGGCTGGCGCCTCCCGTTCGTTCCCCGTGCGGCGGGGCCTCTCCAGCGCCGCTCTCTGCCCAGGAGCATCGCCCTCCTCGTTCTCCTGCTCCCTTCTCCCCAGCGTCTTCACCTTCCCGAGGGTCTGGCTCTCCCTCTGTGCACCTCTCCCTTCTGTCACGGACAATTGGAAGTCAACCAAAGGACCTTTGCTGAGGATAGGCTTGTTCTGACTCCTTCCTGTGAGGATGGCTGGTTTGGAGGCTGGCAGGCACCTGGACTCGAGCCTGTGTGGACGGTGCACCCGCTGCCCCAGGAATGCCCATCACTTGCAAAGACAGGACTTTGCTGAAGAAGGAGCTTTTCTCTTCCTTTTCCCTTGGAAAAAATGACATAACAAAAAAAAAAAAAAAAACACAAACCCCTTTAAAACAACAACAGAAAAACTCTTTAAAAAAAGACACATCTCCCTTTGCTTTCTTCCTTGGAAATATTACTGAAGAAAAAAAAAGAAAAAAAAACAAACAAAAAAACCCCAAAAACACACAAAAAAAAAGTTGCCTTATGGTGGAGCTGGACCGGGGAGGCTTGTTGGCTTCCTGCACCCTGGGGTGCACTGGGCTCTTGGCTCCCCCCAGGCCCAGAGACTCCTCGCAGCGTTGCTGCCGAGCTGATCTTCCCTGCGGCCTTTCCTCTGACCCCGCAGCTCGCTCGGATGCCTCCCCCATCACAGAGCCTCCCTGCCAGGCCTGAGGCTCCTGGGGCAGGGGCTGATGGCAGTCACATCCAGGACTCTGCTCCGCTTTGTCGGTGCCGTGGCAGCCTTGTCCCCACTACAGTGACTGTTCTGTCATGGCCTTGCTCACATCCCCAGCCCTCCCTGGGCAGGAGGTGCCTCTGCTCCTGTCTGTGCTTCCAGCGTGCTTGGGGAGTGAGCAGGGAGATTGTCACAGCAGCTGGGGGCACTGCTCCTGGCTGTGAGCGAGGGCTGCTTCTGCTGTACCTGCCAGGGAGTGAGGCAGCCCTGGGAAAGCTGTCCCACAGCAGTCACTGGCTCAGGGCTGTGCTGGGGCTTGTGCAGGGGTGAGCAGGAGCCCTGCCTGGCACAAGAGAGCTCTGGCCTGGGTTTCCTTGTGTGTTGTGTTGTGGCAGGCGCCTGCATGGAGTCTCCCACTCAGGGCACAGCCCCTGTGAATTTCCAAGGGCTGAGATGACACCGTGTAGCTCCTTACTCAGCTGAGGCAGCGGGTGACTGCAGAGCTGCTGTGGCATTTACTTGATTCATCCTTAAACCCAGCACCAGGTGGATCCTGGCTGTGAGCTGGATCCTTTGTGAGGGGCGTGTGTCAGGCATGAGATCTCGGAGATGTCCAGTGCTACCTCTGGAGCATCTCCAGAGGTAGCACTGGAAAGTCATGTTCTTTCCAGCCAGACCCACTTGCCTTGCTCCTTCTGCTGGGTCCCTGGGATACCAGGCTTGGCTGTGGCTCAGGCTCCATCCCTGTGAGCTCCAGAGCTATGTGCAGTGTGGATGCACCACTCCAAGGGTGCAGCTCCTTGTGTTGCCCTTTCTCCAAAGTCACAAGCTGGTACTGAACAGTTTTCCCAAGGGATCCAGTTGATCCAGAGCTGTCTCGTAGCTTGGAGCAGTCATCATCTCTCCAGGGCTGTCCCTGAGCTGCTGCAGGGTGGTGGTTGAGAGCAGCCAGGAGCTGAGAGCAGCAGCAAGAGGGGAAGCACGGCCAGGCTGTCCATCAGCAGTGGCTGTGGGTGCTTGTGGGGCCCTGGCTGAGGCCATCCCTTCCCAAACTGACACTGCCTCCAGGATGCTGCCTTCCTGGGGGCAGGTGGGCTGGTCTGAGTGGAGTGGCTTCATGAACTGCTGCTAGAATGGAAAGCACAGCTGGGTTTGAGAGGTTGGGGAGCTGCTACTTGGCTGTTTCCTGGTGCTGTGATCCTGCCCTGGTCCGTCCAGCCCTGCCATGCCACCCTGCAGCTGGTGCCACTCACAGGCCTGACTACAGCAGGCAAGCCCATCCAAGGCTGTGGATCTCCCTTATGGCAGCAGTGCTCTGGGGTTGTGGGGTAGGAACTGGGCAAGATGGGCAAAAGTAACACTTGTACAGTGCTGTGGCCGTGACTGTTATCTCTGCATTTCCCCTCTTGTGAGCTGGAGTCAGATCTCTGAGGTTACATTTATAGGTGGGTTTGTCCCAGATTTGGGGAGGAGGCTGGAGAGTCGATCAAGGACACTGTAGATGTGTTGCTGGTTGTTGCAAGTGGAGGCAGGTCTGGATGTGCCACAGGTGATCCTTGCTGCTGTGTCTGTTGCTCCTTTTGTTGGCTTGTGTGCGTGGCTCTCTTGAAGCCAATTTTCTGCATTTAAGCAACAAATTCATAGGAAATGGGGAGGGATGAGCTGCTGCTATGGAGTTGTTGCTTGTAGAGCAGACTGTGGAATTGCTTGGGTTGTAGAAGAGGTAGGACATTTCCCAGAGAATTTCCCAAAATACTGATTTTATATAATTTTTAATTTCTGATTCTGAGGATCTAGTCTTGGCATGGAAATGTTTTCCCTTCCCCCTCTGCCAAGTCAGTGGTTTGTCACACTGGTGTGTGCACCCAGGGGAAGGTGGGTCAGAAGAGCAATCCCAGTGGTCCCAGTGCCCTCCAGGTGTGTGGACCGTGTGCCTTGTTTTGCTGCCCATGGGACAGCAGTGGGCAGGACAGAGCAAAGATGGACGTGACAGCCCAAGGCAGCTGCTGCTGGCTCACCCCTGTGTTCCTGCAGGGAAGGGAGCACAGAACTGTTCCCTCCTGCTCTGTGCCCAGCTGGGTCACGAGTGGCCACAGCAAGGCTCATGTCCCCACTGGGTAAAGGGACAACTGTCCAAGAGGGGCTTTGCATTTGAGGATGCTCTTACCTTTCTGCAGAGGAGGGAGTTAGGCCTTGCTCTTAGTTCGAATGCCTCGCCTCCACCATGTGTTTTGCTGTTTTGAATTTTAGAGGACTGAGTGGGTGCACATGCTCCTGTGAGTGCTGATTGTCCCACAGCTCACGAGAGCTGCATGGTGTTGGTGTCCAGCCACTGGAGGAGCCTGGGGGGAGCCCCAGCTGCTTCTGGAGAGGCTGAGGGAGGCTGAGTCAGGGGAGCCTTCCTCATCCTGCCCCTCTGCTCAGGAGTTCCTCCTTGCTGAGGTTAACTTGTCTGAATGCAGGTGGCTGCAGCAGGTACAGAGCTGTGGTGTGGGGTCAGAGTGGAGGTGGAAGGTGTGTTTTTGAGGAGGCTTAGTTGCTTTGCTGTGCTCATTTGGGGAAAAAAAATTGAAAAGTAATGATGCTGCTGCTCTGGTTTTGCCTGTCCATCTCTTCTGCTGCCCCCCCTGGCACCTCTGATGGCACCTTTTCACTGTAGCCGGTGGGGTCCCTGAGTTTTGGCCCCTGCTGGGGACTGATTGTTGTACTGTAACAAACTGATGTGTTTAACCTCAGTGTCCTGCCACGTTCCACGTGGCAGTGCAGAGGGGGCCTTCTAGCTGTTCATGCCTTCCCAGTTATTTTATCAAAAGGAAAAAAAAAAAAAAAAAAGGAAAACTGTAAATGTAGCAAGCTGTGTTTGCAATGCTTATTGTCTCCTGTCTCTGAGGCTGGTTATGTCACTTGTCACTGTTTGAAATGGATGCTGGGCTCTTCTTGAGAGGGTTGTTACACTTGATGTTAAATGCCTCACTGACCTTTTTTAAAGATTCCAATACAGGTAACAGATAAGAGAGTTTTTCATTTTTCTTTTTCTAAGCAAACGTTCATCTCGGTGGTGTGGAGCGGGTGGCAGGAGGGCAGCATTTCCAGGAGTAGTTTACAGTTTCACTTTCTGCAGACACTTGAACATAGGACCGATGTATCTGTGACAAGCACATCCCCTTGGTGGGAAGCTCCAGAGGAGCAGGGGGTGCCCTGGGTGCCAGCTGGCCCATGTGGAGCGGGCTGGGCTCCCTCCAGCTCCCCACGCTATCCTTCTGCTCTCCCCAGGGTCAGCCCTGCGCCAGGGTGGCTTGTGCCAGTGGCAGGGGGTGCTTGGCACCACTTGGTCCCTCAAGCCTCCCTGGTGCAGCCCTGCTCCCCGTCTTCCCCCCCCAGCCTGTCCTGGTCCCACTGGGCTTGGAAACCTTTGGATCTGCGGCTCAGAGACACCCACTGAGCTGCATCCCAGCGAGTGCAGCCTTCTGCTCGCTCGCCTGGAGCTAAAGGGGTGATGGTTCGATGTGCTGGCCCTTCTCAAACCCTGTGTGTCCAACCTTAGCCTTCTGTTTCCCAAAACTAGAGAGTGTGTGCGACCTTCTTCAGCTGCATTTATAGTAGAGACAAACTTTAAATGACTCATCACAGACCATGTATCACCTGGGAGGAAAATCTTGTTAATACGGCCTGCTGTACATGATCCATCTCTGTTGATAGTACATAATCTTTGACCCATGTGCTAGGATCATCATCACGTATAAAAGGAAAAGAGAAAAATGTAAAATACTTGAATGAGAGCTTGTATTATAACATTAATATTATTCAGAGTATCTGCTTTCTAGGCTGATGTGATTCATTATTCTAGTAATGCTTTAGTCCTTTGTAATTTGTGGTAATTATGCTTTTTCCTTTTTAATACAAAAAAAAATGTATAAAAATAAAAAGTTCAAAAGACAGTGGTGCCTGGGTTTTCTGTTCTGCTGACTTGCCCTCCCCAGGGAACTGTGGCCAGGTAACTGGGCTGAGTTCATCCTGGTGCAGTTGTGGGGACCAGAGAGGAGCAGGGGCAGTGGCTTTGGTTCCACAGGTAGGGCTGTGGGCCAGTGGGCTGACCAATGGTCAGTGCAGCACAGGTCAGCCCTGTGTGCCTGTTCCTGGAGGGGCTGCTCCAGCACTGGGGAGCAATGTGATGTGTTTGTTCCAGGCCTCCCAGGCAGGACTGAGTCTTAGGAAGATCCTTGAGAGAATTCACAGTATGTCTTGGGTGGTCTGTGGGTACTTGGGAATGTGCATATTGTTCTGGGGGCTGCTTTGGGTCCTTTCTTAGAGGGGTTCCTTAATCTCCACACAGCTCAGGACAGCAGGGACTCTGCTTTCCTTGGAAAATCTCTGGAATTTATCAGAATTTTGGTTGTGTCTCAGAGTGAGGGGACGCTCAGCAGGAGGAGGTGATGCCATGAACCACATAAGCTCCCAGCTCTCCTTCCCACAAGGGGAAACTCCCTCTGTGTGCAGCTCTCTCTGGAGCAGTGATGAGGCTGTGGCAACCCCAGCTCAGCCCTGTCCTCGCCTCCTGTGCATAACAACTGCTCACAGCAAGTCAGGCCCTTGTTGCATGTGCAGGGGAGTGTTTCTAAAGCTGTGGCCCCAGTGATTGTCCACGGGGTTGTGTCCTGTGTCCCAAGTGCTCCGAGTCACAAAAGCTTGTGTTAATTGTATCACACATAGATGGAGTGACTTAAAATGTTTCTATAGAGTGCCAACAAGAAAGGCCAAATCATCACATGTGGAGTCTGATGCCAAAACCTTAATAATGAGAACCCTGAGCCATGTGACCCAGAACACACCTGGCTCATAAACAGGCAGGTGGATCTAAGAACTAGTGCAAGTAACGGATAAACCATTAAATTTTAAAAATAAATTTCTAGAGCAGGTTTTTTTATAAGTGTCTTATATAGAAAACAATGGCAGCAAAAGTGCAGTTGTTTCAAAGCAGCATATTTAACTTCAGCTTCATGATCTGTTATGTGTGGACAAGAATTTGTTTTCTGATTAAAATACTATTTGGCATAAATCATTGTCTCTCACTCTGCTCATCACCAGGCTGGCCAAGAGCTGCTGGGCTGGTTCACTCCTCTTTCTTTGGTGGCTCTGGGATGCTTTCAGAGAGTGGTGTGAGGCTGAGCAGGACCTTGTGTCTCTCGAAGGCTTTGGTCTGTCTGAACATTTTGTCTGTGCCATGCAGAAAATCCAGCACGCCCAGCACTCCATAGCACTGGTTGAACCTGAGAACCAAACACAGATAAACATCACTGGAAGTTACTGAGGTTACCTTGCCCTTCCTCTTTCCATTTCTTTCTGAGCCCTGATAATCTGTCCATGGGATTCCTGCCCCTGCACCAGTCTCTGGCAGCTCTGTGGAAGCCTGGGTGAACCTTGTGCAGCTTCTCTCTGGTGGCACTGAGCAGCAGCTGTTTCTCCTGCGCAGCTCAGAGCTGTGGGAGCACTGGACACCCACGTTTCCATGCCCCACGTGCTCTCAAGACCTGGCTGTCCTGGGATGTGGAGCAGATGTGCTCCAGCTGGCACAGCTGTTCCACCCAGAGTGTCTCAGCTCTGCAGTGATCCCTGTCCTGGCATGTGGTGACTGAACCAGCCAGTCCCCTGGGCTGGTTCTGCAGCAGGGCAGACATTTCTGGGCAGCATGTCTGAAGGTAGTGCACACTAGGAGATGGGAATGTTTCTCCACTGCTCAGGTATGTATCCTTGAACAGTCTGCTACAACTGCTCTCTGTCCAGCACAGGAGGCTGAGAATCTCTGTCAGGAGGGGTTAGTGGTGATTGTCTGGGCAAAGTGTAATCTGATCAGTGTTACTGATCCCAGTGCATGGGAGAGGGACAGACTGGCAGGCTCGCTTATTTTACCTGTGTGACCTGCCCTGGGTCTGTCTTTAGATCATATGAAGTGTATTCTGAACTTCTAGGAACAACCTTGCAGAGAACTGTCCCTAACAGGGCTGGAATGCCTTGAAATCCCAGTTTAACTGCTCTAAGGACTGGAAGCATTGAGCCTGCTCTCAGGTGAACTGGAGAGCTGCTCTGCTGGTGCATGAGTCAGGCAAACCCACTTGACCCTCAGAAAGGAGCTTTGCCTGCCAGTGGTGCCAGCAGAGAGGCACCACTGGCAGGGAAAGCTCCTTTCCCTGGAGAGAATGGCAAGCTGAGCAGTGCCCAGACATACTTGAGGTGGTGGAAGTCGTGGAACTCTGGAGATGGCAGGAGGGGCAGATGGTAGCCACAGTGAGAAATGCTTGTTGTTATGAGAGCAATGGAGAACCATGCTGAGACTGAAACAATATGAGATCCCATGATCATCGGGCCAGTCATGACAGGCAGAGTGTTGGAGACCTGGAAATGAGAAGAAAATACCTCATTAATGGGTCCACTACAAGCAGACTCTCCTGGGAGCTGGTGATCCATCACACTGGTTTGTTTTGTGCAAACAGTGTAAAGGGAAGATCTCTCTGCAAACACCTTACTAAAATTACATAATCATCCAAAAAGTAATAATAGAGATAAGAGAATTCTACTATTGCAAACCACTGTCATAGCCCAAACTCCATAAGCCTGCAGGTGAAGTTAGACATGACTCCAAACCCTGGGTGAGTACAGCATGATTCCAGTAAATCACCCTGGAATCTGAGGTGTGAATTTCAGCTTCACCTTGGAATAATGCTGAATCTGCCCTTGGGAAACCTCACTGTGAAAAGGCATGGCCTGCAGACACACACAGCAATGTGACAAACCCTGCTGCAGCTCTTCACTGTGTTCTGCCCGTGGCACAAATGGCTCTGGCTGCCCAGACCCAGCTGCTTGCACCAGCACAGCTCAGCTGGGCTCCTCAATCATTATGCTGTCCAAAGACTGTCAGCTGGGGAGACCCTCAGAGCAGCCCAGGACTATTGGTAACAGGAGATTTAATTTTTAAGTAGAATATTTGAAGGTGGGATGTGTTTTCCTGAGAAGTCTCAGCTGCAGGGGTGTTGGGATACACTCCTTGCAAATACTGATGCTAGCAACCACCACAAAAATCCTGACAGATTTCCAAATCCACACAATCACTCAGGCTGTCATATCTCTTGCTGAAAGCACTGTCTGTGCTCCCAGTCCTCTTGGGGCTCATGGGAAGCCCTGTCCAGTCATTTCCTTATCTACTGGAGGCCCTTGGATCTATGCTCTGAAAGCTGCTGGAATCCAGTATAAACAATTACTGCAACCCTCCTAGAGCCAAGCTTCTTGGCAATGCAGCTCAGCTTCCTCTTCCTAAGGAAGAAGCCTCTAAGGGCAAATTCTCTTCTCTTCTCTTACCACTCCACCTCATGCCATGGAAATCACACTCCACACAGCAACTGGAGGGTGACCATGGGAGAATCCACTTACTATGTGCTCTATTGGGTGAGCATAAATGGAGACCACACCGATGGGGGCTGTCCACTCGTGGTGCTTCTTGTGAATGTGCTTATACAGCACTGGGTGGTGAACAAGCCTAGGCAGAGTAAACAGAAAGGCAGGTTTTGAGCTCTGCAAAAAAGGAGTAACAGAACACAGAATTTCTGCAGGGGACTTGCTTGTGTCTCCTCTAACATAAAGATTTCAGAGCGGCTGGCAATAAGAGTGTAGAATTCCTTGCTTCCTTTGCTCTCTGTATTGAGCCCTTATTCAATTTATGTGTCCACTGGCTTATGATAAACTCAGGCCAGATAAATCCCATAAATCAAAGTCCCTGAATTACTTATTTACTTAAATCTGGGAGTACTATTAGGGGAAGACTCACTTTATGCTTTTACTGCTTTGACTTTTTCTCCTGGCAACTGTCAAGGAATCAGAATTTTCACTTCCATGGGTCCTTGGTAAAAAACTGCATTTACATTTTTTGGGTGCATTTGTCCTAAAGGGAAACCTAGAGATTTTTCAGAGTACTGTGCTTGCTTCTGCTTCTTTTGTCTTCCTTCCTTTAGTTCTGTCCTCTAATGTTGGTGTCAGTGTTTGGAAATCCTGCAGTGTTGGAAGTCAGGCCCTAACTTGTAGGTGCTGCACAAGGGAACAGAGATCAGTCACTGACCCTTGAGATTTTTGTCTTTCAGGATAGTCAGTCTTGTTCTTTCCAAAGAATGCTGGGTTACAGCTTCTGTGAAAGACTGCCTGTTCTGTTTCTTCCTTAGCTTTTAAGCTGTTCCACCTTTAAAATTCTACCTATTTTTGTTTACTACAGTTACTGGCAGCACCAAGGCCTCATGTTGTAAAGGTGGATTTCAGGATCTGTAAGATTTCCCATATAAAGACAAGATTGGTGGAACAGAGGTATGAGTATAAACTTAAAGCCATGGAGGAAAATCAAGCACCTGTTCCTGTGCTCAGCTCACCTGTGTGTATAATAGAAGAGAATTTCCTCAACTACAGTAAAAATGCTTAGCTCCACAAGAAACCATTGGAAGGTTGGTAACTCCTTGCTGAAGGTGTTTTCCCACCATTTCATGATGTAGAACATGGGCACAAGCATGGGAAAGGAGACAAAGAACTGATTACCCAGCGCTGTGTAGATGGCTTTCCACAGTTTCTTTCTGTCCACCTGCAAAAGAGAAGTCAGGACTTGAGACTAAGAAAAAAGCAATGCAGTTTTAGTTGGAAGGATGAAAAGCTTTAAGACTTGTAGGCAGTTAGTTTTGGGATCAGCTCTTTAACAAACAGTCAATGCAGATATGATCAGTAGCCTCATAACAGGATCTGGCTTCCTCCCTACAGTGGGTATACAAGACTGGACTTGATCCCCCTGGAATCCTACCTGGTTGCAAGACAAAAGCATAACAGGTTCTTCTCCCCATTCCTGGCCTAAGAGACTGCAGGAAGTGTTTAGCCAGCAGGAAAGGCAGAGTGAGAAGTACTTACAGGATCATTCTTGCCCAGCTGAATGCGATAGCGAGTAATGAAAGTTGGCTTTCCTGTTATATCAGCCACCAGAAGGATTCCATTGAAGCCCCAGAAAGCAAGTGCAGGCACCAATGCAGCCCCTGTGGCATGAGGAAAGAGCAGAGATGTGTGAATGAATTGGGAACTATGGCGGAATCAGAAACAAAATGCACTGGCACAGTACCCAGAGGACCTTGCTGGAACCCAGATGTGCCAAAGGTGTATCCCCTGCCCAAAGATGCTTTAAAATGGAATATTGGTAAATTCTGACATCCAGGTAAGATCAAAGAATGGGAAGGAGGTCAGAGCAGACAAATGTCTCAGAGGTTGAAACATGACATAACTGAAGCTAAGGAAAGGCTTTTCTAGGTGGGTGGGAGGCCTCTCTTGCTTTTAAATCCAAGTAGGATAAGGTTGACTTGATCTCTAGAACCTTGCAAGGTCCCTACCAGTTCTGTTCACCAGCTGCTAATCATAGAAGAGTTTTGTAAGTACTACAGTAAGAGTAGAATTCACTAAATTTACTTAAATTTTTAGTTATTAGTTCTACTGAGTCATTCAGTTCTCAAAGGAGCATAGTGTCTTCACAGGGAAGCCACTTCAGTAGCAGCAAAAAGATCAGATTTTTAATCTGTACAGGACCCTGATGGTGACCCCATCCAACAGCAGAACAGCTGTACCACATCACCTGTGGGTACCTTCCAAGCCAGTGCTTGTCAGTGGGAGGATTAGTGAGTTTGGGAAGCTTGTCCATGTCTCCCTTTAATACGTAATACATTGATTATTTCTCCTGAGAAGCATTGTTAAAACTCACCAACGAGGAAGATTGACCACTCATCTCCTTCCATATGGTCGTAGAACTCCAACCATGCTGTTTGCCAGAAATTGCCTAAAGTTAGTTTCTGCATAAACCTGGAATGGGAATAACAGTGCTTGGTTGCCCATCTATTCATCCACTTTTGCCCATTTCCACAGAAAAGTTTCTCCTCAAGCTGCTTTGTTTGAACACTCTTACCAAGAAGAAGTGTTCACCAGGGCAGTGAACATGAGCAGGCCTGTACTGAAGACGTAGGCACTGATCCTCAAGGCATCCGAGAGCTTCTTTCCCTGTGAGAAGCAACAAGAGTGAGCACGTGCTGCTGTGTCCTGCCCTGGCATTTTTGGTATTTGAAATGATGAAGGCAGTCCTGTGATGGCCTGTTTTACTTCACACACACTCTGAAGAACACAATAACAAAGCTGTTGTGGGATATTGTTTATAATCATCCATCTGTCATGCTTACAGAGATCTGGTGCGTGACTGATGTGGAATTTCTTTGGTATAACCAAAGGGAGAGAAAGGACCACTGATTTTTTCCCTCTTTGTTTTTGTTTGGCATGCTGCTCAGTACCTGGAGGGCTATAGCTCCAGGGGCTTCTGGATAACTCAGAGCAGTGGGAAAGGAACACCAGCAATAAGGAATGGTGCTCCACCTCATCACCTCCCTCCCTCAGTATTTCTCCTCCCAGGATGTAGTATTTTCTCCCCACAGCAGTCAAGAACTGCTGTGCTCAGATGACCTGGCTAACAGGAGTAAGTATATTCAAAAAGCAGTATTCAATATATTTGAATATTAAAATATTTGAAACAAAGTTGTTTATATACAACAAATTAATAATTAACAATCTGTCTTTTAGAGTAGTCCAAGTTGGAATTGGTTCTGGAGTGCAATTAATTTGGTTTTCGTGGGGGAATATGAATTACATTTATCTGCAAGGTAAATGTTTTTTAAAAAATCAATGCAATAGTATAATAACCAGCTATTGTCTTCTTCATTCCTCTGTCCTTCCTGTTTTTTAACTGTGGTATTGTGTTGTACAAACAGACTGGAGTGAAAACAGTGTGATTCATAGCTGCAGTCCTGCTCACCTCCTGTCAGAGAGGACAAACAAGAGAGGCAGCTCTGAGAAATGCCAAATGCAGGTGCTTTAGGGTAATGCAATATAAAGGAATCCTCTTTGCATGGCTTTGAGATTCTGTAACAGCTACAGAACATTAAATGTGGCCCAGGACTTATAAGCAATATTTATTTGTCCCAGGACAGAACTTTGCTTTAGCACTGAAGCATTCACTATTAAAACAAACAACCAACCATTTCCTCCTATCACCTCCTTTTTTTTTTTTAATCGAAAAAGCAGATAGGGAGGAAGGAACTGACAGGACTCTTGCCCTACAGTTTGATATTTGTGAACCCTATGGGTTGATGTGAGAGCAGTGCAATCAGCTGCCACTGTTATCACAGGGGTATTGTAGTGCAAATGCCAGGCTGGCAAAAGTCTCTTCTCCAGCATCAGATAGTGCCTGCTGGATTCTGGACCAGTGATCTGCTCTCTCAGCAGTTTCATAATTCCAGTTGCATCCATGTTATGACCCATGCATGCTGATGTAAGACTTTCTTAATCTTTAGACCCTGGACCATCACTTACATATTCTTTAGGAAAAAAAAGGTTACAGAAGTTATAGAAAACTTTGAGCTTTTTAACAGACTCATATCCTATAAATGCTTTTTCTCCTGGAATTGAAGAGTATACCAAACAAAAATTCTGTCTTAAAAGTGTCAGAATTTCCATTTAGCCCAAATAAGGTTTCAGTTGCTTTAATATCCTCCAGCTCAAGAGTTTCAAACCTTTGTAACTCCTAATACTCACAGACACTGTGCATGTCCTGCTTTGAGACAGGACAGAGAGGAGCTTAAGTTCAGCACTTCAGCTATTTTAACAGCCCTTTGGCTAGAAACTGTCTTGTTTTGAGGCTGTGTTTTTATTGCATATGATGAAGTGATTACATGAATCCCACACACTATAATTACATGAGATGTAGAAGTAGAGAAGTTTACATAGAAAAAACAAATCTTGTTCATCAAGTCCAAGTGCTTAATACCCTGTTTCTCCTCATGCCAACAGCTACAGCACAGTAGTTTCCAAACTAATTCATGGATTGCTTGAGTTCTTGCTCTTAAAGTGCTTGTAGAAGTTGGCAAATTCCTTAAGTGCAGAACAGGGTTGCTGCTGGCAAGGTAAAGAGACTGGGGCACATCAGCTGGCCATAAGAGTTTAGCAGGACCAGGCCCAGTGAGGTGGCACAGCTCTGGTTATGGGGGACTGTGGTGGGCTCTTGCCACACAAGGATAGATAACAGATCCTTCCCCACTCGCTGCTGTAGCTGCAGTCCACTGGAAGGGAAAAATGCTGGGGAAATGTTGCTTTAGTGATAAGAGATGAGCTCCTAATTATGCAAAAATGTTCGGAATGAGGATGTGTCTGTCACTTCTCTTAGAAGGTGATTCAACACATTCAGCCTTCCAAAGCACCTGCATGAGCTTCCTTAAGATGAGCTGGAGCCTTTACCTGCTTCTGCAGCTCAGCTGTGGAGGAATATCCAGAGTCTGTTTCCATCTGAAATAAAAGGTAATCCAAGTAAGTGAACTGTGGCCAGCTGGAGAGTGGCAGAATATGATGCAGACAACAGCAAATCACCTCCACTTGCAGTTCAGTGCTAGAAGTGTAAAATATTTACTGTCTGTGCCATGTCCTGTCCTGCTCCATCCTTTAGGTGTTGGCCATGGAGCAAAGCTGAGTTCTTGAGAAGAAAAATGCCCTTATTTCTTGAGGAGTTAGTAGTGTCCCAGAAGATTAACAGGGATGCAAGGATAACAAGGAAAAATGGGAGAACAGCCAAAACCAAAGCTTTTGATTGTGTCACTGTGTCTTGGGCTAAGACTTCCTCCCTTGATCTAGCCTGGGAATACACTGCAGCACCCAGTAGCTACTCCAGCCCTTCCCAGGCTGTAAGGAAATGATAATGTGGGACATATGTTCTTCCATAATGACAACATGCAATTAAACAAACAAGGATGAAAACAAAATGAGTTTGGGCCACAGAGAGTTAACACAATAGAGCCCCACAGCCTTCACTCAAACTCGGAGTTACAGTTTAAGAACATGGTAAGTAAGAAAATAACCTTTGCTTCAAGTCCTGCTATGGTCACTTAGGGAGTTAAAGTCCTAAATGGGCATGTGGCCATCTCATAAAGAATCTCCCTGCATTTGGCTCTGGCTTGACCATTTGTTGATGGTTTTGTTAAAAGAAATTTAAAAAATAAATCAAACCAATCAAACCCAAGGTTTGCTGGGGCATCACTGCTGGCCATGGCCATGAGGGGTTCTGTATTTCAGGCCCTGTTCTGGCTGTCCTAGAGATTACTGCATAGTTGTTTTTATATTTCTGCAGTCTTATCATCAAATATAACTAGCAAAAGTTAACTAAACATTCCTTAATATTTTCTTGCTTTCACATGGTCTTTAAGAACAAACACACAACTTCTAACAACATGACAGCCAGATTACTGAGGATTGCAGAACTTAATCCATTTTGCTTTTCCTACTCAGCAGAATATCAAGCACAGGCAAACTGTTACCTAAAGTACAAAGGCAAGCACAGAGAAGGTTCAAACGTTCTTGTCTAGGGTACAGTTGGAAAATTACTCATTAGGAAGATGATATTCTATTACCTTGTGATGGAGGGAAGCCTCTTGGGAGTACTCTTCTTGCAGTGTTTCAGAAAGGAGGAATAAACTGTCCAAAAGAAATCCTGTATTAGTCAGGAGGTTTAGATTTGAAATTATAGCCTTCTGGGTATGTTCTTACAAATACAACTCTATTTACAGGTGTTCCCAGCTCTGTTACATTACATATTAGTATGCAGGTCAAAGGGCATGAGACAGTAAAATCAGGCACCTCCTTCCTGCTTACTCACAGACACAAAAGAGCAAGGCCAGCCCACCATACCACACATTTTAGTGGAAGAAACTGATAAGACAGTTCTGAGAAGGAAAAAAGAAAAATAAGGCAAAAAGGGATTTGAAACTTGAAACCCTGAGGCCAACTCCCAACCCTGTATTTCAACACTAGGGTTGGATGTACTCTATGGGAAATGCTGAATTTTGGTAGCAGTCTTAAAAAGAAACCAAATCCAAGTTCACTTTGTCTCCCTTGGCACTAAAAGGTAGCAAGAGAAGCGCTCTAAGGAGCTATTGCTTAAAATGAGAATGTGTTGGAGAACCTGCAGTGTCCCAGGGCTTCCTGTCCATCCCCAGACACAGAGCTCCTCACTACTGCACTTTGTGAGCTACCACAGCCAGTCTGGGGGATTTTCTTTTCCTCTCATATATTGTTTGCCAGCCACATCTTTATTGATAAAATACAGTTGAACTCTAATATATCTCGTGAAGAATACCCATAAGAAACAACCAAAAATGACCTGCTAGCCTAAAGAGAACAGCATAAATAACATGCCACAGGCCAAATTTAAATTGATCTTATCTTAATTTTTAAAAGACCTTCTAATCACACGTTACCTAACATCCACTACATGCCAATCATGTCACACGGGTCCTCTCAGGGCAGGTGTGCCCACTGCCTCCAAGGAAACACTACTAAAGCTTGAAATATGTCAGGCTTGAATAATCCATTCCTTTGAGGCTTTACTCCATTGCAGCTTTCTTAACAGGTTGTTCAGAGCTTTGAACACTTGAGTGTCTGCACAGAGGGAGATTTCACAGCTTCTCTGGGAAATCAGTTCCAGTATTTGACAACCTTCACTGTAAGTTTTTTCTATTTGGAATTTTTTTTTGGTTATAACTCTTATTATTTGCTCTTAGGCTGTGCACATCCCTATCATTACAACCACCCAGTAGGGAGCTGAAAAGAGCAATATCCAATTATTCTGCTGGGACAGTAAAGTAAATAGTGCTGGCCATAGTTTTCTGTGGTTAAAAGAGATTATTCTGCTCTGAGGACTTTGTAGCAGACAACACTAGATTAGGAGAGGCAGATGTGAAAGGGGAGCCTCACTGAGCTGGAAGGCTGATGCTCCAGAGGTTCCTCCATCCGCAGTGCTGACTCAAACCTGCTGACACCTTTGCATGTGAAGAGCTCCAGAGCAGAGCACCGGAAAAAATGTGACTCTGCTTTGAGTTTTTAGGAGGAGCTATTACTTGATTGAGTCATATATTCTGTGCATTTAGGAAAGAGTTAAAATTACAATCACATTTCTAGTACTCTTTTTAAAATAATCAATTTATGACAGAAGGCTGACTTGGGCAAAGATTTCCAGTTCAAAGCAGAGCTGCCACATCTGCTTAGCCTCTGTTTCAGAACACTGCCTTTATTAAGCCACTTTTCAGGATAAAATTCTACATTATTTACATTAAACCCAGAAAAATTTGGATGGAGTAGGTTTTCCCCAACATCTCATTACCTACTCTTTTTTTATTGTGTAATGTCTCTCCTGATTCAGAATACACCAAATACATTAAAAAACCATTCATGTAACCATGGCTGTTTCAGCAAACAAAAAAGCCATTCAGCTGCTTGGCACTGCTCTCATGTTGGCATATTTTACAGCCTCAAATCAACCACTGAAGCTCTCAGCTGCCTGCAGCTATTTCCAAATATCAGCTAGAACTAATACTGCTTGAAAAAAAAGTTCCTTTCCAGTTATTTCGAATTAGTTAATACAAAATTTGATCCAAAGCAAATTCTCAACCCTAGAGTAAAAGTAATTGCTTTTCCAATCACTCTTGACATTAAAGAGGAAACATACAGTAGTCAAACAAGAATTCTAATAGATTTTTTTAATATTATAATTTCCATGTATAACTTCATTTGCCCAAAAACTGTTCATTAAGTCACAGATCTTGTTTTCACTGAATTTTCCACTTCTGTTACTGAAAAAAAGCTAGTTTGTCCAAGTCGTGTTTTAAAATGCTCAATATAATCTGAGTAGACTCTGAAAAACACCCTGCTGTACTTTTTACATTTTTTTAAACATGTGAATTATTATTTATGCCCCATGCCTGCTGTTCTCATACTTCTGATGCCCAGACAGCCTCAAGCTGAGGCAGCACAGGTGCCCTTTCCCTGCACCGCATCCTTCTCCCACCAGCCAGACCTGCATGGCAGGCACAGCTCAAACAGCTCCATCTGCTGTGATGGACTGGCTGCCCACCCCAGCTCTCTGGGATTACTTGTGCCTTCCTCCTGAAGCCTCTGGTGTAGCTCTTACTTCACTGAAATCCACCTTTATACAGCACAGACAGTGGAAAACTGCTCCTGGGAGAAAAAAGGCTGTGACTATCCATGAAAGTTCAGAACATAGAGAACAAAGAACACAGGAGCACTTACCTGGTCACCTGAACAGTTGCATATCAGCCCCTCTGTGTGTACAGACACAGGACCAGCCGTGGTATTTGATGTCCTACCAAGCACTGCACGGTTTTAGGGGAAACCCTGTTCCTAGAAAAGCTGACAATGGACTTCACACAGACACGACATTGCCTTTTAATGACTTCCTCAAAGTCTCTATCATATCTTTTCAAGCACCCTTGAACTCTGGCTGCCTGTTCTTTGCTCACCACCTGCTGATGGTAGCCTAGGAGAGGTCCTTTGTGTCTATTCAGAGCCCAGAGTTCAACTCCTCACTTTTCATTACTGCTGTCAAAGCCTTATGAGGGTTTAGGCAAGGGCAATGGGGGTGTGTTTCCAAGCAGGAGCTGCCTGTCCCCTCCCAGACAAGTCATGTGAAGCCAGGGCCATGTCACTGTTAGTGCTGGCAGTGTTCCTCGTGTGTATGTGCATGCTGTTACTCAGTTAAGCACGTGGAATACATCTCTGCATCTCTGTAAGTTTTTTTCATCGTTGTACCTGAGAACAAAAAAGCCACCAACACCCTAAAGATAAGTAGTTTTTATAATTCACTAACTCATGGTTGGAGCACAAAATAGCTACGGCCAGTGCAACTGAATGGGTCAAAGGTGTATTTGTTAAAAGCAATAAGGGTTACTGTGGAATTTGGCAAAAAACCAGCAGTCCAATTTTCCTGCTGTTGTACTAAGCCTAAAAATTACTCCAGCTCTGTTGCTACACAGTGCCCTCAACCAGTAAGAGGCTTTGCTTGCATGGGTAAGGTGAAGACACACATAGGTTAGCATGTGCTTGGGCTCAGTTGTCTTTAAACATGATGTTTACAGACCTTAACGTGTGTAATTATGGTATTGCAGAGAGCAGGATGTAATTTACAGCAGCATCGATCTTTCTTATGCAAATGTGGCCCCAATCTGTTACTTAGCCCATAAATTGTGCCCTGCTACCAACTGAGCTCTGGGAACTGAGGGTGTTACTATCATAACTTTCCAGATCTATTTTTCCACAGGAGGAAAAACAGGGAATATCACCTCTGCATCATAGTTAGCCTTGTTTGCCCTTCACAGGTGAAGCAACACATGCTCTTTCTCAAGTAACACCTCATGCCAGCAGAGCTGGAACTGCAGAGAGCTCTGCAAGACTGAACAGCATTGAACACTGTTAGTGTTTCCATCCTCACTTTCTCTTGCCTAATTTCAACTATTCCCTTGTAGGGACAGAAGTTGTAATTCTTAGCTGTTGCTACTAATTGGTATTTATCACACAGAGCAGGCTCAATGGAGAGGAATGTGATTCCTTCTAACTATTTACTCACGTGCAGAGGAGGAAGTGGAAATGAGCATCTCAAGAGAGAGGTGCCCTAAGGATAATGTCCTCAGCTGATCTTTGGATTTGAGCTTGCGGGGGGAGGGCTGTTCATCCAACAGCCAATAGCAGGTGATAAGAGTGAATTTTAGACCTCAGTGTTCCTTTTGAACCACTGCTCAATTCCAACATGGGTGATCTCTGAAATATTCATACCCATAGGGACAGCTCAGCACATTAGTCATAGGGTTGTAAATGCCATTTATCTTCTGCTGCAATTTTATGTCTAGCCCAGGTTGTCACTAATCAAACAGCTGCTTCTGCCTGCCGGCTGCCCTGTGCTGATGTCTCCACCACAGACACTCCGATGCTGCTGCAATCTTTGCTGAGCCATGAAAGAAGTCTGATTTCTTCTCAGCAAAAAAGATTTTTGATCAGACCCTTCATAATACAACTTTGTTCACTCCCCACAATTTTTGTAATAGGCACTGGTTGTTTCACTGTTTGATAGGAACATCAGGGGAAAACCTATGAATTATCTTTCAGGGGACTGGACAAGCCCTTACTGATAGTTCCTCTAAGGCTGAAGAGGAATCTGAACTTGGCAAACATTACCTCCTGCCTAATACCCTGCATTCTGAACCAGATTTCTCAGGGCACGTGTGCCACCACCTAGCACTGCAGTGGCTGCTTCGGGAGTACCTGTGGAGCAACAGAAGGATAAATTCACCTTTCGGGATCCGGGATTCCCACAAGTAAGTTTTCTCGTGGTGCTGTGAGTAAGCTCTAAAGAAAAGGCACAACAGGACGTGCATCTCAAGCTGCCCAGTGTGAAAATGTTGAGTTAAATACTTTTATTCCACCTTATAATGCAGCTCTACACTCCTGTGTAGATGTGAGGACTCTTCAAGACTTGCTTTGGAGTGCTGGAGCTGGAAGCAACCTTGGTAACCTCCAAATACAGAAATGATGGGACTCTTTAAAGTGCAGGGTGCCTCTTCCAGCTATTCTGAACCTTTATTAGCCATGTCATGTTTGAAAGAAATTCTCATCTCATCAAGCAATATGTGTCTCTAGCTCTTCCAACCAGTGCTTGCAAACATCCTTGAACAGCTTTTTCTTACAGACAAATTTTTTACACACTGCAAATGTAATTTATCACAGGTGATTATTGCCTGCAACACATTTTTATTACAGTACCAAGGCAGAGATATTTACAGTGGCCTGAGGAGATGCATCCTCCTTTTTCCCCTGGATTCAATATCCCTTCAAGCACCAGGTTTACGAGCAAGAAAAATGACTCTGAAGTCTTATGGGAAATAAAAATTTCACCTTATATTTACAGGGTGTTGTAATCCAGCCTGCTGAATTTACCTGCTAATAACACAGATTTCCTTGTACAAAACCCCAGACTCAACTGACCACGGGAAGAAAGGTGATTACTTTCTGGCAGTGTAGCACATTGCATGTTGCATAAATTGCACGACACCAGCGACTGCAGAGCTAAGGCAAAACAGTAACTCTCTATCATCCCTGAAGATAAACCCTGAATCAAAATAATGCTCAATAAAGGGAATGTACTAAGATGCTGACAGCAGCAAGGTCACTCAACACAGCAACACTTGAAAAACCTTTTTCTTTTCTAAAGGCAACATTTCTGCTGAGGCATGAACATTAAACCTGAGACACTGAACGGTGTCTGACGTGTGAAAGATACCAATATCTGCTTTTGCAGATACTTTGATCAAAATGCCGGGCAAGTAGCTGAGATTCAGTGAAAGACCCCTGTATGGTGGGCAGATAATCCAATACCAGAACATGTATATTTATAGAGGCACATACACATTTTACAACAGATGCAACCCCGTTCAGAAGGAACGCAGTCTAAAATAAAGGAAATACTATCTAAGTTTAATTAGTAGACGAGCTTCCAAATGAACTGCCTATTTCCATCAGCATCAGCCAGCAAAGCAAGTGTGGGCAGCCACGTTACACAAGCAGTAGCTGCTTTACCAGCTACAACCTTCTGTTGCTAACGTAACTTAAATTCCATTCCTGGAACAGGAGAAGCCAGACTAAAAGTCGGCAGGTGTAGTAGGAACTTAAATTACTTCTAAGCCCCTGCAGATCTTGCTCCATTAAGGAGCTTGATGCGCACTACAGCGTAGGAGCAAGGCGTGCCAGGACAGCAGCGTTTGCTCTCTGGGCTTTAGTAAATCCCCCTTGGACACCAAACCCTCATCCCGCTCCCACCCTGCGCGCCCCTGGCCTGGGAGCCCGGGGGGGCTCGGGCCTAACCCCGACCCGGGGACCCCCTCACCTCCCCTTGGTGAGGGAGGGGCGGCCGCTGCTTCTTTCGGGGACGCTCAGCCAGGGCCCGGCGCAGCCCGTGTCCCAGGGGATCGGAGTGCTGGGGGCTCCCCATGCTGGACGCGCACCCCAGCCCCGGTGGGTGTTATGGCGACGCTTCCCTCAAGGAGCGCAGGCACCTAGCTCCCCCATCCCTCCCTCCCTCCCCCCCTTCCTAGGAGTTTGGACTCGCCCGCCGCTTGCAGCGCGGGGAGCCCGGGCGAGCCCATTAGCTGCACTGCAGGGGGGAGGGAGGGGGCAGGAGGAGGAGAAAGGCGAGCCGGGCAGGGCTGGGCGCATGCGCAGTGCGGGCACCGCGGCCGCGCGCAGTAACGTACCCGCCCCCTCCCGCGCGCCGCCGCCGGCTCCGCCATCTCTCGCTCTCTCTCGCGAGAGGCAAAGCGGCGCGAGACCCGGAAGCGCCGCCCCTCGCGGCGGGGGGCACTCGGAGCCATCGCGGGTGCGCGGGGCGAGAGCGGCGCGTCCCGGCCGCGGCTGCCGGGAGGTACCGGGGAACGGGGCGGGCGGGCAGGCAGCGGGACCGGCAGCGGGACGGGCGCTGAGGGTGCAGGGCTGCGGCTGGGGTTCGGGGGGCGGCGGCGCGGAGAGCGGCCCTCCCGCTTCCCGGCCGCGGTGAGCCGCGTCCGGCCGCCCCCGGGCTGTGAGGGGGGCCCTGAGGTGACCCCGGGCCGGGCCGGCTGTGGCGGTGCGCTCCGGGTAACTGGTAGCGCAGGGCCCGGCTGAGCCTGCAGACGCCTGGGAGCGGTTCGCCGGTGTTCTTGCGGGAAAGGGGCACCAGCCGGGGGCTCAGCCGAGCCGTAGCGCTGCTGACACTGCCGGTGGTGCCAGTGAAACAGCCCGCTGCAGTGTGTCCCCAGTTACATCAGACAGAATCCCAGGATGGGTTAGAAGGGACCACAGGGGGTCACCTGGTCCAACCTCCCTGCTCAAGCAGGGTCATTCCTGAGCGTGTGGCAGAGGATTGAGTCCAGACAGTTCTGGAATATCTCCATTGAGGCAGACTCCAAAACCTCTCTGGGCCATCTGTTCCCATGTCCAGTCCCTGCACCGTTTTTGCTCATGTGCTTCATGTTCAGGGGAAACTTCCTGTGCATCACTTTCTGCCCATTGTCTCCTATCCTGGCATCACCAAGATGAGCCTGGCTCCATCTTCTTGGCAGCCCCTTTTAGATATCCATACCCGTTGAACCTCTTGCCAATGAGTGTTCTCTCTAATGCATTCTCTTATTGTGTTTAAACAATTGTATTTATCATAGAATTACAGTGGGGTTTGGATTGGAGAGGACCTTCAAGATCATCTCATTCCACCCCCCTGCTGTGGGCAGGGATGCCTTCCACTAGACCAGGTTGCTCAGAGCTCCATCCATCCTGGCCCTGAACACTTCCAGGGATGGGGAGATAGTTGAGGGTTACAGATGAGGATTCACTGCCTGTACATCTTGTGCCCAAAGTGTCAAAGCTTATGCCAGGAAAAGCAAGATAGGGATAATGATTCTTTACATAAATAACTGGACTGTTGACTGTGCATCTGCTCTTATATTGTGAACAGATGCTCTTGATTTCATTCAGCATGTTTATAGAAAGTGATAAAGCAAGAAAACTTGGTGTAAACTTTAAATGGGTTATTTGAAGGTGAAAATAGAAGTGACTGACTCCTACAGAGCATTTATTCACATGTCACTCTTCCTTCACTTAAAGCAGTGTTTATTTATCTCTTTAATGCAGCACACGGATAAGATTGCACAGCTTGTGATATCCTGCACTGAGATCCTGCACTGTCATTTGAGTTCAGCATCAGCTGCCTTTTTTCTGGTCCCTGCAAGATGCCAGCAGCCCTTGCAGAGAACAGCCAGGTTATCTGTGAAGTATGGGCCAACAACCTGGAGGAAGAGATGAGGAAAATTCGGGAGATTGTCCTGAGTTACAGCTACATTGCCATGGTAAATGTTTTATACTTGACCTAATTGCCTTAGTCAAGGGATTTTTTTGGGGTTGTTAATTCTTGAGTGAGAAATTATTTCTCCCCACCCCCCAGTCAAACTGAACTAGAAGAGGTGAAAAAAAAAAGAGCTGTTTGGTAGCTTTCCAGAATTTAATACAAGCAGTGCTGAGTGTGGATTGATTGAAAGATGGGGAAGAGGGAGACCAACTTAAAAACCTGAATTTATTTAATATTTAGCTATTCATAGTGTATTCGTTTGTGCAGCACAAAAATGAAACAAGTCACAATTGGGTTTAAATCCTTATTTTTCCACCAGTGTGTTTGTCCCTTGAATGTTTTTCTCCATTTGATTATAGAAGATGCCATGGGACTGGAGGTCAAAAGGCCTGCAAGTGACTGCTAGCCAGCTGAGCTGCCTCCTTTCTTATAAAGGCAGATGTTGATTCCTAGGGAAGAAAAATATTCTGGCTGTAGATAAGACAATGTGTTCAGAAAGCTTTATTTAAGAAGAGCATACTCTCCCCCAGGTGGGAGGAATCTCCGCCTGCTCTTACAAGTCTGTATCTGCTTGGCAGCACCCCAGTGTGTTAGATAAAGAACTGGTTTTAGCTGTGATACTTTAAGTTCTGCCAGCTTTGCTTAGGAGCACTGAACCTCAAGTTTTGAAGAGTCCTCATAAAAAGTGTGGCAAAAGACAGGTGTCTTTGCAGAGTGTGTGGGATTTGGGTGTCAAATTCAGTTGTGGAAGTGAATGTGATTTTTTTGTTAACATTTGTCAATGAGAAATGAACTTCTTGCTTCTTTTCAGTCTCACTGAAAGTGTTCTTAGGGTTTATTTGAGTGACTGTCTGTGAGAGTAGACAGATAAACCTCTTGAGCAAGGGAGAGATTGTGTCAGGTTCACAGCACTGAGTTTGTTGTGAAAGATTTTGTGTGTGGTCAGTAGAAGCTCAGTTACCCAATCTGAGGGTAGAAACAGTGTGGCAGTTTGGTGTTCAGCAAAGACAGCACAGAGTCGCTGCCTGAGTAAGAGGTTCTTCATCTAAAAGATGTTTTTTCATCTAAAGATGGCTGCTGCTGTTGAGGTGTGTTTGACTGACAGTAGTTTTTGTTAATGTAGACATTGACTGTTCCTCAGAAGCTGTGAAGGTTCTGGGCTGTCCTAACAGAGTGGTAGTAATGACTCCTAGCAGAATCCATGGTGAAGCTCAGTTTTCCCTTCTGTGCCAGGACACAGAGTTCCCCGGCGTGGTGGTCAGGCCGATCGGTGAATTCCGCAGCTCCATAGATTATCAGTACCAGCTCCTTCGCTGCAACGTTGACCTGCTCAAAATCATCCAGCTGGGCCTGACTTTCACAAATGAGAAGGGGGAGTATCCTTCTGGCATTAACACCTGGCAGTTCAACTTCAAATTCAACCTCACGTGAGTCTTTGGCTTGGCATTAATTTCCTGTTCCTTCTGCTGGAGTGATGCTTTCCTTTGGCAAATACCAGTGTCCGTGTGCTCATCACTGCTGGCTGCTTCTGAGCCATAAGTATTCAAATTCTAGTACTGACTATGTGGGAACCTATTTTGGAATGTCAGGAGTTAACAGTTTATCTGGAGGTCAAAGCCATGCTAAAATTCTATCCTTATTACACATTCTCTTCATAATTTTGTGTGGTTTTTTTTTCTGGAACAATGTTTGAAACTTCCTATATATCTATCTGTGTAAAACTCCATCTCTTTCTGCTAAAAATAAATGGATATGCTGGTCTCATCAAAAAGAAAAAGACTTCTTTACAAATCCATGCTTAAGTATAAGCTGGGATCTAAAAGCATGTTGGTGTAATCATCACATCTGTTCAAAATGAAACTTGTTAAATGGAGTGTGGCAGTTCTTGTCTCCTTCATACTGTAATATCTTGGGTTGCAGCTGAAACAAGTTTCATTATCCCTTCCCCTGTAATTATAAAGATAAACTCAGCATAATTACCACTAGAGCTGTCTGGAAATAAAGAAAGGGTTTATCTGGCAAAACCACATATGTAGAGGAAATCAATCTATTTTTATGAAACTGTCATTGGAAAGCATTACAAAAATTTGTACCGACTATGTGCACAGCATCCAGTTCTTGACCCCAAAAGTTGCACTATTTACTCCACAAATTTGTGAGCTTCTTACAAGTATTGAAATCAGAGTGAAGTGGTTTTTGCTGTGTTATCACTTCATTGAAATGAGTTATCATATTGATAGAACTTGGCTCTATGTGTTTCCTCCCCCTCAAATGACACAAACTGGTAAAGAAGTCAGGTTCCTGCTCGGCTCTCCACCAAGCACATCCTTCTTGTCTTGCTTCCTGAGTCAAGGATGATGCAATTCTGTTTACTCCCAGAGATGGAAGTGGAGGTGCTGATAAGGTGGTACATGCTGTGGAGTGAAAAGGAAAAATGTAGACAGGAATGATGGTCAGTGCTTTAGAGCTGTGCATCTTCCTGTTTGGGGGAACTCCCCTTTCCTCTGGGCCTCATCTGTGGTGCTTCCCTTCACCTTGCAGAAGGGACATTGTTCAAAACAGTCAGTTATGGAGCTGGAATCTTTGGAATTTGCACTAGCAATGGAAGTGTTAACTAGTTATGATCACAGAACAGCTTATTATGGCTCAAGGAGGCTGCAGTAGGGGTATTGAAACTGCACCAGTTTGAATTTTCTAGAGAGACAAACTGGAACCCAGAAGTATCCTACTGGTTAGTCCAATTCTTCACATAGTGTGGGGAGAAGTTTTCTAAAATGAGCTTGTCTTGGCAGCACCCTGAGCAAAAACGTGCCTTTTTTTTTTTCCTTCAGGGAAGACATGTACTCTCAGGATTCCATAGACCTCCTTGCCAGCTCTGGGCTGCAGTTCCAGAAGCATGAAGAAGAAGGAATTGACACCCTGCATTTTGCTGAGTTGCTGATGACGTCGGGGGTCGTCCTCAGTGACAGTGTGAAATGGCTGTCCTTCCACAGGTGGGTCCAGGATGCTCACTGACCCTGTTAAATCTCTTCTTAATTCTCTGCATTTTCCATGGAGATTGACGGATTTTAAGGAGAAAAATTAGCAGTCCTGTAGTTCTTAAAATAAGCTTCAAGATATGAAGGCCAAGTTTAAGAAGTAAGGACACTTCATGGTCTGTCTTCCTGACTGCTTGTGAATCCTTTGGCTGTTGCAGTCTCCCTCTCTTGAAGAAGTTGAAATGTGAATTCTGCACTTAGTAAATGCATTGTAAAGGATTTTATTTCTTCCTCCTTACAATGTTGGTGGTGCTCTGAACTTCCACCTGCGTGGTTAAGACATCTTTCTTGTAGCATTTCAACCAACTTGATCAGGAATCCTCTGGTCCAATATGGTATCACAAATGAAAGGACTTGCCACTACCTCCTTCTCTTTCAACAGATACTTGCAGGGTGTCCTCCTTTTCTGTATTGCCCTTAGCTACAGAAATATACAGAGTGGAGAAGAAATGTGTATTCTTCCCAATGGCTTAGCTGTTCCACAAAAGGCTAGTGAGGGCACTTGGAGAGCATCCCAAAGTCCTGCATTGACATAGAAAATCAGGATGAGTTCTGGCTGAGTTCTAGAGTTTTATGAATATTGGAAAATGTTAAGGCTTTAAAGGCACACCAAGTAAAATTCTGTTTAAAAAGAAGGTACTAGTACCTTGAGTTTTAGGTACTGCCTGCTTACCTGGTTTCTCTGTGGTTTTGTTTTCAGTGGTTATGACTTTGGCTACATGGTGAAGTTGTTGACAGACTCCAGGTTACCAGAAGAGGAACATGAATTTTTCCATATCTTAAACCTTTTCTTCCCATCTATCTATGATGTGAAGTACTTAATGAAGAGCTGCAAAAACCTCAAGGTATTTTTATCTCCCTAGCAAGCAGGTGATTAGTATCAACACTGTGCATGTACAGGAATACAAGTGGCAGAACTGCTGCATATGTTGTCTTAAAATGGGAATGTGTATAAAAGTAGTGACAGAGAAGCACCTGAGACACAGTTTGTGTCTAATGGATACTGCCCTCCCCAGTTTCAGACTTACCCACGTGTTTATTATAAAGGGGACATTGCCACAGCCTTCTGGTTGGTTTATCAGAGGCTAATTATAATTCAGCATATTTATGTTTCCCATGCAAGGGTATTTCTTTTACCTGAAATACTCCATGGCTTGATTAACTGGTAAGAGGGTTGAAAGTAATTTATCTACTGAATCACAGCCTTGAGTAAAGGGAGGGAAAGGCCCAGCTTGTGTAACCTGTGAGTTTACCCACAGTTATCTCAAGTATTTGCAACAGGAAGAGAAGGCACCTAAATTTGAGCAGAGCTATTTATGCACTCTTGAACACCATTTCCCACTGTGTTTCACTCCCAGCTGGAGTGTGGGTTCTGCTGGGATCTGCACTGGTTCATCATACCCTGTTTGCCCTTGTGTTTTGGAGAAATGTGGCAATTTTGGCAAGAGATGACTCTTCCAAAATAAAATCTCTTCTGTTCTCTTTGCAGGGTGGCCTTCAGGAAGTGGCAGACCAGCTGGATTTGCAGCGAATTGGACGACAACACCAGGCAGGATCAGACTCCCTCCTCACAGGAATGGCATTTTTCAGAATGAAAGAGGTACTGCAGTGTTCTTCCTTCTCCCCTTCCTGTCCATAAATGTCAACATGGATAATGTGTTGTTTGTTTTGCTTTGGAATTTTTGAGCCTTGTGGCCATCACACTTCAAACTATCAGGAATAGGAACTGCTGATATTGGCACAGACCTGTTCTGTTTACTCGCCTTTCATTGCTTATTTTAATTTGTACACTCCATCTCGGAGGTGGCTGATTTCAAATGAGCTGTTAATTAACACTGGATGTTTTCTGATTTAGAGGCACAATGAAACAATACCTGTTTTTTTTGTTTTTTTTTTTTTTTTTAATCTACAGTTATTTTTTGAGGATACAATTGATGATGCAAAGTATTGCGGACGACTGTATGGCCTTGGCACAGGAGTGGCTCAGAAACAAAATGAAGATGTGGACTCGGCCCAAGAGAAAATGAGCATTTTGGCCATTATCAACAACATGCAGCCGTGATGAGCGGTGCCCCTCAGCAGAACATGTTTACCATTTTGGCAGCTGCTGTCCTCAACCATTTTCCCTAAACAGTGTCTCAAACAAAAAGCATTTCCAGTACACAGGCTGCACCAAGCCTTGCAGTTTTGCTGAAGAGCTGCATTTTCCTTTGAAACCCAGAAGAGCTGACTGATTTCCTAATGCCAGCATTTGTGGTTTGCTATATTTTTAATACCAAGGGCAAAGGACAGAATCTACTGTGTATACCTCTGGTTTTTTCCTCTTTTTACTGTACAGAATCTGCAAGGAAGATTTACCTGTAGAATATTGGGTAGAGCTGAGGGTTGGGAAATGCAGTGAAAATGGACACAGACACGCACGCAAATTTGCAATTTGTGTTTTATAAAGCTTATTTTAAAACTTCTGCATGTTGTGAGGGTGACAGCTTCACCTCATGTGTTGCTTATTTTATCTGTCTGTGGAAATTGCTCCCTTTGATCACTGCAGAGGTTTGGGAACAGATGACATTAAAAATGATCCTTGCAGCTAAAAATATTCAGAGATTTGCTTTAACAACAGAGGGAATGGAGATTAATGGAGCTGATTTAATCAGCACTCCTTAGTTTCTAATTCTCTGTGTTACTGCTTTGACCCATGCTAAGCCTCAGCTTTGTTCTTACGGGTATTAAGGAACTGTTCTGGAAATACATTCAGAGGCCCAAAAGTTCACCTTTGACAGGGGATTGGACCAATACTACGACTTCAGTTTTCTTCACCTTAAACCTACAAATTTTATTTATCTCATGCAACACAACTAGGTCACCATGGACAAATATTTGTCCTCTTCTCCCCCTGCTTCTCCAGCCCCTAATTTTACAATATGCTTAACAGGTAAAAGAGTTTCTGATTTTTTTCCTGAGTTTCTGGGTCTTTTTCATTATAAACACCTCAAAAGTAGTTAAGAGGATGAAGAACTTGGGATTCTGACTTTGAAAAACATTCTATAGTATTTTTTTAACAGCTCTGTAATGACATTTCTTAAAAGAACAAACCCTTTTGGACATGTCAAACTTAAAAATTTTTAAGACTTTGTCTGGCATTTTGAACAAGCTTAATCCAATATTAAAGAGTTGAGGTTTAGAGCTGGTATTTGAAATGTTTGTAAAGACTAGTTTTTATTTTTTGTAAAATAAATTTTTTTAAACCAGGTTTTGTTTTGGATTTTCCATCAAGCACTAGAATTTCCACAGTTGAGGCTTTGGAATCTGAATTTGGGAGATACATGGCTTAAGATGCTGAAGTTTATTTCCTTTACTATTTATGATGTGCTCCTGGGGTAGCTCTTAGTGAAATGTCTTTTGAGCTTATTGTACAGTAGCTGAGGAAAGCTGAGCTGAAGATCTCTGGCAGAGTTGTGTTCCCTTCCTGCTGCTCTCTCAGCACAGCTCAGTCTGGTGCAGTATTCCTGCACTGCAGAGCGGCCACTTAAAGGGACGAAGTTGGGTGTGAAGTTTTCTGCTCCATCTAAACTCCAGTGGCTCCTGCTCTTAAGTGCAGGAAGGCAGTTTGGTTAAGCACTGGCTCCCCCACCTGGTTTTCAGGTGCTTTGTACAGAACAAATTCAAATGGGTGGCAATACTGCCTCTGTAGATGTGTTTAATCAGTGATCTTGTTTCAGTCTAACCCCTGGCTTTCACCTGCTTCTCTTGAAGTTATTCTGAAGCTTTACTCAGCTTGAAGGAGGAAAGCTGTCAGGATTTAACTTTGCATTTTGACTGGAAGAATCTGGAACAGCTTTTGATCTAAAAATTCATCACTCCTCCATTTAATTCTTAAACAATAATCTTTACTGTACTTGAAACTTTCTAAATTCATCATGCACACTTTCCCCCATCAACTTTTTTTGCTGCATTTAAAACCTTGCTTCTAAAAATGACTAAGACAGATGCTGTGTTCACTAAGGCTTATGCACCCTTGTGCTCTTCATAGAAGTTACTTTTTCTAACAAGACAGACAAAGCCTTTAAGCTGTAAGACTGGTCAAAATACTGCATGTTAAAGATTGCAAAATCCAGGACTGATTTTGGCACTTTCTAGAATAGCACCAGTCTAGAGAATGCTATTCTTATTTCTATACATCAAATTAAATACCAGTTCACGGTGGTAGAAGACTTTATTTAAAGGAGAGAAAATAAACTCGCAATTTTAGGAACAATACTGGCCTAAGGGTCAGTTTGCTTACAGAAACCATTGATTTTCCTGAGGGCAGCTTCTCTTCCTCCTCTGCTGAAAGACTACACAGCTGCTCAAAACTTTCTCTTGCATATAAATAGCAAGAGCTTTCAAAAGCATAGTGTCCAACAAATAAAAAAACTATACAAAAATCAGTTATAACAGGTCACTACTGCTTTTCAGTTTTCTAACAGTCTCCTTATTTAAGCATCAGTGGATGAGCACAAGTGGATGTGTATAAACCTGACATTTTGTATCAGTAACAGCCACAGCCATCAAAAGAAGCCTTCACTTGAAGAAAGAGCAGCCTTAGTGTTCAGTAGCTGGAGGCAGCTCAAGGGAGACAGTTTGGTCTCCACATGTCATGTCAAGAAGCTCCTGCCAGCCTTTTTGTAAACTCCAGCTCCACCGTGTTTCCTAAGGAGAGCCAGAGCCTCTTTCTGCAGCTCAGGAGGACACTGGGATCCCAGGTGAAGGAGGACCAGGCAGCATTCCAGCACGTCAGGGAATGGGAAGACCTGCAAAAAAAGGACCACGAGGTGATGTCTACAGTTTATATTACAATTGTTCAACATAATCAGGCAGCTCTCTAAAGACACTGCTTTGTAACATTCTCAGAACAGCCAGTCAGGAGTCAGATGCATTTTCTCTTCACATTTTTCCAGGTTTGCCCACTCTTGCCCAATCACTATGGTTACATGTTTTTGAATGTGTTATGTATACTGTCCACAGCTCCTAATCTATAAAGGCCATTTTATAGTTTAAATTTTTGATTTCATTGTTTATAAATTTTTTTCATAGATAAGTAGCACGGGATTATTCTTAAAATGCATGGGATGATCCATACGGGAAATCTCACTGAGTTCCCCCCCACAGTAGCTTTAGCTTTACTTTCCAATTGTATGGGGAAAATAATAATTGAAAGAAAAACACCACCCTGCTGCCATGTGTCAGTTCTCTCTCAAAACTGCCACAGGATCACAAGGAATGGCGCTGTTCCTTTCTGTACGAAAGGGATTCTGTGATAAGGCTGGCCTTACAGAATGACTTCTTTCAGAACTGCAACGGCTCTTCTGAAAACTTACCTTTAAATTGTCTGGGAATTCAGCTAATTTCTGCTTTGCTTTCAGAAGCTGCTTTGTGAGCTCAGGGAGTGTAACTGGTTGCTTTGCTTCATCTTTGCTGTCAAGAGAAGAGTAGGTGTTGTGAGTAACTCTTGTTAGGTGACTCTGTAACCTCCCTGATGGACAAGGAGCACAGGAGAGAACTGGCTGAGTGTTTTATGCTCTAGCTTGTTCTTGCCAAAGTCCCAAACCAACGTTTAACAAAGAAAACTATTAGATCATGCTTAGCCTTTTCATTATCCTCCCTTTTTCAAGCTGCCCTGTTTATTCACTGTAACAACACCTCATGCATTACAAAACTATTTGGCTGCACTGAGCTTATGCATGTGGTGGTTCAGCCCAGGGGAAATGTAAGATTTCTGAACTGTATATTCAAGTGTTCCTGGGTGATGGGCTGGAGAGTAGAGGCAGTCTAGGCAAAAGAAGAAATTTCCTGCACAAACACACAAAAAAGCAACACTTTCCAACACTCATTCCTGTGCTGAGTCTTACCAATTCATGTGGCTGCTGTCAGAGTATGGTTTGTCTGATTCAGTCTCTGAATTCTGTTCCAGGTTGCTTCCCTGGGTGTTTCCATTTGTGTTTTCCTGGAGACTGTTCCTCTGCTGCTGATGCTGGCGGATCATTTCTGCTAAAGTCTCCTGGACCTCAGCTATGTCTCTCTGGGTGTTCTGCAAGGCAGCCATCTCTTCTGAAAGGAGCACCTGGCAACCCTTCAGTGTGGACTGTCTGTCTGCCACATCAACTGAATCAGTTCTTGAGTCACTCTGTGTCTCACAATTAGGAACTTCAGGTGTACTGCAGAGGTTTTCACCCATCTCAGCTGCAGTCTGAACCGTTTCCTCAGGGGTTGGGTGGTCACCTGGAACACAGCTCTTCTCAAGAGCTATCTGCTCACTGGGACCCAACACGGCCTTCTGCAGGCCAAACGAGTCTTTGGGTGGGTTCCACCACAGGTCATAGAGCAGTCTGTAAGCCACAAAGCCCTCCAGACTCCTGCAGGCATCCATGCTCTCAGAATTTGTGCTGTCCAGTTTGTCTCTCAGGTCATCACAGCCTAATAATGAGAAAAGGATTACAAATAGTTCATGGAACTTTCCAAGGACAATGAGCAGATCTGGTAAATGAACTAAGAAACCCTGGAAACCCAAATCAGGGATTTACTCAGATGCTGGCAGAGCAGTGCACAAACTGTGAAAGTAAAAACATCTCTGGCATCTTTGTGAAGACAATACTCTGTTCTAGCTGAAATGTTCTCACCAGCTACAGCTTATTTCCTTGGTCTCAAGCTGCAAAACACAAGAGTCACATAATCCCAAGCCACAAACTAAATGCACTGCATAACCTACAGAGAACAGAGGACAGGTTGGAGTATGTGTTGCTGTGAAATGAACACAGCATTCTAATGTCTCCTTCACAGAAGAGAATTCACTCAGTTTCCTACATCACTCACACCAGGTGACACAGCTGAGCTTCCTTCCACAGTCAGGAATTTTCACTGCCCAGTAGCCCTTGCACTAGCCAAATTCCACAAGTTTCCACAGATATGTCTATGTCTTGCTGCTTCCAAACATTATTTGGCCTAGGAACATTAATGGACACAGCTGTGCTGATAGGAAAGAGCCCTGTCAGTGCCAGAAGAGAACCAGGAGAGACTCACCCTCAGGAAGGATGATACTGCAAACCTCCTGCATCAGAGTGAAATTCCCAGCATCAAAACTGCGGGTCACAGCCCCAAGAATACTTTTCACTGCCTCATCCCACATCCCCAAGTGACAGCTCAGGGCTGCAAGAGCCAGGTCATGGGAGATATGGAAAAGCACCTAAAGGAAGCACCAGAGAGCACAGTTAGTAATTTTACTGCAAAGTGTGAGCTTATGACAACTGTGGAAGAGCCCAGAAGCACATGACTTGACACAAAGCAATTATAATGACAATGCAATTTACACAGTCTCCTTCATGCAGGAGGTAGAGCATTTCTACATCACCTGGAGCTTCAAAATCAGCCACTGTGCTTGCCTGTGTCTTAGTAAACAGATGAGAAGGGGGAGCAGTGACTCACTGTGGTCACAGAGAAGAGCTGCAGGAGCACCAGTCTATGGACAGACCTTGCAAACTAATTTGACAACAAGCAGCCCTTTGTCCCCTAACAGAATCACTGCTGAGACTACTCAGCTCTGTCAATCACTCCCATCCAGCACACCTCAGTGACAGCAGTGCTGATCCCAACACCCTTTGTCAGTTCTTACTCTGCACAGAAACAAACTGGTGGCTACACAAAGCTGTCCCAGCAGCTGATCATCTCTCCCCAGACTAAAAGCCCATCCTGCAGCAGGGTGCAGACATCAGCTCCCTGGGAATGGCTGCTGCAACACCACAGATTGGCTGGGTTTACTGCCCATCCCCAAGTAAGGATTTGTGCCTGCACAGACCAAAATCCATTTACCTGCTTTGGGTGTGTGTTGCTGGTTGAAGGAGGATGCTCAATCCTGCAAAGCTGCTCCTTTGCACAGGTGGCTTTTCCAGTGGTGTCCATGCCCAGCACATTCTGCCACACTTGTGTCACCATGTCAAAAAATGGGGCCTCTCTGTTCAGCTCCCAGCTGTGGTAACAGGGGGGCACGGGGCTCTTCCGCTCACAGGGATTCCTCTCACTGAGGCAGCGGCAGAGCAGCTCGTTCAGGCAGAAAACCAGTCTCTGTCCCTTTAACAAGGAGGGGAAAAAAGCACTGAGCTGTTGCAACCATAAAAACAATCCCTTGCTGACTACAGCAGGTAGAGTGACTTCAGAACATCATGCCTGGTAGCAGCTTCTTGGTGACAGAGTCTAAGGGAAGTCAGAAGGAAACCTCAGAGCAAGCCAAGGTTGCTCTGCTTCTCAGTCCACAAAAACATTTCAAATGTAAACCTCCAGCAGCTGGACTTACAGTTGGCTCATTTGTTCCTTTAATGTAAACAGCAAATACTTCACTTCTTTCTTTTCATGATCAGTATTACATTTAAAAGAATCCCACTTTTCTCTACAACCTCCCATATAACAACAAGCACAGAGTCTACACCCCCCCCACCAGGACCATTCCATAGGGTCATTCCAATATACTCCTAGAAAAATACTCTGAGGCAAAACCAGCCCAAAGGACCAACTGTGGACTATTCACAAATAGGAAGTGGTGCCAAGTTATGTCGATCTGGAGAGAGACAACATTGAAGAAGGTGGAAAGGAAGGGACCAGACTCACAAATAAAGTTTTATGCTGCTGAAGGACTTCCTGAGCTCCCACCCAGTTCCTGGATAACAGCAGGTCTTGGGCACATCTCAAAGACAAAGTTGCTGACAACTCCTCCTCCCCAGATATCAGAGCAAGCTCAGCAGCAGTTTTAAGAGATGCCACATCCCCCTTTTTTGACAACACTTTAACTGCATCATAGGGTGAGGAAGCTCCCAAATAACTGAAAAAGATAAGAGCAAAACAAGCTGATTGGTACTAAAATAGTTTTTAAGTTGTATTGCAACACAGTAGCACAAATATACAAATGATTTTCCACAGGTTCTCAGAGCTCTCATCACTTTTTCTTATCAAAGTTTACTATGGACATATGGTGAACAATTGATGCAAAGCCACAAAAGGGAAGTCACACAGCTTTAAAGTCAGGACTGAAATCCCTGATGGTCTGCATGCTACACATGGCTTGGATGAGCAATAAAACTTAACAGATTCAGGAGATAAAGGTTATGTGCAGCTGTTTGTCCCTACTGCATTTCTCTGGGTTTCATTCTAATCCTTTCACAAGTCTGATACCCACAAAAATGCCAGAACTGAAATCAGCATCAAGCAGAGGACACTACTGCAGCCAAAATATTTCAAGGGGTATTAGTAATTTTGGTAGTCACAGAGTTAAAACACTCCAGCTGGAGCAGGATAACCCAATGACCAGGATATTAGCTAAGGCTTCAAGAAGCTCAAGATGAACTGCTGCACTGCATGTTCCCAGTGGAAAGGTTGGAAATCTTACACAGCCTTTCTGTAGACAACCTAATCTTAGCCTTGCTAGACTAGTTTTCAAAAACTTCCAGCAATGCCTGTGGAAAGAGATGGCTCTACTGTAAATGGCATTTGGACTTTATGTTCTGAACTGCTCTCTGGAGCTTCTCTTCCCACCTACATCAGAGGAAATTGAGTGACATCAAGCTCAGAAAGCACCTCAGACAACCAACGACCAGACTAGTTAACAGATTTCAACTGATACAAAACCAAGAACCTTCTTTGTTTGAGGCATGGAACCAATTCTGCCTTCTCCCCAGTAGCACTCACCATTTGGCAGCCATGGAATAATGACCATCTTTCTCCAGCAGAGCTGCCCAGCTGGTGTAGAGCTCCTTCAGAACTGGATCTTCTGGTCTCAGCCTGGCCTTAGCCATTACAATTGCTTCCCTAATGCACACAAGGGAAACCAGACAGAAAAGTTAATCTGTGTGCAAGGAGTAAACCAAAATGCTCAATCTACCCCACAAAAAAAAAACCAAGATAAAGTGCTAAACATAAATATACAGCAACCTGTAAAAGTTGTTCACTTTCAGGAGCTCGATAGCCTCATAGACTTTATGGATGGACAGGAGATGGGAGGCAGCCTTCACATATTGCTCCTGAAAACACAGCTGCTTGGCAAAGGCTTCCACTGTCCAAACCCAGGCCTGGTATCCAACTGCAAAAGAAAAGACAACACCATTGGAGGCAGTTTTATGACTGGAAGAATTCCTGGGTGATACAATCACTGGTTTCTTCACTATGCACCTCTCTGCCCCAGGTCAGTTTCTATTTCTTAACCACCCTAACACAAGTCAGTGAAGCAGGGCAAAACTAAGGCTTCAACATGCCTGTGGGACTTCTCTGCCAGTAAAGTAACTTTCAAAGCATATTTAAACCAGCAGCAAGCTGTAAGGACTGCAAGTCATATCACAAAGGACCAATTCCTGAGTTTCTGTCCAGAACCACCAGAATGAGGGGACCCTTGGCAGCCAATCCCACCAGTTCACGTGGTGCTAGAGCAAACATACCCATGGGTGACATGGCTACGAGCTGGTCTGTGAGCTGCCCCCTCTCAGCAGCTGCCTGGAGGACACCCTTCATGTCTCCTTTCCACAGCATGAGCTGCTGGAAGAGCTCTGCATGCCCATTCTCCAAGTGGTGCTTTCCTGTTGGAAGCAAACACACTTCCCATCAGCAGGAGTGCAACAGAATCGTTTGTCACAGTAAAATAGCTTGGCAGAAGGGAAATCATTCAAGCTTAAGATAAGGCAGGTTTGCATCTGAAAGGTGTAAAAACCATCTGGGAAAAGGATATATATTCTTCTCACACAGAGCTTCATTCTTAATCCTAGACTGTAATCCACAGTAAAGAAAACTCAAGCATTTTCCCCAATTTGTTTTCTACTTGAATATAACAGTTACAGGGGGCATATTCTTTATGCCACTTACCTTCCATATCAATCATCTTGTGCAGAGAATCCCTGTCTGTGAACAGCCCCAAGTGGATGCAATCCTTGAGGTCAGGGGATGCATCTTCATTATTATCTAAAGCAGGTAAGAAGAATGAATATTTAGGATTTAACACAAAGCTGGGAACAGCAATGTGCCAAGTCACTGTACCACTCAAGTGCTGGCAAATAATTTTGTCTTCTACTTCCTTTCCTGTACAGCAGATTTAATAATTTGCTGGTCAACACTCAGATCTAAGTTTGATATCACACCAAGTCACACTCTTTGATAAAGGTGAGGATTTAAAAAAATGTGCTGTGGTTGAAGTCAAGTCGCTGGACACTTGATTTTGAGAGCACCTACCCTCTAAGTATTTTAAATTTTATACTGGTACCTTTAGTTTTCAGGCATGCAGCCAGCCTCAAGCAGTCCTGATGCAATTCTTCTTTTGATCTGTGATCCATTAATGTGCTGAAGGGCAGAATAGAACGAGGCTTCCTCTTCTTCAGAGAGGCATCAGGAGCTGAAAAATCAGACACATTTTAGTCACTGCAGCTGCAGTTACAGCAGAACGCCTCCATTTATTTCAAAAGCACCCTTTTCTTTCTCTGGCATTATTTTGGTGTCACATTAGGAAGGGAAGCTGCAGCCAAACAAGTCTAGAATGGGGAACTCTGCCTTCATACAGGACTGTAAAAATCCCTGAAAGATACTAACTTGGTTTCTCTTTAGGTGGATCCTTTTTCACAGGAGCAGCTTTCTGGGTCACAGAAGGCTTTGGCAAGCTGAATGAAGAATAATCACATGCAGATGAAGATGTATCCCTGGACACTGTGATTTAAGAAAAGGAAAAGCAATGAATGGAAATTCACACAGAATAATTCACATATTCACATTCTGTTACATTAATTTTGAAATAGACAGAAACCAAGCTTTGCTTTGCCACAGAATTTAACAGCTTTTTAGGGAAAGGAAATATCAAGAAAACAGAGAACTGTCAGAAGACTAAATTAGGTGTCAAGAGACACCAATGAAAATCCACCAGCACTATAAGATTTATCAATGCTGATCAAAAATGACATTGTTTCAAGCCAAACACAGTAACTCTGTCCACGAGGCCAGAATCTTGTTATCTAAAGACAGTTAAGTCCCAGACTAGTTTAGAAAATGATAAAAGGCATTCTAGAGCCTTTTTCCTTCAAGTGGACAATTTCAATAAAACCAAACAATTAGAAAATCTGCATGAAAATGAAACTTGGTGATGCTCTGAGGGCTGAACAGTCCCGGAAACATTGAAGTAAGATGGATTTGATTATTACCAGTCACAGGGACTTTATCAGCCAACTCTGCCTCTTGAGCTTCTTTTTCTCCTTCATGGTCTGATACTCCATTTTCCTCCAGCAGCATTTCCTTCATGCTCTCATCTCCATTCATGGCATCATTTGCATCCTGCTTGCCTGGACTCTTGCCTACAGGCTTTTTCTTCTTTTTGGCTTTGACTTTTGGCTGTATACTTCTTTTCTTCTCTAATTCTATACTCTTTTTGCCTAGGTGCAAAATTTAGTGTATTAACTGCCTGTATCTCAGGATCAACATTTAGTTTCCAAATAAGATCACTCAATTTAAACCTAAACACACTTTATTCCTGAAGAGGAAGAGGCAGATTTGGAATTCAGCACAAGAATTTGCAACATTTCAACACGGCACCTCCCCAATTCTCAGCTCCAGCATCACTTCAGGGAAGATGTTCTGTTTGAATACACTCACCCTGAGGAGGCCGTGTGTGCTCCTGCTTGGAGATGTGCCATTTGTGAACAGAGAAATCATCTGCTCCTGTATAAACACAGTCAGGCTCCACTGGTGACCACTGCACACTCAGCAGGCGGCCCTGGTGCCCTCGGTAGTTGCAGAGTGGCTCTTCCTTCATCACATCCCACACCTGGGCAACAAGAAAGAAATGCAATTACTCAAAGTCACTTCTGCACCAAAGCCACTCTGCATTTTCTCATGATTTGCACAGGTAGGAACTTCTCTTTTGGGATTTTGCAGAGGTATTTCAAACACCAATATGCACACAGAGAAAATGCAGGGCTTCCTTTGTTTGCACTGACACAGCTGCACAATATCTTTCTTTTCTAAGGATCCAAAAATGCTAATATGAAAACCTTAATGACTGGACTTACAAATCAATCCACAAATCCCAACGTAATCTGCATATCAGGCATCCAGAACCAGCAGATGGTTAGCAAAGGTAAACTTGCAGTATTTCAATAGTTTATCTCACAAAACCAAGTTTTGCTCTTCGATCAGCTGTGGAATGGATGATTTGAAATACAATTCTGAGGTGCTTTGGACAATACCTGTGCAGTGCCATCATAGCAAGCAGACACCAATCTTCCCTCGTGGTGGGGACTCCAAGAAAGACTTGTGATTTTAGCTGTGTGCCCAGCCAGAGTTCGAAAAGGCTCTGTTATTGTCACAGGATTTTCTGAAGAGTTCTCTGAAAGAAAAAAGAAAAATTATTAAGGATGGCCAGAAAGTACAAAACAGAGAGAAACAAAAAAAAAAAAGATGCCAAGATTTGGAATATAATCTGCAAACTGTTACCTACAACACTCTTCAGATTATGCACATAAATGGTGGCATTGATGGAGCCTGAAGCTATCAAGTAACTCAGCTCTGGCTGGGTCCCGTGCTCATGGTGCCAACGAATGGCATTGATCAGTTTGTGATGCTGCTGGATAGTGCAGAGCAACTTCAAATTTGGTGCCTGAAATATTTCAATTGAGCTGAAATGTAAGAAGAACAGTGTAAGAATTTCAGTAGTTGGTGAAAATGGGAACTTTTTTGTTATGTTGCAAGAGCAGAATTGCAGCACATGAATTAAGAGTAACTGAGCTTGTGCTTTCTGGAGTCAACTCAAACCTCGCTTTCACTGATCAGCAAAAGTGCATTTCTACCATGAGTGGATCCTTGAAACAGAATTTAATGTGATAATGAGGATCCTCCATGCCAAGAGCAGCTACAACAAATAACAGGGAATTCTATATTATCATGATTCAAATACATCAGCACAGAAAGAATAGAGACAAACCAGGGCAACAAAAAGTACTTCTGCTTCACCACAGTGACTGAAGTCAAGATCAGCAGACACCACCTTAACCCACAAGTGGGACATACCCATCCTCATTGCCAAGAGCCAGGAGTTTGCCATCTGGTTTCCAGCTGACCTCTGTCCGTGCAGGCAGCTTGTGCTGCAGAAAGAAAACACAATTATTGCCAAAACCTCCTAAATCTCTCTCACTTACAATCAACAGAGCAAAGCTGGCAAATGGACAGAGCTGCAGTCTGCAAAATGAAGAATCATAACAGTATCCATTGCTTTTGTAGCAGTGTAGTAGACATAAATCTGAGCAAGTAAGACTGAAATTGCTGATGCAAGAACCAATGATTGGTTTTTATGTTGTTTAGTTCTGAGAAATATTTTGAAGTTTTGTCTGGATTCCAGAAGGACATTGATGTTTCATATCCTTACACTCCTTGGAAAGCACCAGACATTGCAGGCAAATTCTTTCACACTTCAAAAGAAACCAAAGTTTACTTTTAATTATCCCTATTCATTTGAATTCAGACAAAAACTACTTACAGTTTTCTACTCAGATGCCTAAATATGATAATTTCAATGCCTCTGACATTACTCTCTTAACACCCAGAGAGTCTCAACTCAAGGAAGAAGCCAAAACCCAGCTGATACAAATCAATACCCCTGCACTGACTTCAGCTGACTTGAAAGAACTGAAGATCCAGCCCCTTTCACTTGTTTTATACTTTCAACTAAGAAATGACTGATCACACTTGAGAAGATACTCAGTGATCACCAGCCACTCTGCACTGGCTGCAGTATAAATGGCAACAGCCTTCTGCAAAATCATGATTGTTTTTAATGAAAAACTTGTTTTGCCACCCACAGTTTTAAACCCAAACTCCATCCCCCATTTACCTTTCCCAAGTAAATCACAGAGTAAAAAAATTAAGCAACTGATGCCAGAAAAAGATGTGCCATGTTGACACCAGGAGAAAAAAAACACCAACCACCTTCTTCAGACACAAATATATAAACTCTTTAAATAGTTTTGAGTCAGTGTCACTGAAATTCATCCCTGGAGACTGAGGGGTTCAAGTTTTTTGTTACAGATACATCAAAAAGGCAAAATCAGAAGCTTACAACTACAAGCATGGTTACTATGGATCCATAAAACCCCTCAAATTCATACTCACTTTGATTGAATTGGTGTCTCTGATGACTTTGTTGATGTCATTTGCTTCTCCATTAAGCTTCCAGGGATTGTGCTGAAAAACAATTCCTTCTCCAGCACAACTATATAAAGTTACAGAGGGCTGTTCACTTTCTTCTCCTATGCAACAGAAAAAGAGCTAATAACACTCTGTTCTTCATCACTCTTCACAGAACTAATCTCTCCCACTATAAATCAAAGCATTATTTCAAAAAGCAATATACATCCTTCAATTGCCTGTGGTCCAGCAGCTGGAAATTCTCACAGTTTAAAAAGGAGCTCTCATTCCTACCAACAGATCCCTCATAGCACAGTCACTGCAAACAGTAAAATTCACTTTAAATTTTGGTCCCTAAAAGAGAAAAATCCAAGTTGTGTAAGCAGGACTAAAGCTCAAATGGCAGAAGCTCTGGAACCTGTATTTGATTTGATGCAATTGCTGCAGGAAGCCTGTGAGCCTGGAACACCCTGAAGCAAGCCCAGAGGTGTTGCACTACTCAAACCTATTTGCTGAAGGTACCAGAATTCACAAACTACCAGAGTTTGTAGCCTTGTAAAACTGTTAAAATTCCTCAAACAGAACACATTCTTAGCTGCTCCACAGGATTGCCACCAAGTAAATGGGGCTCCTTCTTCTAAGAAGGGAGGAATAGCAGCTTCCTGGCATCTGTGTGCTCTGCATGGACATTCTGCTTTGTCACAAGGTGCTGGAAGACTCACCAGAAATCAGAGGAGGAGTTGGAGGACCCCAGGCTAATGTGTACACTGTCTTCTTGTGGTAAGTGCTGGAGATCTGAGGTGGCTTGTTCTTAGCACTGGCCAGGGAGATAAGGAAGAAGGGGAGTCAGATTTCAGCAAATGGAAATGAAAAGAAGATAAAATCAAAGCAACATATTTGAGAGACCAGGTGCTCCAACATTCTAAAGCCATGGCTCAACCAAGCTTTCTTTAACATCTGTAGGACACTACTAAAATTATAACATAATTGTCCTGGTGACCTTCCCCTCCCTGCTGCTCCTCCTTCCCTGAAAATGGGTCTTTCTGGGTAAAGTCTTCCTGAAGTGATGTCCTCCCACAGGTGATCTCTGTTCATGGCATTTTAAGTTTACCTTAAAGCAAGTACACCTTAGAACCTCATAGACATAATGCAAATTAAAAATGTACTGAAGATCCACCTGTTTGACTAATTTGAATTTAATCTCACTCATTTAACAGCAAAGATATCCCTCAGGAAAGACTACACCAGCCCTGAGTGGTAACACACCAGCAGGATCTGACACTAATGAATTTGAAAGCAGCTTTTTCACCTGCTGGACAAGGTGTCAAATATGCCAACTTTTCCATCATCTGTTCCAAAAGCCAAGGAGCCTTCCTTAGTTGGATGCCAGGATAACTGCAAGAAAAATATAAAGAGACACAAAAGGACCTAAGTTGCAAACACTTTATTGCTAAATAATAAACAAAAGGAAAATGCTGAAACTGATGAGCAAGGACCTTATACCCAGCCTTCCAACCACAGCCATTTGATTTGATCACTCTGCTCTGAGTATCAAAGGCTTTCCCCCTTCCAGTTATGATGGGATAAGATGCAAGGGACTGAAATCATTAAAATCCTATTTGATAGCTACATTACAAAACAGAAATAGCTGCCAGCTATTTTACCAGGCAGTAGCTTTTGACCCACCTGTGGTTAAACCCCAGCTGAAGACACCTATGTTGGTTGTATTGGCTTTTTGTACCTGTCAAACTTCCTAGCAGAGCAAGGGCAACCATGGTTGAAGCAAAGTGAAAAAGTAACAAAACAGCCAGCTGGACTTCAGCTTATTTCCACTAGATGTAAATGCAAGCTTCTAGGATGGTAAATAGGTCTAAAAACTTCTTGCCAGATTCTAAAATGTATTGTACACAGAAAGAATTGAGTATAAAATGAACAACATGGCTTTATCTCATCTTAGTTGGGACAAACCTTCAGAGTGAAAAACATACTTAAAAAAAATGGAGTGAAAAGGATAAAAGGGGGGAAAAAAAAGGAATCCAAAGCACACTTACTGCTGTAACCTTGGACTTTATGCTTTGCCAGAAGGTTTTAACATCATAAACATTGTTGATGGATAAAGTATTCCAGACTCGGATCATGCTGTCCCCGACCCCGATGGCAAGGCAGCCCGTGTCCACGGGGGAGAAGGCAAGGCTGTAGACAAACCCTCCAAGGGAGGGCATGGTCCAGCTGCAATCCAGAGTGGACAGATCCCAACATTTCACCTGAAGAATATTTGAGGAACAAGGAAGGGTTAAATACAGAGTGATTGACAGGACAAGGAGAAACAAAGCAGAAGTGAAATGAAGAATCAAAGGCTTGGCAGGATGTGATGTGCACCCACGGAGCCCATGTCACAGACAGGGCTGCAGCAGCTGCAAGACTGGAATAGACACAATGAATTTATTTTACTAAGTTTCTCTTCCTGTTTCAAAACAGGAGACACTGCTGCCTATAAAAGACCAAAGATCAAAAAAAAAAAAAAAAAACAAAAAACTATAAAAAATAGATGCATTAGTTTCTGCAATTAAAATATTTTAAGAAGGAAAACCAGGTCTTTTAAAAGTGAAACATAGAGGAAAAGAAGTGGAAAACCCCTTTTATTAAATGTTTACTATCCAAGTCTAGAATGTCATAAGCAATCACTCCACCATGGTAAGAGATTGAGCTTATAAATGAACAGAAACATACACAACCTGTGCTCAGAACAAATGGTACGAAGTGATGTCAAAAAATGCTAAAATAAACCCACTTCTAGAGAAAACAGAAAACTGTGACCCTAAAAAGTCTCACTCAAACTGCATTGTAGAGGCATTCCTATGCTAATTTTTAAATGGTTCTTACATCTCTGTCCATTGAAATGGAAAAAAGGAGCTCTCTGTCTTGGTGCTTCACAGAGCTGAGATTGAACACAATTCGGGAGTGGTTTTGTCCTTCTGAAGATCCCAGAAGAGTCCATTTCCGTTTGCCAGGCTGGGTCAAATTCCAAAAGAGCAGTTCTCCTCTGCAAAATTGAAATGTATTTAAATTTTTCACTTCAGAAGAACAACACAGGCCCTATACAGACTAAATGACAAATATACTGCTAGTATACAGGAGTAACAGAGTTCTGCAGACATCTGTAAAAAGCCCCACACCCAAACTCCACCTGAAAACTGCCAATTTTCCCCAGTAGATGGGCAAAACCACAATTAGTGCTATTAGCAGTCAATGCTCAGACTGTTGGACAAACAGTAACTTTCTCAAAGTTGGCCTGTTTTCTCCTGGCCTGTTTTCTCCTGTAACACTGGAAAAGAAGAAGAAGGGGGCTGTCTTTTCTACTCAGCACTTCCTTCAGCAGGAACAAATGAGTCTGCAGCTGCTGCCGGGTGTCCCACTTACCCAAAGGCACTGGACAGGATGTCTGTAGGGTGGCCAGCAGGCCAGTGCACTGTCAGCCAGATGCGCTCCTTGACCGCCGGGTCCACGGCCCCACCTCGCCTCTTGGTGGGTGGCAGCTTCAGAGTCATCACACCTGCAGGACCAGGAGGCATCACTGCACCTCACACCCAAATTCTCAGTGTCTTAGGTTGGAAATGCAAGAATTGTGCACTCATACATCAAATGTGCATCAAATGCACTCATGTGGCTGAGTGTGTATTCTATTGCCATCTGTTAAAGGTGGGGCAGTTATCCTCTGTTAACTGGGCAGTTTTCTTTATCTCTTCCAAAACCAATCCTCCCTCTGGAAAATATCTTCTGTAGGCAGTGAGTGTCCCTGCAGGGCTGATAAAATTCCATCATCCCATTGGGAGGAGCTCTGCCCAGGGGGAGGAGCCAAGCATTCCTACCTGGATACAATCTGAGGTTTGGAACACCACAGCCTGCCTTTCCCACTGCATTCCCAGAAGAAGACCAGGCCCATCTCCACCACCCCTGGACCTTCAGAACAAAACTCCACCCTTCTACAGGATCCCTGCTCCAACAAAACCACAGCTGTCACTGCAGGAGGCTGCAGCCACCATGGAATGGGACTGTGCCACCACCCTGACCCACAGGGTGTCAGGTCATGTTCTGACCCTGTCAGTGTTGTTTGGTATTACTGCATTTTTTTTTTCCTAATAAAGAGCTGTTATTCCTACTCCCATATTTTTCCCTGAGAGCCCCTTAATTTCAAAACTGTAACAATTCAGAGGGAGGAGCTTTGCATTTTCTGTTTCAAGGGAGTCTCCTGCCTTCCTTAGAGGACACTTGTCTTTTCAAACCTAGACAAACAGATAGAGCAGTCCTGTGAATCTGCAGCTTTAATTACATTCCCCCTGCTTTCAGCACACAAAGGCAATTTGCAGTTCAGGAGTTATTCCACACCTTGTTATTGTTTATTTCTTACTTACTCCTGCCTCTGGTAGAGCTCCATATTCGTATGGTTTGATCCTTGCTTCCAGAGGCCAGGTAACAACCTTTCCTTGTGGCTGTGTCCTGTGTCAGCTCCCCATTTGGAACCTTGCCTTCTTCTGAAGGAGCTGCTGAACACCATTGAAGTCATGTCATAATGCTTTAAAAAATCAAAGCTTCATAAAAATGAGCTGAAAATTATACTGATTTGTATCAGAACATATTTTATTGAACTCATCAGCTGCTTAGCTAATTACTAACCTTCTGTAAAAAATTCAGTCCTCTAGAAGGACATTTACAAGAACTAAAAATTACTCCACAAGTTATTAATCACTTTCACCTACCCTGGAGCTCATCCTGCCAAGCAGGTAACCTTTCCTCCCCAGGCACAGGGCACCAGGCCAGACAATGGATTTCATCCTCGTGGCCTCTCAGCCGGTGCACGACTTCTCTCTTCCTGCTGATATCAATTATCACCACCATGCCATCCTTGTAGCTGAAAGCAGAGATTAAAATTAATGAAGAGATTCTTGGATGCTTATGGAATAATATCCAAGGTGATTTACAGGCTCCTTCCAGGGTCACTATCACCCTATAACAGAGGAGCCAGGCTAGACTATTACACATTCACAGATTTCTTTGCCCTTGCAGGTTTATCAAATCTAAATGTTATTTCTAATTTGTTTTACTCCAAAACTAAAAGAACAACCACCAAGACCTCTTGAAGTTTACATTTCAACCATGTAGCAAAACCTCACAATTAAATTCTGGCAGAAGAAGAGTGGAAAACAAAACATTAAATAATGAGCATTTACCCAATGGCCACCAGGTTTTCATGATGAGGAGAACAGGTGAGGCAGAACACTGTCCTGGGCTCTGGGAAGAACTGCTGGCTGTCATTTCTGTTGTGCCAGTGACAAATAATGACACCTTTCTCATCACCAGTCACAATCAGATCTTTCACAAGAGGGGACCAGTGCAGTGCTGAGATGGCATTCTGAAGGAAGAGCATTGGAAAGGTTTAGAGCTGTTTTACTGACACCCAACACAGAGTAACAGGCAGGAAATCATCTGAGAGCAGTGCCCAGCAGCCCTGTGGCTTGTCCCTGAGTGCCTCTGTTCTTTCAGGCTTTAGAGCATAGATGGAGCTGCTGATGGGCACTCCTGACCCGCAGTAACTCTTTAAATACACATTTAGTCTGTCCTGCGGCCAAAGCAATTTGCTGAGATCATTGTAGGCGAGCTGGGTGAAGCAGCAGCTAATTACGGTGATGAACAGCGCTGCGGGCTGCGAACAAAGAGCGCCGGGAGCGCCACACGGGATTAACCAAACCACACCGGCCTTGAAAGCTCACTTTTGGGCAAAGCAGCCTCGCCTGCCTTGTGGGCGAGCCCCAAAACACCCACGAGTGCCTCTGTCCCGTGTCCCGTGTCCCCACCTGGTGCAGGCTGTACTCCAGCACCGGCGACAGGGTCCCGCTGTCCCAGATCCGGACGCTCCCGTCGTCCGAGCTGCTGGCGCAGAGCCCGCCGTGCCCGGGGCAGTGGCAGAAGGCGAACGCGGAGATCCTGTCCGTGTGCCCGATGAGCTCCCCTGTCGCGACAGCGAGCGACCGTCACGGCCGCCCGGAGCCTGCCGAGCCCCGCATCCCCCGTGCCCACCCTGGGCTCCCGGCGCGCGGAGGCCCCGCAGCCCCGGCACGGCGGGGGAAAACAGGGAAGATTGTGCCGGTACCGTCCCCCAGCCCCCTGAACAGGGAAGATTGTGTCGGTACGGTCCCCCAGCCCCCTGCACAGGGAAGGCTGTGCCGGTACCGCCCCGCAGCCCCTGCACGGCGCGGCGGACACTGAAGGTTGTGACGGTACCGTAAAACGTGGGCGCAGAGGCAGCGACATCCAGCAGGCAGACGCGGTGCCTCGCCGCGAAGCCGAAGAGGCGGCCGTCGCTGCTCGCATCGCTGCAGCGGCTGCTGTACCAGTTGGGGGAGGCGGGCAGCGCCCGCACCCCCGTCCCCATCCCGGTCCCCGTCGCCGCCATCGCCCCGGGTCCCCCCGCGCCACCCCACGTGCTTCGGGCGTTGCCGCCGAGCGCCGCGCACGCCGCCGTAAACTGTCGCAAACCGCGCCCCTGCTCGTGCGCCTGCCCGGGGCGCTGCCGCAAAGCGCGGTCGGGAAGATGGCGGCGCGCTGGGCGCTGAGCGCGGGTGAGGCTGAGGGGATGCGGCGCTGGTTTGGGAGGGTCTCGCTGGAGAGGAGGACGCCGGGTTGATCGGAGGGATGGAGCAGCTCTCGTGTGAGGGAAGGCTGGGAGAATTTGGGTTGTTCAGCCTGGAGAAGAGAGGCTTCGAGGTGACCAAGTTGTATCCGTTCAGTATCTGAAGGGAGCGTCCAGGAGTGATGGAGCGAGGGTGTTTGGAGTGACAGGATGTGGGCGATGGCTTCAAACTGGCAGCGAATAGGTTTAGGTTAGATGTTATGAAAAAATTCTTCCCTGTGAGGGTGGTGAGGCCCTGGCACGGGTTGCCCAGAGAAGCTGTGGCTGCCCCATCCCTGGAAGTGTCCAAGGCCAGGCTGGATGGGACTGGGCACAGCCTGGGACAGTGGAAGGTGGCCTGGCAAGGGGTGGGGCTGGATGGTATTAAAGGTCCCTTCTAACCCAAACCGTGCTGTGATTTTACCATTCTCTTCATGCCTCCCTCACTTTCCCTCCCTTCAGGCGCTGCCTGGGCACGGGGTGTCCTCAGCTGGGCACGGCCAGAGAGGTGAGTGGCTCTGTCACCCCTGCCCTGGGCAGTGGGACAGGCATTGCCCTGCTTGGGCACCTGGGGCTGGGCTCTGTGTTCCCCTGGCTTGGCCATCTCACCCAGCCCTGGAGCTGTGGGAGCGTGTCACTCTCTGTCCCTGTGGTGTCTTTCTGTGTATTCAGAGCTTGTGCCATGATGCAGGTGTCTCTCTCCTCACTTCTTTCTGTTGGACATCCATGTTTTCTCTGACAGTCAGAGTAGTGTGGTATCTGTGCTGTCCCCAGTCACTGCTTTCCTTACTTGCTGAAGTCTCCCCTCATTCTGGAGGAATCCCATAGCTGTGCTGTAGGAGCACTGCAACTGCCAGCTGTGTCCCTGCAAATACCTGCACAAATACTCCATGACATTGAAATATGTGTGTTATGCTAATCTCTGCTCACATATTGTTGTGAGCAGTGGTGTACAATGCCCTTTTGGCATGCTCTGTTTCCCTGTTGTCTTTGAGATGCTTTGCACAGGTTAGCCACACACACAAAGACATTCAAAGCTCAGGAAAACTCAGAGTATTTGGTCTTGAACTCATCTGTTTCTTGTAGGCACCAGTGGCTGCTGCTTTATCCAGGCAGCAGGGGGCAAAATGTAGCTTGGTTTTTCAGAATCTGAGCTGAGCAAACTGCCTGAAAATTAATTTTATTGCTATCTGCTGTCTGGTTTTTGGATTGACTTGATTGTGTTTTGGAAGTAGTTTAGAATACCTCTCTCCTCAAATTTCACAATGTTTATAAATGTTTATAAAACTCTAATGCTCTGAGATACTCAGCCCCTTGAAAAACTAGAAAATTTCACTGCTAAATGTGTTGCTGGTAAGAGTTAAGTATGGAAAGTACCTTGGGAAAGGTGCAGATGGTTTGTGTGAGTCCTGAACCCCAGGAGAGCATCAGAACAGAGGTGGCTGTGACTTTGTGTGACAGTCTGAGGACACTTCATGTGGAATCCCATGCCAACATTCATGGTTTGCTTTAGGAAGCTTGAGTCCTGCTGAATTATAAAACCCTTTCAGCATAAACTACAAAGGATTCAATAGTTTGGGGTTTTTTTGAGTATACAAATGTGCTGGTTCTCTTTTTGACAGCAAGTTCACAATTTTCCAGATAAACTGGGCAGGGACAAAGAACTCTTGTGTTCAGCAGCTGAGACTGAGGTCTTGTCTTGCAGGTGGCTGGCATCTGGGAGCCTTTTTCCTCTGTCTTGCATCCACACCAGCACATCTCTGCAGAAAATTGGGAAGTGGGAGAAGAAGAACAGGATTGTTTACCCTCCCCAGCTGCCCAGAGAGCCTCGCAGACCAGCTGTAAGGATGCACCTGAGAATGTCCTCACCTGAGAATGTTTAGCAGTTTCTGAACAGATTGTCACTGTCTGCACAGGGTGACTGCACAAAGCACTAGTTTGAAAGTTTGTTTGCTCATTATTTAGGATTTTATTCAGTTTTTGGCTGTATTGTAGAAGTTGATATCACTTGGAATTCTTTCCATCTCTAAAGCCTCAAGTTACTGGGAGCTGCTCACCTACTCAGGGTGGGGTTCAAGCTGTAAGGGGCCCATCCTCTGTAGAAGTTTCTGGACTACAAGGAGGTAGAAATTGTGCTGTCAAGAACTGATATTCTGGAATTCCATTGTTATCATTTTTCTTCGTTAGGAATTGATGTGTTATGGCTTCTCTTAGACACGCTGCTCAGCAAAGTAAAAGTATTTCCATCTGAAAAGAAATGGGGTTTTTAGGCATGTATTTTGTGGGCCATGAGCATTTATTGATTGCTTTTGTGAACATTGTCGTCTAGGACATAGAAATCCCTGCTGTGGGCTGTGCTGGCTGGTGCAGTGTGTGTGAAAATGCAGCTATTGACAGACTTGTTTATTAAATCAGAGTTTTCCCTGTTTATCAAGAGTTCCATCTCTTTCAAATTTGTATTGATGTTAGATTCTACCAGCTGGTGCTGGTCCCTGTTAGCAGTAATGTTAAATGGGTCTGTGGAGGCAGCTCTCCAATCAAACTTGAAACCCTCTTCACTTCTTGAGGGCTAATTAAGTTCATTTTGGTGATATTGTTTATTTGCTCTCCCAGTAAGTGGAGTTGACAGCAGGATAATATTTTTAAGGCTGAATGGGCATGTCAATCTTTGCTTCTAAAGTGGGGAGAATGAGAGGAAAAGATGGTGATAAACCTTCTGATTATCCTTCTCAGGGATTTCTGCTTATGAACTCTCATAAGATTAAAATTTCCTGTGTGCCAGCACCTTTTTTCAGCGCTTTCAGTTTCAAATGTCAAATCTGTGCCTGATGTGCTGTTCTCATAGTAGGCAGAGACATTCTTATTTTATTCCCAGTAAGAAAATAGATTGTGGAGCAGACATGGATGCTCCATTCCTGTTTTCACAGCAAAATTACTCATCCTTTAACTTTTTTTTTGCCCCTAGGAAATATATCACTGTCGGAGGGAAATAAAATACAGCAAAGATAAGATGTGGTATCTGGCAAAACTGGTAAGCAAATAGTTCTTTGTACTGTACTTGAGAGAATGCAAAATTTAATTGCTGTATTTGTCTTAAGAGCCTCATTCAATCACAGTTTAATCAGCACCTTTATAGCAGAGTCCTGGGGGTGAGCATGGCTCTGGACAGGGAATGGCTGTTTGTAGTTTGGTTTAGCTGTAAGGTATTACATTGAAGAAATGGTAATTAAGGAAATGGCAGCATTTTTGTTTTTATAATAGCAGTATAATTTAAATGTTGTCTTCTGAATAAGAGAAAGGAAATAACTTGTAAATGTAAAGTTCATTTTAACACTTTGCAGATAAAAGGAATGTCCATTGATCAGGCTCTCGCTCAGCTGGAATTCAGTGACAAAAAGGGAGCAAAGGTGATCAAAGAGGTAAATAGCAGTATTCTTTAACACTCCTGCTTTCCAGAAAACTTAAAAATCAATACCTGTCACCAGAAGTTTGGAGGTGTTTCTACTTGTGCGGGTTTTTGTGTTTCAAGTAAGCCTGTTGGGAGCACATTCTAACAACATATTTTTGTTACAGTCATGTAATGTTGTGACTTATGAATACGTTGGGGTCACTTTTGCTGGCTGTTCTAACTTGACATGGTGATAAATTCCATGTGGGTGTGCTCTCTAGCAGTGCTCGGTGTTAAGTTCATGGTAAAAGGCGCAGAATCCTGGTCACTAATGGCTGCTACATCTGTGTGCTTTGGTTCCTAAACTGTAAGAGATGAGGGACATTATTGAGGAGAGGACTGAGTTCTGTAAAGACACAAATGCTCTGAATACACTGTGGTAGTTTGGATTCTCAAATTACTCATTTTCTTGGCTGAAGCATTGACTTCTGGTATAATTATGGCAAAGAAATGTCCTGTATTAGCTGAAAATATTGAATAGACCAAGTTCATTTTGCCCACCTTGGAATTAATTCCTAGCCAGATGTCTAATTACACAAAGGTCTGTGGAGGGAAGGCTGACAAATGCTGGTGGAAACCATCCTTTCCACTCCCTCTCCTCCCCTGTAATAAAATTGTCCTGAGACTTTTTCATTCTATGCAAGGAACATCCTTATGTAAAAGATGCTTGTCTTTTAACAGTTTTTATCTTTATAAAATACTTTTTCTATAACTGACTTAAATTTGCAATTTCTTTCATGTTATCTAGAGATAAGAAATAGCATTGCTTAAATTCCTCAGTATTTCCATTTCTTTTCCTTTTGTTACAGGTTCTGTTAGAAGCACAGGAAATGGCTGTAAGAAAGCACAATGTGGAATTCAAATCAAACTTACACATAGGTACATTTTAAAAATTTAGTGCATTGGAAAAATGTTATCCTACTCTATCCTCCCCTGTGAAAATATGTTATTTTTAATAAGATTTTGATGCTTGAAATCACCAGAAGTGAATAGAGGACAGTTTCTGCTAAACTTAACTTTACCAAAACATGAAAGGCACATGTTTGCAGCATTTTTAAGATGGATGTATCCATCTGAGAATGGAATTTCTGCCCCCTGTTGAACAAAGGAAGATGTTTGACACAAATATGAAAGATTGGATAGCAAGAAGCAAATAGTTTCTAGTTTTTAATGTTGCCAGTCAGGGATGCTGGAAGGTTTGTCTTTGGCTGGTACAACTTAATTTGCAGAATCAAAATTAAATTTCCATCAAACACAGTATAAAAGTAAATGAGTAATGGCAGTAAACTTCTTAATAGAAAGACTTGTCTGTAGATGATTTGCAGGATAAGCTTGTAAAGTGCTTTTTTAGGCTAGAAAATGTTAGAGAAATGTTTACTCTTAGGTGTTTTGAGGCCCACAGAAAAAATTCCCATTTTGTCTCATAGGGGATAAATTTTACTCAGCTGACCTCATAAGCTTAGTCCCCTGGACTGTAGAGAGATTTGATTAGAATTCTTTGGAGCCTTCCAGGCCTCTGCCACAAGAAGGCTCAGCTGTAGTGCAGGACTGGATGTGCAGATAATGAAAATACCTGTGATGAATGCAATAAAGGGAGAAAGGAGGGAAAATGAAGTCTGTAAGACTTTACAGGAATTCATGAGACAAACTACTGAAAGGCAGTGAAATGAATACCACCTTCAGAAGAGCTGTATAATCTAGTAAGTGCTCAGTGTGATTTGTCCTTCACCACATATTTATCTTTGTGTGCCTGCTTTCTAAATTCCCCTTTTTGGTTCTCCTGAAGAGCGTTAATGCAGCTCATGGGTTCCTCTGTAGCAGTGATCTGCTAAATGTAACAGAAGAAAGATGGAGGGGAGAATCCCAAGTAGAATTAACTCCCTAGAAACAGCCATGAAAAATACCCTGGCAAGACAGGTGTTTTATTGCAGCTGTAGCAGTTTGTTCTTGACTGAATCATCTTCTCTCCCGTCCTTTTTGCTGCAGCGGAGTCGCAGACGGGCCGGGGCCGTTACGTGAAGCGCCTGCGGTGCCACGGCAAGGGCATGTTTGGCATGATGAAAATCAGCAGGTGCCACTACTTTGTGAAGCTGGTGGAAGGTCCTCCTCCTCCCCCAGAGCCACCAAGGACTGGCTTTGACCAAGCAAAGGAATATGTGCAGCAGCTGAGAAACAGAACCCTTGTTCACACACTGTGACACACTTTAGCGGCTGTATGGGTATCTCGTGTTGGGCAATGTAATTGTGTAAAGGAATAATTAAAGTCATGGTTTAGTTATCTCTTTGGTGCTGCTGGAGCTGGATGATGTGAGAAAAATCATGGGTTTTTCCTTATTTGTCAAGTCAAGGGTATAGAAAAATCTTGGAGCAGCAGATGTTACTTTTTCTGAGTTACTTGGACCACAGCATTCATGCTCGACTCTGGACTGTCAAATCTAAAACATATGGTGCTGCTATAAAGCTTGGTGTCTCTGCTATGTATGGTGAGCCTTCTGTTGTAAAACTGTGCTTGACAGTCATGTTGCAAGATCAAACCTCAAACTAAAATTTGACATCTTAAAGTAGTTACAACATTGGAAGAAAACAAGTAACAGTGGACAGAACCAAGTAACAATATCTCAGAATATCAGTCATCAATTTTTGGCTTTTCTGGGCTGTAACAGCCTTCATTGTGTGTCTTGGGAATTGTGTCTGGGAGAGGGAAATAAAAAAAACCTTGGAAGTTCAGGCTTTGGCAGTCAGTAGGTGGCAATATTTAGTTTGTCAGAGAGGAGGTGACAGTGAAAACTTCCAGAATGGTCAAACTCCTTTGGATTTTGCCTGTGGCATTAATAATCTGATACAGGCATGGAGTTCAGGCTGTTCTCTCTAGAAATTCATTGTCAGTAACAGGCAAAATATGGAGAAAAGCTTTTTTTGATGCATAATTCTGCATTGTCTGGAAACAAATTGCTTTTGTAACATGGAGGAAAGTGAAACACTCCATGGATTTCCTATGGAATGGCTTGTTGCATATACCAATCAGGCTTTCAGATCTCTGAAAACAATCCCATTTTTATCATTACTTTTAGAAGAGGAAAAGACTGAGATTGATTAGGGGAATCTCATTTCACTCAAGTCAGATTTTCAAATCAAGATCTTCAGAATTGATGAACATCAGCATAAAAATAGAAAGAGCAGCTGCTTTTACATGCATATGTCTGATATTTGGACCTTTCTTTTCCATTCTGGGAACATTGGAGTGGGAGATAGCTTGTTTACCTCATTTGGGTCTTTTTACTGCAACAACTCACGGTAGCTTTTCTTACATGGGTTTACTTTGATCAATATTGGCTGATGGAAAGAAGTACAGGATTTCCTGTAAGGAAACAAATTATTGTTATTGTCTTCACAAAGGCTGGTACAGAGTGGCTACCGAAGAGTTTCATAATGTTTAGAAGCACATTGAGAACTCAGTACCATTAATAGGGCCCTATTTGCAATCTGGTTCTCTGCAGTGCTCTTTCAAACACATTTCTTGCTGTAAAGCCACGATTTAGTAACTTGCCTGAAAGGTGTGTTCTGATAAAACTCTATCTCTGCAGTCCCTGATGTGTGTTTGAAGAACTGTTTCTGTTGTACTGTGATAAACAGCTGTGCTGGCTCTGCCAGCTGCCCTTACACTGCTCTGTCAGAGTGAATCTCTTACAAGTTGTAGCAAATTTGAATTGTTTATAATATTTTTGGGGGTTACTGATCTGGGAGAAGACTAAAGAATTGCAAAATAATCCAAGTTTAATAAGCAATCATATATAGTACACTTAGACACATGTAAATATCTAAAACCTGGCTTCTAGGTTTTTTATTCCAGTACCTATTTCTCCTGCATGCTGTAGATTTTGCTTCAGATCCTTTCTGGACCTCCAGAGAAGGCTGTATCCTTAGAGATATCATTACTCTGGTTATGAATCCACAGACAGAGAGAGAAGTGAGAAGATTTATTTTTCAGCTGCTTTATGATTTGCAGGTGGCCCTGAAAGTCCTTTAAACAAACAGATCTGGGCTTTAAACATTTTTCAGTTAAAAAGCAAGGTTGTTGCTTGTTCTTGTTTTCTTCCTCAAGACAGTAAGTGGGAAAACTCATTTTTGGCATGTTTTTAGTATTCTTCTGTGCTTTGGTAGCATTTTCTGCTGTCTTAAACATGCATAACCCAGAGCTGATCTTTATGGTGCAGGCTAAGGAAGCTCCACAGCTGTGTCTGTGACAGGAGTGATGGGAGATGGGGTGAGGTGGGGAGCTGGCTTGGTCCCTGCCTTTCCCTGGTAGGTTGGTGAGAATGTCTGCAGTGGTTTCTGTGGTAGGTCCATCAGAATGCTGGGAACTGAACCTTTTCCAGTTCAGTGAGTTCTAGTGACACAGCTTTATACTGACAAGTACTACATATAATTGTATATTTATAAATTGTAGAGGTTTGATTCTACTGTGCTTTCATGGTGATTACAGTACATCTGCACCTCAGTTAGGTGTGTGGTACAGATTCAGACACAAAATTCCATGCTAACTGCAATAAGCCTTTAGCAGATCATTTATTATAAAAGAATGTTTTAAAATGAACTGTCACCAGAAGGAATGGAGAGGCAGTGAGGCCTCTACTTGGTGCTGATTCCATGAGTAACATCTGGGGGCACTCTAAACTCACCACTGGTGGGTGTTTGTGCTGGTGGTACAGAAACAGCAGAAGGAGCAAGTACATCTGAAGGTGTAGTAAGGCTTCAGGGAAATCTGAAGAGAGCAGAACTGTGAGCTCTGCTCAGCAATGTGAGGTTTAATTGAGGAGAAACTTGTAAACCTGTTTTTGGGCTTGTTCATAAACATTTTGAAGTATCCAATGAGAAGGTAGAATTACTTTAGTCAAGCAGCCTGATATCTTTATGGATTGTGTGTGGTTGGTTGTTTGTTTTTTCCTTTTTAAGACTTCTGGGCAGTTGTTAAATGAGGTGGTTCATCAAAGGTAGAGTAAGAAAGGCTCATGATTGTAGTTATAAAATGACCATCATCCTTTTTAAACATGGAAGATAAATGAGAGTGTGAGAGTCAGTGGCAGGACAGTTGGGTACTGCTGGTTCTGGCCAGGGAGCTGGGTTGCATTAGGGCTCAGCTGGTACCTGGGCACTGACAGTGCCCAGTGCTTCAGCTGTGTTGCTGTACCTGCTCTGAACTTGGTTTGACCAAGGTTGTGCAGTACAAATCCTGTGATTTCCCGTTGGCACAAGCTGGAGCTGTGTGACAGTCCTGTGCTGTCACTTGGGAAATCCTTTGGTCACTGGAGGGAAGGAACAATAGAAATCACTGGCTTCCTGCCAGTCCCTGTGAGAATCCACTGCTGGGATGCTGGAAAGTAATTTGCAACCACAATTCTGCTTTGAATGGAAATAAGGTTACTCCTAATGTCCTCAGTGAACCACAGAAACAGAGTGTGACATTCCCCAGCATATGAGCTGCAGTCCTGCTGAAAGAGCCCCTAGTTCAGGCTCTTCAAAGAACAAGCCTTTATTGCTGAATGACATCTATCCAGCAGCACTTCAGCCATGTAATTTAAAATAATTAAATGCTGAACAAAGTAAGAGACTGTAATGGCAGAAATAATCACACAAGTTGCTGTTTGCTGGAGCCTTACATGGCAAAAATAACTTGAAAGTTTCAGGGACTGACTTTTGAGTACTTAGACTCGAAGGAGCAAAATATCTCTTGGGAATAGTCAGTGAATGCAGAGCTCATTTTGTATTTACTCTGTAACATCAACACTCTGCTTGTCTCAAGGAAATTGTACATTAGTACAGAGGGCAGGCTGCCACTGAAGGGAACGAGCCAAGGAGAGCCTAACTCTACCTTGGGCAAATCAGACATTCACCTCAAGAGTATTAGCTGAGGAAATTAACCTAAAAGTCTACACTTGAAAACAATGACAAAATGTGGGGCAGAGCATCTGAATACCTTCTGGATGTGTGGGGGATGCTTGTGTGTATTGCACAGCAGTGCAGCCCTCAAGGGTTGTGTGGTAAAGGACCTGTGGCACCCGTGATCCAGCTCCCAGTGCTGTTCTGTTTACACTCCTTTTCTGCTAGGAATTTGTCTGCTATGTGAGGGACAATATTCTATCCTAATAGAAAAGTTGCAAACCAGTTTTCTGTCTTCTGTTATTAATCAAACTCTGATGCCAGCTAAGAGTGGAGTAAAGGCATTTGTACATGCTGTTGTGGGAAACTCCATCCATGTGTGCAGCTAATAATCTGGGAAATGTGTCTACAACTCTCCTATTGATTAATACCTTCAGAGCAAGATAAACATGGGTCCTTACTCTATGCTGGCTGTGTAAATTAAAACTTTATTTAAATGGAAGCAGAGTGAGATGCACTGCACTGGACAGTACAAGATTGCTGTTCAAAACCAGCTCCTCTAGATGCCCAATTCCTTCCCTTCTTTTTTCCCCCCCTTAAGATTCCCAAGAGTGCATTAAGATGAACTCAGTAGTTAGTAAATTTTCCCCTGTGTATTTTACAAGCTCAAGGTTATGGGCTAGAACAAGTAGTGTCATGCCATAAATCAGGTGTAATGGAACAGTTTGGGAGAGTGCACAGGAGTCTTTCCCCTCACACTGTGTTTGTCCAAAAACCCTGAAGGGAGTGCTGGCACGAGCCCAGAAGCTCCCACAAGTGGCTGATTAAAGAATTAATAATAATTATTTAAATAATTATTTAATTATGCTCGTGCTGCTACCCTCTCTCTTGACAGGTGAATGTGGCAAGACAATTTTAATTTTCTAGACCAAGGTGTATCTAGAGAAATTTGAGTGTGAAACAACCAGAACTGAGATGCCCTTAGAAGGGGAAGGTGGATTCCAAAGTCAGTGAAGGGAAGGGGCAAAATTATTTGAAACTTGGATTTACTTTGGGCTGACTGGAGTCAAGAGCAAGAATCAGAAGTCTGGTGCAGTTACACCTCTCTTGCCTCCAAAAGTCAGTGGAAATTTCTGAGATCAAGCAATTCCAAGTAGCCAGAAATGTCTGCATTTGTCTCTAGTATGTCACACTTCAGAGCAGAAATTCCCAGCTGTTCTCATCAAGTCCGAGGTGTTTCAGAGATACTCTTCATTCTTCTTTTGCTCTTATTATCTGTCTCTTTAGGGGGCCTGTACTCACTGCTTTTGTGGGGATGGATGCTTGGAAAGCAATTATTGTTCATCTTCTCCATCTGTTCTGATGCTGGATATGCCTGTCTTTTTGAAGGCTTTCAGAGTCTGTGCTGGGAATGCATTTCTCTTCCTAGCACTGAGAGATTTGTATTTTTAATGGGTATTTGTTTTATCTATCACATGCTGGATTTATTCACTTGATAATCTCTCAGCAACACGGGCAATCTTCTCGTGTCCTGATCTAGTATGCAGGGATTTTATTCATGTAACAGTTTGGCTTTGGGCTGAGATAGCCATGAGAGGTAAACCCTGCTGTGTGCTGAGTGTGCTCACCACCCCAGAGCAGCAGGGACTTGCAGGGAGCTGCAGCTGCTCTCAGGATGGTGCTCTTAGAAGCTTTCTTTGCACATGTAATGTATGAGTAAGTTACTGTGTGGTGTATGCCTTTCCTTCCCAGACCATGCCCTTCTTTAATATGATTTCTTGCTGATAAGGGAGGCTTCTTGATGGAATTCTTGTAATGACTGCCTGTGCTCAGTTAACCACTGGGTATTTTAGGAGTTCTTTTTTACATCTGTCTGCTTTGATACAAAACAAAGACATCCTTCCTTCTTCAAGTTGTGTTTTGTTAAAGTTAGTTGGAAAATGAGGTGGATAAGCAAAAAACCTGCTTTAATAAAGTGACATTTCTGCCCCACTCTAGCACGCTCCTGGAATAAACTCAGTATCATTTTGCCTGAATGTAAGATATTAACATTTCTTCCTATCTACAGCAGGGAAAAACAACAAGTCTATTGTTCTTTGACACAGAAGCTTCCAACTTATTACTCACTTAAAAAAAACCTCCCCAAACTTAATTCAGATCCTTTATCACATAGCATCCTATCTCCTTTTTTCAGAGATATTTTCAGATGTTATGGTTGTTCCTGATTGCAATCACAGGGGCCAAAAGCCTAGGTTTCAGAAGGAGGCTGATAATAAATCTTTCTGATAAGGTTCTTGGGAAAGCAGGGCAATGGGGGTGATGACCCAGGGGTGCTTCGTGTACCCACAAGGTGAAAAGCAACAGCAGCCCCTGTGGCTGACAGTTCCCTGGCACAGCTGGGACTTTGGCAAGTCAATAATACCCTCATGGCACTGACAGCATAAACATTTTGTGGCAACTGTACAAAGCTGGCAGCCAATTATTTTACTGATGATTTCTTCTCACTGCTCTCCTCCTCCTCCATCTGCCCTAGAGAGAAAAACTTTCTCCCCTGTACTTTGCCCTCATGGACAATGGCAATAGTATTTTCATTCTGTAAAAATGTGGTGCTAATACTGCAGTAGCCTGTGCTGTGTGGGACTTGGCTGTGTGATTCCTCCTCTAAGTTCCCCCCATTTTCCAGACATTTCTAGATCCTGTCTGTGACTGTGGTAGCTGTAGCAGGAATAGTCTGAGTTTGCATCCCCAGTGACTCCTCTCTGAGCTCCATCCTGCAGGTACCAGATTTCTACCAGCCTCTGAGCTACCTGGGGTAAAGGAAGGAGAAGTATTCAGCAGTGAAAAGGTGACTTCAGATACTCCTCCTCCACCGAAGTGTGTCCTCTGCCTCACCACTCCTGTGAGGAGTCCAGTACAGCCCTTTTGTCCAGAGACAGTGATGAAGTTATTAAATGCAATAGAAATCATTCAGGCCCCTTTTGATTAAAAGTTTCACTCCTATCTTTTGGCTTTCTATGTTTTTGGAAAAGAGCTCAGCAGAGACACAGAGCCAAGGAGGGAAACACTTCCCTGCTTTGTTGTTTTGAGGGGATGGGGCTTCCAAGCACACAAAGGTAGTGTTTGCCTCTAAAACAAATGTTTGATATATTAAGATACCAATCTTAACCTTGAGACACTGGGGACCCTTTCCTACCCAGCCTGGGCATTTGAGCAGTGATCCAAGTGCATTAAGCTGTGTGGTAATGTTATCTTCTGGGTACTCATCATGGAATAAAGCACCAAACATTTAAGAAATAACTATTACTTTGCATATAACACATGCCAGAGAAAGAGTGTGAAAAAAATGTCAGCACCCTTCTATCAGTCAGCTCTTTTGAATAAAAACATAAAGTATTAATTTAAATCAACTGAAAGGCATTAAAAACTTGATGTTCTCCTTGCCCCAGAAGTACTCTGCTGATAAGAAACAAATTAAAAATGCAGAGTTTTCAAATAGCAAAAATGCTGCATATTTTAAATGAAGTTGGTCTTTTTATGTATAGTGTTTTGCACTAAAAAAATAATATTAAATGCACATAAAAATGATTACTGTAAATGGTGAAGACATCAAAGTTTGGCATCAAAGTTAAATGAAAGAGCTTGGAAGTCTGTTTGTTTGATCTGTACATAAATAAGCTTTAAAAGAAGCCAGGGCACTCTTACACAGCTGGAACTGGGTAGCCAGTTCAACTTCCTCTGCATCCCAGATTCCCAAAGTAGGTTAGATTCAAACATGGTCAGTATTTTTGGGATTTTTGTGTTTGCCCAGTGTGCTTCTCTGCCAGTGCACCAGGGAAAATGAGTTGGCAGAAAACACAAAGTTACAGGCTCTTATAAAACACAGAGTGAATGAACTCCAGGACAATGAAATAAATGCCACTTTCCTCTTCTGGTTTTGGCATGAGGGTTATCAATATGAAGGTGAAAGATGGGTCCTTGACCTTGTTGTTAACTGCCTTCCTCCTGGTTGTTTCACTCCCATTCCTGGGTTGACAAGAAGTGTGAATTAGGAATATGGGTCAGAGCTCTGTTAATTTATATCAGCTAAAGATCTGCTACAGAGCTAAGCCACACTAATGCTCAATTCATTTTGGTTTGCTCTTAGGAAAAAAAAACCAACAAAAAACCCAACAAACTTGAGATGTGGGATCTGCAGGAGAATGTGGGACTTAGTGCCTTTCCCCAGAAGTGCCCTGTGTGCTTTACAGGGATGAACTGCTGCAGGAACCTGCACAGTGCAGAGCAATGTCTGAGCTCTGGGAGCTCTTTGGGTACAGTGCAAATGTGGGACCTTTATCTACAGAGAGCCAAACTGCAGCTCGTTTATTTGAGAACTGCAAATTGTAAGCAAGACTTCAAAGAAAACCTCCTTGGCTCCTGTGACTTTTGTTTGGCAGCCCAGACCTTTGGGATCAGCAGACTTTCAGCACTTAAGGGTGTGTGGCAGTCAGTAAAACTTGTTCTTAAAACCTCTACAAATTTACCCTGTTTCATTTGGCTTCTAATCAGGGCTCCTCTATCACAAACCTTTCCCCAGAACCCTGAGCTGGAGCTGCCTGTGCTCCAAAGGAAGATGTTCTGCTTTGAAGAGCAGCTAGAAAGGCCATGTGTTACCTGACACAGGAGAACATGCTGCTCCTTCAGCTGGCCTGTGTTTGTAGCCCTGGAGTTCAATGTGCATCCTGCTCAGGAGGCACATCCAAGCCTTGTTTTTGGAGATGGTGACTGCGAGGCTCCTCCAGGGGCTGCTGCATGAGGTCACTGCAGGGCAGCCAGTAAGGGAAGTCTTAGGTGAGGACTTGCCCTTCAAAAATTCAGCTACAGCCTCGGGGTGTGTGTGCCTCTGATCTACAAAGGTGTTATTTTTCCCCGTTGAGAAAGTCAAAATTTTCCTACCCCCATGTTCTCTTCCATTCAAGAGTTCCACAACACATGTCCCCCAAAACAATTAATTATCTTGTTAAAGCAAGGTTTCTTTTTCTTCCTGGAAATTTCCCCTGTCAAGAGCTAGGAGGAGAAACCTAAAGTCTCTGGATCACTTTCCATTCTCTTGCTGTGAGTGGGAGTGCAGGGAAGATGCTTTTTATGAAAATAGCTATTTTTTAAGTGAAGTAATAAAAAAACCTCCCCTGGAATGAAAACACAGCCTGCATCCTCCCAGAGGGGTGGCAGCTGAGGTGGCAGGCTGCAATTTGGCACTGTGCTCTGCTCTTAGGGCAACATGCTGCGAACCCAAATTTATTTGTGAGCTCAGATTTCACTGGAGCCCTGTGAGAGGGTGACTGGGCCAAGGGTGGGTGGTCAGGATGTGCTCACCCCCTGCTGCAGCACAGTGCTGAGGCTGCTGGGCTTGCCTGCTCTGAGGGTGTCAGTCAGCTTCTCAACCTGCTTTCCTGGCTCTTGCAGGTGTTTTTATTGCAGTTGCCACTTGGCAGCATCTGGTTAATTTTGGTTTTGTGCAATATTGTTCATTGATTCCATTCAGTGCCAGGTGGAATTTCCCAGGGACCTGCAGTGCATCCCGAGGGAGGGCTGAAGGAAGGAGGCTGCAGCAGTGGGCAGTGCTGATAACAGGCTCCCAGGGCATGGCAAGCTGGTTTTCAGGGATGAAATTAGCTCAGAAGTCCTCCTGGTTTTGCTCTGTGGACAAGAGGAAAAACCAGGAGGACTCAGTGTTATCACCTGCATCTCTCTCGCCTGGGAGAGCTTCCCTGCAAGTGCAATGAATCTGTTTTCCTGTGAATGCAAGAGAGCTCTTGAAATAATCTCATTCCAATCCCTCTTGTTATTTTTAATGGATTCCAGGATGAGCTGGTTGCTATGAGTAGCTTTTTTACATAAAAATTTGGGTTTTAACCCAGCTGAATATTCAGTCCAATTAAAAGCAAAGTCTTTGCTAAAACAGAGGCAAGGGGAACAGTGGGTAAGTCTTTCATGGAAATGAACAAAACAATGAAAACAGGAGGACTGAATGCTTGTTATTCATACATATTCTTCCAGGTAATTATTGTGATTTCATTCCTAAAAACTGCCTGCTTTTAGAAGTGATTGTATTCTAATAAGTACCTGTTTATTAAACTTCCAGTGACTGAAGTTGAATATGAATTATTAAAATGTCTGTGAGGTGCAGGGTTGTTTTTCTTTTGCCAGGTGTCTGTGAAAAATAAAAACACCAGGAAAACATGCAGCAGGAGAAGCAAAATATAAGGCAAGAGCTGGTCCTGGATCAGTGGTCCCAGTCCTGCTGGCCAGGGTCCCCACAGTGTGCCGGCAGAGCCAGAGCTCTGTGCCCCGCAGGACAGGGGTGGGGAAGGGTCTGCACTGCCCAAGGAAGCCAGCTGAGAGTTTCCTGCTCTCACAGACTTGTGTAAGGCTGAGGCAGATATTTCTCTTGAGAAATAAGAGGAAATGTGGGTGGGAATGAGAATACCAGGAGTGCAGAGGTAACAGCAGGTGTGTTGCAGCAGATGACAAAGGAAGAGGGAGAAGGGGGTGGTCTGTGAGCACAAGTGGCATCTGTCTGTTTGTGAAAGGCACAGGGTACCCCTCAATTTCCAAGTACCAAAAGGATTTAGAGTTGGAAGTAATAACAGAGCAAGGGAAGCCTGGAGAACTTGATAGATTTATTCTTGTAAGAGGTTAATAGCTTAGCCCTTAAAATGTACCAGAAAATGCAAGGAGGTTGATGGGATGGCTTTGACACATTCTGGCAATAAATGCAATGTGAAGATGTTCCTTCCATTTGCCTTAAGCCTTTGACTTTACTCTGCCACTGTAGGGAACTCACTGTACATAAGAAAAAAGTGCAGATGTGAATTTCTGCTGCAAAATAATTGTGGGTTTTTTTAGCATAGTTTACTCCAGGAAGGAAGCTCTTACCTTCACACTCAGAATCTCCCAGGCTTCCCAGCAGCGTCAGGAGCTGCTGACCAGGTCTGAGTGTGGAAGAGATGGAAGTTTATAGAAAATCAGTGACAGGAAGAGGGGAGATCCTGTAAGTGCCTGAAAAAAACCCCTGTGATGCCTTCCAGAAAAGAGATCTTACCCTGGCCCTACTCCAGGCAAGCTCCCACCTGGAGTTCTCATCTTCCTAAAGCAGGAGGTCCATCAGCCACTTGATACAAGCCAGTAGAAAACCAAACTAAATTTTTTAATTCTTTTTTTTGCTAATGTGGGTGAATTCTGGAGAACTATGGAACCAAAATGTCCTGAACAGGTGATCCTCCTGGTCTTGAGCAGCACCTGTGCAATTGCAGGCTTTAATTTCCCTGATCCCTGGGAGTTGGCTCCGTGGTTGTACAGTTTTGTCTGAAAGAAATGCAAGCCCAAAGATTCTTCTTTAAGCCCAGCAACCTGCTGGGTGACAGAACACACCTACAGACACATCCCTGTCTTTGATTTCTGGTTATTCATGAGGTGCTGCAGGCATCTGTGCCTTTTCAGCTGAGTTCCCTGCTGTGTAGTCCTGCTTCTGTCAGTCTCCCAGTAAAAAAACACACTTTGGCCCAGTGATGTCTGCACTGCTGTTTTCTTCATGGTGCTCATATTCTGAACATTTATAATTCAGAGTTCTTCAGAAAGAAGTGACAGCTTCTCTTGTACAAAATAAAGAGCATGATGACTTGTGTTAATTGTTCATCCTCCTCGATTACTCACTCACCAGCTCCTATATTACTCCAAGGCTTTTAGTGCCTGGGGCCAAAAAGGGTCATTACAGCTCCCAGCCTAATGGCCTGACCAAAAAAGTGTAAGTGAAGGAGAAGCAAGTCCTGAGTCCTCCACTGAGCTCTCTGGAGTCATTTATGGATGCCTTGGGAATTCTACAAAGGAACAGCTTGGAAAACAAACAGAATTGTTCGGTGTTGAGTATTGCTCTCGTGACATCTATGCTATTACAAAGATTTACAGCTGGAATAACTCAATCTGGGTTTTTCTCTTCCCTCCATTGACTCACATTTTGGAAAGCAGTCAGGCCCTGAGAGTTGGGTTTTGCATAATTGAAGCACCAGAACATATTAAGTGGAACAACTAATGGGGACGAATTTTTCCTTTCCTTCCAGACTGGGTTATCAATTATGAATTAGTGGCAATCTAAGATCAAAGGGGTTCCATTTTTGCAGCTGAATTTGAGGATTTTGGAACTGAAGAGATGAAATGCAGCTAATGACTCATTTCAGGAAGGCTGAGACAGGAGATAACTGATAGGTGGAGTTAAGTGTTTGCTTTAATATATTTCTGACCACGGACATACATCCTCAAATGTAAAACTGGACACTGAGATCAAGTTAATCATCTAAAATGATGCTGTGAGCTCCTCTTGTGGGGCATGGCAGACAGCAATCTGATCTGCAGCATTTTTTCTTAATGCTGAGCACGACCTGCTTATTGAGACATACAGAAACATTTCAGGTTACCATGTATTTGTTACACAGAAGGCTTTGCATGAATACGAGTTCCATTACTGCATCTCTCCAGCAAGAACAGCTCAACACATACTTAAAACTGAAAAAACCCAACAAAATTATGAGGTTTTAAATTAAAAGTGGCTACAACCCAATGGAGGGGCATTGAAAAGAGCAGCCCAAGGCAGGGCTCAGCTATGTGCTGCTCCCTGAAGTGGCAAACAATAAAGCAGTTTATGATTCAAGATCTGGGAGCCTTAGGGGGCAAACAATAATCTGCTGTGCTTTCTGCAAGGAGAGTGCAGGAACACTGGACAGAGCAAGAGAAGCATCAGGTGTCCTGGATTTAAGAGTATTTTCTCCTTGAAATACTCTGCTCCTGAGTGAGTGACCCAGGTGAAACCAGGTGAAAAGGGTTTGTGGTGAAGTGCTCAGCTCTTGGTGGGGCTTTGGGGCTGTGCAGCTGCCCAGGTGAGGCTGTGGTTATCTGCTGGGGCTGGCAGGAGCAAACACCACCCATGGAGCTTCCCTGCAGCTCCAGAGGAGGAATTTCTTAACCTGGAGACTTGGAGGCAGCAGGAGGAATCTTCCCAAGGAGTCCTGGCAAAAGTGAGTTTCTTACTGGTGTCATAAATCTCTGAATTCCTAAATGTAGGGGGATAGAATATAAGAAAATAAAGAGAGTGTAGAAAGTAATCTTGCCCCTAAGGAGCTGCAGCTGGGCCAATAATCAAAGATTAGGAAGAGGCCTGACTTTAACAGGCTCTAGCTGTAAGAAGAGTGCTATAAAAGAGTGGGGTGGCTGGGGGAGAAGGGAACAGGAGTCAGTTGGCTGCTTTGCGAGGAAGGCAGAGTCAGTGCTTGGAGGAGCAGCCCATGAGAAAACACCAAGAAGGTAAGACACTTTTGTGATGGGAGACAGCAGTATGGAACCCCTGCAATAAGGTGGCAATGCTTAAAAGAAAATTATTAGGGAGGGTGAGACAGCCTGGATGAGAGGAGGGGTCTTGGGTGGGCTGCTGTGGCTGCCCAGCGTGTCTGTTCTAGCTCCAGTACTGGCTATCAGCTCTTGCTTCAAGAGCACAGCAGAAAAAGTCAATTAACTTGTGTGCTTTTATGTGAAATATTTTCTTTGGCCTCAAAGTTATCATTTTTAATAGGATGTTAGATAAATTTCATGCTACGTATTACTTGTTTTGTTTGGATAATGCCTTCTAAATAGGAGTTTAGATGGATTTATTTTTAATTGTTTCTTATTTTGTTTGGATAATGCCTCATAGTAGGGCTTTTGAAATTAATGTGAATCTATCACTAAATTATAATGGAGCAATTATGAAAATAATGAATTTATGATCACAACTGCTGTTGGAGTAAAAAGGAAGGAGATTCTAATGACCTGACTCACCTTTGCTGATGTATCAGAGAGAAAATGAGGCTGGGAGTACTAAATGTTATAGTCAAACAGTTTAATGTATGGAGAGAAACTTTCAGAACCCCACACTTACATGAAATGGGAAACAACTATTTATTTTGGAATAAAAGATATTTTCTAACTGCAGAAACCACATGGAAAAAACCTGCTTCACCTTTCACTAAGAAATTCATTCATTTTCCACCCCCCACCAGCTTTTGTCTTGAGAACTTAAAGCACCTTTGTTGAGGCTCTCTAATGAAAATGTTTTAATTTGAGCTCTGATGTGGGCAAGGTGTGCTCTGATGCTCTGAGTTGCAGAGAACTTTATTGTTATCCTTGTAACAAGGAGCACCTGGAGATGAGAATATTTCCCTCTACAAACCTGTAAGGAATCTGTTCTAATCAGTGGCTTAAAAGTTTCTTCTTCTTTCTCTGCATCAGTGTCTGCATTTGTTCACCTTGTTCATGTTTCTCCAAGTGCTCTCCTGGTACTAACTTTATTTAGGTATCTGCTGACTAATAAATCTTTGTCAGAGGCAATAGAAGGCATGACCTGGGCATGGTCTTTTAGAAAATAAACTTAAACCAATTACTATAGGGAAAATGCTCAGCTCTTGATTAAGACTCTGAGATAGATTTGGTGATGACTCTGTTCAGACCACAGTTTGGAGCTTTTTTTTCCCCCTCAGAAGGATTTTCTTATGGCTGCAGAGCCATTGCTTAAGAAGTCAGTGCTCTGTCCTCTCCAGTGGTTTTTGTGCTTTGATGCTCTGTGCACAGAGGGAGCCCTGGGAGCCTCTGTGCTGCTGTTTGCTCAGCCTGGGCTCGTTATGGATCCTGATCCAGGGGCTCCCCGAGGTGAAAACATGTCACAGCAAAGCTGTGTGCTCAGTGGGCTGCTGGGCTGAGGTGTTAAACCACATTCCTTATCCCTGCATGGCTCTGCATCCTCTGGCTCCTTCCCTGGTGCTGCCAGGACATCCAGCAATTTCTTTCCCTGGATTGTGCTGGTGATGGGGTTGAGAATCTCCTATCCCCTCTGTTTGCTGTTTGTTTTATTGGAGGTGTTGTTAACCTTTACTCAGTGCACTTATTTACTTCAGGTTTTAATAGTGTGATAAGGTCACTACAAATTTAGTGGGAGGCCTTTTCAGCACTTGCAGCCATAAATCACAGTGTTCACCACCCTTGTGCAGTTTATCCAGAACCAGAGAAATCCATTCTGGTCCAAACCATGAAGGCCAAATAAAGCCAGGTATCATAGTGAGAAAGCTTTGACATATGGCTCTGAGGGAACCTGCACACTTCTCCTCTATAAATTAACAGCTATTTTGCAGAGCTGACAAGTAGCTGATATTCTTGGAACTGATCCTGTTTGTGGCTTTTCCCCCCTCCCCTCTTGCATTCTAGACTCTTGATCTTTCCCTTTAGGAAATCCAAAGAGCAGAAAAAGCAGTCTGTTCTCTACAGTAGGTTTTAAACCCCTGGGGGTATGGACCATGTCACAAGTCTGCTGAGCTTGCTGGTAGAGCATGAAACCCTAAAACCTCAGGGACTCCTCTCTGCAGGAATATGTTCTTATCTATTCCTTTATATTAGATTTTTTTTTTTCTTTGACAAGACAGCCTTTGCAGGTAGGATCAAGCCAGAGTCCAAGTGACCAGACAGGGACAGCAGCAAGCTCTGTTCCAGATGTGTTGTGGGCCACTGAAGGGCACTGGCCAGGAAATGGGCTCAGTTACCTGGCATGGACATCCTGCTGTAATCCCTGTTGGTTTATGGCCCCTGCAGTACCCCAGGAGCCTGGCCTTACCCCTGCCTCCAGCCCAGCAAAATTCAAAGGGTGTTTGAGAGAGGGAGGAAGGGATTAGCTGTCAGCAGTGGGGTTAGACTCCTGAACTCTCTAAATGACCCAAGAGGAGATTGATTTCACCTGTGAAGCCCAGCAACGTCCTGAGTTTTAAGCTAGCATTAAAAATTTAATGCCAGTTTGTGTGTTATTAAAGGTGGAATGAAAGTGCTGCATCCTACCACATTCAGAGCAAGAAAAAGATGGAGAGACTTTGTAGAGCTCAGCAGCGCTGTTACTGTGAAGTGCAGAAGTGGTGTGAGGAGGAAGGATGACTGTCTCCTCCAGTTTCTCCTTCATCTGTGTAGTGAGAGAAGAAAAAAACACTCTCTCTGAGTGAGAGACAGTGCTGTGATGTCTGCCAAACTTGCCAGAGAGCAGAGTCTGGCTGGGCTGTGTGCACAGCACACCTGATGGATGCTCAAACACAGCCTCTGTGAAAACAGGCAGGTCGGGTTGTGCCAGGCACTGCTGCCTCTCACTCAGTGTCAAATGCTCCCTGAGTGATAGATTAAAAAGCAGCAAGAGCTCATCAAAGTCCAGATACATCTCTTTTAGGTAAATAAAACCTTGTCACTTTGGAAAACTGCAGGGACTGGATGGGTTTTTCCAAGGCCTGAGGGTGAGGCAGTTCCCCCCTCACCATTATGGATGTCTTTTGGGTGCACATCACCATTGCTGGTTCTGCCTTTTTAATTTGAAGTCCTTGCCTGATGTTTTTCTGAAGAACTGCAGCTCCTGGAAATTGATTTATTTCCCGAGGTACAAAACTTACCATCATCTGCATAGGTGTAGCATGAGTCTCTGACCTGTCTGCATCAGGCTGGGAGAAAAATCAGACCTTTTTTGTCATCAAACCCTAGGACCCTGATCAAAGTACACACATTGGAGCAGTGGAGCTGAGAGGAGGTGCTGCACAAGACCTGTGGAACCTGATGGAGATCCCTATGACAGGACATGAAAGGGGTTGGTCTGTGTGATGAAATTCAGGGAGCAGGGGCCAGAAGTTGGAATAAAGTGGATGTGCCTTTGCTGCAACCTGCCAGAGGTGACACCACAGCTGTGGCTGGCAGAGAACAGGGACAAGGGACACTCACCTTGAAACAGGGTCTGTGCCTCTGCTCGTGGCAGGGTCATCACCACGCACTGAAATTGCAGCTCCACAGCATTTTCCATGCCAGGCAGCCTCTCTCTCTAATGCCTAACTATTCTGATAATAATATTTTAATTGTTTCCTAACTATGTCCATAACTTCTTTCCTTCAGTAAAAGTCTGCTTAGTTCACAGCCGTGTTGTAAAGCCAAGCTGCAGTTCCAAAGTGCCCTAACCTAGAAGGAATTTTTGTTCAGAAAAGATCCATTTCTCAGGGAAGTTTTCTTTGATTTGCAAAACAGAAAACATATCCTCAGCTCCCTCTGCTGATGTGTGTGCAGTCCTTGGCAGATCACAGGGCCTCAGGAGAGGACACCTGGGTTTCCAAGGCATGGCCGTGGTTCTGTGTGTGCCATTTTCTTTCTGTCAACTCCTTTCTTCAGTGCTTTGAGAGAGGTTTAGGGACAAAACAATTGTGGTTTGTCTCGTGTAGAATAGGTATTTAAATGGAAATAATAGTTTTGTAAGTAATGGTAGAAAGTGATCCCCCTTTAGGAGTGGGGCTAAGACCACTCAGCATCTCGCAGTACCACTAAAATCCACCATGTTCTTCATCTGTAGGGTGATTCAGAGCTCTGGAGAGCTTTTTCTTACCTCCTCAAATTTGCAAAACTGTTCTACCTTCACTTCTGAACTTCCTCCTCTTCCTCCTCTGGCCATTTTCTCTGGGGGAGTTTCCTGCTCACTGCTGACAGATGATGACCTGGATCTTGTGCATCTTTTCTGCAGAAAGCAGCTGAGCTGCTGCTCCTTATTCTGCATGCTGTTTAAAGCTGGGCTTGGTTCAGCAGAACTCAAGCACTTTGCCCTTGAGACCAAATCTCAAATTCCAAGATGCATCCCTAGGACTGTGTTTCATGCTCTGCAGGCTGAGGTGCCTGTCAGGATTTCCTGTGAGCTGTGGGGATGAGCTGAGACTCTCCTCATCCTCTGCCTGCTGACAGGGCACTTACCATGAGATGCTGACTGGCTCAATTTCATTTTGCTTGTGTCCTGTTGGCATCTCAGTCCCTGTGAAATCAGAGCCCTGCTCCTTTTGCAGGACTGGATTCTGGGTGTGCTTACAGTGAGCACTGGTTGGACCTGTAGGAAGAATTGATCTGGGCAGCCAAGATGAAGGGCAAGAAACAAAAATATTTTCCCTTTTCCATGGGGAATTTAAGGCACAGAGTGGAGAGGAGCAGCCTTCCCTAGGAGCTTGCTAGAAGCCCCAGCAACGCCTTTGAGGGTGGCACCAAAAGAAGCCCATGTGGTGCTCTTGGGTGGAGGTCTGTGACTCTTCCCTTGCCTGGGGATGAGCGGAAAATGGGATTTAATTGTCTGAACAGCACAGGATACTTTTGAAACAACTGTTTATTGTCATTTTCTCTGGTGCTATTTCTGCATTGTCAGCACTCAAGTCCCCAAACTTTTGACATGGGGTGGGGACTCTTGTGTGGGGCTGGCAGGGTCCAGTGGGAGCACGTGGAACTGGAGGTGACAGAGGGAAAGGGCACAAATTCAGGATGTCATTTATAAATGTGCCTCTAATTGTTACCTTGCTTTGGAAGACTTTGGAAAAGTGTGGGCATATGGACTGCCTTAGCTTTCAGTTGTTTTCAAGAGGCATATTGTGAGTGGGTGAGTGTTTGATAGGATGGAAATAAGGAAACCAGAATTTTCCCAAATGGTGAATCACTGCTGGCTCTCCCATTAACAGAAGGTCTCCTTCCCAAGGTGACTTTATTAATTGGGCCTTTTATCATCTCTTGCATCACAGAGAAAAGTGAAAAGATATCAGCAACTGCGTGTGGCCCTGCAGACAGCCACCGTCTGCAAAATCATGCACTTTCCATCAAAAAGTAATTAAAATAGCCCAGATTCCATAAGTAATGCAACTGGATCTCCCTGGCACCTCCCAAGAGAAATGTGCTTGAAGTCAAACACACTCAGAGACCGTATTTGTAACTGAAACAATTATTACTTTAGTTCAGTCATCAAATTAATTTTACAGAAGCAGGAAATGCTAATCACCAGAGCAGGTGGCAGCAAAGTGCAGCTCCCACCTGCTCAGGCTCCAACAGGACTGATGGATGCAGAGAGAGGATGGACAGACTGACCATGCTGTCTGACCACTGGGGGGGTCCAGAACCAGGAGCAGCCCATCAGTCTGTTCTCTCCTTGCTTTTCTTGGTGGAGTTTTTATTTTATCCAATGGCACTGGAGGTACATGACCAAAGGGCAGCTCCCCTGGCTGCCTCACCTGCTGTGCCCCATAAGCTGCAGGGAGCACAGAGAGGTTAAGGCCAGGAACAAGCCAGGGCTCCTCTTTGTGCATCAGGCACTGAAGAGAAGTAGTCATGACATCTAAATTAGAGCCTGGTAGGGCTGTAGTCAAACTGCATCCTGAGCACTGCCATGAAGGGCAGTAAGTGGCCTGTCACATGCAGTTTGCTGCCTTGCTCATCCCCTGCCCTGCAGGTGCCTCTGTGCACAAGGAGTTGTTTGCAGCAGCAGGAATCTTCCCAACAGCCATACACCCTCCTGCCTGCTGCAGGAAGCAAGCTGAGCTGTGGAGATAGCTGCAGCAGAGGGGGTAGGGAAGGCCCTTTAATCAGACAGCCCTTGGAAACTCTGTGATAGGGACAGAAAAACATGGATGCAAAAATTTTTCCTTTTATTTCTTTTTCCTGGCTTGTTCTGCATCAATCTTTTCTAGGAGTCAGGACTGGGTTTAGGGATCTCCATTTCAGTGTCCGTGTCAGCTGCTCTGCTTTCCTGACAGGGTGCCTTTTCTGGGCTCTTTGGGGGTGCTCATTTTTCCTTGCACCAGTGGATGTTCTTGTTCCATCTGCACTCAGCTTGTCCTAAACTTGATTGGTTCCTAGACTTCCTTTACCTGCTGATGGGCTGTCTCTATTTGCTGCTTAAATTTTTCACAGTTGCTTTCCTAAATGTGTTCTGTTTTCTGCCCAGCCTGTTTTAGCATTTGGATTAGATTCAAGTACTGGTTATATTCTCTTTTGATCTGTCCAGTGGTGATTTTTTTTTTTTTGGCCACACAAATGATTACCTTGACTGATCTTCACTCTCCTTGTATTTATGCCTCTATGCAGGTGTCTCTGTATAGTTTGGTTGGTGGGTTAACCACTTGAAATGTGACATTTGACAGTTGAGGGGTTTCTTTTTGCTGCTACACATGGATGCTTCAGGCCAAGTGACTTGAGATCTTGGATTGACAGATGAAAACTTCTTATTGTGACTTTTTAAAATTGATTTTTGAAACCCAGCCCTTGAGTTTCTGTGCTGCATCCAGCCTCCACCACAACATCATCCATTTCAGCCCTTGAGTTTCTGTGCTGCATCCAGAGCTCCACCACAAACATCATCCATTTCAGCCCTTGAGTTTCTGTGCTGCTGCAGGAGTGCAGCAGTTTGGCTCTAGATGTGATGGGACAGAGAATATCTACAGGAAACTGGCAGTGGGAATGGGCTTTGGGCTGGAGGTCCCAAAATCTTCCTGCTGGCCATGCTCTGCTTCACAGCACTGGGGCTGGACCATCCCTGGTGCAATCTGCAGGTCCTGCTGGTGGCTCTCCATGGAGGGCTCTGGCCTCAGCTGCAGTTTCCTTGCCCACTTAAGCGTGTTTATTTAGCTTTGGCAAAAAGGTGATGTGTGAAAATTGCCTTTATTACCAGAAAAGGAAGTTTGCAATAAAACCTGTCTCCTTGGGTGCACTAATTCTATTTTACAAAGAAAGAACATATTGTTTTAATTAATCATATGAAAGCAAAATTAGCATGATTATGTGAAAGGTGCTGTAAATCATTCTGATCCACATCATTGAACAAAGAGCACTTAGTTATTCCAGAGTTGTTAAAGATTTTATCTACCCAAGTGAAAATTCAATTAGCACAAACCAGTCTCATATAAAACTAAGGATTCTGACTGCAGGAAAAACTTTGTATGTGAATACTACCTTGTGCCAGTTTGATAGATTACTGTAATTAACTGTATCCCACGCAAGCTAAACAAAATTTACAGAAATGTTGTTGTACAAAAGGAATATCTTCTCTCTCGTTCTTGGCTAGAAATTGGAATAGTCTCCATAATATTGTTCTGATGATCCTAATCCATGTCAAAGTGAAAAAAAAAATGCTGCCAGCAAATGCAGAGGGCTCTGACACTCACTGGCTGGGGTTTTCCCCCTTCCCACTGCATCAGAAACAGGCACTGCACTTAACATGTCTCGACTTGAATCCAATTAGTTAACCCAAGATGTTTCAATTAAGCAACTTGAATTCAATTAGTTAACCCAAGACATCAGTAGAGAAAGACAAACCAAGAAATAAATGAGATGGCTTAGAAAAAGAGCCATATTCTTATTCTTGTCCTTCCTGTGAGCCTGGCAAGAGTGCTGGAGGGACAGAAATGGGGAGGGCATGGCAAGTTATGCCAGAATGCCTCATCCTGTTGTAAAAATAGCTGTACAAATAAACATGTTTGTTCTTGGACATGTCTTTCCTCACCTGTTAATTGTATTTGTCAGGTTTTGGCTGAGCTCTCCTCCTGCAAGGAGGAACTGCTGTTGGTGTGTGCAGGGTCAGGCTCTTTGCTGCTCCATGTGTGCAGTGACATATTGATACTGCTCTTGGGCTGAGGGTGGTTTGTGTGTCGCTGTCACCCTGTGGTGCTCTTGGTTTGTCTTGCAAAACACTTTATTAAGTTTTTAAGCCTGCTCTAGTGAGAGTGGTCAGGTAGAGAGGAACTGGTAGCTCTTCTTCAGTATTCCAGATTAAGCAGAATGTGCCCTGTCCCTTATCCAGGTATAGTTGGGGAAGATTTAGGGAATTATTATCCTATTATCATCCCCAAAGATTTGTCCAATCTGTGAGCTGGCCCATGTGTACTGAGGAAGGCAGCCCTTTAGGGTCTTGTATGTAACTGCTGCACGTTCTTGTTGAAAATGTGGGGGTTCAGTGGATGACCTGGTTGTGTCTGGTGTCTGTCCTTTTTCTTATCTTGGGCTGTCTTTCCTGTGGAGATGTAGGAAAAACCACAATAAAATTGTTCAATCTGAAGGAAGAAAGGGAGAATAAAAATCCACTTCTCTTTGGATGCTTGGGTGTAAAATGTGACCAGTCTCTTGTGTCAGTTGTTTGCTTTGATTGGATTTTTTGTGTAGCTTGAGCTTCCTTTCAATTTTAACTAAATGGTCCCAATTTGGATTTGAAGATGGCTCTGTTTGCCAGAAGTGGCACATATTGAGGGTCGTGGCCCTTGCAGCAATATCATACCAGACTGTCTGACTTATGGGATATCTCTTGCTTTTTGGGCTGAAAATAAAAAGAATCCAGGAATGTGAGTAAGCCTTGAATTGTCAGATGGGCTGGGGCATGTTCCTGGACTCCTCAGCCTGCAAATAAACCTTGTGGCAGATCTTGGCATGCTTGATAATCAAAAGAGTGCCTGGATGAGATCTCTGTGTGCCCTACCCATCACACTGACCATCCCTGTTGGATTCAGATGGGGGGGAAAAAAATCCTTACAAATTGCAGAATTGCTGGCCCTGCTTTCTGCAGCACCTGAAAGTGTCTTGGACTTCTCCCAAACATGTAATGGCCTGGTCTGATTCTACTTCTATTACAGCTCAAGCACTGGAAGTCCTGGGGTCAGATCCTCAGCTGGAATAAATGAGGATTGCTCTGATTGCAGTCAAAGATCTCTGCCAGGAGAACATCAGTGGATGGGGCTGCCTTCTTTTTTGCTTTTTAAGGGGAAAAAGCAGGCAAATGGAACTGGTAGCAAAGAGGATACAGATGTCTGTAGATGTAGGCAAAGTAAGTAAAATTAGAGGGTGGGGGGGAGTGAGGGGGAGAAGATGGGAGCAAACACTTGAAGCAGCTGTCACAGAGTCATAAAATTGTTTAGGTTGGAAAGGACCTTTAAGATCATCGAGTCCAACATTGCTGTCACTGCAGTTTAAGTGAAAGCATTTACCTGCAGCACAAGTGAAAGGTCTGTCCGAGTGGCTGAAGTTGTTTGAGCTTGTTTCCTTGGAGGTCAACAGGCAGAGAACTCATTTTTGTATTTAAAAAAGGAAAAAACAAGTGTAAGCCCCCAGAAATGAACATCCCCCCTGTGCTTGTGAGGGCACCAGTGGGGTGTGACAGCTACACCCTCTGTACAACCCCCCCCATCCCACAGCAGCTCTGTATCTCTTCCCAGAGCAAATCCTTCTTTCTCAGCAGTTTTCCTTCCCTGCCAGTTTAATTTCAATACAGTTGGATTTCAGGCTTCCTCCTCTTAATCCCCACTTATTTCTTTAAACAGAAATGGTCAACCATTTTGGGGCAAGGTGGATTAGTGGAAGTGCTGGCAGAGACCAATCTCTGTGTGGGAAAACCCTCAGCATGTTTCCTCCAGTGCCAGATTAGCTCTGCTGGCCCCTGCTGAGTGAGGAAATGGGTCATTGCTAATGTTGTTTAATTTTGCTTTTCTGAGATGGGCTCTGGCTGCCTTAGCTCTGTGTAGCTCAGCTCTGTTTCATTTGCCACTCACAAGCCTCTGTGCCTTTCAATAGCAGGATGGCAGTGGTGACACTTTTTCAGAGCTAAAGTGATTCACTTGTAGGGTTTTTTTCCCTCAAATTTGGCTCTGGTTTAAAGTAAATAATTCATAGAGTAATTTCTTCATCCTTTTCTTTTTGGCCCCCTAACTGTTCGGTCAACAAACAGACCAAGAGAGTGTAACTCATAAAACTACAGCTGTCACATTGTGGAGTTTATTTGCCTAGTCACTTTTTGTTTTGCAAAATTAATTAGATAAGGAGAGATTTAAGTGACTGTGGAAGCTGGTGATGAAACATTACGTTCTCATTAGCTGGAATAATTCAGTTGCTCTGCTGTAATCTGCAGAATCTCCACAAGAGTCAACAAGATGGATGTGAGTGAGAGGAGGGGAAGTTTTGTAGTGACCTCCTGCCAGGGGGTGGTGGTGGGATGGTTCCTTGCAATCAATATCCCTCCTTTGGAAAGGGCATCCTTGCTGGTCCAGGCCATGGAGCATGACCAGGAGGCTGCTCCTGTTTTTCAGGAGCAGAGTCAGCACTTCTGGTGCATCTCCAAGGCACTTGGCTGTCTGCCCCTTCCCCCTGCTGAAGCGTGCCTTCCCCACCCTGTCACTGCAGAATTCCTGCTTGGAAAGGCCAAAGTTGTTTCTTCTTTTACAAACAGAGAAGATTAGGGAGGAAAGGAAAGAGAAAAGGTGGAGAAGAATAGGGAGGAAAGGGAAAGAGAAAAGGTGGGGAAGAATAGGGAGGAAAGGGAAAGAGAAAAGGTGGGGAAGAATAGGGAGGAAAGGGAAAGAGAAAAGGTGGGGAAGAATAGGGAGGAAAGGGAAAGAGAAAAGGTGGGGAAGAATAGGGAGGAAAGGGAAAGAGAAAAGGTGGGGAAGAATAGGGAGGAAAGGGAAAGAGAAAAGGTGGGGAAGAATAGGGAGGAAAGGGAAAGAGAAAAGGTGGGGAAGAATAGGGAGGAAAGGGAAAGAGAAAAGGTGACAGAGAAAACCAAGTCAGACAGAAGTCTATGTAGCAAATGGGATAGAGTTTTGGTTTTGGGCTCATGTGTCCAAATGTGTGTGGTTTGAGCACATTGAGTTGCTTTTTGTCATCACAAATGCTGCCATGATATAGGTAATACAAAAATAAGAGGGCTTTCTATTGGGATGACTGAAGAGCTGAAATTTATATCAGAGTAAAATAGGATTTCAATGTTGTTCCAGATTTGATAGCCTGAAAAAGTAGATTTTTGGGGGCCCCTGTTTTGGAATTTGTGTTTCCATGTGCAAATGGCTGTTGTGGAAGCTAAATGGAAATCTTCCATGCTTCCTTGTGGGAGGATGGAGCTCTGCTCCTGCAGAGAGGATGAGCTGTCAGGAATGCTGAGCCTGTGAGTAGAAAGGTGACTGAATTCCAGGGAGACAAACAGCTGGAGCTGCCCTGACATAAGGCTGGGGGCACGGATCTGGGGCTGGATGAGTCCATTCTATAAATAATTGGTGAGGAATACAGAACTTGGGATGCTAAGGACAGAAAACCATGCCAGGGACAAAAATGCACAGCTAGGGAATACTCTGAGAGACTGGAATGAATCACAGAGTGAACAACAAACCAGACCAGGGGAAGGCTCTGGGGTTATAGCAAATAATGATGCACCTCTGTTGTAAAGGGCTTTGAAAGAAAGGCACTTGGTGAAAGTGCTTTATAAGCTGTACACTGGGCTGAATTCCCACTGAGGCCAATGGAATTGCTCCCATTTATTGTTTTTAATGAGTTGATTTGGGCCTCAGTGGCCATGTTTTGATCCCCTGTGCTTTGTGGATGTTTTCTTACTCTACTGGACAAATATATCAGTTGGTTTCAGCTGGACTGTTTGAGCACCAAGACTGTTAATTGTGACTAAGGTTGTTCCTGTTGTTTAGGATCATGAGCTGTCATGGAATCAAGAACCTCTCTGCCTACCAGAACTTTAAAAAGCATTTCTGCTCTGGACACAGATAATGATCTGGTGCTGGCAAGGCTGTAGTACTTTAAGGAAGGATAGAGAGGTGGAAAATAGAATTTATTTGCAACTGTGGGGAGAACTTGGCAGATTTTTTTAGCTGAGAAATCAAGACTGGTGGTGGGAGCTTGTCAAATCAAGGCTCCCTAACCGTTTTCTTCAAACCAGCATAAGAAATTCACCTGGATTAGATGCATGACCCAAGTAAAATTAATTCTTTAATCTCCTAATGATACCAAGCAATTAACTTGTCAGATATTTGTAGCTGACTCAAAAATATTTATATTTTTTTGGACTTGAAATGGAAAAGACCGTTTTGCCCTAATGTCTTTAAAACTGCCAGACATTCAGCTGACAGCAGCAGCAATCTGAGCAGCAGGATGCCCTTAGTGGAGGCCACGCAGGGGTCAGGTTCAGATCCCCATCTCCAAAGCTCTGCTGGATCTTTAACTCTTGCAATATTCCCTCCCAGACCTTCTGGATAGGGTAGTGCCAGGACACTGACACCTCTTTGCTTTTTTCTTCTTTCCCTCTCAATTAGTCAGCACATCTATCTCTGTTTATTTTGAAGTTTGCTATGACCACCTACCACATAATTGCAGATCTGAGTGTAAATTGGGAAAGGCACCTGGGGCTTGAGTTTTCTTGTCAATAAATCATCAGGACAATCTGGGAGCTGCAGCAGGGTGAGGTGTACCTGTAGGCCAAAGGGGTAGGACACTGTAAGTGCAGTGAAGCAGGGGAGAGGAGAAAAAAGAACTAATTAATGCTTATTGAATAAAACTATTCTGCTCTTTATCTGTGGGAATTAGATTTAGAAAGAATTAGATTTAGGAGAGGCTCGAGCAAGCTGATTCAGTGACACGGATTTTGGTGTAGCACTGAGGCCAGGGTTGTTTGCAGAAGCAGACACCAAGGTCGTGTCTTTGAACTACACATGTTTTTGATGGGAATAAAAATGAAAGACATTTGTGGTGTCTTTGAACTGGTATCAAAAACAAGAGCTGGAGGTCACAAAGTGACAGTGAAGGAGAGGACGCACCCGAAATATTCATGACAAAAATTTCTTCAGCTGGGTAGAGCTCGGTGCTGCACAAGAACTTGGCTGTAAAAATACCCTGCAAGAAGAGGCTGCAAGGGAGCAGAATGGGTCTGCTTTGGGAAAACAGTGCTGCAGCCTGTAAATCACATTTGTGATGGTTGGGCCAGTGCCTCAAAAGTCTGCTGTGGAGAGCAGCTGCAGGCAGGGACCAAAACAGGACCTGGTTCCAAAAAGGTACCTCCACACCTCTGGTGGGGGACAGATGCTCCTCTCTGCAGCTGGTTTGGTACCAGGGACTGGCAAGTTGGTGGGTGAGGTGAGACAGGCAATGGGAGTTGAGTGCTAGTTTCTATTTTCCCCTGCTCTCTTGCAGCTTTTCCTGGAGGTTTCATCCCTGCAGATATCTTGGCTCCCTGCAGTACAGCTGCTGCAGGATACAGCAGCATCCCTCTGTGCTGTGGCAGGATGGGCATGTCCAGCTGCATGGGGAAGGACAAGAGTCCCCAGCAGGGCCATGCCCCTGGCAGGGCTCCTTCCTGGGTGGTTTCTTGGTTTTTGGTGAGTGTGCCATGTCTGCAGCTGTGGAGCTGGAGCCAAGAGTCTCCCTGAGACAAAGGCAACACAAGGAGGGTGTTTGAGGTGGGGAAGGCTGAGCCAAGTCTCCTGAAACAGGTTATAAAAGTCAAGTGTCTGAAATGCCTCACATTTTCCTTATGGATGGTACCTGGCTGCAACAGGACCCTGCTGAGACCCCTGACCCACCTCTCCAGCTCTTCCCACCCTGTGTGTCACAACTCAGCCGATGCAGAGCCCCTCGGTGTCGCCACGTTTCTCTGCACGGAGAAAAGCAAGGCACAATTCTTCCCAAGAATATTCTCATCCCATTTGCTGTGCCTGTGTTTGTGCCAAAGGAGAATGCAGCATGGAGATTGTTCACCCACAGTGATGGTGTTTTAGTTCCTTGGCCTGTCAGGGTCCATCAGTGTGTGTGTGTGTGTGTGTTGGGACTGTGGGTTGAGAGTCACGAGATTCAGAGCAGTGTGTGCAGAGTGGAGTGCCTGGCAGATTCAGTTTAGATATAATGTAACATGGTATAGAATAATATAGTATAATAAAGCAATTGATTAGCCTTCTGATAAGGTGGAGTCCTCCTCATCATTCTCTCCCCTCGTTGGGGGCTGCCTGTGAATTCGATACCTCGGAACTCAGCTGAGCTGAAGGAAAAAAGTTTGCCTGGACTTTGTGTCTGTTGTTGGTTTATTCCCTCTTACTGACCTTTCCTGGCTGCTTCCTCACCCTTCCCTGTGATGATGCCTTCCTCCTGCCTGTGCCTGTGTCAGCCTTATCCATCCATCGAGGAGGAGTGTCCTTGGGAAGGGCTGTCACTCCTGATGATTGACACAAGGAAGGGCATTTGTCCTTTTGTCTATCAGTGTGATAAGCAAATCCAGTGCCAGTCATTTGCATGCAGGGAGGACGGTTTCATTAAGAATTTCATTAAGATGGTAATGTTTAATGTTTCCTGGAAAAAATGAGTTTTTAGGTTGTTCAATTATATAATTAAAGTCAGAGAATTAGGGAAGATTGCAAGCTGCTTGCATAATGTGGGCAAGTTTAATGGTAAAACTTGTAAATAAGTTCAAAGGAAATGAGCTTTCTCTATGTTACTTGCCTTGAATGGAGTTTGTCTCCTGCAAGGGTGAGGGAAATGGAGAAGGGCAGCTGGGCACTTAACAGGCTCTGACAGAGGGATGAATTCCCAGACAGACGTCAGTTTTCCCTGAGTTTGAGCAGCAGGAGTTGGGTTACCTGGTAAAATGCAGAAAGTGCTGTCAGGCTGGACCAGGCTGCTCTGTGAGCTGGGCAAGGCTGGCATTTCACAGCACTTTTTCCACTTCTTTCAGCACAGCACTGGCTCACAGGGGCTTTGGGCTGGTGTTTGGCAAGGTGGTTTTTTCCCCTCTGTCCCCACACGAGTGGGGTTGAGATGCTGCAGGCAGGTTGTGCTAGAACTGCCTGCTCCAAGAGTGGCTTCCAGAGCTCAAGATCATCTGAAACTGGAGTTCATTTGTGTCCCAATGGCTGATGAGACTCCCTGACTCCTGTCCTGCACCAAAACCACTGACCTGTGAGTGGGGATCTCCTGCCTGCTGAGGGTCACCAGCTCCAGGGAGTCATTCCAGGAGATCTCCAAATCTTTTCACAGCATCCCTCAAATGTCAGCCCTGAAAAGTGACATGTAAAGGAAATTTATGAGGGAGAATTCCCAGCAGAAGCTCAAGCAATAGAACACCTTAAAAAGAAAATGGTGACCTGACAGGGCAGCAGCAGTGCCATGTATTATGTGCCTCTCCTTTAGTACTTTATATAGGTTATTTTAAGGAAATAACTGTTTTGGATGCACCATTATTCTTTATAAAGAAGATCTATATTTGAGTGATTTGAGGGTGACAGCTGTTTCCTCCTTGCTTATTTTTCCTGCTTTTCACAGTCTTCCAGTTCATTTCATTGCAGGCTTTTATTTTGTTTAGTTCATGACTTTTGACTGCTGTCCAGCATATTAATATTTCATATGGAAAATAATTTATATGAATTAATTTATACAGTGCTCTTCTACTCATTCAGCTTGTGAAATACTAAAAAAAAAAAAATTTTTAAATTTATTAGATCCCATCATTTTTCCCCCAACTCAATGTACATTTTATAACCATTGTGAGATGGTTTAGAGCATTTCTTTTGGAGCATTGGTTGCATTTGCATGTTGTGTTTTTGGGCACAAATCAGGCTGTGTATTTTCCAGTGCTAATAGTCTGGTCTTGGTGGAAGAGTCCCTTTAGCCCCTGAGTGAGCTTTTGCCTCAATATTTGTTTCCACAGATGAAGACTTTTGATATTTTTGTTTTTTCTTTCCCCCCCAGCCTCTGTGCATTCAGCAAATCTTCTCAGCACATTGACAAGAATGATGCATAGGTCTTTCATTATTATTTATCTGCAATGTTTTATGCATCAATGAATCCCATATTTTCCTTCTGCCTGATGAATACTTGGCTGCAGGGAGAATTGTACCCACCTGGTCATTAGCAGTCAAAGAATGGTGTGTCCTGGGAGAATAGTGCTGGGTCAATAAAATTGTGTCTAGGCATTATGCTGGACAAAAGGGGATTACTGGGGTATTGAATGGGAGGTGAGTGATTATTGATTGAAGTATTTGTGTTTTGAAATAGCTCTGAATAAAAACATACTTCACGTGTTGCCACTTGCCAAACTTCTGGTTTTTCTCTGTGCTAATGGGAAGAGTCCTTTTGTGCTGCTCATTGCCAGTGATGTTATTCACCTGCTCAGTTGTGGAGCCTGCCCTGTGCAGTGATTCACACTTGAGTTGTGGCTCTGAGCTGTTGCCAGTGAAATTGGGAATATTGGGACCCACAAGGTCCCAAATGCACCGTGTGGATTTGCCCCTGACCCGTGGGTCCAGCCTTGCCCCACAGCTCAGTCTGGCAATAACAAAGTTGTCTGGAGCAACAACTCTCTCCTTTAGCACCACTCTCCATTTAACATTTCCATATTTCCTGTCATCAGAGCATTGAGAAGATTGGGAATGTATTTTGCTTCCCAAATTCCCCGGAGGGCTCGGATTTCTTACTGCAAAGTAGTTAAGAATGCTGCATAGATGGGGAAGATTGATGAGCAGTAAGTAAAATATTTAAAGACGTGTGTAAGACAAGCTTTGCATGGTATCCATTTATCATCTTGAGCAGATTTCATCTCCAAGCTGAGCTCAGACTTTTAAAGGAGAGCATGAGAGCCTCTGCTCTTGGAGCTGCAGCTTCAGAGAACTTCAAGGGGCAGCAGCCCCTGCAGAATGAGCCTGTCTGTGCATCTTTATTGAGCTGGTACTTGCTCCCCATTTATTGCTGCAAAGGTTTGGTTGCTGCTGATGGCAAGAGGGACACAATCAGACATTTCAGCAGTGTAATTAGTCTGGTGTGGAGGCAACAAAGTTGTTCCAAGGTCGTGTTGTCACATCAGAGCAGGCTGTTTCCTGCATCTCATTTTTGTGCCCACACACAAAGAGACACTTTTCTGGCTGATATTTATAGAGAAGTCCTACAGTCATTTTAATTATGCACAACATACTGATGCCTGCTTCACTGATCATAATTGCAGCTCTGACCTGTTTTATTTTGTGATTTAGATGCTTTCTCTTAAGCATTGCTCTGGGCTATGATTTACAGCAGCAGGTACTGGAAGGGAGGAGACAGCCACTGATAACACAGCTTTGGCTGGTGGAGGCTGAGGTGAGCTGTGGGCTGTCACTGAAGGGCTCCTGCCTGTCTTGAGCAGTCTTGCCATGCCTCAAACCCCTGGGAGGGAAGAGAGCAGCTGTTTGAAACGTGCCCTGTCCCATTCTGCTCCCATGGCCTGTCTTGTTCACCCCTTCTAACTTTATTTTCCCTCCTAGCACTTTCCAGCATGAAAAGTTCACAGCCAAAACCTTCACACTCTGTCTATTCCTTCTCAAAGGGATTTTATTTTTGATCTGAATGATTGGTCATGCAAAGGCAAGTCCAGGAGCCTGCCCTGCCACAGGCAGCCTTGTGCTTGGTGGTGTCCAACCAAAGGCATCCCAGCACTACTGCAGTGCCCCTTCCTTTTGTCACATTAAAGTTTCACTGAGAGGAGAAATCCATTTCTTGTAAAACAAGGAAATGTAGGAATGTGGCATCTCACGAGCAGCAGCGCTGCCAGTCTGCATGTTGTAGCAAAAGCACCCCCAGGGAGTGTCTGGGGAGACTTAATTTTTAAATCCCTTGTCATGTTGTTGTGCCACTGGCTCGTTTGCCAGCAGAGGTGTCAGAAGACAAGTTCCATGGGGCCTCTGCAGTGCTTGGCAACAAAACATTTGTCACCTAATGCTTTGAAGTGGTTCCCCAGGGCAGGAAAGATGTGTTTGGGAAAGAGGATGACCCATTTCCATCTTTCAGAAGTCTTCCTCTCATGGAAGCTTTGCTGGGAGGGATTTCTGCTGATGGAGGAAACACAGGATGCAACAAACTCCTTGGAGAGCTGTCTGTCCATGGAGAGTGGGACACAGAGCTTTGTTTTGTTCACTTTAGTCCCATTAATAGGTCAGGGCTGGCACCTGTCCTATCACAGTCAAACCCACTCTAGCCATCAGTACCTGATCCCTCTGCACACAGACCCTGTGGAGCATCTCCTGAGCTGAGCCTGGGATCATGAACCCTAAAACTGAGTAATCCCAGTCCTGGGGCTCAGATAAGCTCATTCTGGCTGCAGCAAAGGCTTGGGGTGTTCCACATGAAAGAATCCTCATTGCAGGGTCACTGAAGGCACCAGGCCCCCCTCTCACCTGGCAGGTACAGAGCAAGGGCTGGTCCCAGTGCCTGCTGAGGGAGCTGGGGGCACTTCAGCTCTTGCTGTGCATATTCTTTTTTCTTTTTCTTGTTTTTTTAAACAAATTTAGCATTTCCCCTGAATTCTTCACGTTGTCTTAAAGCAACTGGTGGTGGTGGTTGGGTGGACTGGAGAGCCACATCCACAAATGACAGAAAGAAGTTTAATCCAGAATTAGTGATCAGGAAGGTGGGTTGCTGTTTGCTCTGCTTCTCCCCTGCAGTCAGTCTGACTGTATTTCCCTCCAAGGATGGAGTCTGCCTTTTTTTTTTTTTTCAGTGTGTCCTTCTGTGGTATTTTAGAGAAACATGGCCTGGCATAACTCTTGCAGGAGAATATTGTGTGTTCCATAGCATGGCACTTTAATGGCTGTGGGGCTGTTCAGCACAGGGCTCCTAACAACCCTCAATGGACTGTGGCTGTTCTCACCTCCAGGGTAATGGTTTGCAGTGCAGTTATCTGCTCTGGCATGGGCTTAATGTCACTTGCTGAATCTAGTTTGGACAAGAAGCCATAGTAAGAGAGGAAATGTTGAGATGTATTTCAGTTGAGTTGTTTTGTTTTCTTTTTGTATTTTTATTTTTTCTGCGGGTAAAATAAATGCAGGAAGTGTTGACCTTATTCTGTAGCATCCACAGGCTATTTCTGCTAGTTTTTTTAGCAGAAGCTGCAACAAAAATTCTCCTTGTCTCAGTGTATCTTAGTGATGCCTTTTCATCCCAGGTTCATTGCACTGGTGTGAGAGACCTGGGAGCAGCCATGCTGTCCTGAGGTTTGAAATTCATTTTACCTAAGCTACTGAGTTGCTGGGATTGTTCCTTATTGTGTGAGAGTACACAGTATAGGAATCCTCTGTGTTCCCTCACCTTCTCTAGTTGCATCACATCATCTGCTCTACAAAGCCTGGCAGAAGCTGTAAACTTGTACAGGGATTTCAGAGTGGTGGGAGGTTGGGTTATTTGGGTGTGATTTTTTTGTTGTTGTTGTTTTGTGGGTTTTTTTTTTTTTGTTTTCATTAAAAAGGGGGGGAAAAATGAAAAACACTCAGCCCACTGACATACTGGATATTGATAATGAGAGGAGTGATTCCAAGTGTGGTGCTGCTCCTCAAGTAAGACCAAGTGTTCTCATTAAAACCTGGGGTCCAAAGCAAATCAGCAGCAGATTGGGACTGGTGTTTGCCTGTCTCAGAGCTGCATGCTCAGGCACAGAGCTCATGCTCTTGTTTCATCCAGGGTGCTTTGCAGACTCTGCTGCTCACCTGGCTCTCACTGACATGGCTGGTCACTCTTTGTGGAGCCTGGACCCATTCTCAGTGGGTGAGGGTGTAAAATAAAACCAAAATAAAACCAACCTCCACTGCCCCAGCTGCTTATCTCCTTCTCCTGGGGCTCTTTCCACCACTGAGGTACAAAATTCTGCAGTTTCCAGAAGCAAATGCCTCGGTCTGTCTCAGACCAGGCTCCAAGTGGCAGGTCCTCGAAGCAGATGTGACAGCTGCAATTGTCACCCAGCTGGTGCCATCACAGCCAGTGACAGCCACAGCAGAGGCCCTGCCAGAGGCAGAGGAGCCCCTGAGAACTCCTCAGTGGACAACTGACCATCAGTGTGTGGCTGCTGCACGACCTGCTGGGATTCAGGATCTGCTGCTCCCCTGAGCAGTGCTGGGGGAGCTGCTTTGCCCCTGAAGGGGGCTATTGCTGGCTGCCTTCCTCAGGAGGGCTTGCAGGGATTACAGAGCTTAAACCTCCCCCTCGGGGCATGGTGAGACTGCATCGTTCCCAGGGGCATCTCTGAGCCTTGCAAAGGAGGCTCAGGCTCTGTCTGTCTGTCTGTCCTTGCAGGGAGCTCAGTTCAGATGGTTTCTCTGCTGGGTGCTCATGCCACCTCCAGAGCACAGCTGGTGAAAATAAACTAGATGAGATGGATTATATAGGTATTCTGAGTGATGATCTGTCTTGAGGAGCTAAAGCCTGAAAGTTGTTTTGTTTTTTGTTTTCTTATCCTGTGTTCCTGCTTGTTTGCTTGGGAGTTGTTTGGAAGTTATGAGTTAAATGGATTTTAGGTACTTGGCTCATTTAGTGCTAAACCCCTTGATGTCCCTTTGCTTTCTGTCCTGACAATCTCAAGGTGTCAGTGAGTGATTTCTTCTGTCCTTCTGCATGATGGAAAGAAGTCTGAGAGTGTGGATAGATGTCACTTGCTATCAGGTGCAGATATGAAATGGCCAAGAAAAGCAGAATGGAATCTTAAGTAATTTCCTTTGCTGTCTTCTGAAGCTGGGAGGGTGTTTTATTTTGATGGGTGGTTCCTTCTTTTACCAAAAGGCATTTCTCCTTCATTCTTAACCTTTGGTATTAGCAGGTCAAAGGAGGCTGGCAGGGCATGAGCAGAATGCAGCCTGTGAACCCTGCAGCATGAGCACCCCAGACCTGTGCTGGGTGAAGCTCCCCTGAGTCAGGACCAAGCTGGAGTCTTTGGCAAATTCCTGTGGACACTGCCTTTGTAAGCATAAAGCTTGCTGGGATCTGCCTCCCTCACTTAGAAGCTGCAGCTTTTATGCTGGCACGCAGTTATTGGAAATCATGGGAATGCTGCCTGTTTGCATGTCATTAAAACCATCACTGTCAGCCTCCTAATTCCAGAGCACAGCAATCTGCTGACAGCAAAGACTGAGGAGAGTGGTAATGACACCAGCAGGACAAGCAAGGGAGCTGTGAGGGGTTGTGCTTGCCCCGAGAGAGCCTTCCCCAGCGAGCAGCAATTGCACGGCTCACCTTCCTGTTCCGACCTGGCAGTAATGCACCATCAGCTGAAAGCCAGGAGCTGTTTATTGATTATTACACACCATCATTAACCTGCACATGCTGAACAGAGGCATTGAAGTAGAGAGGGAAAATCTGGCTTTCAACTCCTGGGACTGATTTTCCAGGGAGGTGAAAGCAAACCTGTGACAGTCAACAAATTGGGAAATTCCTGATGTGTCACACATCACTGCCAGCCTGTGGAGCAGCTCAGGAGGATCTGATGCAGAAATATGAGCCATTAACCGGCCTCATATGTTGTCCATATCCTCACGGATGGGCCAGGGTATAAAATTAGCCAGGCAGTGCAATAGACTGCAAGCCTGGCACTTCAGGAAAGTTCACCTTCCAGAAGTGCCCAGGATGGGGTGATGTTGCTTTGAATGTGCTGCTTCTCTGTTTCAGAAACAACTGGTCCAAAACAACATGCCATTGCCAGCTCAAACAGGGGAGGTGGGCTTGTGGGCAGGCAGAGGAACAGGACTGCTTTTTTCCTGTTTTGTTTGTGGAAATGTGAGTTGCATGCTAAATATTGAATCCTCCAGTAGCGATGCCAGGGTCTGTGGCTTTGCCCTCAGTTGTTCAAGCCAGGTCCTTGGGTGCTGGGAGTGTGCTGCTGAGGCTGCCACCAGTCCTGCTCAGCTCATCACCTGAAACTACCTTGTGCTGTAATTGGTGAGAAAACGTGCCAGAACAGGCATGTGTTAGAGCAACTTACTGATTTTTATCAGACAACAAATATTTTCATTTATTCTCTGTTGCTGAAGAGGCCTTGGTTACTCTTTGGGAAAATGGAACAGAGATAATAGGTTTGTGCTGCTGCTGCTCTTCTATCTTGCTTACTCAGAGCTGACCCTGTCTCTGTGGTGGGGGACCAGCCTGCCCACTGAACATGTCACTGCCAAAGCAAACCGTGTAAATCTAATGATATTACACACTGCTCTCAAAGATGGAGAAAACATTTGTAATACTCTGGCTTATCACTAAGCTGCCCAGTCATGAAAGAAGCAGAAAGCTGGTGCATTCAAATAATAGTATAAAAAATAACAGAGGAAGAGAAAAATGTTTTAAGGATCCCACTGTGGTGTTAGCTTTTCCTGTCAAAAAGACCAATGTTTTGGCTGGGTCAGCACGATTGTAACAGAATTTCTGAGATGTGGTTTGATGCAATATTTGTGAAGGTATTGTTTGCTAAACTTATTTTTGTTTTTCCCTACCAATCTCTCATTCCCCATTCTATAGTTATACTGAAAAAAATTGGCATTATACACACTCTAAATTATTAAGTTTTTCTTTATGGTGACTACCCACTGGTGAGCTTTAGTAACAATTATCTTCCTCCCAAAGTACAGGTCTGCACAGCAGGAGATTAGATTGGTTTTGTGACTTTGCAACCAACTTTCTTTCTAACCTTGAGTGAACCTTTTGATCACAATTATGTCTCGGCACACCATTGTTATTAAACCTAATGATACTTAAACACAGAATTTAAAACAAATGTTGTGATATTAATGGGTACTCTGACATAAGCCTGCCCCCCTTTTTTTTTTTTTTTTTTTTCTGAAAAATCTCAACTCAGGGCTTTCACTGACCTTTTGTATGGCCAAGGACTGCAGGTCCTGTGCAGTTCATGGTGCTCAGGGAGCACAAGGCAGCGCCTCTGCTTGGAGAGAACACCCCAGCTCCTGGTGCACTTGGGCTGGGCAGGGTATCTGGGGGGTCTGGGGGCAGCCTGTTGTGGGCTGCTTTGGTTCACATCCGTGTGGGGCTGTGGGCATGGCCTGGGATCTGCTCCCAGTCTCACCAGGAGTGCTGTGCTGTTGTGGTGTGTAAGAATTCAGAGCCTCGTGCTGAGCATGGCTCTCAGCCAAGGGGATTTTGCCATGACTGAGTTCCCCCTGCTGATGGTTTTGGTGCCTTCTGCCAACAGAAAAAGTGAGAAGACCTCTGGTGTGCCCAGTGTGGTTGGTGTGAAATTGCCAAAGAACAGAAATCATTGCTGCATCCCTGGTCTCTCGTATCTCTGGCCATTTCTGTCTCTTTAGTAGAGCAATATCCAGATAAAGCCGTCTGATTGCTTGGGAAATCTCCTTTCCAGGCTCTTCCCAGGAGGTGCAGCTGGTGATGAGTGCAAGGGATGTCCCCAGGTGCAGCCCCAGGGACATCCTCTCTGTTTGGCTCAGTTTCCCTTCCAGGAGGGGACCGAAGGTGACCAGGGGGTTCCCAGGAATGATCCATCAGCCCAGTGAATGCTGCCACTTCCTCCCCATCACTCACTGGAAGGGGACACTGCATTCTAGATATTGGACTTAATTGCTTTCTGAATGACAACACATTAGGTTTAATTACCCATAAAATTGAAGTACAGAGACTTTGGGTCCAAAATAATTTTCCAGCTCAGTAATCTATATGTGCCCAACCTCTCAGCATGGTGTCCTGTATTTCCAAAGGCGTTTCAGGGTGCAGTGGGTACACGTGTGCTCATCAAAACCCTTTTACCTGGAAAGACTCTTTTTGCATGTGACATTTTTGTGATTGCAACCAAAAACCAAGAGTTTTGCTGGAGCTGAAGTCTGCAACTGAAATAACCTCTAGGATTGCTAAGTAAATGTGAAATTTTCCTAGGTCAGAACTGTAGTGTTGCCTTTTATCTTTGAGTTGATTGCTCTTGTAAAAAGTTGCACTGGGAAAAACTAAACCAAATAAAATAGATGACATGCATCCTCTTTTAACTCCATTGATATTAAAAGAAATAAGCCAGATCAAATGCAGAGGAAATAACTACAGAGAAACTTTAATCTGCCTATGAAATCTTGTAAAATTAAAAGAGAAAGTTGTTCTTGCTCCTATATTGAAGTGAATAGAAACAAGATTAAAAGAGACATCCTTAAAAATGCTATTTCTTTCTGTTTTCCTCTCCCTGAATCCAGCCATTGGGTTCTCCTGACCAGGCTCTGTCTGACTGGAAAGTGCTCTGGCACTTGCAGCTGCATGTGGTGTCTCAGGTTTTCATGTTGTCATCTGCTGGGGCTGCATAGGGAATCAAATTGGGCAACACTTAAATTGCTTTAAAGCATGGTCGAGATGAGGCTTGACAGAATGAAAACAGGGCTATTCTGCCATTGCTTTTAGTGGGTTTTTTTGTGGCTTTCCCCACCCTTTTTTTTTTCCCCTTTTCAGCCTACAGCTCTCATGTACTTGTAGGAACCCATTGCTAGAACACCCTGTGCACACCACAAAGATTTCAGGAAGGAAATGTTGTTCTTTTTGTGAATAAGAATATCTGGAATGGAATGACTAGCATTAGAAGCATTGAATCTTTTAAAGAGATTGGGAGATGACTCCCTCACACATGGGGATTTTTTTATTTCAGGGTAAATAATTGCTAAATAGTGAGGTTTCTGTGCCAGTGTGCATGCACAGGCCACAGCACTGGGAGCCTGTAGCACTGGATCTTGCACCTTCAGCTACACCCTGTGGAATAATTCCTCCTTCATCTGGAAGGAAAATAGCAGACTCTAGGTTTCTCCTGTGGAGCTGTGACTCTGTTCCCATTTCTTCCCAGTCTGTGGGAAGAAGACACAGCAGAGTCTGTTATTAATGATGGCCCCGAGTTCAAGGAATTAAATAAGAGGATACAGGTTAGGTGGCTCAAGCACAAGCTCATATTAATTAATTACCTGCATTTCCATGGTGGCTGGCTGGGATTGTGCTTGCATTGAGTCACAGCTTTGCTTATGCCTGCTCTGTATCTCAAAACCATCATGAGGTTTCCTGTTGCTTTCCCTATAAATCATTCTTTGTCGAACAAGCTGCATACCTCACTGAGCAAAAGCTGAACATTCCCTCCTTTATCTGGAGTATATATTATTCTGCTAATGCTCATATGGCTACTTTTTATTTTTTTCAAGGTCATTAGTCACTTGCCACGATGGTAAAAATGTGATGAACAGCCCCATGAAAAGTTCAATGAAATGAATAACTAGCTTTAAACCATTTTATGGGGAAAAAAAAAAAAAGGCAGCAGTAAACCAGGCAGTGTGTTTCATGTAGATGAGTTTTCTATGACTAACCTTGCAAGGCTGAAATTCAGTCTTGTGCTTTGATTCTTAGGTACCCTCATGAAATTACTCTAATGATCAAGAATTTCCTTTATTATTTCCCTGGGTTCTTTATCTTCTCAGATAAGACGTGTGGTAACAGAAATTTCTCTGCCTCTGAGAAATAATGCTATTCCTTGTGTGTATTTACTTTTAGTAATTCCACAGCTTTCCCCCATAAGCCACAGAGTAGATGACTAATGAACTGGTTTCACTTGGAGCTGTTCTGCTCAATACAGAACATGCTGTGACAAAGTAATAAATTCACCACAAAAAGGGTTTATCATAGTAGTGGGTATCCTGATATAGTGAGAACCTGGTTCTTCAGGGGGAAGGATGCTATAAAGATATCAACCCTAGTGTTTGTATTTACTTCTTCATGTGAATAACCAAATAAATCAGATGCAACTGGTATAAGAAAAGTAATAAATTATAGTGGCATTCAGGCTGAGCTAGGAGAATGACCTGTGCCATGGTCCAGGCAAATGATCCAACACCTTGCTGTGAGCACATCAATCTTCTCCTGTAGTGACACAAAGGATTAAAGACTCATCAGTGGTGTTATCTAATTTAGAGGTGCCCAGTGAGACCTCAGGAGGGTTAGCAAGTTGCTATGAGGTTTTGTTTGGAGGTTGTTTTATTTCTGGGTAAAACATTGAGCTTATGCACAGAAATGGAAGGAGTATGACTTTTTTTCCCTTCTGCATTTGAAGGTTTTCAGGTTTCAGTGTTTTCATTTCTGGAAAATTTTTGTTTCATTAACTGCTGCAATGCACACAAAGGTGAGATTTGTCCTTCTGGGAAGCTCAGCACAAGTGCATTAATCTATTTGAATCCCAAGGGCTTGCTGAGAGAAGCCTTATATGGATCTTGATTCACCTTTGAATAGGAGTGAATCTTTGTTACAACCATAATGGGCAATTTCAGTGTTGCCTTCCCCCCCCCATTTTTTTTCTTATGATTATGTTCTAAATCTTATGTTATTTCACTTCATAAATGGAGCTCTTCAAAAGGGTCTTTAAAAAGAGCAGGCTTTTGCATAGAAAAATTTTGTTTCTGCCCTTCAGTCAGAGTCTCTCATATAAGTGAAAGCCCAGGGAACAAGCAGAACTAAGTTTTTTCTTGTCACATCTTGCCGCTGTAATTTTTGGCATATGGCAGATTCAGGTTTTCTGACAATTAATTGGTGGCAACTTCTGTAACACTTTGCATTCCTTCCAGCTAGTGTCCTGTGCAAAGGTAAAAAGGCATCTAAGGAGCTTGTGATATTTTGGTGGGCCACCAGCTGCCAGCAGAGCTGGGAGGCACCGTTTGTCACCTCTGTCCTGGTCCCTGGGGACAAAATGCTGCTGCAGAGGTGACTTGCCCAGAGCTGGAGATGCTCAGAGCAATCACTCTGAGCCAGTCACCATCTCCTTTGAGTCCTACTACTCTCAAAACTTTATGCCCACAAAAAAACGAGGGATAGACCCCCCTCATTTCATGGAGTCAATGTGCTAAACCAGCAATATTTTGGAGATGTCTGCTGGCAGTTCTGGAGCGTTTGATGCTGCCCTGGGCCAAAATGAGCTGCTCTGTGGGCAGGCCAGGTGAAGAAATACCTCTCTTTGTTTCTCCTGGGGCTATAAGTGGCTTGAGCTTCCTGAGGATGGCTTCTTGTTGTCAAATTATCAGTTATTATGGTGTTGTTGAAATGCTAGAGTGAATATCTCAAGTGCCACTTGAGCTGTAGCAGCAGATTTGTTGGCGAGCGAGGAGACGGCGAGAGAACACAATGCTCGCCCAGGGAGAGGTTGGAGTTGTCACTTCCCTCTTTAATGGAGACAGGAAAGGTAATTAACAGCCAGCCTTGTGTACAGATTCCTATTTCATGGGGAAGATGACTCATTTTGGCTCTGAGCAAGCATGAGAATGAAATTAAACCAACTCCTGGTGCCATGCCAGTGACTTTGGCATTTTAAAAATATCTCCCCTCTGTGTCCCAACACGAGCTCACTATATTTTCAAAATCAGTTTGTGCTTTGTGGGAACAGGGGTTTCCAGGCTCTCTCTGTAGGTGAAATACGGCTTTTATTTTCCTACTTGCATCCAAATTCAGTCATTTAGTAACCTCACAGTGTATTAGTTGTGTGGTTTTTATGTGCATCAACCTGTTTCCATAGAGTATTTAAGGTGTACTCAAGGTTAGATTTATTGCAGCAGTCAAGGAGTTTGTAGAAGGGTGTGTTGGGCAGGAAACATGGAACAAGATATTGGGAAAGGCTGCAGTTATTCCCTCTGCCAAGACTGTGCTCCCTACAGCTCTCTCCTGCATCCCTGGTAGGCAGGATGGACGAGCCGTGCTCTGTCTGGAGCTTCTCTCCATCTCCAAAGGGCTGTAGGTGTTTTGTGTGTGATGAGTCAATGAGAAACTCCAAAGGAAGCTGCAATTTATGCATTAAAGTTTGGGCAAACCTGCTGCAAATGAAATGCCAGGCGCTGTAATAATGAGAGCAATGTATTCTTTGTTCAGTGATGTGGGTTTCCTCTGTTGTCCTCCTTGGGAGGTGACTGATGACCAGCCAGCCCTGCCTTGTCCTTGCTCCTGTCTTTTCATGCTGCAAGTTGTTGGTTTTTTCCCTCAGAACAGTCTGTTTCCATGTTTGTGCCTGTCAGTGGGTGCTGGGTGTCACCCCCAGCTCGTGGGGAGGCTCTGAAGGCAGCACCCAAGGCTGGGTGAGGAGGGGCTGGGTGGGATCCAAGGGGGCAGACACCTGCAGCCTCCAGGAGGGAACTCCCCAAATGCCACAGCCTGGCAGCTGGGAATTGCTGCTGGATGTGCCTCCTGCTCGGAGAGGGAGCTGGGGATGAGCAGCAGGGATGAGGGCAGGACTCTGCTCCCTGCCCTGCGGAGTGGCTGGGAGTCTGTCCCTCTGTGCTGATCACAGTTTCTCCAGGGTCACCTGTGCTAACACTGAGCAGTGAACAAATGAGTTTAATTCCAGCTTATTTACTTTTCACAGCTGTAAAGGACTATCCAGTGCCTTTTTACTACCCTGCCAATGTAATAATCAGAAATAAGACATATCTTGAGATATTCTAAATAAATTCCGGTGCTTGTGCTGTCAATTTTTTGTACGATGTGGTAGAGACCTTGGATTATTTTTAAAAAATTATTTATTAAGGAAAAACAGCCATAAATAACTCTCTACTGATGGACTGATTCATTACCTCCTCCCCCGCCCATTTCCAAAATAACAACCCAGATCCAGCTCCCCACCAGCTTTACCACAGCAGGAGCAGAATTTAGATAATGAGGGCATGAGGAAAAGGTTACCAAACAAAGCTAAGGGAGTTAAATTTAGAAAAGAAAGAGCTAACAGGTGGCTAGAGAAAAGGGAGGGAGGAAGACTTTGGAGAGGCAGTGAATAGAAGTGTGATTGCATTCGTTACGGGGTTTGTATAATAGAGAAAATGTTGGGAGTAAAATAAACTCCATAAAGAAATATTTAAAAATGTATTGTTTGCAGAAAACTGTAATCAATCTAACTGACAGTCAGAAAGGTCTATTTAAATTGCAGGGCTTCTCTCCCTTGCACTCCTACCAAAATCTGCTTCAATAAATTGGGAAGAGTATAGAAACAGATACTCAACATGACAAGTTGAACCATTTTTAAGTTCTAACTGGATTTGCAGCTCTCCCTTTCCTGTATTTTATGGTGTGGTCTGACATGATTTTGGTCCAAGGGCTCATCTTGGAATGTTAATACCAAGATCCAAAAGACTTCCAGACCTCTGCTGGCTCTTGTGTCTTCATACCAAGTTGTTTTTTTGCCTCAAAGCCAACTTTTATCAAAGGAAGCATATAAAAGCAGAGATATAGCACAAAGTCATTTACCTGCTGCTTTCATTTGGCAGTGATAGCTTTGACTGCAACTGTGCTCCATAGACTGACTCCTAGAGCAGAGATTAATTGTCCATGTGGGGGACTGAGATGCAGCTAAAGAAAGAAACTGAAGTTTGGCCAATGCCCTTGGTCTCACTTCTTATGTTGGAGGATATTGCCTGGGAGAAGGATTTGGTTCACAGTATGTGATAAGAGTGACTTTATGAATAACACAATGCTGGGATTTTTGTTGCTGCTTTTTCTTCTTTTTTTTTTTTTTTTTTTTTATTGGTACCAAGGCTTTCTTAGTTTTTTATTTTATTCAAAGTGGAAGAAAACTTTGTCTTGGCCACAGATCCAAGAGAGTTTTCAGATAAATTTGACTACAGAAATAGTATTCATTTTTCACATTACTTATCTGCAATGCTACTTGGCTCTATCCACCAGTAATGGACTCCAGAAATGCCTAGCTCTTCACATATGGAGTCTAAATGAATTTTCATATGCAAATATTAATGTTGCATGCATTTGAAGTTGGACAGATGAATCCCAAATGAAGTGCTCCCTGCACAGAGCTGGAATCTGGGAGTCTCAGCTGCACAACATTTCAGAGGTTTTTGTCAGTAGAGCAGTATTAAGCCCTTAGGTAATATATTATTGTTTATACTTAGTGGAAATCCTCCAAGGATTACTTTCTTTCTTCTCATAGAGTTTGACTAGATTAAGGAGGTGTATTATGACAGTGCTGTGTCACTACTGGGCTTTAGCTGAAGGAGTAACTTCAATTTCTACTGTCCCTGAACCATTGGCTGTCAGCTGTGCATTGATAAGGCCACGGTCCTTTCATGGTTCCTAGATGTGGCCTGTGCCTGGCTCAGAGCACAGCATCATCCTGAAGATGATGTTTCAGTCTCTTTTTATGATTCAGGGACAAACTCCTGAATTTCTTCTTTGACGTGATGGCAGCTGACGCTGTTTTCAGAAACATTGGTTCTGAACAGGAGCATTTAGGTAGTGCTGTAGCCATTGTTCTGAGGAGAATAACGAGGTTTTTATTTCTCTCTCCTTTGTTAATCCCTGGCAAACATAGCCCTGGCTGCCTCAGCTAGCTTTAAAAAGGAAAATGCAGCATGCAGACTGCTGGTCTTCATTCAGTGGAAATACTTTTATTTTGGACATCCTTTTTATTCAGCAGATTGGCCTAATCTCAGATGGCCTTTCGATCCAGTTCTGCCCTGACTTTGATTGATGCTATCTCTCTATTTGGGGATTGACTAATTAAGGCTATGCTATCTAAAATCAGTTTTCTTTGCTTGTTGGTTTTTTGTTTTGGTGGTTTTTTTTCCATTCAACTACTTTGAGTTCAAAATGGAGCAGGGCACCCTGTTGTACAACTTCTTTTAAAGTATTTTGTTTCCCAGTGTTAAAACCAAATCAGATTTAAACTCTTCTCTTTACTTTAGAGTTTTCTCTGATCCAATCTACCTGTACTTATTTAACCCAATCACCCTGTTTCAGATTACTGTGTTGTTAATTATAGTATTGATTGCCACTGTCCCTCATTCATTTTTTAATTTTTTTGGCCTCTTAAACAGTAGCTTGAAATACTGCAGGCGAGTTTGCATAGCGCATCCTTGAAATTGCACTTGGAAACTATTACTTGGACAGTTACTTTAGAGGCATTCTTGGAGGTCATTACAGTTTTTGTCAAGAGCAGTTTAATTCTCTGCCATTTTCCACTTTTGTTATTATTGTGGATTGTCATGGGAGCAGGTTAATTTAGTCCCAATTTCCTCCTCGTGTCCTGTCCCTCATCTCATGAATGCAAACACGTGGAAACTGGACTCTGCAGAAGATTAAACCTGTGGCAACAAGTAATTCCTGTGACAGAGGCTTTAATGAAAAGAGAAAAAGACCTTAAAATATCTCCTTTCACTTAATAAGGATAATCTGAGCAGTGGCAGGAGAGCCACAGGAGGACAGCTCTGACCTGTGCTGGTCACATTGCCAGCCACGATGGGACTGGCATGTGCCTGTGGGGAAGGGACTCTGTGGGCAGGCAGGATTAGAGCCCATCTCTGAAAAGCAGAGAGAGATTTGGGAGAAGATGTGCATGAAGGGCCAGGAGCTGCAGTGGCTCATTCCACACCGTGCCCTGCCCCTGCTCAGTGCCAAGGACAGCGTGGGAATGGCCATCACCTGGCCAGCCAAAGCCTGTCTAGTGAGAGATGTGTAGGAAAAGGCAGGAGAAATGAGCAGACATTCAACCTGTCTCAGACAAATCTTCCCAGTTTTTGGCAATTGCTGGATTAGAGGTGTTCAAGCCATGCCTTTAGGTACTAAGTCTTCATGACTTTGTCTAGTCCTTTACTGAGTCCTTTTAAAACTCTTTGTCTCGTGCAATAACTTGTGTCAAGGAGTTCCATAAATTAACTGTGTAAAAAAGCACTTTATTTAATTTGTGTTAGACATGCTGCCTGATCATTTCATCAAATTCCACCCCTCACTCCCATTTATTAAGTTGGTAGTAGGTGCCCTCTCATTACCTTTCCACTCTGGATTTTGCAGACCTCTTACTCCCCCTCCCATCACTCTCCTTCCATGCTCTACAGAGAGCCCTGAAGGAATTCAGACCTCTTCTATGGGGGAGGCCAGCTTGGGGCTGCTCCTCAGGGTCAGAGTCAGTCCAGGAGGCTTTAGCATGGCTTTTAGGGCAGCTTTTTGTAGCTGGAATCAGAGTTTGTTGGCACCTGCCTGTCATCCTAGGGAGAAAATCATTACTTTTTGTGAGTTTATTGATAGCAGGGCTTTGACTGATGACTAATCCCAACTCTGGGCTTCTCCTAAGACTTGTCTCTTGCTGGCTCTTCTCTTGACCTAGCCCTAAACCTCAGCATCCTTTGACCAGAGGAGCAAAGGGAGCAGGATGAAGAATAGATGCTGTATTTCAGTGAGATTGCCTGGTCCATCATTTAGATGTGAGTGTGAACTTGGCTCAGCAGGTCGGTCAAGCCCTCCTGTGCTGGCATCTCAGTGACTTCACTAAAAGCCAAACACACATAAACCTTCTGAGTGTAAGAGCTTCTGGCTTCTCCCTGCATCAGGATGAGAGTGATCTCCTGGCTGTGGCTCAGCTGCAACTGTGGTCCCCTGATCCTGACCTGCTGGGGTCAGAGTCAGTGCCTGCTCTGTGCCTCCCTGGGTGTCATTTGGGGCAGAGAGTCCTCTGCCTCCTTGCAGTCTGTGCTGCAGCATCTCTGGGTAGCTCACAAGTGTTACTAAAAGGCTGCCTGGCAGCAGCTTGGAGGTTACACCCACCATCTGAGAGGCTTTTCTTGCTGAAAGCTGGCTCCTTTTTATGGGAAGAAATCAATGTTTTTATAAGCTGAAGGTTGGGGTTTTTTTCCCCAGTTCTGGATGCTCCCAAAAGGAAGAATGTTTCCATCAGGTATTAAAATCTGGCTTTTGCTTTCAGCAGCAGGCAGGGATGTGTGTTATTACTGTACTTGGACTAAATGTCACTCAGGATAATACAGAGCTGCAGACAAGCATTGCTCTAAAAGCAGGCCCTTGTCTCTCTGTATTTCCTCAGCACACTGAATGTTTGGCTAAGCTCCAGGAACTTTCCAAACACAAACAAGCATTTATGTTTTAAGCCTTTTTATCAGTCCATGCTCTGTCTGAGCTGGGATGTGGGCAGCCTTTCTAATAAGGTGCATGCAGAGTTGTTAAAGGCTTTCCCATCCACCTGTGCAACAAAAATATCCCAAATTTTAAACATTAAATCACTTAAATTTAGAGGTACATTGCTATCTTCTTTTCACTAAACAGTATTAGAAGAATGGGGTAATTATGGATTTGAAAAAAACCAAGTTTTTCTTCTTAACTAAATGGAGAGCTGCATGTGCATGGTGAGGACATGAAATGCAGGTTGAAGCTTCTGGATGTGGCTTGTGCTGGAATGAACTTTGGCAGCACTGGCCCATCCCTGTCCCCTGGTCAGTGGGTGACAGTCCCACCAGCTTCCAGTCAGAGCAAACAACAGCCAAGCTAACAACACTTGTGCAGCTGTGTCAGGCAGCCAGCCATTCAGGATTTCCAACAGAAATAGCACTAACTACCTTTAATGGCAGGAAAAGTGGGAATTGGGAGCAGCAGGATGCTGTGCCATCTCCAGTCCCCCAACACTGTTTGAGGGTGTTGTCCTGGAGTCATTGCAATCTCACTGGCATATTGACTTGATGAAGTTTGAATTGCTGATGCTCAAGATGAGCTTGTTGCAAACCCTAGTAAAGGATTCCAGGGCTTTTACTCTGCTTTCCTTCCTTCCCCAGACTTGCTGAGATGAAAAAGAGATGCATTTAAAATACATACATTTAAATATGTAGATGTATTTTAGATTTGAAGATGCAATCTGCAGCTCAGTCCCTAGTTTGTCTCTTATGGCAGTGGGACAATCTCCAAAATAAGCTACTAGCTCTGAATGCTACCACAGCAAAACTTGGTCTCAAATAGTGCCTTGAAATAAAGTCTCATCAGCTGCAAGATGTGCTTTGTATTCAGGATGTTGATCGTATGGACTCATTTTCCATACATTTATGGGTCCCATGCTATCCTCTCCCTCCTTAGGCAGCAGCAAAAAGTCCTCAAAAGTGAAATTTAAACATAAATGTTTGTCTCTTTGGATTCAAATTTCACTTGCATCAAGTAGCATCTGAAATGATCTCATTTATGTTTTCATCAAATAGGTAAGCAGGAATTATTGAGGAATACCCTGGGTCTCGGTGGGGAGCTCAACAGAAGTCAGCTGCACGTGTGCAGGTGTGGAAAGGGACAGGATTGGGGTCTCCCAGCTGCATTTCCTGAGCTCCCTTATCAGGATCCTTATCACTAAAACACTGAGAAGGGGACCCAGCAGCAGTGGGGGCAGAGCAGCTCTGGAGAGCAGGGGTGTGATGGTGGCAGCTGCTCAGGAAAGAGGCTGAGAAACACCAGGTCCTGCCTGTGCCCAGACTGAAGGACACAGAGACCCGAGGGGGGGACACTCCTGAGCAAGCTGCTGTCACAGGAGTGGCTTCACGTGCTGAATGAATTGGGCTTTGAGGAGTATTTGATATACCAGGCTTTTTCTTAAAAAATCAAATATTTGTGTTCAACCACAGTTCAGTTTTAAAACTCTAAGGTAGCACTGGAGTTCATCTGCCTCTCTTTCATTCCAGGAGTATTTATTTATTTTTTTCTCACCCCTGTTTCTGGCTGGTCCCTGTTAGCATGCAGCTCTCCTTGCATCTAGAGATCAAAAAATCCTGTCTATATGACAGGACTATTGAAAGTAAAAAGGGGATAAAAGAGTGATAGCTGGGAATAAAGCCAATGTTGTGATTTCTCTAAAAGCACCCTTCTGAAGTGCAAGTGCTCCAAAAAGACACCAGATGTTGTGTGTGTGTATTTTTAATATAGCTTTGACTAGAGGGAAGAGATAAAGATAGTTATCTCTAAAAAAGGGGTTTCAGGGCAGGAGATGAGCTGAAGACCAAATGCTCCTGCTGGTTTGTACTTGTCAGGGAGAGGAGGAACATTCCAGCTGAATGGATCATGTGTCTAGAAGGCAACAGACACTTCACACCTCGAGTTTCTCAGCATTGGCCTTTTTTCCCCACAAATGAAGAGGGGATGTTTAGCACCTGCTGTGGCTGGGGATTCCCTTTACTCCTGCAATGGGATCCCCTCCGTGTGCTCCAGGCAATGAACCTTCCCTGCAGAGCAGATCCCCAGGTCTGCCCAGAGAGAAGGGAAAAAGGCACAGCAGCTGGCTCTGCCCACCCTGCTGTCCTGCTGTCCTTGCACAGCCATCCCAGCTTGGGAAATGAGTTATTGATGGGGGTTCCTGCACAAAGTTTTTGTTGGAGAGCTGTCTGCAAGGCAGGGTAAGGCTCAGGGCTGCAGAGGGAGTCAGACTGGTCCCTGCAGCCCAAGGTCAATGCTGGGGCTTGGCTGCCAGTTTCAGTCCTCCCAGAGACTTCTTCCTTTTCTTTCCATTCCCTATTTTAGCAGTACAGGGTGTCTCTGGCTGCCCCAGATGGGCATTATCCCCCCAAGATGGATAATGCATCAATCTTGACCCCTGTGCATCTCTTCAGGGAGAGCTCCTAGAGGTGACCCAGGTCACACTGGGACAACTGGGAATGCTCTGTGAGAGAAATCCCCTCGTGAAATGCTTGCAGGCACACAGCTGACACAACCTTGCTGAGATCAGAGGGGCTGTGGCAGAAGTTTCTGCTCAGCAGCTGTGAATTGTTAGCACTGCCAAGCCTCGGTTCTGTGTCTGAACACATCACTGGCAGGAAAAGCTGTGAACAAAACAAGGTGCTTGGGAGGAAAGGGAGTCAGCTCAGTGGGCTGGGAAGGCTGGGGGTTTTTTTTTGCCTCCTAGTCATTTATCTGAACAACTCAAATTACAAAATGAGGCTGCTAATGCTGAGGTAGCCTGATGGTTGCCACGGGGGTCAAGGAGCCACTGTGCTCCTGGTGCCAAATCACTAATGCTCTGAGCAGCTCTGAGTGGTGTGAGTCCCCTTCTGTGTCAGTCATTTCTGCTGAAAAGAGAGAGAAAAACAGGAGAAAGGGAAGGAGCAGCATCTCCTGGAAAAACCTGAGAGGCTGCACCAGAGCAGGAGCCCTCCTGGGACAAACTAGCAATGTCAATGTTTGTGGCCACATTGTTAAGGAAATGTTTCTAAATAATAGCTCTGTTGCAGATTGACTATGAAGAAAGCTTATTTAAGCATGATTTCTCCCAGAACATTTAGTGTTTTTCTTTTCTTTGGACAAACATAGAAGGGTGAGATGGATCCATCCACAAAAGCCCCAAAAGCTTCTGCTTTCACCAGCAGAGCTGGCTGTCAGCTGGGATGGCCAGGAGCATCACTCTTGGAGCATCTCGGTAATTGGACTTTGCCAAGGAAGAAGTAAATAAAAGGTACCCAGTGAGGATTGCTCCAATAGCTTGGATTTCACAAATTGAAAACATATTAACTTCTGACAGCTCTGTTCTTCTATAGACAAAACAGCTGCATTCCCAGGAGCCCTGTGCTTAAAGTTTTAAACCTTTTCCCTTCTGGTGAATTCTTTGTGCATCTAAAGAAGGCTCCCAGAGCATTTTCTGTTTTGTTTTTTTTTTTTTACACTGTTTTGCACCTTGGTTTATCATTCAACACCAAAGCCAGAAGGCTCAAAATGTTCTTTTGCATCTGATTTGGCAGCATTTCACTTCCCCTTGGCACTGGGACATGTGTTTATGTCTCTTACTCCATGGGGTATGAGGCAGTAACAAATTTGGCCCTCTGGATATTTCTTACATTTGAACCCAGGGTTAGATATATTCTCTGGGACTCAGCAAGATTTCCATTCATTTTTTTCTTTCCTCTGCCCATCCTTTCTCTGTTCTTGGTGCCTGCTGATAAAACTGAAGATAAAACCTTGCTTTAAGCTTTGGAGACAAAAAATGTCAGGTGCATCTTAGAAACAAACTTTTAGTTCTAGTTGATGGCTACTCTGTCCTGCTAGGCTGTGCCCAGTGTATTCCAGCCTGGAACAGCTGGGGAGGAAGGAGACTTGTTCATGTCTTATGACAGTTCTTTCTCAGGCTCCTAGAGGGAAAGCTCACTGCTTTGCCTCAGTCTGCCAAAATAGTTGAGTAAATAGGGACCTTCTTTTTTTCCTTTTCCACGTGAATGAATTTGGCTTGTGGATCTTCCAGTAAATCACTAGAAAACTATTTGTGATTTGGCCTTCTTTGTATGACTTCTGCTCTGACTGCCAGTTACACCAAATAGAAAAACTGACAACAAGGCAGATTTATACTCCTTGTCTTAATATAAATTTGGGACACTTCTTGCTTCATAATGAACTGCAGCCAACCCTTTCCTTTATCCATGAGAAAGGAGAGGCAGACCCAAGGTTGTTTTGCTAACCAGTAGAGATGAGTGGAGCATGGAAGGCTCGTGAGGCAACCATGCCAGGCAATGTTGAATGGAACTGGGAGCGCTGTTTTCCAGCCTTCTTGGCAAGTTGATGTGCTGCTTTTATGGCATTTTCATGCAGACATCCCTTGAAAACACCACATCCTTTTTAGCCTCCAGTGATCAGATTTGTGCCTTTGCAGAGAAGATCCCGAGAATTCATTTCTACTGAGCCTTTCCAGACATTGCTAACTGGCTTTCAAAACTTCAGCTTATAATTACTTTTGATTACATCAATGTTTATATGCTACTGTGAGTGCTCTGGGCCAGATGGTACCACTGTTGTTACCTGCATTGCAGAGGCAATTTGGCCCAAATGGTGCTGTTAAGTCACCCCCAAATGTCTCTCGGGTGTCAGAGTTAAATATGAGCTTGTGTGAGTGTAACTTTTCCCTCCTACATATGAAACAGGGCAAAGTAGGTAGAAAAGGAAAAAAATAGTGTAACCAAGCAGTACAGCTGATACAAGGCTGATCCCTGGCAGCAGCTTTGGGATGTCACAGCATGAATGAGACAGCAGCCTTCAGACTTCACTAGTCATCCCAAAAGAACAGGTCCCAGACACCTGGGATAGGATTAGGAGAGCACAGAAGCATAGAGGCTGTGCTGTTTTTGCAATCCTTTCCATCCCTGAGCTGCTGTCTGCAAAGGCATCCTACAGACACAGCTGGGCAGAGGCAAGGCTGGAGACAGCAGGAAATTTCAGTGCTGCTCAAAGTGCTTCTTCCTCATCAGGGGGATTTAGTGTGGTCACTTAGAAAAGAGGCAGCTGGATTGATTTAGCAGCTGTTGTACTCTGTGGTACCTAATATACTTGACATCAAATGGAAGGAAGGCAAAGAAATCAGGGAGGCAGGTTGGAGTGACCATAATCACAGCTGGCAGCACTCCTGGTTTTACCAAATGTCTTGGGGCATTTGGTAATGTTTGAGAGCCCTGTGATTATGCAGGACTGTTCTTTGCAAAGAGGGAACTAAAAGGTATTTCAAGAGAACATTCTGTTCTTCCTTTCTGCATCCTCCCTGCTGTCTCTGCTGCATGTCCCAACATGCTCATCACCTTATTTGCCATGGCTCTTGCCCCTGATGTCTGCAATGTGTCCAACCATAGGCTGAGCCTTTTGAAATGGCAGCTTGGAATTAGGCACCCAAATCCCAGGAGATTTGCTGGACTTTGGCACCATTGCAAAACTCTGCCTTGGAGATGCCTTTGGTGCTGTGACTCTCTTTTGAAAACCAGAAACCCAGGCTGTATCTCCCCATTTCTGTTTGCTATTTATAATAAAGCTTGGTTTGTGCTCTGACAGTTTTAATCTCAGCAGAGCTGTCTGTGCCAAGCTAGGTGGGGTGGCTTTCTGGAGTAGTTTTCTGTGTCTCTTTACCATGCTATCAGGTACCTCCTGATATTATTTTTGTGTGTTGCTGTTCTGTGCATAAACACATCCATGGGAGCCACAGTCAGATGACTTCAATTCTTCAGGACTTCCTGAAGGCTGTGGGCTTTTCTCAGTCTGCCTCTCCATTTCCCCAGAGGCCTCCCAGAGAAGTCAAGGTTTTCTACTCATTTTATTGCCTTCTAAATCTTTGAAAAGCCAGTTCCATCTGGGCTGGGCAGATGCTGCAGTGGTATCTACACATCGCTGGTGGGTTTGGCTGATTTGGGTTTCCTTTTGAGATCTGCTGTGAGTTTTCCAGATTCAGGTAATAAAACATGTCAAGGAACTAATATTTCCTATTGTTTCTCTGCTGCTAAGTTGCAGTTCCTGACATTTCCAGAAGCAGGCAGAAATATGAAGTAGTTGGAATTAAATGGTTTTATATCTGGATGGGTCTCCTAAGACCTTGGAGTGCGAAGTGTTGTCTAATCTAGAATAAAAGGCTCACTTGTATAAAAGGGAAGAGTCTGCAGGATTTGGGGCCAGCAATTTCTGAAAATTTTACACATAGTGGAGGTACTTAAAAACTCAATTTTGCAGCTGTTCACTTTACCAAAAGTGAGTCTGACCCAGCCCTGTGCTCAGCTCCTACATCTCTCTGACTGCAAGCAGAGATGATTATTTCTTGCAGGGTTTTTGCATTTCTAGGGGGGGTTTGCCCTGCTTAGCTTGGGCTGGAGTCCAGGTACCTAATTTTGGAGTTTCACAAAGAAACTTATGTCAGTTTTTGAAGCATTAGCTTGTTGAGGGATATTTAAATAGAATTGATGTGCTTGGTGCATGTGTCCTTTTCCAATTCTTTTTGGTTTGTGTAACTAGTGTTTTCCTCACGCTTCACATCCATAACAAAAAAGAAAAGTTTCTCGTTTACTTAGACTTTCCCCAAGTTTCAATACTTGTTATTTCACAGAGCATGAAGAAGCTGAACGCTATTATATTTCCTATTTACTGTTTGCAGTTATAATACCCCTCTTAATGGTGTGAAATATAAATGAATTATGTGCCCTCATTTGTGGCTGCAAGTTGCCGTTATAAATAATGCAAACGGATGCTCATGTGGTAGTAAATGAAAATTTTTCAAAAAGAAACAGCAGGAAGAATGGAAGAAAAGAGTGTTTTTGCTTGGCTTGTGGCATGTAATAATGTGTGTGACTGAGTGTGCAGAACTGTTCATGCACACACTCCTCTTCTTGTTTGGTTTGGTTTAATTTAAATCTTTTGTCTTAAAAACTGCTTATATTCCAAAATGCCGCTCTGGTGTTGCCTCGATTTTCCTGCTAGAGATGAAAAGTATGCTTTAAAAATAACTTTAATTGCAGAAAAAATTAGAAACTTGACATATAAGTCTTGCTAGAAGTGTGGAAATAAATGTTTCCTGCAGGACGTAGAGTACAGGTCTGGTTTTGCAATCAGTGAAGCAACAAAGTTCATTTCTTATACCTAGGATACCATAAATAATTCATTTAGTGTTGTAATTTATCATTATGCACAAATAATAAAAAATTAAGTCTCATATATTTGTTTTAAAGAAGTTTTCCAGCACTGTTTAAGGAACTGCATCCTTAAGTGTAAGTACAGATCTCCTCAAGTCAAGAGTTAGATCTGCTGGTACTATTTACTGAGACTGAAGCCATATCTGCCTCCCCCTGCAAAAACCTGCTGCTGCTTTTGAAAATGAGAAACTGATAGAAGAGAACCCAAAGGCATGTGACAAAAAAAAAAAAAAAATCTGGCCTGAAGTGAATAGAATTGGTCATGTAGTTCATATTAGCCCTTTAAATATTTTGTTGAATTACAACACAGATTGCACAGTCTTGAGTGATGAGGGCCTAAATACATTCTTCCTAGCTTTATTCTTTAATAACTGAAGTAAAACTGATCATAATTCTTCATTATGTGTTAAGTTTCAATGAACTATTTTGTTCAGAAAAATACATATGTTAACAGCTCTTTGAATTATGCAAGTATTACATTTGAAGACCATCCTTCTTGTTCCTTTTGGCATTGCATATTTGTTCCCATTTCTCTTTTATTCTTCATTGCCACTTTTGACTGCTCGGCTCAGGCATAGGAGTTTATCAAAATAAAAAATGTTTTGTTTTAGATAAGTGTGAACATGGGCTGTGAAATGATTAAATGAAAACAGGAGTGAAAAATATCTCCTTGAACATCAGCAACTAGAGTGAGCATTGGGTTGTGGGTTTTTTTATTATTTTGCTTGGTTTTAAACTGCCTGTTGAGTTTGTATGTAAATATCCCCAATTAGCTGTTGTGACAACTCCTGCAGCATCTCCTTGTGCTTGCAGCTTTGAGGTTGCCTAGAATAACTCGTATCCTTGTTAAAGATGGGAAGCACCAGGGCTGGTTTGGGGGTTTTGGAGTGTCTGGATGCAGTCTGAGCTCTCTGCAGCTCTGCTGAGCCTCTGGCAGGGAGTCATTTACACGATTATTTTTTGTGTGGAGCCCACAGTGGTGTGTCCCTGCAGCCAGGATAACACTCTCAGCCTCCAGCACGCAGAGTTGTTCATTTCTCCAGCAAAGGCAACTCAGGGCTGTGAGCCTCAGCTAAGGATGTGCTTGTGGGTGCTGAGGTGTTACACAACAGACACAGTGCAGCTTTTTGCCAGACCCTTTTCCCTGGCTGGGTTTTAGGGACATTTTTCCCTGGCTGGGTTTTAGGGACATTTTGTCTTCCCTGGGCCCGCTGGGTTCGATGAGTGCACAATTCAGGTGATGATGACAGAAGGAAAAGATTGCCATGAAATCACAACAAGGATCCTCCCCAACTCCTTTCCTTGCACTCCACCTTCATTTATCTGCAAGCCTGAATTGCAGTCCCATTGCTATTAACCTTTCAACTGCTGGCATGTTACCAGAGAGCTCAGCCCCAGCTGGCAGAGGGGAGGGCTGGAGCAGCTCTGATGTGATGAATTGGCCTTGGCACTTTGCTCAGTGGCCACTCTCTGGAAAGTGGGAAATGTGCATCTCTGTAGTCTTAGTACCCTCTGTGTAGCACCTGTAAAAGCCTGAAATCCAGGAGCAGCAGAAAAGAGGGGGAACAGCAGTGTTGGAAGGGTTATTTTATTTCCTGCCTTCCACAACTATCTGCTTCCCCTCTGAAAAAGGAGGCAAACTTTCCCAGCTCTCATGGCAGCCTCCTGGAGGGGAGCACCAAGGCAGACTGATGTCCCAAGGGCTGGCCTGTTCTCTCTCTGTTCCAGACAGGACTGATGCCTTATTGGGACTGCCTGAAAAGAGAGGCCAGGCAAATCTAAGGGAATAAAAAGTGGTTATATTTATTTAAGGGCCTTCAGGTACATTTTGCCCCACCCCAGGGGCTACACCCAAAATATGGATGATGGGTCACAGGTTTTTATACTTTTCCAAGTTTGCTCCATTTGTGTATTGGGGGTTAATGTTTCAATTACAGCTTCAGATAATGAAGTCATTTACCCCAAGTTTGCTCACTCTTGTTTACAGTTCTCAGGGTCTGACACAGTGAGATGTCCTTGGTTCCCAGGCCTGGAGAGGAATTGAATTGTCTGACCAAAATGGGAAAGCAGCAGCTAAGAGTGTTTATGGAGCTTAGAGCTGCACACTGAAGAATTGCAGAATTACAAATACATGGAAAAAACAAAAGCCAAAATCCTCAGGCCATCAGGACTGTGCCAGCAGGCTTCCAGGTGTTTCTGGCCTGTGGTGCTGCTGCCCCACGCTGCTGTCAGTCCTTCCCAGAGCTGTGCTGGCTGTGCCAGTGCTGCCATCTGCTCCGTGCAGGGCAGGGAACATTTTGTCCTGGCTCTGTGTGCCAGTGCAGCACACAGGGTGATGGAGCTGGTGTTCCCTGGCAGGGAGGGAGGTTGCTGTCCCTGTGGGCTGCTGGCAGATCCTCTGCAGCATTTGAGCCTGCTGGGCTTCCCAGGTACACGGCTGGGCGGGAGCAGCCTCTGTCCTGCTGCCTTCATCATTCTTCTCCAGGGAATTACACTACACAAATGTCAACAAATGACTCGGTCTCCAGTTAATGAAGTGAGGTTTTTTGCCTTAAAGAGATAATTGTCCATCTCTTCTGTATGAGAAATGCAGGGCTTTCTTTTTCTTTTTTTTTCCCCTAGCAATGTGGCAGAATTTACAGATGTGCAAATACTGTGGGTGACATCTATTATTTAACTTTCATTACCATTAATATGAATTAAATTGATGGCATTTGTCAGGATGGTTTATGTGTTGTAGAAGATGCCTGAGGGAACTGCTTTTGAAAGAGGAGAATTTCAGGAAAAGAGAAGTTGTTTTGGTGGCTAGAGGGAAAGGGCTCTGGAGATTTGAGTTTAGCTCTAGTGAGAGCTGAATTTGCTTCTCTGTAGGACCTTGTGTAAATATTTCAAGGCTGAAGCTTCTCCCAAACTCACCTCTTGTTTATACAGCTTCCCAAAGTGGCCAGATTTTCATAACAGGTCCAGTAGCACAACTGAGATATGAGTTTAATAATTTTGGGTCCACTTGGGGAGAAAAATGTGCAAATACAAGAGCAGGTGCAAGATAAAACCCACTTATATTTGTTCAGATGTGACCAAGAAATGTTGGCTGTGATTTGCACATTCTGTAGCCCTGACTGTGCAGTGATGTAACGGGAAAATCATCGACATTGGAGCTCAAAGGTGGCTATGTCTGAAAGGTCATGAGTGGAGAGATCCAGGTGTACACATTGAGGGGTGTAGGGGCAATGGAATAATGTATTCAAGCATCAAATAGCATTGAGCAGGCCAGGTGGTATAGAGGGTGGGGGGAAAAAAATTTAAATAGAGTTTGAACAGAAGATTTTCAGTTTAAGAACAGTGGAAGTGCTGCAGCAGGAGCTGTTTCCCACCTCTGCTGGCTCTGCCTCTCAGGGGGCTCTGCCCAGGCAATGTGTCTGGCAGTGCCTGCTTTAGTCATTATTGTGTCTGTGTGGGTGAGTGCAGTGCAGGCAGGAGTCCTGCCTCTCTTAATCCTTTTTACATTTCAATTCTTAAGCAATTTCAGAAGAATAAACTCTTTTTCTTTTCTTTTTCTAAGTGGATTTCAAGAAATGGGAGAAAACAAAAAGAAATCCCCAAATCCAAGACCTTAATACCCAGCCACTGGTATTATGCTTAACTTAGGTTAATGCAGGGGACTCAGTCTGAGATAAGCAAACCCAAATGCCTGATTTTGGTGGTGCAGATCTCCCTGCAAGTGGGAGATTTGAACTGCTATCCTCTCCTCTTCATTCTCTTTTGGTTTTTTTTTTTTTTGGTGGGGGGGCTTTTTTTTTTTGGACAAGGAGTACTCCTTTAATAGAAGCATTGACTTGCACAGCAGGCTGTGTGAGAGAGCCTCTTAAAACATTCCCAGAAAACTGGTGCTGGGCTAAAAGTGAAAGATGACCCAAAATGCAGGAGCTGCTGAAGTTCCACCTAAACCACTTGGGCAGTAGGTGCAGTGTAGCACGAAAATAGCCAGCAGCTTTTCAGCAGCATTTTTAGGATCAGGAACCAGTCCTGACTACACACAAAGCTCATTGCTGCCCATGTGTGGGTAAGGAGTCATGGTGTGCCAAGAAAGCCCCAGTGTTTGTGAGAGAGCAGAGGGCAGAGACAGCTGCCCAGTGCCCTGGGGCTCCCCTGCTTGGGCAGGAATGTTCTTGACATTGATGCTGGGTGCAGATCTGCTGGTTTCATTTCCAGAGTTGTGTGGGCACTGTCTGCTGAGAAACACACAAAAAGACTTCACTTCTTTGGAGCTGAGCATGAAGTGGTAGCAATTTCATAAACTCTCTTGGCCAGGGATGACCAGATAAGGAGGGAACTTATCTCTCATTGTGAATCCCCAAAATCTCATGGTTGCATTTTTAATATCTACTACAAAAAAAAAAAAAAAAAAAGGCATGGCAGTGGACCACCTGTTTCTGATTCCTACACATCTCTGAGGAAGTGTTCCCATTAAAAATTCAGAGTTTCTGGCTGCCTCTTTGGTTTATTCATTCTGCCCATGTCCAGCAGTGGTTTCTGTAAATGCTGGCCAGCAGAGCAGTTTGAGCTGCAGTTTATCTTGGTACAGAATATGGGCAGGAGCTCGTGTGAGGAGAGAGCTCCCCAGACTGGAATCACTTACAGTTTAAGCTGAAAGGTCACCTACCTGTCAAAATCCTCACAGCACTGATTTTTCAAGCCATTTTTCAGAGCAGGATGAACTCGAGACTCATTCAATCTTTTCATAGTTACTAGATATGGTCTTTATTCCTGTACCTTGGATCTAGAAGTATAAGATTTGAGAGAGAGGCTCTTAAAGTTTGATGTTCTGGGACAGAAAATGGGAGAAGGAGCCTTTTCCTTTGGCTCATTTTCCAAGGGAAGGGGAGTCACTTCCTCAGAGACAGCCAGGGACAAGTGCTACACACCAGGCTAAAGTGGGCTGGGAAGTTTTGGAGAAATATCCATTCCACCCATGAGGTTTTTATGCATCTGTAATGGGTTTTCTGGCTGAGTTGTGGGATTTGGGATTCTCCATCTGGGTCCTCCTCTCCAACTTCACCCTGTGTATGATGCTGAAGAAGTATAGACATTATTTGCCTTCAGAGGTAGGGGGTGTTCAAACATTTTGAGATTCAAGACTGAAGAGTCTTCAAGTATTGATGCTCTAGCTACACTGTTTTCTTGAGAGGACATTTCATTTTACATTATCAGTAATGTTTGAGAGAATAAAAATCAAATGCAAAAGAAAAACCTTTTCAGAGAAACTGCCTCAGCATTCACAGAAATTCCACGGTTTTCCTGGGAAAAAGATTTCTCAGTTCTAATCTCTTTTTTGACCGAGGTTTCAACCAGATCTAATTAACAACAGCAGCTCGCTTTTGTATCAGGGCTTTTGCATGATAAAGGCTCATTTCAAACTCCTGCTCTGCATTAATATTATTTATTCAATGTCAGACCACTGCCAGGGGACAGGTGGGGTCCTCCTGAAACAGGCAGCAACCAGCAGGGGAGCGAAGGGGGATCAGAACAGGAGCTTAATCCACATTTCTTCCATTCCATGCTGATGTTTTCTCTTTATATTGAGAGTTTTAAAATTGCCCCGATGCAGAATGAGAAAACTTTCTAAATCCTTCAGAAATGTTACAAGTTCCTGAATTTGATGCCCCCAGATTAGTAATTATGTCCGGGGCATGAGATGAAGTCTCTCAATATTGTAATACAGCAGATCTCTACTCATATGAGAAACTAAATGTTGGTTTAGACATTTACATTAAAGCTTGTTTGAGGAAACTTTTCACTGATCTTCCAATCTCTGAAAAGCAACAAGTGTGGAGATGTTGGGCATGTAGTTATCTGGTGTAGCATCCAATGGGTAATTTGTTCTGACAATTTTTATGAGCAGGAAAAAAACCCCTCATCAAATGTGTGTCTCACTTTCTGACCCCTCTCTGTGGTTCATTTACCTCCTGGAAGAACCACCTGCTTTCTGCTTTGATGCTCCATTTGCAGCACTTGAGGGAGGAATGATTATAGTGGCATGCAGCCACTGGTTAACTTCTTTCCAGATGTGTGCTCCAGATGGCTATCCTGAGAATCCACCCCAGACCAGATTTCCTGTTTAGCACTGACAGGCTGGATTCAGGCTGAAACACAATCTTCTGCTGGGCTCTCCTCCTTCCTAGCTGGTGGCATCCATGGAGTGCTGCAAGCCAAACACAGTGCCTTGAAAACCACACTTTATCTGTTCTTGACACACAGGAAACGTTAGAGATGATGGGTTTAATCAGCCCTCTAGAAGCCTCTTGATGTACACAAATGGCTACAATTTGCTGCATTTCATGAAGATCAGGACTGACCCTCAGAAACTCAGTGTGTCAGAACTGGACAAACTGTCTGAGCAAATGCAAATACAATTTTTATTAAGCATTCAGTGGGTTCACACAGAATAATGGCTTCTCTCCTTGTTGCCTCTCATGTTTCCTGTTCCATCTCTCTGAACAATAGCACCAGCCTCTCCATTCTTGAGCTCTCTAAGGATGTTTTTTGTTTATCATCTTTCTTTAGTAACAACCAGTGTAGCTGGGTGATATAATTCAGCTTTGTGGAGTCCCAATCCCAGCAGAATGCCAAGTGGCTCCTCTCATTCCTCTGGAGTTCAGGAAAGCTGAAACAAAAGGCAGAAAACAAGCCATGCTCTCCCTTCTCCATCTCTGCCTGCTTCCTAACAGAACTCTTGTATCTCTTTTTTTGTTTTTAGCACGTGGAATCAATAATTTTTTCCATAAGTTCTCTTGATCATTTCAGGGTACCCAGCAGAGCTGGGCTGAGCATTCTCCTTTCAAATCACATCTGCAGATGTGTTGAGTTGCTGCATTAGGAGAGACTCAGATGGTGCCTTCTGGAAGGGGTCACACCTTTGAAGCTGGCAAAGCCTCTCAAGAAACATGCTGCTCTGCCACAGGTGACACCTGTAGGAATTACAAAATATTAGAAATTATAACAAAGCAGGCAGGAGTGCCTGGTGCTCCATATTGTAGCTTTTAAAAGGCTTCACTCCTGATGTGTGTGTCTCATCACTCCTTTCTGGGACAGAGCAGGAGGATGCAGCAAATGCTTGGAGGATGTGAAATCTGGCCAAAGCCATAAGGACACGGAGCTCCCCAAAGCCTCCCTGTGGGATTGTGCCTGATGACCTCTAGGGCCACCTGGAATCACAGGAGCCAGGGTGTCCAGCACAGGATGACAGCATGAAACCCCAGATTCTGGGGGTGGCAGCTGGAGCCCGTCTGTGTGGTGCTGCAGGAGGGGAGCAGCCCTGCTGACTGCTCACTTTCCATCAAGTCTTTGAGAACACTTTCGACACCTAATTCCAGGAAATATGCCAGGAAAGGGCAAACACACCAGTTATTTATAGGCCTTCTTATGGCCTTCCTTATTACTGCCTGGAGTCCATCAGGGTAGGCATTTATGTACTGCTCTGACCTTTTCTGCCAGTTCAAAGAACACAGACCCTCTGGTTCTCCACTGACCTTCCAGTGTACTCTCTCTTGGGAGGACAGGAATAAGAAAAGAATCTTGAAAGGAAGAAACATTTTCCTCTCATTAGGAGATCCACTGTAAGCACAACTGGCAAAGAAAGAGCTTTTGTAGTCTTCTGGCTTCCTTTGTCATGGGTGTGGATCGAGCAAGGAATTTTTTTGTTTTGTCACCTTGGCTCAGGAGGATAGGGATCATTTTTGTTTGTGTGAAGTCACTGCTGGGAAAGTTTTCAATATCTCTTAGGAGCAGAAGTAAAACTCCCACAGCAGACACTCCATTAATCTTTGCTGCCCTGATCCAGATCAGCAGCAGCACCAGGGATTTCTCCTGGTCCTGTGCTGGAGAGAGTGAACCAGTGTGGGTGAATGTGCAGGTTCATTAGTGAATGCACACGTATTTTCATGCCTGCAGACCTTTGTAATACCTCCCCTGGCATGAGGTGCTGCTTGTTGACTCCTGTGCTGCAAAAGGTCCCTCCCCAGGGAAAATATTGCTTATCACAGATGGTATTTGTTTGGCTAAACTTCAAACAATTCTGACCTTTTTTTTTTGTAAATCTGTGTGATTTAGTGTTTTTGGAGGGTGGGTGGAAGAACTCTTCTTCCAGTCTTTCCAAGAGTCACCCAGGGGAGCTGTTTCTTTGCAAAGGCCAAGTTATCTCCTTTAAGATATAATTTCTCTGAGAATAGAATAATTTAAAACCTAATTTTCTTACTTAAGACCCTGAAATCTCTGGTGTGTGGGTGAGGGAGATGCAGATGTTTTCAGACACTTGGGAACTGCTTACTGGTTGGTTTAAAAAATTTAGCTGTTTGCGTGCTTTGTTTTGAGATATGTAAAATAAATGGAACCATAAATCACTTCTTAAATATTCTATTTTGTCCTGGGTGACTGGAAATAACAGATGGTTGCTTACAGGTGGGATTTAATTTTGCTCTAAGTTAGCAATGGGTTAGAAACCAGAATCCCAGATCTCAGCCCCTTAAAGCTTTGGGTCTATTTGCATCTGTTTGGGGAATTTTGTGAGGCATAAGACTTGCATTAAGTGGGTAGCAGATCTGTAACTCCAGATCAGAGTCATCTTCAACACCGGGACAGCTGAGGTCCAGGGCTGGGGGACTGCTCCCAACCCTCTGCTTAAAACTGCTCTGAAATTAGGGAGTTGTTTGGATGCTGTGTGGGGGGCTATAATTTCTCCCTTTTGTATAAGCTTATTGAAAATACTAAACCTGGAGAGTAGGAGGGTGCAAAAAGGAAACCCTTGGCACAGGCTGGGTGGGTCAGAGGTTGGAAGCCCCCTCACACTCCACCCAGCTCCAGGAGGTGAGGCTGAGCTCTGGCTGCAATGTGCACACCACGTCCTCACTGCCTGTCAGCCCTGCCAGTGCTTTTTCCTTTTCACACAAGAGAAGAAGAGAGAGGGATAAAAGAGGTTGTGATCCTGTGCCAGGAGGCTCATGCTCTCTGCACAGCTCCCTTTGCAGGGACGTTCTGCAGGTCCAGAGTCAGTCAGGAGGAAGGATTGCATGGCACAGGAGAATCACTGTCATGCCATGTGTCCTGCATCACTGTCATGCCATGTGTCCTGCATCACTGTCATGCCATGTGTCCTGCATCACTGTCATGCCATGTTTCTGCATCTGCAGGATCTCTACTTTACAGAGATGTAGAACTGTACCCAGCAGCCAGAGCATGGGTTTTAAGCAAAGTCTAAACTGGAAGTCCCAGCCAGTGAGACCAGGCTCTCTCCAGGGTATTTCTGAGCAGGAGGAGCAAAATTTCCAGCCGTGTCTGGAACATCTGCAGGCAGCTGCTCTTCAGGGGGTGCAGACCTGGGCACTTGTGTGGTCACCAGCTCTTGTGCAAAGATGAACCTGCTGTTGAGGACTGCTCATTTCTGTGCCAAATGACTTCCACAGAGCTGTGTGTTGTCAGACCTTGCCCTGCTTCCCCAGAGCCTGGCTGTGTCATGGGGGCTCCATAAGGATGCTGGGATGCATCTCTGGAGGAAGAGATTCCCCTATGCTGGAGATCTGCTCTGGGTAGTCCTGCTGGAGTCTGAGAGTACCTGGAGGTCCAAAATTCTCATAACTGATGTAAAAGATCATTTGTCTTCCAGCCTGTCCCAATTTATCTTGCATCTACTGTGCACAGAATTTGAGATAATTTTGTCAGGCCACTTGAAGCAGGTTCCTGCTAATATATTTAGAAATTTGACTTACATTTAACATTTTTCCATTTCCTTACCTGCTTTTTCTACTTAATAGTATCCCCTGTGACTCAGAAGTCAAGGAAAATGCAAGTGATTCAACAGCAGATGTGGCTCCTGATTTCATTTGCCAAGTCACTGCCTGGTTCAGTGCAAACATTTCGTTTTTCTTTGAGCTGCAGGTGAAGGAGTCTCTCCAGCAGTAATCCTGCAGAGCCCAGTGTACACATTTCATCTTCTGTGCTGGGCCCACAAGGCCAGATGGGTCAGGTTTGGCTCGGAGAACTCTTTCCAAGTTTACATTTAAAGTTCAGCCTTGACTGGGAGGATTCTCCAACACCACAGCATCTTCATTACTACCAGCTTGCAGAAATGAGGAGAGGAGGAACAGCACTTTGGAGGTGGATTTGCAGGCACAGTGCTCTCAGCCTGTGAACAGACTGAGTTTTGAGGTGGTGCTGATGATTTTCTTGCATCCACCAGAGAAAGGTTATTGAGCATTCAGTAAATCTCATGGGGATCAGTTATAAAGAATGGTACTTACAGGAGGGTAAACTATAAATCTTTATGACCTTCTAGCATTTAGTAGCATTTAAAGTTGCATTATTCCTTTCTTCTTCCTGTAGACAAGGCTTTGATAAAACTATCTGTCAGTTAACCTAAATTATCCATGGACAGCAGGGTCTTTCCTGGCTGAGAGGAGAAATTACTCAGTTGAATTTTAACTTGTTTGCTTGTTTTACCTCTTGACAGGTTTTTTTCTTTCCCCTCAGAAGATTAAAGATTAATTTCATGTTTTAATGTATTCTCTGGGGAACATTTGCCTTGACAGAAGGCAAACCCAAGCCCCCCATGGTCACCGTTGTCTTCCTTTCTGATCTTGTCAGGTGGGCGATGACAACAGGACTGTGGAGAGTTGAGCAAGGGAATCTCTGTCATTCAAATTGTTGCATGTTTGATCCCTGCTGTCACTTTTCCATGAATTTCACTTGCAGAGCACGTGTCTCCCCTTGTTACTAATTAGCACTTGGGATTTTTCAGGCTACATGGAATAACCTCTCTCTTAAATAATTGAAATGTATCTTATTTTGATTTTATGGGCTTTTAGTTGTGGTGTTTTGATTGTCAGTACTTTATTTACATAATAAGAAATTTGAAAGCTGCTCCTTTACCTTGTTCTTTCATTACTCTCGTTCAATGCCATAATTTCTTGTCCTTTGAGTTTCACTGACTTTTTGACACTTACTGTGAACAGATTGCATGTCTTATATTTATCAACTTTCCAAATCATTCTTCATCTTTCTGTCAGCAGTTTTGGGCTGCAGTAGGCTATGGGTGCTACAGAGCACCCATATTTGAAATCATGTGTGATTCCCTACAAAAAGAGACATGAATATTTGAAAAGGAAAAACAAGTGTCTGTGGCTTGGAAGTAGACAGTTTTGTTTTGTCATTTTTAAATTATGCAGTGCAAGAGCTTTCATAAATAACTGGTAATGTATAAACATTTACCGTCTGGAGCAAGATTAATTCATACATTTGTTTGAAAGAAAGGTACACATCGCTCCAAGGGTTTGGTTTGTGAAGCGTTTAAGTGCTTGCTTATGTCCTGCTGAAGCCAGGGAGATACTGTAAGTACAGATGGAGCCAGCTTTCCCTATCAACTTCTGCTCAGGTGTGATTTGCAAATGAAGTATTTTGGCTGGGGGGAAGAGTTTCTCTGGAAAAGCAAGCAGTGACACATGGCACAATCATCGCTGGCTCCCGGGCGCTGCGTGGGAACGCGCCCGCCGCAGCAAAGGGGGAATTTACTGATGCTGACAACACTCTGATGGGGCAGGCATGGCACAGCGTGGGGAGAGCGCTGCTGCCTCCTAGTTCTGTGTGCCCTTTGCTTGAAAATTAAGGAGCAGATGGCTGGTTGGAATGACTCGCTTCCCCTTCCCTCCTCAGGTGCTCATTTTATGCTAACGGCAGCCATCTGCTTAGGACTGTTGACTTGAACCTGTGGAAAATAAATACTGAATAGGTTTCATTCTGCTGTAAGTGACTTTTAAGCTTGGAACATCCTGCTGAAGCATTGCCACGCTCCTGTTTGTGCCTGTTTCTGCTGTGACACAGGGGTGTGTATTTCATACCCTAGCAGTGGGGTAGTAAGGACTAGTTCTGAGCATCGGTGTGCGATGTTATGTTTCGCTTCTGTCTGGGGGGTGATTCCTGCTCTCTAATGGGTATCTCACTGTGCTGCTTTGTACAGTGCAGCTGGACTCCTCATTATTTACCCTTTTTATTCTAAAATTATCTGCCAGTGCTCCTGCTTGTGACCAGCTGAAGGCAGGCAGCAGTTTCCTGCAAGCCCCTGCCATACATGAATGAGGGTACCACGCTCTATTTTGCTTGCAGTCTGCTCATTTAAGGAAATACTTTATCATACAATTCTCAGGCTCCAAAGCAAATGCTTCATTATTTCCTTTAGTCCTCCCAATCTCTGGGGATCCATCTTTCTCTATTTCTCTCTTTACCTTTGTTGCTGTCCTCTTCAGCGGATGCCAAGCTCCTGGTAAAACAGGTCTGACTGATCTTTTTATTGGCACTTTGCTTCCAGCTCTGAAATGCCTGGAATTTGTTTTTGAAACCCTACAGCACTGTGGGAACAATGTTATCCGGGTGCTGCACACCTCAGGAGCCCTTCCTGCTGTGATGTGTGCCCAGGTTTCTGCCCTGCCAGGCTCTGGGCCAGTGGCTGTGCCCCCCATTTCGTGTATGTGGGTGCAGCTTGTGCTCTGAAGGGCAGGTTTTGTCAGGAAGGGAAGCATGAAATAGGATGGCATGAGCAAAATACGTGCAGATGGAAAGAATAAAGCTCAGAGCTTTAGAAACTGGCTCCAAAGCTTTTTGAAAATGCAGCCAGTTGGGCTAGATGCATCCCTGGTGTAAAACTGTGGACTTGAATTCAGCACTGCTGTAACCCTGGTGCTGTGGCTGTCTGATACACTCAAAAACAATCCTGGAGCAGAAACCATTGTCATCAGAGGCTTACATCTTTTACACCAGCAGACACTGTGGTCTAATGGGGTTTTTTTGCATGGATGTAGGCATGTATACAAGGAGATCACTTCTGATCTTCCCACACAGAGAGCATGGATTAAATATTGAAAATTTATCACTAGATTCCAGCTCAGACAGAAAAATCCCTTTGCCATTACCACATTCTCCCTTGTGTTGTAAATGGTGCAGCTTCTCCAGAAGAAGGGCACCTGTGAAATAATGAGCACTGCTGTCCATCAGTTCCTAGCAGAAAGTCAGGAGAGATGTGAGCTGCTGCAATCGGCTAAAAACTCTTTACTGAGGAAAATCATAATGGGGGTGAAGTAAAATAAATAAAAAATGAAGGCTGCCAACATGGAATAAAAGGAATATGACTGAAAAGGGGTGAAAAGCAGAATTTGAGTAGAAAAGAGTTTAGTGAAATCATGCTCAAATGGGCTGAGTTTGCAGGTGAAAGGTGCTCTTTATTTATCCATTAGAATTGCATTTTGAGTCTTTTGTCTGCTTCTTTGTGCAGCTCTGCTACCTCTTCTCAGGATTAAGTCTCCCCAAATGAGCATAACTAATCCTTGCTTGCCTACTTAATGCCTGCTCCCTTTTTTCTTAGAGCCTCTTTAAGAAAGCTGTGGGCACTGTTGCAATTCTTAATTCAGTCCTTCCAGGCTGGAGCAGGGGAAAAAAAGAAACTGAGCAGCAGCTGGTGATGCAGGAATTTCCTGAGCTTTGCTCTCAGGTCTGCCCAGGGCTAGATAATTCACTTTTTTTCAGCTTGGGGCTGGAGGTCCTGCAGTTACCTGAGAAGGTGAATGTTTGTGTGAGGCTTGTAAGGTGCTGGGTGATGCTGGCAGGGTGAGTTTGGGATCAGCCACTGCAGCAGGAGAGCTGTGGTGGCAGAGCTGCAGTCAGAGGATGATCTTCTCCAAACCTGGCGTGCTCAAAGTGACAGCAGCAGAGGACATGGGCTGCTTTTGTGTGTTTAGAGCATCTGCAGAACTCAAAACTTCACCTGTGTCTGTTGCTTCTGTAGAAAGCAGGGCAGTGTGCTGTGCACCAGACACTGTGAGCACATGGGGTTGTCCAGGTACCAGGTTGTTCTTTTCTGGTTTTCAGGGTACAGCAGCTCTGGCAGTCTGCAATGGAAACTTCTGCTGTGTTTCTCTCTGTCACAGCAGACATCAGGTGGGCTGGAAGGCTGGAGCTCCTGGCAGCATTTATGGAGTTTTTCAGCATAGTTTTAAGGTCTGATGATAATTTCAGGTATCCAGCTTGGATGTGGTGATTCCAGCTGTCCTCTGAGACCAATTTGGCTTCTTAACACGACCATTTTTTATGGTTAGAATTTGCCTGCACCAGTAGCAGGTTTTACCAGTCAGTGTGATTAACCTGGAGACCAATGACTTGTTTTTCAAAGAATGACCAAATTGCTGTTCCCATCCTGTACACTCCTGCTGCTATATCCCTCTTGTCATCCAAAGGGAGGTTAAAAATACATGTATTTACTATAGGCACATTCCCCATTAATATGGAATACAAAACACAATGTGATAGGAGTATCAGGCAAAAAATATACCCCTAAAGGTTCAAATGAATTTAAACAAATTAATAATATCAGAAATGGCTTGGCTGTGGGTGGGATTGGAAAAAGGGTTTTGGATGTTCTTGAACCTGGACTGTTTGCTTGATTTCTCCTTTGAAGGAGGGTTTGTTCTGTATGGCAAATGCTTCATGGTGTTGGACTGTGTGATCTGTCAGCTGATCTTTACCTTGAGGAAAAAAAAATCCAGAAAACCAAATCCTGACAAAGGACTGTGGAATGACACAGGTTTTACTGTATCTCTTATTAGCAATGAGAAGTGAACTAACTGCTGGTTCCTCTGGGTCTGCTTCTGCCTTGATGATTTCTTAATATCTTTTGTTTCCTTCAAAGGTTAATCTCCCTTAGCTACCCTGTGATATCTGGCTCCTTTCTACAAGCAGCTGCTTTTCTCAGCTGGGTCTTCAGTTGGTGACCTTATAGCTCTGTAGACAAACAAAATCATTGTTGATCTGTCAAGTCCAATATCCCCTTGCTTAAATGTTAGATGGATTTATGTTATTGCTTTGGGAGCCAATAATCCAGAAGGGAATTCATTTTCCAGGGAGGTCTTCTGCCTTGCTAAAGGGCTGTTGGTTGAATGAGTCACCTCTCTAACATCATCCCAGTTGGTTTGCTTCTTCATTTGCTCGCGCATCGATTTTGTTTCTTGAATCAAAGTCTGATCCTTCCACCTGAGGTTTGGTAATCCTTGCTTGCAGCCAATGAAGGGCTGTCTCTGACTTGGCAGTGCTGGATTTTCGTGCCTGAGGCTCCTCTGTGTATTAATGCCTTTGCACAGACGAGGCAGCAGATGAAGGCCAGGTATCATTTGGACCCTGCTGCTTCTTTGCTTGCTCAGCACAGCAGTTTGAGAACTCAGGGAAATGAACAGTAGGGACAGCAAATAAGGGTTAACCCAGCCAAAAGCCACAAGACCAAGTGCAACTGGCTTTGCTGGAGGCTTTAGGAAACCACTGTGAATGGATGAGCAGGATCTCTGCTGCTCAGACCTCAGAGCAGGGCCAGAACTGTAGATGAATGGCTGCTGTACTAAACATTATCACATGCTCTTCTTTCTAGGGGTGGAGAGACTACACTGAGCTTAATGGAATGAAAATCCATTGCAGCAGAGTGACTGAAATGAAGTTGTTAATGGAGGGACATTTAGTGGTACCTTCTATGGTTGCTTAGCCAGTAAAAAGGCATTTTCCAGCTGGCTGTGGGTCTGGCTTGGCTAGAAGATGAATAAATGTGTATTTGGTGTCCAGGGTTTGTGAGCTCTTACCTGAATAGCTGGGCTGTGTGGGGCCTCTCTCTGGGATGTGGATGTGTTTGCCTGAGCTGCAGATCTGACAGACCCCTCTTTCCTGAGACATTGATGTCACTTTTGGCACCTCCATGCTCAGTGCTTTCAGCAGCAACATCCACTGTTTCCTTTAAAACATGCACTTTTAACATTTAGCTGAGGAGTAAAAACATCTTAATGCGACTAAGAGTTGTTTTTTGCTGACCATGCATTCAGCTCAGACAATTGTTTCCCCTTCTGAGCAGAGAAAATAGCTGTAAATAAATCAAAATCAGCACTTGAAGCACGGGCTGTTCCTTTCATGGGTATCCATGTGGAGAGCAGCCAGCCCAGTGGAGCCCAGCTCCATAATGGAGCTGCTACTCAAGGCAGGAATATAAATATTAACAAATCCAAAAAGACCCCTCAGAGTGATAGATAACCAAAAGTAGCTTGAGGTGAGGTTACTTCATTTTACTACAAACTTGTGAAAAGACACAAGGACCCAAGTAAACTGCTGAGCTAATTATTTTTCAGAAGTGTTTACAGCTTTGGTTTATTTGTCTAGTAAAACCTCACAGTGATGTTGTCTCTCTCTATAACTATTTATTTGTCATGTTCTTTGCACAAACCCTATCTGTTCATATATTTTGTGCCCTGATTTAGCCCTGGCAGGATGTGATGCAGTTTCTTGGAGCTGGTATAAAAGCAAATGTGTGCATTGATCTCCTGAGAAGCTGATCTGTTATTTCATGATGTGTATTTGCTTTAACAGGCCAGAAGGAGGGTGCATGCTGAGTGCTTTATACTCTGTGGTGACTGCAGGCAGCTGCACTTGTGCATTTGAAAATCTCCTTTATTTGCAGCTGTGAGCACAGCAATGCAGGATGTGGGCACCTCTGCATTATGAATATTCAGAATAAATGTCAAATCATTCAATGCATTTGCTCTTTCTTTATCAGTTTTTTTTTTGTTTAATCTCTTCCTCATGTGCCCAAGAAAGGGGGAATTGTTGAAAGCCACTCTCTACCTAAATGCAAATCATTAGAAACATCCCATGGTCATTGAGCTGTCCTTTCTTTTGTGTGCTTTGGGCAGAAAAGACAGATCCCATTGCAAACTGATTCTATGGGAGCTCCTTGTCTGTGGGGAGAAGGAAATCATGGTTTTTCCTCCACAGGACTCCAAAGTTTCTCAGAATATTTTTATTCTGGTGTTCTCTGTGCACTTTCTTCCTTGAGGTTGTTTAGAAGCTCTGTGCAGGTTTATGATGGGTTTTTTGGTCGAGGTCATTTTAAAGGGATTATTTTGCCTCCTCTGCCCTGATTAGAAGGGTAACATTATTGCAGTCATCTGTTAGCAATGGGACTCTTTATGGATTACAGGGGCATGAATTGACCTGGAAAACAATTTGTTGTGAGCCCCCAAAGGAATGTTAAAATTTCAGTAGTAAAAGATTGTTCTTTGCTCACCTCTGCAAGTTGTGAGTCATTAGGGATAAGCTCATTTTGTAGGGAGTGTTTTCTGTGGTTAAAAATTCATCCTGCTAAATATTGCAAGAGAAAATACATTGATAAACTTGGAGTAAGTCACAAGTACTCAACTTTTCCCAACTTTTTGGCAAATGAATACCACAGGGGCCAGGATGCATTTTCCATCTCGTTTTTCCTTTCCCAGCCTGCCATGGAGGGCTGGGCACTTGGAACTCTTGGAGTGTCCATGTTAAGAGCAGCAGACCTTAGAGGAGGATCTAAGGTTTTGTGAGGCTTCAGAAAGAATCTTTATGCTGGTCCTTGCCTTGGAAAAAGCTTAGCCCAGCTTTTGCAAACTCAGAAGGTGTCTTTGCTTTTGTTTTTATCTGGAAGGACAAAGCAGCTGTGTCAGCACAGTGGGGACCTCCTTGCCTCAGCCACCCCCAGCGTGTCCTTGTGCCTGCCCTGATGGCTTGGACCAGGTGCAGCACCAAAGGCAGAGAGCCCTTCTGTCCTGGTGACAAAAATACAGGTTTAGATGGACATTAAAAAGTGCAGCAAGTGGCATTTATTCCTATATATTCTGTTTGCTGGCAACAGAGCCACGTGCACATCATCAGTGGCACTTTCAGTGTCTGCTCTGTTTTGAGTACAGATGTTTGCTGAGGTATCCTCCTCTGCCAGATGCTAGTTTAAAAAGTCTTACCATTAAAAAAAACAAGCCATGAGATGATGTTTCCAATATTAAATAAAACTCCGGAATTGTTCCTTTAACTGAATTTTATAAAAGAATCTATGTGGATGGTGAAATGAGTTTTGAGGGAGATTAATGTGCTACAGTGGAAAGAGCTGAAGTAAAGTTTGTATTTTTGCATGCTGCAGTACTGGAGAGATATTAGAGAAATAAATAAAACCAGTGGTGGTCAGTATAATTGGGAGGAGGATGAAAAATGGAGCTGTTTGGAAAAGTTTGAAAATTATATTATTCTTGCTAAAAAAGAGGCAGCTGCTGAATGGAATGAGGGGCTGAAAAGCAAGACTTGAAGGGACTAAAAAAACTCAATAACTGCACAGAGTAAGCTCTGAAAGGTGATTTCTAAAGCTGGTGACACCTGCATGTTGACTTGTGCAGGAAAATTGAGCATCCTGACATTCCCTAAGAACCAGGAATGGTGTGATGTAGAGTCACCTCTTGGGAAGGGCTGTATTTATGTGTAAGCCAAGAACTTTCTTCTTGTGGTGTGACATGGGCAGGCAGCTGCTTCTCTGGGAGGGATGAGGGTTGGCACCAGGACAGAGTTTAGTTCAAGGACAGAGTTTAGTTCAAGGACAGAGTTTAGTTCAAGGACAGAGTTTAGTTCAGAGCGGCTTTGGAGCAGAGCACCAAACCTCCAAGTCCTCATGGATGGGGAAGGGCTGCAGTGAAAGGAAAGCAGAGCAGCAGCTTTCTTTGTAGGTGAATTCTCCCTGTTCCTGAGCCTCACAAACCATCCCTGCTGTAAGTTACAATAACTTACAGTTAATAATCCCTTTAAAATGACCCTGATCAAAAACCACATCATAAATCTGCCTGGAGCTTCTAAACAACCTCAAGGAAGAAAGTGCACAGAGAACATCAGAATAAAAATATTCTGAGAAACTTTGCAGTCCTATGGAGGAAAAACCATGATTTCCTTCTCCCCACAGGCAAGGAGTTCCCACAGAATCAGTTTGCAATGGGATCTGTCTTTTCTGCCCAAAGCACATGAAAGAAAGGACAGCTAAATGACCATGGGATGTTTCTAATGATTTGCATTTAGGTAGACAGTGGCTTTCAACAATTTCCCTTTTACGTGGGTTTCCAATTTCTGCTCCTGAAATCACTCATTATGTATTTGGAAGAACACTTTTTGTGGGTATGAGGTCAGCTTTTGCTTCCACAAGGAGGGAATTATTTCAGAGGTCAAAGTTGTGCTCATCTTGTCTGCAGCCTGAGTGAGTCCACTCAGCCCCACAGCAGCAGCAGGCACAGCCTCCCTGCTCCATCTCCTTTTTGGGCCGTGGGCTGTCCTGAGAATCACAGCTTTTATTTCAAATTCCCTGTGTTTTGATCTTAGTTAGTTGAAATAGAAATTAGAGTTAGCAGAATACCTCTGACTTAGATTTTTGCCCTCTCATTTATGCTCCAGGCATTCTGCTTTAGGCAGCAGCTAAAATGGGATCCAAACTAAGAAAAAGCCCACAGGTCCTGACTGAAAACACTGTTTCATGTTTAAAGGGAAAGGTTGAGTTATCAACACTTTGTAGTGATGCCTGCTCAGTGGGGATGGTCCATTGAAACTTGCAGTGTGTTTGGATCCTGCTCTGTAGCCACAAAGAAAGCAAAAGCATTGAGGTCCAATTTGAACTGAGCCAGTGAATTTGTGGAATGCATAGTAAATTGTACCTGGAGACTTGAAAAGACCTGATTTCTCTTTTTATTTCTCTTTTTGTACGTGACTTCAAAAACGCAGCAGGACTCATCTAGAAAAATTTCAGTTTAGGGTTTTTTCCATGCAGTTGGAGCTTTGCATGCATAAGCATTTTTGTATAGTTTGGGGCTTCTGCAGTCTGTGGATACAAACTCAGTTCCAGAAGTGTGTAACAATTTCCTAGAGGAAAGGCTGCTGCTCTCCAGTGCTGCCCTGGCACTCCACCTGCTCCCACACAGATTTACAAACCTTGGTGCACACAGGGATATCTCAGTTTTACTTGCTCTGCCTCTGCTGTTTTTACAGTTGTGCCATTCAGGGCATAATTTTCTGATTCAGTCCAATTTGCATTGCTGCTGTCTCTTTTTACAGCTATCTATTTCCAGCTATGCCTGCTCGCTGCATTAGCCTGTAAATGCAGACATCAACCTCTGGAACTTCCCAGAGATTGATTTTATGGGACTTAACTGGAAATAAAATGATACCAATAAAATCTTTTCCTTACTTTGCCTTGACAAACTGCAGGAACACTCTGCCATGCATCTTCTGAAGGGTTGTCCTTTAGTCTGTGAGTGGTCCCATTTTCCTGGGGAAAAGGGAAGAGGGGAATGCTGCTCGTGGTATGTGGCTGGAGCAGAATCTGTAGCCCTGTAAATAAGGGGCTATTGCTCTCAATTGGAGTCATAAACTCCTCCACTTTTTTTTTTTCCCCTCCAATTACCAGCAGTTGATATCATTTGAAAGGTGATAGCAGCGCTCTAGCTGAACAAAATTGTTTTAAAAATGAGAGAAAAGGGTTTTTCCCTGGTTCTCATTTCTGGTGGGAGGGGAGGGGATGAAAGAGGATCTGCATCTGGCACCGCTCTGACCTTGGCAGAGCTGGTGTGTGAACTGAGGAGTCCCTGTCAGATCTGTAGGAGTTAGTTACACAGGAGATGGGGGAGAGAAGATACTGCCTCAGGAGAATTGGTCTTGTGACTATGAGCAAGTGGAAGCCTTACCTTTCAAAGGGGAGGGCTGGAATCTGGGAACAGCAAGGCAGGGAGGCAAATGCTGGCAGCCTTCAGAGAGAGAATGATGCTGGGAGAGGGATAGGTTTGAGTAGAGTGCATAGCAGAGGAAAACCTGGCACACAAACCCTTCTTCAAGAGAACCCCTTTCTAATAAAACCTCTTTCATCATATAAAACTCTTTTCTCCTATGCTAATTATGCACCTTTCTTTCATGCTGCTTTCTTTCCTTTGTCTCAGACCAAAGGTTATTTCCTCCCTTCTGTTGCAGATATCATCAAAATACATTTATTTGTCCTTGAGAAACAGTATTGTTGTCATTAATAAAGCAGTAGCTGTGTTCACAGGGTAATGAAATATCAGAAATGCTCCAGTTTGCTGAGCTAAAGAAATGTGATATATAGGAAAATAGTAAAAGTATGGTGACATAGTTTTAGAGAAAAAGCATAGTGGGAGGTTGGGAATTATTTATTGATTTCCAGTGATTTTTCCTTGCAATATTTCCTACATTATCTCTGCACTAGAATATTCATTTTTTGCTAATGCAGTTCTTCAAGAAATTCAAGATCAGGTGCTGTTAAGATTGCTGTTTCCTAAAAACATGGAGGTAGTTGGACCAGTGTAGTTATGAACAACAACGTTCTTGATATTCTATCCTTGTAGAAGTTCTGTGTTTAGTGGATGAACACCCTTTCTCTCAGGTACATTTTTATCCTTGTGCCTGGTAATTTGGGCTGGAGGTGAATGCTGCTACCAGGTTCCTTTCTAACACAGTCAGATGTGAACAAAAAAATCGAGATGACAGCTTTGGGACTCTTTCAAGAATCCTTTAATGTTGATGGGAATTCCTTATTGACTTCAGAGGGGAAAATTCTGCCATGGTGACAAGTGTTACCTCGCCTGATTTAAACCCTGGGGTGGAGCATGGTGTTCCCAGCCTGGATTTCAGAGCTGATGGAGGTGCTGGCCCTCAGCTGGGGCACGTGCCTTGGTTCCTGAGCACACCTGGCAGAGCCCAACCCCAGCTCTACAGCAGAGTCCATCACTACCATTCCTGCCTCGTGCCTGCTCCTTGATGTCTGAGCTGGTTTCCCTTTAGAGCTTGGTTTTGAACTCTGCTCACTTGAAATGTAAGAGGTAGACCCAAAATCAATCCTGCTGTAGTGCCTTTCTAATCAGCTGGCCTCTGGCTTGCATTTTGCAATAGCCTGCAGGGATTTTGTGCAGCAGGGCTCTGAGTGGGCTTGTGCCTTTCAGCAGAGAGCAGGTACACAGAGGGGAGAGCACCTGCTGATTAATCTCCAATGTCCTTCCCAAAACTGGCTCCCTCCATCACCTCTCTTGTGTCTGCCACCAAGTACATGAAAATAGCCTCATTAGACACGTGGGAAGGTCTGTGCAAGGAGCCCACTGAATTCATCTTTCCAGCAGGAGGATGAAATATGTGATATTATCAACATCTGAACTATTTGCATCCTACTGCTCCATCATTTCAGAGCACTGGATTTGGCTAAATAGTCCAATTCTAAGTGCACACAGGCATATTGCCAGTGGGGAGAGGAAAGCTGAAGTGTTGAGAATCCTCTTTTCTGAAAGTCTCATGAAAACTGAATTTTAAACTGCTGTCTAAAATTTAGATTCTCTGGTGGCACATCTTGATGAAAGTGATCCTAATATCAGAGATTAGCCCTTAGTTACCTATTTAGGAGGTCCCTGCACTTTCTAAAGAGGAGGATTCCTAGCCAGGAACACGATCCTGTTTCTTTCATGGATCTGCCTCATCAGCTCCCACAAGGACTAAATTTCTTTCTCTGCTTGTATAGGGTAAAAGTCCTGAGCAGCTTTGCATGGTGCACAGAAGTGACAAGGCTTTAAACCACACAGGCTGTTAAAGTCAGCTGCAAACCTGCTGCCTTGAGAGAGACTTGTTCAGTGGATATGAGACCCCTCTGCAGCTGCTGCAGGTGCATCCACTGGCAACAGAGGCTGTTCCAAGTCCAAATGACTTTTCTGGGTCTCTTTGGGTGACTTGCAGTGATCCTGGAAATCAAATCAGTGCTGGGCTTTGGGCAGGTGGGGACTTGAAGGCAGTGTGAATGCACGTTGAGCAACCGCAGGGACAAACATCCTGTCACAGCTTCAAAGAGCTAGCAAGGGTTTTTGAATGTTTGATAGAAAATGTGCTGGGCTGAGGGCACCCTGCACAAGCTGGATTCACTGCCATCCAAAATGCCCTTATCAGCATGATGGCATTTTACCAAACAATCATATTTAATAAGTTTTGCCACAGCTTATCCTTGCTTACATGGTCTCTTTGTTGGCTTTTCCTCTGAACCACAGAAATGTCTCAAAATGAGCTGAATTATTTTTTTTTTGCCTTCCCCTCCAGCTGCAGCCATTCCACTTCTGCAGAAAAAATCCATTTTGTGAATTACTTCATCTGAAACCAAAGCTCAAGGAAAGCCCTTGTAATCACAGACAGGTCATGTAGGAGCCCTCAGCTGCTCATTTAGGGACAAATAGTAAGTAGCAGGTTCCAAAAATGCTCAGCAGGGAGAAACTTTTTTTTGTGGAAGGAAGTTATTCTACAAGAATGACAGCACACCTGTGCTTACTGCTCACCCACTTGTACATGAAAACAAGCACAAATTGGAACTGATGGCCCAAGAATCTGCTGAAAACTGTAGATCCTAAAGTTCTGTACATTCTTGCTTTTGACAAATAACTTGTTTGTGCCAGCTGGGAAGGAGCTCCCAAGGAAGCCCCTGAGCTGATGCTCAGGCTGTTGCTGCTGAAGCAATGGGGTTTTTGTAGAACAAAGTGGTGAAAGGAGGTGTCCACAAAAAAGGGGAAGACCTTGTGCTCAGGGCTCATCTCACTGTGCCTTGGTTTCTCTCCTCTCTCCCAGTCTTTGTTTTCAAATAGGATTTCAGTGAGGTTGTTGCAGGAAACCATCTGCATCACTTTGTAGTTCAGTCATGGGGTACCATCATGCACAAATCAGTCCCTTGGCTGAAAGGGGAGAGAAGCTCCAGTCAAACCAGATGGATTTCACTCTCACTTCTGTGGGATTTACTTTTTATTGCCTTATTAACTTTTTACTTCCTGATGGCACCTCCTGCTTGTCAATGGTTTAGACTGGGACTAGGAGTGTATCTTTATGGGTTGGATATTCTGATTTTAATGGCTTTTTTATTTTTTTTATTGTTCCTTTGCCAGCATAAAGTCTGTGTCTGTACCTGCCAGGCTGTAGGACAGAAATCATATTCAAAATTAGGCTGATCATCCATTTGAATGGACACATTTTTTAATTTAGCTGCTGACTGTGCCGATCTGGTTCTTTCTTTCCTCTCCATCCTAGCAGAGGTGCCACTGGCAGGCTCATACCCAATACTTGAATCCAGTTTTAGGAATAATTTCAGAGCCATTCCAATTTTAAAAATGCTCTTTTACTTGAGGAAAAGCAAGGTGATGTCGCAAGAGAGTGTGAACATTCTCTTGGTGAGGGTGTGAATATTCTGAGTTATTCTCTGTGTTTCAGTGTAGGGTTTTCCTTTCCTTTCCTGTCCCCTCAGTCAGTGGTCCAGTGCCTCCTGAAGCACCTGTGAAGTGCCAGGTCAAAGGAGAGACCAAGAATATACAAATATTTTTGTCTTGACTTGATCTGTATCCAGTGTCTTGTCACAGCCCTGCTCTCTGGTCAATGTTCATGTAGAAACTCCTCATCCTTCAACTTTGGTGCCAGTACCTGAGGAACCAGCTGGGATTAGAAGGGTTTTAACTGGCTGGCTTTACATCAGCCTAAGAAAGAGACACTTTTATCACCAACAATACTCTGGCAGTTATCTCTTCTACAGACTCACAGGCTGGTCCCCATTATTCTCCCCACCTCTCCATCCCCACCCTCCCCAGTACAAAGCAGAAAGCCAGGGAAGCTGAAGCATCCTAATTTTCCAGATTCCAGTGCTCCCAAGCCTCCCAGGGAGCTGCAGGCAGATCTGATCCCAGCTGCATTTGGCTGCCCTTGGCTTGTGGAGGCTGAGCCAGGAGGGGGCTGCTGCCCCTGGGACAAAACTGCCCTCCAGACTGGCCCATGAGCACAGGAGTGCCTCAGAGCCCCGAGCTGGCAGGGAACAGCCACAGTGAAAAACCCATGTTAATGTGCCAAGAGCTGGCCAGGCCACTGGGGCACACATTGGCAGAGCTGCAAAGCAGAGAATGGAGTTTGAAGTGCTTGCAGTTATTTACAAAAATCACATTGTTTTACAGAATAAATTACTTCATGGTGCTTTTAAAGAGAAAGGGAGGCAGGGGACAGGTCCTCAGCTGCCTTTCCTGGGGCATCCTGACCACAGTCCAGCTCTCCTGCAGGTTCTCAATAGCAAACCAGGCATGGGTGAGGAGGAAAAGGAGGAAAATCCATTAAGGAAACAAATTCAAAGACACTTTCTTCTTCTCCAATTTTAAATGGCAGAGCTTTCCACAGATTTTCTTGTTCTTTGATTCTAGAATGTGACTTCAAAGATGAATGAAATGTCCTTGGTGGTTGAGGGGTGTCACCCTCTCTTTTGATTGAGCAGGCCCATCTGAGGCTGAGGTTTACCAGTTCTGCCTGCAAACTTCCAGTGCAGCTGGAAATCACGCCCTTTCCAAGTCTGTCAAAATCACTTTTAGGGAGAAGGGGTAAAAATGGCTTTGCAGCTGGTTTTAATGTGTTTCCGAGCCATAGATCTGATACATGATTTCTTATTAATATACAGTCCCAGCAATTCTCCCCCAGCATAACTCAAATCTTTTTTTCTCCCATGAGACAGGCTTTTGGTACTAACCCAGAGCATTAAAATCTCCTGTCCTGTGGCATTTTTACCCACTGCTCTTTTGTTACCATATGCATGTGTCTGATTGACAGAATTACTAATCCATTATAATCATATTTTCGTAATTAGTCCCACTGAGCCTTGGATGCCTGCATGCAAGCATAGGTAAACTGCAGCTGCCACAATATGTTTTTACTTCCTGACAGCTCAGTGTGAAGGAAATGTCTGTCTAGTTCCCGCCACGGTTATTAGAGATGCCTTTTGTTTTTCCTCTCACTCTGTGTTTCTCTTTTTTTTAATTTCCAAGTCTCTGTTGATGTAGACTCTTTGTTGATTACAAAAATCACAATTATCAACTTCTAATCTTTAGGAAAATCAGGAAATACTGGAACTTTAAAGTCAGTTTTGAATAAAAACACACAGAAATGCATCAATTATTCACGGGACAAACCTGAGCAGACATAGATGCCAATATCTGTTTGCCTAATGGAGGAAAAGTTGCCAAAGCTTTCAGATTTGTCCTTTTGCATCTTTCACATCTCAGTGTTATGGCTGTGTTCTACATGGCATGAGGCCTTGTTGCCACCCAGCCTTTTTCAGTCTTGGATGACTTTGAGGCATCAGCTCATTGCCTGGCACCTCCTTCCAGGTTTGGTTCTGCCCGTGGTCATGGGGGAGTCTCTGGGAGGAAAGGGCATGGGGAGAGCTCAGCAGAATCCCTCTGAAGGGCTCCTGAGCAGCAAACACTGTCCCACTCCCTCTCTCTGGACCTCCTGCCATTCCCTGCTGCTTGCCCCACTCCTCCAGACGTTGCAACCATTCTGGACTACTCTGTTGGCTTCAACAAGTCTCTGAAATGAACTTTATTCCTAACAAGATTAGAGTAAATCTTGGATACATTTGAAGTATTATCTTATAATTTAAAAGAAAGAATAAAAAGTATTTAAGAACACCCAAACAAGATAACAAAAAAAAAAATCAGCTAAAGGTAATGGCTTGGGTTGGCCATAATTGTAATTATTTAGCATATTGTAGCAATCACTTAAAAAAAAGGTTTGCAAAAGTTCATCTCATTTCAGTCTGCCCTGATGTTTCTACACTGTGTACAAACCTTTCCCCCAACAACTCCAGAGTTTCATTAAAGCAGAGCACCTTATCTGCCTTGTGAGTTCTTGATTAGGATGGAGGGCTGCAATCCCCAGGCAGAGAGAAGTGAGACATCCCATGCATTCTCTGATAGAAAGATAAATCACTGCTGCAGGGATTGTCAGCCCTTACCTGACTGCAGAAGCTGAGGTCCAGAGGGGAACAGCCAGGACTTTACATGTGAAATTCAGCCACCTTCTTAATTACTGCTATCATTAATCATCGGTGTGTGTCACACGCTGAGCTCTGATCACACCGTGGATGGCTCCTGTGGCAGCAAAGGTAACTTAGGAGACTCTGTCTGGCTCTGGGTTTTGAAGAAGAGGGGGAAAAAACCTGCACAGCTGCAGCTGGGAGAGAGGAGTAAGAGTAAGGCTTGACCCATGAGCCTTTCATTTTATTTTCTGTCCCCTGTCCAGCTGAGGAAAGGAGCAATCAAACAGCTTTGGTGGGCATCAAGAGTTCAGCCAGGGTTACCCCGCCACAGTTTTACAATTTTATTGCTTAACTAGTGTGCTTTGTGAGGGTGGCCTTAGGGTCTGAGGGGAGCAGAAGTACCTCTGGGCTGTGCCTGGCCAGCACCTTGTCTGTGGATCAGGACAGATGGAACACACAACCAAAAAGAAAATTTCCCTCTCCAGCACTTTGTGGCTGGAGCACACCCAGAAGGGCTCAGCCTGACGATCTGGTAATAACAGCTTTTTGTATGCTGGGAGCTCCAGCTGTAACACTGTGAGAGATTTTAGAAGTAAAAGGAATGCTGGCTCTGATCTCAGAAGCCATATGCCTGTTGCATGGCTTCTTGTGCCTTTATGACCTGGTTTTTGCCTTTTGGCCTGGCTGTGACACAGTGGTTGAGTTTGCAGTCCCCAAAGGTCTCTGTAACAGATTGTGTGGCCTGCCAGCCCCACAGTTACCAGTCTTTGTTCTGGTGCATGTTTGAAATGTACTTCTTGTGCCCAATACAGACTGGCTGACATAGTTTTTAATTTAACTTTCAAAAAGAGCAAGCAACAGTGGGTATTTCTGTATCTCTAGACACTCTTGAAAACTGTGAGGGAATGGAATGGAATGGAATGGAGAGGTTTGGCTTTTTGGCATGGGCTGTCTCGCAGTTGCAAAGGAGAGCCTTGAAGTATGAGAATGTTAGGATTTATGTAAGCTGATCTTATTACTGCAGGAGATGGGCTGATGCTCTCCAAGGGCAGTACATGGCCAAGAAATGTAAGAAGGTACTGAAGCAATAGGAAAGCAGCATCCTGGCTTTTCTAGCAGAAGTCATAGGTGAGTGTTGGTTAACTAAGCCTGTGGTGGTGTTTGATGGAAAACTCAGGCCTTGCAGTCTTTCATGAATAAATTCATTAGCAAGCCCTTTAAAAAGGTCTAATTCAATTTTCCTTTCCATTACCCCCAAAACTGATTCTAGCAGAGAGCCACTTAAGAGGAACAAGGAGGGCAGAACCTGATCGGAACATGCCAGTATCTTTTCTCCCTGCCTGATGGGAGGTGAGGCTGTGCACAGGACAGGAGATGACTGTGTCCTGCTCCATCTGTACCTGCAGATGCAGAGCCCAGGGAAGAGCTGCTCAGGGAACAGCTTCTGCCCTGGCTCTCTCTCCAAGCCTCTGTGATGATGTGAAATAAGACTGGGATTGAAGGTGTGAGCTGATAGATCTGTTTCTGCTCTCTCCTTGTTAGCATCAAATCTGTTAGCAGCAATAATATGTTTGGGAGAAAAGAACCAGTATTTTTTCATATTGTTCATTGGCATGAACTTCCAAGCAGAGTAGGAGACCAACTTATCTTCAGTGCCTGGATCAGCACTCCCTTATCCATATAGGTACAGGTTCACAGCAGTTAATTCTCCATGGAGAAAAAAGTGGACACATTGCTTGTGATACAAAGCATTTCCAGGGGCTGTGTGGGCACTCAGGGGTGGGTATTCCTCCCTCTGACCCCAGGGCTGTGGCAGCAAATCTTCCCACCTGCAGTGGGGAAGGCACGGATGGCTGATCTTTTGAGGAGAGTTGAGCTCAGGGTTATATCAGGAGGTCTGTTAGGTACTGAATAATGTATCCTGGCAGCAGGGCTTCAGCCAGTGACACAAATGTGGCATTTGCCTGCATCATGTCTTTTCTCATCCGCTTCCCTTGGATCAAGGAGGCTTCAAATCTCTCTGGTGTTTTGGATGACTGGTCATCTGTGGAAAGGGGACCAGTTGAAGGTGAAATGGCTGAGATAGTTGCATCAGAACATCCTCAGAGAAACAAACAGACCCCAAATGTGAGCATGGTCCTTTTCCCAACAACTCCGTGCAGTCAGGGAGTGAAACATCCCAGGAAACAAAGGCAACAGGCATGGCTCACACTGACAATTGCCTGAGGACTCTGAGGAACACCTGCCTGGTATGGCCATGTAGACTTCACAGAGTTAGGTCTGCAGCTTCAAATGCCACAGGGGAAATAACTTTTATTCTTGGTCAGTTTGCCATGTAACAGCTAGTAAATAAGAGGTTGAGGAAAAGCTCAGGAAGGGGAAGAGGTACAGCCAAAATACCCTGTGGATGTGTAATTTATGCATAAATAAATTCAGTGCCTGGCAGTCCCTCAGAGAATTTTGGGTACTTTACAAATCTCAAGTTATATAGGCAAATAATACTTCTGTACCAGAGGCAATGAAATTTTGTTCTTGGTAAAATTAGGTCAGCATCAGGATTTTGCATGGTTCAGGTCATCATCTTTTGGCGAAGCTTCAGGGCAAGTAGATTTCTCAGTCCTGTCTTCAGGGCAGCTGGCCTTGATGCCTACTGGGGAGGTCCTGCTGAGGATCACCTCAGAATTCATCCTGTCTTTTGTCTTCTGCAGAAAAAGAAAAGGGATTTCCAGCCTGGGAACTGGCATAATGGGAGTTTGGTTCTCACAAATCCTTAACTCACAGCCCTGAGGCAGCCTACCCCAACTTTCAGCCTCAAGAGACATCCCTTGAAGTCTTTTCCCTTCTTTAAACACTACAAATTCCTTCTTTCTACATGTCTCCAGGCAGGACTGATGCCCTAACACTTTTCATAGAAAGTAAATCAGATGCTAATAGATGTGAAAGGAAGAATTTGTGAAGATGTGAAAGGTGAATTTCTTCCTCTGATGGTGATGCTGGGCTCCAGATGGGTCCCCACTCCTCTTGGGGAGGATTACTTGGGGAGTGGCACTGTGGAAAACACCTGGGGTGGTTGTTTTCCTACCTGCCCCTCAGAACAGAACAGCACTGTGCTGCTCTGCTATGTGAGGTGGCAAACAGAAAATGAACTGGCAAACCACCTCAGGGTGATTCCATCAGAGGAAATCTATTGTGAATAAACTTCCCAAGTGGAGGAACTGAGCTGCACTTTTGCCACCCCTCAGTGTCACACTACTGAGCACTGCCTCAGTTGCTTTAGTTTGCTTTATTTACATGTACAGGAGGGAATGGGGGTGGAAAAGTAACTATTTACCTCTCCATCACAGTCTGGGATCTGGGGAAGCAGAGGAGTGCACAGAGTAATTCTCAGAACCACAGCCTCTGTGGGATAATTAAAAAGAAGACCAAAAGCACTGCAGAAAGACTAATTGTAATAAATTGGCCAAGGAACTTAAAACTTTGGTTGTGCATTGCAGCAAAACAGGAATTAATTCTGGGGAGCAGATAAGCCCCAGGTTGGCAGAAGGCTGATGTAACTGGCTCTGGGTGCAATCAGACAGCGCTGGCAACTCAGTGCCTTGGCATTTGAGAGGGTGACTGAGGAATGAGAGCCTGCCCTGCCAGCCACAGCACTGGAACTGATGGGATTTGGTGCATGTTAAAGCAACAAAGATCCTGCAGTGTGGCCTCTGGATGATCACAGAACAAGTGAGCAAATGTAGATAATCACACAGTGAGAGTCGTGGCAAAGGAAAGGCCAGCAGGGCCTCAAGCTGGGAGAATCAGAACAGGCTCTAGATACAGGAAATATGGGATTGCTGGCTGGAAAAATGAGGCTCCACCTGGACTGGGAGGATTGCAGGCATCAGGCTTTGTCTTGCCCAGCTCTTGCTAAAATAGATTAGCAAAAAGAAGCTGGAGCATGGCTGGAGTCAGAGCTCCCTTGTCTGTACAGATGTATAGACATGCTGCTTGCTGTATAATGCAATGGGTTTTGGGGTGGGATTTTTTTGTTTGTATGGTTTGCTGTTGATGTTTTTTTTAACTGTAGCTACTATATCCTTCCATGTCAAGAACAGGACTACACCCTGAAGTAAGAAAGGTGGATTCATTGGCCACAGTTTGCTGAAAAGACTGTACTTAAGGCAGTCTGAATTAGTTTCTCAGTGGGAAAGGTGATCTGGGGTAACCCATACAATTTAAAACATTTTAAATGTTTTAGATTGTGGTGAAGATACAGGGTTTTTCATGCTTTACAAGCCCTGAGAGAATTAGATGTCACAACCATGTACAAGGGAATAATAATGGATGGACTGAATATGACAATTCACATTTGCCAGTGGAGTAAAAGCATCTCTTGCACTGGTGCAGTCCTGCCCTGTGGGCTGCAGCTTCCCACACCACTCTTGCCTCCCCTGAACCCCTACATTTGGGTAGATCCCCATACAGTAAACAGAGGCTCTGCTGATACATGGAAGAGCTGCCAATGGGATATACCAAGTTTTGCAGCCCTTCAGACCTAGTTAGCTAAAAAACAAAAATAAAAAATACAGACTATGCATTTCATCCATTCTTTCTCTTACTCTACCTTTGTTAATCTCCCTAGGGCCATCTGAATCTGCTTTGTTTCTTTGAGAATCATTTATTGCCCAGGGTCAGAAATAAGAGCTCTGTAGCTCTGCCTTAGCTGTGTTTGCTCTCAGTGGAGTGGGAAGCACTTGGTTCTGGGCACTGGCTGCACCCAGGGCAGTGCAAGCTCCAAGTGGGAGCTGCAGGGTGAGGAGGTGCAGAGGAGGAGTCACACAGGAGCCAAATGCTTCAGGGAAGCCAGCATTCCCACCCTGGACAGGTAAAGGACAGGCTGTCTGAGCACTAGTGGAGTTGTCCTGTTAATACCCACAGCAGTGTCAAAATTTTCTACAAGTCCCTTGTGGCATTTTGCACCCTCAGTGGGCTGCACTGACAAAAGCTCCTCTGTCCTGACACCCTGGGAGCTGCTCATGTGCTGGGCTGGGGTCTTCTCTCCTGTCTGGCATCTGCAAAAGGGATCTGGAATCTTTGTAGCTGGGGTTGGTTGGTCTCTTTATCACTGATTTGTTTATCACAAAACATTGTGAATAATTTGCCTCTGGGTAACTGCTGGTAGTTCTGCCTGGAACCTGATTCTTGTTTGTGTGGTGTCTGTGTTGGAGATGCTGGCTTATTGCTCTTCATATACATCTGTTGTATACATGCAGTTACTTCAAAGGAGCCTCAGGAAACCACATTTGAAATGGATATATTGCTTCTAAACCTGTTCTGATTAACTCTGGAGAGAATGTGATGGACAGCCCAGGAACAGTAGAGACAATTCCACCAGCTGCATTGGCTTCATGGCAGGCAGAGTGAACTCTGAGTCTCTTGTCAAGGGGTCATGCAGATTCTCACTTTGTTCTCATCTGCAAACCAAAGGCCAGTTATTCCACTTGAGCTATAGCATCAGGAGCACCACTCTGAGAAATCCTGCAGGACTGCTGCACCAGATCCAGCAGTTCCCTGGGACTGCTTTCCACCTCAATTTCCCTGTGCAGAAGCTGTCTGAGCAGGGTGGGACAGTCCTGTCTCAGCCCTGGGAGCAGCTCTGTGCTGGAGGGATGTCACTGCTCTCCTGGCACTGGAGACCTCTCCTCCTGCAGCTCACACAGTGTCCACAGGCTCCAAAATGCTTTTTCCTTCCCTCCTGCTACTGCTGAGCCAACAGACGGGTGCTCTGATCTGCTGTGCAGATGTCTGGGTTGCCTGAGAAGAGCTTTTCACCCTCGGTAGTTCAGAAATGTATTTGTAATAAGATATGTGACAAACTGTTATAACCTGACAGTTCTTCACAATCACAGAAAAATACCAATACCATGTGTTCAAAAAGGAAAAAAAGAAGTTGTCTGTGGTCCAATAACTTTCCAGACTACTCAGTGGTATGAAATTACCAGCACAAAATGCTTCCTTATATAAAACAGTAGGAACTTTTCTGTTGTTAGTATATTTACAATGCATATCTCCTGGGAAGTTGTTAAATGCATGAACATTACACTGGCATTTCCTCTTTAAACATTGTCATTTTATTGCTTTATCTATCTAGAGGAGAGCAGAAATTATCCTTTAATTACTATGAATGTAATAGCATTGGTTATACAGCATTTTAGCTCCCACACAGCAGGACTAAGCTTAGTCCTAGCACACATCATTGATTCATCTTTTCACCCTGCAGTGCTGAGTCTTTCCTAAGCCTTTGCTAAAAGCAGGTAAAGGACTTGATGCTCAGACTGCCTTAGTCAAAAAGAATCAAAATGGGACTCCTGGAAGGGTGGGCAAGGTAGGTTGTGCTGCTACTTTGCTGTGCTGATTCTGAGAAGGAACAGGAAAGCATGGGAATAAAAAGCTTGTCATTATGAAAACACAACACAGTAACACGGAGAGGTGGAGTAATTTATCTTTAAGTAACAGGCTGACCTATTCAGAACTGTAATTTTAAATGTAAGACTAACCTTTGAAAATAGATCAAGTGATATGAATTATTAAGGAACAGACATTTGTCAGATAGATGGTCTCTATTAGTAATTTTATGCATGAATAGTTATCTTCAAAGGTAGTGTTGCTGTCTGCTGAGAAAGAGAGTGCAAAAGAAGGTTACCTTAAACTGATGTGTAAGACTGACTTTTAATCAGTGTTTTTCTAATCGAGTAAAAAAAAAAAAAAAAGCCTGAAGCAGGGTTGTCTTGCTGCTCACACTGTGTAACCCCTGAATTTCTTTGCTAGTAAAAGAAGCTCCTGGTAACGTTCCTAAACTATTTCCCAGTAGTTTTGGGATCAAACAGGTTGGCATGTTGCCCATTTGAGAGCAGCTGGTGCCACTGGGATGTCCCAGCCCCTGGGCAGAGCAGAGCTGGCACCCAGGGACAGCAAAGCCCCTCTGTGCCACGGCTCCTTCCCAGGGGCCTCTGAACCCTGCCTGCAGAGGAAACTGCAGCTCCTTCCTTTCCCTGCCAGCAATCAAAAGGAATGTTTGATGATGGATTAGTGTCTTCTGCTTTGATGGTGCTTGGCCTGTATTTTGGACCTGGAAAGGGAAAAGAAAAAGGCAGAGGTGGAGCTATTTGTGGAAGATACTTTTATACCCCCTGATCACCCTGCCTTTGTTTTTGCTTTTCCCAAATTTCTCTTTTCATGAGTTTTGCTCTGCTTTATTTGCTTGTTTATTTTATATGCAAACTACTTCCATGCCCTTATGAACTTGTGATCCAAGTACTGCAGAACACTTAATGTAAAACTAAATTTGACTTCTTTTGAGAAGCTGTTGGAGGGAGAACTGTGGCCATAAATTTGCTTTTCCCCAATCTCCATTCTTTGCATATCTTTAGCATGGAAAAGTAAGACAGCAAACCTAAATGCCTCCATAGCCTGTTTGCTCCTGCAAACAAATGCAATTTCATTTTTTAACATTCATTTTTCTTCCATCTGCAGCTTTTTTAAGTCTAGTCTTGCAGACACAGATGCTGCTATTGCCTGACTTTTGAATGGGATGTTGATGGAAGGAAATAAAGCTTTTGCTCCATCCTGCAGTCACTCTGAAGCCTGTAACACTTCAGGAGAGGTTGAGTGCACACTGGAGCAAGTCCCTGTCAAATGGGACTTTTACTCTCGTGGTCCCTGCGCTGATGATTTTGCACAGTGGCTCCACCATTGTCTTGCCTCCACAGCATAACAAATGTATTTGATCTCTTCTGACATCTTCATTCACTCAAAAGTTGAACTGAGGCTAATCTACAATGTTTGGTGCCTGCAATTCTCCTAGACCTGAATTAAGGCCCCAAAGAATGAGATTTCTAAGGGTACTGGAATTTATGAGCCTTTTGACGATCTCTAAGAAGAGATTTATTTTCTGAATCCTATTTTATTCAACTCCTCTTGAGCAATTGACAGGGAAAAATTGAAATATAAACAATTACTCTGGTGTGCATAATCTTACTGACTTCTCTCTTTTCCTCTTTTATCTTCATCTGACTCGGTGCTGTGCCAGGATGAATGGTTTATGGTTAAAGCACTGCAGTGGGATGCAAATGATGCAAGCTTAAATTTCCAGATATGTCAAAGGCTTCCTCTATGACTACAATTGATATTTCTGTGATCTCTGCATGTACTGTTAGGCACAAAAGGTATCTAAAAATATGACCTTCTCTCACATTATTTTTGTCTGTTTAGGCATTCAAAACCAGTCTCTGGGTGTTTGAACCCCCTTCACTTTGTTTCTTTGAACAAAATGCCTCCTGTTTGTGTTGAAGTGATACAGGTTAACACTTTGAACAAGGGGGGGAAAAAAAAAAAAAGATGAGCATTTGTTGTACTAATTTCAGGAGCAACTGTTTCCAGCAGCCTGGAACCTTTCTGCAGTATATTGATGTTTCAATTTGTACTGAGTAGCAGCTGCCCTTAATGATAAAGAAAAGCAAGTGCTCTGCTCTGTGAGGATTTGACATGGCAGCAGTAGTCTTGTGGAAAAGTGACATGACAACTTGAAGTAATGATATGTAGATACGATGCCACAGACATGTCACAAAATAACACAAATTACTAAAAATTATGGAAAGAGAAAACATCTTCAGAGCAAAAATATTGAGACAAAAAATTGTCACTTATCACATCTGAGGGGAATATGGCAGTTTGTGATTTCTGCTGGAAACAGCTTAGCCTAAAGGGTCCTTTATAGCTGGAATTTGGCAAATCAACATTAGTAGACTCCAAGTTGTCATATACAAAAGAAAGATGATTTCCCAGCATCTGCAATGCCTTTTAATGCAAACTCTTTGTGGCTATGGACGTGTGTGACCATGCTCAGGAGGCCACGAAGGCTGTGCACATATTCATGAGCAGTGTCTCAAGGGGGACACAGCTGTGGAGTGAAACAGTGCTGCAGGTTCAGGTCCCACTCTGCACATTCCAGAGGATTTATTTCAGGTGGCTGTAGCATGAGGGGTTTGCTGGAGAGCAGCAGGTGAGCTCCTGGGCTGGATCTTCCAGTCTAATTTTATCCCAAGATAAAATGGGGTGTTCCAACACAGGCTGTGATGGGAACCAAAGCCCAGGAAAAGGAGATAACCATGGGAGTATTTTGAAAAGCAGACCCTGCTCCACAGTAAAACACTGACACATGTCCAAAGGCATCTGGGTGCTCTGATTGATTCCAAAAGATGAACCAAATTGTTTATTCAAACAATCAGATTAATCCTGCTGGAGGTAAGAGAATTATCATTGTGCTGATTAAAATTGGATCAGTGGTTGATCCTTTTATCCAGGAGCTACCTTCATCCAATTGGGCTTACTGGTTCAAATAAAATGGAAATTGCTCTGAATCCTCCCTGATGATGGGTAATGGAAAAGCCAAAGCCTGACCTCTCTGTATCATTTCCATTACAAATAATGTCAGTGTGATTCCTTAGATACTGAGCTGGACAGAATTATACCGATGTCTATTGTGAATTTCCTTCTTCCCTTCCTGTTCCCTTCAGCCTCCACTTTCTGTAAGAGGAGAAGCTTCATTCTTCTGTGAAGGCTTCTGCTGAACAAAAGCAGTTGACTCTGAGAGTCATCCTCTGACATCAAACCCTTAGACTTACCAATGAATTGCTCAGGGTTTTAGATGTGAGTTTCCAATTGAATTTAATTGGAACTGTGCAGCTGCACCAAAGCTTTCAGGATGCACACCCTGAAATATTCATGTTGCCTTTCTCATTTTCCTTTCTCTCAGTCACGTTTGTTCAGGTTTAAGGGAAGTGGCTTCCTCTTGTTGTAGGTGCAAATTCGTGCTTGCACAGTCTATGCAGACATTAGCATTTAGACACTGAGCATCCTTGATTGGTATGCACCAGTCACTTGGTAAACAGCTGAAGTGGTTGCATTTATGCTGTCAGTTAATTCTGCTAAAATGGGTTCCAGTTTTTGAAAGCTGGGTCCTATCAGATCTCTGCTCTCCCTCTGCTTGCACAGGGGATGATTTTCATTCTAGCCTTTTCACATTCCCCATGTCTAGGCAGAAGGCTCCAGTTCATTTCCTCTCAGGTTTGCAGGACCTCAAGGTAGTCCAAGGTTGCTTTACTTTCTTCCAGAAGGAAAACATGACACAAGACAGAAGTAGGGTGCTAAAATGTGCACATATTCCCTCAGTTTGCGTAGCACCCCTGAATAGAAGGTCTGGGAGCAAGACTTGCCTTTCTGAGATGGATTTGTGTGAGAATGACAGAATATCCTGAGTGGGGAGGGACTCACAAGGATCACTGAGCCCAACTCCTGACCCTGCACAGACACCCCAACAATCCCACGCTGGGCCTGAGAGCATTCAGCAAATGCTGCTGGAGCTCTGGCAGCCTTGGGGCTGTGACCATTCCCTGGGGAGCCTGGGCAGTGCCTGACCACCCTCTCTTCCTACAGGGTGTGTGAATTCTAGGCACAAGGGCACTACAATGTAATAAGGATGAGGTATCTTAATGTAGATGATATCACTAATTTTAGAGCCACACATGTAGTGGGTATTTATCCCAGAGGAATCTCATCTTCAGAAATAATTGTACTTCCTTCTTTTCACTTAAATATAGGCCCTGCAAAATTGGCTCTAATTTTATTTCCACCCTTACCCATCTCTGAAGGTGGCTTACCATGGAAGAGTTCCTAATTGGTCAACTGCAAAGCAAGTCTGCTAAAAATGCTGTCTGCTAGAAGAAGTGGGAGTGTTTCTGTTTACAGGGAAAAGTCCAGGGGAAAATAGCAGGAGTGCAGCTTTCCAGTCTCTGCCTCTTTACTCATACACTGGGTAGCCTTAATTCAGTGACCTCTTGTTGCCTTGACCTGCCCCCTGGTAAGATGGGTACAGGGGTAATAATAAGAATAATCAAGGGCAAAAGTTGACTTTTTCATGGCACTCACCTTTTCTCAGAGTTGCTGATATCCCAACCATGTGGGCTCCTGTCCTAATTTCCTGCTTGTTGCTGTACTGATGAACTGACCACATGCCTGGCCCTAATCTATTGCAACCACAGACTGAAATGCATTATCTTGAAATACCATGAAGGCAGGCTGGCTGATAAGGAGAAATCACAGAGATCTGATCACTCATTTGTTTGTAATTGCAGGTCCACACCCATAATTAATGTTTCTGGGCTAATTTGAGGCAAGCAAAGCAAAGGGTATTAGGAGAACTTATTGTACTTGGGTTTGTGGTTGTCAGGTTTTGTAGAATCTCTTGCATGACCAGACTTTGGAAATACTGCTTTATCCTTCAGCCTGGGAAAGATTTGCCTCATCAGCAAGGTGCTGCTGTTTTAGCTGCCTCCCTTTCTAATTGAATTTGGAATATAACAGAATCATTGCTAGCAGCACTGCAAACCTTCCCAATTTGCTCTGGATAATTTTCTCTCACTGCTGCAGGGTTTTCTGCATCGTGTTGGGAATACCCAGGGAAAAATGCAAATGGTGACATTGAATTGCTCAGCTCTCTGCAACAGCTGACAAGATCTGAGGACATTCTCCGTGTCTGTCTCCAACTGCTTCTGATTTCACTTGTTGCCATGTGTTTAGATTGGCAATTGTTTTGTATAGCTAGACCTGTAGTGTTAATATCCTGCTTTGATAATAGCACTCTTCAGGAATATTAATGAGTGGCTTTTGTATGTGGCATCTTTAAAACCTTCCAATGCTTGTATGTTCTTTTTAATTTTTTTTTTTTTAATGGTGAAAGAGCACTGCTGAAGGCCCCTTGGGTAAATAGTGCTTAAAGCAGTCCATGCATTTTAATTAGCAAAGAAATAAATAGATAAGGATGAAAGATTTGTTTTCCTCAGGCAAACAATAAGAACATCAGGCCCACAGGTAGCTTGGTTTAACTCCTGAGAGATTACATTTATATCTCTTCATCTTAATCTTAAAAATGCCATTCTGATACAAGCAGTACAAATTAAGGGAAGATAAAGGTATCTTCTCTGCTGGAGGTTTAAGGTCCTTTATTCTGAATGTTATTAAGGTGTCCTGTTCTGGAAGTGTAAAGGGAAGCAAAACTAGATCATGAAAACCACAACATGATGTGTGTATGAAACTGTATTTCTGTGTGCAGAGGGAATTTAAAATAATGATTGGTCAAAGAAGTGGGTATGCTGTGTTTTCTGGTCATAAACCAGTGGAATCATGATGCAAATTTACATGTTTTAATTATTAAAGACCAATTTTCCCTGCTAGTGGGCTTCTGGTAGAAGATGCATGTCTGGTACTCACCTTTGCTGTGCAGCCACAGGCTGGTCATTTAATATCTGAACTGGGTTTTGTTTTTAAACTTGAGGTGTTTAACCTCTTCTGGGAGGTTAAATGACTAACCTTTGGCTGCACAGCATTTTTATGAGCGCTCCTGTGGTGCCCAGGGGGATGTTTTGAAGGGAGGATAACAACAGCTCAGAGAGGCAGGATTGTTTCAGAGCCTCCATCAGTCTGGTCACTCTAAACAAGAGTTACTGCTTGCTGCTCAGGGAGAGGAACTTAAACACTGAAAGAAGATGAGGCCATCCATAGAAAAGATGTTTTGCTGTGAATTTGGCTGCTGCAGCACTCCCTCTCCCCGAGGGGTTTGGAGATTGCTGTGCTCAGAGGTCAGCCAGGGGTGCTGCTGCTGGAGAATGCCAGCAGGACAAGGCTGGTGCTGGCCCTGCAGGGCTCCTCACAGGGCTGCAGCTCATTTCCAGGGCTCTCTAACGAGGGCATCAGCTCAGCAGCAAAGGAAACCTACATGGAATGGCTGATAGCAAGGGGAAGGACACAAACTGACCAGGGGCACCAGAGGTCCCCAGGAGAAGGCTGTGCCACGGACGCTGCTGCTTCCTCTTTCTTCTCTCTTTCAGAAGCAGCTGGACTTGCTCATGCCAAACCAGAGTGAATGAGTGAAAGATAATGGTGGGGTTTTTCTAAGGGCCTGCCTGGAGACCACTGTCAGCTCAGCCCAGATAAAGATACCTGTTAGCCTGGAGATAAAGGAACCTGTCCCACTTTGCAGTGTTCATTGTGCAGGTGCCTGGTCCTGTGCTGTGACAGACAGTGCATAGAGCCAGCACTGCCTCAGGAGGAGACTAAACACGCCACAGACTTCACTGAGATCCTGTGAGACCAAAAAAAAACCCTGTAGAGTTGTTGTGTGCTATCCAACAAAGCAAAACACTTCTGAAAGGCGACAGCACCAAGTGCACGCAAGACTGATTTGATTCCCAGGCCCAAGACAGATCCTTTAGTATTCCTGAGCCCAAGACCCAAATGGGAGAGGGATGGTGTCTGCTCCCTAGGCAGCCTCTGGGCTGCTCTAATCAATCTCTGCCCTGATTTGGGGTATTCAGAGCAAGAAGGGCAGGCTGGCAGCCCCAGCCATGAGGTCTGTGCTGGCGGAGGGTGCCGCACACAGGGCAGGTCAGCAGCTCTGGCTCCCAGAGCCCTTGCTGTGCTGGTGCCATCCAAACCTCTGTGGAAGCCCAGAGCTGGGAAGGGTCAGCCTGTAAATGAAATGTTCTGAAGAATGTTCTGAGAAATGAAAAATGGCCCTGGCTAAGCCAGGACCGTAACCAGCACCATGCACGACCACGGCACGTGGAGGGGGAGATTTGTCAGAGGGAGCACAAGCTGGAAGAGCCTTCCACTTCCTCAGCTTTCTGCAGGAGCCATTTAATGGTGATTTTTTGTGCTCTTTTGAGAAATAAGTCAGTGCTGTCTCCAACCTAATTACCAGTGTAAAAGACAATTTATCACTTACCCAAGCTTTGATTGCTTTTTCAGCCTTCAATGGCCTCTTGGTTGGTAGGTGGAATTGTGTACAAGATTGGCATTTTTTAAGGGGAAGTTTAAAGGAAAAAGAAAGAAAAAGTAAGGACCCAAAACCTCAACTTCCAGTTCTGTGCTTTACTGTCTGCATGATGTTTTAAATTTTTTTTAATGTAAGCTTATGGTATTTTATATTTAGAAATCAGAAAAAATTAAGCCTCATTTAAGAATTCTATCTCTGGGTTTATATTTTTTAACAATGTTGCCCCTGAGAATGAAGACGCAGTTTCCCATAGCCTGAAATGCAAGAGTCAGCAGGAGAAATAGCTCACTTGAAAAAATTCTGAGGCATAATTACTAATTAATGTACAAGAAAAAGATTTGGTGTGCAAAAAAGCTCTGTCTTTTTCTCATAGTTATCATTGATTTCTTCTGGACTTTAGATGCAACCCTGAACAAGCTATCTTATGTAGTATTTTTGCAGATCAAATGATCAGAAGAAAGCAGGTCATATGTTTTGATATGTACCACATAAAAAGGAAATGTTTAGACTGGTAGAGCCACAGTCAAATTTAGGGAATTAAGTTTCTTCAAAGCAAATGGCTTTCTTGTACTTCTCATGCAATTAGCAAGTTGATTTTATTAACTTGCCTGACAGATGATATTACTGATCTTATCAGCTTTCACTTATGTATACAGGGCTTTATTAATTTCTTGTTTGCTTATGAACTTCTTTGTCAACAATGAATTTGGTGGGTAAATGTGGAACATACGTGTCAGGGTAATACATCACTCGCTCTGCATATCAGTAAATAACAAACTCTTGGCAAATAAATAAGAACAATGAGGGAGCAGGTGGGTCTTGGGGGGTTCTTTTGCACTGTTGGTGCTTGGCCATGTTGCTAAGTTACAGTAGCTTCTGGCTCCTACTTTAGGGAGCAGAAGTTATTTTTAAATGTATAACAAGCACAGTACCAGGGACTCCCAGAACTGCTCTGGAAGTGGCTGGAATACAGGAGGGATTGTGAATGCTGAACAAAGACCAGACCTGAGAAACACTTGTCTCACACCAAACCAGTTCCTACCATCACATTCACTTAGAGATGTGCACGTTAGTTAATTTTTTATAAGATGCCTTGAAAGCAGCCAGCAGCAATGGTGAGCTGCTGGATTGGATGGCACCTGCCTGTCACCTGCAGAGAGCAGGATGAGAGTGGCCCAAAGGGCTGGGAAAAAACCAGTGACAGTGACTCTCTGCATAGCCAGATAGTGGTAGGACAAGGGGGAACAGTTTTACACTAAAAGAGGGAATATTTAGGTTAGATGTCAGGAAGAAATTCTTTACTGAGAGGGTGGTGAGGCCCTGGCACAGGTTATCCAGAGAAGCTGTGGCTGCCCCAGCCCTGGAAGTGTCCAAGTCCTCGTTGGATGGAGCTTGGAGCACCCTGGTCTGGAGAGGGGCATCCCTGCCTGTGGAAAGAGGTTAGAATTAGATAATCTATCAAGTCCTTTCCAATTCAAACCCCTCTATGATTTTTTGAAAATGTAGGAATGATTGTGACTGGAAGTAAAAACTTTCAGATTACCTTCATGAAGAGAATATTCCCAGAATAGATTATGTATTCTTAAATTCTTTGCAATACCAGTAAAAGTTTTTATTCCTCCTGTTGCAACAGGGATTTCGTTATTCCTGCTATGAGGAGAACAAGCAGTAGCACTTCCTTCCTTGAGCAGGAATTTTGTGCTGTGAAGTTGCCTGGCATGGTCTTCCCTAATCCCTCTCAGACACCAAAGGAGAAACTGAGTGGTGTTACTTAGACTTCAGTTGCTCTGTGGCATTATGAAGGCTGAAGCTCTGAACTGAAAAATGGAATCGGCTTTCAGGCTGAATTTGGAACACCCAGTCAGCTTTTTATTGATATTTCAGTTTGTGAGAGGAAAGCATCATTTTCCTGCTGGTTAGAAGCTGCACTCCACCATCTGGTGCTGGGCAGTTGAGCCCTTTGGAAGGGCTGGAGTTCAGCTCCACTTGGCTTCAGGTTCAACCAGTGGAGGAGTCCCAGGGGTCAGATGGAAGGAGGATATGACTCCAAGCTGTTGGGGGACACTCAGGGTGGCCTGAGTCCAGGGACATGAGCACAGGGGTAGCTCAATGCAGGAAATTGCAGAGTTAGGTGTTTTGGCAGCAAATTCTCTGTGTGAGTGCCGTGAGATCATATGGGGCAGTGGGAGGGTAAGGGTGGCTTTGTAGCAGAGGATTGATTGAAACCCAAAGAGATGTGTGAAACCAGTGAGTCTACAGAAAAAAAAAAGACTTTCTGGCCTTTAGTTAAGCTTCTGATTTATATTTTAACAGTTTGCAGGTGGGGAGATAAACCCAAAGTACTCAACTGAACAGAACTGGGCAGTTCTGGTAGATCCCAATGCAGCAGAAGGCAACTTGATAATGTGTTCTCTAATCTCAGTTCTTCTGCCTGGAGATATTTTTCCATCCAGTCTTTCCTTTCCCTCTGAAATGGGTCCTGGACCCACTGTATGTTCTTTTTTTAAGAGTTCATAGAGATGTCTCAGCTCTGCTTCTGAGGAACTTCATAGGTGTCCTATTCCTGGTTTGTCCATGCAAGGGAAATGCTCTTCTCTGCTTGTGGGGAAGCTGATAAAAGATTGAATGTTTTTTCTTAGTTTTCTCCCAGACTGAATTGTCTAAATTATAGATTCTTATCTGTAAGTGAAGAAAGTCTGTGAGCCTCACAGACCTGCAGGGAGAAGCAGCAAGCCCCAGGACATTTGTCCAAGGGTAAAACCAGAACAGAGATGACACTCATACTAAGCACCTCTCTGGCCAATGGTTACAGGACTGGCACAGGGACTACCTGAGGCACTTCTCCCTTCTGCCCCCAGGATCCAGCTGGGATGTCTGATTCATCCCTTCAGGCTGAGCCAGAACCATCCAGCTCTGAAAAATGGATTTCAAGGGGATTTTGCCTGTCTTGACATGGCACTCTGCAGGACAGCCAGCCCTCTGAAATCATCCTAACTGTGCCCACGCTTCTCAGAAAGGCTTTGCTGGGTTTCAAGCCTCCCCCGGGATCTGAGCTCCTTATGCAGAGTGGCATGGCTTTGGAAATGTCCTTTCCTAGAACAGATGAAGTCAATGGGAGGTCTGCAGGAATGAGCTTTTGAAAGAGTCAGTGGATGAAAGGGGGAAGAGAAAACTTTCTATATTTAATTTTCCATCTTAACCTGACCTTCTGGAATCTAAGATGATTACATCTGTGCTCAGATTTATAGGTAAGGCTCTAAAATACAGACAGAGGGTCTGGTCAGGTCTCAGTCCTTCTCTGCTCATCTCTGTTGGGGGAATACACACAAAAACAAGAGAAGTAGATCACAGCAGAGCTGTCTTGGGTGAACTTTGGGGAGACTCACTGGCCAGAGCCAGGTCTGCCTTTTATTTTTCTTTTTTTTTTCTTTTTCTTATTTTCTTTTTCTTTAGAGCAGAGAGAAATTCTTAATTCTTACCCCTCCTGTAGCACTGCTCACGGAGGTTTGTTAAACAGGAGCCACAGCTTTGTGTTCTCAGTGATTCAAGAGCAGACTCAGCTTAGGACTCCTGCCATCTGTCACTTGTCACCAGCACTGTCCCTCCAGGCAGAGCTGTGGTGGGGCAGTGCTGCAGCAGCCAGTTGTAGGGCTGGGAGTGGAGAAGCAATGCAGAAGGGTGATTATTCACTGCTTTTCACAATAAGGGAACTGGGGAGCATCTGAATCTCACAGCAGGTTAGAAACTCAGAAGAACCATTATTTCCACATCGTGCATAACTGAATTGTGGAGTTTGTTACCCTGTGATTTGGTGGGGATAAAAGGTTTGGATGGCTTCCAAAAGCCATTAGGAAACATTCTGGAAGGGAAATGCAGTGTCTGGTAATCACAGAGATGCAGAAAAGTCTGAGGCTTGTAAATCCCCCCAGTTCCTCACCACGGAAGGGTCAATTTAGACCTTTTCTCTACCACTCTGCCATGGCTGACAGGTGCTATGTTAGAACTCAAGAGCATTAAAAACCAGTTTGACAATTTCCATGTTTCTTATGCTGGCTTTAAAGCTGGAAGCTTTGTAGGTTGAGAAGATTTTTGAGTCCTTTTGATATTCAACCTTAGTTCAAAAAATGACAAGAAGAATGAAGAGGGAAGGGACAGTATGTGCGTGAAGGATTTGTTATCACCATTTGCTATGGAACAGTGTGGCAAACCATTTAGTTCAGCACTCAGTTTGTAAAATAACACCTGTGTGACCATGGAATGCCTGTGTTGAAGGATTTTACAGCTGAAGCAGTCACACATGGTGGTGAGAACAGCCACAAAGGCACTGCAGCCTGCTGGGGACTGGCCATGAGGAAGATGAGGAGCTGGCCTTGCTTATCCTGCAAGCCCAAAGCCTCTGCCAGCATGGGCCTCAGGATTCTTCAAGCAGCAGCAGTTTCTAGAGAGGCTTGGCTTGTCAGACAGCCCAGGTAAAACAAAACAGCCTCAACCTAATAAAAGAGCTTAAAATAAACATCTTCACCTTGGTGGTGAGCTGAGCACGTGCGTGTGTGCAGTTACTGCAGCTCACCAAGGTGGGAGAATTCATTGCTCTGCAGCAGCTTGGTCCTTCTGGAGAGCCCTTGAGCTTCCCAGTTACTGCAAGGGATTTCATTCCCTGCCAAGCTCAGACCTCTTTGTCTTTCAGTGAGCAGTCCCACTGGTGTTTTATGCTCTTCTCTTCCTTCACCTACAATTCCTGCACCATTTGTCTGAAACACACCCCAAATTCCAGCATCAGGGTATAGAAAGGAGTAGATTTTGTTCTTGACCTTTTTTGGAACCTCAGAAGGAACAGCCCTGGAGCTCCTTCCTCTGCAGAGCCCTGACCCATTTATATCCATGACAGATGCCTGAGAGGTGCCATCGTTCAGGTTTCCCACCTTGGGAAAGAGCAAAGGTCTGTGCTCATTCAGCCCTATGGAGGGTTAATTATTGTTTTGCTTAAAAAAGCATTCAGCTGCCCTTAGGTATAGGAATTTATTTAAGCCTTATCTGCATAATTATCATGTTTATTGCTCAGCACAGCTGGATGGATATGAAGCGTATGCAGTTTTTGATACACACTTTATGTCAGAACCATTACAAGGGAAAATGATCATTCTCTTATAGCCCCAGCAAAGAGGCTGGCAGTAATAGTTTTCTGACTTTAAAAAACAAATCCTAGGACCAAATTTATTGGGCCTATTTACATATTTTTGATGCTGAAGCTCTTTTTCCTTTTATGGACATATGTGCTGTGGTGATGAACAGCCTGGATTTTGAAGGGTGATTGGTGACCTGAGATGTTTTTGCTTAACAGACTCAAATTGCAGAGAGGAAGGAACTGCATCACATAAAAGTCATTCACCTCTTTCAGGGACTCCTGTCAGGCACACAAAAATCACTGCTTGTCTTCAGAAATCTTACCCACTTGTGACATTGCCATTATTGAGATGTTGACACAGGAACTCTGGAGTAGCCAGGAAAATGTAGAGAGCATTTTGATATATGATTTATATTTTTAAATTAATCTTGTAAGATGGCTGTTGCTCTGTTGGAAGCCGTTGTATGTTGTATCCTTTATAGACAAACTATCATGAGGCATTGGTGGGTATTTCTGTAATTGTAACAATAGTCCAGCATTGACCCATTCATTACAGAGTACTTCTTATTTCAAGTTCAGGTTATTGCATGAGGCAGCACACTGCAGTCTGAGGGTTTCTTGGTGCAGCCTGCAGTTTACAGAAGTCTTGCAAATACCTGCAACACACAACCCTGGGGCAGCAGCTGCCTCCTACACTGCTGTGACTGCCAGCAACCCAAAATAACACTGAAAATAAATATCAGATGCACACAAGTGCAAGCTGGGGCAGGAAAGGGATCTCTGCTGTACATTTTAGCCATGAAAAACCCTTTTTCTTTCTTAAGTGGGGGCTGTGGGGTGCTATACTGGAAAAAAAAATTGGCCATAATTTGGGCAAAGCTAATATTATCATAGAGTGATTTAAAAATAATCTAATTCCAGCTCCATTTCTTGGTTAGGGACACCTTCCCCAGACCAGGTTGCTCAGAGCCTCATCCAGCCTGACCTTGAACATTTTCAGTGATGGGGCATCCCCAGATTTTCTGGGCAACTTGTGCCAGGACCTCACCATCCTCACAGTAAAGAAATTCCTCCTCATATCTTATCTAACCCTGGCCTCTCTCAGTTTGAACCATTTCTCCTTGTTCTGTCCCTCTGTGTCCTTGTAAAAAGTCCCTCTGCAGCTCTCCTGGAGCCCCTAGAAGGAGCTCTAAATTCTCCCTGGAGCCTTCTCTTCTCTAGGTGAGCACCCCCAGCTCTCCCAGCCAGGAGCAGGGGGGTTCCAGCCCTCAGAGCATCTTTTTGGTCTCCTCAGGACTGGTTCCAGCAGGTCCTGTTGAGTTTCTCATCAACCAACACCCCCAAGTCCTTCTCCTCAGGGCTGCTCTGAATTCATCCCTGCCCAGGTTGTATTTGTGCTTGGAATAGCCTCAGCCTCTGTGCAGGACCTTGCCAGGCTGCAGCTGATGCCAGACACCCATAAGCTGTTTTTAACAGATCAAGGAAGTGTCACAGCTGATGTTAGTTATTTAAAATTTTATTTGCATCTAGTTTGTTCTCATAAAAACACTCTCGTCCGTTTGGCTTTTGTATTAGGACAGATCACCAGGTAACATCTGATCTCACCCACTGGGTTATGAAATGAGAATACAAAAGACCCAAAAAAGTGGCATTTCAGCTACCATCACCTACATCAGTGCTGTGAGAACTGTTTAATATAAAGCCCAGATCTTGTGTGGTAGGAGTAGGTAGCAGCCAGTCTGTTGTCATTAGCTGGAGTGCTGACTACTCCTACCTGCTGCTTGTTTGTTAGTTATACTAATGAACCTTTTAGTTGTGGCTGGCAAGAAGATGAACGTGGTGAAAGACAGGATGGAACTTTTGCATAAAAGCCAAATTAGCTGGAAGGGAGGCAAACACCCATCGGTCACGGCTCTTCTGCTTCACTCTGCTGATCTCCCCCTGTTCCACAGATGATAAATTACCCATCACCTCCTTTCTTTGGGAGGTATCTCTCCCCATGCTAACTTCTTGCCCCTACTTCTCAGCTACCCAACTATCTTCTCTTTTGGTCTAATCAATATCTCTAGTCAGACAAATTGCTTCTGACTTGCTTACTCTGTAGAGAAGTGTGTGTGTAACTCCCAGCTGCCTTGAAAGTTATGTTATCCATTCCTACAAACATTACCTGGCTCCCAGTTACTGTTGTTCACATAAAATAGGGGTGTCATTATGGCCTGATGATCACAGTACAAAATACTGATCACACTAAAAGGCTGCTCAGCAGGAGGCACCACCTCGAGCTCATAAATGTTTATAAATCCCTTTGGCAGTGAGAAGACTTCCTGGGCCATAGCACAAAAATTTATTTGCCCTTTATTCTCCAGATTGTGAAATTTGGGTGAAGAAGGTAGAAAGCATTTGATTATCATTTTCTCTCCCAAACACTTTACCAATGTAAAGCCATTTCAGGACTGAGCAGTTGTTTAATCTTCTTTCCCATTTCTGGTCTACAGTTCTGCAGATCAGCACGAAGTGTGAACAATTTTTTGGATGGGCCAGGGGATCAGTGTCAAAATCAAGAGTCTGAGCCTTGGTGGTGAGCTTGAGACTGAAGCTGAAGGATACAGGGCTCTTAAGTGTATTTAAAAGGTGTTTTAATTGTTCCTCACCCTGGCCAGGTGACTTCCCTGGGACTGGACATGGGGAGAAAATCACATCAGCCCTGAGGGGCACCATGGATCCTCTGCACATGAGGATTACTGCTTATATTTTTTGGCATCAGGTTTTAACAGGGTTTGCAAATGCACAACTAAGCTTTGGCATTCAAATATTTTTCTCAATATTTTTTTCAAGAGCGTTTTTAAATGCTTTTTTTCCCACCAACTTTTACTGGAAATTCACTTGCTGTTTTTCTGATTCCAAGGTCTTGAGATGAGGATGAGAAATTGGTGAAATGTTTTCATTACTCTTAACAGACTGGCCATGGTATAAAGAGTAATGGGAGAGACTTTACTCAGCATTTAATAGAACTATTTTACTTACCACAATCTATTTCTGGATTTTCAGGGTTTATTATCTTGAAGCATTTGCCAATGGCTTATAGACTATTCCTAAATATTCAGCTCACTTTCTACTTTTGTAAATTGATCTCTTAACACATATGTTATAATTTCTGTACCTTGGTCAGCTAAAAATAAACAAGGGATTGGAAGTTATTTCTGCTAATTGTAGGACTAATTTCTGCTAATTCAGGACTCTTGCTGGTTGAACTGAACAGAAAAAGGCCTTCAGGAAGAATTTGCTGGTGCTGCTATCAAAAATGTCTCGAAATCTCATGCTAATTCCAACAGCTTCTGGGGAAACAGCAGCACCGTGGGCTCTTTAGAGAAGCAGCCTATTAATTTCTGCTTTAGGAGCAATGCCTGCTGTGCACTGCTCACAAAACTCCAGCTGCCTCCAGCCCCAGGCAGCTCCTGGGGCAGTGTCCAGTGCCAGAGCTGTGAGCTCAGTCTCACTGATGTTATCTTGCACCCTTTTGCTGTGCACCAAACCCCAGATTAGCCCAAGTGCAGGGAGTGAAGATGCTCCCTTGACATTTGTGATTCAGAGCAATAAATTCAGATATCCCCTTGGCTGGAGAGTGTGCTGGGCTAGGCTCCTCGTTGCTAGACCAAGCAAGATTTACTTATATAAAGTAAATTTTAAAAAAGTTAGGTGATAGAGATGTATTTTTGGTGAGGTGGTCTAAATGCCATATCTCGTTTGAGTGGAATTCTGCTCTGAAGCAGGTTTTTAAATGTGAAAAATCAGCTTTTGGCCACTTCAGGGTGGTTAAATCTGTCTGACTTGACCACTGACTCTCTACAGAATGTGGGAAATCTCTCTAATTAAGGGCTTTTCTATCCTGATTCATCTCCAAGAAATTTTGAATCAGTCTTCTAATAAAAAGCCCGCTGTCCTTTTATATTAAAAATGAATTCCTTACAAGTCCCATTATTCTGGATTCATATTACTTTTTATGTGTTACTGCACTCTCCCAATGAGACACTGTTATGTGGAGAACACCTCTAATTTCAGCTATCTCCCTCCATCTTCATTGACATATTCCTGATAAAGAGCTCAGAGAAAAGAAACAAAGTACTTATGAGCTCAAGTAAATGAAATTACACAGAAAAATTAAGACCATACAGAGTGGTATCAGCGTGGAAAGAATGATTAAGTGGAATGAAACAGCAAAGAAGGTCTTAGAAATATGAGCTTTGGGACAGAGGAATTATTTACAGGTAGAAGGATTAAGGGAGAGTAACATTATGAAAGAAAGGAAAAGTTGCTTCAAATATCAGCCAGACTTCTGTCAGTGAGGATTCTTGTGTTACATGGTCTCCCTGGGCTAGTGGCAGTAGTTCAGTGTCTGCTATGATTAAAGCTATTCCAGGTGAGATATTTAAAAATTAATAACAAGAAACAACCCTCAAGTGACAGGAAGATGGACTGGAAGACCCAAGTTGGTGCTCCCAATATCAAGCTCCTGTGTCATCATTCCACAGACATAGGGCCCAGGAAAAGAGATGCTTTCCTGTATTCATGCAAGGCTGTGTTTGACTATTTCTGTGTGGTTATCAAGGCTTGGCTGGGGTGAAAGGAAAGGTGGTGCCTCAGCTGGCCTGGGCTCTGAGCTTAGAGACCCAGGCCTGGGAGCAGCTCTGTGTGTTGGCTGTGGTGTCTGAAATGCTTCTGAGAGAAAATGTAGAACAGCAAATGCAGTAATCTGTCACTCTTCTGGATGTCTGAATAAGTGATTTCTCAGGAAACTGCTAACCAAAACCTTCAGATTGCTTTATTTCCACCACCCCTGCAGAAATAGCACTTGTTTGGTGGCATGGCTTGTGACATATGACAGACTTAAGTGACTTGAGCAAGGCAGAGTTGAGTTTACAGCAAGGGCAGCGTATAAATCCTGACCTTGAATCCTTCTTGCAGCAGCTGGGCTCTGATGCAGTGGCTGGGAGTTTGTTGGACCCAGTGGTCATGGGTGAATAGCTGCTAACACCCAGAGGATGGTGCAGTGTGATCCCCACCCAGCTTTTACAGGGAAAACACTCCAGGCATCACAGCAAACACTGCCCCTTCCCCCTGGGGCTTTGCAGAGCTGTTGTTGCCTGGTCCTGGTGTGCAGAGTTGCAGAATCTCTGCTGTGGGCAGCAGCACTTGGCGCAGTCTGTGCCCCTGCTGTGACCTCCAGCCCCCTCCTCTGACCCTGCTCCCCGCTCTGAATCCCCTCTGGCCCCTTGCCTTGCCCTCTGTAACCCTCCCTGTCACCTAACAAAACTCAGAAGACTTTGAAACTCCTCCTGCAGAGCTGTTTCACTGCTCTCCCTGCCTGCCAACAGCAGGTCTCGAGGTCCCTGCAGGGTCAGTCCTGCCTTCAGCACCGTTAAAGTGGACAGGGGTAAACTTTTCCCCCCAGAGGAGGGAAGTTTGTGTTGTTTTAGTTGAAGGTAGCATCTCCAACCCCTTCCAAGGTAGGCATGGACTAAGAGAGATTTGAGCAAGCCCAGAGTTAGAGTTGGGAGCCTGCTGGTCCCAGCCTGCCCAGGGACGAGCCTGCCACTCTCCTGCCTGGTGCAGAATTCCAGGACTTTGGAATCAATATTTCATTCAGTGTAACTGCTCTGACTTAACCTCACTGCAACCTTTGCATGACTGCAGAGGCTGCTGGGTGTGAGGAGGTCCCAGTGGGGCATTTCAACCCCTCCACACGGGAGAGCTCATTTCATGAATACAAGCTGTGCAGGCAGCTTGCTTGGGAACTACCTAAATTATTCAGCAGTAAATGGCACTTGTGATCTGAGCAGAGCCCTGCAGATTGATAAGCTGGCTTTGGAGAGGTCAGCAGCTGTCACTGGCTCACCCCAGGGTCCCCACTCAGGTGTCCCCCCCGTGCCCCTTGCAGCAGTTTGTGCTGGCAGGGAGCTCTCCTGCCCGGGTGGAGCAGCAGCTTTTGGGGCCAGAGCAGCTGATGCTGTTAAAACAAGAGATGCCAGCTTCAGGCTTCCAACCTGGCCAGCCAACACTCCTCAAGTTCTCATCTGAATCTAAAACACCCTCAAAGAGTTCTTGTGTGGTCCCATGGAGCACAAGCTTTGCCTCTAAAGTGAACTCATTTGAAAACTTTTACTTCTCTTTTTTCCCTTCCTATTTTACCTTTTCCTCTGGTACTCCCTGAGCTGATGCTACTATCCTGATTTAGTCCCAAACTAGTAATTTCACACCTGCTGTTGTCTCACTGGCCTGTTATATTTTGACTAAAAAATGTCAATTATGGACACAATTATTTGCATTGCTGAAGAGATTTGCACAGCGCTCTAAATTTCCCATGTGTACAATTCTTTTAATTAAATTTGCATTTTCCTTGCATCTTTCCCAGGGTTTTGGCTGGTAGCACTAGTCTGCAAGTGCTGAAGCTCCGGTTTTCCAGGATTGTGAAGGGATTTCTGCTAACAGGTAGGTTTCTCTCCATGTTAAGCTATCAATTTTGTGAGATGATCATTAGGAAGTGATAGTTTCTTTTGGAGGTTGTACGAGTCAGTAATTTTGGAAGTTGTGACTTGGCTGTTTCTGTATTGCAGAGTTGCAAATTTGGGTTTTGCTGAGCGATAAGTTTTGGTTTTGCCAAGTTGTGACCTACAAAAAACAGTGAGTTGTGCAGTCACAACTTGCTGAGAGCTGGAGATATCCATGGTGCTTGGGGTTCTGAGAGACAGTGATAAGTTGCTCTGTTTAGGCTTTTAAATGTGCTCCCAAACAGGCCTCAGCATAATTGCTATGATAACAAAACATGGAGCCAGAAATTCTTTCTTTTAGATGTGTGACTGTTCCTCTCTTCCTGAGGAGAAGAAAGGACAACTCTGTCCTTGTCTTCTACTGGGAAAGGAAATAACTGCATTGATTTCAAGGGCTACTGAATTTGGGTTCATAGGGATCTTCTGCATTTTATATAATTGTAGTCCCACCTTTTTTATTGTTGGTGACCTGAACACAGCCCCCTGACCATTCACAGGGACTGGTGGTGCTCAGCCCTTCTCACAAGCTGACTTTAAGGTTGCTTCAGAGTTTCCCTTGGAAATATCCATTTTAAGAGCACAGGTGAATGGTGAGCATCCAGGGCTAAAGAGTGCTGGAGTGCTCAAATGGTCCTGATGTCAGCCAAATGAACTGGATCATCCAATTATTTTCAATTACAATCCTGATCCTTTCCTTAATGTTTTCCTATGCTGATATCTGTGTGGGTAATGCAGCCAACTCTGGCTTTATGATCCCCCTTGTTGCAACGTGCTGTGCTTAATTACTTTGCTTCTGTAACAAACAGGCATTCTGAACAATTAGACAATAATATGGAAGCAGGAAAGGAAAATAGCTCAATATACTTTCATTTTAATTATGCTGATAGTGCACCCCATGGTTTTGAATCAATGCTGGAATAACGTTCTTTTGATAGTCTTCAATAACTTTAAACGACATCTAATAAATTTGTATTTTTATGTGAAGTTTAGAAGGAAAAAATTCCTCTTTGTTGATTTTATTTTCAATGGAAAATCACAAGTCCCATGATTTGTACACTTGTGTTCTAATTGAATGTCCATCCCCATTGAACAAATCACTTAAACACCTTAATTACTATACCTGAAGGGATTACACTTCAAGCACATGTTTAGGACTTTCCTGAGTTACTGCAAAAACAACCCTCTTGTGTTTTAGAAATTAGTGGCATATGAAAAATTATATTTAGGACATTTTGTTCCTATACACCATCACAAACTTCTATGCATAATTATTTTTTTAAAAAAAAGCTAAAGCTGGCAGTAAACAAAAAGTCTGTGCAACTAAGAAGGAAGGCTGGTGTCATAAAATGAATGCCCATCTCCTTTGTTCCTTAAAATTAAATTAATCTAATTTGGGAAAAGCTGCTACCAAGGTGTGCTGACACTAAGACACAATTTTGCTGTGTTGTGCTGCACAGCCACAGGTGTATATTCAGCTACCTACATTTTCTTCACCAATATCCCTCTACTGAAACAAGCAGCACTAAACCAGTCAGTTTTCACAATGTTTTGTCTATTAAAATAAGAAACTTCTTTTCTTACTGTTTTGGGCTGCACAGATTTTTACAATTTATTGGAAAAAGGGTTTCAGCAGGGGTTTTATAAACAGTTTCAGAGTGTCTGTATAAGCATGGGCAGGATGCACAGTCAGCTTAGGGTTTTTAAAAAGCCAGTGAATGATGTGTAGCAGTCTTTGAAAAAGGGTCTCATGTAAGTGTGTGACACTGCCTGTGGTATAAAGAAGGTTCTAAAGTTATTGCCCACTACTGAAAACCTTGTCTATGCACACTGAAACCCTCACTGTGCTAGACCAGGCTAAATCAGCATGATTATTTCTACTGCTGCTCAGAATTGTGCTTGGACTTGCTCTTCTCCAAAACTGAGTGTAACAGCCCTACTGCTGAGGTGGATACGGCTTGTCAAATGGTTTTACAAACATTAATGTGTTATGCTAACCTTTGTATCAGCTGAACACAGATCCCAGACAGTCAGGGAACAGCATTGCTGCTGGAACCCCCAGACTGACTCCACAGTGCTTTGCTTTGCCCATAGGATCCCTTGAGCAAAAGTTTTGGAAGGAAAACCAGAGATCTGCTGGATTTGCAGTGATTAGGAGGACAAGCTGCTGCATTCCAGGCTCAAAGCTGTTTTGTGCTAAGCAGCAGGTACAGCTGTCTGTGGGAAACACGATTTGGTATCACCTGAGTTTCTCAAGCACAGCATTAATGAAGTGCTTCCTGTGATATGGAGCGTTTTTGGATAATATTTGTAGAGTAATTGCTGTGCAATCACTGCTCCATTGCCAAAGATTTCAGTCAGTTGCTATGAATCTTGCAGTAAAAATCCTGTTATGAACAGTGCAATGAAAACATCGCAAGTGTTTGGAAAAATGAGGTGAGGTCAGTTGGTTTGATTTGACTTGATGTGGGTATTCAATAGAGTGCACTGCCTGGTGTTAAGAGCATTTTCATTTCAAATCTGAAGAGTGGGAAGCTTCTCAGAAGAAAAATGAGTGGAAAGCTGGAATGCAATTACCAGTATTCACGTTATCTAGAAAGGAACAAGAACCTGTTGTCCTTTGGGTGACTCCATAGGTTGTGCTCTTTTGGAAAAGGAACAGAAAATCCAGGTCCAAAATACAGTAATTTTTTTTCTTGTTACATGGCAGATTTTTGATAAACATTCTTATCCTTCTCTTGAAAGATGCAGTCTTTTCTTTTTGTTTGTGGAAATTACATTCCTGGCAAATCCAGCTAATCTTTTCTCTGAGTTTTCACCTAACACAGAAAAATCTTATATCTAATCTTAATCCAATGTTTTATATTTTTGATTTTTCTTATCTAATATTGAACAGTGCCCCATTGTATTTAATTTTAGCTCTGAGAGTTCACTGCTTTCTCTGCCTGGTGATAAATATTTACTTGATTATGCTTCCCTGTGGGACACCCCTTCATCATAATTTTTAGCATGTATGATACAACTTTTTGATGACTCCCCCTCAAAAGCAGTGAGGAAAGGGATCAATTGTCAGCTGCCTCTTGTAACTTTTAGAAAGTTGAGCCCTGATGTGGTTTCCCTGCTGTTCTGCAAACTCTGCTCTTTCCCAAGGCTCTGTGCTGAGTCACCAGGAGCAGGATCTCATCGTGTACCTTTTGCTGTCTACATCACTCACCCACCTGATATCCAGTGTTTTACTGCCCAAACTGAGCTGTCACAGGAGCCAGCTGATTGTTTCTCATTAAGGTGCTGCAAAATGCTCAGCTGCCTTTGGAGGGATTTGCTGTAAGGTGGCTGCAACTTTCCCTGACCTTTAATATAATTTATTTGGTTTCCTCCCACCAAGGTTCTCAGTCAGCAAAAGAACTGTTCTTACTGGGCTGATTAACCTGAGGAAGTGTCTCACTTAGGTGAGGGACTTCCTTGGCAGAGGGAATTGGGCAGAGATGAAGCAGCCAAAGGCTGGATGGTGTGAAATGAATTTTAATGGGAATGGGCATTTTGGTCCAACTTCTGTGGCAAAGCATCTCCTTTGCATATTGTCACATTCAGTGCCTTCCCCTGGACTGGTTTTCCACCCAGGAAGGCTGGGGCTGGGGCACTCCAGATTTGTAGTGGGATTTTGTGTTCAGAGAGGTGCAAACCCTAAATGCCATCAATGCTGTCCCTCCTGTTAACATTTATCCCTGGGAACTGATTGATCCTTTTGCTTCTTTCACTTTTTCTGCTCCTTTACAAAGATTTTAGCCCATCCAGAGGAGTCATTCCTTGGGGATGCTGTGGCTCTGTGTCCTGTGGGATGCATTTTGGGTTTGCTGCTTTTCTGACCTGCCAGGTGAGCACCTGGAGTGCTCAGTCAGCCAGAGTGGAGGCTGGCTCTGCATGAGCACAGCAGCTTCTCTGACAGTGGGTATGGTATTCCACTGAGACTTTTTTTTCTTCACAATTTCTTCTCTTTTCTTGATGTGCTTCACCAATTTCCAGGGGCTCTCTTCTTAAAGAAAGCAGTGGGAGAGTCTGGCTCTGGAAATGTTCTTATTGCTAATATTTTCTTCATAAATATTATCTCTGAAGCCTTCCAATCTAGAGTTCAGCCCAAACCAGGAGCTAGAAATATCATTTTTTGCATTTGTGTGATAGTTCTGTTGTGAGCTGGTGTTGTTCCTGTAGCATTGGTAGAATTCCAGTGGGAATTTGTGCATTGTGTTTGGGGGGGCAGCTTGATCCTTCCCTTCACTGATCTGATTTTTTATCAATATTTGTCACACTCCAGCAATGTTGTATTCGCTCTTTCAGCACAACACCAACTTCTGGTCTGAAAATTCTGTATTTTACTCTCCACTGAGGAAAGGAATGGATTTCTTCTTGCTGTATAGCCAGGGTCTGCTCAAATATCCTCTCTGTGCCACTTGAAGGAAATCTATCAGTTTAAGCAGTTCATTAGCAGAGTACCAAAGTTACTGATTCCTGTTGGCAGAAGGGGTGCTAGAAGAAATATTTAATATTTTCTTCACCCTTTGCTTTTGGTGCATCCACAGAAAGAAGATTATATTCAACTTTTTGTGCTGGGAAAACTGGCATTTTTATTCAAAACAGGAAAGTGCTTTTGCATTCAGTGGGTGCAGAACTGGGTGAGATAAAGTGTGTAACATGAACTTGCAGGAATCAATTCTGTGGGTGAAGAAGAATCAATGACCCTAAACATAACTAAAAATAAGTGTAGTGCTCTTTGAAGTGCTTGCCCTGTCACTCTGGAGTAGCTATGAATGCAGTGCAGGTTGGATGCTGTCAGCTCACACCACCACATGATCCAGAGAGAAATTGCATTTCATACACATGCAAGGATTCCTGTGGCTTTAGGTAAAGACTTTGTAGCTAAGTTGGCAAAAATTATGCGGGAAAATATGATGTTCCATAGCTGATTAGCTCTGGAGCACGTGATGGTAGAGTCAAGGCATGGGATCCTTTGGAAACAAATGAGCAAATTTTATTGAAAATTATTGATTTTCATGGTCAGAGGTTAACGAGGTTTGTCTTTCATTTAGCTCCCCAGCTCTTGGGAGAATAATGAAATTGCCTGAAGATACAGACCATTCAATTAAAATCAACAGATGAGTCAAGCATATTAGAGTTGATTTCTGGTACTCTGTCAATTTCTTGGGTATTTTACTATCTTGGGCTTTTGAAGAAGTGTGTGAAGGGACATTTTTTGAAATGCATGGCATCTCTCAGTTTGTTTTCTATATTTATATGAGCCTCCAATGCCTGAGTGATAGAAATGCACCCTAAGAGAAAATTATGTGCATTAAACTGGCAGAGCAGGATTGATTAGATGAGAGTGCTGGGGAGAGGGGATGCATATAGAAGAGAATAGGGCAGGGAAAAAATATCAGAAGATGGCAAGATTATTTTTCTTTTCTGTACTTAAAAACTTCATTATCAGTTTCTCTAGTACACTAGGTAGAGCTAAAGTGTGCCTTTCCTCCTTTCCTGTTTAATTTCTGGTATTGTATGAATACACACAGAAAAATAGGGGTGCTGCAACACTGATGCCTTCCTCTCTCTGCATCTCATTCCAGTAGCAGGATGCCTTTTTTACTCACAAATTTGGAGGAACTTGATACTTATGAGATCTCTGCACCTCTGACAAACCTGGGCAGAGCAGGTCATAGGCTCCTTGTGAGAGAAGATGGGGCAGTTTTCACCTTCTCAGGGCTGGCTAATGTCATTTCTGTGTGGGGAGGGAACTACTCAGCCTTGCAGCTGGCTCTGCACTCCTTCAGCTCTCCAAACTCCCAGGGAATCCCTGTCTGCCTCTCTGTGGCAGCTGCATTTCATGGCCTTCTCTCTCAGCTGGACCAGGTTGCAGAGATGCTGGTGGGATTCCAGGGGGAGCCTGGGGGCTCAGCAGGGCACACCACGGTGTTCTGGCTGCTTCTGTACCCAAAAATACCTTCCACACTGTTGTTACCCTGGTAAAAAACTGAGAGTCTGCTGAAAACTGCAGAGCTGTCACCTCCACCAAGAAGAGGAGCTGGGTTTTCCTCCTTTCATTTCTCTTCCTGTGTAGCCTCCAGACCATTTCAGGATAAAATGAGAAGCAAAGACAACAACAAATGCCTTTAGACCTCATTTTACCCAACATTGCTCCTTGCATAGGGAGGGGGAGTGTGTGGTTAAAATGCCCTTTTTGTCCACTCCAGCTGGATTAGACATGACTCCAGCCAAGCCAAGCAGTTAGCATGTCCTTGATGAGTTTCAAAGCTGCAGGCTTTCCTAGGTGCTCTCTTCAGAGCAAGAAGAAATGCAGTGGGGCTCTGAGATTGCACAAGGGTGTCCTGGCCACACAGAGGTCACAGAAGTTGAAGTTACCATGGGGGTTGCAGGAAGACAAATGCACTGGTGAACTATTGCAGCAAATCTGCTGCTTGATCTTTGCCTAAAAGAAATAGGTGTGGGTATCTATGGAGAATATCACTTTCTTCTGCATTTCTCTTATTTCATTTCCCTGTTTTGAAAGTGCAGAAAGTAATTTTCTACCTCAACTGTGCCTGACTCCATTCTGCCAAAGCACATAATTGTTATCCTCTTGTGTATGAACTGAGGTCTCTTGGAAAGAATTGATTTGTTAAGTAGCTGAGGAAAAAAAGGAACTGGGGGAAGTGTAACCTTAGTAGGTGAAATTAGTTGCTCTGTGGTGGTTATTCATGGATGCAGAGCTGAGTTACTGACCAAGAGGAGCTCCAAAGTGGGTGACAGTAAAATCTCAGCACTTGCTCAATGCCCCAGTGGCATTCTGGCTGGCTGAAATGCAGAAAAAGCTCCTGGGTGAATTTATAAAGGCAAATATTTGGACAAAGAAATTTAATGAGAGCCTGTGGGGCTTAGTAAATGAGGTTTGTGGTGGTTTGAAGGGATCGCTGAACATTCTGGTCCCTGAGGATCTCTGCCTCTCTCCCTCTTTTTAGTTCTTGTGCATCTTCCCTGCATAATGGGGCCAAAGCACTCTGCAAGTTTGGCTTAACAAATCCCAGAGCTCTGCTGCTCCAAGGGGAAAAGGTGAGTGGGAGGGCTCAGCCTCACCATGTGCCTGAGGTGGGACCTCCACCCTGTTGCCCACTGTGAGCAAACCCCAGCAGAGCAAAGGGACAGGAGGTGACTTTGTGCCGTAATTGTGGCAGGTGATGAACTGGAAACGCTGATGTGGGGAGGTGTGGGCATCGTGCTCCAGTGGGAGCATTATTCAGCCCAGCAAGGTGGTTCTGAGGGCCAGCACACACTACTGATGCTTCTGCAGCGTTTCTGACCTTTTGCACAAAGCAGCAGAGAAGGTGCCAAATGACTGCAGCCTGGTTTTTGTCCTCTCCGTGGGCAGGGGCAGCAAAGAGGATTGTTTCCTCTGAAACCAAGCTGATTTCTTCACAAAAGGCTGCAGGAAAGCCTAAAAAATGGCACAAGATCTTCAGAACTTAAAATTCCACCCCTGTGGGGTACCAGAAGTTGTCTGATAACCAGTGAGGAAATTCTTAGCCCAAATCAGACCAGAGTGGCTGATATTTTGCTTTTTTCTTTTCATGCTGGTGACCTATGCTACATGGGCCAAATTCCTATCTGATGTAAGTTACTCCATCCTAAAGCTTACAGACATGAAGGAAATCTTTGGACTGTGGGACAAACCAGGGTCATGTCAGGGACCTGCAGGCCCACGCATCCACCAGGGCTTTGGCTCTTCTTGGTGCTCTGAGCTGTCTATTAATAGCAGATTGCTGAGTGATGCTGCTGCCCTGCAAAATGGAGGATTTCTGCTAGAATCTGCATCTGCTGCAAAGTATTTTTGGAGAGAGGCGTCTCTTTGAGTACACTCAGGTCCTGGCAAATTCTTTCTATTTTGGAGCTGGTGATTTTTTCACACCGAGTGAAATATTCACCATTTTTCAGTTTGAAACTGTCCCAGGATAGGACTTTTTTTTTCCCTGTATTTTTCAGAGGGACTCAGACTGACCTGGAAGCACTGGCAGTAGGCAGTGACAACGTGTGTGATGCCACAGGTGTGAGGTGAATTTGAGACCAGGCAAAAACAGAAGCTGTTGGGCAGAGGGTGGAGGATGTGGTTCTGCCCTTCCCGCCCTGTCCCTTGCTGTTGTTCATTAAACTGTCATTTTTTTGGGAGAGTTCAGATAGATTTGATAAAATTTGCCAAGGAAATTATTATTTTGAAGGTTTTCCCTTTTTTTTTTCCCAACTTCAGTGGTGCTGGTGTGGTCCAAAAGGTGGATTTCCATACAGATCCTGCTCAGGCACCCCCTGACCGATCATGACCTACAAGAAAACCAAATTTAATTAGTCTCTCAGAAGCACCCAGAGCTGAAGTTGTTATTGCTACCTGGTTTTGTTTCTAGGATGTCCACAGCAGCAGAACATTGCAAAAATCAGCATTCATGCTTTAGCCTTCAACAGTTACTCTGTGTGAATATCCTGAGTGCTATTTCATCATCATGAAGATTAACCAACGAAATAGAAAGGTCAAACAGTAAAAAACAATTAGATGGGTATTTCCATCTACTGAAAAAATCAATCAAGAATGAAATTTGGTTTTCCAGTTCCAGTGACCTCAAATGTATTTGAATGTGTATCTCTGAGGAGCTGAAAAGACAAACTGCTCCTGTCCCTCCCCTCCAACCAAACACATTTAGGGAAAAATGAAGAAGGGATTGGTTTATTTCAGAAGTTCCAAGCACCATCAACTTCTACTCAGCTCAGAAAGGGCTTCTTGGGTGGCTTTGAACTACAGGTTTGTGCTTTCCATGGTTTGCTGACACATTTGAGGTTTCCCTTGCACTGTGAAGTTGGCCATGGCTGGGAGGGGAGGATCTGTGTGGCCACAGGTTTTCTCTGCAGCATTGAAGAGAATAACCAGAATACATCTTTAGGAAGGGAATAGAGGCAGCAGGGCATGTGTAAAGCAATCCTCCTCCTCCTCCCATCTGCTTCTGCCTGGAGCCCAAGCTTGGTGCTTTTGGATGACTGTATTTATTGGTCCTGCCAGAGCTGTCTTCATAAAGGCACACACACCTTTTTGGAAAGTTTTTTTTTCTTCTTTTGCCTCATCCAGGCGCACTGATGGCGCCCTACATTTGTTTCTTTAAACTTTCCTAACAATCCCTTGTGGTTTTCTAGCCATTGTGCATATTGTTGAGGATTGCTCTGAGTTTCACTGGGAGCTAACCCAAGGCTGCAGCATCCATACCCTGAATGGCAGCAGCCAATGCAGAGCCCATTGACTGCCATGAACAGATGCTTTTCTCCAGCATTCAATCCTTTCATCAGCAAAACTGGATTTCCTCTTCCATTTCATCATCCACTTCCTGAGTACTGCAAGTTCCTTATGCAACAGTTCGTGGTCTGGTTTAGATTTGATTATTCTGAATGATTTTGTATCACCTGCAGAACTTTGTCTTTTCACTATTCATCTCTTTTTCCGGATCATTTATGAATAGAAGTGTACATTTTCTAGTCCTTAATGATCTACCTTCAGAAACATTGATTTCTGCCTCTGAAATTTGCCTTTTCAAAAGCATTACAGAATTCAATAAGAATTGAGAACCTTCACAGAATCCTTTTGGGGCTGTTTCATGAAATACACATATTCAGTAGCAAAAACCATCAAACACCACCATTTCTGAGCAACTGCCCTATAATTTTTTGGATAGAGAAGAGCTGCATGTGTGGAAGAGGTTGATATTGAATGTGTTTGGTGGTGAATAAAAGCGACGACATAAAAGTGAAAGGATTTTTTTTTTAAACTTCCCAACCCCTGTTGGTGGGAAAACAGCCTTAAATTTAGGAACAAAAAACTTTCCACTGTATGTTTGGTGTTTTATATTAGAGGGATTTTTATTTACATTCAGTTTGACAGACTTATGCTTTCTTATCAAAGCAGTGAAACCTCTGTCCCTAACCTTGGCAGAAGTAGGCAATCTGGTTTCACTGAGCTGTCCAACTTTGCTGGAACATACTGTCTAAATGCATAGTTTTTAAATAAAATGCACAAAATTTGTGGCCAAATAGTTATTTCCTCAGGGATAACATTGTTTGGAGCTTATTTTCCTGCTCCCAAGAAGATGTTCTCATTCACCTTTCTGGCTGTGTGCCAAGACTGTGATGTCTCCTCTACATGTCCTGGGTCATGAGACTACAGAATCTGAGTCCTGAAGCCACCAAATCTAGGCTTAAGGCCCCAAAAACTTCATTACTTGCAATGTTTCCTGATAGATGTTATCACCCTGAATTACAGCTTACCTTGATTGTGGATGACAAAAGAGGAAAACAAGGACGAAAGTGTCATTGTGGAACTATCCTGACAATCAGCCTGGATTTATCCAGAAATCTACAAAACAACAACTGGTCTTTTCTTGTGTTTCCTTCATTAACTTCTGTTTCTGTACTCTTGTTCCAACCAGGAATTTGGTTTTGTTACCTGTTTTTTTGCATGTTCTTCCTTGTGCCTGACAATCACAACTTTTTTTTTTTATTTTTTAACTTTTGCCACATACCCTTATCGATAAACTCTAGGTCAGCTTCTCACTTTGACACTCCTGTAAAGAAAATCTGAGCTCTGGTGTCATTGAGCCAGTGGTTGTGTGACAATCACAGTTAGTACCATGCCAATTTCAAGATGTCAAGGTCTCACTTGTCGGATCACAGCACAATAAACTACTTTGACCAGATTAAACCTTCTTCAATCCCTATTACAGAGCAGTTCACTACAGATGCAGCCCATTCTGATGGGCTTTCAAATTTATTTTTATAATTTACAGTATTAGTTCAAAGGCCTGAAAAATATAAAAGTGATATGTCAGCATTCCTTAGCTACTTAACAATCCACTAGAGTGGTTTAAAATAGCTTACTTGAGGCTTCATTTCACTGTTCCTCAAACAGATGAGCAGCATTAGCTATTATACAACAGTTACTGCCTAAGGAGTCCAAGTAGAGCAGTGACCAGACACAAGCAATAACTTCTCCTCTCATGTAGCTGATTATTTCAGTGTGTCTCAGGTATTCAAAAAATACCAGGTTTTTAGAGTGGCAGACAGTTGCAAGATGACTCTGAAACACTAATGCTTTCATAATATGGATAAGATAAAAGAATGTAAGAGGTAATGACCAGGGGACAGCTGCCTCACTGAGGGCAGTCCCAGTTCCTGTGCTGACAAAGTCAGGCTGGAATTTTACCCTGCAAGTTTAGCACAGGAGCTGTATTTAGCCATTAACACCTTGGCTCCATCAGCTGAGAGTGAATCAATTCTGCATTAGCTCTTTGCAGAGCTCTGAGCAGTTTTCTGGGGAGTCATAGTCCTGGAGAAGCAAACTTCAGGCTGAATGGGATTACCATGCCAGTCCATCCACCAGAACAGTAATTACACCACGGTGATTCTGCCTTGCCTCTAATCCTGTTTTCCATTCTGTAACCCAGCTAGCTCTTTTTTTTTTTTTTTATTATTTGCAGTTATTTCTGATTTAATTCGCTATGCTTATTGCATCCTGCTGCCCTGTCCTGAGTGCAGGCAGAGCTATTGTTTCCTAGCAGAGACCTAGCAATGGGAGACAGGGCAGTAGGATTTTTCTATCTAAAACCTCACAAAATGCCTCCTGTGCTCCTTTGCTGGTTCAGATTCAGAGCTGTCTGCTCTCCTAGCTCTGGTGCATGGCTGAAGAAGCCCAAGCCCTTCCCAAAAGAAGTGTCAGGGATGGTGACACTGCCACTGGACTTTGAAAATGCCCACTGGAGAAGGGCTTAGCTGCAGCAAATGACATCAGTACACGTGTGCCACTCTGAGGTGACACATCTCTGGCTTTAGGACAAGGATATCAGTGCCATCTAGTCAGCCGGGGACTTGGGTGCAAAATCCTTTTAAACAAAGGTGACACTTCTGGCACCAGCTGTGACAGCTGACCTTTCCTCAGATCATTGCACTCCTAATGGATCTCTTAACATGAGCGGCACTGACACATGACAGGGTTCCTCAGGCGTTCCGACGCTCCGCACAAGTCCATTAGATGTTACAGTTTACTGTCAGCTGCAGTCACATCCTGCAGCTGCTGGGGGAGCAGGGCATTGCTGCAGGTGATGGCAAGAATATGTCACCAAACTAGTGCTGTGCACGGGCTGGGTGGCTGGCACTGTCAGGAGCTCTCAGGCGGAGAAATCTGCCTCTCGGGATGGGAAGGGACAAGCGTGCGGCAGCAGCCGAGGTGCAGACAGAGTTATTATTCTCTGCTTTGTGTCTCAGAGATGCAGCTTACTTTTCTGGTGATGCTGTTACGCTTCTCTGGTGTGCTGCTACTCTTCTCAGAGAGCCCAGATAAGGTGCTGATCTGGAAGGTCACAGGACAGGGCTCTGGGGCTCAGGGAGTCCTTGGGGCAGGCGTGTGGCTGAGTGAAGGTCAGTCCACAGGGAGTGTGCTTAGGGCACTGCCTTGGGGCATGGCACCGCTTTGTGCTCCTTCCAGAGCCCATAGCCAGCATTATTTGCATGGGTAAAACTTAATTGTATTCTGCTGGTGAAGTTTTGCTGAATTTCACCTTCATCCCATAGCAAAAACCATTCTGTGATTCTGTGGCTCCTGACTGCGAAATCCTCCCTGCTTGCAAAGGGTTCTCCTGGATTTACTTGTGGTTTGCTGGTGCTGGGTTGGACTTGATGATTTTAAAGGACTTTCCAACCTACACAATTCCATGACTTTACCTTCTCAGTGGAGCTGACATAGAAGGCCTCTCCTCTTGCCTTTGGGGGTCCTTTCAGCACATCTTGCTCATGCCCTGTCCAGCAGCAGACATTGATTAGATTGCAGTCATGGAGAGTATTTTTCAGTATTGCTTAAAATCTTTTCCAAGATATATAGTAGGTCGTGCCAATGGAAATAATTAATCCATTTGTTTTGGATTACATTCTGGTTGGTGTTTTATCCAGCACTTCAGGAAGTTTTCTGTGTGCTGGTCACCTTTGTAAACATTGCTGTTGGCAGGGATGGGGGTTATCCTTGAAGCAAATCTCTTTGATATTCAATACTCTTATTGCCTACTTCAGTGAAACTTGAACTTTATAGATCCAGAGATCCCCGGGACCACATGTAACCAATTTAGTTAATCAATTAGCTTTTATGAAATTATTCTTCCTGGATTAAGTGGGAAGCCCTGTTGTGGGCTGTACAAATTAAGGAAATGCTGCTTGTACTATGGGTCTCTTCAGACTACAGTCAAAGCTCAGGGGATATTTTAAGAATCTTATTTTTAAGCCTTAAATACTATTTGTGGCACAAGTAAGAGAATATTCTTTCGTTACCTGCCAGCTTCCTGAGTAACAGGAGCAGCACCAATGAGAGATGAGTCCAGTTGGTGAATCACAGGAACTGGAAAGGGGCTGAAATTTGAACTGTCCTTCTCAAGTGCACTCTTTGAAGTTGTAGACAATGTGTATAATGCGTGCATTTTCCCTGGGTACTATTTCGGGACAAAAATATGTGTAATTTCAGTCTTGTGCTTATGAAATTCAGTTTCTGCAGCAGACAGCACTGAGAGCAAAGTTCTGCCTACCCCTGCTGCCTGCCATGTATTTTTTCCCCCCTTTCCCTATAACTTTAATATTAATGCCATTAACTCACTTCACAGTGAGTTGTATCTGTCTGATGTAACTAAAAACAAGCTCTGCAAAATAAATTCAGCTTTCAGTCAGTGTGCAGCTAAGCCTGGAGAAGCAAAGGGTATGAGCTGCTTGTACTGAGAGTGAGCAGGGAGAGAGACAGGGCAGCCCCTTCTGGTCATCACACAGATTGTAGATGATCAGCTGTGGAGATTCACCTGAACTTCCAGGAGTTATTTGGGGATTCTTGGAAAAATATGGGCCCTTTCTTTGAAGTTTAGGGTCTTCTCTTGAAGTTTTTTTAAATGAAAATATGACAGTGTCTGCAGTATAATACACTTTTGCCATAATAAATCTGAGTAACTCCTTCCACTGTAAATGCATAAAAAGGTTTGTGCAGGCAAAATAAAACTTCTTGCATTCCAGTAAGGAAGGTGAGATAGAAACCTTACAAAATCTTTTGGAAAGTTTATTTTTTGATTCTTCTAAACAGAAATTGCCTCTACACTGGTGCAATTCCTGCCTTGGCCAAGTGCCTTTTGCATTTGGTGGGGTGGGTGTGAACGTGCAGCACCTCTGGAGTGCACAAGGTAAACACAGCTATAATTTCTAAAGCAGCTGGAAAGCCACGGAGGGAGTTCTGGTAAATCTAGATCAGGTGCTAGGAAATGATGGTGCTACCTGTCTACTCTCCAAGTCTACAAGCATTAGGGCATTTCTCTAAATGAAATATGTTCACTTCATATCAAGTTACAATACATCACATTGTAAAACAACATGACAGCGTGTCAGGATGTGACAAACAACTGGTGCGCTGCATTAAGAAATTTAAATGAAAATTAGTTTAGACCATTTTTCTTCCCATCAGCTGGAAAACAAGGGCTTGATCTGACATTTGTGGATCAGTTAAGTAACAGAGAGGAGCTGTGTGGTTTTGTGCCTTTGCAGCCCTGTGTGGGTGGGCATTTTTGGGTGTGTTTAATTAGCTGATGGGGTTCTTTGAGAACATAGGATGCGGTTTTGGGGAAAGGAAAGTGATCAGTTATCACTGACTTCAAGTGCTGTTTGAAATAGGTTTTGGTAGTTTCAAAGAAAATATTTTCATACACACACATTATTCTGCAGTCACCCTGAGTGTTCAGTCTTGTTGAACAGATAAGAGCTTCTAACTTTCAACTCCTCTTGCTTGGTCTGCCGGCTTAAATTTTGTTCTTGATTATTTTGGGAGTAAACAGATTTAGGTCCTCAGGAAACATTTCCATTTATCATGTTAAACAAAGAGCAGGATATGATCTGTAAAACCAGGTATTCTAAAAGTTATATCCAGCCAATCTTATTACAGAAGACTGGGACAACTCCTATTAATATTATGCTGCAATGAAAAATGGCCAGTTCTTCAACCTGGTGCTTTAGTTAGGAAGCCAGAATCTTAGTTAAGATTCTGAACTCATTCCTGCTTCTGAGTCCATGACTGCTTAGTTTAATTAATGAAGTCTTATGAAAAGCTTCAGGAAAGGCTTTTAAAAAGTCAAAGTTTTTGGTGAAGATGGTTTTCAAGACTTTGCTGACCCTTTGGAAGAATTTCAGGGTTGATTTTTCTTTATAGACTTTGTGCTTCTGATATCAATTATGTGATTCCCATCTAGATACTTTATAATTCCATTTTTAATTGACTTTGAATTAAGTATCCATTTTTTCATTCAAAATCACTCTCTTATCAAAAACTCCTTAGCCAGTCTAGATGGCACTTAATTTACCATTTCAGCAGTTTCTTGCAAGAGCGATATTATGCAAAATGATTTCAAATGTTAATATTTTGCAAGCTTGGGGGGAAAGAAACTTTTAAAAGTAATTCTTTAAGAAACAGTTCATACAACTTGTTAAAAAAGTTATTTCAATAAGACAGACAAACAGCTTGTTTGGACAAACCTTGTTTCTGTAGGAAAACCAGCTGGACACCTGATAAAAGTCTGATTTGGTATGGAAGAGTGTGGGAGCTGGAGAATATTTTTACATCAAATGTTTCAGAAGAATCCAAAGCAGCACAAGTCCTTTTTTAATACAAAGAATTGGGATATTTAACATTTCATGCGGTCTATTCAAAATTAAAAACATATTTATTTATTTATAATTCCTTGGTACTTGGACTTTCAAGGTAGATATAACTTCAGCCAATGTTTTTCATCTCCCTCAAAAGAAGAAAGCAGGTAGGTATTAGAGACCATGCCCTCTTCCTTATCATTAATTTAAACGGGATCAAGATCTGACAGAGAGCCCTGAACTTTCTCCTGGTGTCATAGGTGACTTGCCTGATAAGCTCAGTCCTGGGGAAATCCTTGCAGGAAAAATGCTCTCAGGAGGAGCTTTGCCTAAATCTTACAACAGCAGTTGGGAACTTCATTAGAGCTGCTGAAGGGGGTGGTAATCACAGGGCTTGGAACAGCAGGTCTTCCCCTCAGGGATATGAAAATCTGTGCTCTAAACAACATTTCTCCAGGAAATCTTGGAGGATTGAGATTACAGCACTTGCAGTGTTTTTTACCTCACTTTTTGAGGCTAAACATTTTTATCTGCACCTCCAAGTGCAAACTTAGACTTGTTTGCTGAGCTAAAATGATTGCAAATTTTTGGTGTGTTGCTCTGCAGGTAGGGAGCTGTAAGGGTAATTGAAGGACTGAACTTAGTGTTTAGTCCTTTGGAAAATGCATTCTTATTGTGCACTCAGAAATGGCCATTTTCTACCCCTAATGTATTAGCCATGAAATAAATGTTCATTCAGGTAATATCTTGCAATTTGCTACTTTCTGGAGGTTATAAAACAAGTGCCTCTCACTGGGTTCTGTCCTGGGTGCTGTCCCTGCTGCAGAACCAAGAACTCATCTCTGCAAGGAAGGAATTCCCCATGATATGGGGGCAGGGATGTTGCACCCTCTGTTCCCTCTCAGATGTTTTTGGGGAAGAAAACTCAGTAAAAAACCACCCTTGCAAAATTTGGGTGATATTTGGAAGTGATGGAGTGATTTGGTTGCGCCTTTGCAAAGGTTCTCCCTTTTTCACTTTGTCATTATGAGTGCTATCATGCAGAGTAGTTCAGTCCCTGTTGAAGCAAGTCCCTAAATGTCAAACCTGAAACGATACAGCCCTTTAATTAGCAGAGCCATTTTATTCCATGGATGCTCCTTAAGAGCTTCCCTAAACCCTATAATTTCTGCTCTGATAGATTGAAAATTTTTTTATGTTCACTTCTAAATGTCTTTGTTTCTTCTGTAATGGATTAAATGAAGTTTTAACAAGGCTTATGGTGAGATTCCTCATCATTAAAATAACAAATGGTTGAAAAGCTGCCTTCTGTCTTGCAGAAATCTAACAGCATTAGTGGACCATAATCCAGCTGGTAACTGATTGCTGAACAACTGCAAAACCTTTCATACTTTGAGATGCTATCAGTACATAAAATATGTTTTCATGAAGTTTATTGAGCAGCTTATTAGCGGAGGTTAAGGCAATGGAGCTTCACAGATTCCACTTAGCATTCAAAAATATTTTATCAGAGCGTTTCAGATTTTTCAGATTTAATTGAGTTTCTGTAATCTATTCTGGATATATCAAGGTAATGGTTTCTGAAAGATGTGCAATGTTTTCTGGTTCTAGCTCAGTGTTTTTCTGGTTCTAATCAGACTTGAGACTAAAAATATTTGTAGCCTCCAAAGAGGGATAATTTTGTTCTGTTCATATTCTTAAGGCCCTTTTTTCATCAGAAGGATTCTCTCATCTGTCCCTGGAGCTTTTGCAAAACACTAAAACATTGCCAGCATCGTCCCAGTGATTCTGTCCTCATTTACAACTTTCCTTAAAATCCTCCCTGGTGAATGTGCTCCATCCTCCCTGGCGTGCCCAGAGACACATCCATCCCAGCTGGAGGCCTCGTTCTCCATTGTACTGCAGCTCTTTGATGCTGTTCCTGTAGAGCAGAGCTGACACATTTCTAGGATTTCCTGGGGCCAAGGGGGAGCACTGGGTGGTGCAGGGCTGCACGTTCCTCCTTCTTCCCAGAAACAAAGGACACGGCTGTAGGAAGAGCACACATGCATCCTCCAGCAATTCCTCCCTGCCCTTACAGTTTCTTGAGCTTGTGGGCACCCAAGCACAAGCTAAAGCTGTCCTGAGGCTATTCTTGTTCAAACCACAGCTCAGCAAGGAGAAGTGCTTCAGCCCACTGCATCTAATTGAGGGACAAGGCTGGAGCAGTGCTGGGAAACACGACCTCTCTTACCTCTCTCTCTGACAGCCAGAGCCCTTCCATCAGGCAGCTGCCTGGGAGCAACCACTGGAAGCTCCTGCTCAGTCCATCTGTCCGTCTGGATCCCCTGATTGTGAGGACCTCAGCCTGTGGATGCCTTTTTAAACCCATCCTGTTCTGTACAAATCAAATCTCTGTTCCTTACTATCACTATGCTCTCATCCCAATTCCTTTCTGGAGAGTGCCAGCCTGTTCTCTAGTGAAATCTAATGATCATGCCTTTTGTAGTGTGTTAGCAACAGCATAAAGCATTTCTTGACACTTCTTATGCCTCCTGGACACTGAGTGCTTGACAGTGAGTTTTATGGATTGTTGGCAATGAGCACTATGAGTGCTCAGCTCGCAGCTGAAGAATGGCACCACACAATTTCCTCCTGGAATTGCAATTTTCCTTTGTTTTCTTTAACACTGATAAGCGATTTGGGTCTTGCTTACATGCTCTGCACACCAAAATGAAGGGAATTTTGTTACTCTTTTTCATGCTGCCAGGTACCAGACCTCAGCATTCAGCTTGCTGGATGCAGCACATTCTCACTTATACGGGAATTTCTAAGATCTATGTACATTTTTGTCTCATTTATTTGTGCCTCCTGGATGCACAAAGGGGTTCTGATGTCAGAACTCAGTCTGAGGAATTTGGAAATCTAGCAAAACTAAACGCAGTTTACACTCTTCCTTAAACATGAAGAAACTGTAACAGGTCTGTAAAATTCTGTAACCAACGCTCTTGAATTTTAAAACTTGTTCTTCATTTCTTAGCTAAGCCTCTACAGATGATTAAAAATATTTTCATTGTGTTCTGGCTGGCAGATACAGAAACATAAATGCTGAAGAATTTTTACTACCCAGGATTTGCATTTGAAGCCATTTCATTAATTTCATGTACGAGACTATAAATGTCCTATTAAAAATTAATTGAAATATTGCACGAAAACCTGTAACTATTTCTACTCCAGACTTTCTTTCTGACATGGCAATTTCACAACACTTGAAAAAATGAGATTTTGGTTTTCTCTAGAGGTGCTTTGAGAGAGCTCCACGTAAACGAACTCCAAGGTCACTGCGGTGCTGTTTTGTAATGCCTTTAAAAACATGACTGGCAAGAGATCTCTCAAAATTAAAAATCTCTGCACAGATAAAATATGACATCCCTGTCTACTGTGATTACTTCAGTTCTGCAGAGTTGTCAGTCATTCCCAGTCATTCCCTTTGACTTTTGGAGTCATGCTCTCCACGCTTCCTCTCTGCTGCCTGCCCACCCTGGGGCCATCCTGGGACGAGACAAGAAAGGTCTCATTCAGCTCCTTGGTCATGCCTCTCCTCCCTGTAATTTCTCTGTCTGCCTTGCTATCTCCCCCAGATAACAAATCTGATTTTTACCTGCCTTTACCCAGCACGTCTTGAAATGCAAAGACACTCGGCCAAAAGGGATAAGGTATGGGAGAGGAGGAGGATTTTCATCTCTGCCCTTTGGCTCTACAAGGGATATATAAACTGCACCAGGCTGCAAGAGGAAATCCCTTCTAGGTGGTTTTTTTTTTGTTTGGATTTTTTTGTGGGGTTTTGTTTTGTTTTGAGTTTGGTTTTTTTTTTTTTAAATGCTAAGGCAGGGCTGCACTTTGTAGCCTCCTCCTCCTCTCCCATATCCCCATGATAGTCTTCGAATATCAGGGGGAGGCCATTGGTTTTATTTCCTTAAGGAAAGTCAGTGCCTTTTATTCCAGGCCTGGGTGCCATCTGGCCTCTGCTGTACTGGAGTCTCTGAGCAGCAGGAGGTGTTTGTGTGGGTCCAGGGAAGAATTTTTGTGTCATTCCTAAACCAGTTCTAAACCGCTAAACTGATGATCTGTGTGTTAAAAAAATAGGTTGCAGAGCTTTAAAAATCAGGAATGCAAGTAAGTATCTGTTTACTGCTTGTTTATAGAGGGGGAAGTGGAGAGAGGTCAAGGGAGGAGGGAGAGGCAGCTCGAGGCAAAGATTTGTATTTAGGTTTAATTGGTGAGGTAAGCAGTGGAGATACCCAGGGGCCTGAAATGCATCCAGTCCTGAGCAAGTGCAATTAAGACTTTGGCAGAAATGCTGATTGACCTAGTTTTGGAGTAAGGGCAGGGGAAGTGAAGGGACATCCTGGCCAGCACCTCCCCTGTGCTGCTGCCAATCTCTTGTGAGCAAAGATAGCCAGACCTGTGCCCAGCAGCTGGCCTGGGGCAGCAGGAGGGGAAAAACACTGCTGGCCTGGGAAATTTGTGGATTAAATTTAGGAAATGGTGGTGTAGAAATTACACCTGTGGGAGAAGAGGGACCTGTTAGAGCACAGAATGGGTCCTTTCCCTCTTAGCTCAGTGTGCTCAGCTGATACCCCTGTTCACAGCTTGGGGACAGCTTCTTCTTCAAATCCCCAAAGGTCCTCAGAAGAAGCCTTTCAATGAGCCAAGTATTATCAACAATGGAGCAATTTGCAACTTCTGAGTTCTGCTGTGATTGCCTGTGCCTGTCACCTCCTCAACATGGCTGAGTTAAGCAGAAACTACTTTTTGAGAACTTACTTGATCACAGCTGGGTTTGGGGACAGCTGATGCTGTTGCAGTTTGCTGGGAGCTCATCCCATTCCTTCCTCCAGTGCCAATCTCCTTTTAGTGAGGGGTGTGACAGCGACTGCCTTGGGTGAGGAATTGATCAGCTGAGCTCAGTAGCTTGAGGTTAACACCCAGGAATTTTGGTAGATCCCAGAGCACAGGAAAGTGAGCTGGTGGCACATTCACCTCTGCTGAGGAGTCACATCTAATTGCACAATTTCACAATGAGGAAAACTGGTAGGAAGCAGAAAGAGCCTGTGAGCTGAGAGGGACATGCTGGTCCTGCCCTGTACATCAGGGCTTCTCGGTTTCTGTATGTGACATTCTGTCATTCCACAAGTCCTGAGAGACTGCAAAGAGAAAAGGATGTGACCTCATCTCAGCTACATGCCTGCCTCTCTCAGACAGTTTGCCAGAACCACTTGTCTCTTCCTGAGAGAGACATCAGGAGAGGGGATGTGTTTCAGGTGCCTGTCACTCAGAACAGTGGTAACAAGCTGTGCATCCCTCACTCTTATTGATAATGAAAAATGCTTTAAATTAGCCAGATACCCCCTAGATCTCTACCATGTTCTGTTCTCTATCAAGAAAATTGATAAAGGCGTAGCTCTTCCTCTCTTGCACTAAATTCACCTTGTGTTTAACATCCTCCTTGGGAGCCTGTGAAGGATTATTGCAGTAATGAGGATAATTCATAAAGGGGCTTTGTGTTCTCCAGAGCCATTAGTGCCTGAACTACACTGAGTGCTGTCCCAGAGAGGGTGGAACACGCTTCTCCATGAACTTGGGAGTGTGCAGGCCTGGGGCTTGGTGCATGGAAATTCCTAACAGCATTAGTGACTCATGAACACCACTTCAAGCCTGCTTCTGGATGCTGCTGCTGCTGTAATTGAGCATGCTCATTATTTATAGGCTCCCAAATTAAGCATTCATTTATGCTGTGTTTGGAATAAATGGAATTAACAACATGCCTTTTGGTGAAAGAGCTGCAGATGCAAACAGAAGCGTTCACAGCTTTCAAGTCTTGTGTTTGTTTACGTCAGTGAATGTGGACTGTTAGAACAACTTCCACCGCTGATTATTTTCAATTAAAGCTTGAGGAATTCTGAGAGGAAACTGTCACAATACTGTGATCAGGGATATTATAGCCTCTGGATGCAAATTAGCCACCAAACTTTCAAACAACAGATTTACAGGATCTGCTTCAAATTAATTGCCAACTGGCCGGGAGCACCCCCAGCTCTCGGTCTGCCTCCACGGCTGCTCTGAGGGTGTTCAGGCTGCAGGTGGTGATTGCCTGCGAGGAGAAAGGGATGGGGACAAGTTTCTGAAGTGTCCTTCAAGAATCTTTTCCACCAGAGTCTCCTCCCTGCTGATGCTGGATGCAGCTCGGGTGCAGCTGATCAGCTCCATCTCTCTCTCTCTCTCTCCAGCCCCTGGAGCACCAGGCAGCCCCTGAACTCTGCAGCCAGGCAGAGGAAAAGTGGGAAGCCAGGTCCAGGTTACACTAATTCATTCCAGGCAGACCAAAGGTGTGTTCTTAAAAAATGCATGTTGGTGTGGGATTGAGACAGAAAAGATTTGTGCACAGGACTGAGGTCTGCAAGATTCTAAAACGCAGAGAAAATATTCCTGCTGTCTTTTTGCATTGGCCAATGCTTACTTCTAGCATTTAAGCATTCTGTAAGCATGTGAGTAAAAGAAAATACCATTTTTAACACTCCTTCAAGACATAAACACTGTTTCTTAGATTTGTGTCTAGTGTATAGCCAGCAGAGAGAAATCATTTTTCATTCTCCTTTTCTGTGGCATGAGATCTAATAGTAACTTCAGATGCTTAACAATTTGTGCATTTACTTTTAAGGCAATAAGACAGAGCCATTTATTCCCACAAAAGAAGTCCTAGTAAATTTTGGCAGTTAGTGTTTTCATCCTAATACACATTCCTTATTATCATTTCTTACGGGAATCGAGGTAATTTGCCTACTTAATGTTATCTTTAGTAAATCTAAATAAAAGAAACTTGAGCAAGATCTCCTGTGGCTCTGGGGTAGATTTATGCTTCCTGTGCCACAGCCACGGAATAGAGGCATGGTGTTGGTAAAGAATTTTTTATTTTGCTCCAAGGGCTTTTGGTGTGCATAATTCTTACTGGTGTGGGCTGCAGCTTAAATTCAGGATGGTTTTAAAGACCACCAGCAGTAGCCTTTGGCAAATAGAGAGCATGAAGAAAGGATGACTTGTTTATACTTTGGTGCCAGAGCTTAGACCAGAAGAGAGTTTGGGTCCAGTGGAGTAGTTGTTGATAATTTGAAGGAATTAATAAGTACCATTAGTGCAGTGACATGTAAATAATGCAGTATGTGCAAAGCATTAATGAATGAAAAAACAAAAACCAACCAACAACAACAAAAAAATCACCCAAAGAACCCAAAAAGCCATGTAGTATGTGAACCTGTGAATGTTTTTTGTGTTTTCTTGAATTAAGAGAGATTTTAACTGGTAGAAAGCTTTTCTCTCATAGGCTCCATGACTTGGCAAATTCTGCCTCACAGTTGCATCAGACTGAAACACTCTGTATGGACTGTCCCTGCCTCCCTTAAATGGGAGCCTGCAGGGAAAGGAAAACATTTACTAGATCCCACCTGTTGCACTGATAAATCAGAAACCTCAGCATGAGCAGCTTCACTGGAAATCTCCTCACCTCTGCATTGGTGTGGTTAGCCCTGGGACTGAATTAAATAACTGCATGGGAATTGACTGCTATTAGTTTGTGTATTGTTTGGTGCTGAAATCACAGGATGATAAAATAGGAGCTGCAAAGGAGTAGCAAACAACTCAAAGAAGTTGTTTGGCACTTTCTTGCTGATTTTCCTGTGTATTTCACGTGTCACACAGGGAAACTTGGGACAAAAGGCACAGCAGTGAGTGAGTTCAGCACTGGAACATTTGGGGGGAAGCAAAAGCAAACAGAAAAATGCTGGCTTTTGTGCAGTGTCCACCACAAAATCTCTTTATGGCTCTGCTGTAGCTCTTAGTTTCCCTTCATCATAAACCAGAATAGATTAATTTCTCCAGCTGTGTAGATTGTTGAGCAATACGAGTAGTTTTATGTTCAAGTTTAATGCAGTAATCAGTCTTTTAGAGGATGATAAGTAATAAACAGCATGCAATATTTGAAGACAGATGCCCTACCATGACCTACAGGAGGGTGGTTGTGGCAGAATAGCCAAAACGTTGCTAAAATGCTTAATATTTAATTTGAAAGTTATGAAAGGTATTATGCTATTGAGCGATTAACAGCGTCCCCACTGAGACAAACTATTTTTACCAGACACAAGTAATTTCTTCTGGCCTCTTGTCTTCAAAAGAGATGAGAAAAGCAAACATTTTGCAAAGATGATGCATGAATATAAATTATGCTAGAAATTAAACTATCAGCTTGACCCTGTGTTAATCTGTGTGTGTGACACAGCTTCGAAGAGCCACAACTCCATCTCAGAGCAGCAGAAGCTCTAAGAATAGAAAACATCATTTCATGTTTGTTTGGAATCTGTGGTCGATTCTGATTCAGCTGCCATTGTCATTCTTTTGTGTTTGTTTTCTGTAAATGTTTCTGTGCTCAAGCTCTATTAATGAAATTACATCCAGGAAGTAAATATTTATCTAAAATAGTCACCAAAATCAGATTGTGAGCCCCATGATAACTTTTGGCATTGTCATTTTGTACTGTTGTGACCATTGCCATCCAAAATGCATGCTGCAAGTCCCAGGGAGCCATACAACATTTATATAAATTACAGCATAAATGAGGAATTATGAAAAATTGATTGCAGTGTACATTATTCAATTAATTTGCCAACCAAGATTATTTGCTGCTGACAGGCTGAGCAGATGTATTGAAGTGACTGGATGTCCACCAAGAGGAAATGTTCAAAGAGGATTGTTTTTTGGATGCCTTTAAAACTAGTTCAGATAATGACAAAACTTTGATGCAGACTTCTTCAGTGACTGGTAAAGCCAAAAAGCAAAATGTTGCCAGTAAAGGCAACTTTTCATCCTTAAATACACTTAATATTTTTTTCATTTCAGAAGGGACCGTGATGTTCATCTCATTAGATGTAAAATACAGACCACGTAGCTTATCATCCTCGACATTTGCAGTGAGCTCCTGGTTTCTCAACAAGACCAAAGACATCCCTGGCCCACCCAGAATAAACTGCTGCTCTCTTTCTAGTGGAGGGACAGGTTTTTAGATCTTGCTCCAAAGGTTTAAGAGCACTGCTCTTTTCATGTGTGTGTGTGTTATCTACCTGGGAAAGATGGAGATCAATGGGATCTGTACTGCAGCCATGAAGCATGTTCAGCTTGAAATCGTATTTTCAGGATAACTTGAAAAAATACTGTGTTTTCTTTTTTGAGGGGAAGCTTTGAAAGAAACCTTACAACGCCGTTCTCTAAGTGATAAAGTACAATTGCTGTGTAAGAAACACATGGTGGAAAAGCATAAGGAGGAGAAAACTTGGCAGAAGCAACAATCCATAATTTAGAAATGATGCTGTCTTATCGCCTTCTGCAAATGTCATTCCCACCAGGAAGTTAAATTACTGCACCAAAGCATAGGCAAAGAGAGCAAAAAATGACCCAGAAGCCTTCCTCTCACATGGCTGGGGGTGCATTCCCTGGGCTGTGTGCACAGCTGGATTAATGCCTGGGAGCACAGTCCTTGTGCTGTGCTGGCCTTGCACGTGTACCACAGCACACAGGGCTTCTCCATCCCCCACCCTGGAAACTCTGCTTTTTCCACAGGCAGAATTATCCTTGCTCACAAGCTTTTCTTGCTTTGTCTTCCCAGAGAGAAAAGATGCTGAGGTCAGATGGTTTTTTAAAATTAAGCAAGACACAATGCAAAGTGTTTCCAAGGAGTAGAAGGAGGAAAGTGATATAAACCCCTCCCATGTGGGCAGTAACTAGAGGCTTCTTGTTGAAACATGCAAACAATTGGTGTGATTGCCTTTCCTTGGGCTCTCTGCTGCTGTAGCTGCAGTTAATTTGTGCTGCAGGAGCAATTCCCAGCTCTAAACAAGGAATTGCTGTCCCAGGTCTAATGGGCCAGGTATAACAAGGCACCTCCTCTTCCAAGAAATTTCAAGTGCCTTTACTCCAGCAGATTCCTCTGTAACTGTCCCTCCCTGCCTGAGCTCTGACCTGCTCAGTATAAGCCAGTTCTAACTCTGAACATGGCAAGATTCACCTGGGCAAGGCTGTGTCCAGGTTTGTGCCTGGATTTGGGAGTCTAAGCAGCTCAGCTCAGCCACTGGGATGCCTTTGGAGTTGTTTGGTTTTTATCCCAGAGCTGGATCACATCTGGCTGAATAGAAACACCAGCTGTGGGGCTTAGGTCCTCCTGCACCTGCCTCAGAATTGTGCCTTTGGGAATATTTCAAATATAGCTGCATTTTCAGGGGACAGAGAAATGTTCACGTTAAAAGTGTTTCTGAATTAACTGCATCTGAGTAAATAATTCACAGTGAATAATTAACTGATGGATTTAGCCTGCCTCTTTTTCCTCCTCTTTCTTTCTTCTTTTTTCTTTTTTCTGTGCACGAATCGTCCTTGAACAGATTGCAGGTTTCTTAACTTCCTACAGGAGTGAGTCTGATATTTTATCTGCCATTTTTATTGAGTTGTTTGGAATGGGTTCCTTACTTGCCTTAGTGAGACTTCTAAAGGCAGGAACTGAAAAATAGAAACACTGCTATCTGCAGGGCAATTTAAGCACCCATGCTAGGTGGAAAAGGAAATTTTAAGATTTGCACACTGTTGTTATGGGTAAAGCTCACTTCAAGGTGCTAATTCTATGTCTGTACATAACAGACAATGGTATTTCCTTCGATGGGCATCTCCTAAAGCATGGCAGCTGGATTCCAAACCTGAAACACATTCCTTTTGATCTTCATGGACCTTTTCCTGTCTGAAACCTCCTGGCAGAATCAAGCCCGTTGCTAAACAAAGAGCCTCACCCTGTGCAGAGGCAATGTCATCACTCAGACCAGAACTGCCCTGCAGGACAGTGTTATCCCAGAAGCTGTGTGGCAGGGACACAGCTGAGTCTCAGCAGGTTATTCTGTCAAGAGGGTGGGCACTTCCTTTTTAGTTGGGAAATCATCACTTTTTGGGATTTGAAACTTGCTGCCAGCTCAACCCATCCATCTTTGTGGTGTTGCTTTTGCAGCAACATCACCCAAATGTAGCAGCTCCTCTTGCTTGCAGACAGACAGATGCAGCCTGTTTGCCTCCTGCCTATATGAGCAGAAATTTTTGCATAAAACTTTCTTTTGGGCACATCACAGTGAAGGGGCCCTGGAGCAGAACCCAGCTGAGTGGCAGTTCTGAGTGGCTCAGGTGACACTGGGATTTCACCTGTTGCTCTGGGGGGCAGAGAAGAGAAAGCAGCTGAGAGGCTGCAGGTTCAGTGATGTCTCTGGGTTGATGTAAAAATGGGGAAAAAAGAAAGTGGGACAACAAACTGCTCACATTTGGGGGGTGGGTGGGTGTCAGATCTTCCACCCCATCCCTTTGGAGTGGTGAAAAGATGCTTCTGAATTCCTGGTGAGAAACATTTTCACGCCTTGTGAAAGGGCTGCAGGCACGATGTGATCCCAGCTTCAGCCCTCTGAGCCCTGGCTTGGAACAATATGGGCAAAAAAAGCCCCAGAGCTGAAGTGCTCCTGGTAGGATTAGCATAATGGGAGGATAAAATAAAGCAGATCATTTGCAGCTGCTCCATGCACTGTATCTGGGGCAGGGAGTTTCAGCATCCTGCTGGAGCTATCAGCCCCGTAGCATCCTGTGGCTGCTGAGAGGAAAGGCTCAGCCATGTGGGTTAATGAATGTTGTTTCTCACACAGGAAAACCAACAGAGAACAGCATATGGACTCTGTGACAGGAGTGGCTGTAGGGTGCTGGACTCCACTGATTTGATAGTTTTCCTTACATCCTCCTTAGCTGTAAAATTCTAATAAAGAAGAAAGAGGCCATTATATTAATGGCATTATAGGGATTGCAGCGTGATCTCTGGGACTCATGGGGATTCCTCTGATGTCCAGAATAAATTCTCTTCTATTCTAATGACCATAAACGACCTCTCTCCAAACCTGGTATTGATGAAATAGCTTTAATGTTTCAACATCAATGCTCCAAGCTTTGCTGAGCAGTGACATTAATCTGATATTGCACAGCACATGGAGAAGAACAGCCAAAAAAATATGCTGGCACTTATGAAGTTATGCAGCTTCCTAGCCTGACAGCCTTCATGCTATTTTCCCACCAAGTGGAAACAAGTCGTGGGATACAAATGACAGAGAGATTTTCCCTTAAAGCGTGATGGAAGGAATGATGATGGAAGGAATTCAGAAGTGGTTGGAAACTGCATATCATTTCAAAGGAAGCAGTGTAAAAAGAGGAAGTTTATTGAAAAGTTGGTGTACCTGTGCTCCTGTGTTTGTTTCTGTCAGGTTACAATCTATTTTCTTTTTCCTACAAACGTTTTTTGATTACTTAGCATATCTGAATTAATATGCAAACACAGACATGGATTTTCACAGCGTAGAAGCAGAGCCATTGGCTGATTTATGATTTTAATCAGGTCAGCCTTAGCTGATAATGCAGTAAGAAATAATTAGCTGGCTGTTTGTACACAGAATTGCATTGTACCTAACCCCTAGGAATCAGCTTTTCCTGATACTTTTACCCCCTGCTGATTTTGTTTTCTTAGCATTCCTTCTGGTCCCGAAATAGGAGCAAGGAGTAGTTTGCCACCTCTGAGGTCATTGTCCTCAATTCTTAATTAAGAATGGGTTGGTCATTTGCAGGCCTTAGGAACAGGTCTGGTGTAGAATTGGCTGAAAAACTGAATTGGGGGATTGACTAAACACCACAGTGGCCAAAAGAACTGCCCAGGAAAATCTCTTTCTGGGTATTTCAGGGCAGCTCTTGCTCTCTGCTTTGCTGTTTTGGATGTTATCAGTGTGTTTCAAATGCATCTACACATTTTTTAAGTAGACCTAGGGGGTCAGAGAAGTGTAATGTAGACCAGCTAGGACATATTGGTATTGACTGGTCTGAACTGAACCCCAGCCTTTCAGAAACTGGGGCACAGATCCAGGCTTCCCTCAGAAAGGGAAATTCTGCAGTGAGTGCCTGTTTCCCCCACTCCTGTCCCAAAATCTCAGCTGTACCAGTGACCCTGGCAACCAATTATGCTGCTGTTTCTGTCCTGTGAAAAGAGGGGTTTAGATTACAAGGTTATCAGTTTAACCAGTTTTATCTGTGTATTTTGTGTGCCTGGCACACCGCTGTAGCTGCTGGACATTTTATGTCACACTGCACCATGTGAAGAGTAAACACTGTAGGTGACTCCTACCTCTTGCCTCCATGCTAATGTGGGAAGTTTGCAAACTACTGAAACTTGTCTGGAATCCTGAGTTTCATTAACCCTTTGTGAAAACCTGCAAGCCTCTGGTGTTGGAGCCCAGACACAGGACACGGTTTCTAATCTTGCTCCTCTGCAAACTAATTGATGTATCTGGCACCAGCCAACTGACATCAAAACATTTGTACAGATGTGAGGCTCTGTCTAGACTGGATAATTGCTTCCCCTTTTGGCTTGATTTCCCTGGTTGCCAAGTTGGGTAACATTTAACCTTGACTTCTGGAGGCACAGCCACTGCCCAAGCCCTCCTAACGAGGAGTCATCCAGCAAGCTGACATGACAGGACCACGTTAATCTGAGCCTGTGAGGCTGCTCACACTGTGGTCAAAGCTGAAGCAGCTGCATTAATCCTCTTTCTGTCCATACATCTTAATTCACCCTCAGAGCATGGCTAAGTTCTTCTGCTAATTGTTTTCTCCCCGCCTCCCCCCGTGAAGCGAAGTTCATTCCGTGACCAGCGCCGGCGAGCAGGTTAATAACTATTGATGTTGCCACGTTAATGATGGTCCTGCTGCCCATGGATCTGAGCCTCCCCCTCACGAGGTGCTGGACACGACCTCTTTAATCATTCCATCTCCCTGTCCATGGATCTCAGCTCACCCTGCGAAGTGTTAATCATTCTGACTGGCTAATCACGACCATTTCTCACTGTCCAAGGGGGTGAGTTCAGCCTAGAACAGCTCCAGTGTCCTTGTTACTCCTTGCAATCTCTCACTGCTCACAGGCTGCAAAGGACGGGGATGTCTCTGCTGATCTCTTCAATCCCTCTCTGCCTGGAGCCTGAGGAGCTCCCTGTGCTGTCCCACAGAATCACAGAATAATGAGGCTGGAAGAGACCTCTAAGATCATTGAGTCCAACCTATGCCCTAACACCCCAACTAGACTATAGCACCAAGTGCCACGTCCAGTCTTTTTTTGAACACATCCAGAGATGGTGATTCCACCACCTCCCTGGGAAGAGCATTCCAGTTCTTCATGTTTCAGTGAAACATTTCTTCCTAATATCCAACCTGTACCTTCCCTGACGTAGCTTGAGACTGTGTCCTCTGCATTTCCCAAGGCCCTTTATCCTCCTTCCAGCCCCGATTCTGAGCCCCTGCAAATCCTCTTCAGCAGCAAAGTTTCCCTCTGGCAGGTGCCTCGGAGCTGTGTGCCAGCTCTCCAGTGCCAGGCTGAGTTACAGGGTGTGCTTGCCTGCAGAGCAGCCCTGCTCTGTGGGCTGGATGCTGAGCTCCTGAAGGTGAGCTCGGAGCACGGGGATGAGCATTAACTCAATGAGACATTTCAGCTCCTTCTGCTGAGCTGCACATTGTGCTGGGCAGGTCTGATAGGGCTGTAAAAGTAAATAGGTGTTGATGTGGTGCCACATGCTGTTCCCTTATGCTGGCTCCAGCATGGGGCCCGGGGCTCCTAATGAACACTTGGAGCTGGTAATGCCTCTCCTGCCAGCCGGGACCATTGTGCCAGCTGGAGGGACCTGGGGAGGGAAGATCAATCACAACTTCAGGGCATTGTAAAGTCCCACCACTTTCCCACCTGTGCCTGCAGGATGTGGTCGTGATTGAAGCCTGGAAAGGGCATCAGGGAGCTGTTGAAGCCACACAAATTGCAGAAGACATTTTGTGAACTCAAGCCCATGTCTTTAATGCAGACATATAATTGCAGCGAGGGCTCTGGAACTGCATGTAGTACCTGAACAAGAAGCCTGGCTCTTTGTCAGCAGGTTTCCCCCATGTGCTCTGTACAGCTCCTCCCGAGGCTCCTTGAAGTGCTGGTTCTCTCTGGAAACCCAGCCACCTCCAGCTGCAAGCAGAATTGAGCAGCAGCTTTAAAGGAATCTGCTGGAAGCAGCTTTGTGAGCCAAAGAAGTAGAAGTAACAGCATGAAGCAAAACCTAAAAGGAGCCACCTCCTTCTTCAGAGAGCCACAGAGCCAGTGTCAGCAGGCATCTTTGGGAGGCAGAGATCTTCCTTCCTGCTGCATCCCAAGCGCTGCCCTTCTCCCAGACTCTTGGGCAGCTCGCTGCAGTTTTATTAAGTGGCACAGTAAACTTGTTGTCAAGTTCTTGTTTAATTTTGCAATTTATCCCCCCCCTCCCTTCATCCTCAGATTGGTTTGGCAGTTTAGTTTAATAAACAGGCAGTTAGTTGATTAGAAGTGGCATATGTTTTGCTGTGGCAGAGGCAGACTCTGGGGCATTTCATGCATGTGCTTTGAGAAGAAAAAAGTGTCATTCTGGGGACAGTGGTAAATAACTTTTTTTCCCCAGCAAAATACTGGGAGTTCTTTCATGCAGATGATTTTATGTTTTATGAAAATGCAAGGGAAAGGGAAGACTGGTGTTTTGGAAAACAAAAAAGAAAAAGGTGGAGGGAGGGCGATTTATACCTGGTGTAACTAATTAAAATAAAGCAAACTATGAAAAGGTGAAACTAAATGCAGCAGAAACATTGAATTAAAGGGACAGCAGTTAACAAAGACTGATCTTGAGGAGGTTTATGAAGATATTTCCCACTGGTGTAATCAGAGGAGTATGGAAAACTGGTGCTGCTGCTTTTGTACCAGTGCTGCTGCCAGGAATGAAGGGAGCAGACACATCCTTTTATTTGCTCATGTTAGGCTGTCTGGTCGAGGTTGTTAGAGCAGGTGAGAGGAGCTGAAGCTTCTGTGGCCCTTCCTGGGTAATGAGAAGTGACAGCTCCCCAGCACCTGAGCTGCTGCTCTGCAAAGGGAGCCAGGTAAATAGACCAAATTTTCATTATTATTTGTAAACATCTCATTTGCAAACACAAAGTGGTTTTTTAGGACTTCACCTCTGGGATGCCCTGAGCACACAGCTCCCAGCCTCTCCCTTCTCTGATTAGCTGTGGAGTGAAGCAGCCCAGCCTCAGTCCCCCAAACAGCTCCATCTCCTCAACACAGATTTAAAACAGCTCCATCACTGCAGCAGATATATTGTGCGTGGGCAAGGAAGTCACATTTTTCAAAGGAGCTCAGGAACAGAAATCTCATTCCTAAAGATGATTTCAGCCATGTCTGCACTGCCATAAAGCCCAAGACTGGGAGCCCGGCTGCTGTTTATACTCACCTTAAATCTTAAAGTTTAAGCTTTTAAATGCTGTGGGGTTTTTTAACCAGGCCAAGAAGCTTTCTCCAAGCCAAGATCAGAGCACACTGACTGTATTTACCACATGTAATTCATTTTAAGGAGAGTGACAAAAACACTTATCTCAGGAAACATGAAAGCTGGAAAGAAGAAAAGACAGCAGGGACATAAAGTGTGAACTATCAGAGCTTTTCTCATAAGCCCAGCTTGTATGAGAAATGGAAATATTGAAGTTTCTAGTCTGTGTGTGTTATTCTGGATAGTCCCTTGGAGAACCACAGGAACCAGGCTGGTGTGGCATTAGGAGAAGGCATGAAATGATCCTGTGAGTGCCATGAGGATTTGTTCTGTGGAATCCCCCATATTCATCCATGGTGTTTATGCTGCAGTTTCCTTGTGCTGCTGTGTTTGTATCCCACACCTGACAGTAACTCTGGTTTTCTAGTCAAAATTACAGCAGGATCTCTTAGTGCTGTAGATGTGATAATTCAGGTGTGATAACTTGTCAGCCCTCTCTGGGGTTTTCTGAAATCTGTTCAGCCACGTGTTCCTGACTCTGTTCATGGGCTCCTCAAGATAAAGCCTTCTTGGCTTTTATTTCAAAGTAAATGTTTATTTGTTATCAATAGTTTAGACTCACCAACTGCTGGCATTTTAAATTTTCAAATAGTTCTGACTAGCAAACATTTGTATGTTGACCATCTAATGCTCATGGTTTAAGGGGGAAAGCCAAGTGTGGTGCTTAATCCCATCCCCACAATTTCCTTCACCTGAAACCCTGAAGTAGCTCAAAATCAAGGGATAAAATAAAACAGAGGATCTTCTGGCTTAAGAGACTGGAAGGATTTTCTCCAGCTTCCTGACACTGCTTCAGGACTTGATTCCACAATACCCCTTCTTAATACAGAGACTTCCCAAGTTATAAAATCCTGCATTTCCCTCGTCCCTGGGAGCTCTGCAGACACTGCAGGGAGCTCTGCCATGGCTGGGCACAGCACCAGCTCCTGCCTTCCAAAGGGTCTCACTGCTCAGTGCCAGCCCTTCCCAGTCCATCCCAGGTGCACACCCAGTACAGGCTCCCTGCTCTCCAATTTCAGCTTCCCCAGATCCTCTTCCTAAGATGAACATGATAAAATAATGAGGAAAATGTCATTTGTGCAGGTCTGCCGCTGCTCATTTCCTGATCTCAGACTTCTTTGGTGAAAAAAAAAAAAAACTGAAAAAGAAAAGAAAGGGAAAGTCACCATCAGCAGGGTTATCTGTAATAAATATATTTAGGACTTTGGTGCAAATGAAAATGAGGAGCTTCTTGGGAAAAATAAGGACTTTATTTTGATTTTATATTAAAACTCTCATAGTCTGAGTTTGCTTGGATTTCAACAGGCCTCGGCTAAATTACTTTAAAAGAAAATATCATTTCCAAGCCAAATTATCTGTTGGGATGAATAATTTTCCTGATTTTGAATGGATTTTTTCCAGGAGAAAATCTGGCCCATGTTGCTGCACCAAATCACAACTTGGACTGTGGGCCTGGAAGCAGGACACATTTGGATGTTTTAACCTCCAGTGAATAGCAAACAGAGGATGCTGATGTCATGCAGTGCAAAATAAAATAAAACAATATGTGTAATGAGCTGATTTAAAATGCAGCTTTAAAAAAAAAAATCACTTTCCATTTTCTCACAATCCATCAGGGCGTCAATAGGTCTTTTATGGCTTCAGCACATTGTTATTAATAGTGCAGAAAAATGCAAATCAGAGGCTTGTGGGGGCTCCATAAGTTCCCTGTGGATATTCCAGGAAAAGTAAAAGGCAGGTTAGATGTGCAGTGGAACAAGGGAAGGGTGGGCAGGGTGGGAAGCACCCTAGAGGTGCTCAGATTTTTTCAGAATTAACTTAATCCAGTGAAGGTCTGGGTGGGTTTCCCTGTTCATTGCTGTGAGTAGCTTTGAATGAATTTGGTGCAATTCATCTCCAAAGAGAATAAGATGAATTCCAGTACAGCCATTCCTGACCAGACCTCCAACTGGCCACAATTCTGTTTAATATGTTCAGGGGCTGGATTTCAAAAGTTAATTTGGATTTGCTCTCTTGAGGGCCCCTGTGTGTGGAAATCCTGATGCCTGTCACAGTGTCCACAGAACCCTAAAAATGTTATAATTGCCAGTGGTGTCCTGTCCCTCCATTTCCTGCAGCTGGTCAGTGAATACTGTGCCTCCCCACCTTCCACCCAGTGAGATTGGTGTGCTTTACTTCTGACTTCTGAGTGCCATTCCAAGTTTATTACAAAAACATTATAAAATAGATCCTTATTTTGTTCCTGATGTCAGATCTTATGTTCTTTGAGTCATAGCAGCTACCCACACAATTTTGACCTGAGGTCTCTGGTGATTGCTAACCTATTTATAAGAGTCCCATGGACTGCAGGAGTATTTTATAGCCTTTAAGAAGGTGTTTCTCTGAATGCTTCAATTTAAGACCCATTAACAGAGAGTAAAGAAACTTTCTGGTCTCCTTCAGATTCTGGTTGTTTTTGTCAGTCAATGCAGTATGAAAACACAGCTACATTTTTCAATATTAATGATCAGCTGTAAAAACCTGACATAACACTTTTAGAGCACTATAACTAATATTTTTATTGCCAAGTTACAATGGTTTGCATCAAATATGTATCATCTGTAGTTAACTTTAAAACTTCTACAACTTGACGGTGGACTAATTAAGTTTATAAATATATGGGTTTGTTTGAAATACTAAGGACTTTACATGGAGGATGTAAAGCTGCCTGCCAAACTTTTCCTGCTGGAACAGCTCTGACAGGGTATCTCAGTTCACAGGTGGAAGCAGAGCCTGGGAGTTGAACTGTGGCTTTGCCTGTGGTGTTAGCTTAGGGCACAACCTGTCTGCTGGGGTGGAAATTGAGCTTATCAGTCACCTGACCCATCAACAGAGCTTAAAACTCTCCTGTGCTGGACTTGAGGGGATGCAGTGTTGCCCTGAGTTCCTGGGAATGTTGCTTTCAGAGGTCTTGCATAGTTACAGTCCTCTGGGGATTTTCATCCTTGAGGAAATAAGAGGGAAAGGGGTGAGGAGAAGGAGGGAAGGAAGAAAGAGAAGCTCTCTGGACTCATTGGTAACAGACTACAGGACATCAAAATGGGCTGAATCACAGTGCCTTGGCTAAATTGCATAATGGAAGTGCTGGAGAGATAATTAAAGCCTGTTTTGAACTGCTTCACCATGCTCATTCTCAGTGACTTGCCAGAAAAAGGAACTGATACAGGCTCATCAGCAGCTGCTTTTCTTGTTTTACCAGAGCCAGCTCTACTCTCTGATGCTTTGGCAGTGATGCCCACTCTGCCTGCACACAGCATCCCCTCCTAGAGGTCTGGCAGGGTCTGCAGAGCGACCCCTTGGGCTCTCTGGGGTTGTTTTTGAAGGGGAGGCACAGAAGGGTGGAGGGACCTCTCTGCATCCCCAGCACTGTTGGCTGGGGAGCCTGGCTGGTCACACCCTCTGTGCAGGCTCAAAATACATTCTGCAGAGTTTGTGGGGAGTGGGATCACTGAAATATTTGCTTGGAGCGGCTGGAATTGTCCCAGCAGTGCCCCTGAAATATCTTTTGTGTGTGAAATGGAACCACTTAAAAGAGTTGCAAAGGTTTGTCCCTGTGCTGGATGTACCAGTGCTGGCCTTGGGAGCAATCCCAAGTATCCCATATATTCCTGAGGTATTTCTTATGTTTCTAGGTGACTGGTACCAGTGATGCAAAGGTATGGTGATGCACTGGCTGCATCCTTTTAGCAGACAAATAAGTTAAGAATGTGGCTTTGAGAGGCGTCACAAATTGGAGCTTAATTACAATGTGTTGAAAAAGCTCAAGTGATTGTGATTTCTGAGCCTTCAAAACGAAGGGGGGGATTCACTGAAGCAATTCCAGCTGATTACAGATATTCTGAACTTGCCTGGTCTAAGTGAGTTTAATTTTTTCACCTGTCATTTATCTGCCTTTGAGAAGCATAATTGCAACATTTGTGCAGAGCTATAAGCCTCTGGAATGGCAAAGGGATTTTGTGTTTTTTCTCTATGCAAACATTAAAAAACAAAAAGGGAAAGGAAAGACTATTTTTGAGACAGACTGCCACACACACATGCCTGTGCACAGACACATGGCCTCTTTTAGCTTTTCTTTCTTTATTTTAATATCTTAAAAATACATATATCTCTGGGGGAAGCTTAATAAGAAACAGCCAGCTGAAGCAGGGATTTTAGAAGGAAAAAGAAAGCAGGGGACTTGTGCTATAGAGACAGCAGTCCAAACAGTGAAAAAGAGAACACAGCTGTGCACATCACAAATTCACAGCTGAGCAAGTGGAAAGAGAATATTCCCATGCCTTCCCTTATAAATCTTCCCTCACCTTTCAGATCCCTCAGTTTTTCTGTTGTGCAGAATAATTTTATATAGCAGGAGAGACAGTTATTTGCATTTTGCTCCTCCTGCTGTTTGTGATATCTAGGTCAGTGATGCCTACCAAAGCCCCCAAAAAAGCACTGAGGATTTCTTCAGCGTCCTTCCTAGCAGGGTGTTTTTCTTATCCTTCAAAGTCAAGGATTTTCCAGGCTAAAGAACAAGGGAGGCCTTAGCTGCAGGTGAATAAACCAATACACACAGACTCTGTGTCCAAAAGACTCCTGAGGCAAGGTCTGAGGAGAAGGTGAGAGCAGATTTGTTTTGAAAGCACCTCTCAGGACCTTGGCTGGGCATCCAAACAAGCCAGGCTTGGGCACTCACTGGGACTCTGCTGGGAGTGGGGGTAAAGGAGCAGAGCACTGAACCTTCTGCAGCTCCAGGAATTATGGATTTCCTCCCCACTCTTAGCCAAAGTTTAGGGCAGAGCAGCACAGATGCTGTTTACACTGCTTCTCAAGGTTTGAGTCTGAGCAGCACAAGGCAGGTTTGGTAGAAGGATTGTTCAATGCAAGTACAAATAGATCAAATTCCTTTTTGCTAAGTTTTCCACAGAACTGTGCAAACTTTGTACCATAGCATCAACAAATGTTCAAATGTTGAATATCCAGATTGCTATTTAAACTGAAGCTGGGCTTGGGAGCTTTTTGTGTTTGTGTGTTCCTGGGTTTTGATGCAGAATAACTGATCATAACATCTGTGTAGTGCTGGTTTACATCTGCAAAAGAATGGGTGACACCACTCATAGACTGAAAATTGTGCTCCAAGAGTTCAACCTTAGTAAGCTAGAGAATGGAAACTAGAGTTCTCTTGTTCTGGCTAAAACAGGAGGATTTTGTGGGAAGTAAAACACTGAAGTGCCTTTTGCTTGAATAACACACATTACCTAAACACATTTAAAAGAGCATTTCCAGCAGCCAGTTTTGGTCTGCAGCATTCCAGTGCTGTAGTACATCATTCTAAAATGCAGCAGAAGAGAGGGAGAACACCAGGATTCTCCCTGGGTGAAGGAAACATGGTTTGAAGAGAGAGAATGGCATTGTGGCCACTTCCAGGTTGGAATTTCTGTCTCTTTTGCTATAGTCAAGTGGAAAATTACCTTTAGTTGTAATAACTATAGAAATGCCATACTTTGGGAGCACCTATCTCCAAATGAAAGGTGACAGCTTTGGAATGAGTCTATATATTATTGTGGTTCTAGGAAGGAAAGAAGTTGGGCCTTATGTCATTTTAATAAAAGTTTATCAGTGTAGTAAGATTATATCTAGCAGCGTAGTAAGAGGAAATTTTTCTCATACCAAATCTGAGCAAGTTAATGTCCATTTTTTATTGCACAGTGGGGCTGAATGAAATCCCTGGTGTAATGCTAGTGAAGTTAAGCCAAAGATAAATTATGTTACTGATTAATTAGTTTGAGAAATCTGTGGATAATGTGGGAGACTAAAGAATGGGCACGTGGAATTCACCATATGATAAAAGCTCCCCTGCTTTCTTCCTCCCCCTGTCCGTGCCTCACATTGAACAAGAGAGTTTGCTTCCCCAGAGGTGGCTGAAAGTTCTGTTTTCCACCAAAAATAAAAAAAAGAAAAGTCTTGCAGTCTATTTCAAAGGTTTTTTTTTAAATATTAATGAGAAAAATAATAAGAATGAAAATGTTTTCATTTTCTGAGAGCTCCCCAGAAAAAAAGGGCAAAAGCTGATAACCATTTTCAAGTTTCTAGTTAATTCTTTTTAATGCTTAACTTGAAAACAATCTCCAAAAAGACAGATTAGGTCTAGGCTTTGTAGTCATAAACACCCTGAAGACATCAGATGCCAATTTGTAACAATGAATCATTTCTGTTTCTGAAAAAAGACTATTTTGAGAAAATATTTTTAGCCTTTCAAATCAGTGTTTTTCAGCAAGCACTATAAGAAAACGTTTAAAAATGACCAGCAAGTAGAAATCAGAGCAATCTGAACTCATTTCTGCCCAGAATCTGTAAGCTTTCATTACTGCACGGTGGGCTAGCACAGGGGGAAACATAATTAGTGCAGCACAAAAGCAGAGTATTGACACCCTGTCATTGGATCAACTGGATCTGTTCTGGAGGCTCAGGCAATAAATTGCTGCATTAAAATATGATGTTTTCTTATAAAACACATTCATTTTCTGTCTCAGCATTTTTTTAATAACTTCTCATAACCAAAACTTAGGTGCAGCCTCTCTTTCCCAGGCTGCCTGTACAACAATTTGCACAAGGCTATTTTAGAGGGGATGCAGATCTCAGAGTTGGTGTCCTTGGGTGACAAGGGACAAGTGGCAGAACAGACTTGAAACATGCCTTACAGCAGCCTAATTATCTCATGTCTGGATGCCTATCTACAGTAATCTAGACAAGTCTGTAATTTGCTTTTCAGTACAGCAGGATGAGTCTAATTAAATATTGTCCACTGCGTAGCCTGGCCAAAAAGCCAAACAGGGCCACAGTCTATGAGAATTGCTGGCTGCAGCCAGGTTGCTGTCTTAGCCTGAACTGCTGTGAATATGCAGTGATTTTGGGGCAGATATTATTTTGTGAAGCTTAGGAAATTGCTTGTGTTCTCTCTCTGTGGTCTCAGAGGTCAGCCAGGGAATGAGGAAAGCTGGAGACGTGTTTGCTCAGCCAAAAATATACAGGTCAAAATCCTGTTCTTTATTTATACAGGACTCAGGCTTGTGAATTTGCATTTTCTCATCTTTGCAAGCCACTCTTAAGTCCCTTTAGTTTTCTTGAGTAAAAGCTTGTGGCAGTCCAGGAACCTCCCAGCAGCAGCAAAATGTTGCCTGGATTTTTCATTCCAGCGGTGTAAGTAGTTAATGTCACAGGATTTTCTGCTCTATCATAAGCTCAGTGATAAGGCACTTCAATTTATTGTCCCCTTGTGTAAGGGATCAAGTGGCTAACTGAGCCGTGGGAGGGCATCAGTGATGCCTGTTGGTTTATGGATGTGCCCTGTTTCCAGGAGTCACCACTGCTCTGGCCATTTCTCGTGTGCCTCACTGGCCACAGCTGGGTCATCATGGATGTTGTACATCACTGAGGTCTACCCAGATCCTTCTTTTTTTTTTACCCACCAGGCTACCTCTCATTTTCCTTTGAGTGCTGTCTCCTCCTCTTGCTCTCTTTCCAGCATTTTCCATCAGTTTTGTTCCCATATGATTCCCACTAATTACAGAGCTACTTGCTGCTTGGTGCTATCACCTCTTTTCTAGTTAGTTCTTTTAAAAGACCATTAGCTAGAAATGCATCATCCTTCAGCTGTGGGCCTCAAGTCCACTCAGTAAGCATTTTATACAGTCTTAAATAATGAGGAGAGAAAAGGAAAACAGCAGAGGAATATAAAAAGGATCCTCTGGGAATAAGGTTGTCAGAAAGTCATGGCTACTTCATAACTCTGGGCATTAGTCATTTTTCTTGCTATGGGTGGTCTCAATATGGGCTGAATTTTTAATATTCTTTTCTTTGCTGTTCAGCAATGATATGACATTGTGGAGTGCTGGAGGAGAGGTGAGACCTGCAGGTGCTTGCCCTCCATGCCATGAGAGGGATGAATCTTTCTTTCAAACCTCAGATCCTGCTTGTTCTGAGCTTATTTTGGTGCCTTGTGGGAAACCCTGACCGTGCTGGGAGCAGGGAGGTGCAGCTGGGCCTGGAGCAGGGGTAAAGGAGAAGTTTGTCTCCTTCTGTGGCTGCTGTGGACTGATAAGGTAGAAATCTAAAAGGCAGAAAAAGGCAAATGATGTGAGCCTGATTAATTGCTGCAGTAATTCAGAGGAATGAACTGAGAGCAGTGCTGCAGCTTCTGGTGGTGTTTGGATGATGGAGTGGTCACCTCCAGAGTGTGGAAGGAGATCATTCTGTTGGTTTGCTCAAAAGTTGAATGGTTACAGTGAAAAATGGAGGTGTGGTTCCTTCCTGCTTGGTGCTGGTAGTGGGGAAATATTGCCCCATTTCACACCCCTCACTCCAGTGTGTGACACAGCATCACATGCAAACTCTTGTCCTGGGAACTCCTGTCAATCCAGAGGCTGGGGAAACCTGCAGCTGTGTTGTGGCTCTGTGGAGCCTGTGCTGAGCAGAATTGCTGACCCAGATGCCTGTGCCCTTTGTTTTTATGTGCCCAGATGGTCCCAAAAGGCTGCATTTCACTGTGTGGCTCCTGAGCTCAAATTACACCCACCAGCCCTGCTATGCATTAACAGAGGTTCATTAGAATGAAATGGGAAATACACATATTTCAAAAATATTTTATTTGGAATACTAATCTTAATTTAGAATTCATGTTAAGCCGTTGAATCCTTGGCAACTAAAATGAAAACACACTGAATCATAATGAAATACAGTGCTACTGTATTCTGTTACACACCACACCAGCATGAGAGCAGCCTTTTCTCTTACTGAAAATAGGATTGTTTACATTTTATTTTTATTTATTTTAGGGGAACAAGTAAGAAAGCATTTTATAATGAAATCCAGCTGTTAGCTCATATCTTGCTGCATGTTGTAGCAGCAATGAGAAGGGAGAGGGGAACTGATGACGACACAAAACTGTAGCAAATATTTTACTGCTTGGTATTTCCATTCTGGACAGTCTGGAGAGCCAAATAACAGAGAGCAGTGATGCAAGTGCCTGGCTGGGGGCTGCAATATACAGCTCAGGGGCCAGAGAAGGGATCCAGCGTGCTCTACATCATCTCTGCACCTGAGGTAGAGAACACTGTGGGATATAGGGAATAATCCATGGCTGGTGCTGCTTTATGGCAAAGAGTGGCTGTGCAGCCATAATTCCCTGCAGGAATTAACACACCACAGGCTTCACCCTCCACTTGCTTGTAGAAACAAGCAGCTGCAGAATAAGGATTATTGAGGACATGAATGGGTGTAAAGCCCTTCTTATCCCTTCCCTTGACAGATGTAAGATTGGGGTTGAAGGCTGAGGCTGGGCTGCTTTGGGAACTACAGTTCAGAGATACTGATGGAGCAGAGAAGAAATATATAGCACCCTGAGTGGGCTGAATCATCCCAGTTGGTTCACTCCCCTTTATGCTGAAGCACTTTATTTTTAACAAACAGCCTGAGATACAGAGATTTAAGGCCCAATAATAGCATGGTATGAATGAATCAGTCTAGTAACACCAGACTCTGCCTTGGAAATGCACCATGCTTGCCTCAATAATTACTAATTTTAAGAAAGTAGATTATACCAAATGCCCTATATTTTAAATTCCTGTTTTCATGAAGAGTGTTTCTTTTGTGGGATACAGCAGAGAAAATAGCAGTCTTTCAGAATCAGGGGGAAATGTAAAGAGCAGAAGGATAGAAAAAACTGAAATGTAGGGGTGTTTTATTTGTATTGTAGTTCAAACCAAGTTGCCTGTAGGTTATGGATTCCTTTCCTCAAAGATGTTACCAAGAATTACCCAGCTCAGGGGGAATGTTAAGGGCAGTCAGTGCAGGATGCAATATATATTCTCTGTTCTCCTGCCCAAAAAGTCAGTCATAAGTTAATTTTCCTCTGGACTTCAGATTTCAGTTAGTTCTGCTTGCTGTGTCCTTCATCCTGCTGGATAAGCACCTGCAATACCCCCTTGCACTGTCTCTGTCCTCTGCTTCATTAAAGAAGTGAAAAAGCAGGAGATGCTATGTAGAGGAAATAGGAATTGCAAGGGTGGAAGGGACCTTGGGAGATCATCTAATCCATCTCTCTGCCTCAAAGGAGGTGAACATGTAATTAACTGCTCCTAAGGTCTCTCTGCCTGATCTGTTCTTCAAAACTTACTGCACAGGGATTTCCATCACCTCAGAGTTTAGCCCAGCGTTTCATTAGTTTCACACCAGAGAATTTTCCTGAGTCTCTTACTGAAATCTCCTTTGCTTTTATGTAAGCCCCTTGAGACTTTTTTTCATGCTTTTCTCATACTTTGTGAGAACTTTTGTTATTCTTGTGGTTCTCCATAGGACTTTTTCCTCACTGGCCTCTAAACTTTCACCAAAAGCCTGGGTTAATCTGTCAGTGCTGCCCCCAACACTGAGAAGAAGAGAATTATTTCATAGTTCATTTCCAGGTAATGACTGAATCTATAGCTTAAAGATATTCAGTGCTTTTGCAGTTTGGTCACTTAGCTTTCCATTTCAGATAATTCCACTAAATATTAATCTAGAAAATTTTCCATTTTCCCTTTTAGAGAAACATTGCTTATAGATTTTTCTTTAAATTTGCTTTTAACTTGAAGAAAATAGACTCATGTGAACTCACTTATAACAAAATAATTTCTTATAAGTAGAGTCCCTATCTGAATTTATTCCTCCCCTAAAGCCAAATATTAAGCATCTTCTTTACCCAGAATCCATGCAGCAAAGAAATGTGTTGATAACCATAATCAAGTATCTGAGGCTCACTGTAAGAAGTAGCATTTGTTTTCCTATTTCCATCTAGAACATTAAAGCCTTCCTACTACAATTCCTGTAGCCATAACTGCAGTGTCATTCACGTCTCTAATAACATCATACAGATTTCTGTTCATCTCATATCAGATACAGCAGCGACTCATCTTGTTTTTCATCTCTGTCTTCAAAGAAGGCATCATTGTTCTGAAGATGCAATGATCAGCTTATCTGAAGTGTCCTGAAGAGATATTGACTCTTTTAACAGCATTTTTATCAGCTCTTTAATTACTTGGAATTTTGTCATGCAGCCTGTGAAGCTGTGTACACATCATGGAGAAAATTCTGGGCTTCCCCCAAGCTGCTAGAACAAATGGGGGTTTGCACAGAAAGTGGCTACAGGTGACCTGCTGCTGCATTCCCAGGTACAACCCCAGGGAGAGATGTCCTAAAATACTCTGTTGATCTCTGGAGCCAGGGAAACACCCGGCTGCAGATCCATTTTTCCTTGTTTAACTCCCCTGAAATGCCTCCCAGCTCTCTGCAGTATGCTAGCAGAGAATCCCAGACTTTTTCATGCTCAGAACATCTTGTTCTGCCTTAATCTGATTGTGCTTTAACATCTTTACTTGCCTTCTTTACCTTTAACCTTAGAACTTTCTCTGGGCTCCATTCCCCCAACCCACTGCTCACATATTTCCTGATGAAAACTTGAGGACTGAGGGACTGAAGTTTCTGCATTTTAAAGCAAATAATGCTGGCCAGAGACTGTCCCTTGCTGGCATAGAAGCACCAATGTATCAGCCTTATCTAACTAGTGACAGCCTAATATTAATGTAGCTAGAGAGCCATTTTGTTGTTTATTGGAGACAAAACTCCATCTGAAGTCCAAGAATGGTTTTGCCTAAATAAATGGTGTATGGTAGCTGCAGATAAAAATAATCATCTGTCTAGTTAAAGTGAAAGATGTAAGCAGGGATTTTGTGGGGTTTTGAGCTCGCTTTTGCTAGGAAAGTTAAGTTTAACTCATGTTAAACAACCAGATTTGTTTAAAGTGATGAGTTTTCCTGCATGGCAACAACACCTGGATGTGCTTTATTACCCTTGTCTGGTACTTCTGTGCAGAAGCCCAGTGAATGGCAGCAGAGAGATCAGCAAAATCCTGGCCACAGAGAGAGATCAGCTCCCACAGAGATCCACAGTTCCCAGCCAGCACAGCTGAGACCTGCAGAGATTGCTGTGGGTCCCTGTTATCCCCAACAGAAGGAATAATTTGGCCAACAAGGGGGCAAGGATGAGCTGCAGTGCAAAATATCTAAATGTTTTCAGTTCCCATGCAGGCTGGTTGCTTTTGGCTCTGGTGGACCCCAGAATCTGCTGAGCTGTTCCTTGAGCATCGCCCATGGGGAAGCTGTGTGGAAGGGCAGCCAGGCAGCACAGATGAGGTACAGGATCATCACCTGGCCAAGGAGCTGGACCAGCACAGCTCACTCACAGGATCCCCAGCTAGTTTGGCTACCCAGCTTTGTACAGAGCATGGAAAAACACCAGCTGCTGTTGGTCTCCTCTCCTGCATGGGTTTTCAGGATGAAGTGTTGGTGTCCTTTCATCACTGGCGTTAGGCAGTGTGTTTTCAAAGAGTCTGGCTAATTTTTGTGTCAGCCCTCTCCCAGCCTCCCTACTGCCTTATCTAACAACTCAGAGGTGCTGCAGCACCAGAGCAAAGCTGCCTGCTTCTTTCTAAAGCCTCCTGCAGTAGCAGCTCTAGAAGACCCCTGGAAAAGGACTGACTTCCCTTAAAGGACAGCTCATTTTTTTTCGTGGGAGCAGTGGAGTTATAGAGCTCCTTTTTTTTCCCCCTGGAGGCTTCCTTGAAAAGTGAAAACTAAATTCAAAGAAAGGTATGTCCTAGTTCAAGGGCAGAAGATTGAGGTTTATATGAGGAGTACTGAAGTGTGTGCATTCTGGCTCTGTGTACAGAGAGCCCAGTAAACTCACTGCCTATATCTGTAGCTAAGGCATGGAGGAGGAGACAGAGACAACTTCTTCCCCCTCTTCATATCCCCCCAGAATCTTAGAAAGCTGAGGAGGTAAAGGTAGGGAATATCCAGGCAAGGGAAGGTAATCTGTTATCAAAGCAGAACACAGAATCCAGAAAAATGCACACCCAGCCCTTTGTTGTGAGCACTGCCACAGGTACCTGGCCAAAGGTCCTGACACAATTTATTCAAAAAATTTCAAAAGAGCACAAAGAGGTCCTCAAGTCCTTGCCTCCAATATCAGCTGTAGCAGTAATGGCTACAGAAAGAAAGAAAGAAGAAAAAGGTTATAAATCAGTTATAAATCTGTCCCTCATACTGTGAATACAGCCTCAGATACCCCAGGCACAATTTCAACTGAGTTCTCTGAGAATTGAGACCTTCAAGAGGAGGCAGCAGCATAACTTTAAAGGCCTGATGGTTGGAGTTTAGAGCCCAGCCACACACACATCCTGTGAGCAGGAGACAGGTACATGTGACACCTTAGAAGAACAATGGAAGCAAAAACCAAGGTGCTGAGCAGCCCTATTTTAATATAGAGAAACTGTGTCTTTCCAAGAGTCCCATCCTCCTCACTGCATGCACTAGATGATAAAGTTTTATCTTTACATTCCAACTGCTCTTTGCTTTTCCCCTGGTTGTCTAGGGGTTTTCAAGCCCCTTTTATTCCACAGCACAATTGGACCAGAGTGACATGAAAAGGGACAGGAAAATCTCTGATGAGAATGAGAATGGTTGCCCTGTCAGGTGTGATTAACACCAACATGGTTAAACACCTTACCAACAAAGACCTGCAGGATGTGCAGGACATTTTAAAAAGCCATTCTCTTTCCAGTCATGCCCTCTTGGTAAATTATAATTTCAGTAAATTAAGCAGAATGCTGATGAAAAATGTAATGTGGTGGAATCTGGCCATTTTGACAGCCCAGCAAAGTCTATAATGCCCCTCCAAAAACTCCTGATATGATGATGCAGCTGAGCAACACAGCCACGTCCATCCTCCAGCAGGCTGCACACCAGCAGCCGATGAGCGCAATTAAAATTAAATGGTTCTCAAACAACCATAACAAAGGCAGATTTACTCAGCGCTATCTTTGCCTCATGGAAAGGCCCCTACGAGAAAGTTCAGCAATCATAATGGAATTATGGGGCTGCTTTCTGGCCCTGTGTTAGCAGAGCTGGTGACAAGATGAGCTGCGAGCAGGGCGGCTACACCGGGCGCCGTCAGCGGCGCCACATCACTGAGAGCGGAGTCTGAGCTCCCGAGCTGTCATGTACAAATCTTGTTATAATGAGAAGAGCATTAGTAATAGAGGCTGAAATTTTCAAGCTGCCTAAGGGATTTAGATGCTCAGTTCCCATTAAATTTAATGGGATGCGGGCCTCGAAATCCCACCCACAATAAATTTTTACCAACCACTCCCTGTGCAAAGGAAGCAGCGGGGAGAGAAAAATAGAGAAGGAGGGAGAGAATCAGATATGAGAGTGTTTCTTACTGGGACTGAAGGCCAGCTGGGTGCTGTAAAATAGCACCTAAAAGGGGACTAAAATGAAATATGGCATAGGGATCTCATCTAATACTCAGGTAATTTGGGTCTGGACTCCACTCCAACCTGTCCTGTAAGGTGGATGGGAACATAATGCCCTCTGCGCCTTGAGACTTCTATTTCTGGACTACAGACCTGCTTGCAGTCATTAAAGCACATCGGAAAATGAAAATGAGGTAGAGAGACATAGATGGGATAGCAATGGTCTTCTGAGATATGTAGGGAGAGGATGAAAGGAAGCTGTGTTACACCAGCTCACTTCTCTAATTAGGTCTGCTTGCATTTACTTCTTCAACCAGATCTATCTGTATTTAAGTCAGGTGCTTTTTTAAGTGTCAAAACCACTAAAGATCAACACGTTTCTTTGTTAACTGTGGATCCCATTACTTTGCCTCCAGGAAGCCACCAGCTCCCTGGCCCAGCTCCAGCCCACCTAAGTTCAGGCTCCAAATGAGCAAGAGCCAGTCTAAGTTTTCTCCAAAGAGAGGAGAAGAATGATGCACTGATGGTTCAGATCTTGCCCTTGGGGAAGAGAGGGGTTCACCTCATTTGACTTTACCCACTCACATGTTGGGCACCAGCTCACAGATCTCTGCCTAAACTTCCTCCACAGACTGCCAGCTAGTTATGTATTTAAGATTGGTATTAAATAATTGTGTATTTAAGATTAGCACCCTGGTAGGAGCCTAGGGTCCCATGATCCTGGCTCAAATGAATGCTCACATTTAGCCAGGATGCCCAAATAGCCAGTGAAGAGTGAATCCCATTCGGCTCCAGTTACACGTGGTTCTGATCATTACTTTCATATTTGTAATGAGGGATTCCCTTGTGCCCCTTCTGTAAATTACCTGCAAGAACACCAAGTTAACAGGAGAAAACATATCTCAGGTGTGGATACTTCCAGACTTCAACCTGTCACTTGTATTTTGATTTTTTTCCTGGAGAAGAGTCTGTTATCAAGATGGTTGAGGGTGTTTTTTGTTTTAGTTGTTTTGTTTTAGTTGTTTTGTTTTAGTCACTTGTTTTGTTGGGCTGTTTTTCTTTGTTGGCTCTTTCCACAGCTCGATTTTCCATCTGGAAATAAATAAGGCTAAAACACTCCCTACACCCTGTGTTTGCCCTGCCTGTTCAGCATGAGCGATGTGGAGGTGGGTAGGAGGGATTCCAGGCAGCCTGCTGCAATGTGGCATCTGGAGACACAAACTTGGAGGGGTTCCCAGGAAGGGAGTATAGCATTTGGCAAGGAAAGAAGGAGCTTAGATGAGAGAGGGCTGTGAGGTTTCCCCCTCTTCTGTCCCCATCCTGTTGCTTATTTCTGCATATTTGTTTTATTCCTCAGCCATATTAGAAGTGTAAATTACACAGATGAGCTAATGAGATCATCTGTGCCTGTGCCATTTGGGGAAGTGGGAATCATGGAGATGTTTTCTCCTTTCTATCCTTTCTAATAATTTACCTTTATTTTGAGACTAAGGATGGTCAGATTCTGCACCCTCAGCTCTGCAAGCCTGGAACAGATCCTATGGCATTTCCTCTGTGACTTGATATATTTCTCCTTAGTGTTTACATGGCCTGCCATTCATCCCAAGCATCCTTGTTGTCTCATGCCATATGTATGGGGTGAAATTGTGCTCCATGGAAGTTTTGAGTTTATGGGAGTGAGATTTGGATTTCACCCATGCAGAGCGTTAGGTTAAATAAATATGAGTCACTGTAAGGAAAAATGGGGTTGATAGCAATCTCCTTGTTCTCTTTGTCCCTAAATTCTGCTGAGAAATGACTGTAGGCAGTCCTGGGTAAATGTTCAGCTGGCATAAATGTAGGCACCTTCACTGCAGCATGGCTGATTTATTGGGATGTGACCCTATGTTTGCAATTAAGATTATGCCCATAGAACAGATGGGTCAGAGTGATGCATTTGCCTTTATGAGGCACTGAATCAGATTCTCTGCAATAGATCATTCACATCCCAAATTGATGCCATCTTGCTTCCAATGGAAGTGGTGAAAAGGGGGATTTCTTGCAGCAGTTGACAACTTTCAAACTTTAACACATGAAGTTGCCTCTCTTGTTAAATGTTGATTTGCATGGAAGGAAAGTGAGGCTGTAAGACATTCTTAGCTTCTGTGCTGAATTTACAATTCCATTTTTAAACTGCTTGAAAGATGCTTAGCTAGTGAGAAGCCTTTTGGTGGGAGGATAAAGACAGTTCTTTATTCAGCAACAGTTTGTAGAGTTTGGTGGTGAATCCCTCCACAGAGACACTGTACTTACATTTAGCCTCACTCCTGGTAGTTGCCTCAAATGTGAATTCTCAGAAATACACAAACTCGAGTTGGGAAACACACACTGAGTTTCTCAGCTGAGACAGAGCCATTATAACTTAAGTGCTCTGCTGCTGGAAATGTGGACTAAGAAGCAATATTTACATAGGAAAGAGGAAACTTCCATGAGATCATCAGGCTACTGTCACATTCCCCATTACATGCTGCTGCTTTTAAAAGACCTTTCCTGGTCACTGGATGATGCTGCTTCTGCTGAGGCCAGAACTGGCAATGCTGAATTTCATTACTGTCACTCCTTTAGGAGTAGAATAAATGGTTGTTGGTTCATTCACCTCAGTTGTCAGTAGATATTAGAAGACATAAAAAGGAAGTACTTAACAAGAGAGATCTGCAGCATCAAGAGAAAATGATAAAAAGATAAAATGCCTTCTGTAGCACAGATCTTTATTCTCAGCTTTTCTCCCCACCCGCCTGCCCTACCTTCTCTCCTTTCTTATCTCACAGGTAAACTTAAAAATGAAGAGAAATTTTGTTGCTCTGCCTTGTGAGGAGTCTGTTCTCTCCCTCCTGGCGGGGAGGAGAGGAATATGGGATGCCCAGTTCTGCCCCCTGTCCTCTTCCAAATTTTACTTGCACTGCGATAATCTGTGAAAGAGAGGGAGGGAGGAATAATATATTTTCATTTTTCTGCACAAGATCCTTTGACAGACACTTTGATGGTGCTGCTAATATCTGGTCTAAGGCTGCTTTCCCATTTGGATGCCTCCAGACAGCAACTCTGGGAATGCAGAGGTAAAACTGGGCAGCCCTGCTCAAGGTCACTCACACAGTGGGACTGGGCTGCTGGTCATTTGGACAGTGCCAACTTCTTTCTTTTTTAAAAAAAAAAAAATTGAGTAGGAGAGCAGCAAGTGTGGAATTACCCCATCTCCTCCAAAGAGAAGGGTCACATCTTGTCCCTGTGACTTCTAATCCTCAGGCTAAGGCAGGAATGATATCAGAAGGGATGTCTGAGCTCTGTGATTGGGGCCTGAGTGGAAAAGCCCTGCTCCTTCCTCTGTCTGAGGGGTCTCTCCCACCTCCCAGACCAAGGTGTTTCCTATTTCTGACTCTGGTGCACTTCAAACATGGCACAGAGGACAGAAAGAGCCCAAAATAAGGGCTTCCCTCCTTAATCCAAAGCACAGTGGGAATTCTTCTTTTTTGCATATGAGTCATTTGAATTCAGAATGCTTAACCTGTGGCAGAAATAATTCAGATTTGAACACATTAATTGTGTCAGGTCAAAGGAACAGTTGTTTTTTGCATGGATCATTTCGGAATGTTTTTTTGCGGGTGTTTGTAGCAAGCAAATCACAGGATGCAGTTGTTGCTATAGCAATGAGCCTCCCTAAGTGAAGGAGGCAGGGCAGCCCCCCTCAGACAGACTCCCACCAGTTCTCACTGCAGTGGAGATACCTGAAATGCTTTAGTTACCAGGGATGTGATAGGTATCAATAAATCCTGATTTCTAGGACTAAATGGATCCCATGGGATTGATATGGTTCTAAAAATACTCCTTTGTTTGAGGTTTGAGTCACCAGCAAATCTGAAATTTGCTGACTATAATTGCATTAATTATGCTAACAAGTGATTTTTTTCAGTTGTGTATGAGCTGAGTATGGGATGTGTAATTTAGGTGTGTGTGATGTGTTGTAATTTAATTTGGAAGCTCAGTGAAACACAGTGGCTTGGAGAGCCTCTGTGAGAGCTCTGCAAACAGCCTGGACCAAGCAGGGCAGTTTAAAAAGCACAGCCTTCATTCTCATGGAAAATACCCAGTAAAATACCCTTGAAATATTTCATCTAGAAGACAAAAATTAAAGCATAAGGAACACTTACATAACAAGGCTTGTAATAATACCTGTTTCCTGGTGCTAGCTTTCTTTAGTGGTTCCAGCAGTGATCATGGCACAGAGTCTTCAGGGAATGGAAGCTTTGTTTTTCAGTAGTCTGTGGGCTATCTCAGGGGATCCCTGCATCCACACCATCGGAGGTGCCTCTGCCTTGTTCCTCCTGCTTGGTCAGAAAATGGCTCCAGTCCAAATCCTTTGGAAGTCAGTGCAAGGATGGCCTGGAATTCTTTGAAGGGATCTCTTGGACTGTGCCCTGGAAATGGGATTTAAGGCTTGACCATTCAGCTCAGCATCCTGACTTGCTTTCTGAGTCATTGGAGTGATTCTGAGTTTATGCTGATGTCAAGAGAGGGAGAATCAGCCCCTTCTTCCCAACATTAGCACATAATGAGGAACTACCAGCTCAGTTCACTGTTTCCTCCCATCTCTTCTCTCCCTCATATTCTTCAAACACTTATGCTATATATGAAAACCAGATCCTTCCAGATGGCTCCTGTAGGTGCCATCTAATTTGTGGTGATGATGGGCCAGTGGTAGTTGGAGAAACAGAATGAAAGAGAAAAGCAGTTGCAAAATTGCTACTTTTTGTGGGCTGCTTGCACTTGCCTGTAAGTGTTTATTATCCTAGATGGTAATCTCACTGATTCTTCTTGATGTACTCCAGCACTAATAAAGGAATTTTGCAATATTATTACAGCAATTTTAAATCAATTCACTCAGTGAATGCCGTTGTGCTCCAGAAGTCAATTATAGATATCACGTAAAAAAACCAGATAATGCAAACCCAGCCCTGTGTTTTCATCATTATGCAGAAAGCAAAATAAAAACACAATGAGGCAAGTGCACATTAGAAAACCAGAGGTGCTGTGAAGGGAGGGGAGCATGAAAGGTGATGTTTCTGCTGCAAGGTTTTCTTCAGGCTTCAGAGCATTACTGACACCACCACCTGCTCTGCCTTCCCCTGCAGCTCCCCAGGGCCCTTCAGACACAAACAACACATCTTTTTATGGCTTTTCTTCTAGAACAGCTCCTGCTAAAGATCATCATGAAAGCATCCAGGAGCCATGGCAGGACCTCAGGCAAATTAAAAGACACTGCTTGAGGTTAATGGTGGGTTCATCCTTCGAGGCCAACAACAAGCCAGAAGTTGATAAATATAAAGCTCATGTGAAGTAGATGCCTACTTTTTTAATATTATGTTTCATTCCCTAGGCACTGAAGGCCCACATAATTTTCAGCTTCTTCTGTCACCATGTCCTTCAGAAAAGTGATTTTTTTCTTGCTGTTAAGCATCCCGGGAGCATTAAGAGGATATCTATTATTGTGGCTAGAAATAGTGGCTAGTTTTTACTTCTTAAATTCCCTTTTCCTCTCTTTTACAGAGAAAAGCTTGGAAGGATTTTGAGTTGTCAAGCTGGGCTTGCTGCAGGGGTAACCCTAGAAATAAGGAATAGAGTTAATTTGTAATTGTTCATGACTTAATAAATTGAGTCCTGATCATCAATAAAAACACTGCCTAAATTAGGGTATATATCAAGCAACTGCTGACAAGAGATCTTTGCAAAATAAGCATAATCACGGCCTTTTTCTATTTTTTTTCTGTGTTACAAAGACTCTTCAGCAAAATCTTGCTTTATCTATAAAAACGTGATTCTGATTCCTATTATCACCCCTCTGGGCAGGGGGAGTCTGAAGTTTCAAGGTAGATAATACCATGCCAACACTATGATAAACAGCCAAGCAACTGTGCTTTATCTCTGGTGAAAGATAAGCTGGAATAAGGAGTGTGATTAACAGTTGTGTTGGAGATTTATGTAATCAATTTGGAGAGCAGGCCCATGTGTTGTCTTGACAGGATAGTTAAGGTAAAGTTGCAAGTTCAAGCAGCTTTGACCTCTGTAAACTTGCAGTTCAGCCAGGGAGCCTCTCTTGATTATTCCCTGTTAAGGTTTATAGGATAATGAAAAGAAAGCAGAGGGGAAGATAGAACATAAAATGTAATTGCTTTTTCCTCCAGCCACCCCCTCCAGAAGCTGTGCTGTCACACAGGGTATGTCCTGGTCCCTGCCAGTCTCTGAACCAGGACAGATGAGCTCTGGCAGCAACAATTTTGCAGAAGGGGAGGATAAAAGGGTGTTCCTGGGCTTTTTGGTCCCCATCAAATATGACCTCCTGGTTTCTCCTTCCAGAACATGTGTGCTCACGGCACCTCACTTGTCAACAACAGTTTAATTTTATTTTATTTTTTTTTCATTTAAAAATGTGCATGTGTAGACATGGAAGGGAGAGGGAGTGAAGCTGGAGCAGCAAGTCCTCCCTGGCTTCCATTCAGGATGGATCCAGCCCACAGTCACCTGCATGGCAGTGCCAGCTCTCTGGGAAGGGAGAGAGAAAGCCCCAGGAAAAGCAGGAACACAAGCATGACAAGCCTTAACATCACTCATAATTGCACCAGTACAACATTTTAGACCACTTCCAGGGAATTCTGTTCTGTTCTCCTTCCACTTACAAGCTCCTGTATGTGCTGGGCTGATAAGAACTCTCAGCAGCCTCCTGTTGCCTGAGCAGAGGTAAAATTGCTCAGCCAGCCTTGGGGCAAAGCTGCTGCCACGTTGTGCTCCCAGCAAATTGGCTCCATTATTTGTCCCTGATGGAGATGTGTACAAGGGAGGGGAGGGGAGAATTATTGTATATAAATGTTGCAATATACACAATTCCCACTTAGAATTGATTTTTCCCTTGCGAGATGTGCTGTCTCATTGAAAGAGGGAGAAAAGTATAGTTTTAAACCTTACTCCTGTAAGAGGAATTAAACAAGGAGGGGGGAAAGAGCTGAAAAAGAGGAGGCATTATCTCAGGGGTGCGATTAATCATTTTCTTAGGAAAATGCAGTCCTGCTGTGCACCTTCCTAAACTGGTGAAGCAGACCTTCCTGTATCTGCCCACTGGAATATTTACTGCTGAGTCTCTCCAGCTCTTTTTCTCTGCATTCAACACCAGTTTGGCTTGTTTGTTCCAAGTGGCAGATTGGAAAGAAGTGGAGGTTACTTCTGACAGAATTGTCAAATTAAATTTATCCTGTTCCCTGTACCTTCTCCAGGAGTCCCCCTATTTATAGTAAAGTACACACAGCACATAAGCATTGGTTTTCAAAATCACTTTGACAGCAAATAATAAATACAAAATAATCTGCAATACAATATGCAATTGACTTGCGTGCCTCCCAGTCAATGCAAGTGTTATCCAGCATATAAAATTACATTGCAGGCAGCACATCCTTTGCCTGGGAATGACATACTCTGATAAAAAATAAATAATAATAATAGACCCCCCTAAGTATGCACCACTGGGTGTCTTGTCTAAACGAGGCTATGAAGAATGAATGTGAAATTAGCACTCAATTAGAACTGAAGGAAATGCAGGATGTGAATGTAAAGCAAAGGACTATATCAATGTCTAAATATGAATGTGACATTTGGATGGCTGAATAAATAATCTCCTTGTGCAGCATCGTTCAGAGAGGAGATCTGCCACAGGAACAAGAGAGGGTAGGAGAAGTCTGGATTTAAGATGGTTTTCTCAAGTGGAAGACCTGTCCTTCTCTCCTCTTCCCATTCTCTGCTTCCCCTGGGATCAGCAGGGACCTGGGAGTACTGCAGTTTTTTCTTCCCGTCCTGTTTATCTACTGTCACTGTACAAGATTCATAGCCAGTGGTTTTCTCAGAATTTTTCCCCTCAGGTTTCTCCACAGAGTTCAGACTCTGGCTCACTAAATCTTCAGAATGGGTTGGTGATATTTGTGTTTATATCCTGCTCTTCCTCCCTGGAACACAAAGTGATGAAGGTGGAGTGTTGGTCATCCCTTTCCCACAGCCAGGCACTGGCAGAAGAGCTTTTGGCCAGGCCAGGCACTCACCCCATGCCATGTAGGATCTGAAGGCAGTTTTCTACCCTGCCAGCATTGGATGCTCTGCAGCTCTGCCCCTGTCCCCAGAGAGCTTCCCACCCCTCCCAGGGTGTGCTCAGGACCACCCTGCACCCCCCCAGCCCCTTCCCCAAGCACCAGGCTATGAGGTCCTTGGTAACTTGCTTTGTTTTCAAGCCCCACACAGTGAGCATTCCTCTGAAAACAATATAATGTGTTTGTTTGCCCATTGGTTTTGACCATGAGGATTAAGATGGGACCAACATCTCTCTTCCTGTGAGCTGTCTCCAGCCAAGACTCTGTGTATTATTTTTGAGTGTTGTGTTTATTGCCTTAAACTCCACTTAAACAACAAGGCAAGCTAAATTCACAGGGTTTGCTTCTGGAGAGTGTGGTGCCACCCTCAGATCAGAACCAATCCGGGATCTAAGAAAAACATTCATTTTAGAAATTAGTTTTTGGCATCTTCCAAAGCTATCAGGAAAAGTTTGCATTTGTTACAGGCAACTTCACCAGCTACTTGACCTTAAAGCCAAGAATTTATGTGCTGCTTCCCAAAATAGGTATCACTAGGTCTGGGAGAATGCCTCAAGGGTGTGCAAGCCAAATTGTACCAGTCAGAAAGATGCTGTTTTTAAAATCAGCTCTATGGGTGAATCTTCCCATCACTGTTAACATTTAACATATCCCCCTAAGCCTGGATGCTCTTTGAAGCAAGTTACCAGCTTAATTGGGACTCTTTAATAAAATTTAATGCTATTTTTTTAATGAAGAAAGATGAAAAGTTGCCTAGAGGGGAATCTTGAGCACAAGGTATTTAAAGAAATTATTCTTTGAGACTGTTGATCTCTTATCTCATTCTTCACAAATCATTTAATGAAATAACATTAACATTTCACTTCTAGTTATATTAGCTTCTTCCCTTGCACACTTTTCCTTATTTTGAGGGTTCTTTTTCTCCTTTTCAAGGAAAAGATACAGTCCAACAGGGCTCTTGAACAACAACCTTGTGTTATTAAGAGACAATTAATATTGTCTCATTCTTGCAAATGGAGGGGCATAGTTTTTTTCCAGGCAATTAGGTAGATAACTTTCTCTTGCATTTTTAAATGCTGATCTAAAGTTTAACAGGCTTGGCTTTGCAAGTTACATAATTACTGCAAACTTGGGCATCTACAGCCCAACTTCAGATGCAAACAGCCCTGTCACTGCTCCCTGTAGGCAAAAACCTAAAGCAGGAGATGGTTTTCTGCTCCAAATGGAGATATTGAGCAGTCTCCCTTTAGGTTAAAGAATTATTTGAGTTCTGCTCTCAGTAGCTGTCATTGAATTCAGGTCTTGATTCTATGAATGGGAAAAAGAGGCATTAGCTTTTCCCTGTAACTTCCTTAAAAGCCCCAGCTCTCCATAACCACCTGTTAGAGAGTGACTGCTGCATTCAGAGCTAGAGAAGGGAACATTTCTGGTGTCCTTTCCTTGATGAACCATTTTACCCCTTTGCCACTTCACAGAATCACAGAACGCTTTGGATTGGAAGGGACCTTAAAAATCATCTCGTTCCAACCCCCTGCCATGGGCAGGGACACCTTCCACTGCCCCAGGCTGCTCCAAGCCCCATCCAGCCTGGCCTTGGACACTTCCAGGGATCCAGGGGCAGCCACAGCTTCTCTGGGCACCCTGACAGGAAAGAGAAACACTTCTTGTTTTTTTGGGTCCAAGTGCCCCCTTCTTAAATGAATTAGTTGTCCAGTTTTGGTGGCACAGGTGTTGGATGGATCAGTACTGTCAGCAAATCCATGTGTGTCACTGCAGGTCTGACCAGCAAGAAGAGGGATGGGTTATAGGAGCAGTGAGAAAGATAAATCCAGGCCATTAGCTTTACCATCCATGGCAAGAATTTATCTCTTCCATGCCTGTCTATAAAGAATTGTTTCATTATTTTGACCAATTCATAGGGGTTATTCAACTTTCAATACACTAGACACTTCTTCCCATATTTGTTAGTGCTTTGTTTCTCTTCTGTTTTCAGCATAAAAGAGACAATGGTAAATAATTTCCATAGAACCTGGCTCAGCCACATTTCTCTCTATGACATTTTCACCTAATTTCAAGGCTCTGTTATTTTCTGTAACGCTGTAATACGATCTTCATGGTTCCTGCAAGCTTTAGGGGAGAGAGTGACTTATATGAGAATTTCCTGAGCAATCTCCAGTTTTGTCTCACATTCAAATCCCCAAACACAGCCACAGGAAACAGAAAGAAACAGGTCATGGTGTTCCTTCCCCCAGCATACTAATTCAACTCCTCCAAAATGAGTGGGGACAGCTCTCCTTCAGCACAGAGGGAAATTAATACACATCCTGGTATCTGACTGTGCTGCTGAGTCTCCTCATCTGTCTACAGCCCCACTGACTTTGAGGTCAGGTTGAAGGAGTAGGATGTAGCTTTGCACTAATATAAAGCTGACCTTTCTAAAAAAAAAAAAAAAAAAAAAGAAGAAAGAAATCTGGTTTTAAGTGATTAAGGTTTATATAGACACACATATAATATGAAGATATTTATAAAATTATTTCTATTTTTTATGCCTAAGAGAAATCAGGCATCACTGCCCCCCAGCATGCAAAGCAACAGGGTCAAAAGAGGGAAGCTTCTGTCTTCATTCATATCTAAAGTCCTTCAAGATCCTTCTGTTGTTTGTGAGCTCTCTGTCATGCATTCAACAGGTCACTCAATAAACATCTGGTCAAGCCCTCTTCCAACCTGCCAAATCTTTTCTCCCCACCAAGCTGATCCCCAAAAGCTCCCTTCACATCCAGCCCAGAATTTCTGCTTCAGAAAAGACACTCCAGATAAGCCACGAGCCAATTAACTAAATGGCAAAACATGAAAACCACTCTTTTGCTTCCTAATGAGGACTCATAATAGCTGTGCTGGTTTTTTTTTCCTTTTATATTTATCAAGGTATGATTTAATTGTCATCAACATCCAAAAGACAAGGAAAGGCCCCTAAACTCAAACTGACAGACAATTCTGGGGGTTTTAGGTACTCTGTAGTAATGATTCATGCATTTACAGCTGGGATAATAATAGTCTAATACCTTGATCATATTGCATTTTACATAATTTTACATAATTGTTCATAAGGGCTACAATTATTGCGACTGTGAAGTGTAAAACTACAGGAAGAGAATGAAAAAGCCAACTCAAATTAATACGTTTAGCCTGATTTTCTTGTACTAATTACCACTGGGAAAACACATATTTTAACCTAGCAATGTTTGAGTGTTTTTGTACAGCAGTGCTGCCACAAATGAAACGGTATTAAAAAATACAGTTGTGGTTTAACCCCAGCTGGCAGCTCAGCCCAGCACAGTGGGGTGGGGGAGAGAATCAGAAGTGTGGATGGGAGGAAATGAGGCAAAGACAGTTTAATAGGCAGAGCAAAAGCTGTGCACACATGCAAAGTGAAACAGGGAATCCCTTCTCCACTTCCCCTGGGCAGGCAGGCTCAGACATCTGCAGGAAAGCTGGGCTCTGTCAGACAGAACGGGGACTTGGGGACACAAATGCTGTCACTGAAAGCTCCCCCTCTCCTTTTTGTGTCCCCACGCTGAGCATGGCAGCACAAGGCCTGGGGTATCTATCCCTGGGGTCAGCTGGGGTCAGCTGTCCCAGCTGTGTCCCCTCCCCGCTCCCCGTGCTCCCCCAGCCTCCTGACCTGTGGGGTGAGGAGCAGAAAAGGTCTGGGCTCTGTGTTAGCCCTGCCTGACAGTCATGGAAACATCCCTCAATTATCAGCACTGCTTCCAGCACAAGTCCAAAACACAGCCCCACACCAGCTACTATCCAGTAAACTCTTCTCCAGACCAGACCAGCACAACAGTGATTGGCATCCCAAGTGACAAATTACCAGGGACTGTTAAATGTGCTCACAGGGCCAGGGAGGTGTTCTGGCTTCCTGAAATATTTCTAGCAAAGCAAGAGTGGTTATGAGTGATTTAAAGTACAGATAGTGCTCACCTGTTTGGTTTTTAACTGTGTTATGTTTCTGCTCTCTGCCATACCACACAGCACTCTGGCTGTCAGTGCTGTGAGGAATGTGATGGGTTTGTGTTATTTTTACCATTTTCTCATTGCTCTAATTGTTCCCCAGTGTTTCTGAGGAAAAGCAATGTTCACTCGCAGGAAAAGAGGCAAAACCCACTCATTTGGAACACCAAGGCAGGTCTGAGGAAGAAGAAGCTGGGAAAGCTGCTCGCTTTGGTAGATGCAAATTTCTGTGCAAAAAATCATCCCCGAGGCTGGGCTTGCCTGTGTGCCTCACTGCAGGGAGGCACCTGCAGCCACAGTGCCCACTGAGGGCACCAGCACCAAACCTCTCTCAAACCAGCCTGGCCAAGAAATCCTGCAAGAAGCAGCAGGCACCAAGAACGGCAGGAGGCTGAGAGGGAGGAGATGGGCTCAAGGGAAGGGGCAGCAGAGATCTGTCCCTGGCTGCTGCCGCACAGAGCCACACATGCTGCCCTGCAGGGTGAGCTCAGTGCTTTTTCTGAAGGTGGGCTCACATTGGTATGCCAACCTCCACCTGAAGGCATTGAAATGCAGGCACATGTTTGCCTCTAATTGTTTGGGGGAGAGTGGACTGCCGGGAGCGCTGCCTTTTTAAATTGCCTGTGTTAGATCCCTCGGAGCTCGGCTACAAGAGCTGTCATCCCCATTTAGAGTTGTGGAAAGCCCACCAGACTGAGGTGGGAACAGGTCTTGGGCATGGTCTTCATCCTGTGCAAGGGATGGAATTTGCCCAGAAAGCTGCAATACTGTGGAATGCATTAAGGGCACAAAGTGCTTCAGAATGGTTTCCATTTAAAAGGAACAATACAAGGCAGGAGCAGACACAGGCTTGTCCACAGAAAACCACTTGTGTGCTGCCTTTGTGGCTGGTTGGAGCAGCCTCTAGGTGTGATCAGTCTCTTCTGGTTCACAAGGACCCTCTGGCTTGTTGTTGGGTGGAACAGGACGCAGATTTATGTGCCCCACCTAAATTGCTCCCGAGGTGGGAGAAAACATTGCCTTCCCTGCATTTCCTCTGTGAGCTCAGGTGAGATCAAATATTGTGGGCACTGACTTATGTTCTTCATAGGGAAAGATTTTCACACAGATAAGCTCAGACCTGTTGGTACATTTCTGTTCTCTGTTGGCTCCTGCAGCAGTGGGAGGGAGGAAGATAAATAAAGTGTGGCTGTGGAACAGAAAGGCCACCATGGCAATCCAGTCTGCACTGGGGTTTGAGCAAAAGGCTTGTTTCCTCAACAATATCTTGAGTTTAAAATCCTTCAGGACGGATTATAACAAAATTTGCTCAGTCCAGTATCTTCAGGAGTCCTAATGACCATCAAAGCAATGACTTCATGGTGGCACTTTTCCAAATCAGCTGTGTTATCTTGGAGTTAGCTGACCTCCTCTTTTCTGATTTCCCATCCCTCAAAGGCAAGCCACGCTGCCAGCACAGCACTTGGGCTTCTCAGGACCTGCTGTTCTGGCAGATCAGAAATAGATTTTTGTGCCCCTCTGATGTCAGTCTTCAATCTCTGGAGCCTGACCTGCACGAGTTTAAATTAGCTGGTTCAGACAGTGTGTAAAAATTAAAGCAGTCAGCTCGAGTGTGATGGTGGCTGTGCTCGGGGTCCCTCAGCCAGGCTGGAGCTGACACTGCTCTGGCTGGGGAAGGCTCAGAACTCTGGGTGTCCTGGTGGAGGGCTGGGATGGGCATGAGGTCCTGGGTGAGGCTCAGAGGAGCTTCCTGCAGGACACATCAGAGGTGGGATCATGCAGGAGCTCTATTTCAAAGTCCTCATTAAACTTGCTGTGTATTCCTTTTTCCTTATCTTCTTTTGAAAAAAGGATTATCCTGTAATAAACAGGGTGGTGCCATCTGCCACAGTCTCTGGCACATCAGGGGGGGGATCTGCACTCAGCCTCCCCTGTTTCCCCCTCTCAGCTCCCCACTCACAGGGTGATTGCTGGCACAGTTCGTGTTTTCCATCTGACTGACAGTGACATTCCTGTGCTCTGAAGCCCTTCATGCTCTGTCAGAGGGTGGTTAAGGCAGGAGAGAAGCTCCATCATCCCTGTCTAATGTGGGACACTCTTTATGTGTCCCCTGTGCATATGTTGACTGTGAGAGGGTCACAAAGCACAGCAGACACTCCAGAGCAGGCTGGCACTTCTCTGTGGCACGGAGGGCTGGCAAGCAGCAATACTAGGTCAGGTCTGGAAGACAACAGAACTGCATTCTCTGCGTGTCACCAAAGCATCCAATCCATCCCTCTGTGGGATCAGCACTTCTTTTATTCAGTGAGACTGTTCCTCTGAGCTATCACAATGACAGGAAGCAACCAGAGTGAGGAAAGCATCTGGTGCCCAATTTAAAAAATGCTACACTTAATTTAATTTATTAATTTGGTCTCGTGGTCTGCAGCGTTTGTTGGCTGTCACTGTGTCCTGAGATTCCTTCCTGCATGTGAGAAGACCCTGCCTAGGAGTGAGCCCTGCAGGGCTCTGTGTGGGGCAGATTAGCACAAACTGCTTGATGGGGCTGCAAATTTCCCCTATTAGCAGCGTGTGTGGCTGGCAGTGCTGCGTTCTACTCCTTAGTTACACGTAAAGTTCTCCTGAAACCAGAAGACAAAGGCAATATTCTCTGTCGTCATTCTCAGTTATTTCAAAATTGCTACCCACAGCAGAGCATCATCAGTCATTAGAGTCACATAGAGGAGCATTATATTCACTTTGTGGTCTCCCAGCTCCATCGCCAAGGACATCACAGCCACAATGAGACATAATCAGCGTGCTGTTGCCAATTTCAAGACATTGTAATTTAGCAAAAAAATTTCCTGTGTTCCCAGCCCTCTGAAGCTGGAGGGAGCTGCTCTGAATTCCTCTGCATTCCTCTCATCAAGCTGGGGGTGAGTGGTGTGGAGGGATGGCTGAGGCTCCTCGTTAAGGTGCCACAGTGATGCCCAGGAATTGCAGGGCAGTGTGCTGCCTGATACCAGGCACAGCTGATGGGACAGGGGACAGCAGGAGGGGGCTGAGGAAAAGCCTCAACCTTGAATGACCTTGCTGTTGTGAATTTTTAACTTGTTCTTCTCCTCCCTGTTGCTGCTATGGGAAAAAAAAAGTCACTACATACAAAAAACGCTCTTTTGCACGGAAGTTGTGGGGGGATGCTTCAAATGACACAAATGTGAGACAGTTGATCTGGTCCCCCAGGTTTCTCCAGATGGTATTTAGCTGTCCTGATAATTGTTCCTGATTGGTGATGGCTTGATGGGTGCAAATCAAGCAAATCCCACTCTGCTGTGCCTCACTTTTACCATGCAGAATTTTATTTACTCAGGGTTTGGTGAGCTAAGGAGGTTTTTAAAAGCCCTCATAAGAGCTGGGGAGCATTTGACCACTAACTGCACACTGGAATTTCATTTGTAATGTATCTTACAGCAACATTTTGTAAGTTGCAACCACTTATAAGCTGTTTTTTACTGCTAAAATTCTGCTAAGAGTGGGGCTCAAGAAATTCTCTATCCTGGCTAAAAGAAAATAAAAAGTGTGAATTTTCACAATCTGGAAGTGGGGCTGTTCCCAGAAACTTTTCTCTCTGCTCAGGAGAGAGATGATTACCCACTGCTACAAAAACATTGCTTCCCCTGGTCCCCTTCCAGCCTGGCCAGGTTGGGTTGTTATCATTTTTGATTACCAGTACTTCGACTTTATTCACCCTCTGTGAAATGCTTATGAGCATTTGGCCATGCACTTAATGTATGGAACTTACTTTGGGGTCCTCTGCATGAAGAGACATAAACATAAACGCAGACAGATTTATTACAGTCTAATTTAATAAAAATGTCAGCAAATAAATGCACATTTGACAGGGGAATAAATATCAAATAGGAGTGGAGCAGACAGTGGAGTAGGTTGTAAGAAATTAACATGAAACGTTTTGGTTTGACAGCGACTATAAAACAAAATTGTACTTTGGAGACTCTGGGAGTCATTTAGCAGAGGTGGAATCACTTTGCACCAGCCAGGCACAGGGAGATGGGTTCAGGATGAGCCCACATCGCTACAGAGGGGAATGGTTTGTGATCTGTCACTTCCATTTGTAAACTGACATTTAAGGCGAGCGGCGCGCGGCGCTGCCTGGATTGGTTTCCCGGGCTGTGCCTGCACGTTGCTTAGCAGCAGCATGGCAGCCTGGGCCAGGGCCAGGAGGATGCTCCTCCTGCCTGCCTCCTGCACCTGCTTGGCCCCCTTGGCTTCGTGCACTGGTGCTCCAGGGAGAGGCAAGGAGAAGATGTCACCTGTGTTTTGCGCCTCGCTGCGTGTGGAGTGATGCACCCAGGGTGGAATAGGAAGGAGAGGCTGCAGTGAGCCCTCTCGGTACCCCACGTGCTCACATCTCTTGCATTTTCAATATTGCCTGGCCACAGCCTTTTCCCTGTGTCCAGGGCAAGTTGCCCCCCAGGACTTTCACCAACACAGCAGCAGAGTGAGGAGCAGTGAGTGTCCCACTCGGCTCCTGCCAGCCCTGCAGCCGAGCGAGCTCACCAGCTCCTGAGCTCCAGGTAAGCCTCACCTGGAGGGAGCTGGCACTCTTCCAGCTGTGGGCCCCGTTTTTGTGTCAGACAGACTTAAAGAGGGCTGTACAAGGAGAATTTGAGGGCTCCTATGAATATGAGAGGGCAGATCCACAGCACAGGAGCTGGCTGTGATGCTAATGGGCTCCTCTGGTGCTCTCCATTGATTTCATCAAAAAGAAGTGTTAGGATGCTGTTCCTAAAGAAAGCACGTGGCAATTTTTTTCTGTAGCAGTGAAATAGCTGTTCAGGTGTCTTGCAATATTTGTTTTCACCTTTTTCTTTTATTTTTTTTTTTGTATTATTCCCTCTTTCCTTTGTCTTTTGGGCTTTAGTTTCTCACGAGGTTCCCAGGCAATTACTGAGGTTGTGGTTGCCACAAGCATTGTTCATTTCATTTTATGGCAGAAATGCACTGAAATCCTGGGAGTGGTTTTGTTTTAATGGCCCAGTCGATACATGGTGCTTATTCCACCTCTAGCATTAAAAAGAGATTTTAAAAGCATACTTGTTCATCTTAACACTCCCGTTAAGTTTCTGAAATGCTTCATATATCCTATGTGTTCCTTAACATTTCAGCACAAAGCCAATACTCTGCTTTCACTGTAGGCATGGAACCATCACTCACCATGCTGGGGATCACATCTCAATGTGTGTGTGCAGAAATTTAAGTTCAACCAGTTTGCACAGGATAGAAGTGCAGTGACTAATGGGAAGGAGCACATGGGAACAGAGTTTGCCTCACCATAAGTGGAATAACAGCTAAAAGTCTTCCTTAGCACATGCTGGGGGGAGTGGAAAGTTGTGGAGTGGAAACTTTTGCTCCTAAAGTTATGGAAGAATTGATGTGTGAAATTGCAAATCTGGTAGTAAGAGTTTTTAATAAATCTATCAACTCAAGGGTGGCACTGTGTGACTGAAGAATAGCAAACACAGTGTCTGTATTTGAGAAAGGGAGAGTAACAGAGAGACCAGGGTGTACAGGCCTTTAAGTCTGGCATCAGCTCTACAGAATCAAAATTTCTGGACAAAATTATGTCCACTTTGTGATGAGTTGTGAAAAGGACACAGCTTACATCAGTAAAAGTACTGTCTGCATAAGTAAGAAGATTTTAGCATCCTTGTTTGTTACAGCCATTTTGTGAATACCTAAGCTTAAAAAAAGGTGAATTAAAACAGAGACACAGATGTGGGTATTGGAGAGAACAGAAGAATGGAGAGCCTGATTTACAAGAGGAGGCTAAAGAAGCATGGCTTGTTGATCACAGGAAAATAAAGGATTAGGAGGGTTATGATTACTGCCTGTAAAAACCTTAGGGAGAAAAAAGGACCATTTGCACTGGAGACTAATAAAACCACCCTGGAAATCAAAGTAAGTTTTCTAGCCATTAAGACAGGGAGGCTGGAACAGCCTTCTGGAAGGAATGACAATGAACAGAATCCCAACTACCTTCCAGCCACAGCTCAGTAAGTTTATGGAGAGTCAATACAATGGAGTGCACATGATAGAAGGGACTGCACTTGGTGACCCCAGAGATGACTCCCAGTCTGTACACACATGCAGGAACTCCATTTCAAAGTCCTCATTAAACCTTCTGTGTATTTCTTTTCCCTTATCTTCTTTTAAAAAAGGATTATCCTGTAATAAACAGGGTGGTGCCATCTGCCACAGTCTCTGGCACAGAAGGGAGGAGTTGCTGTTTTCATGTTAGTTAGCTGTATTGAGAGGGGTGGGGGGAGGATTTGGGGCTGCCTCCATCTGGCACTGGGGCTGATTGAAGGTGAGAGATGATCTCTTGAAACTCAGTGAGAAACGATGGGTAAGGCAGATAAAAGTTGTGAAATGCCTTGAAAATACAGACCAAGGAGCTTGGGTTTGATGTGGCCACTAAAGAGTGCTGAGAGAAGGGCTTGTTAGAAGGGAAGGACATAGTCTGAAGGGAAGGTGAGAAAATTCCCTTTACAGTGTTGTTCTCAGAGGATACAAGCAGGGCAAAATGGCAGTTTTCTGTGTTTGAGAGAAGAAAATTAGAGTTGATCTGTGGTCTAAGATGATGAGACACTCTGCTGTGCTGGGAGAAGGATGGCCCTATTTCAGCAGAGGGAACTGCTGTGATGATACATTGATCTAGTGAGAGCACACAAGGCAGATCAAAAATGATGCCCAGGTTGCAAAGCTGGGAGAAACTGAAGCATTTCTCCAAGGCATTGGTCTGCTTCCAGCAGACTGGCTGTTCAAGTGGAGCAGATTAGCAGGAAAACCTGTCTTTTAAAGTATTTGAAGCATGGTTGCTGCAGGCTCAGCTGCCTCCTCCTGGGAGAGGAAGGTCCCCAGGAGGCTGGCCTCACTCCTGGGAACGTGCTGTTGGACCCCATCCTCTGGCCCTGGGAAGGAAGAACTGGGTCCTGACCATGCTGAGGCTGGTCTGGAATTCATGAGGAACTGGGAAAAGGTCAAAAGGAAAGGGTGAAATCTGAGTTTCTTTCTCTTGAGTCTGGTCCTTAGGCAGTTGCATTTTCAGATGCTTCTCTCCAGGCATAAGAATCAGAGATGACTGCATTGCATCACCCCATCCTTGGTTCTTTCTCAGAATTAAAGACTCAGAGGAGATCCTGAACTGTCAAACTCCTGATTTCATTTTTCACAAATCTCTGATGCAGACCCTTCTTGTCTTCCCTGGTCAGGACTGTAAGATTTGGCTTTTGTAGCATACTTATTAGGAAAATTCTTATTGCTAGTCACCCACACCCTGTAGTCCTTTTTGTGTTTCTCCTTTATTTTGAGAGGGTTTGTCTGTAATGCTGTTGGCCCAAAATTGAGGGTGTGATAAAGTGGATGATTAAAATGGAACTGAAAGCTTTGTGCAGAGAAGCTCAGTCAGTCCTTCATTAGCCTAGCTTAAATCACTGCAGGCTACTTTGATTCTGAGCAAGTTCACAGAGGACTTTTTGGATTAGTTTTCCCACATAAATTCAGGCAAGCCCTAAAACAGCCAGTAGCATACACAGCATGACTTGAGGAAATGAGCTTATTCTAGGGCTCCTTCCAGGAGCTCTTCTAGAGAAAAATACCTCTAGAGAGATGAAATTCTGACAGCATGAGCTAGCAAAGGGGAGTGACATGACAGTGGCAATGGGCAACCACAGCCTTTCCTCCTGCTTCAGAGAAGCTTTCCCCTGAGCTGGCAGAGGCTCAGGCTTACAGAGAAGGTGACAGTAAATTAAAATTAAAACTCCAGAGTATGGCCTGTGAGAAATATCCATTTCACTTTCTGAGCTGCAAGCATCTGCTTGTGTTTCTGTCTGACAGTCCAGATATTGCTCCTTTTCTCAGTCTCTCCAGATATAAAATGGGGTAAAAAATATTGGTCTCCTTGGGAAAGTGTTTTGATATCCAGCACTAAAGAAGTTCCAAGAGTTCATTATCACCATCCTGTTAATGCTGCTGTTATCATTCAGTGGTTTGCTTTACTGGAGTAATGACCCATTAATATTATTTTGTTGACTGTACAGATGATCTTTCAAAGCAGCAGTGAAATGTGCTATTAAGGGCTCCAGACAACTTACTGGCCTAATTTATAAGCAGATGCAACCAGTAATAAATAAGAGATTAAAATGAAGCAATGGTTGAGAAAGTTTTTACATGAAGAGCTCTAATTTCCTCTCACTCTCTCCCCAGCCATCAGAACCTCTCATGCTTCAAGACCCAGGTCTGAGGATGAGGAAGTGGCTTCTGTTTCCAATACTCTGCACCCACTTCTTTTGCAAACACTAAATTTATGTGTAAAAAACAATCCCTCGAGCAAGGCCTCTGTTCATACCTCCTGCAGACCTTGCTGGGGGGGTGGCCCAGGGAGATGTGCAGGTTTCCCCTGTGGTGCAGCTTTGCTGGAGCTCCTGCAGCTCCCCAGGCTGCTTCCCAGGGACCCCCAGGAACCCACACAGCTCCCGTCTTCTAGGCTGCTACAAGCAAGACCAAGAGTCTTTTAAGAGTGATGTCAAAATAGCTAATAGCTAATAGAAACACTGGGATGCACTTTACCTCTCAGTAGGGAGAGTTTGATAGTAACCCTCCCTGCCCAGACACCGATGAATGTTTCATTAGCTGAGAAATGTGAAGCTGGCTTTTCCAGCAGAGACTGCAGAGATGATGGGGGGTCTGTGACGTTGGGCAACATTCACTCTGTCTTAGCACAATCAAAAAATTCTGTCTCAGCTTAGTCAAAAATCTTCACCCAAATAAGCCCAATTAAAAAAACCTAACCCAAAGGATGTGGCAGTTACTGAAACCTGAAAGAAAGAAGAGAATACACTATTAGTTCATGGAATGCATTCTTGTATCCAGCAGACCAACTAGACATTTATCCCAATAAAAGAATTGCATCATTCAGTCATAATTCCTTGGCTTTTATTTACTTTCTTAAGAGATTAGGTAGAGGCACAGCAATTAAGGGTATCTCTTGCCACATCTGAAACAGAAACAGACACAAAACATAGATCATCCTGTTATGAGCTCCTCTGAAAAAGGTAGGATTTTGAAAGATAGACTCTCAATGGAAATTTCTTATTGTTTTTTATTAAGTTAGCTATAATGGCTGCCCAATTCCCAGTGCCAGGAACCTGAGGCCCCACTATCCTGCCTGGTCTACCTGGTGCTCCACACTAAGGATGGGTTAAAATCATCATTATTTTCCCTCTCTCTCTCTTTTTTTTTTTATTTGTAAACTTCAGAAGTCCAAGAGAGAACGTGCTGCTTTGCCTTCCCCGTTCCCTGCTGACTTCATTCCCCTGATCAAAGTGAAAATAAGTAGGGCTGGTTTGTTTAATAGAGAGGGTCTTACCCAGTCACGCCTCTTTGTTTGCCAACATAATTGAGGAGAAGACAGCTTGGGGAATAGTGCTGCTTAATTGCTCTCACACTTGCTGCAAGGCACTCACTGGAGGGCTGGGCTAAATTTGGCCTATTGTGGATTTTTGAAAAGCCTTGGTAACAGAGGAGTCCAAAAAAAAATCCCCACCTCAAGCCCTTACATAACCAGCAAAGTAACCTTCACTGCAGCGTGGGTTTTTTCCTGCATAAAGCTGCCTTGGATGCTCCAGGGAAATGGTGCAGCTGCCCCATCCCCACAGATCTCTGGTGGGCATGGAGAGAGAAGGGGTAGAATGGAGCATCTGGGTGGAATATCTCATCTATTCAAATGTTCAGCCTTTTAATAAAGTATATGTATGGTGCTAGAAGCTTCCTCCCTAATGAGTCCCGGAGTGCAGAAATCACTGCTTCTCAAAGGAAGACCAGGCTGTAACTCTCTTGATTTTAAATCAAAGGTTGGCTGTGACTCCTCAATCCTTTGCAGTCCAGAAAAAGTCAGCAGAGCTGCTAATTAGAGCACTGGTTGTGGTTTCTTTGGCTTGAAACCTTGAAATGAGGGGCAGGTCTGCTCTGTGTGTTTGACAATGATGAGACCTCAGATTCCTGGTGAAGGTTTTTAGGTGAAAGAAATGGAGAAGGGCTTCCCAGGGACAAACTTTCCTGGCATTGGAGTGGACAAGCCTTCAGCAACTTGGGGGTGACACTGAGGGCAGTGTTGTCCCTGCCCTGGGGGATCACAGGCTGGAGACTGAGAACTGGACTCTAATTTTAATGATGCTCAGACTGAACCTCTCCTGCTTTTAGAAACTGGTGTTAGTTCTGCAAAATTATTCTATTTTCTGCTGTTATTAGGTGGGATTCAAATATAGTATTGATGAGTATTTCTGCACTGAAGGGGAGAGGGAGATATTTTATGTGACAATGGGGACAAAAGCCTCATTCTCTCCCTGTTATATTCATTAGAGTTTCTTTTGTTTACAAGACTGTCTTACTCCATCAGAGGTATGGCAAATTGTCTCCTAAAGGAAGCAATGAATTCACTAGACATACAGCTAAACCTTGACAATTATTGTCTCTTCCTATATATTTTTAAAGCCTTGAATACTATTAATCACAGAGCTCAGGAAAAAGCATATGACCTTCTCTGTATCAGTGTTAGAAAGATCTTGTATACTAAAAAGCTGTCTGCCAACAAGAGAACTGCAAATGGCTGAGCAGCTCCAGTCCCTGTGGTAGAGAGAGTTAGAGAAGCCACCAGGAGCCCTGATTTATCTGGGTACAAGTGCACACCTGAAGTTAGATGTGTGGTTTCCCTAAGACTCTCCACAGCTTGGTTCTCTGTGCCTTTTGGGCCCTGCAAAGATAAAACACCAGCAAATGTGTGAACACATCCTTCTCTCACTCTTATTTTCTTCTGAAGCTCTTTCAAGGCTTGTTTTTCCTAGAAGTACATCACAAATATCCCAGGTGGCAGAAGGCATTCATAGTGCAAGGGGAGTTAAGAATTGCAGGTTACTTGATATTTTTGCCAATAACTTGGTGCCCTAAAGCCACTTTCAGGTTGCTGCTTGGTCACAGCTCTCTGGGCTGGGGACTATTCTGTATGGATCTATTTTGAAAAAAAAAAAGTGCTGACAATACTACAATAAATAATTCTAACATTTAACATTTGGCACATCCTTGAATGCCTTCCTGCAGTAGATTGAAAAGCCTGACCAGTATTCAAATTATAATAGGAAACTATTCTAGTTCAAACTTAGAGGAAATGGATTTTTGAAGTTTCATATTGCTAGAACTTATCAAGCATATAGCTTCAAACAGAGAAAAAGATGGAAGGTTGGGAGGGGATTTTTTTTTTTTTTTGCCATACTTTCTCCTTTATTTTGCTAGAAATGACAGCTAAGAGTAAACAGTGGCTATCCTCAAACTTGAAAGGATGAGAGACATTTAAAAAAGCAAAATTTTCTCCCTGACATGCTGCATATATGGCAGCAGTAGGAAGGAGTCAACAGGACAATAATGGGATGGCTTTCCTGTTATGTCCTTATCCTTCAGAACTTAAAAGCCCTGACTTAGTTAAAAAGTATTTTCTCATGAAAAAGAGGCTGTTAAGAAAAAAAAAAAAACAACACAAAAAAGCCCAAAAAACAAACAAACAAACAAAAACCCCAAAACAACAAATCACAACAGATTCAAGCTTTGTTTCTTTTGGCAATGCTGTACAAGTCTCTCTTTCTTTATTTTGGAGGATCTCCAAAAGTTGTTTAAATGCATGTTCAAGATGGCCTTCACTTTTACAGGTATTTTAATAACTGGGAGCAGGGAACCCACATTCAGTGTGGCTGCTTCTCTTCAGTTGCCCAGCAATCTATTTTTGGTTCAGTGTCACAGAGCATCATTATCGATGATCTAGACAAAAATCACAGATGACAGAAAAATCAGCAAATTAGTAAATAATAAATCAGTTCTTCAGAGTGATCTGGATGCAATGAACAACCAGAGTCCTTGGAACAACACAAAAAATATGAGGTTCAGGAACCAGGAAAATAGGTCATGCTGACTGGCTGAGGTGACTGTGTTTTTGAAATGATAAACACCTCAATGTGAGCTGCCTGCAGTGGCTGAAAAATTAAATAGGAACCTTGAATGTGTGAACTGGAGAAGAATGAGCTCATGCAGATATTGCCATGATACAGAGAAATAACGGCAGACTGTTTTTGCCACGCTAATGTCACAGATTTAAAAGTGGTTCAGAAAAAGAAAAATTACCAGAATGCTGTGTGTCCTAGAAGTCCTGGCTTATAGGATAAGAGTTCAGTTCATTACTTTCTTTGAGAGGAGTTGGGAGGTGTTCTACAGGCACTAACACTGAGGAAGGCTCTGGCAGCAGAGGACCCTTGGATGTCACAGAGAACATCACGGTGTGATCTGAGAGCAGAAACTGGAGAGAGAAACACTGAGAATAGAAAAAAAGGCAAATGGTTTTAATAATGAACAGCTTGCTGCAGACCATGATGGATTTCCCAACATTAAATACATTTTTAAATGGGTTTGGGCATCTTTCTAAAACTCATAGCATCGTTCAGCCCAAAGTGGTCAGTTCATTGGTACAGTCACTGCCTGGAGGTTCTTCTGTCCCCTTAGACCTCACCCCATGCTGTAGGGGACCAGCCACAGCATCTGTCAGGCTACTCCTGCTCACCAGCCAAAAGGAGGGAGCACATTGGTGTGTTTGCTCACCCTGGGGAGGAGAAGGCAGGGCAGGGAAGAAGCAGGAGCCTCCAGGGCCAGGCTGAACCTGCAGCGGGGGCAAGCAGACACTGGGCACTGCCCAGCCCTGCCCATCCTGCCTGCTGCCTCCCACCACAGCCTGCCCATCCTGCCTCCCTCCATGACCTGCCCATCCTGCCTGCTGCCTCTCCCCATGCCCTGCCCATCCTGCCTCCCTCCATGCCCTGCCTATCCTGCCTGCTGCCTCCCATCTCCCTCCATGCCCTGCCCATCCTGCCTCCCACCTCTCCCCATGCCCTGCCCATCCTGCCTCCCACCTCTCCCCATACCCTGCCCATCCTGCCTCCCACCTCCCACCACCTGGAAGCACTCCACTGTATTCTTTGAGGCTAATGCAAAGCACTTTACACCAGGCAATCAGTGATGGCAAGTAGATAAGTCCTTCCCTTTTGCAGTGGAGAGAGACTATTAGAAATACTTCTCCTGAACAAAAAAAGAAGTGCCCTTTCAGAAATGCTCTTTGGATTTAGGAACTCTGCACAGTCCTTCATCTGTCAGCTTCCTCACATTTGATGGTTCACTGCTTTTAGATTTGCTTCTGCCTGGCTATCCATTCCTGTTCTCCTGTGACTAATATGTAGTTGCACGGTACCACTGAGAGCCTCTGCAAGGTGGTAGCACGCTGGATATGGGACCCAGAGGAATTCTGAAACGACCTTTTTAAAAAAACAACAGCATAAAATAAATTAGAAAAGGGAAGCAGCTTTGGAGAAGGCTTGATGCTCAGAGCAGCAGCTGCAGTGAACTGTTTTAGAAGGAGCTTTTCCCCACCTGAGCTCAATGGGGAAACTCTTCTTGAGTCTCAGTATTTGCTCAGGTACCAATCCCTCATCCCTCCTCTGGCTCTCCAGTCCTTGTTCTATCTCCAAAACCAGAATATTATGGTTGCATATTTAAAAATACTTCATATTTTAGAATTACTGGTACCCTGTTGCTGCTGCCCAATGATTGTGGCTGCTCAGGAGCTGATGGAGCAAGCAGCAGAAGAGCATCACATGCAGGAGTGAGTGTCCAAACCCTGCTGTTGGTTTTCCTAGTTTTTACAGAGATAGGGTAACTGAGAGGAAAACCAACACCTTTCTTCCTCCTGGGGCCAGGTAAGGGAGGTGTGCCATGAGTTATTCACCATGAAAGCAGAATTAAAACTCTACTACTGTAATTTTAATATATGGCCACAAACTAAAAGACAGACCAAGCCAAGGGCTTCCAGTCCCTTCTTCTGCTCTCTCTTCCTTTAATGCCTTCCCAGAAAGGCACAGACCCTTCAGGGTACAGTGGTTACTACAACAGCAATCCCATGATGAATTTTGCTTTTAACAGAAAGCCTCATGTGTAATTGTAGTGTGGATGAGGGGGATAGAAGGTTCTGCCACTTAGCATAAGTGATTTGGGACAGAAATTCAGTGCCTAATATGTTTGTAAAGCATCTAGCAAGGGTCTGGGTAGTTCCTGGGCAGAGTAATAACTGACATTTTCTGTTTCATATTTATAATCCAGAAGAGTTAGCCCTTGAGTAAGCTGCACTTCCATCATATTTCCATTTGGGTTATGAATATTTCACACACCTGCAGTTTCAAAAGCACATAATTGCAAAACCACACTCAGACAGGGACTGAATAAACACTGTTGCTGATTCTTAATGAGCCATTAATCAGATGTTTAACTACAGGTAATTCCCTTGAGTCCTGGTGTCCCAAGAAAAATCTGTATTCCCTCTAAGTCACAGAGAAGCAGATGACTTAAGAACGGGAAATTTTGAGGTGCAGGCAGAATGAACAACATTGGCTTTCCATGGCAACTCTTAAGGGTGAAAGGTAAAATTTTTTACATTTTGTTTGGGTGTCTAAGTCTCACTGCCATGAGCCAAGGGCTCTAGCACCAGAGAAGGACTTTGTAGGAGCTAAAGACTTTTGTTCCAGTTGTTGAAGGGTAAATTTGGGCCAGAGCTGTGAAGATGCTCTGCTTGCCTCCTGTCAGTCAGTGTTACCAGCTTTTCATGGAGTGCAGTAAGAGTGTGATTCTTCACACAGTGTGAAGTCCCCTCTGGAATCCACTGTCAAAGGAGGGTGTGTATCCCAGCTGCATTTCAACAAGGGATGGATAATTTTATGGCCACTCTCACTTGTAGCTTTGCATGGTAAATTAAGGGTAATAAAAGGATAATAAAAGCAGGTATTTGAAAGTGTACAGCAAACTCTGCAGGAGTCAGGAAGGAAATTTCTTCCAGCAGTAATATTGTATTGCTGTTTAGCTAGACTGAAATGGACATCTCTTTCATGGGGAAAATAATAATTTTAGAATTTTATTTAAGTCCAAATAAGCCCAGTGCTATATTTTGAGCATGAGTTGATGTGCTGAAAAATCATTGTTCAAAAGCACTGCCGTCTTCCACTACAACAGCTCAATGTGTTTGAGGGGTTTTTGGAAAAAAAAAAAAAAAGGTTTTTCTAATTTCTAAACTTGTGTCAAAACATGTCTGGTTTCAGTCCCAGTTTTGCTGGCACTAAAATGTCATATTGTGCTACAATGGCTTGGTGAGTTACTGATGTTCATGACAGATCTGCTGTAAACAGCATTTTGTAAAGGACACAAGGGTTTTAGGAGCTTTTCCATTTCTCTTCATAAAACAGTCACACATTCTCCTATCAGCCAACTGATGAGTGTAGCTGGTGTTCCTCTGAAGAGCAGGCACATGGAGGTGAAGCCAACCTACACATATCAGATATCAGAGGAGCTCCAGGTTATTAGCTATGGAGAACAAAAGGTTTTAGAGGCTGTCTCCATCTGTTTCTCCCTCCTGTGCCAGCCACACGGTGCAGCAGACCGTGTCTTCACAGACATTCTCCAGGTGGAAAATGTGCACACCACAAGCATCTGCATCAACTCCTATTTCTCTTTCCCAAAGCACAAGCTCCTTCATCACAGCTGAAGGAGCCATATCCCAACAGCAGACATCTATAAAGTCCCATTCATGCTTTTAATCCCTGCCTTTTTTTTGTGGGGCTGTGTGCCAGACCCTGCTTGAGAGAACATTGGATGTGTTTGTACCCACCTGCTTGCAGAGGCATCCCATATGGCTGCACTCCTGCCTGTGCTGCCCTCTTCCTCAGAGACCAGCATAGAGACTGAACTGGAGGTGGCTCTGGGAAGATTTTGGGCAGCAGGGCACTGCTCTGCTGAACAGCCATGGCTCAAAATGCTCCTAGATCCAGGAAGAAATAGATGGAGAGCATGCACAGGTCTTCCTGAAGGGATCAGCCACCAGCAGAGCTGCCCAAACAAGCATGTCCCACCACTGTGGCTGCTAAAGAAAGTTCAGATGATTGAAACATGCAGCATTCACTAATAGGAAGGTGCTTTCTTCATTCCCTCCTTGGGAAGTGTGGCTTGCTGTCAGTAGACTCTGGATGTGCTGAGCAGAGTTAGTGGCTGTATGGCAAGGGGAAGGTAAAGGTGGGTTGAGGTAAAGGGTAGCAGACAACACCGACAAATGAAAGAGGCACTTCTGCCTTCAGACTTGCTTTTGTAGGCAGAAGCCTGTGCAAAACCCCCTCTGAGATTCAGCAGCATCCACGTGGCCATTTCACAATCAAACAGGGGCAAGGTGCTCTGAAAAACTAATGAGAGCAATGTAAAAGTCTTGTTAGGCTGCCCTCAATAAAACAGCACTTGTCATACAGACCAGAGGGTATACCATTCATCATTGCTGGGTTCACCTGCCAAAAGAGAGCTATAAGTTTTCTTTCTTCCATCCACAAATCTTGAAGTTCACTGTGATCTGTCTAGACAGTTTCTCACTGGGGGGGAAAAAAAAGTGTTTTGAATTTAGTAAATAATCCTCAGGAATATTTACAGAAGATACAGAAATGCTAACATGCTAACACCTCCTCTAAAGATAGTTCAGTGTCTTAAAATCAACATGTGCACATGGGGTGACTGGTTGGGAATATTCTCCCTAAACAAAATCCCAGCCAGGCAGGCCAGCAGGGAGCTATACACATGGGGAAGAGCAGTGCTCTGCCTTCATTTCAGACTTAGTTTATGAACTAGATTTATTAGGTCTTTTTTATTGAGTTACTGCATATCCTACTTCTTCCTGTGTCAATAGCTGTGTCCAGAGAGAAGGCAAAAAAAAAAAAAAAAAAAGAAAGGCAAAAGACCCAAAGCTTGGCACCACTTTGCACATGCAAATTCAATATTTGCAAATACTGGTGTGAAATGGTTTCACTTTCTGTCTTGCACCCAGAAGAAAAGAGGCCAAAGTGGGCACTGCAGTTGAGAGGGAAGCCCTCTCCCAAGGCATCCTCAGCACAGCTTGGCATCGCTCTCTCCCACAGGGCACCTCAGCCCAACACCCCTTGTTCTCCACTGCCTCCCAGGGAGCAGGGACACAGTATGAAGAACTGGAATGGTGTGCTCAAAAATGGTCTGAGATTGTAGCAGAAATAAAAAATAGCAGGAAAAAATTATATTGTCACATCTTGAGCTTCAGGTTATTGTCCCCTGCTGTATGCTGGGTGCTGCTGGTAGCCTTTCAGGACATAACTGAGTGTCCTTTGCCTGTAGCTCTGCAGTCCCATAAAAAGATCCACTTCTTGCAGACTCTGATTGCACATAATTACTTTTTTCCTTTCTAAATTGCAGTTTAGAGATTCCCCCAGCTTCTGCGCCTGACAGTTCAGGAATGATCTAAAGTCTAAAATCAAATTACAGACAAGTAATAGAGCTAAAACCACTTTAATGTATAATAAGTATAACGTTTCGTACACACCTAAGAAATATTCCTAGCACTGTTAGATCAAACATAATAAAATTAAGTTATGGACTACTAAAATCACAGCAATTCAGCATCTTGTCCTTGGAACAAGAGACACTGAGATATTAGCCCTGATCTTCAAATCATCTCCAAAGCTGTGTCTATTATTGTTGAGGTTTTTGCCTGCATGTTGTTCTTTTTATGGTATCTATTTATTTTTTCTGCTAAAACACAGATGTTTGTGCTGTATTGTATTCATATGAACCAGCCAGATAAGCATTCAGCTGCTCTGTGCATGTAAGTACAATCATTTTGCATGTAAGGCAAGGAGAAAACAGCCCCTGTCAGCTGAAATAGCAAAAAGAAAAAAAAGAAAAAGAAAAAATAGGAGTGTGTGTGAACAAGCATTCAGTGATAGACGCCTCATCTCTGAGATTGATCTCAGAGATTTTGGCCCTTTAGCATGAGATTGATGTGGAACAGTTTTCAGTTTTGACATTGTGTTGGACTCATCAGAGATGTTGCCATCTTTGCAAGGAGGGAAAGCCGGTGTCTGCCTCAGCAGGCAGCAGAGCAAAGCAGCAGAGGCTCGGGGAGGTCTGATGTGTCTTCCTTGTGGGATTTCTCTGCAATAATTTCTGTTGATCCTATGTTGTCTTTTCCCTCAAACACCCCTGTGCCAAATTTGCTGTTCTGGATCGTTTTTGGGTCCAGCTCCAAACAATATTTATTTAATTTCAAGGGTGTTCTGAGAGTGCAGGGATCCCCCAAACACTTGTGGAATACTCAGGGAATTGGATGGATGCTGGTGTAGGCTCTGCACACACAACACAGGGGGAAGCAGAGCTAAAGTCTGGGCTAACCTAACATGGGTATTTAAGTGGTTTAATTTTGAACTAATTTTAAAATAATGGGATTAGATTTTCTATGCTCCTAATTCTGCCTGAGCGAACAACAGAATCAAATTTCTTCGGACCACGCAGGCTGTGATCCCAAATATTCAACCAGAATTGAAGTGTCACTGAGGGTTGAGCCTGCCCATGTAAAGCTCTGGTGATCCTCAAGTGCCCAGGAAGGGGAACTCAAGGCATCATTTACATGGGCACAGAACAGAATCAAGGCCTTTGTGTTCAGTAATTTTGACGTACTAATGCATTCAGCTCTCAATCACCTGAGCATCAAAGCAATTAAGCTTTGGTTTTCAGCAGTGCATCCTAATTGTGCAGTCTTCTCTGCAGAGATAGATGATCAAGCTCACATGGCAGTGCAGAGCTCAGGACAGGGATATCCATCTCCCACTCAGCTCCTGACTCTTGGTTTTCCCTGCAGAGACAGTGGTTGGTGCTCAGGGACATGTACCCTTGACCTGTTTCCCCTTCAGTGTCATTGATCCCATTTTTGGTACTGTCTGACCTTGAAACACCCTTTATTTTTTATTTTTAAGCAGATTAGGAAGGAAGCTTCTTGGAGAGCTTAAAGGACTGTATGCTAAAGATGATTTCTACAACCTGATATGGATTACCATAGTTACTCTGTCTGAGCATGGCAGCTTTCCAACTCCTCTGCCAGGAATGATCTAAAAGCTTTTTTTTTATTGTGTCTTGAGGTGAGAGTCTGGCTTTAAAAAGCTTTCAGAATTCTAATTCTTTCCTCCAGTTTGTTGGCAGGGGGAGTCCAGGGCTGCTCCATCTGATGTCTGATATCACCGATAACCCACAAACGACGCGCTCGGGATCTCTGATTGTGCATGTCCAATCACTCAGTTAATTGAGGGAGATGCAGCTCATGGCATCCCCATTATCTCTGCAATCTCTTATTCCTCCAGCCTCTTTCCAGGCATACTGCTTAGGCTTTGTGGCACTCCTTCATGGAACATGGGCATTTGCTAGGCCAGCTCTGCAGTTAGCAAGAGCAGCAGAATGTAAAGGGCAGTCTCTTGAGTCTTGTTATCTTCTTATGCACAGTAATAGCACAGTCTGCATGCCATTCATGATTTTTATTTAATAGAGTTTCCTGGTGTGTATTTTAGGATTCATTTAAAAATACATCAGTGATGAGCAGGGTAGGAAGAAGAAGCTGAGCCAAAAATTCTCTCAAAAACCCAGACCAATAACTGTCTTCTCCTGCCTGTAGCTGACATTTAGGAGTATTCTTAAATCATTTTAAGTGATTTTTAAAAATCACTTTCAAAAAAAAGGAGTCTGAGGGAAAGACTATGGGTGGATTGCCTGATGCCAGCATGAGTAGGGTAAAGAAACTGGGTCCTAAGTTAATGTTGAATTAATGTTGATAAGTGATTAGAGGGAAACTGGAAATGGCAGACTGTGTGTGGAATATCTCTGCATTGCTTATGGCACTATTTTAATGATGAAAAATCCAGGTTCCTATATATAGTGCTGATTTATTCCTTGGGATTTTAACTGGGGCTCTTTCAGGATTCCATGGACTGTGGCATGGACCACCCTGCTGACCACACCTGGGCAGGGAGCACTTTAGCACTTTTTCTATTTTATGTCTCTGTTTGGCAGGTCCAAGACTGGGACAGACCCATTTCTCCTGGTCTCAAATTAATTCTTTATGCATGAGACTAATCTTTATCCTGCTGTACTGTCTGGAAATTATAAATTATTGCTGTAGATAACAAATACTTCCTTCTTCTTCTTCCTCCCCACTGAACTCCCCTCGTTCATAGTGCTGTCCTTCCTGACTTCAATAGTTGGGTTAAAGCCTGGACAAAAACCCAAGGCACAGTGAAATGTCAGCATGCAAAACCAGTCCAAAATTCCTGGATTGCTGATACAGACATGCTGCACATTCATCCATCTCCCTCCTGAAATCAATAAGGCTCTCAGCAGAGCCTTCCAAGGGGTCCCAGCAGAGCATTCACTGTAAGTTTTCTGCTCTGATCCGTGGTGTTGGCCGAACATCCTGAGGTGCTGCCTGTGCTGCAGCCCAGGCTGCCAGGGCTGGTTCAGACCATCAGGTCCACCAAGCCCTGCTCAGGAGATATTTTAAATACCATGAATATTTAAAATGAGCAAAAATCAAGCCCTCAATCCTGCTTTTCCAAATTGTGAGAGCTGAGACCAAATACTGACACAGGTAGTTTACATAATTAAAATTAAACATTCTTTTCCGTTTTTCTCCTCTTCCTTTTCCAGCAGCACCCCATTTAATGCCTGTGGCAAGATTCATCACCTGGAGGCTGTTTTTTAAGAGATTTGACAAAGATCATTCAGGAGTCAATATTTTGCCAAAAGCTAAGTGATAAGTCTAGTGACTTGCATATAATTACTCCTTTTCTTTTATGTCTTTCTTTTTTCCCCCATCTCTTTTCATTGGGGCTTTGAGTAACTGACAGCAGAGCAAATGAGCTATGCTCAGGAGGTATAAAGGCTTCAGGTTTGTACTTTGCTCACTGCCTCAGCTTCATTTTGCATGATTTCTGAATAACAGCAGGAGCAGGGAGACGCCGTCATGTCTTTATGTACAAAACTCACAGCTCTCCACTGAATTCCTTGAGTTTTTCTTGTATTTGATGAGGTAGGCAACAGTGGTTCCAGCAGGACAAAATGAACTGGCTTAAAGGAGCAGGGTATGAAATGGGCAAGGAGAATGAGGCTCTCAGATATCTTTAGGCTCCTTCAAATGACCTGGGCTGGATTTTGGTCCAAAGCTGAATTTCAATACAAAGAAATTTTTGCCTTTGTGAATGGACCTTAGACAGAAACCAGCACAAAAATCCTCTTGGCAGCTGGCTCCCTTCCTACATATGATCACCCTTCAGCCCATAAAATTACAGCTCTAGCTTTGTACCAATGTAGTTAAAAGAGAAGATTTATCTGGGGCCCTAAATCAGAAGCTGATGTGCAGCAGTGGCTGTGTGCTGCCAGGCCCATGCACAAATGCCCCAAGCCACAGTTGTTCCATTCTGGTAAAGCTGTTTCTGAGTTTTTGCACAGAAATTTATATTGGAGATTTTGGGGTTTATTTGTCTAGTTGCCTGACAAGTACCAGTGAGGCTTTTTAAGCAGGTCACATGTGATGGAGTAGTAAAAGGAACTGGATACTGTGGCTCTGGGTCAGGCATCTGGTCCCCTCAAAGCCCAATTTACCTGTGAAACCTTCCAAAAGGGAGAAAATTCAGTCCTGTCTCCCTGGAAGCAAAGAGTTGCCTTGTGACTGAGCTAATGTTCACAGGGTGGTATGAAATGTGTCTCTATTGATTGCCAAGAGAAGGTTGTTATGAGGAAGCATTTCCTAAGACTCAAGGCTGGTTAGTTCGCAATCATTTTGTGTTAAATAATTCAGAAGCTGATGCAAAAGTAAATTAGTAAGTAGTCTAAACAACACGGTTTTGTGGCAAACTTTATCAAAGAGACCTAATTTTTACTCTCTGATTATATTACAAGTCTGGTAGACAAAAATGATCCTACAAATTTAGTGCATTTAGACTTTGTGAGGTGTTTGACTTGGCAGTGAATGGCGTGCTGATTAAACATTAGCACCATTCAGTACCATTAGAATATGCCTTAAATGGATAACAGAGTGCCTGGCAGAGCTCAAGGAGTAGCTGTTGGTGGGGAATCAGGACTAAATGGACCTGTGGTTTCTGGGGCACATCAGGGTTAAATAACAAAGCTCTCTGTTGTTTGTATCAATGTTCTATAGCAAAACACAAAATGAAAAATTTTTGCAAATGGTAGGCAGTGAAGAAGAAAGGAGGCTGGCAGTGGGAAAGTGAACTTTTTGGTGAAGGGGATGAGGAGCCCATCAGGCCCAGGCTGGTCTGTGCAAGGGCACAGCCCTGCAGGCTGGAGCACAGGGAGCACTCATGGGATGAAGGGAGCAGTGATCCAAGAAGCCTCTGCACATTGATCCTGCTGCGATGGCCTGACAAAGGGAATTTATGTGGCCTTTAAATATATAAACAAGGGAGTATTGAATAACAGGAAAAGAGGTGATTTTAACTTTCATTGCAGCGCCGCTAAAACCAGGTCTCAAGTAGCAAAGTATTGAGTCAAAACTTTGTGAGGATATGAAAAAGTTGGAAAGTGGGTAGGAAAGAAAGGCTAAAATTATTTGAGGGTATGATGAAATGTTTTACACTAGGAGGACTGAAAGGTTCAGTGTGTTTCATAGGCCAAAAAATGGTCTGAGGTGATTTTTTTTTTTTTTGTTGCATGAGTCTATTCTGGGAAGAAAATAACTGTCCTAAAAAGAGGGAAAAATAAAAGAAGAGCCCATCTCTGAAAGCTGAAACAGATATAATTAAATGAGGTGTGGGGTTGGTGAGAGTTTTTTGGGGTTTGTTTTATTTTAACTGGGAAGTGGTTTTAGTCATTAGTACATAATCAAGAGAACAAAATAAGAGAATTCTTTGCTTTTTGATGTCTCCAGAGTAAGACTTGCTGCTGTTCTCCCCTGGTGACTTTTTTGGGACTTATAGCTCTGTTTGGTTAGAAATAGCTGAGTAAAACACACTGGTCTGTTATAAGGTCAAAGGAAGATCTAATGAGTCTTCCTGATGTTTAACTTGTTGTCACTATAACAGGGGATGAACACAGTGATATTAAAAGAGCCTGCCCCAGTCTCAAAAGGAAAAGCTCTCCCACTGTTATTAGCTTCCTCGTGTGTGACAGTTGTTCTTCATACATTTTTAATGTTTTAATCTGGAAAGCTCATTGACATTTTGTTCCAAAACAAGCAGTGCTGCTCCGCAAAAGGAGGACATTTGTTCCTGCAGCTGCACCATCTGGGCAGGAGAGCAGCAGGGCTGCCCCAGAGCGCTCTGCCCTGCCCTGCAGAGGCTTGCCAGGATTGCTCAGGTGCTGGAATTGCTCCACTGCCATCCCCATGGTTTGTGCTGAACTAATATCGAGGCAGTCTTGGGTGGCTCCAGCACGGCCGGGACTCTGCTCTCTGCTCAGAAGGATCAGCAGCAGCAGGCACTGGTTTGATAGAAGATGGTGCAAACCTGATTCCAGCATCAAGCCTTAAAGATTTGGAGGCAAAAGGAACAACTGCAGTTATGAAATGCGTCAAGAAGTATTTCCCATCAGGAAGTAGTGAATGAACTGACCACAGCTTGGCCCAGCTGTGTCTGTATCTTACATACAGATGCTGCAAGCCTCTGTGTCAGATATTAAGGCTGAGCTGGTGCTGTGCCTGTTCTCAGGAAGGAAAATCTCCCTGCTCTTCAGCTGTTACCCTGAACACCTTTTCATCCCCCCAAAAAACCAAAAAAAACCAAACAAAAAACAAACACCCAACCAAAACAAACACCCCAAAAACCCCCCACCCAAAACAAACAAGCAAACAAAAAACCCACAAAAAGAAAAAAAAGAAAAAAAAAAAAAAAGGCAAGACAAAAAACCCCCAAACAAACCAACAGACTTTTGGATACAAATTCTGCAGTGCTCTCACTCCCAAATCCCTGCCAGGCAGGAATTGCTGCCTTTTCTCTTCCCCTGGCAGAGTCAGAGAAAACTTTTGTCTTAGATTGACCCAGCTCCAGCCTCAGCATAGGGGATTTGTTACAGATTTCCCCTTGTTCCATTCCTGCAGTGACTTAGCCATTTCTAGCAACTAAAGCCCAAATGCATCCGCATGTCACGTCGCTGGCAGTGTCACAAGGTGCTCCAAGGCCAGTGCCTCTAAGCAGGGAGGAGGGAGTGGTGCACAGAAGCCTCTAAATTCCAAAGCAGAACTATAAAGAGCTGTAATTGTACCCAGAGTAACTTCCCTGCTATAATTCTCAGCAGGAAAACAATTACATTGCAGCAGTATAACCAGACAGACACGCTGTAAATACAAAACATCCTTTGGAAATATATGCTCCACATTCTAAATACATTTAGAATTAAAGCAAACAACTCTTTTCCAATTGGGATTCAAGGCAGACATGCCAAGGGGTTTGGGATTTTTTTTTTCTTCCCCCTTATGCTTCTACTTTTCTGTTTAGCAGGCAGATAAAGGTGCTGTGTTAGTTGATATGTTGATGGCACTCTCAGGCTGTTGTAGGAGAAATGGCAGGGGAGAGCTCACCCTCATGCTCAGTCCCTCACTCTTCCCACTGCAGCTGGCTACTTCTGTCCTCCTGAGATGAAGGCAAGTGAGAAGGGGGAATTTGTCGATTTTTGGCACCAGAGAGGAGAAAGCCAGATCAGCTGCTGGTGCTGGGATGCAGCAGCTCTGAAGGCTCAGCTGGTTCAATACCCTCAGCATGCTCTGGTCACTAGGGGAGGATAGAGGATCACAGAGCCCGTGGGTGATGGACACAGCCCGGAGGAAAATGGGAATGCTGCAGGGTCTGCTGCCTGAGAACTGCTGCTTCTGCTACAGCAGAACCCAGAGAAGCAGCTGGATAATGGAGAAAGGAAAGCAACTGTGCCTTGCTTCCTTTATAGCTTTATTTGGTGGAGAGGACTCAGGGTTGGTATTTGGGGCACGTTGTCTTTCCCCAAACATTCAGGATTTGATTGATGGTCGTTTTTAAATGGTAAGATGTTGATCTGCCAGAGGTTATTTTAAATTACTGAGCTTGAAAGATAGATCTGAAGTCTATTTAGAGAGCCTAAAACATATATAAATGCAATGTTTTAGTATCTTCATTCATCTCTTCAGGGATTTTATGCAGCTTATGTTCCGACACTGCTCAGAGGTAAAATTTGGCCATTTGTTGCTGCCTAGTCCAACCCCTCTTGGAGAAGGATAACTTGGCAGGCTGGGAGAGTTTTTTAGTTTCTACCATCCCTCACCCAGTTCAACAGAAGAAGGAGATGGGGCAGGGGGAAACAAGGTCCTAAAGAAATGTGCTTGAAAATCTACACAGTTCTCTGGGAACAGAGATGTCTTCTCTATATGTATTTTAAAACCATTCTCCTGCAGTATGTTTTACAAACCTACAGGAAGTTTTTCATTGGATACTTTGGGAGGGAAGATATAAGTTTATGTGGTGGTATCAGTCAGGGTATGGCTTGCAATGCTTCTTGCTGATTCTGGATGTTACTTATTCAAGTTATTCAAGTTATTGTGAGGTATTGCAACACCTTCTATAAGTGCCCACCCTATTTCCACTGATCAGTGGACATCTTAGCATTGTCTTTAATAAGACAGTGCTGTAAAATTTAAGGACAGTGGGGTGAGTTGAGGTTAGGAATGGTGTGTATCCACCACAAATGGAAGTATTGCCCAAGGCAGGAGATTAGGACAGTGCTTTCTCCTAAGACAGGAACAACAAAAAGTTCACATTTTGAAAATAATAGTACAGGACAGAGAGAGGGGAGGAAGGAATAAAAGAGAGATCTTCCAGAGATCACAAAGCCAAACCTAGCAGCACTTTATTGCAGCTCTCAAAAGTTTAGAAGTGAAGCCCATAACAGAGAAATGCATGGCTTGAGGGCCAGAGCTAAATCAGGCTCCCAGCACAGAGCAGGGGCTGTCCTGCAGATCTGTTTGTCACTGCAAGTAAAGGCTGTGAAGCCAACAAAGGGGAACAGAGCTGATGTTTAACAGCCACTCTGCAGCCACAAAGCTACTTCTGCCAACTTTCTGAGAGCTTATATTGGGAACAAGCGCTAGGTTTCTCCATGCTGGCAGGTCAGACACCTAAGTTTTCCCTACATATGCCCTTTTTCTATGCTCATTCCCTTTTGCTGTAAGTAAGGGAAGACAGGTTGGGTATGGAGCTTTAGAATTTGAATAACTGAATTTCCATTCCTGATTTCAGTGAAAACAGTGGTTTGCATGTACCAGGGCAGGGGCTTCTAAAAGCACAATCACTCAGTGCACGTGCAAAAGTGCACAGACATGTACACACACAGGTATACACACCACAAACACAAACAAGCACCATTCTGCTGTGCACTTGTAGAGCTTCTGGTCTGAAACTGAACATGAATTTTCCTGTGTATTTGTCTTCTTTACAGTGTCTTCATTGCAATGATTTGATTTGCTTAGAGGAACAAACAACACATGGGGTAGGTAGGGAAATAAGCAATTGTCTTTATGTTTTGCCTATATATATACCATTAGCTCCACACAGAACATGACTCACCAGCAGCAGGTGTCCTGCTGTTATGTTCAGCAGATTAGTAATGATAGGGAGGGGGCTGCTCTCCCTATATGGCATCCCAGAGGGAACCTAAAAATAGCTGAGACTCACAGCAAAGTAAAAGTATTTGTGGGCTTTGAACAAAGTCTGCTTCTGAAGGTAAGAATCAGAACTGATCTGTTTAATCTGCTATTCCTTCCTTTTTTTTTTCCCCCCTCCTCTGTGAAGCTTGCCTTGGCAGGGAGTTTAGAGTTATAAACAGTCGTCTTCTGTGTTTATAGACACAGGGTGGCGATTGACCAGTTAGAAATCAGTGTAACAGCATTTGCAGCAGAGGCAAAAGGGGAATGTGTCTCTGTTAGGAATAGTTGCCTTTTTTCCCCTCCCTTTTTCCCTCTCTCTCAGTTGTTAGAGAATCTGAATGGCATATGAGCAATCCCAGCATGTGACTGTGCTCCGAGGAGCAGGCGAGCTATTGCTGGTAGTTACTCCCACCATGAAACAAGTCCAGTAAGCAAAGTTGTCTGCAAAGTTATTGTAGCAGCAGAATTTGAGAAGAGAGGAGCTGTTTGTATTTCCAAGGGGTGTGCAAATCAGGGTGCTGCGTGTGCTCCATGGGAGTGTGGCTGAGGAGGTTTTTCATTTTTTCAGCCTTGCTGCTAAATGTCTGTGTGTCTCTGTGCTCTGGTATATTGTGGGTAGACAAGTGGCCAAAAGGAAAATACTGCTTTTCAGAGGAAAGCTATGGAAGATAACTGTGTGTGTATTATATTTACATGTGCATATCCAAATCTGCACCTGTGCACGGGGATCCTGAGCTGCTGGGCTGCAGAAAAGCCCCCCAAGCTTTGCTTTGAGCCACTGCCTCTGTGCAGCACAGAAATGGAGTTGTAAGGGCTGAGCTGGAGCTGCGCGGCTGAAAAATGAGGTACAAGGGCTGCTCGTTACACCAGAATAACCTCACGGGCTGTGATGGATTTCCCCTGACTTTTTCGAGTGGCATTGCCAATATTGAAAACAAGCAACTTTGGTGTTGTGGAGAGGGGATGAAAATCCAACAGCCCCGCACGGGGAGGGTCTGAGGACAGCGCCTGTGTCACACACAGGTGTCAGCACGTGTGAGCATCCCCACCAACAGCTGCCATCCCTGACTTTGAGCCCCCAGGGGAAAAGGATTTTCTCTGTGTGTCTCCTTCTCTGCCCTCATTCAGTGCTGGTTTTGGCAATGAGATCCAGAGGGGTGAGCAGAGCCGGGGGTCTGGCTGTGATCCCACCCTGCTGTGGGGTGGAGGTGGCACCTGGACCATGGTGGGGTCTCACTGCCTGAGCTCCTGCAGCAGGTGCTGGAGCCCAGCAGAGTCATTCCCAGGATACCTGGCTCTTCCTTGCCTTAGTGCTGGTTCCTGGCTGGCCCAGTAGCTCCCTTGGCTGCTGTGGGGAAGATGGCAGAAACAGTCTAATTTTAGCTCCCTGATGTTGGGCCAGCTTTTCCTAAAATCAGCATCAGTGGCAAAACCTACATTAATTTGAGTGGGAAAAGGACTGAACCCAAATGAATATATGCTGGCCTTTGTAATTACCTTTATTAGCTGATAGGGAAGGAAGACCTTATTCACTCAGTGCATTTCTCTGGCTGCCTGGCTGTGCTCCAGTGATGAACCAGCCTGCGAGCAGACGGGCTGGGAGAGCAGGATGGGAGTGCTGCATTCCTTCACGAGGGGCTGGAATTCACTGTCATCCCCAAATGATGAAATCCTGCTTATTTCAAACTGCCAGGTAATGGGGCAACACCCACAAATATGGTGGGTAGGATTTAGCTCCAGGTGCTCATTGCAAAACTTTTCCTGTTGAGTCCAAAGTTCAAAATCCTGATCCCTGTGAGGAGAGCATGTAGGGTTTAGTCAGTGTTAAACATTGCATTTTTAGACTGGTAAGAAGAGTGAAAATTGAAGAAAGCTGAGAAATACAAGAGGACAGGTCAGCTTGGCTAAGTGCTAGGGATGGACATAAACTATAAACAAATCCTGCTTGGCAGCACAGAGAATCTGCTGGGGCTGGCAGTCTGAAACCTGTTCCACAATAACTGTTTTCTTTTCCAGTAAACCAATGTATTGATGAGGATAAGCAGAAAGGATCTTGAGGGAGCTCTGCAGGATGTTCTACTACATTTCTTGGTTCAAATGGCCACAGTTGATGTTCATGTGGTTTTCTCTGCTGAGCAAACTGAATATGACAAAAGACAATATAATTTAGGGGTTTTATTTCTCTTTCTGAAAATGAAATGCTACATGAGATTTCATATGCTCACACTTGTGTACTTATGGGGCATCCCAACAGAAATTTCTATTGTACCAGCTCCTGTTTAGCACAGACACAAATTTGCAACTTCTTTTAAATAAATTCTCTTGGCAAAATAATATTATGGCATACTGAAACACAGCAGACATTTCAATAGGAACATGCTGAAAGCACACACCTGCTATCTTGGTGACACCTCAATAACCAATTCAAGCAAGGTGGGCCCAAACTGCCACAGAAATGTAGTGTTGGTTCTGACCCTTCCATGCTTTCTCCAATGCCCTTGGATGTCCCTATTTGCTATGAGAGTGTGCACAACTGATTTGCATTTGAGAGGCCTTTCTAGCTTGTTTATTCCTCTTAATTCTTTACAAGGACATCAAGATGCACACTATGCCAGGGAAGCTCATAGGAAGGAGGCCACCACGGTGGCTGCTGTCAGTAATCCTCCTGCAAAGACTAGAGCACTTCCTTGGGCTGGTCTTTTGCTGGCCATCTGCTTAGCATTCCCTGGTGGTTCTTGGGTTTGGATCTCTGGTTTGTTTGTCATTTCAGTCTCCCACTTTATTATTTCCAGAGCCAAGTGAACCGCTGCCAAAGCCAATGCAATGAGATTGCATTGTGAGCTTTGTGACATGGTATACTTTTCTTTTTATCTTGAAGCCTCAGCTCCTGGAATTAGTTGATTATGTTAGAATCCCAGCATTCATTTAAAAAAGGGGGGGAAAAAAAGAGTGGATCTCTGCTCCTCAAGGACCAAGGAAAAAGCTTGAAAAAAAGGATCTCTGCAGACTTAGCAATCACAGGCTAAATGAAAAGAGGCTTTTTTTTTTTTTCCTTCCCCTCGACATCAGACTGTTTTACAGACAATCATCCTATTTCTGAGTCTCTCACAGTTTTTGAGTTCTGGGTGCTGGCAAACCTGAGTAGCAGCTGTTCCTTTCTAAAGGCAGGGAAAATAAGTAGAGTAATCTCTAAGAGGAGCAGCTATTTTATCTTTGCCTGTGCTGCATTTCCCTCTGGCCATGCAGCCCACCCCTCCCAGTGGTCAGCTCAGCACTGGGAACCCTTTGCAGCAGCTCCAAGATCCACTCATATCCCAGTAAGCCCCAGTGAGAAATGGAGGGACAAGAGTTTGTGTGAACCCAGGACTGTGATTCCCTTGAGGTCAGGAGCAGCAGCTGCTGCTGTCACTGACCCCATAACTTTAAATAATCTTAGCTATGGCTGTGTGTGGCACATCTGAAATGTGATTAGGGTTTGCCCACTTCTGGGGTACACACTGTCCCCCAGCTTGGGGATGAATTTGGGATAAAATTATTGGAGCTGGGAAGGGTCCATCATTTATATTTCAGTTTGTCTAGTGGACTGTTTTCCTATTTTTATTTGTCTGTGGGAAAAGACAGGACACATAAGACTGATTTTAACAAAAATATGTTTGTTGGTCTGGATTTTTCATCACTATGGGCTGAGGCCTTAGGGAAACATATTTTTTTTATTGCTTTTTTCCGGTAACTAAATGGAATTAGCATTCCCTGCCATTGCTGGCCAACTGAATCCACTTGCAAATCAGTGCAAGCAAAAGACAACACCAGTTATGAAGTACTAAAAAGGGAAGTACTAAAATTAAAAGAATAACAGAAAAGAAAATGAAGACCCATAGGTCAAATTTGTTGGTTGATTAACTTGATAAAATTTACAGTGCTTGATACTTGCCAGTTTTGCTGATGTGTTTTTATTTTCTTTTGGTCTGTCAGATTTCTTCAATATGTTTTTTATTAATCTGGAGATAAGATGAACTATGAACTTTTGGTTTTTTTTTCATATAATATACAACAGAAATTTTGCATATAATGTACAACAGGTGGAAGGAGTGCATGTGTTGGGGCTTTGGTGTAGGGATATATGGTGGAGCTCCTGTTCTTTAGCTGGGAAATGATTTCACAGACCTTCAGTGAACCAAACCTGGCCCTTCACTGGAATTTTAAGGGAAGGGAGGGTCCCAGGCCCATGAAGGGAAGGGAACAGCAGCAAGTGCACATGTGATGTAAAGCTCTCCTTGAACACAAGTTTAACCTGTCCTAGCAACCACTAGTCAGTAGCTACTGAGCTCATTGCAAATTCCACCTTGATACAGAGTAAAACGTGGAAGGAAAGCACTCATTGCCATCTGCTAGACCCAAAGCATTTGCATATGGTTGCAAAACAACCAACCTCTTGGAGTACAAAAAACCCCATTTCCACTGATTCCCTCTCCAACACATGGAGCTCCAAGGGAAAAGGAGCTGTGCTGCTGCTGGAGCCTTTGTACCACTCTGGGTGGCCGAGCCCCTGCTGCCACTTGGCTGCTGGGCACAGTCTGCTTTGCTAAACGGCTTTGGCAGGGAGAGGGATGGGGAAAAAAAAATAAAAGGAGGAGGAAAAAATCAATTAAAAAATGGAGGAATGGAGAAAGCAGTATCCATAGTAGGGCAGTGAAGCTGTTGAAGGGTCTTATGAGGAGCTGGGGGTGTTAAGTCTGGAGAAAAGGAGGCTCACAAGAGATCTTATCTATTTCTACAACTGCCTGAAAGGAGGCTGTAGCCAGGGGGGCTTTGGCCTCATCTCCTAAGGAGCAAGCAGTAAGAGAAAACAGCCTCAACATCTGACAGGGCAGGTTTGATAGGATATAAGAAAGAAATTCTTCACAGAAAGGATTGTATTGCACTGGAACAGATTGCCCTGGGAAGTGGTGGGGTCAGCATCCCTGCAGGTATTTAAGTGATGTGCAGATGTGGTACTTTGGGACACGGCTTAGCAGTGGGCTTGACAGTGCTGGGGTAGGGGCTGGATTTGATGGTCTTGATCGTAAAGGTCTTTTTACACCTGAACGACTCTGTGATTCTATGAAAACCAGGGGGGAAATGGCTGAAAAAGGGAAAGGGGGCAGGAGCGATGGGAAAATGTGAAGGAATAGCCAGAAAGGTAGAAATGACGAAAGGGAAGAGCAGTGTGATGAAAAGGGAGAAAAAGCAGAAAAGTGGGGTGAAAGAAAAAAGGAATAAAAGGCGAGGGGAGGGGAACGGAGGAAGAAAAAGAAGAGACATCTGAGGAGGCAGCGGCGCTCCCGCCGCGCGGTGCCGGTGTCGCTGCCGCGGGTGCGGCGGGCGGAGGCGCGGCCGGGCCGGGCCGGGCCGGGCCGGGGCGGGCGCAGCGGGGCCGGGCCCGCCTCTCCGCGCCCCCCCCGGGCCGGGGCGCCGCGGCCGCGTGTCGGGGGCGGCGCGGCTGCTGCGCCGCGGCTCGAGCAGCGCCGCGCCCCCGCTGCCGGAGCCGCCGCTCCGCCGCCGGCCCCGCGCTCCGCCGGCATGATCTCCTGAGGGGCCGAGCCCGCCCCCGCCCCGGTGAGTGCCGCCGCGGGCCGGGGCCGCGCTCGGACTTGGCGGAGTTTCGGGCTCCGGCCGGCGCTGCCCTCCGCGGGGGGACGCGGCCCTTGGGGTGCTCCCCGCGCCCGGGCGAGTCGCGGTTTCCCCGCGCCTGCCTTCTTCACATCGCTCCTTCACATCGCTCCCTCGCATCCCTCCCTCGCATTCCTCCTTCACATCGCTCCCTCGCATCCCTCCTTCACATCGCTCCCTCGCTGCGCGGTGGCTCCGCGTTGGCATTCCCGGAGGGAAAAGTGTCTCTTGGCAGCTGGCGGACGCTGCCCGGCCCTCTGGAAGGCTCGGCCGAGCTTTGCGGGGGATGCTCGGTGTCGGAGCGGGGCGAGGCTCCCGTGGGAAAGGGACTCTGCAAGTGACCCTCGGGCTGGGGCTGTCGGGCTGAGTGCTGACAGCGGGCATGTGGCGGGGGCTGCGGAGAGCGCCTTCGGCACTTGCGAGCAGCAGGTGAAAACGGGCTCAAATCGGGCTGAATCAGGGAAAAGCGCTGGGAGCCGCGAGGGATGCGGCGCTAACAGGTGCGGTGGTCGCGGCCGCTTTGGTGCCGGGAGGGGTTCCCCAGGCCGGGCGGGTCCCGGCAGCCGCCCCGAGGCGCGGGGCTGAGCGCGGCTGCGGAGCGGGGCGGTGCGAGCCCGGCCGGATGCCGGCTCGGCGGTGCGAGGTGCCGCTCGCAGGTGAGAGCGGAGCTCCAGTGCTTCCTGCATGGATCGGTGCTCGCCCCCGTTGGGAAAACGTATCCGGTAAAGCAAACTTTCAAAGAAAAGTAAGGGGTTTTCAATGAGAGGCTCATTTCGCCGGGTTTTGCAGAATTTCTCAGGGGTGGTTGGTTGTGGATGATGCGCTTTGTTTTCTGGTGGTCTTAGGGAGTAGCTAATGTAGAAGATGCTTTTTGGTCTGTAGTATTAAGAATGTTTGTTGAAGTGTCTTTGCTTTAGCATTTGTGAATTTCATGTATAATATGTAATAGGAAAAGAAAAACGTCTAGTATAAATATATATCAGACTATGAAAGGGTATAAAGCCCATGGAGCTAAGTGCTTCCTGTTAAGTCAACTTTTAAAACAGCTTTTCCCTGGGCAGTAATTCACGTTTTTCAAGGGGAGAAAGGATGGGTGCAATTGAATTGTTCAAATTAAGTCAAAATGAATTGCTTAATATTCAGAGGAGTTGATGAATGAACCATTAAATCAACACTTGCATAGCGTTTCATTGAAAAGAAAAATGAACAACTCTCCATTGTGTGCTGGGCAGAATAGGTCAGCCAGTGACGTGGCTACAGCAGTGTGCTGAACTGAGTCCTCCTCCCGCTAACAGATGTGTTTGCTCGGTGACATTCCTTAGGCATGGGAACGAGTTCCTGTGCCCTGTGTGATGAGGATTAGCATCTGCTGTAAATGACTGTAATCGTCCCAGCCTCATCCCGAAGGAGAGAAATCTTGGTTAGGTTTCATTTGGCATAAATTAACATAATTTTATTGACTCCTCATGTTGATGTATGTCTGTTGAGGATCCACTCCTGTATTTCAAGCTATGTTTTTGTTTTGGTCCTCCCCCAAGGAAGGGCTATATTTTTGAATGCCAGTTTGAGGAAGAAATTATACTGATAAATGGTAAAATAAGGGCCATTATTTTGAAACAAGATTCCTTGTAGTAAAAGCTGTTTTCAGAGCATCACCTCTCAGCAATACAGAGTATGAGCCTTGCTTCCAAACCCTTCGATTAGCCTAGGCACAACTGTTGCAGTAATCTTCGTGCCACAGAGAAATTACCTTGTCTTAGCTCCTTGAAGTCCTTGAAATCCTTGTGTTGGAATGCACTCTAGATGTTGACCATATCCTTATTGTGCCTTCTGGAAATTTCCAACACTTTGAAGAGTCACGGATGGCACGCCCCTGATGTTTTTCAGTTGCGCCTCTTTGCTTTGCAGGTAGCTTAGAATAGCTAATTTTGCTGAAAGCTTTTAAAACTGAAGAAGTGACAGCACTTCTGGTTTGTGCATGTAAACTGAATATTACAAAGGAAAAATTATGGAGGTGGGGTTTTTTGGTGTTTTTGGTTTTGTTTTTTGGTTTTTTTTTTCTTTAAGGCTCAGAGAAACAGATTATCCAGGCTCCAGTTGAAAGTGGGATTGTAAATTGACTTAGGACTTGAGAAAGCTCCCTCCCTACAGGTCATTTGACCAAGAGAGAGTTGGTGTGCAGCCCTCCAGACAGGCAGGGGCATTTATTCAGGTGTTTATAAGTATATAGAAATGTGTTATGTAATGTGGTCTGCTGCTCTTTATTTTGGGTGATGTGTGGACCCAGCAGTCCTGCACAGATCCTTTGGGTGATGGGTTATTGGGAGGGTGCAGTAGGAGTTGCTTGGATGTTTGTGGAGGTTTTGTGAGGAAGTAGATGGACAAATAGTTGTGTTTTCCTCATGGGAGAGGAGGCTCTGGATCTGGAAATGCCTTTAGATACTCCCTGATGGTGGTGTGCATTTCTCAGATGTTTTGCTATTCTTAAAGGCCAGGGTAGCTGCAGGTATTTTTGTGCACCAGCAGTGTCTGGTGCACAAAATTTTATTTGCTTCTAATCGTCCTTAGGAATAAAAGAAGTAAAAAAGTTTTTTCTGAAAACCTATTGTGCCTTGTAAGGTTATCCTGCTGTTTCTGTTTCTTTGCTTACTATTTTTCTCTGAAATCATAATGCATTTCTTTAGTTCTTTTGATAAAGACTTAACTCATGCTTACTGGAAAATAGTCACTCTATATTGAGAGAGTTCTGGCATCTTATTGACTTATTTTGGGAATACTGGAGAAAAATATACAAGATTCACTTTCATTGATTAAATCCTCCAGGGCAATCTTCTAACACTGCAGTTCTCTGGGTAAAAAATTAACTTTCTTCATTGTCTGCTCCTGCTTTTATTTCATTTGTGTGAATCCCAGGCTCTGTTACCAGCTTACATCACGTCCCTTAGGTGTGCTTGGAGTGGAAAGTGTCTCAGTGTGAAAGCTCTCACACACTGTTGCTCTCTGAGCCATTTGTCTCTGGCCACCACCAGATGCCTCGATGCTGTTGGCCCTACAGCAGTCCCAGAGGATTTGTACCAGCCCACGGTTCTTTTCACCTGTGAAATGTTTCCTGAGTGATTGTGTAAAAAAAAATAAAAATTAACAGCTACCTCGATGCTTTTCCAGAGGTTTGGGCAAGATGGCACTTTAGGTGCAGCTTAATGACAAACTTTGATTTATGAGGTAACTGAAAATGTTTGTATTTGTTGGATGTGGAGTGAAAGCATAGGAGCTTTCTGCATTTCATCTGCACCTTTTCCAGCATAATGTACAGCTTGTCTCTCATTGATTTTAGTAACAGATTTCTGTTGAATATACCTGGAGTAGTTTGAAAACATACTAACTTTTTGGGGGGCAGTATGTTACTAAACACCATAAATAGAACTCGGAAATGTCTGTCAAGATAACCTTGGGAAAAATCTAAGGTTTTAGCTACTCTTTACATTCTCCCCCTGCCTGGATTTAAGATGGACCCTATGGGAAGGCTGCTATGTTTTTCTTTTAGGGGGAAATGTTTAAAAGAAACAAAAGTATGGTTTCCCCCACCTACTGATCAAGGGCTGCTGTGACTCCTGTATCTGTGTTTTCCCTGTGAATTCTTTGCCTTCTTCCTCTCTGCCTCCATCAGCTGCCCTCATAACAAGTCACGTCAGGTGAGCTGTATCTGACTTGTTTGGAAACGGTTCAAAAGGATCCCATTGACATTACCAGGCAATGGGTCACGCTTGAAATCTTGCCGTTCTGGTGTTAAGCCTTTTCTTTTTTCCTTTTCTTCACTTGCACCTTGATTTCTGACATATTTTTAGCTGCTGTGAATTTGGATAGAGCTAGTGAAAAGGGATTTGGTTGGGTTGTTTTTCTTTTTTTGTCTTTGAGAAATAGGGGATTTTATTTTTCACTAAAGATGGAGCCCTAGGGTGGTTATCTGTTTTTCTGCTTAGCAAGGAAGGATAGTGGTTCCTCATGGAGGTAAAAACTTTGTAAATTACAATCTCAGGAATGCCACTCAGTTTAACCCTAGAATCTGATATGGATATTGGAGCTCTCTTATTTTTGTTTTTTGAATTAATGATGCTTTTACGATCGTGGTGCTGCACAGAAAAGTCCATGAGTCTAATGCCTTGCAGAGTGGTGAGCTTGGTGGTATTGGGTTATGGTAATATACCTATTATTTCCCCTCTAGGTCCCATGGGGTTTGTCAGGTTGGGTGCTGGAGAATTGCCATGAGTGCAGAAGAGCAGTGCTGGGCCACATCCAGGGATGTGCTGCCCACTGTTGGGATGAGCCAAGACTTGCTGTGACCTCCCCAGCAGATGAAATGTTTCTCTAGTGGCCTCACCTGCTCCTTGCATGGAAGCCATGTGAGCAGTTAGACAGTCTCATTTCTTCTTTGGCAGTGTGGCAGCAAGGGGAAATGATTTAATTAAAAAGCTTCCTGCCTTCTCCAGGGGTTTCCCTGGTCAGTCACCAGCTGAGGTTCTGGTTTCCCCACATCAGCAGAAGCTTTCACAGCCTGGAGTTGAGCCGTGGTGCTGGCAGCTCCAGCCCGGCTCAGTTCACCTCTCCGGGGGCAAGGAGGGAGCAGGAGGCTGAGCACATCTCTGCCCATTTCTTGCTTTTCTTCTGCTCTTAGCCTGAGAAATAAAGTTTGTTCCTGTGTAATCCTGACACGACTGAAGAACCTCTTGCTGCAGGCAGCTCTGTCACTCTCTGTAGTGCTTGGATTGCTCAGCAGAGGGAGAAGAGACCATAATGCTGAAGGCGCCCAGAAACAGCCAGAGCCACATTTCTCTGACAGACAGCAGGGAGAAGAGTCCCAAAGCCTCTCTCCCTGCTTGATTTTTTTTTTTCCCCCCCTCTTCTCTTCTTGTTTTGAAGCTCGGAGCTAAGCTGTGATTTTTCTCCTCTTAATCAAAAGTAGCTGCCTCAATGTGTAGGTTAATGGACTATTTCAGATGGCAGAGTGGGTGACTGTGATAGAAAAGATGAGTCCAAATCCAAGAAGCAGCATGCTTGAAAAAAATCTCATACATCCAAGCACTTCCTAAATATTCAGGAGCTTTCCTAAATACTTATGAAGAAATGTTGGAATTGACCTTTAGTGACTGAAGCTTTACAACACATGGAGAGATAAACAAAACAAAACCAAACCCTTTGAATTAGTTGCAATTCAAGCAGCAAGTAAAGCCCATGACTCATCTCCAGGTCAGATTTTTAACTGTCGTAAATCAGTGCAGCTCCATTACTTTCCTAGGCACTGTGCCAGTGCTGCCACTGGCTGGAGGGCTGGCCTGCTATTTTTGTGGGGGGATGAAGTTTGAAAAGAAGAGTGTGAGATTATAACAAAGTTGTGGAGTTTTGTTTGGATTTTTTGTTTGTTTTGGGTTTTTTGTTTGTTTGGGTTTTTATTTGTTTGGATTTTGTTTGTTTGGGGGCTTGTTTGAGTTTTTGTTTGGGGTTTACTGTTTGTTTGGGTTTTGGTTTGTTTGGATTTTTTGTGGATGGGAAAGATATTTGTTTAAAGAACAAAACCTGTACTCAGTCTGATCGACAGCATTGCTCAGTAGAGATTTGCTCCCCTGAAGCATATTGTGAGGAGATCCAGGAGAATTAGACATTTGTTTTTTTGTCAGAGATGTTGGTTTAATGTGATAAGAAAACAGCTGTTAGAACACTGCCAGATAAAAGCAGGATGCTAAGCATGAAATGGAACAAAACCAATGGGAAGTTCCTGCAATTTGATTGAACAAATCAGTGTTGTGGGGACCTGGCTTGTTCCCTGTGGATGGTGATGTGGTCAGTTTTGGGGCTGTGCTCTTCAGAGCAGAGTGTTAGTGCTCCTACAGTGGTGAAATTAATGAGGTGCCATTTACTGAGGGCTGGAGGAGCTGGAGCAGATGGAGCTGTTGGCCCTGGTAGAGGCAGCTGCAGTGGAGCAGGCTCCAGACTTTTCCCTGCACAATCAAAGGGCATGACCTGACTGCACTGGGCACTTCTAAATAAATGTGTTCTCTTAAAGCATGAGCCAAGAGCCCACAGGGGGTGAGGGTCTTAACTCTCTTTTAGGCAGGGAAATGTGCCTAGCAGACAAATGTGGATTGTGCTGTTAGGAAAGCAGAAGGAGCATTGTTGAAAGGTGCTGGTCCCAGGGAGGACCAGTTGATGAAGGCTTTCCCATCCTCTGCACTGGAAATCCAACCAAGGCCAGCTTTGGTTTTACTTTCCACGTTCTTCCCTTCCCTCCAAACCAGTTATGAAGTGTCTGTGTTCCATCCCTGATTCCAGCCCTACCTGCATGGGCTTCTCATGCTCTGCTCAGGGCTGGCAGAGGGTGACCCGATGGAGCTGATGCTGTTTAACAGCCCAAGAAACACCTCTCTGCACAGGAGAGGTTGTCTCTGCTGGATAATGAGCTCTGCTTCACTTGGGACTGAGTTGCTGCAGTAGGGATCAGAGAGAAGCACAAATGAGGATGCAGCACTGGGCACTTCCTACAGCTCCTTTTCTACATAGCAAACAGCTAATTAACTGGGAGCTGTTGGGCTGCTGCTGGCCTGGCTTCCTGGGGAAGAATCTTGTGCAGTTTGTCTTGCTCCAGTAAGTTTCTGAAGTCTTTCAAAACTGTGCATTGCAGCAACACCCCAGCTTTTATTCTGACTTCTAGGCTTTTGCAAGTGTGACATCTGATAGTGGAGCTGGGCAGTGAAGCTTCAGCTGAAGGGAGAGTTGTTCAGGTACAGAACACATAGCCATGGGTTGGAGGTTGAGAGCCTTTCCATGATGTACAAAATAACCTGCCAATGTCTCTGTTTATATTCGAAGTAAAAATCCTTTATGCAGAAACCATAAATGGTTTTTTGGGTGGCAGTGTGGGCAGCCTCGCTTCTCTTGCGACTTATTTTATGGCTATAAATGGGATGTAAGTTGATTTTCTGCCTAGTACTATCTGTCTGAAGGAGGATAAAATTCACTGTTGGTACTGTCATGCTCAGGTAAAACAGTAACCCTGAATTTTAGCAGTTTCACCTTATGAAGTTTACAGATACTGCAACTTCAAAATTTTATTTTTTAGTATACATGACTTCTTGAAGAGGTGAAGCCAAAGTATACTTTAAATCAACAATTTCTCTTACTTAACTTGACTACACTACAGAAGAATCATAGCCTTCACAGGGTACAGCTCAGTTTTCTGCTTACATGTTGCTCCTGAAGAGCTGAATTATTTTGCAGGTTTTTTTCACAGAGCTTGCACTAGTGGTTTGCAGGAAATCATTATATTACTGTTACAGTATGGGCACTGGGAAATCCACTTTTCTCTGTTCCTGCTTACCAGTGTGCTGCTAAAGGCTTGCCTGGTATGGACTGAAACATGATTAATTTGGGGGGGTAATGATGAAACTGCAGTGCTTTGATAGGTTGGTTATTTTATGCTCTGCCAGAAATGGATACTTAAAAGAAGATATTAGATCTGAACAAGATATTCAAGAGCCAGTTACTGGTTTGAGTTAGCTAATAGGGAATAGGCCAATCCTACTGCCACTGGTGTCAGTGAAAATACTGAGAGTGAAGTCAGGCATGCAGTAATATTACCTACAGATGATGGTTTTGAAGTTGTGAATAAAAGATTTGAAGTGTTGGTTGAATTGTCTGAAAACTAAATCTGTTAGATATTTTTATCTTTTTTCCCTCTCTTTTCTTTGTTCCCCTTCTTTCTGTCTGACTTCTGCAGAACAACAGGTACTTCTGAATTCCTCTGCCCAGGCTGGTGGATCTGGCAGATGTGCGTCTTATGCAGGCTGATGTTATACACCATTGCATGTTTAATTTCTCTATTTGAAAGTAATCTTGAGGGTGGGTATTTTATTGGTTTAGGGAAAAAGCACCTGCACACTGATTTCTGAGTGTTACAGTAATGAAGTTTTCTGGAAACAGGTTTTTCCTGAAAGAGCTTTGTGAAGTCAGAGGTGAATGATTTTAAGTATCATGTTTAACAGTTGTCTTATTACTGGCATGGAGGATATTATAGTTATTATCATTGAGTCAGATATTGAAAAATGGTGCACTTAAATGTCTCCATTGTTCTTCTTTTCAACAGCACTGTTATGAACTGCCTTCTCTGAAAGGTTGGAGGGGGATAGTGCCTGTGAGGCTGAACTGGTGTTTGTGGGAATAGTTGAATCTTGTGAAAAATAATACAAAGCATGGAAGCTTTGTAAACAGCAGAATTGTTTCTTATGTGATTTTGTTAGTAGTTTCTATGTAGGAATTTTCTCAGCATCAGAATGTCCAGCGAGCCAGGATTTGTGTCATTCTATTGTCTTTTTGGCTCGTAGAGAGGAAGAAGCATTAAGAGCTATGGGGATATTAAAGAACTAAGTAAAAAATGATTTTTGCAAATTTCACATCCTGGGCAGTTGGTGGTTACTCATGAACATGTTGTGGAAAGCTGTGGTGGGGGTGGAAATTAATGCTTTTAGGGAGAGGGTCAAGATGCGAATGTGTTGCTGATGTAACAGAGCAGCTGCCTCATGTGGCTGGCTCCATCCTTGCCTATTGTTTGTCCAGGAAAATGAGATTTGATTTTCAGGTGGGAAAAGGCTGTTTTATCATTAATGGCACAAACCCCCTTGGTCTTCTTGTGCTAAGCAAGAGTGTTCTTGCAGGGGTCAAAATACTTCTTTTTTGGCACTTCTATTTCCTTCACTTATAGGAAGCTTCTGATCTGCTTGAATTGGGCTTTTCACCTAGTTTGGATCTGAATCTTTGGGTTACAACAGCATAAATTGTCTAATGGACCTGGGGTGCTCCAACCCAGCCTGAGCCTATTATCTAGTATTTTAGATGTTCAGTGCTGTGCTTATGTATACTGTTTATACACAAAAGTTGTTTTTTCCCCTCAGCTTGTGAAGGCAAAAACCAGAATGTGCAGCTTTTCATATGGAAATAGAAAATACAGTGTTCAGCTAGCTTGAGCCTGCCCTTTTTGGGATAGGAGATTGCTCTGGAGGGTGTTTTTTCTTCTCTAACTTAGGAAGCAATTTGAGTCTAATCTACTCCATAATTTCAAGCCTTGTATGATATCCCCCATTTGTTACTCTAATAAGACCAAAGGTAAAATTTTATAGCACATTGTGAGCTGAATGGTCAACGTCTTATTAACTATCTTTGCTTCCAGGGCAGGTGGAAATGAGAGAAGTCTCTTGCAGATCACAGCCCAATTAATGCAATTTATCTAAACATGCCTGGGCTTATCCTACTTACACTTCACAGGGAGGTAGAAATTGGGCTTTCTGTGTGTTCTACCTCACAGGAAAATAAGGGCAATGCAGGTGGTCAGACAAAAGGCTCGTGTAGCCCAGCATCCTGTGTGTGGTATGGATCACACCTGGCTGTGTTGGCTCTTCTTCAGGCTGTAGGGTCCCAATGTACTCCTGCTTCTGAGGCACTCTTAGCAAAGTGAAGCTTTTCACTGCTCAGAAATAATTTTGGTCCTCTGATCCATCACATCATATGATGTCTTCATATGCTTTCTTTTAAAGATGACATAAGCAGAAATAGATGCATTTTTAAAATGCAGATAAATCATGAGTTTCTGACATGGGATTTGTATTTCAGCCTTGATACCTTTCCCTAGAAGTTCCAAAATTATTTGCTTATTATTTTTGGGTTGCTGCTGAGCTGGTGTTTCCAGAAAGCTGTCTGTAGTGACTACATCTCTTTTCTGCATTAGAACAGCTAATTCAGAGTCTGTCAGTCTATGTGGACAGTAATACTCCTTTATTTCAGTGCAATATTTTGCATTTATTAACATTTAATTTATGCTGTCATTCTGCTGTCCAATCACAGTGTCTTGAGACTCTTCTGCAGCTTTCACGTCAGTTGTAATTTTGCCTACTCCTAATTGTCCTGTCTTTCCTGTATAGTTTGGCATTTCATTGCTTCCCTGTCCATTTCTCAGACCAGTAACAGGTATTTGGACCAGTACAGGTCTTAGCAGAAATGCTGAGGTGATGTGTTATTTCCTTATTTCCAAATGATGCATTATTTCCTTTATTTCCTTTTTCTTTTCCTTGCAGTTGATGATCCATAAGATGCCCTTGTTTTCTCCCCCACCATAGCCTACCTTTTTAAAGGCTTTTCTTAAGATTCCTTGAGACTATTTGCTGAAGGGTTTAGTAAAAGCCCTGTGTACTGCATCAGCCACCTGCATGTCCCTGCAGACCATGTCCCTTGTTAACTCCTTCAGGGAATTCTAACAGATTGTTGTGCATGACTGCTCTCTGCAAAATATCTGACTCTTTTCAGGTATATCATGCACCCACTTGCTCAATTCTTTATTATATTTTCTATCAACTCTTCTTGTATTGAAGTTAAACTCAGTGGTCTGTATCCTTGAACATTTGGCTTTTTAATGAAATGTTCGACTGTGGGAAGACAAAGAAATGGAGTATGTTTTTTGTGTGATATTTTGTGGGGATTATGGTTTTTGGGAGGTTTTATTCCCCCTCTGAACTGTAAGGTTACAGCTTTGTTCAGAGTTTTGGGGTCAGAATCAGAAATCATGGAAACAAGGCATGGACATTGCTGCCACATCCCCACAGTGTTACCACGTTACACTGTGTGACACTGCCAAATTTCACCATGGAAATTTTCAAAGCGGCGCCCTGGGCTTTACAAGATCGACTTTATCAATGGTAATAAGCTTTAATCTATTTATTGCAAGGAATAAATCAAACACTAGAACTAATGTGGACTGAAACCAAATGTTGTATTACAGTTTTAAGCCTTTCTTGTATATACAATTATCAAGACATAGGGCTGTGTGCTCACAAAAGGAACTTTAATTTCACATTTTAAAGGTTCCAGAAATAAATTTACAAGTTGGGAAGATACTTTTGTTTTACTCTGTGTTCGTTGCCCTACAAAACCCTAAGAGAATGCAATTACTGCAGGCTTCTGACGCCAGCATTTGTCACTGGCCTTGTATTGTGACTCAGTTTTATAGAAAATTTAATGTTAGAAGCTCATCTATATTCTCAGCAGAAGAATCTGCCATATATGTATGAAGTCTTGTAATGAAAAGCCATAGGAGAAAGCTGCAGCCCATGTCAATACCCACCTGGAGAAGGGCTGGCTGGCATTCCAGGATCTGTTTTGTTCTGCACTGTGGGTCTCTCCTGAAGCACCAGGTTGTGGTGGGTACCTGTGACCTCGTGTGCCAGGCTAAGGGAGCTGCCAGTCCTCTCCACTGTGGCAGGAGAAAGGATTCACTCTCTAAACTGTCATCTTCACCAAAGGTTGGGGAATCTTGTCCATGGGTTACAGGACTGTCAGCTGTAGATCAGCACAGTCTCCAAATTTTGTCACATCAAGAATCTTCTCTCTCCACTATGGTGACCTTGCACTTAAAAGGGTCATTTGTTGTAGATGAATGTACTGCCTCTTAAAGAAAAAACCTGGGCTACCTGTTTTGTGAGTGAGTAGGTTTTGAGGCTCCTGTAATAGCCTCAAAATCCTGTGATAAAATTGAAACAGCCAGTCAGTGGAGGACCTGGACATAAAATTAAATTATATATCCACTTAATTTTGTTGTTCTCCCTTCCATTCTATCTGGGATTTGCTGTGCTTCACTTGCAGTTAAAAGTGAAAAGCTTTTGTCATTTATGGAGCAGCTGGGTTCTCAGTCCTGAGCCATTTTAGGGTTGTGGCACCCAAAAGGAATAAAATTTCCATAGTTCCAGTCATTTGGTCCTGAGAAGGCAGAGCCCTGAGTGTGACAGTGGCTCTTCATGTTCTTCGGCATGGCTCTTGGTGGCAGGAGTAGTTTACAAGTGCAAACTGCATTCTGCCCTTGTTCTGTGTCCCTAAAACTAAGGGGGTGGCTTTGGCCACCTTGTTGTGCCAGGTCACTGTGGGTGCAGCTCAGGCAATCCAGTGACATTGCTCCTTGTGTCTTGCAGCGCCTGAAATTCAAGCCTAGGTTTATTCCAAATGGGTGGAAGCTCCATGGGGCATCTTTCCAATCACATAGGCTTTAATCTGGTACCAGCAAAAGATCTTCAGTTTTTCTCCATGCACTGCTCCTACGACATTGCTTGAGCAAAATCGTGTTTTCTTTTCTGTTTTCTCTCAGCACCTTAGAGGGAGTCATGGGTTTGTTTTAAGAGAGCTCCCAAAGACGGAGAGATGGAAAGAAAGTCAACAGAGGCAATTGTGGATCATGAGAAGCTCAGCTGAGCTCAGGTTACAGATGAGCCTGCAATTGTCAGTGCACTATTTATGCCTCAGCCCGGCGGTGTTGGTTTGCTCCATTTAATCTCAGAGCTATCTCCTTGTCCCAGTGCTGTACTTCATGGTCCCCCATATGTGTGACCACTGGTTTAATTGTCCCTTTGCACAGGGAGTGAAAATACTATGGGCAGGTAGAAATAGGGCCTGAAGTGTGACTCATTCTTGAGTGAGGTGAGTTAGAAGCACGTTTCAGAGGAACCAGAGAAGGCAGCTCACCTGCTTCTGAGAGAGATGGAGAGAGCCCCCTTTGGGTTAGCAGGGTTCCTTGTGCACACAGTTCATGGTGCTCCAGCCCTGCTGCTGCTGCAGTGGCTTGGAAGGGTGACAGGTCCCAGAAGCATTGGCATCTGTGTGTGAAGAAGCCCTCCAGCTTTCCTTCCTCAGACTTGTGATGTCTTATAGAAAATTAAAATGCTTCACTGGGGAGAAACCACTGAACTAATTTTGATCATTGCAATGCCTTGGTTTCCCACTTTGTGTGCAGGGCTGATAGCCACATGGGTGTGAGCAGTTTCTTGTTCCAGGCTGCCCTGCCCAGTTGTTGGCAGGGCTGGGCAGTGCCCTGGCATCTGCCTTGGCAAGAAGTGTGTGGGATGTAAGCTGCTTTTCAAAGGTGCTGCATGAATATTCACTGTGTGCCAGGTGCTGGAAGGTGCCTTCGATCACATCTGATCTCGCTGGGTTTCATTGCTCTTGTATAAATAAAAAATCGTTGCCTCAGGTTTTTCACACAGCAGGGCTGATATTGGCAGTGGTACCTTGTTAAAATGAAGGAGTGTCTGTCTCATTACAGATAATGTGAGCCCAACCTGCATTTTCTGCTTTGTGACAATATACTGCACCAGATGAAAGTTCAGTGAGAGTTATGTGCAAGTTCAGAACTTTATTACTGTTTCTCAAGAAACTGAGAGTGTTTGTTAGCTGGGGAGAGGTGAGAATTTGATATTTGCTTTCTTTTTAATTGTGCAGTAATATAAGAGTTGCAAAGGATAGACGTGCCAAGGAATTAGAAAATCTGATTGATGACTGCTTTCTACAATGTGATTTGTATCGATGTTCTCCTTAAAACAAGTTCTCAGGTTTTGCTTGTGTGCATCCTGTCAGCATGAAGTTTGCTTTGTTCATGTTTATAGCAAATATGCAGCTTTGTATTATTTTTAGAGGCTGAAAGATGAGGTCTATGACTAGAGTGTGCTGCAGGTAGTAAATGTGTAATTTAGCTTGTGGATGGTTCAGGGTATTGTGTACTTTTGTAACACACCAAAAATGAGGCAGAACTCTTGAGATTGTTGTCACTACAATTAAGCAAGAATTAAAAACAGTGTTAGGTGTCCAAATCCCTCTAGCATTTACTGAAAGCAGCATGGCCAATAGCTGTAGACACATGCAAGTTCAGATATCTAATTTGGAAGCCTCAAGGCCACATACAGACACCAGAGCTGCCACAGGGTGATTCAAAGCTCTGAATTTAGAGCCTGATTCTCTCCTCTTGACTATGTGAGGAATTGAGTTTCTTAGCTTAATGTTTAAATTAGCTGCCTAGATTGAATTGATTGTCCACCTCTCCTCTCTGCTTGCCTTTTGCTGTTTCCTGATTCCTTTCTCTTGTTTTTATTTTTTTCTTTTTGAAAATTATCTAGTAAGTGATAATGGATATGGATAGTGGATTCAAGTGATGTAAAATATTCCTAAGGAAACTGAGAGTGGAAGCACTTTCCTCTTTCTTGAAAAATTGCATCTTGTTTCCATTTTGAGCCTTGGTAGGTCTGGCTTTGATTTTTCAGACACTGGAACTCTGCTAGGTGAGGGAGCCCTGTCACAGGAGATGAACTTTCCATGTGCAGGAATTACCTAGCTGTAATTAGGTTCCTTCACCTTTTCACTCATAAATTAAATATCCTTACTTCCTTTATTCTCAGGCATTTCAATCTGATTAATAACCAAGTATGATGGTGCTATTAAGCTGCTCCAGCCTCAGTGTATTTTTATAAGCATTGTGCCAGCACTCTGCACTAGTGCTGTATGTAGATATTGTGGGAGAGATGGGGAAGCTTTTGGTGTGGGGACACTGCAGAACTTAGTGTTAGGTTTGGGAGGGGTTGGGGGTCAGTGGACATCAGTGTTGATTGTGCATTGAAGAGAAGTTCCCAGTGCAGTGGGGTCAGTGACTGCAAGAAGCCCCTAAGGGTAAAACAGAGCACTTGACACAGGGAAAGCAGCTGGAGGGATGGGTATCTATCACAGGAGTTCCCTCTTTTTGTCTTTCTTGTCTTGCTGGTGGCATTGAGACACTTCCCAGAGAGAAGAAAGAAATGGAGAAAAATATGTTGGGGTTTTTTTTTGGGTGGTTTTTTTTTTTTTTTTTTTTTTTTTTTTTGTAGGCTTTTTTTGTCCTTCCACAAAAGCCAGGATTGCTTTTGCTGTTTATAACTGAGATTTAGTAATGCTGTTGTTTCTGGCTTGCCAGCTGGAGGGACCCAGAAGGGAGTAGCTCCTCTGCCCCAGCCTACCTCTGCAGCCTGGGCTCTTTCGCCAAGGCAGGAACACATTTCTGGTTATCCCATTCTCAGTAGCAGTTGAGCTCTTCTTCTCTTTGCAAAGACAAGGGTTCCTTTTCTGTCACACTCATTTATTTTGAGTTGAGATAGTGAAATCCCAATCTTCTTTTGTGTTTCCATCGGCCTGCATGACAGAGCCGTCATGTTCAGGGGAAGGAGGCTCAGATAAAGCAGCTCTGGGTTCCTGTGCCTGAATTTCTCCCTGCACAGGGCTCTGTCCTCTGCAGTGGAGACACAAGTGTGTAAGGAGGCAGAATCAAGATTCCTGAGCAGGCTGCAAACTCAGCAAGCCATTTCTCAGTTTCCTGCCTTTCTTTTCCCTCCCCAAGGGGTACAGAGGCGTGGAACAAGCCGTGTGAAAGCTTATGTGCATTTCCATTGAAGCCAGATAAAAACAGAAGTGAAAGTTGAAATGCAGTTTTGTAGCAAAGCTGGGAGAATAGCAGCAGTGTCATTAAGATCACAGAAAAGTCAGCACACCAAAAGTATTCTAATATCAAATCAATGGAAGTTATGCAGAAGATGACCAGTCCATCATCTGTTTGACGTTCTGTTTGCATCCTGGCAAATGCAATTTTCAGGAATTTATTTTAGCTATTTGCATGGGGTTTAATTTTAAGTTATTTAGGCTAGAAATAACTGTGCATTCCCTTCAAGAAGTTTTTGCTAAGCATGCCTGGTGTTTAGTGAATAGTAATGATCAATACCAGAAAATTAAATCCAAGAGTTGTCTGTTCCTTTGTCTAATTAACCCTGAGAATTATCTCCCTGTCTTACAGCCCTCTCCAGCAGGATGAGTGAGGTGCACAGGTAGCTTTAGTAATAACATGGCACAAGCAGCTTAGGACATGTTTTGATGGCTCTTTAGTATTTTGGATCAGTAATACTTTTTTGGCAGCATTGAATGTGGGGAATGCATAATCTCTCTGAGCAGGCAATTAAAATGACTTGGATGGCAAGTTCCTCTCCTTTTTCCTCTTGTGTGTGGCTGTACCCCTCCCATCAAAGAAGTTGTATCTTAATTGGCAATCCTCCTGCATCTGCTCACTCTGTCACCCCCCACAGAGAGGCACAGTGCTTAATTAAAAGGGAGTTTGTGTTTGTTTATCTCTGGAATTTCACTTGTGCTTTTGTAGAGGTTTCAAAGGTAGATGCATTCATAGAGACCTTGAAAAGTAATTAATCATCTATGTTATTACTTTAAAAAAAGAAAAAAAAAGAAAAGCTGAGTTCACAGGAGAAGGGAAGAAGCCCCAAAGTTGCCAAACGTGGGATGGGTGTTGGAAGGGGACCCAGCAGAGGAGCCAGTCCTCCTGTGAGGGTGGTATAACCACGGTGAAATGTGGTGCTTTTGCTGCACCATTTCTGCAGTGTGCTTCTCCTTGTGAAGGAGTGGCTGTTTCTGGAAGTGGCAAGGTAAATCTACCTTTAGAGAAACTTTAACATGTGACTACTCAAATGAGCTTGCCATGGGGGAATGTGTTGTAATAATGAAAAATACTGAAATCAGCAACTCATTTCTGCTAAACCTGTAGTTTTATAACTCTGTCTCAGGTCCTTTGGAGTTATGTCTGATCTTTAACTCTCTAAATTACTTGCAGAGGACTGCATACTTTTGTCATCAAGGTTTTTGTTGAAATCACTGCTGAAGTGTAGTGGGATCCCCTGAGAGAAATGTGAAGTTCTTCACTTGGCTTCAGATACCAGTGGTCTGGAAAATACTGCTTTTCATTTTAAGAGAAAATGAGCTGAATGAGGTTCTTGGGAGCAGCATTTTCCCAATGCCATGGATTTTTTGCCACCTCATATCCTTCCTTTTTGTTCTGCCCAAAGGGAGGCACATTGCCAGGGATCCACTGGCTGGACTTTGGGAGCTGCTTGGAGAGCACAGTCATCCTGCCAGGCTCTTGCTGGGACTGGACTGACCTTGGGCTGGGAAAGCTGCTCTGTGCCCTCTTCTTGCCCATCTCCTCTCAGGCTGAGGGGTTCAGCTTCTGCCATGCCAGATATTCTGTGGCTTCAGCCCTCTGTGAAGCTGAGGGGTCTGAGTATTTCACACCACTTGGCTTTAGAAAAGATGCTTAAAATCAGAGGATAAACTATATAATCATTCTGAATTGGGTTTCTTCCCCCTCTCTTTCTTCCCCCTGCCAGCTGCTTGTTTGCCAAGGCTGAAATAAAGGCAGTGGTGGCACAGCTGTGACTGGTAGCAGTGGCACATACATATTTCATTGACTCATAAGGGACAGTGTTGGAGTTTATCTTGCATGAAACAATGCTGACATCTCCTGATTGGAACCATGCTACATAGATGGGCAAGGAGTAGCTGTGCATAACTGTGACTGCTCTGGCATGGTTTGAAATGTGTGCAGAGTTGGAAATGCCATTTGAATAGAAAGCTGCTGAGTATTTGGGATTGACTCAGTGATGTCCTTTCACAGTGACTTGCAGGGCACTTGGCACAGAGCTGTGGTTTAGTCCCTTCTAGACTTTGGCACTGCTGGACCACGAGCACAGCATGCTCAAGGGGACAACAACAAAAATAAATAGTGAAATTGAATTTATGCTGGTGGTATGGGCCAGAAATAAAGCTGCTGGATAGATCAGTGAGAGGTGTAGTACTAACTCTACCTCCACTGGTTCATTAAATACAATGAATCTGAGCAAAAAAGGTCACTCTCCTGCTTTCCCTTAAGTTCAGAGTGATCTTGCTAAAATGGGCCAGTATTGAGCTCTCTGGTGTGTGGTAGGAGCAGGGATTGGAGCATGAAGTAGAAAGTATTTAGATATGATGTACTGTAAGCTGTGTTTCTGCTCCCCTGAGCCAGGGAATTTAACTGCATGTCTAATGTAGTTAGTGCAGAGGCAAATCAGTCCCTTGCTGTGCTCACTTGGGTGGGGGAAGAGGAAGTCAAAAATCAAAGCATGAACTGCCTGAAATTTTGGTGGTATTTTCAGTTTTGTTTGTTTGATTCCTAGGGAGTGGGAGGAGAGGGTGTAAAGAGAAGCTCTTCTGGAGTGGAAGTGCTATAAAAGGAATAGGAAACCATTGAACAAATGGATTTTCTGTTTGCTTTATGCACTCTGCTTTTCAGTTCCATTAGGACACATTAGACTCATGAAGGTGACCAGCGAAATTGTCTTGACAAAGATTTCTGCAAGGAGATAAAAATAAATAAGTTAGCAAAGAGTGACTGGAAAGACCTTACCAATTACCAGTTCTTCAACCTCCTGCCTTAATTTTCTTGTGAGCTAATATGATAGGAGGAGGAGGAACACACCTTCATCAGAATGCTGCACAGGAGAACAGGGTTGCTATTAAAAGCCCAATAATGACTTGTATCGGTTTATGCAGATTTGCTCTGCTGGGTTACTCTGTGCCTGGCACTTGGCAAAGCACAGATAACATTTAAATCAGGCAGTAAGTGTAATTAAGTACTACCCTTCAGCGCATCTCTCCTTTTAAGACATTTTTATACACCGTGATTTAGAATATGACAATTGGGTGAGATTAAAGCAGCAAATTGTGCCTATAAAACAAGCCCTGAGAATAGCAAGGGACTGTAAAATTTTATAAAGGGGAATACAGCACATGCCTCCAATCCGATAAAACTTTTGTGAGCTGGGAGATTAACTGTGAAATACAAATAAGATGATACAGTATGCATAGCATTCAGATAGTAAATTACTTGTTATTGTAACAACTTATTCCTTCTACCCAGAAGAATTTCTTACTTAACTTTTCCAGAAAATCTCACCGTGTGAATGATTCATTAACTCCTGGAGGTGTGGAGGGAAGGTAGGAAGTCAGGCAGCAGTGGTGTCCCTGTGGGGAGAGCAGTGGTGTAAATGTAGTGTGAAAGATCATCTGTGCTGAAACACAGGCAGTCAAGCTTGTGATTGGTTTCTTCCTCAGCTTCAGTGGACTTGTATTTGCAAAGTGAAAAAAAAATCCTTCCCTTATTTCAAGTCCTTAATAAGACCCATTGGAAGGTTTTCTTGGGGAACAAAAACGTTGCTTTATGTGAGAAGTCTAAAATGTTGTTTTCTGTGGGACTTGAGTGTGTTTGGCTGATTTGGTTCTGCTGCACTTTGAGAGCATCTGAGCATCTTCATCAGCTTCACTGGGCACACCTGAAAAAAAAGGCTGTGAGCCTTTTAGAAACTTCTTATTTAATTTGTAACTCTCAAACCTAGTGGGCCACAAGTCACCTGGACACATCACACCGAGGTTGTCACTGATAGCAGTGAAAGGCAGTGACTCCTGTGATAGCACTGGTCCCAGAGGCTTCTGCTATTCATCAGCTGTTGTGTTATGGCATTGTCCTTCACAGACTTATTGATCTCACATTTTCTCCCTTTCTTTTTCGTTCACACTAATCCTCCCTCATTCAGTCTTGCAATGCTTTTTTTAGATTTTTTAAATTGATGTTTTAATTACCCTCAATTGATAACTTCATTGTCCTTTATTAAGAGCCATAGAGCCTGATGATACTCAGCTTAAATGCCTGGTGAAGGCATGCAGAACCCCAAAGCCTGCTCATTTCTTCCCAGCTCTACACAGAAATGGTGTTGCATTGAGCCCATTGCATGTCAGTCACGTTAGGAGGAAGATTGTGCATGTGGAACAGGGAGGATGATGATGGCTGGATTTCTTACTGTTATTCTCTGACCACCTTTGTTCTGCATAAGGAACCCAAACAACTTTATGACACTTAGTTTTAATGATGTATTATGTAAGGAAATAGTAAAACTGGAAGAAGAGGTTTGAATTATTCTGGAGGAGAGTATTACATTTCAGTAATAGGACAGTTGGGTTTTAAAGGCTGAGCATCATTGCATTATGAACAAAATATAAGGCCAGACCATGGACAAATAGCAGAGTGAGGAAGGAAATGGAGAAGAAATAAGTAGGAGCCTCTGATGAAAATGCAGCTGCGTGGGCAATCAAGCATTTTGGGGGCACATGTCATGCTCAACCCTTGTTTTGATTGGGGGGATGTTTATATGTGTGTTGCTTTTATGCTTGACTTCTTTTGACTTTCTGATTTATTATTCAGTACCACATTTATATTTGAGATTGTTTTGATATTGTTAGGGAGATGTCAATACTTCTGAATCAACGTTAAAAACATTCCGGTTTATAGAAATGTTGACCTTTTCTTCTTGCTTGGTTTGAAAAGTCAGTTCAAAATGGCAAGGTTTTGTACAGAATGGAAATTCCCTTTTCCAGGAAGCAGATGTGAAGCAGGTGCAGCCAAAACAGGTGCTGTTGTCCCATCACTGGTTCCATCTTTCATCCTATCCTGTTTTCCTGGGGAAGACAGGGATTTGTTTCTCAGTATCCTGTTGCTGCTGGATGTCCAGGAAGGTCCTGAGTGGGTTCACTGCTGCAGCTCCTGCGGCGGTTCCCTCAAATCACACCATCAGTGTCTTGCTGAATCAAACCATAACAGTTAAAACATTTCAAAACATCTGTAGGAAGTTATTAGCATAGAAAAGACTTTTGCAAATGGAAGTCCCAAATGTTCTAGGCATTGTTCTGACAAGCTGTCAGCGAGCAGCATCTCTCCTGTCCCGGTGGGAAGGCAGCTGCCTCTGGCACTCCTGCACCAAGGCTGCTGCAGGCAGAGCCCCAGGGAACCCAGCCTGGCTCTCAGCTCACACTGGGTCTGATCCACCTTGGCTTCCTACCTTGCCCATCTCCAGCTCACTGAATTGCTGCTCAGGGGAAGTTTTCCCCCTTGTGTTGACGTTGGTACCAATTTTTGCCCGTCCCGGTGTCCGCACTTCACTTTTTGTTGAAGTGATAACGAACCCCCAGTCTTTGATTATATCTGTTCTAATGGGAACTTTTGGTGATAATGAATTGGTCTTTGGGATTTTGCCTCTACTGTTCATATGTTTGTTGGTACCTATGGTCTGTACCAGAGAATTACCTTGCTCATAGTGAACTTCAGAGGGACCTGGACCACAACTGAAACTGCAGCCTGAGAGTTGCCTGTGCTGACTTCTTTGACTGGGACCAGAATACTTTAGTATTTAATTTATGTCTTTATTTTTACTCAGCTTTTGCTGATACCTCTTGTTGCTTAATCTACCTTTCAGAAGCATCAGCTTAAGTTTTTGTCTTGGGGGTGGTAGGGAATAAGCACAGAAACTAGTGGAATATTTGTTCTATTTGGAATGCGAAGGACTTCATCTCAAAATTTGATCTATAAGCTGTATTTGACTTATCTGTATACTTTAGTACTAAAATTTGTTTTTGTATTTGAATAGGTTTATGATTGGTCTGTTCGGATGTCCGTGCTTGTTGATTAAAAACCAAAAAAAGCAAAATACGTTATTTTCTTCTCAAAGTAATGCTTATCATTTTTAAAGTTTACATTTAAAGCTCCTGAAAGTGAGCAAAATGGGCAGAGGTTAAGTAAAGTGAATTGCTCTGCTTTAACTTCAGGGAAAATGTGCTGCAGTAGGAATGCCAGTATTGCACCTCAGGTAGGGATTTGTAAGTCCAGCCCTGTTGACATTAATGGGAGCTAAACAAGCAAATCCTTGGCTCATAGATGGGGAAAATGGAGCTATTAATGGAAACTGCTGCTCAGCAATGCAAATGGTTGTTTTCAGCTTTCCTGAGCAAGCATGTGAACACTTCTGTGTTTGGGAATACTTTTTAATACTACTCAGCTGTGTTGGTGCTCTGATTGTGACTCCTGTTTGAGCTGTAGAGTTAAATTAAATGCATTTGGGACGTCCTGTGTCACCTGAGATACCACATTAATTATCCTGTGCTGCATCAAAGGAGCTTCTGACTTGTGAGTGATGGACAGACTGAAACTCCACAGTGCTGATGTGTGGGACTGCAGCCCAGATAACCTTTCTGCTGCCCTGAAGCCATCCCCTCTCAAAGCATTTCATGGCTTTTTGAAGCAGTTGTGTTGTTTGAGTAAAGGCTTGGGAAGTGATGGTTCTGAAAAATGTCAAATTGTCTCGCATGGTCATTCCTTTACATATAATAGTGATTTGTCAGGGATTCTTGCTTAATTAAAGACTTAACTAACTTAGCTAAAGCATAAATATTATATTATTTTAAAAATTTAAGAGGATTAAGACTAAAAATACCGATGGCTCAGGTGTTCTTTGGCTGAAAAGCCAACAGCTAATGTAATTTGTCATTGTGAGTTGCACTTGTGTCATACAAATTATTTTTGATCTTTCATTCTCTGTAACACTGTAGGTTTTGGCAGGATTTTGTCCTTTGAGATATTTCGGAATTAAATAATGTATTCCATTAAAACTTCAATAGTTTTGTAGCTTGGTTAGTAGTTGATTTGTGGATTAGGTAGGAGGTAAATATGGGAAGTATATATGAGGCATGGTATAAAGTCAGAACTTCAGGAAAAAGTTACTCTATTTTGGGATCAATGCTTGAAAGCTTCTGCATTAAACCTTTGTGTCCCTCCCCAGTCCAGAAAAAAACATTCCATGTTTGTGTTTTTTTTTTTTTCCTGAGTAATTCTCTTTACTGTCTGCATTTCAGTGATAAAACCTATATTCAGTGCTAGCTTGTGAGTCCCTTGAAGTCACCAATAAATCATTTCTCTTAAATATCTGCTTATTACTTCATGGTCGTGCTAAGACTGAATTCTGTAATCATATAAAAACATATTATGGTTTATATAAGGAAGAGCAGTGGCAACAAGTGGGCTGCTGGATCTTCTCTTCAGGGCTTGGTGATGGTATGAGGAACTGGTTCAGAAGAAGGACAGGAAGCACAAATGAATATGGTATTTACATCCTTAACAGTCTGCTTTTCTTTCTTATTAAACAAGGAAGTCAAGTGTTAGTTGAGGTATAATGATATTACTGTGTATTACCTAGCCTGCACATTAAAGTGATGATGTTGTTCTCTAACCTCTTTTGAAGAAGCTGTGTTTGGGAATACAGGTCATTAAAAGCCCTGAAAGTAATCCAAGAAGCCAGACAAGTGTTTTAGCACACTTGGGTTCCCTGGATTTTATTAACACTAGCTGTTACCTATCATTTCAAGACAAAACTATATTTATCTTGGAATTTCTGATTAACAAATCCTGAGCTAACTCAGCAATGCAGGGTTAATGGTTAGACTGGGTCATCTTAAGGATCTTTTGCCACATAAAGGATTCTGTTTCAAATGAGACCCTCTTGAAACATTTTTCCTGTGAGGCTGAAGGCAAACAGCAGCAGGTCTGGAGAAGCATCTGGACTGCTACCTCCTGTGCTGTTTTTAAGGAAAAAAAATAAATTGTTCTAACGTGCAAGCAAAGCATCAGCTTCTTGTACCTTTTTTCATTTGAACACATTTATGCAGCCGTGTCTGGGCAATGAGACTTGGGTGGAAAGGAGAAGAAATAAATATATATCTCATCTCAGAGAAGCTTGGAAATGTGAGAGAATGGAAGAAGCACTAGGTGTATTGGGAGAAGGAAAATGCAGTGGAAGTTCATTTTTGGAATTTACATCAGTGCCATCACACTTGCAAAAAGAAATTCCTTCTTGTGCTGTGTGCTTGCTCCTCGGGCTGTGCCTCTCTGAAGAGGTATCTGGCAGAGTGAGCAATGTCTGGGTGTCTGTGCAGGTCCTACTGTGCCATTGAGAGCTAGCCAATAGCATAGGAACAATATTGAGAGCCTCAGCAATATGGATGGATTTCCTGCCTGGAGAAGTCTGAGAGAAGAGTGCAGCAGGTTATCTGTTTTGTCTCCAAGCCATACTTATTTCCTGTATGGAAGTGTATTTTATAATCTTCAGCTGAACCGTGAAGTAAAACTGCTCCTGCAGTTGGTTCAAAATAAATAGTTGTTTATTATCATCATCACTGCACTAGGGCTGAGTGGTCAACATTTCTGAGAAGTAATGTTTGGTTAAAAAAACCCTCTCCTTGAATGTGTTGAAGGCTAAGAGTCAGACGAGCAAAAGCCTTAGCATGTCTTGCTTAATACCAAACCAAGTAGACCAAACTATTCCTTCTTCTGTTTATCAGTGAACTTGTGTTTGTATTGCTATAAATTAAACGAGTTGTTCTTGTCTAATCATTGGTGCACACAGGGACCAGCTGTTCTTCCTCCTCATCTTAATCACTTTACACATTTGATGGTGGTTCTTTCATGCTTTCCTGGGTTTCTCTTTTCTGTTCTGCTTGTTTAGTTGTTTTATTTAACATGAACATTCCATTTAGCATGTTGGTGTGTTTGGAGTGCCTTCTACTGTGCTTTCTGTGGTTTGACCTTATCTGTTTAATGAGCAGCACATGAAACTGAACACTCTGTGCTACCCAAAGTTGCCTCAGAGCTTAGGAGAGGCTTTGACATGAAATATGGCCTAGATGACTTCTATGTAGTGTGGTAGTAGCACTTTTAAAAAAAGGTGTGATCCTAAGCACTGCTAAGGATTTGAGCTGTAGTAGTCTAGAGGCACAATATTGCACGTTCTCCACGCAGGAGTGGGTCTCCAGAAACTTTCATCTCAGGTGGGAGGTTCAATGTGTCTTTAAATCCAAGCGCCCGTATACTTTACACCACACAGACCAGAAAAAAGTCACTGGGCAATTCTGTTGTTGGGTTTATAATTTCTGCTTAAGACGGAACACAGTGTTCTAAAACACATCTACCCTCTGCTTAAACCAGTGCCATGAAGAAACATTTCCAAAAGGAGCATTTAAAAAAAGGGAAGGGGAAGACATTCCCATCCTTGCAATTATTCAGTGCCTGTCTGTACCCGGTGGGGTGGCTCAGGACAACTGGCAGTGTGTCAGCAACTACACTGATCATAAACTGAAGAGAAATGGACATTGTTGAGCCAAGAGAGCATAACTGCAAGTATGTTTATTTTTGGAGGGATCGTAATGCCAACTGGCAGAGCAAACTTGGCTAGGTGAAGGGTCTGGTGCAGCTGCAGTAAAACACAAGGATACTGAATTTAGCAAAGGAGCAACAGGAATTATCACTGCTATTGTTGCTGGGGAGTACAGATGCAGTCTGGCATTTTATCAGCATCATCTTAGTTTCAATTTAATGAATAAAATTTAATATAGGGAGTTTCAAATAGCTGGTGCTGGATTTATACCCAGAGTACAGGTACATTTAATTTCAGTAAGTACATTGTGCTCCTCCTCATTGTTTGTATAATTTGGATGTTAACTGTTGTTTATCCATCAGGTTTTGATCGTTCAGAGAATTTCTCTGGCATGAATTATATGTTAAGAATATTTTCTTCCTGTGTAAGACTCCTCAAATAAAAACATGGGCTAGTTTTTGAACTCCTGGTGAAATATCTGGATTTGTCAGATGGGCAGAATTTGTACAGTGGCTCCTATCAAAGACTGGAGTCATATTGTAAATTTTTATTCTTATGTTTTGCCAATAATTTCGACTTGACTGTGGCTAATGCCGGTCTGCCCAGTGACAAGTAAAAGACAGGATGGTGGCAGTGCTCTGTGCCATGCAGATGAAGGGGCATGGCACGACCCAGAGCCCGTGGGGAATTTCCATCTCTGGTGCTGGCAGGTGTTCTGTGCAGGCTGGTTTAGGGGTGCATGTCTGGATTAACTGGAAGGCAGCTCCAGTCGTGATGCATTTATCACAAGCTGAAAACTTGGCTCTGAGCTGCTGCTTCAATCTATTTCCAAATTCACAGTGGTTCTGCAGAGCTCTGAATCTCACTGGTTTCCCTGGGTGCACTCCTCTGCAGAATTTTGGGTGAGCTTGCTCCCTGAGTCAGTGGAGCTGAGCAGATTGCCTGAGGATGAGACACCTAGCTGGATCTCCTCCAGAACAAGAGGGAGGAATCCTGGCAAAGTTTCCCTGTCTTCACTGGGGAAGAGTTCAGGGAGTTTGCTGCAGTTGTGACCCATCCTTCAAAAGGATAGTCAGAAATAGAGGGAGTCTGCTCACACACGCTGGAATCCCAAGCAGAACTGCTGCTCTCTCCTAAAGAAAGGAGAATTGCAGACCCTGAAGGCAGAGTGGCAGTCTTTAGGAAGGATAACCAGCTTTTGTGTTAGCCATCATCAGCCCAGAGGGGGAACAGTTTTTGCAGTTCACCTCCACTTCAGCCACTAGGTATCAATGTATGGATTTAATTGTAGTTCAGTTGATGAGAACATTAACTGAAGAGCCTGTAGGTACAGCTCACACGTTTCAGGTTGAAAGAGCACGTTTTGTAAAATTCTCACCTGGCAGTTCCTACCTGGCAAGTTCTGTAAAAATATTTTTAGACTCTTAAAGACTTCACAGTCCTCTTCATATGTGAGCAAACTTCTTTAAGCAGACCATTTTCCTAATGATGGCTACTCTATGGCACTCAGCTTTCAGTTCCAAATGGCTCAAAAATGCATTTTAACTGTATTTCATATGTTTTAAATTCATTATTGATACCTTTGAGCATTCTGGAAAAAGACTTTCTCTATAGTGCAGATGGGGAAGAGAAGAAAAATACCTAATAATGAAGCATTCCTGTGAACCCACTGACAGTATGTGGTGTCTGGTTTTGACCTCTTCTAACCCACATCCCTTTGCTTTTATCTTTCTTTTAGATTCTCCTCTTTTCTTCAGTAAAGCTCATCACAGGAAGAGCTTTGGAGGAAATCTCTTTTGTAATGCATATCTTTGAGTGGAGGGCTGGGAGGGAAGTGGTGTGGGATGTGTGCCATAGTGGAAGATCAGGCTGGGTTTATACCAAGCTTGCAGTCCTTTTAAACCCTGTGACTACTGAGTTTCAGAACTCCATGTGTGTGGACATCATCCTTGTATTTAATGCCTTAGCCTGTGAGAGGTTGGAAATTATATGTATTGCTGATTATACTTATTTATGATTGTATGGTGGGGTACTTTTCCCAATGCAATTACAGCTCTTCCTGTCATACTGGCATCCATGACAATGGTTTTTGTCTCCTTCTGCCAGTTCTTGTCCTGGTGTACGCTGAGAGATGCTCACTGCCTTTACAATGTCCATGGGAGAATTTGTGGAGAAGAGGCCTCGCCCAAAGCTGGTTATTGGCAAAGCCAAACCCCTTCCATTAGGGAATTACTTGTGCCAGTAACTGTAGGAACACAGGAAAACATCGTGAAAAAAGGAGAACACAAAGAGTAAAGCTCCTTACTGAGTGAGACCCTGCTTTCCCCTGAGATGTGCTGGATGCACAGTTATCCTTCAGCCTGATGGCTACACTGACAGAGTGTTTTCAGCTTGGTGAAGATGCTGCTGCATCTCTCAAGAGTCCTGCTCAGGGATCAGTCCAGGAGGGAAGGAGGGAGGTCTGGTGCAGATTTAGGTCCCCACATAGATCCCAGCCTGAGGGATCCCTCCTGCACCCTGAGTTCCACCAAGGTCTTTTTGTTAGTGCTGCACTTTCATTCCCTGCCTTTTGGCATGCTTAAATCAAATTAAAGGCAAGAGCAGAGTTCCAGCAGACTTCTGGTTTAGGTCTGGTCCTTTATCATTTACAGTCTAAAATGCCCTGTAGGAGACTAATGCTTTATGTAGACCAACTGCAGTCCCATTTGCTACACAGATAATAATAAACCCTGAGATTAGTGAAGGTTCTTTTCTGAATTAAAATATCACTTTGGGGAAAAGCTGTCTTCACTTGCTGTTGTGCACAGTCAGTGTCTTTTCCAGCTTGGATTGCTGCCAGAGCTCTGGCTTAAGGCGTTCTCCTGACCCTTTACAGGTTCTTTTTAGTGTTGCTTGGGTTGTATATGAAGCAACTGAAGAGTGCTGTTTGGGGGGGGTTGGATTAATAAATTGTAGTGAGGGAGTATCCAGCAAAGGTTTGGTTTAATGGGACAATATTGAGAAATTGAATAATTCTTGAGTTGTGGATTGTTTTCTTTTAAATGTGGCTGTGGTAACTTGTTATGCTAAGAATTCCTTCTTCCCCCTCCTTTTTTGTTTAGCACATTATAGATACTAAGTACAATTTTCAAACCTAGACCCATTTCAGTGTAACAATTCCTTGGACAAATATCTGGTCTCTAAAAAAAACCCTTAAACCCCGCTTGAGCTGTTTGACTTGTAAACTGGCCTCACCCCTCAGCTGCTTCCCTGGATCTTTACCCTGGGGCAGTGCTGCAGTTTTGAAGCTAAGAGAGCATTGAATGTTTTTTTCCTTTCTAGAAGAGATGTACCCATCACTGACTGCACAGTCTCTGAATAATGCATGAAAGTTTATTTGCTTGTGTATGGGAGAGATCTTCCCTTCCCATTTAACACTGGTATTATCCTTCCTCTTCCCCTTTTTCCACTCTTTTTTGTCCACCTGAGCAGGACATGCACTCACTTGCTTTTGGCAGCTGAGGACTTTCCAAGCTCAGTGTGAGTTTGACTTGATACACATTTTTTCCATCTTAACCTGTTGTTGAGGACACTGAACCACTGTGGTGATGCTGAGCAGCACAAGGGGGGCAGATATTCCCCTGCAGGGAAATGAGGGTGGTTGAAGAACATCTGACCAGTGAAGGTGGGAAAGGGCTGTGGCTACAGGCACTGCCTTCACAAGAGAGCTGTTATTTCATTTTGGCCTCAGGATTGATGCACGTTGCAGGCACTGGTACATCCTGAACATCAGACTGATTGACTACTTGGAGATCCACCTGCATTCCAGCATATGGAACCAGCACCTTTTAATTTAGGTGGCAGTCTTAGCTTCAGTGTGGATGAGGGGAGGCTGTGACTTCAGATGCAAATGAGTTGGAGAAGCTCTTTTTTGGTATGTGCAAAATTAGTTTGATTGATCATATTTGACACCAGTCAGGGAAGAGAGAGGTATTCAGGCTGAGAGAGCAAGAACACATTCCAAGTTGGTTTTCTCTTCTGTATTCTTTGAATATGATGAATATTTTTTCCCCTCAGCTGTCATAGTCTTCTAATAAATGCTTTCCTTCCATTAAATTTTTAAAAATGAGATTCTTTCTGTAACAAAATCCACAGTTTAAAAATAACTTCTGTGATGTACTTTTATGGTGGCAATTTCAAAGCCTGTGGAGATGGTGCTGCAAGATGCTTCTAATCTAATAATGAAATGTGTATAGCACACATGGAGAATAGAAGAGTAGCTGCAATCAGCTTATTTTTCTTTTCTTGTTTTCGTGCTTCTTCAGCTATTTCTAGTATCTTCCCCTTTTAATTGCAGGACAGGGCTGAGGAATGTAGAATTGTAGCTGTCAGAAAAACTAGAAGAAAAGGTCTGTTTCCATGATCTTGTGGCTTCTTCTGTTTCAGAAGCCTGCTGGAATCACTGCACCCTCTTTTCAGAAAAGAACAGCATAGTCTGCTTCATCTCTTAACTGCTGTCAACTGTTAAAGCTTTCCTTTCCCCAGCCCTCACTCAGAACATGATTTCAGCTCAGCTAGGGATGTTACTACTAACTGGTGAACAAACCTGAATACTGAACGTGGTGAACGGTTGACATTTTTAAAGGTAATCATAGAAACTCTTCCTCCAGCAGCTGCTGAGGCTGCTCTGGATGCTGATACCCCATCTGATGCCAGCAGTGAGGAGCCTGTACAGTGTCAGCTGGAGATGAGTGGCTATAAAATGGCAAAAAAGAAGTTTGATTTTAACAACACGGTCATCATTTGTGTCGAGCACACTTTCTTGACTGGGACACTAACAGGAGACACATTCCTGCTAATACCTGCACAAAGTGCTGTAGTTTGAAAAACTCCTCTTGCACAAAGCTTAAAATACCACATTAGTAAGAAGCTGTCCAACTAATTGAACAAATTGCATGAACTGTTTTTTTTTCTTTATTTCCCATTTTGATGTATTGCTGTATTTCTAGAGAAAGAAATATGACAGCTAACTGCTTCAGCACAGAGGGTGGGGGTTAGTGGGCAGCTTGTAGTACTTGGGATGAGCAAAACGACCATTGCTGCATTTAGAAAAGGCAATTCATTTAAGGGGAATTAAGCTCCTAACCCCATTTGTTTCTCTGGAAGCACACTCTTTATTTCAGAAGCTTTGCTCAATGCCTGCAGTGTGGGCTCTGCTGTGGCTGTCACCACTCTGTGCTCTGCTGACTGCAGCACTGACACCTGGCCTCTGGTCCTGTTTGCTTGACCCAAATCTAGCACTTTATTTTTTGAATAATTCAACGTATCTGCTAGATGTAGATGTTGAATTTTCTCATGCTCCCATCTGCAGGAATGGCAGAATTGAATGGAGGAGTCCAGACTCCTTTCACTCATCCTTGCTGTTTGTGGTGGGCCAGCCCAGTCCCATGAAGTAGCAAGTGAGATTTTTCTCTTCTTGAAAGCAGAATTGACATTGGTTTTGTTACTGTGGGTCCGTATGATTTCCTCTAGCTGGGTTACTGTTACCTTGCCGACTGCCCCAATTCTCCTCTTGTTTCTTTGAACTTGTCTTTTGCTAAGATCTTCCCTCAAATGTGGGATGTTTTCTGCTGGGTGAGGTCCCTTAGCAGACAGCCCTGTCAGCTCTCACTGTGCTGGGAGCAGAGCTACCTCAGGGGCTCTGGGTTTATTTATTGTTTACACACACTCAGTTCCATTACCCCTGAAGCACACAAGTGTGAAGAGGAATTGAAAGGGTTACACTTGTGCTTGACAATGTATTTTTACATATGGATTTTTAGTGTGCATCCAAATGAGCTGCTTCTCTAAGAACAGCTTCACTGGGACACAGACTCTTAGAAATCCCAATACTTTCTAGGGTGGCTATTTCCCCCTTAAATGTCATTTTGATGAAAATTGTCCTGTTTTGAGAAGCAACTTATTAGCCTCCCTCCTCCAGTATTGTGTAATCACTTCATCTGTATCAACTTTCATCTGCTGAGATGCTTGAAAAGTATTTTTCTGTATTGACTGGAGTGGTGGTAGGACAGGAGGTTTTAGGTGAATTTCCAAGTGGTTTTCACCTTCACAGAGCCTTGCTGGATGGGAGGGCTGAGGGTTTTTAAGGAAGCAAATGCATTTTTGACTGCCTCATTTTTTTTTTTTAAAGTGTTTCTCTCAATAAAGCAGTGGGCTGTACATCTGTTAATAACATTATTACATGGAAACAAGTGCTCAGTTGCACCTCAGTTAGGACAGATCAGCTTTTTTGAGGTTTTCTGCCTCCTGTGAACTCTGACACAATCTGATTTAATTTGTAACAGTGAAGACTTTCAGTGGTTAATTACATTAACTCTAGGGACCAGCAACTTTGAGGTTGTTAATGTATTCACTAGTATTTATGAGCTTAAACACCCAGAAGGAGCATAAGTACAAGTCCCATTAACCCCCCCAATGGAAAAAAACAATATCAAAATGATAAAGCCTGGTCTTTGCCTTCTATAAAATGTTCCTTTTGCTGTACTTCTACACATGTCCTAAGCTATTTTTTATGTTTAAAATGGATCACTTTTGTAAAGTCTCCATGTGACAAAAAAAGCCCCAAACCAAAACAAAACCAAAGAATTAATCCTAGACATCAAGATAACAAATCTGAAGGATTAATACATATTTCTGAATTTGAAGCTTTATAATTCAGCATTTGTAGTTTATTTCATACCTTTTTTTCCTGGCCAGATTGAACATTTTTATTCAGCAACTGCTCTCAGAGTAGGATTTGCTGAGCTCTTTCAATAATAGTGACACTATTTTATTTCTGCCCTGGTGTTCTGGGACCACATCTTGGTGTTGGAGGCCACATCTTCCCGGAATTTTATACAAGAAGCAACAGAAAAGAACATTTATCTTACAGAGCCACAACTTCACTGCCAACTAAAAAAGAAGAGCCAACAGATTCTAACTTAAAATAAAAGTCAGCTGTGAACAGAGGCAAATATTCCCCCAGGCACAGGGCATCTCTCTGAAGAGAAATTGTTGAAAATGCAAATGGCTGCGAGAGAGTTCAGTGTGATTGCTTGGTGTTTCACAGGCACTGTGGTTTTGTGTGCCCTGGGTCAGCTCTCAGGAGATGAACAGCCAAGAGTTCTGATTTCTGGAGGACCTGTGGCAGCTTTTCACATGCCATCTTCAAACTCCTCCCGTTTGCTTTGCAGGCAGAGTTGCTCTTGTGAAGGATTCCTTCAGGGGCCTGCATAACAGATGTGAGCACAGACCCCTCCTGCAGCCTGACAGCACAGAGAAGAAGAAAAGCAACTTTTTATTTTATTATTATTATTATTTTTTCTCCAAGCTCAGAGCTGTCACATTAGCTCTTCCAGTTGTGAAGGAATCCTTGGCAGGACATCGCATCTTAATAAACATCATCTTCACCATAGCTCTTAAAATTAGGCAGGGGCTCATAATCAGTTCAGACTCCATTGGGAGGCCATCAGCTGGATGAGGAACAATTGACCTTTCAGCAAGAGCCCTACAAATTAGAGGAAAGCTAGATAAAAGTACAGACAAGACAGAGTGAAATTGGAAAGCAGCATTTTTGTATCAGATAAGAACAAGAGGGTGCTGGGATATAGGTTCTCCCCATCTTCAGGCAGAGAAAATGCATCCAAAATCTACTTTTGTGGAGGTGGGTTCACCACAATGGTGTGCTCAGAAGAGTGTGATAAAATTAATGACTGTCCTTCAGTTTGATGATAAATCCATGTGCCAGTGGAGAAACCAGTCACACACATGCAACACCATCAAACTCCCTCTTCTTACTGGCTTCACTTGACAAACCAGTCTCCTGTGTCCCTGCTTCACATCCAAGGCAATCGAGAAGTTCACTGAAAATTGTTATTAAATTTTGTGCCTCTTATTTCTTCCTCAGGAGAGGAGGGAGATGAGGATAGGTGTAAGGAGGATGAGCATGAGGAGATCAGAGTGAAAGCATGGGAAGCTGAATTTTGGAGTCTCCAGCTGAGAGACTCTCAGGTTTGGCACAATGTAAAGGCCAAAATGTTCTGGCCTGAGCAGGGGCCATTGATTTATTTCAGAGGCTGTTGTGGTCCTGGGCTGGAAAGAGAAAAGGCAGGAGAAGCAAACAGGCAGCAGAGTCTTCCTGATAGGCAAGAGTGGTTTCACCAGCAGTACTTAATGAGCAGAAAAATCATTGATTAGTTTAGTGTAGTGGGCAGAATAGAGAAGGAAAGCTCTTGAAATAAGACTTAGGGCAAACTGTTTGCAAGATACCATTAAAGTCTGTCTGGTCTTTGATCCTAAGCTTGAAGAAAGTAAAGGAAAGGGATAGTTTGAACCCGTGGTCTGATGCCTTGAAAGATTTCAAGTTGAAGTGGAGGGGCAGAGTGGCACAGATGGAGAGAGGTACACAAATACTATTCATGACATTTTATCTCAAAATGTCAAGTGCTAAAGCTCTGGAAATATGCTTACATGGTAGAGGCAGCACTGCATAATTGAAGCCCTGTGAGAGTTAAGGAAATCTGTACTTTCTGGCCTTTATTTGTTTAAAAATAAAAGCTTTGTCAACGCTGTGTGTACTGCTGAGTACATATGGCACTAAATCTCAGTGCAAAGTGCTGAGGTTTCAGGGACTGAGCAGAGATGTTCCCTCTGGCACCTTTCCCTTTGATCTCAGAGATTGACCTTTGGCAGCCTTTGCCCTTACTTTGCATCTGTAAAGTCCTTTCCTGAATTTGTGGGTACGAGCAGTGATGCCATTTTGCTCTGGAACGAGGGAATATATGTGTTGGGTTGGTGTATGTAAAAAACAGTGAAAATGCTCATGTTTATTTTTATCACTGAGGAAACGTGCATCACTGGGTGTTGAAATGTTAAACCAAGAATTCTGGAAGGGTCCTAGCTCAGCAATCTCTCCCAGAGACAAATGAGTCTTTTGCTTCTTCAGCTCTTTGGTACCCCACAAAAACGTGCCTACGTTTCTGCAGAAGTGCCTTTGAGAGGGTCTGGCCTGGAAATTGGTTCTGGATATTCCCCAGCCACTCATGTTCTCCCCAGACTTAGCTGACCCCTGCACCACTCTCAGCCAGAACCTCCCCTCCAGGGATGTCGCGGGGCTGTCGGCAGGAATCCAGTGCAAGAGCACAAACATGTGGGCCACGCTTCCCTGGTATTGGAGGGAAGCCTATTTGTGTCAGCTGCATTAGAAAGATTGTTCCAGAACAGTTCATCCATGTGTAAAGTTGCCCCTATAGCTCTGCCAAGGCTGAGGAGCTCAGGGAGATCTGCTGGTAACAGCGCCGGCGGCTCTTTCCTCCACCCAATTTCTCCAAGGTGCTGGAGGTCAGAGAGGAGCAGATAATGTAATTTGCTTGTCTGAACCAGTTCTTCTGCCTTGCTTAGTGTAGCTGGAGAGTTTTCATGCTGTGAACCAAACTTCAGGGATGAAATAGCGATACTGCAGAATTTAAAGGGGGGAGCCCATCTCCCCACCCTGCTGTTCGCCTTACACAGATGAAAAGGGGGGGAGAACTTGTTGTAGGCTCTTCCCTTTGGAAACTCTTCAGTGTTACAAAGCACAGGTACACTTTGCAGTGGGCTTTCCTGGTTGTTTACCTTCAGATAATTGCACACCATGGGCTATTTTTTACCTCTCTTTTGGGGAAACTACTGAGCGAGTTACTTCGGTTTCTTTGAATTTGACCTTTGTCAGCTTTGGAGGAAAAAAATACATTTTCTTTTAGTCAAAGTAAATTAGGTGTATTCATTATAGCAACTCAGAGGATTAAGCACAATTACTGTTTTTTTTTTCCCTAAGGGTAATGATTTAATTGCTTTGATTTTGTTTTGTTCATATCCTGAGGAAAAAAAAAATTATGATAGTAGAAGAAAATGCCTTTAACTATTCTTTTCCATACAATGTGTGCTTCTGTATGCCTGGCAGAACTTGCCTTGTGCTAACCTTGTCCTTCTAGTGCTCTACTTACAAATTTCACTTCCTAAAATGTTGAGGCTTGGTGTGTGTGTGTAGGTGTCTGTGTATATATGCCAACACACAAAAATAAAATACATTATACAAGCATACATAAATATATGTTTACATAAAAATATTTTTGTGTATGTGTGTGTGTCTATATAATGTACACCCACCTATAAAAATAAAATAAATGCTGTCTTTCCCTTTAACTTTGAAAGTGTTTTGTTTTCTCTCAGCTCCAGCAAACTGGATTGGATTACAACTGAATTGAATGTGCTTCTGCAGCACCTTCCCTCAGGGATCTAAACCAATTTTCTCACCATTGCTAAATGCTGAACTTCCCCTGTACCCTCACAGAGTAAGTAGGATGCTGCTATCTGAGCTCTAGGGTAGGAAAATTAGGAAAAGTGTTGAATGCAACATACTGGAAAAGAAAGTGATATTTCGCTCTTGGTTTTGAATATTGGTGTGTGTTCACACAGTTGTACTTTTCTGGGGAAGTGAAACCTTGCAAGATGTAACCTTACTATGGGAAAAGGAAGAGCAATATTCACCCCTGTAGCAGTGTAGCTGTGTGTTTGGTCAGTGTTGGGCACAGCTTTGGGGTGGAGTATGAAGGAACAGTAAAAGGTGTTTTTGAGAAATAGGGAGTGTGTTTCTGACTTGACCCCTGATCTGTTTTAGCTTGACCAGTCACACTGTGGGCTCCAGCTGCTGAAAAAAGTCAGTTCAGGGAGGAGAGGGGAAGAAAACAGCTGCAGTTCTCAGGTGTTTGTCCATTGCAACCCCTGGCCCTGGCCAAGGGAGCTGCTCTGCTCCTGTGTCAGATCTGATGCAAAGGGTTCAATATAAGGTGGCAGGGACAGAAGATTTGCCTCCCAGAATTTTTTGTTCAGTTTCTTGCACAGCCTTTCTGTGTGTTTAACAAACAAAGGGAGAATGTGGTGATATTCACCACCCTTTAGTGATTCCTTGGTAGTTGTGTTCCTAATAAACTGTAAAAAGAAAGCTGACTGCAGGAAGGTTGGTGGCTAGGTTAATATACACTGTAGTGGAGTCATTTAAAATAATCCAAGCAAAGAAAGGAGATTTATATAAAAGTACATTTCCATTACTTGTGCCTCTGGCACAGTAATGTCTCATCTAGCATAGCAAAAAGCTAACAACATTATTCTTGTTTCTCTTTGTAACATCCATAGCCTTTAGTACTATCCTTTGTTAATTTTCCAAAGACTAGTTGTTAATTAAGAGACACATTTGACTCAAAGGCAAGTCTTGACTGAAAGGAGCTCAGAGAACATGGCAGGAGTCTTGTGTTTTGTTAAATTATTTTTAAAACAACATCTAATTTTGAGCATGTCAAGATCAAGTTAAAATTTTGATGAGTGGGATCCAAGCTCCCATCATTGTGTTCAAGGCAATGGCATTTGGTCTCTTTTTCTTAGCTGGAACAGTAGGACAAATCTAATTTTTGGGTGGATGAAAGAAGTCCACTTAAAAGCAAGGAAAGCAGACTATAAGTACAGTTAGGTTTTTGTTTCTTTCCTCCCCCTTTCTTCCCCCAGAAGATTCAAGATCAATCATTGAACACCACAGGTATGGCAGCACATTTAAACCCAGTTTTACATTTTTTGTGAGGGCTTAGCACCTGGTGAGCACAGAAGTAGAGTTACTACTTAGCAAAGTCTGACTACTTGCTTTGGTACTGAAATAGAAGCAGCTTTCTTCTAAAAATCAATCCCAAAGGGCCAAGACTAAAGTGTTTTGTATTCCCATTACTTTGAATGGAAATTTTTCCTTACTAAGGAGTTTGGCATTGGGATTGCTTAGAGAGCCAGGCACTCCTTTTATGTAGGTCCATTAATTTCGATTCTGCTAAATGTGTATTCCTAATTGCAATAAGTCAATGTGCCTAAAGAGATCAGAGGAAGGAACTGATCCAGAAGGGGGAAAACATGTTACTGTGTGCTTTGAAGCTGTGAGATTGAGTGACCACATCATCTTGGCTGTGACTTTCAGATGGGTAAAGTGAATGTATGGCTTTTAAGAGATACATGCTATAATTAATGATTAATCAGGGTCCTTTGTTTTGCACAACTTTCAATTCTGCAGTCAAAGCTTGTGTGTATAATGAATGGGTTTTATTTTCTTTCTTCTGCAACTTACCTTTGCTGACTGCACCTCTTTGCTCCTGATGTCTGGAAGCTCTAATAAATTGAGGAATTTAGGCAGACAGTTCCTTAGGCAAGAGCTCTCCCTTGGCTGGTGATGCTGGTGAGACCTGCCTAGACTATAAAAGGCTCAGAAAAGGGGACAAGCTTTTTTGGCTGGAAGGCATGAGGGAAGTGGAACAACTTTTACATCCCTCCTTCATCTCTTTTCTTGGAGATTTAATTGGCATTAGGAAACAGAGCAGGTCATTGGATTAATAAACAAAAAAAAAAAATTACTGTTTGAGTCAGAGATAGCCTTAGGAATTCTCCTGTTGGTAGTGCTTGTACTGATGTTATGAATTCCAAGATATTTAGTGGTTTTGAGAAATACCTTAGCTGTCAGAGTGGTGTGAGAAAGCAAAAATCTGAGCTCTCATCCTGAAAAGATGCTTGCCCATGATGTATTTGGGGAGAACAGCCTGAAGATGTGAAGCTTTGGATTTGAGTGCACAAACAGAGCTCACCAAGCAAATACAAAGACCCCCACAGCTTTCATTCCTGTGGTGTTACTGCCTTGAATAAATATCCAGAAAGTACTGGCTTATAATTTTGTGTTTATTAAGAAAATATATCTTTCACCAGCTCCTGCTTCCTGGCACTCAAAAGCCTGCTTGACTCATACTTAATGCCATAATATTGCAGGTCAAATAAGAGATCCTATGTAACACAGTCCAGTGTCATTTCCCAGGCAGTAATTGCATCAAGTCAACAGCTTTCAGTTGGCTGCAGAACTTGCCTTTTTTTCCCTGTGTTTGCCTAGAGACTTGTCCCTTGAAAACATGGTCAACAGTTGTTTCTCTCTTCTTTTTATTGTTTCTTCCCCTTCCCATTTTTTAGTGTTGTCTACTGGCAAGAGCCTGTGACTTGAAAAGGAACGGGTCAGAGAGATGAGAGTGGCTGGACTCTGTATCCTCACAGAATTACCAGCTCTGTGGTCATGGGAGGAAGAATCATGATGCTCCCTTCATCTTTACGGAGAAGAGAGGATCCACTTAGAGCCAGAAAAGTGGTTTGGGCTGAAAGGGATCTTAAAGCTCATCTTATTCCTACTCCTATGCCATAGACAGGGGCATCTCCCACTATCCCAGGGTGCTCCAAAGCCTCTCTAGCCTGGTCTTGGACACTTCCAGGGATGGAGCAGCCACAGCTTCTCTGGGCACCCTGTTCCAGTGCCTGTGACCCCTCACAGGGAAGGATTACTTCCTTTGCAGCTAAACCTGTCCTCCTTCAATTGACAGCCTTTACACCTTGTTCCATTGCTATTTGCCCTTTTCCAAAGTTTCTCTCCAGCTCTCTGAGTCCCTCTAGGCACTGGAAGGGGTTTGAAGGTCTCCCCAGGGCCTTCTCCAGGCTGAACAACCTCAGCTCTATCAGGCTGTTTTCACAGTAGAGGTGCTCCAGCCCTGTGAGCATCTTTGTGGCCTCCTCTGGACTTACTCCAACAGGTCCCTGTCCTCCTGTGTTCAAGAGTAACCATTTGTAGACAGGACAGATCAGTTAAAGTTTCTATCCTGTTACCACGTATTACTTTTAGTATGCCATCCAAAAAAATCAGATTACAAACCAAATAGAGTAGAGGGAGCAGCAGTGGCAAAAATTAGAACCTGGTGGTTGAATCTGTCACAAGTCTCCTGCTGCACAGGGAAGGGAAAACACTCCTTGTCCATGGGGGATAAGGTGAGAAAGGATGGGCTTCAATTGCAGCAAGTGAGATTTACTTTTGTGACAAAAACTTTCTAGGATGAAATATACTATTAGCTTGCTTTTGGGGGTTGTGGCAATTCCATCCTTGCAGGTTTTTAAGAGTATGTTAGAAAAACATCTGTCAGGAATGATAGCTGTGGAGCTGCTCCTGCTGTGGGGTGTGGAGGTGGACTAGCTAACCTCTGGAGCTCCCTTTCAGCCCTGTTTTCTATGAGCTCTAGTCCAGGACTTTTCATTATTCATCCTTGAAGCCCCAAAGGTGACAGGACTATCACACTTCATTTTTACCCTTACACAATCTTTTTTGCTGGATGGTTTTTACTCATTCAATGGTCTGGCTTCAGTTACATTTGTCATATGATTCCCTTACAGCCTCTATGTATTAATTTTTTTTTTTCAGTCCATGCCCTTTAGGCCTTTTGTCTCTGTTTTTTAAATGGATCTCGCCGACTTTGAAACTTTCTGAAAAAAAAAAGTTGCTGAAAACTTAGATTTTTTTTTTTTTTAATCTGAGATTTCAAATTAGACAAAATCAGTTAAAGCTGCTGTTAGCTACTAATGTCACATTCAGTGCTGCAGCAGACACAGGAATAGGAAGTGGTTTTGCCTTGTTGAAGTGAGATAAATGTGAATAGGAGCAGATGAATGAGGTGGGGAGCTGCCCAGGACAGAGGCTATTCTGCTTGTTTGTCCAGGGCTTGGTACAGTGTGGCCCTGAGCTGTGAGTGAAGAGCTGCTCTAATAACCTTATTTATGATGGGGAGCACTTGAGGGACCAGGTACATGTGTACAGTGTGCAGGAGGTGCTGCTGTAAGGGATAAAAGAACTAAGGTTTGTGCTTTGAAGTGATAATGGTGGGATTTAAAAACACAGTAAATTAAAAGATAACCAAACTAGTGTGATCCTCTAAGTGCTGGGTTTTTATTCAAGAGTCATAGTGGCAGTAAATACCCTGCACAGTCCCCTCTCCCTGCCACAGCTGGGCATTTCAAAAGCTGGTGTTAAACAGTAGGTTCCCATTGTATTTGCCCTTTTTCATTTCTTCCTGACATGGAATTAAATTTATTCTATTATTGGTGTGTGATGATTTTTAAGTGGTTTCCTTGCAAGTTTGTTTTAGGGCTTCCCCGACTCTTAAATTTGGATTGGTAAAGTGGAAGATTTCACAGTAAAAACGAAGGTGTCAGGCTCGAGGTAAACAAACATCCTGCTTTTGTAGTGTTTCAGTTCAGCTCCAGGGAGCCTTGATCTGTGAAATAGTTGTGCTAATTCTGCCTGTGGTTGGGTGCAGTTGCTCCAGCCAGAGCTGGGCAGAGGAATGTGCTTGGAGCAGTCCCTGCTCTGGGTTTGGAGAGAAGCTCCAAAGATGCTCAGGACATCGTGCTCCTTCCCACAGCTGCCCACGTCTTCCTTGGCCCTTTTGTTGGCCTCCTTCCTCTTCCTCCCTGGCTTAAACTGACAGTCAGAAGATGAGAAGTCCCTGGGGGCGTTCTGCAGAGGGCAGTGATTCACTTGGCTGTTTTCTGTTCCCCTGAATATCTGATGCCCTTACACGGCTGTGGATTTGCAGCAGTGGAGCGCAGGGGCAGTGCCACGCAGGGTGTGACAGGCACACAGCTGCCTTGGGACACCCCTGCTGCTCTCTGCTCATCTCTGCTGCATGCTGCAGGGTTTTCAAGTTTGACTTGGGTAGTAATATTTAAATCATCATAGCAACCCTTCCTCCTCTGGACTTTTATTAAAGTTTCCTCATCCAGTTATGTTATTTTTCTGAGGAGCTGACTTTTTTTTTATAACTAATTATTTTATACTCAGCTGTATGTTCTGAGTTCTGTTTGCTTCATGGCTGGATATGATGCATTCTCTTTAATTATGCACTTTTAACATAAAAAAAGGAGGAGAAAACTCACTTTGGTAGCTCTGGGCTGCAGGAGTTGATGTGTTTGCTTCAATCTGCCTGCTCCCTCTAAAGGCTCTGGAGCCCATGGACCCCTTCAGCAAAGTTATGAAGGCAGAATTGGAAAAGCTTCTCTTTATGGCAACTTTGATTAATTTTTTTCAAGGGGTGACCAGAGCTGCTGTGTTACAGAACTCTCAAATATCCCATGTACAGAAGGCCTGTCATCTGAATTTCAAAGTCAGAGGCATATTTTGAGAGACTTGCCCTTTTCATCCTATCTGGTCTGTGGGGGTGTTGCTGTGACTGAGCCCTGTTTGGCCATGTAAAAGCAGCCTGCCAGGCTTCCTTTGCCAGGGACTTTGAGTTTAAATATATTTCAGGCCTTTAAAAAGGTCACTCAAGGCTGCCAGCCAGAACCTGTGTCTTAATTCGGCGCTGTTAGAATCAGAGAAAAATAAAATCCGCAATCTCGGGCTGGAGGGCAGGAAATGGTGGAATTATCAGAGGCTTTACAAAGTGCAGAATGCGCTCTTGTTGCAGATTTCTGCTGTGGTCTGAGGCGAGCAGGAGGATCCCTGGGCAGCAGGGAGGCTGCTCAGGCACTGCTGTAAACTCTGGGCTCCATCAGTGGGGGTCTGATTGCTGCTCTGGGACATGAAGCAGCTGCTCTTCTTCGCTTGCTGGAAGTCAGGATCACATTTTTACCCTAGCTGTTAGGTGGTGTATCTTTCCAGGTGATTTGTACCTAGCTGTTTAGACTCCCCACTGCTGTATATTTTGCTCTGCAAGAAGGCAAAGGGAAAGCAGGAGTTGTTTGGTGGGTTGGGATCTGGATTAGGGATTATTGCGCTGCTGGCTGTGCCTGGTGGGGAGGGGGAAGAGCTGAATCTGAGGTCTCAGTGGACCATTCCCACCCTCTGCTGAGGATCCCAAAGAAGGTCCCCATCTTTCTCTTGCTCTGTATCATCTGATATACTCAACTGCCCTACTAAAAAAATTGTGCAGACTCCTACTAGACTAATAGGTTTGTTTCTCCTTAATTCCTACTTGTAATCCTTCAGTTTGTTCGCTTATTTGTAGTCTAACATGGGTTCTTTTAAGAGTGGAAGGAGCTGACATCAGCAGTTTGAAGAGCCAAATAAAAGATTTCTTATAACAGTAATCAGCCTGGCTGATTTCCCAGCAGCATCCTGGCCTGCCAGGGTATGGAACAGCCAGCACTAGGGACAGAGTCTCTTTTTCCACAGTTGGGCCTAATTTAATAATACTCTGTTGAATTGCATTACAAGTTTGATTCTGGGTTTGACTGGTATCTTGGAATGTGGTTTTTTTTGTGATCTGGATAATTTTATATTTGTTTGGAGGGATTTAATTTTGTTAGCATCTTTACCAAATCATCTGATGAATGTGAAAAGCAGCTTTAATGTGATTTCTCATTGATTATTTTAATATAAAAGTTCTGTGATTTGAAGAGTAATAGCTTTGTGCTCACTCGCCATCTTATACATAGGCCTTAGTTTTAATCTTGTAGGTTTTCAAAATTGAATCAGCAGAAATTGCAGAAAGTATGTTTACATTCACTTGCTATCTTACTAATGGATTTCAGCTTTAATCTTTCTGATTTTCCAAATTGTTTCAGGAAAAATGATGTCACCAGGATTTGGTTAAAGCATTCAGTTTCAGCTTAGCTCTTTTCTTATGTTTTAAATTTTCATATGCCAATGCAAAAAAATTTAACAATATTAACCTCTTACTAGGTCCTTATTTCCTCAAGTACTTTGAAAGCTTTGTGTTAAGTTTACTGAGTTTTTTTTTTTAAATTAAAATCTTGGCCGCCAGTAAAACATACTTGTCAATTTGTAGTTAATTGCTGCATTAGTTCTGAAGTTATAAATCAAGTTGGAAAGTTAATTTGCTATCTTGTATTATGCAGCAAAAAATAGTTGTTGCAGTAGCAATGCTGTTTGCTAATTCACTCCCTTTAGCTAATAACTGCATTTATTCATGTCATGCATTTTGGCTGGATGATCTCCATCTTTAATGACTGGAATGCCTTTTCCCCTTCTGCAGGCTGGTTTCTGTGGAATGGGTGTTTGTCCCAAACAAGAGGCAGATGAGTAAATAAGCCTTTAGGGCAATCAGACAGGACTATGAATTTATTCCTATTGTTCTAATTTTTTAAAATTTATTTTAAGATTTTCTTCTTGTTTAGTTTTTTATTTCTTCTTTGATAATGCAAGGAGCATTAGTAAGAAAAAAAGCTGACTGATGTTTTTTTGATAAACTTATACAGCCCTAAAATGATAATCTCAGCTGAGGTAGTGGGTCTGCATCAGTATATTTTGACTGAAGAACAAGGCAAAAATCAGGCTTACACCTCAATTTAGAGTGAAGCCCCACAAGTCCCCTCTCCTGCTGTACATGTACAGGGCTCCCTGAATCACCTCTTTCAATCCTTCCTGGTGAAATTGCAGCTCCTGTGCTGTCAGTGTGCTGTGAGCACCAGTGCCAGGGTCCCCTCTCTTGGAGGGGATTATAGGATCAAAGTTGGAGAGCACTGCACTAGAACATGGTACTATTTTAGGAACAGTTTTTCACAGAGGGAAAGCCAGTGGTAGGTGAGCTGCTTAGAAGGGCTTTTTATGCAGCTGAGGCTGAAAAATGCCTGAGAATTTTTATAAGAAATACAAGTTGTGTTTTGCATGCAGGGAGCAGCACCACCCCATATGCTGTAAATCTTTGAAGTCCAGTGCTCCCCAGCACCCAGGTGTGCCTTCAGCTGGCTTTACTATTACCAGAGCAGAAACCAATAAAACTCTCCCAAATCCCCAGAGGTGCTTGAGGAGGTTTTGAGGAGCACTTGCCACATTTCATGTCTCCCACGCAGTCCCGTTGTGGGAATGGTGCAGGCTAAATGCCTGTGCCTTGCTGCTGCTGCCTTTCTGCAGGGCTGGAATTGCCTTCCTTGCATCCCTCCTGGGAGCCATCCCCTCCGTGTGCTGCCTTGCTCAGAGCTCTCTGCAGCAGCCTCTCTATTGCCCTGCGACTCTGCTTTTGCTTTCCTCGTCACCCTGAGTTTTGCCTCTCCATTAGCGAGTTGAATAAGCAGGACAACAAAATAATGGGGCAGAATGTTCCTAAATGAGCATTTCAGTTCTTGCTGAAGGAGTGTAAGGGAGAGGTGGGCACCGACACCTGCGGGAGTGCGCGGCAGAGAGGAGCACGGAGTGGGAGCAAGGTCAGGTGAAGCTGAAATGATTTCAGCTCATGCTTTCAAAAGCAAATGATCATTTTGGAGGTAAAATTTACCACTTAGGCTAAAAGTTAATGTGAGCTCTTGCAAGCTGTAACAATATCCTGCCCTTTATGAAGGCTGCCACCACTTACTGAGGCGAGATGCTGAAAGCATTCCTTAAGTGGCTGCTGGGGAAGTCAGTGCTGTAAACATCAGTGAGGTCAGGCTGCTGACCTTCAAAGAGAGTTTTCCTTTCTGGAGGAGTAACTCCTGGAAAGGCAGTCTGCTAACGAGATTTTGGGTGTTTTATAGTGTGCACTGTCCATAATTTTATAAATGGTCTCTCCCTGCTGCTGGCACACCCTTTTTCATCCAGTGTGCACGGTAGAGGTGGATCAGCACCTTTTAGAAGATTATTTTGGAAATTACGTAGCACAGGTGCAAAAGTCTGTGAAAAGATTAAAGAGGAATTATTTGGGGGAAGGAAAAGATGACAACCTTGTGGCCAGAAAGAGAATGTGACTTGCTGACATTTTGAACAGTGTGAGGCTCTGCAGGTAATCAGTTTTGTGAAGGTTTCATTATATGACACAACTCACTACACGGCTGAGCTTAATGTAGTAATAGATCAGTGTTCTTTCTTTCAGGTAGTGATGCTATTTAAGTAGAACATTCATTATATCATAATAACAGAGATCCTCAAAGAGCTAAATAATTGAAGCCAGGTGCTGGAAAAACAGTGAATACACATTGCGGTTTTAAAGACTGCTATTGTGGAAAGCCACCTAATTGCATTCTGCTGCAATTAATAATCATCTTAATGGCTTTGAATATTTATGAATATATAAAAATAAATAAGAAAATACACAGGCTAGGATAAAAATTTGGTTCATAAAATTTTATTGCTGGAAAGTAATTAAGCATGCCTCTAATCATAGCATCATTTTTCATTGTGGGTAGGTTTGGGTGGAATGAGAAAGTTTGGAAAAAGAAAATGTGACTGTTGCATAAATTAGCTTGTATGAAAGATTTCATATCACAGATATTAAAAATTGGGCACCTACTTGCTTCTCATTTCCCTGCCATTGCCTGTTGTGACCTGGGATGCCCTGAGTATGGAAGGGGATCACTTTTCATCCCTGTTTCTCTGTGAGATGGGTGGTGAAGCTTTTAGCTTCCATCTTCTGGTCCTTATTGAACTGGAGGTCACAATGAAAGATTAGAGCAGCCTTTCCTGGCCTTTAAACAAATACTAATAATGTCTGAGGTTTTGAGACTAAAATTTGTCTCCTGGGCATGCAAATAAAATCACAGGATAAGAGCACAGGGAATATTGCTTGAAGTTTTGGCCCAAGTGGAATTCCTCTCTGCTTATATCCATGTAACTAGACATGAGTTTGACTGGCTGAAGTTTTGCTTCAATCTGCACAGTAACCACTTACTCTCATTAGGAATTTTTTCTTCTTTACAGCCCTGTGCATTGCAAAATGTTCCTGCTTTGTTTTGACTTGACCTTTCGTAGTCACTGAAAATCGATAGACTTTAATGCATTTATTAAATAAGGAGGATCCTTGGGATTAACATGCAAGGTTCAGTGCTGGAGCAAGAGGAGAAGGTAAAGAGGGGAATATTCCTGCAGAGCCAAGCCAGGCTGCTGTGGCTCCAGGAGTGCTGTGCTGCTGTCCTGGCTGGAGCTGGTGCCTGCCTGCTGATCAGGCAGCCCAGCACCCCCTTGCTGCCTTCTCTTCACTCTTTTAACTTCCTTCAGCTCTCTTTTCCTTTTTCTTCTTTCTTTTCTCCTCTGAAGAGAAATGACTTTTTCTCCTGCTTTGGTTGAGCTGTACTTTGTAGGGATAGGGAGTAACAGGACTTCAGGCACAGCTGGATATCATTTGGGCTGCAAAAAATATTGAAGTATTTACTGTGAACTTTGCCTTGTTTCTGAGAATACTCTGGCTTTTGTGACCTGATTTTTTTAGTAATAAGATTTGTACAAATTTTGTGCTCAGTGTAGTGTTCCATGGCTTCTGTATCATACATCCTTTCTGAGTCTAGCTGCCCATTTTTGTGCAAATCTCTGGTTTGCATTTTACCACAGGATGGCTGCTATTTAGCCTGCTGCCATACAAGTGCCTGCATGTGATGTATAGTTTCAGGCTCTTTGAAGAGGGAATAAGAAGTTTGGGTCACTATTTTGAAGTCTTTATTCCTAAATATGAACCTATTACCTCATTTCCTCTGAGTGGTAAGTGTAAATGATATGATTTCAGCAGGTTGGCTGAAATGTACCTGATAACACCAATTTATGTACAAATACATTACTTTTTAAAATTCAACTAATGATTTTGAACAGAAATTTAAGGTAGGCTTTTTTTTAAGCATTTTATCAACCTGTTCCTAATGGACTAAAACTAAAGAACATGGATGTCCTGGCACGTCTTTTCTCTCAATGTCTGTCACTGGGCTTTTTATGCCTCTTATTTATGGGTGCTAATTAGGAAAGCATTATTCTTGTGTGCTTTAAGCCAATGATTTTCTCAATGATATTTTGTAAAGCCTCTTTGGAAAGATTTCAGATTGATCCCCCACCTCAGATGAAATAAAAAGTAACACTCAAACACAAAATCTGGGCATGGAAGGCTTCTTATGGCATGATCTGCTACAGCATATTAAAACCAGAGATACATAGATACATACATGAAGAGTTTTCTCTCAATGCATGACAACTCTCACACAATTGTATCTTGATGTGTCAACATGCATTCAGATCTCAGCATATTAAGAATGATTTAGAAGGAAGCAGTGTCAAAACACATTGATCAAATTGTGGTGTTGCAAGATTTACTTTTTTTTTTTTTTTTTGCCCCCTTAGCTGCTACACAGGGAAAAATGCTTTGTGTAGGTTTAAAAAAATAAAAATCTACCACCCTAAGTCACAACATAAATAAAATCTTACACTGAACAAATCAGAAGTGGAATTTTATAGCATTTTTGCTTTCTTGGGACATAATCATGTCTAATCTGCAATAACAGAAGAGCAATAGATATGCACACAGAGACAGTTAGATGATCAGTAATTGATTGTTTTCTTCTTAAAGAGCAAACTTCTTGTATACCAGAATGTGAGAGTGTTTTCCCTTTATGGGTCAGCATTGATTGTACATAAAACATGTGATAGAGGGTTTCTGAAAACAGTAATTAAAATTGTAGGGTTTCATAAGTGAGCATTGATTATATTTCAAGGCCTCTCAGTTAAAAGTTAAAGAGTAAACAACAGTTTTCAGAATGCTCTCAGCTATCAGGACAAGGAGAGCCTTGAAACTTTGAGTTCTACCTGGGTGGTTCTGGCACCCATTGTTGTAATGTATTTTCTAATAACCCATAATTACATTTAAGAGAGGAAGTTACATGCTTTTCTACTTCTAGTAAATTTTAAGTGATTAAAGCCCTTCATGAAGCATTTAAGGCTTCCTGTGAAATGGGGTTCAGGTGCCCAGAGGGACCCCTCTGGTGCTGGGCTTGGCTGCCAGGCAGGGAGAGGGGACATGGCCTCAGATGTTGCTCAGGTGGGGCATATCAAATATATTTTTGTCTCTCATTTTGAAAGCTTGGAACTGTATGGATCAGCCACCCTTTGGTACAAATCAACAGCACTCAGAATTATGCCAATTTACACCACATCAGAAAGTAGCACGGGGGGATGCAGTAATTTGTGTAACTTCAGCTGCATGCTGCTAGAAGCAACACAGAATGTTTTAAAGATGTATTATATTCTGTTACCAGGAGATTGTGCTTAATTAAATAAAAGTACATGTTGGAGTTGCCTTATTAAGCACTTGTACAGAAGGTAAAAATTAAATTGTCCCCATGTGATAAAACAGTACTTTGATTGTGAGACTTAGAGCCTTGTCACTTCCCTTTAAATAGGTGAAAATTGAGAGTGCAAATGTTTCTAGGAAACTGCTTATGTGATGTAACTGTTGTTGTTGTTGGTTTCAGGGCACAGTGCTTTTGCTGCCTAAACCACACACGCTGTCAGAAAGTCCCAAAGTGTGTTTTGGCTTTTGGTAGCACACAGGCAAAAATAATGTCAGATTGTTGATTTTGAATCGCTGGATATCTGCCCTGAAAAATTTGCATCAGTAATTTAGAGCCATAAATGGGGTCATATCTAGTGGCTAGCCTACTCCAGACAAGTTCTGTTTTTGCAGGAGAGTGTACCAAGCAACTGAAGTTTTGCCACAAATGAAAATACTAACTTTGGAAATTAAGTTATTAATAGTCCTTAAATTAGTGTTTTAGCTGCTAGTAGTCCTTGCCTGCCTAGCAAAAATGGACATTATGTCACATCCCTAGTAAATTATCAGATTTGCATTATGAGCAGCATTAGATGATCAGAGGAGAGTAACAGGCTCTGAAGTGCTCACTTCTCCTCCATGCACTTCTGCTTGTCCAGCAGTAGTGACCTTGACTGTGAGGTGCTTTTAAGTAGTGAGAATTTGCTGCAGAAAAGCTAAATCAGCCCAGCTGATATTCCTGTTTTCCACCAGCTAAGGTGAACATGGGGAACTTGTGGCACTTGAGGTATTTTGACCTGATTGTTCACAAACTGTGTGCTTGATCACTGGAATAGAAGACAATGTCATCCCTGGAAAGGGACTGGGATGGCCTTAAAGCAGTTATATCCTCCTCCTGTCATAGCAGGTGTGTGAGGAAAAAAGAGTTTATCACCCCCACATTTGCATTGAGAGGGTAAATTCTGGTCCTGTTAAACTTGTTGACTGTGAGGAATCTTCTCAAAGCCTGTCTTGCTGCAGTCAGGGGTTTATTTATTACTAGAAGAACTCCAGAAGCTGCAGTGCAACTGCTGTGTTTCATTATTAAACAGCAGAGTTTTCAGCTTGGGTTTTAAACCTGGTGTTTTTAAGTGTGCAACCTCTCATCTGAAGGACATGCTGAGAAGGGCTTCCTGCTTTCTGAATTAGTGTTTAATGTGTGGGAAGTGTACATCCCAATTGAAGTTTGTCTTCAGAAGCTTCTAATTAGGACAGAATGATTTGATTTTTCAGGAGGTAACTTTTGGGATTCCAGAAATAACAAGACAGCCACAAGGGTGATGCAGAGCAGGTATCAGAGGTTACTGTCATCTTTGCAGCTGTCAGAAGTGTTTTGGTGGAAAGCAAACCCATGTGTTTGAATAAATAAATATTTTTTACTTAATTTATGGTTTTCAATCCAAAAGAAACTGTCAAGTTTGAGGTATAATGACTGACTTTTTTTTTTTTTGTTTGCAGTGGCATGAAAATTTTCAGAAAGACTGAGTGATGTTTTAAGCTACTTCCCTGCAGGATGCGGAGCCACTTAGGTATTATTTTCCATATAACTTTATACAACAAAGCAGGAGAAAGGAGGCAGGAGAGCCAAGTGTAAAGTGGCCTCTCAGGGGGTAATGATATGGTATGCATTGCAGAGAAAAAAAGGCTAGAGTTTGAAATCACTGCAGTCAGTCTATGATGTGTAAATAAAGACAAGATTTACCCTGTGTCTGGTTTCCTGTCACAGCTGAAAGGCTGCTCATGCTCGCTCTCAGCATTTCATTTGGTAACTAAGTTTTCCTGGTCCTGAAACCTGGGTGCAGAGGAGACACCTTACAACTGATGGTTCCATTTCAGAGGGAGCTGCCAGAAACTGCTGGACAGACTCACACAGGAGGTAGTTTTATATTTAATCTCCTTTCCAGTAAGAAAAGCAGCATGTTATCCCAACCCAGGAAGTGTTCAAGGCCAGGCTGGATGGGGCTTTGAGCAACCTGGTCTAGCAGAAGGTTTCCCTGCCATGCTTAGGATGTGATGTAATTTATGATACCTTCCAACCCACACTGTTCTGTGTTTCATATGATTCTGTGCTCGTGGGTTATGGAGTGACATGTCTTCATGTTTTCCTTGTTAACATTTTGGAGGCACCTTGAACCTCCTAATCCCAGCAGATGTGCACCTCCAAGGGATTTCTGCAGGCTCAGGTCTTGCATTGGCACTGTAACCATGTGTAGGAAGCAGCACCTCAAAACCTGAAGCTGTTGAGCAGTGAAGGTCTCCAGGCTGGTCTGTGTGGCCACAGCGTGGTCAGTGGGGTCCTCCAAGCGGCACTGGGCTCTGGCATCCTTTGCAATTTAAGTCTGTAAAAGCAAGGAAGGATTTCAAAGCCAGGCAGCAGATGTGAGCCTTTGGCCTGTGAATTCATTGTTGTTTCCTGGCACTGAGCTCCTCTGTGTCAGAGAGGGGAATTTAGTGCAAGCTCTGGTAGGTAGAAACACAGAGGCTTTCTGTTTCTGTCTGAAGTCACCTCGGCGAGCTTTTGGGCTGGTTATGTTGGCAGCTGAGCAAAAGGCTGTTTATTCTACATGACTCTTAACAGTTTTGGAATAGCTTCCAAATACAAATCCATGGCTTGTTCCCCCAAAAAGCCAGTCAGAAATTTTTAGCTCATCTGTCAGTAACTGCTCTGGCTTTTATGGGTCAGCTCTGAGGAGCCAGTGTGATTAGAGCACTATGTGTAGTCTCCAAGCAAGTTTTACAGCTTTGCCAGTGGAATGCAGATTTTGCTTATAGTTTTTAAATATTATCAGTATACTTTTGAAGACCTTGTTTATTTAGCTAAGCTACTTGCCTGGTCTCAAAGCTGGCAGAAGAGAATCTTCCTCCCTTCCCTTCTTGCTTTCCTTATGTCTTCTAAATAGACATAAATAATGCCCGTTTTCCTCAGTCTCCTAAAAATGTAGTTTGCATTTCAATGAGAACTATGAAATTGCAGGTAACTTCGGTTCCTCTCATATTCCCTTCTGCAGAACTATTTTGTGCAATTACAGTCTGTCTGTGGGATTTGTTGATCCTTGTAGGATGAAGTGCCTGCAATTCCTTTTGCTTTTCCTGCCTCGGAGATCCCTTGCACGCTGTCTCTGTGTGCTGCATATCAGCTGTAGCAGATCCTCTCTCCCTGTCAGTGCTGGTAGCTCTCTCCTCAGCAGTCTGTTACTGTTCAAAGCTTTGAAATGATCAAAGAGGAGGATGAGGAGTAACAAACTGCTTTAACATTTGTTCTGGCAGGGATGGAGGAGCTCGTGTGAGGTGTGTTGCAGGGCACATGCTCTGGAAGGTGTAAAGTGTTACTGCTGCTGCTTTGACAGAGCCACAGGGAGGCTGACACAGAAATAAAGAAATTCCTTCTTCCTATTGGCCCTTCTGATATAGCTCCCCAAGATCTGCATATCCCAAAGTTTTGAGCTTTCATTGGCTTCAAATAATTCCCCAGCTTTGAGGGGAGGAAGGGCACGACCAGGATTATTAGACAGAAGTGCCTGAATTTTGAAACTTACCCAAAATCTTTTTTCTGTTCAGCTTTTAAGACCCTTGTTTATGGAAATAGTTTTTCCTCGTAGGCTTCTTTTTCCTCTGGAAGATGAAACTGCAGATTAAGTAATGTCACCCATGGGAGCTCTCATGATGGTTATTGGCTTCCTTTGAAATAGTGAATTGTTCCCTGTTCCACAAACTGTGACGCTGGCAATAGGGATGTGGGGATACAGATTTTTGCAATAGTATCTCTCCAACCACTGTTTGAGATATCATTTTCTTATTTTATTTTTTAATTCCTCACGTGCTGGCCTTAGGAAAAATGGTAATACCCTCTCAGTCTGAAAGGGACCCTGAACAAATAGATGGTTTTGAAGAGCAGCAAAATGGGATGCTACTTTTTAAGAGCAGCAGAATGTGATGCCATAGTTCCTCCAAGCAGCTTTGTAGGTCAGATCTGTTACTTCTTTTTGCCTCAATCTGGGAGCAAAAGTAACATGTAAGCTTCATACATGTAGCTTGAAGTCAGAATGATAATTTTAAATTTAAAATCACTTTTTGTGTTTAATTGATGAGTGTCTTTATTAGCTCAGTAAAGAGAAAAAAAGCAAAAAAAATTGCTGCTTTGGCATTGTAAAAGAACCTGCTTCTAACTTGCTTAAAAGGAATTTCTGTGAAAATAATCTGCAAGAAAAAAAAGCTACATGGATGCTTCAGTAATTCACAGTGAATATGAACTTGTCTACTAGCACAGGTTTCATCTTGTGGAAAAGAAAATTGCAGCTGATTTATGATAGAAATATGAATGTCAAGAAGAAGGAATTAATAGAACAGACAAGAAGGAATTATTCATTCCAGGAATGTGCATTGCTCTTTTCAAAGAAAAGTTTTGGTTTGGTTATGTTCTGCTGCTTCAGCCTTCTCAAAATTCATGTTGTGAGCATTTGGGCTTTAACTCCTGGAAAAGATCAACAACTCTTGGAGTAAAAAACTACATCTGACTTACAGGGTTCCTCATGTTAATGGTTCTGTCCCAACAAGCTCTTGACATATTTTTCTTCCATAGGATAAATAATTAATAATGATTTAATATGACAGTTTGGACAATTGTTTTTGCCCTAATTCAGCATCTGAAAGTTGGAAATTCTTTTGCCTGCATGGTCCATTTACTCTTGTCTCAGTCATGGACTTTCTCTTCTGCAGTTGTAAATGAGCACCATTGCATCATGTTTGCAGATAAAAGTTTAATAGAAATTCTTATGTCAGTGTGGTTCTCCAGCAGAAAAAAATCAGATTGCTCTGAGATACCTCAAGGGAGAACAGAATACTTTATGGAATCTGATGTCACAAGTTAAATATCTTGAATCAGGTACTTCAAAAAGCAGTTAGGAGAAAAAACCCTGAATTATCTGTTTCATGGAAATCTGTCTTTTGAATTAGGTCACCTGTACTAAGCTTCCATAGTCTAAATCTGTATATCACACCTGCAGTATTTTATCTCACCCAAATATTATGAGTGAGGGGGAAAAAAATCAAAGAAGTTCTCAAAGAAGGGGAAAATAATCAAAGAAGTTTTACTCAGCCCTGGCTAAGAGAATGTGTGTATGATCCCCCAGCCTTCCTCTGGAATGCTTTGTATTCATGGGGGGTAGAGGAAGAGAGAAGTCAGTTTATTAACCTTGAAAAAAACCCCAACTTTCCCTGAAAGAAAACGCAGTAGGTGCTATCAGCTGCATTCCACTTTGTCTCTCCAGATGTTTGTGGAAATAGAAGTGGTTTCAAGTGTCCTTAAGAGTTGTGTGATTGGTGAAATCAGCCAAATTCAGGGATGGGCAGGCATCTTTCTGCAGCTTGTTTTAGAACTTGATTAATACACAGGTTTCTTGCCTCCTGTTCCCGCTGTCATTAAAATGTCTGAAATTAGTGGGAAGAAAGTGGCAACTTCAGTTTGAACTCTTATTCCTTTGATGCTGTATATGAAAAGTTCTAAATGTACTGTACTTCAACAGTGCAGTGTACAGGTTGGTCAGCAGGGACTCTGAACTTGTCAGAAACAAATGTGAATTAATTATTTTTTCTTCTTTGAATGTTGCAATTTTGTTTCGGCTGATGTGGGCTCTGTCATACCGATTGCTGTGGGGTAAATTATTACTAAATGTTAGGTGGTAGTGGTGATTATTTCAAAGATAGGGTAATCTAGAAGAGACAGCTTGCACAGGAAAAGCAGTCAGTCATATTAACTAAACTGGCAATAGCTGCCACAAAAGATCATCATCATTTTATACCCCTTTTGGTCGTGCTGTTGAACTAGATGAACTATGTCCTTGTTTGTGTTTCAGAGAAGAAATCTGGAATGCAGTCACTTCAGGGAAAGTGCAAGAGCCTTGATTTATTGATGTTGTTTTATCAATTTTGCACAGGTTTTATGGGGAGGAGGGAAGGAAGGAAGATTAGGAATTTGAGATGAAGACAGAAAGAAATGGCCACAAATGCCTGTCACACCCAAGAGAAGTAATCAAATTACTGCCATGAAGGAAAATGATATCATTGATTATGAAATTTGAAAATGGTGCCTAGAGCACTAAGAAAGCTGACAATGTGAGCCAGTGTATTTAAAAGGAGACTGGGTGCAAACATATTAATATGCTTTTAAGGAGGAGGAATCTTCTGCAGGAGGGCATGGTGTCAGTAATTTATGGGCATGAACAAAACTCTGCATCAGTGATTTATAGTGTCAGGAGGGGCTATTAATGTGATTAGGGTTCAGAGTTTAATTTACTTCCCTCTTTAAAAGAGAAGAATTATCTACTGTAAAGACACACATGAGTTGTTTTAAATGGGGTGTGAGGACCCTTCTGGATTAAACTGGAGGAACTGTTTTAAAGCAGTCAAGACATTCAGTGGGCATTGGATGTTCATTTTTCTTAGATCTCTGGTGTCCATGAGGAGTCCTTGTAGGTCCCACCTCTCAGGACCGAGCAAGCAATGGCAGGTGTGGTTCTGTCTGGGCTGGTATCAGTGGATTTAGTTAGTTATTTACATATATTTTCCCTAACCTGTAAGAGCTGTTCTCTTGGCACAGATTTGAAGTTATGTGACTTTCTTAGTTTGAAGAAGAAAAAGAAAGAGGTGTTTCATTCTTAGTGAAAATGACTTAATTTCTGCTGAAGATGCTAAGATCAGAACCACCTTTTGTTGTGACTGTCTTGATATCATTTGTGGTAACATGAGTGATATTTGCATAGTTTTCACAATAGTTGAAGTATTGCTTGCAGGAAGACCCCAGGAGCTAGACATGGTATCATTACTCTGATTTATGAATGAGAAATGAAGTTCAGAGAAAATTCTAGTTTTCAGGGTTGTGGAAGTCAGAGGCTCTGGGGAAGAGGACTCATCACCCCAGAAGCAAGGCTTGTGTGGGTAAAAAAAGAGTGTCTCATTGCTTCTGTCATTAGGAAATCTGTTTGCAGTCCCAAGCCCCAGTGACTCTAGACATTCACCACCCAGTTCTCTAAATCTGCTTTTTGAGCACAGTTTCTCTTCCCTGTTTGCCCTGCAGAGCTGCTGCTTGCTATCTTGAGCATCCTCCTCTTTCTCAGTTTGCAGTTAATCTCTCCCCACTCATCCCAGCCTGTTCTCTGGCTGGCACAGAGCTCTCATCTGTGGGAGGGCAGTGTGATTTAACGGGGAGGAGAGACAAGCTGAGTGCTTATGCCTGTGAGTGGTTTTTGAGCTGTGGGTTTATTGTCATATACACCTCACCTTGCTTAAAGTCTCCTCTGGAGATCTCCTCCATCCCTTTAAACTTTTCTGGACAAACTTCTTGGCTGCTTTTTCCTCTGCTGCTCCGAGTAGAACTAGAGGCAGATGCTTTTGCTGTGACCTTCAATATCACTCTCACAGCTGATATGAAAAACCATACAAACCTGGATGCAATTTTCCATGGCTGCTGTAGGCAAAGTCTCATATTAATGGAGGAGCCACGGGGGATTCTGATTGTGCTGTTTCTTCTGATTGTCACACTGGCTTAAAGATAAGTTATGCTTGGGGTCGTCTGGCTGTGCATTTCACTAAGGTATAAAATAATCCACACCTAGATGCTTTTCTATTATCAAAGTGCTTTAGGTGAGTTTGGACTTAAAGGTTTTCTATGGAAGATTGGTCCAGGGGAGTAATTTGTGAGGCAGGAACCTTACTGGGAGCAGGAGGAGGGATTGAGTCTGTAGAGTGAGAGGATTTCAGAAGCTGGTGGGAACTGGATATTGGATGGGGAAATTCCTGCTGGGATTCTGGGAAGGTATTTCAAGAATGGGTTTGGATGGAAGTTGAAGTACTGGTTGGGTGTGTGAGAACTGTGGGTGCTGGGTGGGGTGGGCATCCTCCAGCAAACGGAGAGGTGGAACCATCATATTATAGCAAGGAAATAATTGGGCTTTGTGTGAAGAGGAAAATAAAAAGAAACGAAAATGATTCTTTTGGTCTAAAACGCTTGGTTTGAAGGCAGCTGGAGTGATTGCAACTTTCAAAGAGCCTTTTTCCCAAGACGAAGTTTCGGCTGGCATAAAAGCTAGCATTTGACATCTTTCTCATATAATGATTTTTATTAACAAAAGCAGACCTCGCTGTTGGCTGCTTTTGTAAAACAACTCCAGCACGGCTCTTCATTCTCTTAACTCCTGTGTGTGACTTGAAGTCAGCTCCAGACTCCTGCTGGAATGCAAGCAGGTCAGCTCCTCTGACGCAGTTAGAGTATTGGAAAGTGCTCCGCATGGCTCGACAAAGGCTCTTTGCAATTGTTCATTTCTGTTGCACTTTTAATACACTGATGTTTGCAGCAGTCTCGTGTTTAATGTTCTCATCCCACAGAGAGGGAGAGAAGGATTGCTCAGGCATCTGCCCTGAGATGCTGCTGTACAGCCAAAAAAGCCTACAGTTACTCAGAGTTCCTTTGTAATTAGTGATGTTTTAATTGTTGTTGCAAACACTGGCTTCTGCTGTTTGCTGAGGGTTACAGCAGTGAAAATAGACCTCACTGACCAGAAGGGATTTGGGGAGAGCCTGTGTTAAATTGTCCTGATATTTCTGGTGTCCTGATGTGAGGCTGGCTTTCCTCAGACTGCTGTTTGATTTCCAGGTTGTGTTACAGTTGTAATTTTCTCTAAAGTGCCCACACAGAGATTTATTTGTGCTCTCCCTTTTCCTTGTGGGATGCATCCACAGTTAAACCTCACACCTTATGGGAAATCCATATCACCTCTTAAAGGCTAAAATTCCCAGTTTTTCTCCAGTGTGTTGCATGCTGTGTGATTTAAATAGCAATCCTGATTTCTTTTGTCTCTAAGAAGAGTGCAAGGGTTAGGGCAGGGCTGTGTAAAGAATGAGGCAATCTGTATTTTAAGCCCTTGCACTGACACAGCCTGTTGGGGTGTGTATGTGGGAGGAGGATTCTAAGTAGGAAACTTGTGATGTGAGGAATCCTAGGAGCCATGAGGATTGTGTAAATGTTTGCTCTTTAAAGCAGAAATAGTCTGCTTTCTCTACTGAGAGAAATCACTTCGCTTATGAGAGAGCACAGTTTATTAGCTGTGGTGACTGGAGATGAAGCAAAGGGAAGGGACTAATTTTGCAGACTTAAAAAAACCAAACCCAAAGGAGCATTTCTGCACTGTTCTGATTTATTTTTATCATGTTGTCTTCAGCTGGTTGCCATCATTCAGACACAGCTGAGTAGAGGTGTAGGAAAGCACAAAAATTTTGAGGAGAACATAAATATGAGAATGAACATTTGTTTCATTGCTGTGAACATAGCCTGGATAGGTGAGAAAAAGGAATGTGAGGTAAGTGCTAGACATCAGCTTTGTTATAGTTTGCATTTTCTTAATAAATATTTTTGGAAATTATTATCCTTTAGCCCCTTATTGAAAACTACTGCTGAGGCTATGTGACTCCTATTTCCTACTGGTATAAATTGGTGTAGCTGAATTAGAAGTGTGATTTTCCACTACTCTTGGAAGCTGCTCCAGTTGGACAGGGAAAAGTTATCTCTCTTTGTCAGACTGCAGAACTGGGCTTTGCTCCATTTTGCATATCACTGGGACAGATAGCAGGCCTTTAATTTGGTGGAGGAAGACATGTGAACGACCAACAGCTCCAAATTAAAGACAGGAAGATTAAAAGTTGGACATTTCTGGATAGAGAAAGCCTGGATAGAGAAACTGTGTGTTGATTGTACATTTTCTTTCTTTTGATGTACTCAGATCGTGACAGAATGACTTTCTGGGAGACTTTTGGTTGGACTGAAGGTATGAGCTTTAGTACAGGGGGACTGTGGGAGGCTGCTTTGTGTGACTGATCAAATGAAATGAGCTAATGGTATGTTGTGGTCTTCTAATGGTCTTCAAAATCCATGATATCCAGTGCAAGCTATCTTGCTGCTGATGGTGCAAGATTCCAAACCCTTTGACAAGCAGGGGAATGTCTTTCTGAGATGGTTTGTGTTGTCTTTTCAAAACAAAATTCCACACTGAAAGAGAAATATTGGTTTTGTGAAAAAGTCTTGGTTTGTATCAAACCTAGACAGAGGTTTATTAATTAAAGCTTTCTGGTTTTTTGGTGTATGATGGATGGAAAACACAAAAGCAAAGCATCCCCTGACTGCAAAAGAGGGATGGTTCTGAGTGAGTACTGAGCAAATTTGAACAGGTGGGCATTTTCCCCCTGAGTGTTTGCTTGTGTGCTGTACCCAGGAGCAGAAGTTCAACTCTTCCCAGCTTTCCTTTGGTCAGGTCAGCAATCATCCTCTTAGTCCTTTCCACCCACTCCAGGGATAAAAATCAAATTACCCACATGAGAAATTCTTCTCAGCGATTGCTAATACTCTAAAGAGAAAAAGGCAGAGGAAACTTTAAAGGACAGCTGAACTGAGAATCTTTTAAACTTCTGTCTTGTGGTCTTTGTGAACAATGTCATCAGTTTTTTTGTTTCATTGAAGCTGTGGCTGTTGAAAACTTCCAAGCTCAGCAGTATGAGGAACATCGGGGTTTTCATCCTAGAGGTTCCTTAAGGGAAAAGTCAAAGAGGAGAGAATTGGGAATGTATTTCTCATGTAGCACAAGTAATTTTGGGGGGAATTGTGGAAAGTAACTGGATATGGTGGTGTGAGGTATCATTCTAGACCTTGTGGCAGAGATGTTCCTCATGAAAAGGGTTTTTGGTATTTTGGTGTGATTCAAAAGAATCTGGGCTCTCCCTTTACCACCTCTGGTCAAGATTTTATCTCTTTTTAGATATGCTGCAGCTGCATATTTCTTTCTTCTGGTCAATGAGAAGTCAAATTTCAAACCATTCTTTGCCAGGCAGGTGATGATAGCTTTAAATTTAAAGAAAATGATGAAATGACTGAACAAATAGCTTTAAATTTAAAGAAAAGGATGGAATGACTGAACAATTTTGTACACAGAAAAAGAGCTGGGAAAGAGGTGACAGTAGGGGAATGATGGTGAAGGTTTCCTAATCATGATATGGAAAAAGCTAATAGGGGTACTGTTCATTCTCTTTGATAATTGAAGAATCAGAAAGCATCATATAAGAAATTTGAATTGGTTCAAAAATACGGATCAAGATTATTCCTGACACCTAACCTGCTTCTGGAAATCTCTGTGGAGAATAATCTGTTAGCTGAAAGTTTCTGCAGGTGAAGGATGTGGCTGTGAGAAATACACTGGTGGTTCTCATGTGAAGAGAGGCAACCTCTGCTGGCTCAGTGGCAACCTCTGGGGCCACAAGTTTTGGGATTATTTTGGAAGAGCATAGTGTTTGTATCCTGTTCTGTTTTTCCCAGGTCAAACAGTAGAGTTTTTAGTTCAGTAATTTAGGTCAGTCGATTTAAGTTCAGTGAACTTCTGAACTCGTCAGTTCCAGCTGTTCATTAAGTGGTTTTGTCTGTATTGTATGTTCTTGTGTGTTCTTTTCCTCTTCACAACAACTGATAAATTTTAGGATGACTATTTTGGTTAATAGGTCCATTTAAATGCTGTTGTGTGGTTTTTTTGGTCTAACATGTAAATTGGCCCTTGTCTTTCCAACTGAAGATATCCAAAAATTCCAAAACTTTCTTGCTGAGACATCATAATAGATTTTAGAGGAAAAACTGCTGGAAGAATTAGATGAAGAGCTCTGAAAACATGGAGAGAGGAAGAGGCATTACAGTTTGTATTTAAGCTCAAGCCTCTGTGTTCCATCTTGGGGAGATGTTTGAAAAAAGCTGTACCAGAGCTCTGAAGGGTTCTTCAGCCTCCAGCTCTGAGCTCTGGGAACTGGGCTGCAAACTCCTTGAAACCCAAACAGATGTTTTGGTACAGAGCTTCAAAGCTTTGAAAGGCTGCTTTCCCCACGTGTCTTCTTATGTGAGGAGACTTTTAAGAGCTGCAGAATAGGTTTTATTATCTCTTTTACAAAAGCACTATCCACAAGGAAGAGGCAGGCTTGGAACAGTTGTGGGCTCAGATGTGAGACAATAACCACGTAATGCAGCTGAAGAAAAATGGAAGGGAAACGAGGGGGAGACATGTCAGCCTGTTCAGGACCTGTTCAGGCAGAGCTTGGAGATGCTTCAGTAGCTCTTTCATGAAGATAAGTAAACACAAGGGAGCTGTATTGGCTTTGGCTCTGCCACATTAGATAGAAGAATTCTTAATGTTGGGGAAGAACACAGATGAGTAACAGCCCAGATGTTCCTCCTGTTGCTTTATGTGCATTGAGAAATGAAGCTGACAGTGATGAGTGTGACTTGGGAACCCACAGAGATTGGAATGGGTAAAAATGGCAGGAAGAGGCAATGAATGGGGCTTATCCCATATCCTGTCACCCCCTTCCCACACACATATCTGGCTGTGTGTTGGTGCCTGGGCTGGGCTGGTGCTGCACAAATGCCCAGGAACATAAAACCTCTGTTTGTAAGAATTTATCAAACTTTAAAAAGTTAAGACAAAGGATAAAATCTAGAAATAAGGGAGTGAGATATGAGAAATGAGATCCAATTCAGCTGAATTACAACGTTTCCAACCTGGAAGTCTGGGGTGCTTTTCAATACCTACCATCTGTTACTAGAACGAGAAAAAATAGTGCAGTTATGTTATCATGGAGTAATTAACAGTTCTGATTTTTTTTATAGTTTCTGGGGGGAGGGGGGGAATATAAAAATTTCAAATTTCAGGTGGTTCTCTTATCAGGACTTTGTATTTTTCTGTAGCCAGGAGCAGACCAAATCATTTTAGGAGGGCATCGTGCAATAATTCCCTTACTGTTCCTTGTTGCAATTTGCAGTATTTGTTCTTCTCTGTTTAGACTTTTGTTTTCCTTAAGGCATTGTAGTGAGTTGGGAGTGGGGAAAAAAAATGAAATACTTTTATTGTGATGATTTTTCAGCTTAAAGATCTGAACCAATAATAATTTTTTTTTCCCCCAAAAGAGAATGCAGCCCTTAACCACACAACTCCCAGAAACTACAGCCCAATTTTTAAACAACCTAAGGCAGGATGGAGTTCATTTGTAAGGTCAAGATCTACTTATAAGTAATGGCACTTCCCGTGGGGAAAAACACTAACCCAATTTGTGAAAGTTATTTTATTTGATGGTCAAATAAACTCAATAGCACATCAGGAAGAGGGTTCCTGGCTGTGATGTGACACACAGAGCAGCATTTAGGCAGGAGGCTTTGTTTTTCCTATGAATGTATTGATGGATTTTCATGTGGATGTTTGACTTTTGAAATCATAGCTTTGGTATTCTGAAAGACAAATGAAAACTGTAGGATAAAGGAACAAAGCTAAACCAGCTCCAAAAATATAGGAAACATGGCAGCAGGAGGGTCCACTCAGGGAAGATTGTAAAGCTTCACATTGCCAGAGCCTCTTTAGCGGCTCCTTCGTGTTGTGGGTTTGGCAGGAGGAGGATGACAGGGCTGCCAGCCTGCCTAATGATCTTCATCTAACATTTACCTTATTGAAAGGGGAATAATTCTGTTAAATTAACATCCTAGCATATTTGCTGTCCAGCCAGTTGATGAATTAAATAGCCTGAACAAAACGTTTCACGACTCGTTTATCCATAAAAAACGCCGAATTTTCCGCACGAAAGGGAGTGGCTTTTCAGCAGCTGTCTGCTACGATACCCTGTACTCCTTATCTGCAAAAATCCACGTGCTGATGTGTAAAAAGAAGATGTTTAATGAGGCTTTGGGAGGTGGGAGAGCACGCAGACAGACCCCGCTCTTGGAGCGCCCCGGTGCTTTGCCGCCTGGCGCGGGCATCCTGCTCGGAGGAAGGCAGACTGTTAATGACAGCCCACGAGCCTGTGACACTGCATCACTCCATCCATCAAAGCTGGCACCCCGTGCCAGCCCAGCCAGCTGTCCTCCTCCATCAGTGTCCGAAAGTGCCGCGCTGACGGCCGCAGGTGCCAGCTGCCAGCCCCGAATAACCACCGGGCCTGCCCCAGGACTGAGTGTATTTGGGCAACCTGCTCAGATTGAGTTGTCTGTCCTGACAGTCCCTTCTGAGTTGGTTTGGAAGAAGGAGAATAAACAAATTGCAGACTAATAGACAAAGCAGCACATCTCTAACAAGAGATCCAAGCCTAGGGCTTTACACTCCCCAGTTGTGAAACGCCACCATAAGTGCTTGTGGCAGCAGGAAATGTTGCTGAGGGTGCAGTTGGCTTTTCCTGCTTGCTTTGACCAAATTTGGAACCTCACAGTGAAGTCTGTGGTTCATGGATCCACCAACCCACTGAGAATTTATGTCACTTCTGTTGATGTCTGTTGGGTGTGCCGAAGAGGACATGAAGACTCAGTTTTGTGAGTAAATATATTATAAAGATGCTCATTAGAATTGAATTAGAATTTGGATTAATTACTTAATTATTTATACATATTTGCATACTTAATTATATTAATTCTAATAGCAATTAGAGTTTCAATTGCAGCTGTGGAGAGTGTGGCTGTGAGCCCTTAGCTGAGGTTTGATTGCTGCTGCACACCTGAAGAGTCCCCATGTATGACAGGCCTGCCAGAATGGGGTGAGCAAGTAATTCAGGTGATTTTCAGATCCATGGGCAGGGATGCTTCTGCATCCTTAAGCCTTGAGGACTCCAGATCTTGAGCATGTCAGGCTGGGGAGCCTGTAGGTATAAGAGGCTTATATGGGCAGTCAGGCTTTTACAATGGAAATGGGTATTTCAAGGGAAAAGAAAATTCTATTTCTGCTGTAGCCCCCAGACTGATACACAGTCAGCAATTTAAACTGTTTTCACAAAGTTAGTCTACTGCTCTTCTGGATTCCAATGGTTCCAAGTGCAGCAGTTTGCCCTTGTACATCTATATTAAGTTTTTTTTCCTCCTATTATCATCAGCAGATCCTTGTCCTCACTTGATGTTTTCTAGGCTCCTCATTCCTATTCTCCAGCATGTATGAATTTTCTATTATTTGCCTGCTGAATGCAATCACTTGCAATTTCCCAGGTTCAAAAAAAAGTAGTTCCTTTAAAAAAAAAATGTAATGGAACATCCTCAAGTTGAAATGGGCCCTGAGCACAGCTGATGGCTTGGGGACTTTAATTTACTAAACGTCAGTGGTTTGATGGCAATTCAACATGACTGGTGATTGCCTGCATCGTGTTACTGCTGTGGCTGAAAAGGCTGTTTACTTTTGGAAGACAGAAAGCTCAGCTGAGCAACACAAAGAGCAATCTCCTGTGACCTGCTAATAATTTTTTTTTTCCCAAAGATTCCCCAATTGCTGAGGAGCACAAACCCCTGGAGAAAAAATTCTCTATGCGCATATGCTTATATATCTGTTACAAGAGGTCAACCCAGAAAAATGGTGTTTGCAAAAGAACACTTTGTATCAGGAGTTTTCTTTGCTGCAAAGTCATGCTTAATTTGGCCAGTGCAAGACTTTTCCTGTTCAAGAGATTTCTCTTATATTTATCATCCCAGCTTGACACAGCGCTGAAATATTTCTCTGTATTTCTGATGTTTGTTGTGGTACCGCTTAGAGCTGTGAGTGGTCCAGAACACGTTGGAGAGCAAAGGTTCAAAAAGCAAAAAAACCCATCTGGTTCTCATTAATTTGCTGAAATGATCAGAACTTTTCATGAGAGAGACTATGCTGCATGTAGGGAAGATAGTGGCAGGGGCTCTTCATTTGTGCAAGTGGATGCAAACTCACCTGCCTAAGAATGATCTCGTTTCTAAAAATGAATTTGGGGTCCAAGGTCCTTAGATAACATCAGGCATGATGGACTTTCATCCATAAACTCCCATTTCAGGCAGTGGCATGTTCTCATCCTCCCACTGCCAGGCAGGTGATTATGGAGGGAGTTTTTTTGTGTTAAAAAGACAGCTAGGCTCTTGCTTACTATTTAAAGAAAAAAGTTAAGAGTTTAGAAAAAAGATTTTTAGAAATGTATATGTGCAAGTAGAGCAGCTGAAGCTGAGACACACATCCACTGTCTTTGGGTCAGCAGCCCCTGAATGGCAGGTTCAGGAGCTTCACACAAATCCCTGTATTTCTGGTGTGCTGCTTTCCTTTAACATTTGGCCTTTGGGCCTTTTCTTTTGGGCTTTTGTGTGTGCAGAACAAAATTTGTTGAAATACTGGTGCGTGCACTCCGGGCTTCTTCAGCCTTCCATGGCCCATCAGTGCTGGACAGGAGTCACATGCACTCCCTGCTGCTGGGGAATCTATCAATGACCAGCTTGCTAAGGATGATTTTATAGGTTCTGCAGCTGATTTGTTTAAAATCAGATTACTGTCACATTTAGAAACATTTAGCGCTACTGGACTAATGAGGAATAATAATTTAAAGAGGCTGACTAGATTTAATCAGTTTGTGGGAGATGAGACTTAATCAAACATAGGAGGTTGAGGAGGCTGATAGAGCTGATGAATTTGAATAGATAATACAGACCCTGCATGAACATTTTCTGTCCATGGTTGGTTTATAATAGTAAAGTGTTTGCAAAAGTTATCAAACAATCAATAAGTATAAAGTCTTTCATGTGAGGAAGCTTGCAGTGGGGAGAGAAAATTGCCTGAATTGAAATTCAAAAGTCGACATTGAAGGAGATTTCTTTCAATATTCTAAGAGTTAATTGTCAGTATTTTTTGTAATATGTAAGAAAAGATAATTGGGAAATACCTTGAAGAAAAATGCCCCTGTGAGCTGTATCCTGCTCAGGTCCTGGATGGCTGCTCTTGGTGCAGACCTGCAGCATCTGCTTACTGGAGAGCCCTGGCACATGTTTTAACTTCCCTGACCTTTGGTTCTCCATCTGTAAAATTCATGTGCTCAACCTTTCCTACTCTGTTTTGTCTATTTTATGTGCTGTACCTAGAGAAGTGTTGACTTTATAAAGAAAGGCTGGCTGAGGTAGATTCTGTGAAATGTGTGTTAGAGCAATCTCTGCCTTTCTGTTACCAATATTCCACCTGTATCTTACCTTCAGCCCAAAAAACTCCTTAGTTCCCTTCTTTTAATCAAAGTCAAGGACAGGGCAACATTAAGATCAGAGCTTGTGTGACAAATAATCTCTTTGGTGCTTTATATATTTGATTTGCTTTCAGTGAGCAAAAAGTAACTGTATCAGCTCATAATTTGAAATCCATGCTTGTGTAGCAGGAGCCTGACCCATCCTATAATGTTTTCAGTGGAGAAAAATTCTGCCTGTGCTTTCTTCAGCAAAGGCAGCAATAGTAAATATTTTTCAGCTTCTACTGAATTAATTGTGAGAGGTCCTGCTCTCTGCCCACCTCCTTCTGGCAGTGCTGGCAGAGCTTTGCTAGGCTTTGGAGGAAGTTTTGTCTCATACCTCTCCTTAAAGAGAATCATAAAATCATAGAATGGTTTGGGTTGGAAGGGACCTTAAAGGTCATCGAGTTCCAGTTCCAACCCCCTTCCATGAGCAGGGACACCTTCCACCAGACCAGGTCTCCCAGAGCTCCATCCTGGCCTGGAACACCTCCAGGGGTGGGGCAGCCACAACTTCTCCAGAGAATAAATGTGACGACACTAGGACCAAATCCTGAGAGGTATTTTTAAAACACTCAGAATTCGGAGTGCCTGAGATTTTTTTTTGCTCCCAGTAAAAACCCTCTTTCAGCTTAAGAAACAGGTGGGGAAATAGAAGGTAACTCCATTCTCCTGCCTTAGTCAGGTCAGGTCCTTCATGCTGCTGGAAGAAGGATAAACTCTGTCAACTGTTGACATCAAGGTCCCCTATAAAATACAAATATGCCACAGGAGTGTGGTGAGGGGAATTGCATTGGGATAGAATTTTTAATCAGCATCAGGCCTGACAATGAACTACCACCACAGCCAGCTGAATGATGGAGAGTCCTGAAATGGTGGAATATTCAGTAAATTCTGTATTTTGTGTAATGCTGTAGCAGTTGCTGAAGCTGTGGCTTTGCTCTTTTATTCTCAACCAAGATCAGAAATGCCTTGTTCTGTTTTGGGTTTTTGATATGCTTTTGTCATAGTGCTCAGAAATGATGGGGCTGCATGGTGACTTTCCTTAAATCACTGTGCTTATGTGAGAGTGTTGGTTGCTAAAAACATCAGGAGTTACAGAATATTTTTTTGTTGTTACTGCATCTGTAATGGGAAGTTCTACTTGAAATTAAATCTTTATTGTGCCATACATTGTTGAAGGCTGTTCTTCTTCCATATTTCAATCCAAGGTGACCATGATCATTGTGAATCATGAGGGAAGATGTGGCATCCCTGCCTTCTACCTGCAGATTTGAGATGCAGAGGGGTCTGTGACCAGCTTATGGCCACTGAGGCATTTGCAGTAAAATCAAACTTAGCTTTGCTTTAGCCAGCAAAAGCTGCCTGGTCTTTTTTTTTTTTTTTTTTTTTTTAAATATTCCCACTGTAAATGTTGAACACAAAGGCACCTCCATGCAGTGGAATTCCTTTGTCTTTGACTTCTCTCTTAGGACATAATGAAATGTACACTGGACAGGGTGGTTTTTCTCCACTAACTCCATAAGGAGCCTCAGTAATCACTTGGGATGGAGCTCTGAGAAACTGGTCTGGAGGAAGGTGTCCCTGTGCATGGCAGTGGGATCAGAACTGAATATCTTTAAGGTCCCTTCCAGCCCAGGACATTTTATGGTTCTGTGACCCCTGTAGGTGGGTAAATGTGTGATGAGCCCCATCTTAAGTAGAACAGAGAATGGACTCCAGTTTCCTCCTGTGTTCCCAGTGAGCATCACACTCCTTTTTTTTCCCACTCTGACACTCTTAAAAACATGTGTATTTTATTACCAAAATTACTTAAACATCAGGTGTGCTGTTGTAACATGCAGTCTTACCTCTGTGAAGTCACATTTTCCTCCCCAAAACACCCAGTTTTAGTCCTGCTTAGTATTTCACATCTGCAGTGCAGGAAGGTGCCGCTTGTGTCAGTCTCATTTTGTTAGGAGCAGCACACATGTTCATTTGGAGTTTTCTTCATGTTTCTAATGGCAGGCAGCATGCAGAGCTAATTAATGGTGTATGGGAAGAAGTCACTGATGAGTACAGATTGAATATCTTCAGACAAAAAGAGCTCTGGGTCTCCTGTTGAGTTTAAAGAACAGCCCTGCTGAACCTTTGATATGCAACCAGATGCAGCATGTAGAAGCAACCAAATCAAGGGTTAGAGGGGATGAAATTAGTTCAGTTGACTCTTATTTTCTATGTTTACACTTCCAGAAATTATTATTACCTTGTGGCTAGATAATCTAAATACAGAGGTTCTTAATTTTTTGCTCCCTAATTATAGAGGTCAGTACAAACAACTTTCATTATCTCATTCAATGTTTTCTTGAAGCGGATGGAGAGATTGGGATTTTCTTGTATTTTCAGCATATCAACCTATTTTGATGTCATGCAATGTAGAAATGAAGCAGGGAGAACCAAAGAGCCATTCTTATATGGGGCTCCTAATAGTAATACACTTAGAGTTCAGGTGGTTTCAGCTGTTTTCCTTTTGTGGTGGGTGTATCAGTGTAGGTAGAATGGTTGTTGGTGAAGAATTGCAGAATTGAATGGTTCATGCTCAAAGCAGCAGCTTTTCTGTTTAAAATGACAGAAAATAAAACTATGAACAGACAAGAAATGCAACAGGAGCTTCTAAACCCTTTTGATTATACTGGTTTTTGCTTTGAGGGTAGAGAGGGTAGCATAGGATGGGGCTTGAGGTGAATTTCTTATCCTGCTGATCTGGGGTTCAAGCAGAACTGATTAACAAGGAGTGATTTATGACCAGATACACATTTCATCAGTAGGAATATTTCTTCTTATCTTGAGTAGAGGAGTGTTTTTCCAACCTACAGTCACTGAGACACGCCATGTCCTTGTTGCACATCCATTTCATGAAGGCGAGGGATGGGTGCTTTGATCTTTTCCCCCAGATCTACTCCATGGCAAGTGTCTTGCCTGCCTTTTTTTTTTTTTTTTGTGGGGAATCCCAGTGTGTTTTGCACTGACAGCTTTCAGTGCTGCAGGCATTTCAGGCTGGCACAGCACCTCCATCCACATCTCTGCCCAAATCCTTGTCCCTGTGCAGGGGAGGAGGCTTATAAGGGACAGAAAGATGGGGAGAAAAGGTGGAAAGGTTTTCATTTTCACAGCTATTCTGTGCCATTGCACAGACTTCCTGAAACAGTTGCTCTACTGTTTGTTCCAGCCATCAAACCCAGAAGGAAATCCCTAATTTGGTGTATGATTTCTTTCTAGTTTCAGTCTATAAAGTTAACATGAGGGGCATGATTCAATACTGAGTGAATGAAACATCAATGTTACTCCTTGAAAACCTTGATTTTGATGTCTGATGAATGAATTTGTTCTCTGAAGAATTTTCTGCCAGGATAGCAAGTGGCCTCATCATTTGCTGTGAAGGATGAGAAAGATTTGCTGTTGGATGCAGTTCAGCTGTGGGGTTTTGAGTTAATATGAGAATTCTCCTTTTGGGACAATGTGCTTGCTGTACTTCCTACATTGACTCATTGTTGATATCCCCATCTTGCCCCTGCTCCCTCCTTGACTCCTTGGGAAGGTCTCAGGCCTGGGATTTACAGCCCTTTTTGGTATATGGTGACTGTTACAGCAAAGATGGATGGGAAGGGGAGCTCTTGTATGTTCCTCTGCCTGAAAACTTTCTCAAGGTTAGAGATCATGGGTGACTTTTATTGTTACCTTTTCTGACAATTGCCTTTCAATATGAAATAGAAACCAAAATAAAAGAGTGGCAACTAACTGGAAATAGACCTGAAAGGATTGGCATGGAGATAAAAATTGCTTATTGTTTATAGCATTTGTCTGCTTAAAGCCCACTTCTCTCTTGAGAGCCTGGCTTACTTAAAAAGGAATTGCTGCTCTGAGAGAAGTTTCCTATATCCTAACTGTGTTATAGAAACATGTTGTGAAAGCAGTTGCCATGAAATTGAATTACAGGTGTTGTATTCTTCATTGCTTAAATTGCTCTATTATATCACAGGCCTCATCGTTTTGTTTTGAACAAATAACTGCAATTTAGTAGGAGCCTAAGAGATGATGGTATTAGCAGTCAGGGGTTGTTTAAGGCTTCCTTAATGATGGAAAATTGTTCTTATCCATTTACCATGTGTTGTCTTTGTAAAAATGCATGTGCAGTGAATGGAAAACAAAAACGGTTCCCTCATGGCATCTTTTTCCTAAGTTTGTTTTTATAGTTTTCAGTGTGTGAAACAAACCCCCCCAATAGGTTTTTAGATTAGTCAGGGCAATATGGTCATTCATATGACACAGCTCTGATACATCAAATGGTGGCACTGGATGTGGTCAGATGTTTCACTTCATTCACTTTCAGTCTGCTGGAATTAAGTACATGGTTTTTCAACCTAAAACTTCCCAGGTTTTCATGGATTACGGTTTTAAAAGATCCTTCAGGAAATTTTTATAAATAACTCCAAGCGGTGAAAGCAATTATTGGTTTAGGTCAGAAGTTAAAATCATTCTGTCTAGGTTTGTCTAGGTTTGTCTAGGTTTAGATTCCTAATTGCTGCTCTGTGTGCTGCTTTCTCCCCAGCCCACTCGGGCCCAGTTGCCTTTTCTTGGATGTGTTTTCAGTTTACCCTGGAGCTCAATGTATGTGAATTGCTGCCTTTGGCTTGGAAACAGGGTAACTCCAGCAGAAAAGGGATGCTTGCAGAGATCTTGGGCTTGAAAATTAACCTTGCTTCCCCTCCTTCCTAGCCAGGTCTGTATTAATCTACAAGACACTCTCTACTGAAATTCAGAAGCAAAACCTGCTGTATCATGTGGCTCAGAACAAGCTTTATCAGTTCCCTGTGTTCCAACCTGTTTCTAGTCCAGAGATTCGGTGGAGTGTTACATATTCCAATTTCACAGAGAAAATGAGGTTAGGAAGGATAGGGAGAGGTCAGTTTGTCCATCCCTTGCCTGAAGGCAGGACCTGTTCTTCCAGGTCCTGCTTTATCCTTGACAGATGGCTGTCTGACATGTCCTTAAAATTCCTCAGCCATCGAGATTTGCTTACTTGCTTCGAGGTGTCACTTGTGGAAAGCCAATTAAATCTGCTTCAATGCTCTTACTTTGCCCATGTTCCATTAGCAATTAGGATCAGTTTTCTTGCTTGTTTCAGGGTTTTTTATGTACATGTTTTTTGCACGTGTTTTTGTTTTATTTTTCCCTTTCCTGCTCCTCTCCTGATGAAATGTGATTTTTCAGCATCTGCTTTTAGCCAGTTTATGTGTCAGGCCTCTGATGCTCTGCCCACTTGGCTGAAGGTAGTATGCAAGTTCCCTAATACTTCAAAAATTTCAATTTCATGGCAATCTTTAAGGATAAAAAAGGGAGTGGGGCAATTTTTGGAGCGAGTTCTTTTGAATGCATATTTTTGCTGACAAACCTTTATATTGGTGCTTTTAGTAATTCTTTTTCTCTTGTCTCTTGAAATGTGATATGAGAAAATAAAACTGCTTCACAAAGTTCTGTAAAAAATTAATGTGTACTGTAATTTAGAAGATGGATCACTGGAGGGCATTTAAATGTTATGTTTTTGTTTCCTGCAAATTTTATTTTAAGGGAAACCAAATACTTAGTAAGGACTGTTTCAGAAATCCAACTAAGTGCTGCTGGTACTAAAAGAATTAAGAGAGGAGAAATGAGGGGCCCAGACTGCACAGCCTAATGAGGGGACATAAGCCTAATGATGCAAAATTGCAAATTGCCCAAATTACCAAGCGCTGTCCCCTGCATGCAGCTCTGCTTTTAGGGCTCCCCAGAGCCGCTCAGGATTCAGATGTGCTGGCAGTGGCGTGTGCCTGGTGCCAGTCCCAGCACCACAAAGCCTCTGTGTGACTCCAGCCAGAGCTGCCACTCCCTGAGCTGGTGCCATGTGCTGACAGAAACCTTTCCAGGCTCTGAACTGCACTGCTGCACGAAGCTGCCCTGGGCAGGGCAGGGAATGAACTCGTGGGATGACGGGGAGAAGTGGTGTGGTGATGGAACCAGAGATGCAGGTTCCCTTGCCCAGCACCCCCGTGATTCTCTGCTGCTGGAGGCAAACTGGTTGTCGTGGTTTGACATTGACCAAAATCCAACCACCCACAAAAGTTGCTCACTCGCCCTCCCCTGCCACAGCTGGGCAGAGGAGAGAAAAATTTAAGGAAGGTTTCATGAGTTGAGATGAGGATTGGGAGAAAACACTCCAAGGGCAAAACAGGCTCAACTTAGAGGTACAAAGTGAGTTTATTACTAACAAAATCAGAGGAGGATAATGGGAAGTAAAATAAGCCCTTAAAAACACTTTTCCCCCCTCTTTCCCACAGACAGCTCAGGGGGACAGGGCATGGGGCATCACTTTGTTCTGATTTCCTTCTTACATATGTTTACCACAGAGTCGTTACCATCCTGTCTAATTGGCCCAGCCTTGGCCAGCACACGTCCATCCCCAGAGCCATTAGGGCTTGGCTCTGCCAGGCATGGTGGAAGCTTCCAGCAGCCTCTGTGGCTACCAGAGAGCCAGGCTGTGCAGAACCAGCACATTGGTGCTTAAGTGATGGTACAGCTTCAGCTCCCCCAGCACATGAGGGCTCCTGCTTGCAGCCAGGGAGGCATTTGGGGCATCTGCTGCACTGCAGGGAGTGTCCTAAAAGGGCAAAGGTGTTTTGATGGGACAGTAAAGCTAGAGCCCTGGGTTGCAGGTAAAAGAAAGGTGAAAGTGCCGTTTTTTTACAGAGGAGTGTTTACCTTCTCACTGCTTGCTCTTCCTGACCCATAAAAGCTGCCGACTGTGGTGTCAAGCTGATAAAATGTTCGCACAGCTCCAGCCAGAGCAGTGAACCATAACCAAAAAAACTGAGGGATTTTTGGGCTTTTTCCCTTAGCTTTTGCCAAGAATTCAAACAAAAGTGTAAAAATGTATTTTTCTCACCGGTGTCACTTTCTACTCCTAAAATCCATCTGTATAAGCAGGTCTGTCTTACCACTGGGGCGCTGGTTGTTCCTTCTCCTTTAGTTTGTAGAGGTCAAAGATGAAGCACAGCCTTAGCTTTAGTTCCATAACTTTTATAATAGTGAGATACCTGATAGTATTGTGCAGCCTGTGTGCCTCAGAGATGTGATGACCAGATATTTCTTCTGCTGATGGCTGATTGCTCATCTGAGTAAACTGGAATAATTCAGGGGAAGTCTTAGGTTTCCTTTAGAAACAGAACAAAGCATTTTGCAGCAAATGCAAAATCATGTGAGATAAGTGATGAGATTACTTAGTCAAAGCAGAATAAAAACTGGGAGGGATGTAATTCATTGTTTTATTTTTTTCAAGCTGCTGACATGAGTGAGAGTTGCTAATGCAGTCTGAAGTACAAATGATCTGCAAAATTCCCTGATAACTACCTGAGAATTCTCATTCCATCAGCAACTTCTATGTTATCATAAATGAGACAGCTTGAAAGGCACTTGTTGCATTTTGTACTGCATGCAGAAGTCATTTACACTTCAAATGAACCAGCCTAGATTATTTTTGATGGCTTTTTTTCTGCACAGCTTTCATAAGCAATGGAACTATGCTGAATTACTACTCTATAACATTTAACAATTCAAGAATCATGGCGTGAGGAGATGTGGCAAATAAACACCCTGGTGAAGCTGCTTAGCAGCTGGGATAGTAAAAACAGCTTCAGCGAGTCAGATTGGGATGTCTGATCACCCCCTAAAACTGCCAAATTGTAATCTGTTTTTTCTGCTCTGATAACATAGCTCAGAGGGTGAATGTGTGTTTGTCTCTTGGGACCCCCAGGCTCAGCCCCAGTGGCTGGTTTCCATCCAGTGTGGACGGTCAGAGGCATGAATTCAGGAGTGATGCCGACAGGATGAGCATGGAGTTTGGTCTTCATCCTGGAGGTGAAATAAACCTAAGGGAGTCTCTCCAAAGCTCCAGAGCTCAATTCTCAGCTGCTGAAAACCAGCACAGTTCAGTATAACAGGCTGAGGATCTGTCCATGTGACTTTATCTGTGCCTTGTACAACAAACAGATGATGAAGCACGAATGCATGTTTAGGTGATGTGGGCCGCGTGTAAGGATGAAGCAGGAACGTGCCTAAAAGCCTCCTCATCTGCAATTTGTTCAATTCCTGCTCTTTATCTCCCCATCCCCGTTGCAGTATCTCTGTACTAATCTGGAGGACTCGCCATGCTGAATATAATGAATGTACAGAGGTCCAAAAAGACGTGGGATGCTCATGGTTGCAGTGTTAAAGATAATTATCTGGTGTTTCTAGTCCAGATGCAATCCTGGAAAGCATGAAAACAGCTTTGGGTTGTACACTCATGGTGCTAGGAGAGGTCAGCAGGAGGTAGATGCTCACAAACTAATTGGACTTCTGGGATTCTGTTTTAAGGTGTGTCTTCATACAAAACAATGCATGTGCCTACCCAGGATGTGCTGCTCAGTTGTTTCCTAAACTGACAGTTGTGTTAAGATAAGAGATGTTTTTATTTCACCAAAGCCCTTTTTCTCCGAGTCCAAAAGAGCCTGGAAACTATTATCTCATGGAAAAATACCTTGGGGTCTGTGTGTGGAAAAGGTGATGTGTTGTGCAGTGCTGGCAGGGTCACCCTGCATGCCTCAGTCTCCTTTCTGAATGCTGTTTATGAAGGAGAAAAACGTGAGATGCAAAGGATGCGAGTGGCTGTGGGTTTTATCTAACAGGGTACAAAGTGGCCCACAGTCAGCTGAGGGAGGTGTTGCTACCTGGGGGAGGCTCTTCATCCTCCCTGTGTGGCTGGAGAGATGCAAATGCTGTGTGTTGACTTCTGATGAATATTCATCAGCTCTCCGTGTGTGGAGGGTTTTACAGCCTGTCACTGCAGCCTTATCTTGGGCATTAGGGAGAGGAGGCAGCTCCTGGGTTTGGTGTCTCATGTTGGGCAGGGTAAAATACAGCACCCTGTGAGCCTGGAGGAGCCACAGCTTGTGGCTACTGAAAGGGAGCCCTGCACTGCTCAGAGAATACCAAACAGGGAGTGCCCAAGGACAAGCAAACATAGGAAAATAAAAAGGAATCCTGAGCAGGCAGTAAATATTGTGCTTAGGAGGTTTCTCTTCTCATCCCCTGAATTTATGGCCTCAGTGCCTGCATTTTCCATCTTGCATCACTGTTCTGGACCTGCCTAGGTGATTGTGTGCTGACCTTTTTCATTGTTTATAGTTCTTGCATGCCAGGATAGTTCTAGTTAGGGTTGTGGGACACATTTTAAAGCCCCCCAAAGTTGCTTTTTCTCCTTTCTTTTCCCCATGATGGGGTTGGTTACCCATTTCCAGTACTCTGCAGGTTTCTCTAAAAGGCCCTTCATGATTCCCAGAGCCCTTCCAGAGCCACCTGCATCCTCTGTCCTTGAGATGTCTGGAGACATTTGGGTTCTGCCCTCTTAGGCAAAGCTCTGAGTTTTGGGAGCCAAGTGGGGATACAGTGTGGATCCTGCTGCTGGCTTTTATTTAGATTCATGTTCTCTGTAAGATTACACTTACACACTTAAGTCCAGCCTAAGCTACCTGTGTGGGTGTCCCTTTCAGTGAGTGGGCAGAGGTGGCTGCAGGTGCCGTGTTTATTGAACACCATCTCTCTTCTCACTGTTGGGCACAACCAGTGTGCTGGATATGGAAAAACAAAACAACTCCAACACCAAGGAGTCCCTGCTCTTTCCCTCTGGGCTTCACCTTCTCTGACACAAAATACAGAGAAAAATAAATTAAAACCAGAAAGTTATCTTGAAGCAAGATCACTCCACTGAGTATTCCCAGAGCCTTGTGTAATGCAGACATAACACTGTCCTTGTTGTGGAGAGGGTGCTGGGGTGAAGAAGGGAAGAATGGAAAGAAAATTGCCTCCAAAAAGCAGTTGCTGAGGTGGATGAGGGAGATTTGACATGTCATACTTGGCCTGTTCATTGAAATAGCTGTGACATTGTTTGCAGGATAACTTTGCATCTCAGCTGATTCTGCCCTTTCTTTTCTTAGTACCTTGTATTTGGATAAAAGTGTTTTTTTTATTATTTGGATTAACAGCAAATACCTGTTTTTTTGTTAGGTGATTGAGAAGGTTTTAATTTTCCATGCTGAAAATCACCCAGCAGCTGTTTAAATGAAAAATCTGTTCTGTAAGAAAAACAGAACAACCCAAATATTACCAGTAGCTAAAAAGTACTTGCAGCATCTGTTGTTTAACTGTATCTGTGTTGCAATTAACAACAAACTGTAATAACATATCAGCATTTAGCTGCATTAATTTTGTTTCTTTTTTTATATTACTCTATTATTCTTTCAAGTGGGTTCTGCAAAAATACAAAAGATATGAACAATACTTAATAAATGAATAGGCAACTAGATAAGCTTATCATAACTTTATGCAAAGTCTGTTGGAGATGTATTTTTCAAAAAATAAGCAAATTGATAGAAAATTATAATACTTCCAGAAAAAAGGTATATGAGCAATGATTAGACTCACACCTGTTCAGCCACTAAAGCTTAATTGGTTGTGATTTTGTGTTTGAGGGCTCCATATCTCACTCCTGTCGTGCTGTTCAGTTTGGGATCTCTGTATTATTATTTTCTTATTTCTCACTTGCACATGGCTACAGAAGGGTGTTCTTTGAGTTATTGCAGTTCAATATCGTATCAGCCCCTGAGTTGAGGTTTAAAGCTGTTTCAAATCAGTGTAAAGTGGCCTAAGGTTGGCTTAAATATAAATGATGGAGGCAGCTCCTCGGGCACATTCCCAGCCCCTTGCCCTGCTGTGGAAGGACAAGGCTGCAGGCTCACAGGTCTGACTCATCTCTGGCCTCTGGCAGTTATTTAGCTAATTAGCTCAAATATACCACCTGAACTTAGATGAACTCCTGTGTGCAGGTAAAATCTGGGGCTCCCAGTTTTATGCACTGCTGACATCTATGTGTGCACGGTCTGACTGGCTGTAATTTTTCTAATTTGTGAAGCAGAACAGGAGACCCATTCCATGTATTCCACTCGCAGACAGTTGATTGAATAGTTCAATCAGCTATTGCTTATACATATCTGCAGAAATATCCTCTTAAATGAGGACACTTGTATCAAATGGAGGCACTCAAGCTGGCTTTTCCCTTCTCCTTTTTTCCTTTTTTTTGGTGTGTGATGGGAAGATGATACATCACATGTACATCTCTGCGTTCCAGAGTATTAAGTGCAAGATCTGTTTATAAATGCAGCTAATGAAATTGGGGACTGTGTGGCCTCCAGCCATTTAAAATAATGGCATGAGCAATCTCCCTCCATTACGTTTGAGTGGAGGCAGTTCATGCTAAAGTGCTGGCTCCCTCAGGAGCCAGGGAGCCCTGATTGAATCTTACTTGCAGAGTGGCCAGTGAAGATAAGTTTGTTGCAGGGCAGATGACAGCTCTGACTCAACAGAAACTGCAGTGCTCAGGGGAAGGGCTGCCTCCAGCCTGTTAGTACATTTTTCTTTCTCTTTCACTGCTGTCTTTGCAGCTTTGCAGCAAAGGCAAGTGTCCTGTGTTCCTGTTTGCCAGAGGCACTGAGGTGCAGTGGTGCCAGCAGGGTTGTGCTGGGTGATGCTGCTCTGCTCTTGGCTGAAATGGCTTTGGGCTTTCTCCTGCCAGCTCTTGGTCCAGAGCAAATAGTTCCTTTAAGAGGGTGGTTCTCCAGCATTAAAAACTCTGTCCTGTCTTCTGGCGTACTTTTAGCAGAAGATTCCTTTAAATTGGTGGGAGTTTTCTTGACTACCACGAGGTCCTTCTGACAAGGGGAATGACCAGGCCATAAAGCGAGCAGCCCTCCTTTTTTATCCTGTTGTAATGTGTTTCAAAACACAGAAGTTGTTGGGAGATGCTTAACAAATGCGTTTTGACACAGGTTGATGAGCTGATGTGTGCTCTGCTGCAATCTGTCTGTCTGGAGCGGTGCCCATCGCTGGCGGGGTGTTGTTTCTGTGAGGAGACAGCCACACCATCCCCTCGTGGCCACTTGGCAAGGAGAGCTCACTTTCTCACCACCACTGGTAAATAGTGTGGGGGTGAGAAGCCTGAAAATATGTGATGCTCCTGCCTTTGGCTCAAGATTCTCTGTGGATCCTGAGCCTGCTTTCTGTTCCTGCAGGAAAAGCTCCTGGGGACTATTTCAGCACTCTGTGCACCAGCCACCAGCATGAAACATCCCTGGTTTGCAAGGGGAAAATAAAATTGCTCCAGACAAAGGCCTGTAATATTTGAATATAAATACATCTGAGAGAAGTTGCACTACATGCATATCAGGACAGGGCAGTACTTGACTGCAACCATGAAGACTGAAGTGAGCTCACAATTCAGTAGGACGCTACAGAAATGGGGTTGCAAGGTACTGGCCTGTATCGAGGGGAAACAGGAATTCTGCAAGACAAATAACAATTCCCAAATGCTTATCTAGCACAAACACATTGAGCAAAATAAACTTGACTCTTTCAAGTGAACATTTCATGCTGATGAGAAAACCTGGTGACGTCTTCAGTGGTGGAAAGTAACCAGAAAAGGGTAAATTTGAGAGGGAGAGAGGAGCTGAGTTGGAGATTCAAATCTGTAAGAGAGACAAACCAGCTGCAGCTTCTTCCAGACTCTCTTCACCCCTCTTCCATCCCTGTGGGATTGGGGGCAAGGGCTCATGTGATGTGGGCAGCAGCTGAATGCAGCAGCAAGGTGCATCTGCTGGACCTCCATCCCCCTGGACACAGTGGATGGCTCTGCTCTGTCTCGTCACAGTGGTTGCTCACGTTGTATTTTCTGTAGTGACATTGTGCAAGGCAGCCTCAGCCTTTGGAGGAACTCTGGCTGTTATTTTACGTCTCCAGAAATAACCCTCTACACACTCAGGATCAATCTGAGACTGCCTTTTATGTGTGGCTTTTCCCAGCCTTCCCACAGTTTTACAGGCATATAATAATTTTACCAAAAGCAACGTTGCAAATCCAAGGAATTCAGAGTTAAGCTTAAGTACATCGTAAACCTCAATGAGAGGGTTATTTTGCTGTACTGTTCTATCATATTGGGGAATTAATTTATCAGAAGTGCAAAAGGAGGTTGGTGCTTCTCTCTCCCACATAGCTTAGAAATGTATGGGTGAATGTAATGGTACATCTCAATTTCCTGGAACTGGAGTGTGGTGGAATTTTTTGAGGATACTGAAGGACTTCTGTGTGTTTTATTGAAAATGGCATGTGAACAATGTGCCACAAACGTGGTTTGCAGAGCCTTGTTTTTCACTGCCAAGCTCGAAGCTTTCAGCCTTGAGATTCCCTTTGCAGGTTTGTGAAGGGAGAAGGAACACCTGGAGAAACTTTTGATGTTCTGAATGTAGGGAATGTAGTTTATTGGTTCAGTTAGCCTGGCACACTCACTGGGGTAAATCCAAAAATCATGATGGCGTGGCACATGTTGGTGTGTGAACAATATTACATTTGAATGTCATTTGAAAAATGTGGTGGTTCTAGTGCGTAATTGCAAATCATCTCATGCTTTTATAATTAGCTTTGCCTAGATAAAATGTAATAAAATACAATATTTGTCCTCATGTGAGACAGTTGATTAATTTAATCACAGCTGTGATGAAGAGCTCATTTTGCTTCTAAGTTTCTTTCCAGTTTAGTTTTCTTTGCCTTTGAAGATGCAAATGCTGCTGATTTGGGGATCACTTGGAATTCCTGTCTTGTGAGAGGCAGGGCAGAACACTGAGTAATACAAAGTCTCTTGAAGCTGATTCACCCTCTCAGATCATTTTAGGATTTGGATTTCACTTGTGTTAATGATAAGAATTATGCATAAAATACATTTCTGAATTGGTTCTAAGTTTGGTGTGGCTCAGATCTGAGCTCTGGGTTCAAACCTGCTCAAACCATTACGTTTTGAGTTATTAATAACTTTTTTAACTAATAATTTTTAAAGAGATGGAAATATAATCCAGTGTCCATATAATCTGCTACTGTCAGTTTGAATATTTGTAATATTTAGCACACCATAGCTGCAAATGAACTTGGGAGTCGGGACTGAAAATTTCAGTGTTTCTGTGTTTCTTCTCTCAGCTGGGCAGGTAATTCCCCACCAACCCCATGAATTTAAATATTGAGCCTAGATCAGATCCCAAGGCTTTAAGTTTTTCTGTTTGTGTAAATGCTTCATTTTGACCTGATGGAAAGGTCATAACTCAGGGCAGCAGTTTCCCATCAGTGTCTTTCAGGTGAAAGACACTCACCTTTCACTCTGCCGTGTTTTGTGGTTTCCTCCCATTTCACACTGCTTGGTTTCCGATCTTCCCTCTGTCCTTCCTTTGCAACCATCTCCTTTATTTTAATCTTCTTGACAGGACCCTCTTATCTGTTCCTGCCAAGCTCCATTTAACCAGGGCTGCCTTGAGCAGATTTGTCTCTCTGCCTTCCGATTTCTCTCGGGGCGTGCTGTGAGCGGGCCCCGAGCTCCCATCAAAATGTGGGTTTTGATAATTTTGGGCTCCTGCATCCATTCTGTTCTCCTGGGAATATGAAACCTGGGTGTGGCCGTGGGTGGGAGGATCCCTTGTTTCTGTTTTCCACTCTTCCTCAAAACTCAGTCCAGGTTTCTGCCGGTGAGACCTCCTTCTGTTGTAGAAAAAACCCCCAAAACTCTGCCTGGTGCCTCCTGCTGAATTCACCCCATTTGTTTCAAAGACCAGGTTGGCCACTGGCTCTGTTTGAGTTGTAGAAAATGATTTTGTAGCAGTGAATTATTGCAGGGCTGGTGGCCAGCAGCCTCTGTCTGAAGCCTCTTTTTTGGAGCATGTGAAGATTTATGGGCAGCTCAGAGAGTGCTGAGCATGCTGTTGTGTGCTGGGCCAGCTCACTGCTCTGCACGTGGAAGCATCTGAGCTTAAGATCTTTTTTAGCAACTGAAATACATTCCTTGGGGAGCCTGAAGTGGTCAAAGTGTTGGGTTGTTTTTTGTCTGTCTGTTTGGGTTTTTTTTAAGCAGCTAAAAATACCATATACTGATAAAGATATATGAAATTAAGAGCATTTATGTTTTCTTTTTCTCATTTTTGAAATTCAAAATTAGAAACTGTTTAATTTTCTTTTCTTCATTGTGGCTGAATCTTTCTCCACAAAGAATTGCACTTTCTCTCCTAATTCTCCTCATTTCACATATACCTTTGAGTGGTAATTTCCATCCTTTCTTGATAAACAAAGAATTTTCATTTCGGGACACATTTGAATGCTATTTTAAAATAAAATTGATTTTCCATCTTTATGTAATTAAATTGTGTAGTCAGAAGGAAATTGTATTGGGATAACAAACCTGGTGTTTTTTCCTCTTTTTAGGTATGCACTTAAAAAACAAAACAAAGCAAAGCCACTAGCAAAATATTGCTGGAAGGGAAGCTGTAGTGTCTGATGCAGCAAGGGAAAAAGGCTTATTTTTTTTTTCTGTCAAAAGAGAGAGGTCACTCTGAGACTCTGGCACTGAAGTTGCCTTGTGTGATATAGATTTTAAAATTGCAGTGAGATTCCTCACTTTTTAATAAGCATGAGAACTTTCCCAAATTAGCATCACTGTCCAGTGACCTCTGTGGGGTGAAAAGGGAAGAAAACCTCACGAGAGCAGGATGATTAATTGGGTAAAACATTGTGTCATTTAGAAAATCTCTGACCTGGAGTTGTGGTGCCATCCACACTTGTTTTATTTATTAGGTTTAATACCATTGTAATCCAGTTTCCCCTCAAAAAAAAAAACCCCAAAAACCAGAAAACAAAAAACAACCCAATGAACAATAAAAATAAAAGGATCTTTCTGAGTGTGTTTTAACACAGCAAACTTGCTGATGTGCATTGGGTCAGTCCACCAAAAGCTTGTTTGTTCCCATGCAGTGCAGTGAATACCCTGATTTTGGGTGAAGATGCCTGTTCTGAGTTTCATTGCATCTTCTTTTCCTGCACGCTGAAAAATGGAGACTTGAAAATCATTTCACCTGCACAACTTGTAAATTACATTAGGATTGGTCCCTGAGCTAACATTGGATCTTGTTAGGCATTTGATTTGAACACATTTTTTGTGTGAAAACATGCCAAAAAGTCTTGAACTTAAAATATGTGCTTCCTTGCAGTACTCAGTTTTTACTTGAATTTTGTGGATCACACTGGTTCAGTGTAAGGCAGCAGCAGCCTGGCTTCAGCCTGCAGACTGAGCTTGTGTATTGGCTCTTCTGAACCTGTCAGTGTCACAAGCTCACTGCAATTAAAGTCCCAAATGTTTAATGAGATACAGGCAGATAATTCTGGCTGGCATTTTAGATAATACTCAAGATGTTGAAAAGCTTCAAGAGGCATTAAGGGGAAAGGATGGGCTATTGCTGCTGAGGACAGAGGGACTGGTGAGGGGATGCAGCTGCATCCCAGTGGGGTGGGTACCAGCCCTTCCCTCACCCTGTCTGGCATTGCTGGCTTGGACCAAATGCCTGGGGAAGTGGCACATCACAGCCATCTGCAAAAATGACATGATTGTGATTCTCAGCCTCCTGGGGATCTGTGAGAATGACTCTGATGATGATGAGGTGCTCATGGGTACAGCAGTAACAGGGCCAAACAAGGCTCTTCAGACAGGGAGGTGGGAAGGGGCTGGGAGCAGAGCCTGGAAAATTACTTTTTTTCTTTTTTCTCTTTTTTTTAAGCAGACAGAATTTGCACTCAGGAAGTTTGTATCCACACAACGAGATTAAACTTTGTGTCAATCCCATCTGTCAGAATTGTTTCTGTTCCTTCAGCACTGCCCTGTGTCTGTCTCAGGGGAAAGTCAAGCTCTGAATTTTGCCTTGTGCTCGTTCCTCCAGCCCCACCTCAGCCCTGCAGAGGAGCCAGTCTTTCTCTGTGAGAAATCTGAGTGTTAATAATTTCTGGCAAGTGTTATGCTGAAGCAGACAATTCCCTAACGCCAGCCAGGCGTGGTGAGGAGTTCCACTGGACAGGGCAAGGAAAACACTTCATTCCCGTTTGAATTCCACAGCCCTGTGAGCCAGGGCAGATCCATTTCACACGGGTGCTTTCCTTTGGAGATGCCTCTGGTGGTGGTCTGGCAGGCAGTGGTGGCTGCTAGTCCCTGTGAGAATACCTTATGGCTTGAAATTCAATATTTAAAAAAAAAATATTCCTGCCTTTTTTAAGGGGGATGAAGTGGTAAGGATATCCAGGTTTAATCTTGCCTCATGATGGGGTGTCTGTTCCCTAATGTCACTTGGTCAATGGGAACTTTGGGCCAGGTATATTCATTTGGGCATATTCAACATGTTTATTTGGTCAATATAAGCCTGGTTAGTTATTTTATTGTTACTTTATTTTACATTAGTCCTTCCCCTCTGCCCTCAGTATTTCTACCTTTTTTCTCCAGTATTTTTAAGCTGTTTTGCAAATGGATGTTAGAAATTAGATTGTCTGGAAAAAAAAAAAAATATTTATGATAAAGGAAAGGTCTTGACTGTGTTTCCAGTACTGTTTTATTTAAAAGTCATTGGGGAGAAGAAAGGCAAGGTGGGCTAAATATTCCAGCGTTTCCTTGTGATATTTTTCAATCTAGAAAGAAAGGGTGCTTTATAGCTAAGTCTCACTTGGAATTGCTGGTGCTTGCCTGAACTCCGTGGGGATTTCTGGAGCGTGGCTGTCCATGCAACATGAGGATCTCCCTTCCCTGACAGGCAGGAGATGCGTGAGAAATTAGTATCTGTGCCATGAAAGAATCATTAATACGCTGCCTGCGTCTGGGAAGGGCTTTTTCCATTCTATTCTGTGAAATCCTGGAGCTGTAGCCTATTGATTCACCTCTCAGCTGAAGCTCTGTGGGGTCAGCAGGTGTGAGTGGGCTCAGGGATAACGAGCTGCTGGATCCCACTTAATCCACAGGAGCTGACCGTGGGTAAATATGAGGTAGCTCAAGGCTGCTTGACTTAGGTTTAGGAAAATATTTGTAATCACAAATATCTTTTTAATACCAGCATTTTCTAGGCCAAGGAGCTTCAAGGGTTTGTGGAACTGTTTTAGATCTCCATTTCATTGCATTAAATAGGATATAAACACCAAATTGAGTGTCTTTTAGTCTTTATGTTCTCAGTGCAAAGGATATTTTTGTGATATATACACTTAAAGATTGTTGAAAGCAGTAGAATATTCTGTTTTTAAAATATAACATATTCCATGCAAGAAGAGATTAAACAGAGTGCAGTTTAATGCTGTGTAAATATTTGTATATAAATAGAATAATCTTTTTTTAAACAAATAACTCAGAGGAGAGTAGATTTCCTTTGTGCACAGACTGTGCATGTAATAGTTTTCACCTACCAGTTTAGCAGTGCACTCGGACTGTAATTTTATTTGCCTGAATTGTACCAGGCCAATGGCAGAGGAAGCTGCCAGCCCTGCTCACTACATGAAAACAGCAGCTCAAACACTCACAGGTATTCTGCCAGTGACGCTTTCCCTGTCTTCCCTTTCTCTTTCTGATGCATCCCTGGTGGAAATTACTGTCCAGTTTTCAGAAGGCCAGTTCCTGACAGTTCATGACTCACTGAGAGGTTTCTAATGAAGTTAGAAAAGCTGTAAAGTGAGATCAAATTTCACTAAGCAAAAGAATATTCTTTCACAGCTAAACTATTTTTTTAAATAATGAGATGTCTAGATGCACTGCATTCTAAAATGGATGCCCTTTAGATATCTGTAATGAAATAGCATTTGTGTTTAGTGATACTTAATTTTTACTTCCCTCTTTTTATTTAGAATGAGTGAAAGTGACACATTGCTGTAATACTTGCAGATTGCTGCATTACTCTCCCAAGGTGGAAGGGTGCTTCATATTTCCCCTGTCAGTCCTGAAAAACCACTGTTAAAGACTTAAATTAGAAATCATTTTCCTAAGCACCTGCAGGAGTAAATCTGTGTGGCAGAGGCACTCCTAGAGATCAGGATCCAGCTTTCTGCACCAAGTTCCCCCAGACCCAAGCAGGATAATAGAAGTGATTGATGTCTGCTCTGAGTTGTTTGGGTTTTTTAATTCTTCTCCTACTTATAATTTCCTCTTGCTCTCACCTTATGCCGTACGAGGTGGTGGTGAAGCAGCTGTCCTAGGATCTAATATAAGATATTTTCTCAGCATATGGTGGGAGTTTGAACTCAAAGTGTGCCTTGAATACCAACAACTTCAGCTGCTGCTGTGGAATGGAGGTGTTGGGATGACTGGAGGGAGACACAGCAGGGCAAACCCCAAAGGCAAAATCCACTTGCTGGGATGCTTCTCCTCCTCCAAACCAAGATGATTCCTTAAATCAGTTCATTTATTTTTGTTTGTATTAAAGAATAATTGTTAGCACTGAAAATCGTGTCTGTAACATGAGCTTTGAAACAATTCACATCCTGAAAATGAAGTGTGAGCTGGAGCTGGTGGATCAAAGCCCAGCAGTGTTGCTGGTGAGGGACAGAGCTGGCAGGACACAGCTCCAGCAGCTTTAAATTAGGTGAATTATTGTTCAGTTAGAAAGTCCCAGGGCACTGCCTGTTGTGTTTCTTCTCAAATCCTGGTGCCCAGCATAACAATACATTTGCTTGATGGATGGAATGAGTTTACATGCATATCCAAACAAAGCAAGTATTTGGAGAACACTAAAATGAGCAGAATAAACAGCCTCGAGTGGAACATCACTGAAAATTCCAAAGGAAGGGACAAAAGCTTGGTGAGCAGCTGAAAGACACGACTCCCAAGTATTTCAGTTATACTGAAAAACCTCAATTTTGGCCAGCTATGGGCTCACTTTGAATTATTTGTGAGCCACACTCGGTGATCTCTGTCTCAGAGGGGCAGGAGTGTGTGCTTGGCTGATTCTCCTCACGCAGCTGGAAGGAGGCAAACAGCTCCAGTGCTGCTCTTCTGGGCTTTGGTGTGAAAGTTGCTTCTCTTCCTTACAAGATTTATGTGCTGCCTTCAGATACACACTGTGGCTTCCTGCTGAAGTTCCTGCTTCTACACTTCCAGGTGGTAGAAATCCACAAAGATTTGTTACCTTCAGTGGGGTGATGTAATTAACATGAGCTGAGATCTAGCCCTTAGGGAAATTCTCAACATTTTAAGCTAATTTCAGTATAACTTTAAAGGCAGTGATAGATAAAATTTAAACTTCTTTAGGAAGTTATTTTTGTTCATGTTATTCCCATTTTCTTGTAATCCACTTGGACGTGAGTAAGCACAGCAGGATAAATCCCACAGTGTTGATTGTTTCTGGAAAGGGATGCTCTATGTTGACTAAGAAAATACTGAATTATTAAGTAGTTTTCTAAATATGTTGCCTGTCAGAATAAAATTAATGTGATGGTAGATGCAATTGTTACACTGAGGCTGAGACTTGAGATTTGTGGATGGAATAGGAATTATTTTTATGTAGAACAGCAGAAAGAGTGTATGAAAGGCTTCTGTTCAGTAAAACCATTGCTTGAAGTCACCAGAATTGGTGTTCATTTGTATGGAAATGGTTTGTTATCTTCCACTGAGATTTTTTCACCAGGAAGAACCTTAATTTTGTCTCAAGCATGATGCTCAAAAAAGCATTCTAATTTGTAAAGGCATTTATCCTCATCTTTAAAATATACTTATTCCCATCTTTAAAATAATATACAAAAATAATCTATGAAAGGCAAGTGTTAGAGGCCACAGAGGATACTGGGAATGGTGGCTTATGTCATAAGATACCTGCCTCTAATTGGCAAAATCAAGCTTGTCAGTGGCTATTGAGACTCTGGATGCCTTTCAGTGCCTCCTGGAATTGCCATTTTGTTGGCCATGGATTCTGTGGTGCCTCAGGACCATTTGCTTCCCTTGATGCCCAATTTCCATGGTGCCTGTCCTTTAACCTTTCATCCAATTTTCAGTGAGGCTGCCTGGCCAGGGGTGTGTGGGTGTCCTGGTTCTGCTGGGACCCCCCTGGGCTGTCACAGCAGCCAGAGATTACCCAGCACTCATTTCCTTGCAAGGTTTGAGGTGAAAAATGAATTTCTCTTTAGATCAGAGGCAAGATCTGTTTTGAGGCTTGGTCTGTACAGCCAGGTTATTTTAAAAGCATGACTCTCTCCCATCCCCTTGCCATGGAATGTGGCTGTTCAGGGTGCTTCATGTCCTGGTGAAATTCCATCAAAGCAGGGAGATTTGGTGGTAGGGAATAGCATCTGTATACTCTCATTTGTTTGGTGACAGGATGCTGGAAGGGCCTGGCAGTGCCATGCTAATTGTTATATGTGTTTAATAAAAGTGGCTGTGTGGTAAGTGTCAACTGAACATTAAAATCATATTATTAAATATGGATCTGTGCAAGCTGCTAACTGCTTTTGATCAGTTCATATAAACATGATGCATCCCTTAATTGTATTAAGTTTAAGCAAATGTAACAATTAATCTTCATTTAATTAACATTGCAGTTTTGACAGCCTATCATTTAGTGATTGTTGTAGATTCTTTTAAGCAGTCAAACCAAATGCTTGTGATTTATTTATCTGTATATTTATTAATTTACTTTCATTGCTTTTTGAGAGGACATGTTTCAGGGAAGCACCTTATGAAGTAAATGCTGGATAAATCATTTGAAGTCTGTGTGTAGCTAAAATACTGCCCTGCTCAGCTGATCTGGCTTTGAAAGCATCATGCTGCATTAGAAGTACACAAGAATCTTTAGATTTTTCTTTGAAACTTGTTCACAGAGACTGTCTGGCAAACAAGCCCATTCCTACTGTTTAGGGAGTAAGTGCAGAGCGATGGAGTTGAAGAAAGCTTTATTAATCCTACCTCTGGTCCTTCAGTCTCATTGATTTTTGACATGGCTACTGGAAAACCACTGGCTTTTTCTTAATTCACTGTTCCTTCAGCTCTTTTTTTTTTTCTTCTTTTTCCTTTTCTCTCTTTTTTTTTTTTTTTTTTTTTGGTGATCAGTTGAGGCTGAAACTCTCTGGGAAGAATTCAGTGAATATTAAAGAAACAGTAATTTAAATTACAGGGCAAAGGTAATAAATCACTGTGCTTGGTACTCATTCTAAACTTCATCTCATTTAGAGACTTTTTTCCATAGTGACAGAATTAAAATATTAATTTGGTTTTCAATGATTCTCTTTCAGCTGCACTTGATGTTTCTGCCTTAGGTTTCTATAGATTTTGTCACTTTAAAAAATGTACCACTAAGGGCAGGCGTTTAATTATCTGATTTGCTGTTCCATTTAAACTTCCAGAATGATTTTAATATAAAGATCTTATCTGTTCTGTATTTGGTTATTGGATGTAAATCAATCACATGGAGATATTTGTATCATCTGTCACATATGTTGGAAAATGACATTCAGAAATCAGAGTATGCTGCTCATTTGGAGTTATCCCATTTGGATTCAGTACAGCTCAGGAAGGAAAATCCACTCTGGATGCACCACTGCTCTGTGGTCATGGAACTGGGTGGCAAAGGAGAGCAAAGTGAGGCAGAAATAGCTCAATTTAAATTAAAAACAGTTAGATAAGATTAAGGATTTCTGTATCTTAAATCTCCAAAAATAAGAGCATGTTCCAAAGTCATACCTCATTGTGATGAGACATGGATGATCTTAGGAAAGGAAGCAGGATTATCCTATTCAAAGACCCGTGGAATCCCTCAGGAAATGCACTGTACATATTTCCTTGTAAACTCTTCAATCCCTGCATTTCCAGTTATTCAAAAAAGCAAAATATGAACTCTTTGGTGGGGTTTTGCTGTGATCCCTTTGGGCTTGTGCTTCTCTTACTGTGTGGAAACTGGACATTTCTCCAGCTGGTGCCACATCTTTTAGTCTTCCCCAAAATTAAATCATTGCTTGAATACTAAGTGTGTTGTAAATATCTAAAGAAGTCTGGTTCTTCTCTGTGGCAGACAAATGGGATGTCCCCACAAAGGGGATGCTCCTGGAGCATCTGCTGCACTGATTGCAAAGCGATGGTTGATTAATTCTCTTCACATTTCAGATTGGTTTATGCTGTTTCAATGTCCTGCAAGGCTTTTTGCTCCAGCAGAGATGGAGAATGGAGCATTGCCAGCTGCGTGTGATGTAACAGTTGTTGTTGACCTGCATCTGATGTCAGAGGCCAGGAGAACCTGTGGAGATGGGAAATGGGGAGGGAATAGGTGAGATACAAGACAGTGACATCATTTTTAGCTTAATAAAACTCACTGGCTGTAAAGATTTCACCCCCAGGCTGCTCTGCCTTGGAGGATTCTGTGTGCCTGGGGTGCATGCCCAGGGTCTGAAATACAGACTTGGCTCCTGTGTCCCTGGGACTAATTCCACACATAATGAGAACTTCTTAATTAGGCCTGTTCCACAGGAGCACTTACTCTCCACTTATGCAATGAATTTTCTGTAAGTAAAAGTGTAGTACAATAATTGTGATGCATGATGGGCGTGTTTAGATAACCCTCCTATTATTTTAGGAAGTGCAGTACTTCAAAGAAAACTTATCCCAAGGTGTCCCTTAAACTTTTCTTTTGTATTACCCTCTGGATTACTCTCCTATCTTCTTCCTTTGATATGTTAATTCAGTCATTTTTTCTACCAGGGCTCATTGCTTCCTTCTTTTTTAAACTGTAATTTAATTTTGTGGAGAGTTAATGCTTATCAGTCTTGTTTTACTAGTTGACAATTTCTGGGAACGTTTTTCTTCTTTGAAATGAAAGTCTGTGTACTGTTCTGCCTGACTTTTGTGTTTACTAATCCGTGTTACTATTTTTTAACAGATTTTCCTTGTTACTGTTTGTTCTTTTTGAAACAGCAGCACTAATTTTTTTTTTTTTGTTTTAGTTTGAGCTGTTTGGGTCTCATAATGCTTTAGCATAATTAAGAAACATATATCAAAGCTGCTGACTGAAAGGTTTTGTCAGTCTCGCTTCCACACACGTACTTGTCAACTTTGAAACTTCAACCAAGATTAGTCAAATTTACCCACAGTTCATGAAAACTTGACTCTGGTGGGAAACAAATGCTCAGATTTGAAGCAAACTCAGCCTCAAGCATTGGGAGCTTCAGTTTCTTGGCCAAAAGCTTCACCTGTCAGTTTTCAGGAAAGCTTGTACAGCATATGAGATCTGACTTCTTTTCCATCAGCTATACAGCAAATGGTAATGAATTAATTTACAACTCATTATTTAAGCCCTTTGAGCAATAGCTTTAAAGATCTATCTGCTGTTGTCTCAAAAATTAAGCACCCGGCTCTGCCACCCGTGTACAGTTGGATGATGCAGATTCTGCAGGGCTGCAGTTTGCTCACATTGAATTGTAAAAATCTAATTCTTTCTCCCTTTCTTATTCAGCATAAAGCTGATAAACCGGTTTTGTTGTTTGTGCTTCAAATTTAGCAGAAGTCATATGGTTTAGCAGGAACTTAATTATATTTACTGATGAGTTCAGCCAGCTCTTCCAGTGGGTTTTTTCCCCTGATGGCACTGCAGAAACATCCTGGCAGTGCAGCTGAAAATATCTGAAAATATCCCTGCTTAGTTCCTTCCCAGCAGAAGGAACCTTTGTATTTCTGATGTGCTAATACAGGAGAAGAGCTTCAGCCACCAAAAGAAGAGGGAGGAGGGAAAGCCCAGGATTAGAAGATCATTGCCATGAGGCTGTTCATGTCACTGCAGTGATCCCAGTGAGCTGCTGCTGGCTGGGGTCTTGCAGGGTTTGTGTGGTCACCGTGGGGCTGAATTGTGGTGTGTTAAATCAGCTTTACCAGTCCCAATCTGTCCTTGAGTGTGGAGTTACCTCCTTGGCTCTCTGTGGGTTTGCTTCCATGGTATTGGTGGCGTTGTTAATTATTTTACTCATTTTGATCTTTGCTGTGAGGCTGGGGAGGCCCTGGCACAGGTTGCCCAGAGAAGCTGTGGCTGCCCCATCCCTGGAAGAGGCCACGCTGGAGGGGGCTTGGAGACCCTGGGATAGTGGAAGGTGTCCCTGCCCATGGCAGGAAGGCTGGAATGAGATGATCTTAAGATCCTTTCCACCCCAAACCATTCTGGAGTTCTGATTCTGTGATGCTGATGTATTTAACAATACTTTTCAGCTCGTTAGAACTCTACTGTGTCTTTGCCTCCAGGCTCTTGAATAGCAATTAACAGGATCAGTACATAATGAGATACTCTCTGTATGTTGAAAGTCCTTCTTTTCTATTTATGTGTCTAGAGTACATCAAATGAAATTCAAACCTCTTGGGTGACTGTTTTTTCTTCCCACTCTTGTGCTTTTTCTTGGTGTTTGTGAATCTTGGTCTCCAGGGATTATCACTCATGCTGATGGAATTAGGTGTCTGTGGTCCATCAGCCCAGGAATATTCCACTGAATATCTCTTTAGAAGGCTGGCTCACCATCAGAAGCAAAGCTGGACAAGCCCTGAGCTTGGGGAATATCTTCACCTATCTGAACTGCATCTTTTTGGCTGGAGCTAGATCCAAGAGCCATCTGCACTCAAAGGCAGGACAAGTTTGCATCTGGAGATGGATTTCAAGTCTTATCTATGCTGGATTTTTCCCCAGCTCCTCTGTGAGCTCCCCTGTACCACTGTGCAGTTGCTCTGACAGGCAAGACAGAGATTTTGTAATTAGGAGCCTTCCATCATATGGTGTCCCTGCTGCGTTGCCTCGCCAGCTGTCTTCCCGGGGCTGAGGAAGCTTTGCTTTTACCATGCTTCACACAGCATTAAACTGTGTAGAAAAGGCTAAATATTGTAGGCCAGATGCTGCTTTCCCTTTGCCTTTTATCAGCCTAGAGAATAATCTCACTCCTGGGATGGCACTTTGCTCCTGTTAACCACTGCCTGCCTGCAGAAGGCTCCTGTTCCTCCTCGGTCCTCCCTGTCCCCTGGCCTTTGGCAGAGGATTATTTACACTGTGGGCTGATTGTTTGGGACCACCTTTTCTTTTTCATTTTGTGGTATTTTGGTGGGCTTCACTCCAGTTGCATCATGAAGGCAAGCAGAATCTGTAGTGTTTTTTCTTTTATTTTTATCTCATATATATATATATATATATATATATATATATATATATATATATATTTAAGAAATCCTTTCAACAGGCATGGCAATGACATCTTTTAATATGACTGGAGCTAAGCTGTCTATTTATTTATCTAATGAAACTGAATTTTTCTGCAGAAAACTGCAATTTTCTGTGTTCTCTCTCACAACACCAAGAGGCATTTTTTGAACTCCTCCCCATTTCCTTCTCCATTTCTATTCGGAAGTGCTCCTTATCTGCTTTTATCCTGCGAGGGAGGAATTTTTTGAGCCTGAAATGAAGAAGCAGCCCCTAAGGGGACTTTAATACAGAGAGGTTACAACTCAGACAATAATTTGGGTCAATTTAAATGGCATGTGGGTGTGGGTTTAAATAAATAGCTTTAACCTTTAGCTTACTGATGGAACTGAAAATAGATACAGGGTTGGGCATATAGGAAGAAATGTGCCATTGCTGCCAGCATTACTTTGAATAAATAGATCTCTCTTCAGGGCTGTCAAACCAGCACCTTTGCCAGTAAGAAGCAATAAGATATTTTTTATTTTTCCTTTTCAATTTTTTAACCAGCAGCCAAGTCTAAAAGAAGCTCTTAATCTTTTTTTTCTTTGGTGGTTTTGTATTCCCAGGCTTGCACTTTGCAATTTTCTTATATCACCTAGAGTTTTAATAACATTCATAGATCTTTGTGGCTATTAATTTGCCCAGTTACACCTATATATAGACTTTCCCTAACCAGTTATATCCTAAAGGCAGGAATTAGAGCATGTGTTGATCTTATTCCATGTTTGCTGTGTTTCAGCCAGGAACTCTGTGAACTGCTTTTCCCCCACCTATTATCTGTGGCTCAGTAATAGAGGAGAGCTCATGGAATTATTGGTTTAGAGGACAAAAAGTGGTGGACCTGCTCTAGTTTAATTCTAGTCCTCTCTAGGCTGAGCTCTGTCCCTGCTGCCCTGGTAGTAGGTGTGGAAGAGGTATGAACTCCTGTACTTTGCATCTTCAGGAGGACAGCAGAATTATGAGCAGAATTTGTCTACAAGCATGTATCTGGTGAAGAAATATGATCTTCATTGTTATTTTAAGCTCACAGCAATATGAAAATCTGATCCAGAGTGTTGTAATATGGCAGCTACTCAGTCATCCACAAATAGTTGATTTAAAGTCAAAATGTGCAGGCAGTTGGTGGGAGGGGAGGAGCATGTTGTTGCTTTATCTGAGGGGACTGAAAAACCTTTTTGAAACTCAAATGAAATAAAGAAACCCACCAAGCAAATGTCCAAGAATAATTTTCCTAATGTATCCAAGCTGATATTTTGGTCACTAAAAGGCAGCATTGTAAATGTTTGCAGCTGAATCCCACAGCCCTAACCCAGCTGGGCAGCTGAGTGCCCTTGCTCTTCCAAGCTGCAGCTGCATTTTCTTTTCAAAGATCAGTGGCATTAGCAGCAGTGCAGGTCTCCCACCTCTGTAAGGATGAAGCTCAGCAGCGTGGGACTTGCCTCTGTAAATAAGGTGCTGATAAAGAACTACCAACTTTAGATCTTGTAAAGGCAGCGAGGTTTCTTGGAGGAGTGCAGAGCTATTTTCAGCTGCTGATTTGCTCATGGAGCATAAATGTGGGCATGATGAAATACGCAGATAATGTTTCATAGTAACCATCTGATAGCTAATAATGGTGAAGAAAAATAGAGTCGTAAGTTTGGCGTGGGCTGCAGTTTTAGCACCATTTCCTTCTGCAGGTTGTTACTACTGCCTGTCCTGCTGAGCAGCAGATCCGTAGTTGCAAAGAGTGCCAAGGGCAAATAAATTCATTTTCACCTTTTATGCTTGAACAGGTTGCTACCCCACTACAAACAGGTTGCAGCCTTGTGTTCTGTAAAACCTAATGCAGCGTCAGCCCTGAGTACCTGCGCCACACCACGGAGTGCCACGCTCTCTGGGGAGGTGTTTTGGCATACATTTCCATAATAAAACACCTTAAATTTGCCTGTGTGAAATATGGGTCTCCTCGAGCCAGGTCTCATAAGCTCTTGGAGATCTATTTCACATCCAAGATAGCTCAGCTACCTTAGAAGGCATAAAATCAGCAGGATGGCTTCTGTGGCGGTGTTGGAAACAAAAAGGCATTTTTGTTAATAAAAGGCAAAATAACAAAACTCTTTACAGAGAAGAACCGAGCCAGGTGCAAAAGGTCCTTGCTCCTGATAAAGCACCTCACAAAAGTGATTAGTTTCTTTGTTTTCTTCTTTTTCTAGTAAATTGCTCAGGTGGGACTTTTTGGCTTCTGTCCAGTTGGCTATCCTTAAGTTTGAGGTGAAGTCCCCCAGGTCCTGTGAGATGCCTTTGCACCTAATTTAGGAGAGAAACTTCTGGGCTTATTTCCTTTTTAAGGGGACAAAGGCTAGTTTTGTCACTGTGTCAACAGGGGACACATTCTTATACCTATTTCAAAGATTTGGAGTGATTCATTAATTTTGCAAGGAGCCTCTTTTGGAAGAGCAGCACAGTTGGTCATGGGGTTGTGATTTCATATTTTGTGGGTGTGGGATGGGCTGTGGAGTTGCTGAGGCTGGGGGACAAACTGCAGCAAGGTGCCACCAAGGACAGAAGCTCAAGAGCTGAAGTGCAGAGGGTCGGACATGATTTCACAGCAGTGAGACCACTCAACATCAATGGTAAGGAGTGAAAGGAGATGCTTGAGGGAGGTAGAGAAATTCTTCCTTTTCAGGTTATCTGCCTATCCTCTGGTGAATGAAGATGAGGAAGAAAACAGCCCAGGCAGCTTGCTTGTTGTGCAATTGTTTGCAAAGGTTTCTCAGACTCTTCCCTGAAGAATCTGCTTTTGCTGCTGTCTGATTCAGCTTTATGGTCTAAACAGAGCACTTGTCCGATCTGCTACGGCAAATTTCAAATTCTGAATATCATACAGAATAATCCATAAGTAAACAGTGATATTCTCTGTAAAGCATTCAGCTTCCAGGCCCTGGGCATTTTCATGGTTTTACCTGCATCCCTTTGAAACTTCTCTGCTAATCAGTGGAGTATTCAAGGATGTGCCCAGCTGAGGAATGCTGGTCGCTGTGAGCACTGAAGGCCAGTTGTTGTGTCACCTTAATCTGCAGTTCCTGCAGGAGGAATGGTCAGCACTATTGAACATGCCCTGCACCTGTGTGCCTGTGAGGACCTGCAGGGAGCAGTCTGCTGCCTGGGACAGTGTCCCTGGCTCTGTGTGCACAGAGGGTGGGGGGCAGCCTGGCTGACACCCAGCATTTCGGGTTACCTGTGCGGAATATAAAGGCAGGTGTCTGTGTGTGCAGCTGGAACGAGTTGGCACAAACAGCAGAAAGGGTGAATGTTGCAGAATGCCCTTGGGGGAGTGGAGCACCCTGCAGGGACAAAACCTGTCCTGGCTGCACCACCTGATGTGCGGGAATCACCAGCAGCTTGCCCTCTGACACGGGGTTGAGATGGGAAGGGGGCGTCTGGGCTGAAGATGTTGCTTATTCATGTAATAATTTGTGTCAAGTAGGCACTTTCTTGTTCGTTCCTTTTGATCTTTTTTACATACCCTAATTATGGATACAGTCTTGACAAAGATGATAAAGGGCCTCAGGGGTTATTAAAGCAGGAGGCGAGGTTAAGAAAATTATGTTTATATTCATTAGAATAGAAGAGATTAAGAGGGGTCGTGACCAAGGTGTACAAAATCCAAAAAGTATTGAAAAAAAAAATGATGCCACCAGAATATTTAAGAGGGAAGCTGTGAACACGAGGGTAAGTGGAGAGCAGCTGACATTTTGATTTGAATTGGTTGTGGGACATTTTTTCAAGGGTGTTGCTCTTGGTGAGGAAAATAACTTGTGCTGATCAGTGGGCTGTAGGCAGACAACTTAGGACACAGATATATTGTTGGCTGGAATTAAAGGACACATCATAGAACTTCTTTTTGGAATGTCTGAGTAGGTTGGGTTCGGGCAGAGAGTAATGGATTAACAAAGGGATTCACCTTTTGAGCTTGTTTGGAATAATGAGCTGGGATGGTGCCAAATGTTGGAAGAGGGAAAGTTCCGCGTTTTCATATTGAAAATGATTTATGCAAACTTGTTTAACTAAAGCAGTGCTGTGGAATAAAGGCTTTTGGGGGCTCTATGCACAAAGATAATTTTGGGAGAGTAGCACAGCAAAGAAAACTTTTCAGTATTGTGTATTGGTACAAATGGGACAAACCAAAGATGTGTGGCCAGGAACACCACCAGCTGTGCAGCCACATAGGCTAAAATCAAACGGACATAGAGGCAACATCAGTCATGGCTATAAAAGGTTATAAAATGACTTAAAACACACTGGAAGTAAGAGGAAGGCAGAAGTCCGTCAGGAAGAAAGGGAAGCAAATAAATGGACTAGAAGAGAAGACAGAAATACAAAATGCCATTATTTTGCACTGCTCTTCACAGAAAGGTTAATAACTGTGTCAGATCTGTAACAGTGTTCCCTGTAAGAGGGCTTACAAGCAAAGGCAAGAACAAGATAAGGAGTATTTAGGTAACTGTGATATATTTGGGTCAATGTGGCCTTATGAAATGTACCCACTGAATTATTTACAACTCTCAGAAGCTTGTGGAGAATAGGGCAATTGTCAGAATTCTGGAGGAAGGCAAACATAGTACCTGTCATCACAGAGGACACTACAAGGGAAACAGAGATTTGTAAATACCCAAGAAGATACAGAGCAAATTACCTGTGAGCACATACCTGTGAGCAGCACAAAGTAACTGACATGCTTTAAGCCCAGAATAATCTGATTTCTTTTTCTGATTGTGTGACTAATACCCAAGAGAGGAGGAAAGCAAAAGCACTTTGTAGCCAGGAGTGTGATGCTCACGTGAACATCAAGCTCTCATACCTGAGAGGAAGCTCAGACTTGTGACTGTCAAAGTTCTTGATCAGTGGATCATAAATTTCTTTTAGCAGAGCTTCATCTGCCCAGGTAGCAAGGATTTCACTGTGCAACAACTACCACTGGGTGTACACTTGGCTTTAACAAAGTCTTAAAAGAAGTATATTAATGTTTTACTCAGATGCTATTGGACATTTTAGCCATGGGCTGTGAAAAGTATCTGCCTTAATAATTTTGATCAGTTGTTTGAATGATGGACCAAAAAGTACAATTCTCATGTGGGTGAGCCCCAGTCATTAAAGGTGAAACCCAGTTGCACATATGGAATTGTTGTGTAGGGACCACTGCTTCAGGTGAGCTCAGGACCCTGAGCTGAGGGGTGGCTGCTGTGACATGGAGTTCCCTAAGGATGTGGACAGCTTTGGAGAGAAGCAACAAAACCAGAAGTCTGGTACCTCTGTTATTAATCTGGAGTCTACTGTACTGAGGAAATGCTGCAGCTTTACTGAGGGCAGGTCATGTGGGGAAGGGGACAGTACTGGTACATTCAGGACTATTTCAGAGCAGCTTCCTAAAAATGGAGTCGTGGCCTCTTGTAACCAGACTCAAAACAGGTAGACAGTTGCCTTCATAACAGAACCAAAATTTCACAGTCTGTATGACGTGGAGCAATTCATACCCTGGTAAATCCAGTTACATTCCTGATTTAGAAAAACACTGAAGCATCTGCTTAAGTTTTTGTCTGACAGGTTTTAACAGGTGCTAAAAGCTCTGCCCTGAATGAATTACTTTGCTGAATCGAGACCCAATCAAGCATATGCTTGTGTTAGGAGAAGGATATATGCAGTGCATAAGTTCTCTGAAGGGGGGAGGAATATACATTAGGGTATTTTTAAATGTCTATTTTTATGTATGCTTTCTCTCAATGCCAATTGCATAGACTGCAGAACCATCCTCTTTGCTCTCTCTCCAGCATCCCTTTCCCCAGTGCATTAACTATGAAAGAACTTTGCCGTGGGCCATAGCCTGTATTGCAGGGGAGCATCACATGCTGAAAACTTACCTAACATCCTGCAGAAATGTGATGGGTGGGTGGAGGATGGGGAGCTAGAGGTAAGCCTTTAAAAAGTTTTCCTAAAGATAATTCTTTTTAACCACTCCTCAGGCTTTTGCATAAGGATTGCAGAGTAGGCATTCCAGCAGCTTAGACGAGCCCTGGATTTATGCTCTGTAATAAATGTATCCATAGGGTGCTGCGTTGTTGTAATGATAGCAAATGACAGTAAAATTAGGAGAATTAATAATGACCCAGCTGGAATAATTTAGCACTGTGATAAGTAAACTCTAACCTAATACTCAGCGTTCTGGCAGAACTATTTACAAAGCACATTGAATGCAGGAGTCTGAGGGGAATCTTCTATAGAAAACAAAGTGAAACCCTAATCACAAACAAATGCCATAGCATGTCATTAAGAGGATTAAGTGGCTTGAAATTGATGTCTAAGGCATTTTGGTTGATTGTTGCTAAAAATACCACATGCTTGACAATTATCTTCTGTTTGCCATCCTCTCTCCTGCTAGTAGTCTGTCATGCAGTATTATTCTTGTTTTCCACCCTGCCTCCTACCAGGTCTTTATCTGTGAGGTTTGCAGCTTTGTGCCAGTGCTGATCTGGAATTCACAGTCTGATGTGTTGGCACTGGTTGGTGCCAGACCATTAATACCTTGATAGCAAGGGAGAGGCCAGGTTCAGCAAACACTGGGCTGAAACCAAAGTGGAACAGCACAAAACTTCTGGAGTTAGCTTTTTAAATAAAAATGCTTGGGGTTTAGTTTGAAATACTGTATCTTCCCTAAGAAATATTTGTTACGTTAGAGTTAACAAAGTTCTTAAATTTAAATTTCAGTGAAACATTTTACAAATAAATGAGCTTTATATAGACTTGAACTCATAACAGCTTTCTGAATAATTAGTATTTCTGAAACTTTGACCTTGGTCTAAGTAACACATTTTTAAAGGTAGAAAAATTTCTTACTCTGCTCTGCTTAGTGATTCTGAGCTATTACCTCATTGGTCTGTGCTTTGCTGAGAGGAAGAAGCTGCAGATGTATTTAGGCAAGTCAGATATTTCTGAGGGAAAGCCTGGAAAGTAGCATCGTTGTGTGTGAGTGAGTGTCACCATATGGATCATTTCCGAGCTGCTCAGGCTGTCAGTGGAGGGAGTGTTGCACCAAACTCCCGATACACGGCAGGAGCTGTGGCTGCTTCCAGGGCTGTTGGATGTGTGTGAGCTGACTGCAGCCCTGAGCAGAGCAGGCAGCAGGGAAGGCTCCAGCTCTGATTTAAATCCAGGAGTTAGTGGGGAGCCTTGCACCCCATGCCAGTGGCCGTGGGAATTGTGCACGTGGAGCCCCTGGGATGTCCTGGATGTGGGCATGGACCAGCTCCAGCTCCAACCTGATTGAACATCCTCACTTGAAATATCACCCCATGTCACTCTGGGGGAACTGAATTATCCTGTCAGAAAACGTGTCTTCAGCAGCACTGGTTGGGTGTGAGCAGATTCTGCTGGCTTTTCCACTTTTGTGCCTTGTGTTCATGCAGTGCTGGGTTATACTGAGCTGTGCTGCTTTTGTAGTCAGGGAAAATTGGCACTGAGAGATACTGGCACGTGTGCCCTGTTGGCAAGAGGATCAATGTCCTACATAATTTGAGAAAAGACAGAAGTTTCTTGGAGTGTGAGAGCTACACATGGACAAAGAAACCTCAGGTTTTCAATTAGAAGTTTTGGGGTTTGATTTTTCTTTCCCCTGTATCAGTTTTATAATAATAATTATATCAACAACAACAATACTAATAAAAATAACTGTCCTGAATGCAGCCATGTGAGATGGCAGTGTGAGATGCAGATATTTAAAGACTGAGGTCCAAACATTCCATCTTTCTGGGCTGCAGGCAGCTGCAGAGTTGCAGGGAAAAAACCAAGGCCAGCAAAGTTTTAAACTGTGGTTCAACCCATTCCTTCTCACTTAAGATGAGATGCCAAATCCACTGACCTACTGCTTCTCTTTCATGGATGCTTCTGCCCTTCCTTGGCAATATAATTACAGCATGGTTGGGAGTTCAGACTGTAATCTGGGTGTAATCACCCTCTATTGAGGACGCCTGAATAAATAAATATTGATTGAAATCCTAGTTACTGTCTCCATGAGCTCTGCCTGAGGGCTGCCTGCTCAGGTTAACCTGTGCACTCTGCAGACCTCAGCCAAAGAGGGTTTTTACTCACAGGGAAGATGAAAGTGGCACAAGTCCATCCTGGCTCCTGCTGCTAGCCATGGTGCTGCAGCTCTTCAGTGATCTTGCACCTGCTGGGAAAGTCACATCTTTAAGGAGTGTAAGCAGGAGGGGAAGGTGTTTGCTTGGTGAGACATTGCCAAATGGAATTAGGATTTGTGTCTAGACAGCAATCAAAATTAGCCTTTCATCCTACATCAAGGTAATATACAAATTGTTCTGTAAGCATTAGTAAGCTAATTGTATTACTTTGAGGATGCATGCATAAATAAGCATTGAATATATTTGCTGTCTTGCAGATGGAACTGAAGCTAAAATACCAGCAAAGCTGGAGACTCCTCACTACTGGTTTTTCTTAACCCTGCTCTTCTGGCTGTGAGGTGGACTGGTTTGGGTCACTGTTTCCCTTTTCTGTTGATTTAACCCAGTGTAATTCTACATTCAGTGAGCATTTAGATGACCAGGTGAGATGCAATCTTCATAAATTATTAAGACCATTGGAAGTCCCTCACACTGCACAAAGAATTCTGGCTGCAGAGCAGTAAAGGAGCTTGCTCTGAGTCACAACTGGCATTTTTATAAAGGAAAAAAAAAATCTTGTGAAAAAACTAAATGTAACAGACTATAAATGAAAGAAATGTAGTTGTATATCAGAGCAATCTATTAAACACACAACCTGCTGAGAGATGCTACAGTATCGCTCATTCCTCTGTAAGTCAGTACATAAACTTGTTTTTAATTTTTTTGGCAGACTTATGAAGCCAATTATCCTGGTAATAAATATTCAGTTTTAATGGGCAAGTAAATAATTAATGTTATTGCCTTTGCAAATTTAGCTTTTCACTTATAAATTAACATAATTAAAATAGTAATGTTTCAGTATGCATTTTACCAGCCAAAATCTAAATCAAGCAATTAAACTGTAGGTTTTTCACATCAAATGAGTTGAGTTTATAATGATACAAACTGTGGGCATAAATCTGCTTTTCATGGTCAGATTCATTATAGAAACATGAAGAAAAATTATTCTGCAGTAGATGTAATCAAGTATATTATTTGAAAAATCATTAATATATACTTTAACTACTTCTTGTTGTCCTTTCACAGTGAAATAGGAAGGGAAAGCACATTTCCCATGAGTCTCTGGCCCAGCAATAATTGCCTGTGTATAATTGTAATGGCCAGTGTACAATGGCTGTCAGTGCACAGTGGCTGTCACATCTCTTTGGATTGATTGGAAAACCACAATGCACAGTATGGATCTGAAAGGGAAAAAAATTACTCTGCAGCCATTAACTTTAAAAACTCCAGCCTGAGTTACACAGACTGCAAATTTGATCATACACTTTTCCTCCTCTACTTATTGTTTTATATTTTTTGTGAGGAGTGTGTGCTGTCCTCGTGTCGGTGTTCCAGCTTGGTGAGCAATCAGAGCAGAAAGGCTTTTCTTGATAAGAGGAGATGAGTTAGTAGGAATGTGCAACTATTTCTACTCTGACTGCAGCTCAGAGCTGGTGAAATTCAGCCCTTTGGGTAGTTGATCCCCCGGAGCAGAGTGTGAGGCTGTAACTTCAAGCTGGCTCAAGGGTTCAGGAGGTTGCATCAAAATTTCTGAATTTTCTTGTGAGAGGCAGTGAAGCTCTATGGCTTCTGAAAATTAGAAGCTTCAGGGACATCAGACTGTAGGAACTTGAGCCTTTCTCATTTTGTTTTTAAACTGGGAATGTCACAAGAGCATTTCAGTTTGTATGACTGGTGTCAGTTTTTGACTCTTAAAAGACTACATTTTGTTAGAAATGGGAAAAGCTCAGAGATGACTCTGACATTCATCTATAGACAAGGCCACACACAGATGAAAACTTGAAGTCTGAACATTTGCTCAGAGAAGTCCTGAAAGCTTGTAGTGGGAACCCAGAGCTATAGTAATTTCTGGTCTTGCAGTCTCCACAGATTATAATTTATCATGGGCTGAGCAGTCTATTTATAGCTCCGCAAAATGTTTCTAAGAGCAGCATTTTGCAAGCTGCCAAAGGTTTGCAGATTTGTAATGAGAAGAATTCCTCGATGCACAGGCTTGCCCACATCCAAAGCTGCTCATTGACATTTCTACAGGCTGTGATTTCATAGTCCTTTCGTGTCCCAGAACCCAGGGGGCAAATTTATCCCTGCAAAGGCCCACTGAAGTCACACCAAAGATAAATTCAAGTCAATGAATTTTATTTTAGTGGTGTTCAAACCATTTGCAGTGCTATGCAGATGGGCAGCTGTAGGCTTTTTGCAGTATCCAATTGTTTAAGCTTTAGTGGACTAAAAAAAACTTACTTTTGAGCTGAATTTGTGCTAGTTGGTTTAAATGCACGCAGAACTGCAGGTGTGGTTTGGACAACAATATTGTCTGGAGTTTTAGAAGCACTTTAAAAAGAAGAAAAGCACCCTAGACTCTCATATATGATATTTCTAGGTCCATATTTCCAATGGTATTTTAATTGGACACAATTATGTGCTGGTGAGGTGAGCTGTGGGTGGGAGAGCAGCGATGCAAGCACCTGATGGCACAGGCAGTCCTCCTGTAAGCACTGACTCTGTGTGTCAGTGTGCACCTGCAGGAAATACAAATTGCTATCAATGAAAAGGCCAATTTCAATCTCAAATGCTTCCCTGTTAGAAGTAGTTTTAATCTGTATTGAATTATTGTGCTTTAGCCATGTCTAGATTTCGATGGGGTTGAGGTGCCCTGTATGGTTTCCTTGCCAGTGGTGGCTAAATGAGTTTTTTCATGTCATGCCAAGCTCTGCCTGGGTTTGATGCCATATTTCTGGCTGGGTCTGGCCCTGGAGTCAGCAGGGCCATGTCTGACAAGAATCCAGCCTATTTTGTAACAAGGGTATTCTAAACTCCTGACGTTTGATGGTCCCCTTTTAGCCGTTTTGGTTTTCAGCACAAATCAAAGATTGCTCTGAGGCACCTGAGCACTGAAGGCAGTTCAGGCACTGCTGTTCAGGCTGGCTCTGCTGGGAACTGTTATTTTTGCTCCTTTCTTGAGGACTTACAGCACTTTAAGGCAGAGTTTCCCTACAGAAGCACTGTGACACACTGCCTTATTTTATAGGTGAATTAGAGTATTGCAGGTATTTGCTGACTTTGTTGAAATCCAGCAAGCCTTCTCTCTCTGAGAGCAGGCAGCAGGAGGTGTTTGCATGGGTGAACTGGAGATCTCTCCCATGTGGAGGCTGAAGGGGTTTGTGTGTGTGTGTTTGGAGAGGAGGGAGAACATTAAGAGAGTTGTGGTTTGCAATTGCAGGTGCATTGTAGTGGAACTCCAGCTTCTGGGCCTTGCTTTTGTTTCTTTTTAACTCGCATCCGCTTCTCCAAACTCATGACACTGTTCCTAGAAAGCTTCAGCATCCTCCCACAGCCCCAGAAAATAAAAGCACTGACTTTGCCATACCAATGAGTTGAGGATGACTCTGCCATCCTGAATTTGGAAATGAAGCTTTTTCGTGAGCTGCAGACCAAGGCAATGTTGATGCTGTGCACTTGGATCTGGAGAAACTTGTTTCAAATTTGTGATGAAGGGAGCTGCTTGAACCAGTAACTGTGAAAGGGAGACCTGTAGCTTAACTGTGTCACTGAGATGGGTGATGGGATTGTTTCCTTGTTAGATTCCCATTTCAGGTTAGAGCAAGAGGAAATCCACTTAGATCTTGTTCCATCAGTGAAGGTTGTATCACACAGCTGCTTCTGGTACAAACCTGTCAGCTCTTGTTGGGAGAAGTGGCTTCATTTCATTACTCGATTATTTTGATGATCTGTCTGGTTAAATGGAAGCTGGTTGCTACTCACCACTGAAGTGAGTTCAGAATTGCTTTCTTCCCCCCACAAATGTGCTTCCAACCCTTTGAAAGCATTATTTGACAAGGACATATGCATTGCAGTAACTTCATCATTGCTTTCAATTGAACTGGCAGGAGAAACAATCATCTGCTGAAAGAGCTTCAGTACAAGGGCAGATGTAAGCATCTAAGGGGCCCAAGAGATCTTATTTTATAGTCTAAGCAGACTGTAATAGTAGGAGTAATAATAATAAAAACACTTAATAGAGTAATGCAGCTTTGGCAGCTGGAGAGTTAGACAGTAACCTGCAACTTAATGCTTTTGAACTTGGGAAGCAGCTTTGGTTAAAACCAAATGCCTGCTGAAGAAAGGAGTTTATATTATTTCAAATTGTGAGTATTTCCATGGCATTTCTTGGGTTCATCTTCAGAAAGTATTTACTTATGTGCAACAGCAGCAAAACCTGTTCAGTGTCATAGCATTTTCTTACACAGCAAGATATTAATTACACTCTTGAACCTGGTAATGTAACATTGATGCTATTATGATGGGAATAGTTCCTTCAACAAGGGTGATTATTTCCTTTTTCCTGGATACCATTAGTTTGTACTTGGATAACAAAAATCAATGCTGATCTTCAGCAGCATCACAGTATTCTATTGTATTAATCTCAGTCAACACAGTCTTCACTTTATTATTGCCTGCATTCTTTAATAGACTCGTTTCCCATCACACCACCAGCCCCCACCAAATTTCTGATGCTGGGTGTTACCACTTGAATTGCAGCTCTCCTGTTTCACTATTTGTTTTGTTGGCAGGGAAGGGGGAAAAAAAAGCTTCCAAACAGCTGAGTGCCAGTAGTGCTGATGACTTCTGTTTTATTTATGTTTTGCACTGAGCCATGGTGAATGATAAAGTGTGTCTGGGACACGGCTGTGGGCAACACTCTTAAGTGTTATAGTTGGAAATCTGCCAGAGTTGCATTGCTACCAATTTTTTACCACTAGCCTTCTGGAAGGAAGGATTCAAAGTCTCATTTTATTCCCTTCTTCACCTGTGTCACCTTTGCAGTAAATTAATGTGACATCTTCAGCCGAGATGGAGCTGACGTGGTGAGCTGTTGCTCCCACAGCTTCCCCTGGGTCAGGAGCATCCTTTGGGATAACAGAGAGCTTGGCTTGGAGCTGGAGCCTGTGGTGGGGTTGTGCTGATGCTGTCCTGGAGCTCAGCAGGAAACTCTGAGTTTGATCCTGAGGAAAAAGCGAAAAACAGCAGTTGTTCCCTGCTCAGCTGTGTGGGGACTCGTGTCCGAGGCTGTAATTAGCAGATATACCTGCTAATGAATTGGTGTAATCCCCTGCTGTGTTCAGAGTCTGCTGGGGGATCTCTTTTCCTGCCTTTGCAGAGGCAGGTGACCTTGCTAAATACTTAGCAGTAAAAATGTGTTTTCCCTTGCCTGTTTCACAGCCTTTCTTCTGGCTCTGCTGGTGGAGCTCTTCTTGATTAATTGGAAATACTTACTCAAGTTTAGTTTCAGGGAAGGAGGGAAGTTAGAAGGATATACATGAACATGTTCCATATGTGTCAGATACATCTATGTGAATGCACACACATACGGAATTCTGATTTCTTAATGGCCACACTAGCAATAAAAACAAAAGAAATTTAATATTTAAGCAAGGAGTTATGTTTTCAATTATTTTTCAGTCACCAGCCACTTGAAATATTTAATCTTTTCTCCACCCAGCTAATTTATTCAATTGCAATTAGGTAGATTGTAATTAATATTTGATGAGACAAACTAATACTAATTTGAATATCTACTACGCTGTAATATTTGCTCACAGATGTGTTGTTTAGCTTCTAGCTAAGTCTTTTTTGCCCTTGCTGAAGTTGCAGATGCTCATCAGTGTTGCCACAAGGCCCAAGCTGCACCTTCAGCTTATGACACACAGATCTCAGGATGAGTGTGCTGGGCCAGAGGAGGGTCCAGCCCAGCCAGCTCCTGTCCTCACCCCGACAGGGATCAATAGTTGATGCCTAGAGACAAGAATTAAGAACAGGCCAAAGGTACAGCAAGGCTTCCTGAGAGACAGAAAGTCTCCCAGACTTCATTGATTTGTGGCCTGGAAACATCCCAAGATAGAAATGGTGTCTTCAAATTTAATATTTGAGCTTATTTGTTACGTCTAAAGTATATAGTTATTTTGTATAATTCATGCTTTCCATCAGCAAAGGACTGAGATTCCTCCAAGGGAAATACTCTCTTTTTACTGGAAAAATGTCTTGTCTGCCTTTTCTGATTAATGAGAACATCCATATGCTGGCTTTTGTGAGTGGAAGACGGATCTGATACCACTTAACTATGTTAACTGAATGTAAAAATCTGAAGTGGTGGGATAATGAAAGTAATTTGCAGTTTGTCGGCGTGTTCCCTCTGATCAAAGAGAGTGGGGGAGCACAGCAACTGAGAAACAACACAAGGAGAGTCTGGGATTTCCAGGACATGGGGCATTTTTTGGAAGTTCAGACTTGGTTTGGTTTCAGGTGGGAACAGTGCCAGCTCCTACAGCAGGTGCAGGCTTAAATGGATGATTTCTGTGTCAGGGATCATATGGATTTGGGTTGGAAAGGATCATAAAGACCGCCCAGTCCCACCTCCTGCCATGGGCAGGGACACCTTCCACTATCCCAGGTTGCTCCAAGCCCTGTTCAGCCTGGCCTTGGACACTTCCAGGGATGGAAGCCACAGCTTCTCTGGGCACTGTGTTCTCACTCTGCAGCTGTGGGATGCTCCTGGGGCCCCGGGCTTGGCAAGAGCCGCCCAAAGCCAAGGAGCTACAAGAAACATCTTGGCAGCTCTGTGGTGAGATCTCTGAGGCTCTGAGAGGGAAACCAGCTGGACACTGACCATCAGGTCAGGACTGACCTACTGAATGTGAAGGGGTCTTCCTGCAAAAGTGTACGGGTTTGGGCAACACAAGTCACATACCTTTTTTTTTATTTAATTATATTTTTTCTTTTTTTTTTCCCTTTTATGGTTTTGAGCCAACAAAATTACAGCTCATGAGGGTTTCCATGCATTTATCTTCCTTAGCTTTTTACTTTATTGCTGACTAGGATGGTCCCTGGCCTGGCTCCCTGCCTCTGTATTGTGTGATACACATCAGCAGAGTGTGGAGGAAACACACTGCCTTCAGACTGGAGCATCTCTACTTTGCTGCTCCCTGGAAACCTGGCCATTGATTTAATTTCATTAAGTTGTCCCATCTCAGTTGTATCATGAGAGATGGGAATTGTGCACACTCACTGCATTTTGTGATGAATAAAGTTGTTTTCACCTCCACATCCACACCTCCCGTTACTACTTCTTCACATTGCTAGATATTCTTTGGCAAACTGTGCTAAACAGGAGCATTCAGACCCCCACCTTTCCCAGCCTGGCCCAGGCCCCTGCACTCAGGTTGCAGTGATGCTCTGGTCCTGTTGCTGTTACTTCCTCTACTCAGCTGATGCTCTGGTTAATGCCCAGAAATGTAGCACTGGTTTTCTTTAGTGACTATTCTATGTTAGAATTTACGAGTAGAAATGAAAAAGTAATTGTAGCTGTGGTCTCCAGAGATAAAATCCCTTAAAAGCAGTAGAATTAGGTCTTACTGCTGCCTGCAGGTCAAACTAGTGCAGCATCAGCCATTCTTGTGCCCATAAGTCACTCAGCAGCCATTTCAGCTGGCAGTCTGATTTTTCATGGTTGACCTGGAAGAAGACAGGAACTGAAGGTCCACTTTTGTCCTTCATATCTGAGTTCTGGTAGGAACTCTGCCTCAGAGAGACAGGAGTTCTGCAAATGTGTACAATAATCACAGGGCTGAGGTCTGCCACCCTGACTGCTGTTGTGGGTGTCCTGCAAGTTGTTGTGAAGCCTTTAGTTGTGTACAGAACATATGAGGCCCAGGTCTGACCTCTTGGAAGCTTTGAGCACTTCTAGCAGTGACAGTGGGCTAGAAAATGTGGTGTTGCTGAGCCCCCAGCTCCCAGGAAACCCCAGGACATCTCCTAGTCTCTGACAATTGCGTTGGAGGCAGAACTTTGGGAACTGCGACGTGTTGGGCTGGCAGTCACGACTTCCCATCTGCTGTGAGCTCCTAAGCTTTGAATTTCTTGAGAAAGAGCCATTTTATTGTGCAGAGTATTAAGACTGAGGTGATGTGTCTGCTTTTAATATGAAAGTCCTGTTATTCTTCAGAAATGCCATAATGAATTAAAATATTCCCTATGGAGAAGTGCATTACTTACTTTTGTGTTACAATATTGGACTGGAATAAAAAGCAGCCAGGCTGTCATTCATTTCCTGGTCTAGGGACACTATAAAAGTACTGTAAAGCAAGAATAGCTTTGCACCACATTTCTTGAATTCAGTGATTGCCCTCTGAAGGTGCCACACATGATGGATTGTCACAGACTCTCTGTCCTGCCTTGACATTTCATTCCTATCCAATGTTGTCTTGTGTTCTGCTCTGAATCTGCCAAACAACTGACCCTAGAATTTAATGCCACACCTTCTTTTCTTTTCTTTTTCTGAGCAGCATCCTCTGCAGCTGAGGCTCTGAAATACTGGAGGACACTGCATCTTCCTCAGGGACACGGGCAAGGGAGAGCTGGAGTCTCTGGGGGGCTCAGACAGGAATTGTGGTTGGTGGTCACCTGAGGAACTTACCTTCACCCCAATGTTGCTCTGAAACCGGTCGTGTCCAACAGTCAGGTTTGGTAAGGTATGTATTTCTTCCCCTGCTCTTGTATTTGTGCTCTTTTCTGAATATCTGCATGTGGGGAAAGCAGAGCATTAGCAGCCTTTGAGTTTATTGCTGTATTCATGCCATGCTCATACTGTGTCTGTAAATAAGCTTTGCTCTCCCTGAATTTAGAAAGCGTTCACCAGGAGTGAAGTGTTTTTATTGTCTTGGGCTTGAGGGGGTGTCTGCTCGTGTGAAGTTCTTTATTGAACAAAATGCTCGCTGATGGTTGTGTGTTGCTGCTCGTGATGGATACTTGGTGATAGGAGTCAGTGTTTTGAAAATCCCACTTGTTGTGTTTCACTAATGACTGTAATTCTGTGGGTCAGAGATGAGGAAAACAAAAGGAGATGAAGTAGCCCATTTGTAATTCAGCCCTGTGCTTCCCTTTGTGCTTTGTATATTCTCACTGTGTGCAAAGGATGGAAATACCACTACCAATTTCCTGTATAATTGTATTTCACCTTTGTTGTGTAGCACTTAAAATTTTTGTCCGTGTTCTCATACTCATACTTAAAATTTTTGTGAGTGTTCTCATACTCACACAAACGTTGCCCTGGCTGTGCTGGAACTGTAGCAAGGCAATATGCAACCATTTTCTAAAAAGAAGCTGAAGGCCAGGATGTATTGTTGATGAAGATCATGCTTGATGAGATTTTAGGGTAATACAGTCTGTACTGCTTCTTTTACCTAGGTCAAGTTATTTCTGTGAAGGCAAAGTTTTCTGAGTAAAAAACAAAACAGATTTAAAGCAATGGTTCCAAGATCTCAGTAGGGTGGTATCAGATGATATTATCCTTTTTCATTTAGCACATGGGTATTGACTTCCTTCATATGACTGAACCAGCACTATAATCTTGTTGAGAAAAGTACAGCAGCAATATAACACCTGTGCTTGGTGTCAGTGGAGGAGCAGGGAAAAGAAGTCAAGACTTTCTTAAAAGCCTCTAAAATAAATCACAATGCAGGTGAGTGTATATTACTTCTGCTTTTGATCTGGTTGCACTTGTCATGTTAGCTCTGGAAATTGTGGGCTCTAACTCTTAGGCTCCAGCAGAGCTCTGCCAGTGTCTGGCGATTGCAGGGAAAAGTTGGTTGGAACAGCTTAAATTGGGTGCTTAACTTTTAAATGTTGAGGGTCAAGAAAGGTCTGTTCCAACCACAGCATGTGCTGTTAATTTGTACAGGAATTTCAAGCAAACAACACGGTTGCCAGGGCAAGGTTCCCATCATTACTGCACAGCACAGCTCTGCTTGTCTGCCTGCTCTGGTTTCTGCAAGAAGAGCTTGTTAGACATTGCTCCTGCCTTTATTATCCTCTTCACTTCTGTTTATTTCCAAGCTACTGCTCTTGTGATTATAACACTTAAAAGGGAAGGTTGTAGGAGAGGTATTTCGTAATCAAGAGAGCTTCTTGAGTCTCGCAGAGAAAAATTTGGCACTGTAAGAATATAGAAATCACAGCAGTTTTGTTTATTCCTTGTTTGGGTTTGAGATTTCTGAGTTGAAATATGTAAATCTTCCTTGCAATGAGTATGTGAGTTTTGCTGGCTACCTGGGTTGTCCCAGGGTGTGTGAGGATCTGCTCCAGAGATGTTGGCTGTTGGTGTGACTGTGCTGCTGCTCCTGCTTTGGATAGAGGGGCAGGAAATGAGTTCCCCTGTCATTCCTGAGCCAATCCAAGTCTCACTCTAGGTCTATATAAATGATTTGTGTGAAATTTTTGTTGAGGCATTAAACTCTATGTTGGACTTGGATTATACTTTAGCATTTTACTTCATTAAAATCCGATTTAAAACTTGGTTCTTATTTAAATCTCACACTTATGGAAACTTCATCTTTAAGAAGAACATTGCACTTTGAGAAGGTTGTGCTAAGCTGTAAAGAATTGGCCAAACTGTTGTGACTCACTTGAGTAGATGAGGCCTTTCCTTATTGATTCTCTTCATCTTGGGGACTCGTGAAAACCAGAGTACTTGACTGCTATCAACTTTATCTGTTCCCACAACGCCCTTGTAAGACAGAAGTGCTGCTTATCCCCATTTTGTAAATGGTGAATAAGAAACAGAGTCACTTCTAGGTCACTTTCAAGTGTCAAACATCTGTCCCTGATTTTCAGGCAGTCTTAGTGCACAAGCTGCAGCTGGAGGCACACAGCCCTGGCTGAGCACAAGATTCAGTCATGGATCTTTCTGAGGTCGCTGCTCCCACCTAATCCAGTTTCTTCCATGTGTCCTGCTCTCCCAAGTAGAGAGGGTTTTAATTAACTGATTACAGTAACACTTAATGACATCAGGACTGAAGGTTTCCCTCCCTATCTCTACTGAAAACTGAAACATCTGTTCAAATAATGTGAGCTGAATTCATCTTTGCAGCAGGGTGTTTGCTCACATGAGACGAACAGATTCCCTTTTAGCAACACTTATGAAATTGTGCTGATGGTAATCTTATTGCACGAGGAATTAGTTTAAATGGATCTGCAGATAATGTGCAGAGAAGTAGTTTTTTCTTTTTGAAATTGCTCATTTTTAGAGTCGTAGAATCTGGTTAGTAAAATGCTCGGTTCGGCTGAAAAGGCACATTTAATAAATATGTAAGAGAAATTTTTAAGTAGCCATTAAACATAGTTAATAAATTTTATCCTGCAAGTAGAATTGGAAAAAAACCTGTTCATTTAATGTGTTTTATGGCTCTCATAGCAATTAATTGTCTTCATTACATGAACATAAATCCTCAATGTAATTCACCTTTTTCAGATTAATTGCTATGGAAATTTTCCCTTTGCTTTGTTTAGACTAGTAATATTATTTCTCTTTTCTAAAAGCTGAATCTCAACATCCCATTTTTTTTACCTTTTCCAGATGTTCTGTAAATCAGTTCCAGTTTAAAAAATCTCTTTGTGCTCCAGGCCAGTGCAGGGGTGTTGTTGCAGCTGTGATGCTCTGATCAGGTGAAGCAGAGACTTCAAGCCCTGCTTGACCTGCAGCAGAGTAGTGGGCAGGTCTCCCTCTCTCCTTCATTGCATTATATGGTCTGATAAAAACTTATTAATTCTTTCTTCAAATTTTTCTTGTTTCTTACATGATTTCATTAATTAAATCAGGAAAAAAACCCTGATTTTTTATGCTTGTGGGTTTGGCTCTCACAGAGAGACCCTAATGCAACTTTTCAGTGTCTTTGCTGAGGGGTACAGGTGGCTGTGTCTGAACATTTGTCAGTAAAATTGTCTTCCAACATTATTGTGGAAAAATTTTGGTCGGAATATCACAGGATTGCTGCTTGAATTCCCAAAATTTAATTAAAAGCTGTATTTTGATTAAAGCCTTTATTCCCCTGCATTGAATTTGCACACCAAACAGGACAAGAGGACGGCATGCAGGATTGTGTTTTACACACGTTTTTTTATCAGTGAGCAGGCTGAGCTTGTTTGCATGAGTAACATTTATGCAAATGTTTTCTAATGTTCCTCTGGACAGTTTTGCCAGGGTGAGGATATAAGACAGCTATTATATTTGCATTTTTTTGTTGCAAGATCAGCAGACTGGCTGTTAAGGTATCAATTCCCTTGATGACGCCACTTCTGCAGCCCCATTCACTCAGCTTCTCCTCACAGGGCTTTTATTGAATCCATCAACCTGACACATATCAAAGCACAATTTCTGATAACAAATATCTTGTTGTAAAATGAATTAAAGAGGTGATAGCAGCAGCAGAACCGAGTTGAATTTCTGAAAGAAAATAAGAAACTCCAATACTAACATGAGATTCTTAAGATACCAGTCACAGAACAGAAATATAATAGTCCTTTACCTGTTCTCCTGAAGTGCTGAGAAGTCAGTGGGTCTGTCTGAAGTCATTCAAATGGCCTTGCTCCTGGGCTGGCAGCTTGTGCCTCTGCCTTCTACCCTCTGATGTTTGTAGTGCTGCTTCAGAGAGTGTGATGAAGTTGGGGTTTGTTTTCTTCTGGAAAGGAGCAGCAACCTCCTTGTAGTAACTCCACACTCCAGTTGTGCAGAGACCTGGACACTGAGGAGAGGGAAAAGCTGGCTCTGAGTGCAGCCCACCTTCTTTCTCTCAGAAGACATTTGGAGCCCCTTGTCCTCTGCAGAGCTGCTGCTTGGCAGCCCATGGGCTGTGTTTTAGGCAGAGTCCAGCCAGGGTGGAAAAGAACCCGTGTTTCTTTGGGCTGCAGGTGTTTTGAAATTAGCTGGCTCAAAACCTTGGTCTGAGAACAGATTTTCTCTATCTCCTTGCAGCCTTCTCCTATCTGTTTTGCTCTCTTCATCCTGCTTTTCTCTTCCCTTTGATTTTGCATCTCCCAGAGGAGATGCAGCTTCTGGCAGGGCTGCCTTTGCACTGGTGCTGCTCTCACTCTGCCCAGGCTCATTTACCTCTGATTTTGGCTAGCATGCCTTGTAAAATACTAGCTAATAATAATCATGCTTTTTTCTCTGTGGCAGGCCTGCTTTCTGGATAAGTATCCACTGCAGTTTGCAGCCTAGCAGAGAGGAAGAGGAGGGCAGCCAACAGCTGATGTGGAAAATTAATTATGGACTGCCATCCTCCTGCCATGTAGTTAAGGCAGTTGTGCATTGCAAGCTTTGCATCCAGCTGTGCATTTCCTTCCTCACATAGTGGGAATGCTGCCAGAGCAAAGCTTAGTGGAGAATGTCTCTTATGGGACTGATCATTCAGGATGCTCTGGAGCCTTTACTGCCCTGCTTTCAGCTGTGACACCACCCAAGGAGGAATATTTTACCTTTTGTTGGAGGAATGTTTAGCTTAATTGTGCATCTAAGTTGATAAGGATTTGTGTGTGTGGTGGGGAAGTCACCCATGTCCCCTCTGCAGTCAGGGAACAACATTTTTGTGTTCCAGTGCAGAGGTGTCCTGGTAACATTCAGGTTTAGAGGAGCTGCATATTTTTATATTTTTATCCTTCAGGATGATATATTTACTTCATAATGATCCTCAAATGCTGTCCATGGAAGGGGGGAGTTGGACAGGCACCAGGCAGCCCTGGGAATGCAATTACCCAAAGGAGCAGCTCTGTCCCTGGACAGCCTCTGTCTTAATGATCACAGAGGCATTTGCTGGAAGCCCCAGCACCGTGGGCAGTTCAGGAGCTGTTCTGGTCTCATAACTGAAGACTGGCTCCCACTACCTTGTCCCAGTCTAAGTGCCAGAGAAGCCTTCCTTGGGGAGCCCTTTGGGACATATGAAGGAATCTGAAAGAGGGAGGGTTTTTGAAAGCCCTGCCAAATTTTAAGTGGCTATTTGGGGCTGAGCTAAAGAAAGGAGCACTTGGTGTAACTTTCCTCGATGAAGCCTTTGTTTAGTTCAGAGGGTATTGAAGGGTGTGATGGAAACAGCCTTGCAAAGCCACAACAGAAACAGGTGTCAGGTGTTATGGAGATGCTTCTATCTATAACAGTGTTTCTTCAGGCCAAGAAAACCCTTTTGGCTGCTTAGGTTTTCAGTACCAGAAGTCTCCACTTTGTACGTTTTTATTACAAAATTCATTGTCACAGTTGCTGACTGATTTAATGGTTAACTGAGGGGTGATCTCTGAGAAATACCAAGGATTTTGTGAAGGGCCAAATTGCTGCCTGGTGGAAGTCACTGACTCAAATCACAATGGTGTGAGCCTCATCCTCTTCCAGAGCTCGGCCTTCTGATTGACATCAATTCTACTTTCTTTCTAGTGCTGTCATGCTGATTTTTTGCAGCCAGGGGACTGTATTTGGAAGCACAAACCCATTGCACAGGTTTAGATGTGCTGCAAATAATTGTGAATGTCTAATGAAGGGAAGCTAAAACATACTGAAAATGTTTGGAAATAAGAGGGAATGTGTGCAGCCAAGCGTTAGCTGTGAATGGAGAGTTCTTGCTGGCATCATTTAATGGGAACTTTCCAGCTCCTAGTTCTGTGGTGAATATGTAGATAACAGCAAAACCAAAAAGGCAGGGTTGCTGTAGGGGAATGGAAGGAGCCTTTCACCTCTGGGGTAAAAGGGGCAGTGAAGTTGAGCAGCATTGCTGTTTATGGCTGACACCCCCTCAGTCTTTGCCTTCCAGTTACTGGGAAGGGGCCAGCAGAGACCCCACAGCACTGCCCTCCTCTGAACAAAGTTGTGTCTTGCTCCTTCACAACACCAAACACCATCTGTTTTTTACTCCTGACTGTCCAGGAAAAAACAGTGAGAATTTTTTTTACCTTTTTTTATTTTTTTTTCCTCTCTCTCTGTTAGTTGGGGTAAGGTAGTTGCCTTTATATCTCTCCAGACAAACTCAATGCCTTTGACATGAGTGGCCAGATGCCTTTTTGTCCACCTCAGGAAGTGGTCCCTGACCTTTGTGGAGATTCCCCTCTTCCTTTCTTCCCAGTGCTGCTCTACTTTCCAGTCTCAATGCTGTGTTAGAAAGAACACTTCAGTTTTGTGTTAGATGTTGTATAAAGACTTGGGTTTGAGCAACCATCAAGTTGATGTGCACTCAGGCTGTGCTGTGATGCCATCACCCATGTGGATGGAGAAGGTGAAAATCAGAGCATTCTGAATGGAAAAGCACCATGAGCATTAGGACTGTGCCATTTCTCTGGAAATCCTCATGCCTCTGTCAGGTATTGGAGGTTGTCAGCTTCTCTCTTTCTGCCCAGTCATATTCTGGTGGGTCTGCACCAGCATGCTGGGAATAAGAGTGTAATAAAGAGGAAGAGGAAATATAAATATAATAAAGATAATACAAGACTTTTTCTACAAACCCTTTTGCATGTAATGTGTTAGACTGGGTGGGAGAGGTGGTGCTTGAGTGGCACTGTGGGGTAACAACTCCCAAAGTGTCCTTGAGTTTGTGACTGAAGTGGGGAGGTTGTGAGTCCTTCTCTGCACTATTGTGCTGCCCCACCAAAATACAGAGGATCACTGCAAGTTTCCCCTTGGAATGCTCTTAAAGGGGGACAAAACAACAACAAAAAAGAAAGTCTTTCTCCTTAGGAATGCTTGTTGGCACCTGTCCTTGGCTCAGGAGCACAGGGGGTGGGCAGCCCTGCACTCTGCTTGCTTTCTGTCTGGGAGGAATTTCTAGTTGTTAATGATTAATTCAAACGTTTCTTGTCATGAGTACAGTCTGCAGAGAGTGATAAATCTGTGGTGGGTTAGAGGTGGAGGTTGCTCAGTGCTGACAATTAGTTTGAGCCACAGGCTTTGCTTTCATTGGCATTTTCACAGAATTAACCTGGACCTTGTCAATTAAAATCCAGACACATTTTGATGAGGGACATCTTCTTCTAATGATAATTGTAATAATATCACTTTTCTTCATTTAAAACCTGTCAGGCAGGCCATGTTTCCTGGAAAATAACTGCCCAATTTTCACATTGCCTAAATAACTAGGAAGTATCTTTCAGTTTTTTTGAGCTGACACTTCATCACCAATAACCAAAAGCATATGAGGCCAGAGCTGTTAATCTTGGAACACTTACCAACTTCAGTCAAGGTAATTTGACTTTATCTGCTAAAATAAGCAGGTTTATTAGCCTTCACTTTGGAGGCTAATAAACATTTGATAATTGCCTCAAGTCGTTGATGGGGATTTATCCTATTTAGTCTTCTATTTGACAGTGTAGCTCCAGAGCATGTCCTAGGCAGTGATCCATTTCTGCAGCTCATGTGTTCATTAGGTGGAGGAGGAAAGGTTGATTAAGGAACTTGTCTGAGTTGCACAAGTCTGCAGTAGAAGCAACCCTGGAAATCCTCTGTCCTTGTGTATTAAATGCAGTGGGTTTTTATGTGTCTGTAAATACATTTAGAATCTCTCTCACGCCACAAAAATGACTATTTAATAGTTGCAATAGGATGGTATGTCAGGTTTCAATTAGAAACCTATTGTGGTTTTATTTTAGCATAGCATGAAAAATAAAAAAGTGAAAATCGTGTTTAGTTTTGCATGGAGAAATACTTTCCATTTCTCTGAATGGTGGTTCATGAGTGAAATCCTTCACAAATAGCCAGAGTAGGGAAGCAAAAAACTTTATTATGTAGAACTATCTAGACCTTGCAGTGTGTCTGATCTGAGCTTGACCATGTGGGTGGAAAATGCTGCACTTCTTTATTAAAACTTGCTTCTCCTCTGGTCCTTCTCTGAGAAGTGTAGAAGAAGGAACTCTGAATAGTTATGAGCACCTCTAGGTGATGCCATAATATAAGTAACAATGACCCACTTTATATCTATACCAGCTGAAAACTGTCATCAGTTGTTTGTAACAAAACTCTTTTGTTTGTTTTGTTGTTTGTTCCAAACTCAGGGTGTAGCAAGGACTCTGAGCAGGAGATGCAGGCACAAAGTACTGCACTGAAGAGGGACTGAGGAATGATAACTGAGACTAAATGGGCTTGGGCTGCTGTGCCTCTATTCTAGAAGTTTATAGTTATGCTTTCAGTCAATGCACAGAGGAATCCACCTCCTCTGTGGCAGAGCTTTTCTTTTCCCTTTGCAGTGTGAACTGGCAAGTCTGTAATCTGCATTCTGGGGAATATGGAAATCACATTTACAACAGCATAGCTTGAAGGCTGTAAATGTTATCAGATATTTTTCCAGTGAGCCTTCATCAACTGAGCTGTGTATCTCACTGCTCTCATATTTTTAAGAGTGCATTAGGGGTGATCAATAAAACCTGACCTACCTTTGCAAGTTAAATAGGCCTGATTTTAAATGGCCAGACTTAAAGAGATTAAGATTTGCTAACAGTGATTTAAAGTGCAGGTAAGGTCCATTTACATGCCATTTCTTTTCCACTTTTGAGGTTTGAATTGCAGAGGAAAACGGGTCATGTTGGACATTAAAGCATGGAAGTGGAAGCTGATGCCCTGTTGAACATGTCTTTATGTGGGGACTGCCTTCCCACCCTGCATTTCACTGTGTCTTACTGAAAACATAATGTCATTCAGGGCTGTGGAACACACCTAACTGTGCAGAGTGAAGGCTCCCTGAACTCGGACTATAAACAGAATTTCTTGTTTGGTGCTTTTGGGACATGCCCAAGGAAGAAAAAAGAATGTGCAATAAACAAACAGACACAACATAATAAAAATATGTATCTGCTGTTTAACCCTTGGAGTACATTGTGGAAGTGGAGGTGGAAGAGCAGCACTTCCCTGCAATGCAGGTCTGGCTGGGCATGAGGAAAGGATGCATTGGTGCTGTAGAGCTTTTATTTTCCCACCTCATGATTTTAAGCATTTAATTTAAAAACCTGAAAGCCATGTGGAATGGTCTTGTGTCATGAAAGACAGGTTTGGTTACACAAATGAAGAATTTCATTGCCTCTAAAGTTAGTCTGTAAGGTGTGATAATAAGCAGGTCACTGAGTCAAAGGTGCTGAAATAAAACCTCCTGCCATGAATGCTGCATCCTGCAGACGTTATCCCTGTTACAAAGAACTGATGAGAACAGTTAAAATATTTTTGTGGCACTTGTTTGTCATAACCACCCAATTATTGGTCCTCTGGGCTAGTTCTGCTTACTGTGGTAGGTAGTGTGGTGCCTCTGGAGATTCCAGCTGAGATTGGCTGTAGTACCTGCATTTCCTGATGGGGTGTCTCAGTTTCACACAATGTGCCAGCTGCTCTTCCTCTCCCCTGCACGGTTCATGCTGAGAGCAGGAGGAGTGTGGGCTCAGTGAGAGCCATCAGAAGGTGCTCAGGTGTCTCCATGGTTCCACGTGGAGCTTGTGTGCATGAGTTTTGGCTTTAGGCTTGTGTGCATGCATGCTCACACTCTGTTGGACTAGTTATTAGTAAAATTATCAATAATTTTGTCCCTGAATGGTTTTATCTGTCTCTATGGCCCTAGTTTGAGCCCTGCTATGCTCAGTGCTGGGGACTGAGGTTGTACATGACAGTCCTTGGCCCAGGGAGCTTCTGTGTGAAAAATCTGAGTGCAGTGGGAGGAGGAGGCACGGATTGCCAGGCAGGGTGGAGGCGACAGATGGAGCACAGCGGTGCAGATGAAGGATGTGCTGAGCTTCGTGTGTTGTGGGGCATCAATGATCAAAACTCCTCTTTGTTGTGGTGCCTGTACAAGGCTCACAGCAATCAGGGATTTGGTTTGCTGAGACTAACTCCTGCCTTGTTAACTACTACCTCTTGATTATTTCTGTCTATATCCATCTGCTGCCTCTTTGCTGTTAGATCTGCAAATTCCTTAGGGTTCACACAGCTTTTTCTTTCAGTGTTTGTGCACTACCAAATTCCATGGGGTTCTGGCCCAGGGTTAATGCTGGAAGCTGTTATCAGTGGCATTTGCACATGAAAAATAAGGCATTAGGAAAACAATTATTTTCATGTCCTGATTATCTTTATTTGCATTCCAACATCCTCTGAATCTTTGAAACTCAAAACATTATTTAAATGAAAGATACGTGATTATAATTATTGTCGTAATGTTCTGTAACCACAAATAGGTCAGCGCAGGAAATGAAATTTTTTTGGTGTGTGGTTGTTTTTATATATATATATATATATATATATATATACACACACACAGACATCTGTATTTGTCTGGCAGGTAGATTTTATCTTACAGCCTCTGGCTGTTGCTTTCCTAGGTGCTTATTCATATTTAATTGAGCTCCCCCATGTATTTGCATACATAAATACACACTTGTTTTTAGCACCTGTCTGCATCCTTTAATTCTAGATGGACCCTGAGGCTGCTGGCTGTGGGCTTTGTGCAGCCCCAGCTAGCTGGGTGTTGCATGTTGCTCCTCTTTCCCAAGCCCTGAGCCCGTGTCACACTGACCTGCCAGCTGAAGTTTCCCCTGCTGGCACCACGCCACAGCCAAGTGCTTTCAGCGAGTTCTCAGCTATAATCCTGAGCTGATTTCTGGGATGCAATTCACTGCCACGGTTATCATATCAAAAGGGGAGTGATTTACATTTCCTGCACGTCTCCTTGTTGCCAGCCCCGGAGGATGCTGCAGAGAGAAAGTTAAGGCAATTTGATAAAATAACGAAAATGAGCCTATTTACAGCATCTTACGCTGTGGAGGAATTTGATACAAAGTTGGCATTAAGTACAAATTTAGGCTGTGCACTGAGATTATTTTGGGGACTTTCTTTGGCTCCCAGGGAAAAAATAGGGAGATTGTTCCTGAAGACTGAATGCGTGGAGAGCTGTGTACTTGGCTTTGTGTGCTGCAAAATAAATCTTTATCTTGATTTCTTATTGTGTTGCCCCTTAAAGTCTCTCTCTTCTTCTGATATTCAACCAGAGCAGTGTCTGCATAACGTGTTATCTTTGGGTTTTATCTGACCCCCTCAGCCCTCTGCAGTTTCCTCCCTGAAAAGGCATTGAGCAATCACAGCAGCATCATTTGTACAAAGTGAAACACTTGATGCTGAGGTATTTTAAGCACGTTCCTACTGGAAATGCCATAGGAATGGCAGGACTGCAGCGTTTGCTGCTGCTGTGCATTCAGCTGCCTGTATTTGTATGCAGGAGCACACACAGTGGTGGCTTCACATTCATTTCCTGTGTATCAATTACTTATTAGTAATCCACAAGCCCAATTAAGGAGCTGGAGGTGGGAGGTAATGCTGAGAGTGTGACCATGCCTCTCCTGTTGGAGTCTGGAGAGGGAAGGGATGTATCTGGTGCAGGTGACAACTGGTGCTGTTATCTCTGAGACAGATTCCTGTGGTCTTGTCTAACTTTGGCTTAATTTCCTATTTTTTTATGAGCTTTTTTCTTGGCTGTATTGACTGTGCTGTGATGAGGGGATATGTAAAAGGGGTACTTAGGGAGAACAGGGCAAAGCACTCTTACTGCGCCTTATCTTTGTCATTTGAGGTTTTGGTATTGTGTACTTGCAACTGCAAATGCAAAAATATGTGCCATAAGTTTCATAACCTTTCCAGAACTGGCAGCAACTCCTCTGCAGGGTTTGTAGTCCCAGGTCAGGGGTTTTTTTTTAGGAATTGGTGAGTAGAGGTCAAAAAATTCAGCTTCAGACTGTTCAGGACAGGATATGCTCTGCCTCTCATTTCACTTCCCTTTTCTTCTTTGCATTTCAGCAAAGAAATATCTTAGTTCATGCCTGTATTTTACCTGCCTTTAAAAGCTTTGAAGCTTTGCATAGTTCTCACTTAACTTCAACAAATCCTTTAAAAGGAGATCACAGAGATTGACCACACCAGGAAAATATCACCGTGTCACCTTGATTAGTTTGGGTGCCTGACCTCCTCTCCCTCCTAACTTCGACTACTGCTTCTTGTCATCTTTGATTTCATCTTTCTCTCTTCTCTTTTTCCCCCCTTTCCCTTTCCTGTCTGTGAAGATTTGCACTGCCTGATACTATCACCTCTCCACACTGCTTGAATCTCAATGCAGGTGCCCTGGGACAAGATTACTCTCACCCTTCAAACTGATACGTCTCTTTTAATGTATGATGTCCAAAGAGAAGACCATTCCTGGATCCTGGGAATTAAAACCAACATGTTCACATGTTGCTTTATCCAGACAAAATGTAAACTTAAGTGGAAGTCAGATGACAGTGTGGATGCTTGGCTGGCCTGCAGCAGGTCAGAGCACTTTCCTGTGCAAGTAATCACTGATGAAAAGGGAAGCTCTGCACTTTTCTTCTGTCCCTCTCCTTTTTTTTTTCTCTCTATTCTACTTTTTTTAAAGAACTGATTTCCTTAGGGAGTTGTTAATGCTCAGGGCTTTTTACCCTGACATTTCGGACAATGATGTGACAACACAAGTGCATCTATTACTCTTCCTCTGGAAGCTGACTGAAGCTAAGGACTTGATGGATAATGGCCACATTTTCCAGCAGCACCTGATGTACATGTGAGAAGAATGACTGAGTGACCTGCATATAAAGCCAGACTGTGTCAGGCACTAAGTCTGAGCTCAGAACTGGGAGGGAAGACTGAGAACATGCACCTTTCATCGTGAGGTCCTTATTTTGCTCCCCTTCTCCCATGCAGGAAATCTGGTGCTGTGTTGAGGCAGTGCAGTTGTGATGTGGGAATGTTTAATCTCCTTCATGGGAAGGAGCAGGCATGGGCAGCTTTAAGAGAAGGAGGCTGCACACCTGGAAATGGAGCATCGCCTCACCTTTGGTTGCTAAAGAAAGCTGATTCTCCTCTGCCTTGAGTAGTCAATTTGCAAACTGAATGTAAAACAGCACTGGCTGGATCTTGCATTCTGTGCTGCTGTGGGGGCCCTTCAGGGAGAAAGGAAGAGAGCTGGAAGCCCTTGGGGCTGGTTGGGGCTTTGGATCTGGAAATCCCAGGCCACTGTGGCAGGTGAGGGGTGCTGGTAGGATTCTGTGCCCTTGGTGCTTTGCTGTGTGCTGCAGACCTTTGCTGAAGCTGATACTGCTCTGCTTTGTATTCTGCCATGCTGACTTGCTAATGCTGATTTGGAGCTCGTGCAGCTGGGAAGGGTGGGGAGGAAGGGGGGTTACAGTGGCAGGGCTGGGTGCTCCCCCCTCCCTGTCCCCAGCACCCCACTCAGGCACAACCCCACTGACCCCTGACTCGTGTTCCTTCAGTTTCTCCCTCTGCAAGACCACCGTGAGAAATGATCAAGGGTTCGAGTAGTTCTCATGGAACTGGAGAAGGAGAAGTGTAAGAAGCAGTGCAGGGCCATGTGCATTTGGCAGCAGGAGCACAAGTGTGCAGGGAGTGCATGGATGGCAGCTCTGCCCTCAGCTGTACCCTGCTCATGAGCTGCCAGAATGCCCAAACCTTTCCTCTGCTGATCAGCTCTGGTATCATGAAACTGCACTTCATTACGTACTTTCTTCTTTTAATGACTTCAATAATTATTAGGTGAGCTTTTAGGCTCAGGGAGTAGCTCACAGGTGAGGTGTGCTGTACTAAAGTCCATTGCATTCTTGATGTTGTAGCAGCCCAAGTTAGAATTGTGCCTTGGGACAAGAATGTGCTCCAAGAAGACCTTGAATGTTCAAGTTTCACTCATAAATATTTGTGAACCAACAGGAAGTTGCAGTGTGCCAACAGGAAAAAAAAAACATAGTGGAAAAAACCAATCTGAGGTTGAGTCTCTGTTTCTGGAACATATTTTGTGGGAATAAATTCCTGGCTTCTCTGTGCATCAGATTCTCCATCTTGCCAGGGGCACTCCCTCACCCTTACCTGGGATTTAGGGAAAAGTAGTAATTTGCCAGATGTTAGGTAGTCAGGGGCCACTCTGGAGACACCAAAGAACGTCAGGCAGAGAAATCAGAGTGCCTTCTGTAGCAGTGCCTGCTGTCATCCTTGTTCTTCAGTTTGTATAAGGCAAAAGTGTCTGCAAACTTCATTTTCTCTACCTGATGTAGCTTATAATTGCAGTAACAGTTGCTTCACGTGGAATAGGGTGCTTTTGTTTCAAACAACAGGAAAAAAACCCATAAAGTATTCTCCAAAGAAATGATGATATCCCATGTTCTTTATTAGCAAAGATTTTGCCATGAAATATGTGCCTGTAACAAGTGGGCTGATAAACATCCCCACTGTCACAGCATTGAAACATAATTGCTTTGGGGTATCTTGATTATCTCCAGTACAGCTGTCATGTTGCCTCTTTAAAAAAAATGAACTCACATCACATGCACAAACTTCAAAAGGTCTTTTTTTGTTGTTTTTTGCTAGAGACAGGCAAAATTATTTTCAAGGAGTCTGTTTTTTTTACCCAACTTGTTGTAATATTGCACTCAAGTGGGGACCTGTTGCTTCTACATCCCGAGTTAAATGATTGTTCAGGTTTCCTGTCACACTTGGCATTACCACAGCAGGACTCCTGCCAGGGTTCTGTACCTGCTGCCCACATATGTAAGAGTATTATTTATTAGCTGTGGCTGGAACAGGGGCTCCGTGTTCCCAGGATGTAATCCTCTCTGCCACTGCAGGAAAGGTGCCCTCAGAGCCCTGGCTGCCTCCTGTTGTGGTCCCTGTGAAATGGGAGCAGTGATGTTCTTTCATATTGCTCCATCCTGGAACAATGAGTTGCTGCTGTTCAAAATGGGGCCATTTTCCAAGAAAAAGAAAGGAAGTAATACAAGAACAGTAAAAATAGATAATTTTATGAGCTTTCAGCAAGTACAAATCTGCTTCCCCAATAACTGAATATAAATTTCCCTCTAATTGTGGGTGTTTTGAACCTGTCTTGGTCCTTAGAATAGCCCCTGATTGGTAAGGAGGATTTTCAAAGCATTAATCACCCAGTTCCCTGTGGCTTTTGGAAGGGGTTTAGTGGTTGATTTCCCTTTGTGGCTTTTCTCTTAATCTCTCCTTGACCTCCTCTCTCAAGCAGACTCAAGGGTTTAACATCCAAACTCCCCCAGTTCCAGGGTGGGGGATGTCCATGGACAGCACAATGTGGTTCTAAGGCTCAGTGAACCCCTCTGGGCTGAGCAGGACTCTTACCCTTGAGCTCTTTTTTACTCTGTGAGGAGGGAAAATGGCTTAATTTTAGGTTCAGTTGTTATTCTGGGCTTCTACAAGAGTTAAAATGAGATTTCTACACTGGCCAAAATGATTGTGAGGGCGAACACTTCAGAACTTGGGAAAAGCTTCCCAAGGCTGAGTATTTGGTCAAATAGAGGGGCTGTTCTTGCAGGATTTTGCTCTCACACTCTGGTCCAGGGCTGGTGGAGATGAGGGGATGGGCAGAGAGCCCAGTGCCTCACCTGGATCTGTACCCACCCAGCTTTTGGAGCCTGCTGGGCACAGCCTGAGCATTGCTCTCTTACCCTGGTGCAGTGGGGGATTGCAGATGGCAGAGACTTGGAGAAATTGGTTTAGTTTGAAAACAAATCTCCTTCTCTCCTCCAGATAATTTCTGTTTATTTTTGAAGGGGGAAAAGCAATCAGGCAGCTAAAAACAGCGCAGCCATGACAAGTTGGTGATGCCTGGCCTATTCCAGAAGGCTTCCTTGTGTGTAGTACAAAGTGTTTCTGTTTGTGCAAATGAATTACTAAAAAAGAAAAATCTCATAGCCTTTTGGAAGCCATGCTGAGACTGAAGCTGCCAAAGAGGGAAGGAGGAAGATATCCCCAAGTGGCTGAAATGGTGCTGATGCCTCAGGTTTTAGTTTTTATGTTTTTCAGATCCTGTGCTGCTTTAGTGTGTGGGTCTGAGCTTCATATTAGGGGATGGTGAGCTCTCTTCACAGAGTAGGGAGACAAAACAATTCCTGCTGTAGCTGGGGACCAAGGATAAATGATAAAGGATAAAGGAAAAGAGCAGAAACAATGTGGGCTGAAGAGAGAAAAACAAGAAGGATGGGACTGCATGGGCTAAAGCTGTAATTGGACAATTAACTGCAATACTCTGATGGACCAGAACTTACAAAAGTGTGAGAGACCTCTGACCAGTTGTCCATTTTGTGACCATTTTGTGACCATTTTGGGTTCATCTGGGGTGTAGCCCTGGCTGAGCTCTTGTGCTGCCCAAGGTGGATCTATTGAGTCCTCCTAATAAACCCCTACTTTATTCTTTAGCTCTGTCTGGTCTCTGTTCTCGGTCAGCCTTCAGGAGGCATCAGTGCATGGTGTCACCTGGGTTTGCAGGGGATCATGAGGAGGGTTTGCTTGGGCATCAGAGTTGGGCTTCTGCCAAGCAGCCCACCCTCTCTGAGGCTGGAAGGAGGCTTTTTCCTATTTTTTCTGAAGCTGGAGAAGGAAGTGACCCTGCTGGAAGGAGCAGCCCCCTGCACAGGCCGTGCAGTGCCCAGGCAGGGCAGAGGGAGTGTGAAAGGCAGCAGGGCACCAGCTGGCAGTGGTGATAGCCCTGGAAAGGGAAATGTTTGCAAGTGAGAGGAGATGAACGTGTGGATGTGCTTGTAGGATCATTGTTACTGTGTTATCGTGGATCTCCAGGGACAAAATAGCCACTCATGTGTGGAGGTAAACAGACACACACTATGTATAAATAATGTGTGCAAGAGCAGCTTCTGAATGCAATTCCCATCATTATTTAAAAACCTGCTACTTAGGCAAATTATTATCATTCCAGTGACACTAACTAATCCATCAGTAATTAGGATGGGAAATGGGAATAAATTCCATGGAAATGATCTTGATATTTCACCCATCCAGTTGTACAGTAGTCTTCTTGAAAAATAAGCTGTCATTTGCCCAGAGTTTTTTGGAGGGCTATAATTTAGCTGATTAAAAAAAAAAAAAGAAAAACCAGGAAAATTCCCCTGGAGATCTCTATGTTGGGTTGAAAACACTTAAGTTCAGAATAATACCATTAGTAGTGCTTTTGCAGTATCTTCTCTTAGCATAGCTGATTATGTAAATACTGATAATAATTCCATCTTCTCTTGGCATCAGTATCAGTGGCATCCTGTGAGCTCTGTCCTTCCCAGGCTCAGTGAAGCCTCATGGCTGCTGTTTAACCAGAGATGCTTTTGCTGCTCCAATCTTTCCAAACTTCTTCCTTGAGTAAGAGGAACTGCAAATGTATTTATTAGAGCTGGGAGTGTTTATCCTGGAGAAAAGGAGACTGAGGGAGAACTTTATTGCTGCCTACAGCTGCCTGGAAGGAGGCTGGGGGAGACTGGGGGGATCAGTCTGTGCTAGGTATCAAGTGATGGGATGAGAGGAAATGGCCTCAATTTGTACTAAGGGAGATTCAGGTCAGGATTTAGGAAAAATTCCTTCACCATAAGAGTTGTCAAGCCCTGGAATTGCCTGCCCAGGGTTGTGGTTGAGTCACCATCCTTGGAGGTATCTAAAAGCTGTGTAGATGTGGCACCTGGGGACATGGTTTGGTGATGGATTTGGCCTCCAGCACTGAGGTTGTTCAACATAGCTCAGTATACCTTGAGGTAAACACAGCTTGCCAAAATAACAGCAGGGTGTTGGGAGGAACAGCTTGTGAAACCCCTTGAGTGATATTCTGAGTGCTGGGAGCTTTAAAATTCACCCTTTTTGATCTGCCAGCCCTGTGGCCAAGAATCCTAATTTTTTACATACTCCTAAACATGCCAGAGGAGTCAGCTCCCCTGAAAAGGAAAATGTGCTTTGTAATACCAGTTTCAGTATCTTGCACAGAACTGGTAATCAAGTGAGGCTGTTCCTTGGCTTTGCTCTCTCTGGGGAGTAGATTAAGATCATCAGAGTCTTTCACTGGCAGCCCCAAACAAGTTTAAATACCTGTGTTGGAGGAGTGAGGCAAATGCAATCCCTGCCTTACATTGCCTGCCCCTATTGAAGCAGGTCACTGTCGATGAAAAACTCTCTCACTAACCTTTAAAAATGGGTTTCTCTGTACTTCTGGTTCTGCTGAAGGGTAAAGCTGTGTAAGTAATTGAATCAGTGGGGCATGCAGACTGGAATTTTGTGGGGTGAAATTACGGGGCTGTAATAGATTGTCTCTGTTTTCCCTGCTCTTCCCTCTATTGGATATTTTTTTCTCTGCTTTTCCTTCTCTTATTTCTTGGTGTTGGAATTGTTATCTGAAAAGTTTTCAGTGGTTTAGTGAGGAAAGCTGAAGTTGCGATTCAGGAAAATTTGGATTTTTCAGTTTGTTTTGAACTCTTTACATCTTGGAGCCCTGGTCATCTCTGCTGGCTAAATTATGTCGAAGCAAACATCTTGTTTAAAAAGCCAACCCAAAATCCTCAGTAGAGTAGGACATCTCTTACAGGCACTGCCCCTGAAGTGCAGGGGAGGAATGCTGAGACCCCTCTGTCACAGGAGGAGAGGGAGTTTTGGTTGCATTCAAATCCTTGGAACCTCCACGCTGGGTCTGCAGACAGCAAAAGTTCCCATTTGGAATTTGTGGGTACGAATGTGCACAGCTGCTTCTTCCTCCTCAGATTTTAAAACCATGAAGGGTTTTGGGTTCTTTTGCTTGCTGTAACATGGAGTTGTTCAGCTTCTTTTTTTAGGATGTGTTCTTTCCCTGATAAGATGCCTTATTCCAGTGCCTCTCTCAGCAGGCAAAATTGCTTGAAGGTTTTTGCTTTAATTCAGGAAAGTTTCTTGGAGCATCCAAATAGTTGGGCCAGTGGCAGATACTGTCTCAGTCAGTTCTCGTTCTCCCCAGACTATTGGAATGTCTCCTACGTTTTTTTCAGCTGTAACATACCTCAAATGAGCTATGATTCTTGCTAAAATATGTGGGGATGTTGAACAGATGTATGACATATTGCATCGTTGAACAAAACTGTGCTTTCCTTTTCATTTTACTTTTTTTTCACCTTTTTGTTTCAGCTGTTTGCTCATATCTTTCCAAAGTCAAAAGCCAAAACCTCACCTCAGCAGTGCCCCACCAGACCTACGCTGACCTAATTTCCAGGAAGCCCAGAATTAAATCCCCATTTGTTCAGCAAGTGCTAAACCAACAGAAGCTGCTTTCCAAATACCAGATCAATTGTGGATGTTGGAACAAGAGATTGAGTTTCATCAGGGTTTGTCTGGGTGGAATGAGAACCAGGTCTCAGACAAAGTGGTACCTCAAACAGAGGTGAGAAAGCCCCCAGGGGACAATTCTTGAGAGCATGTGGTTGAGGATTGCAAACAAAGCAACAGGTTTCTGATTTTTTTATTTTTTTGTTTTTAGGACAAAAGTATGCTATGCTTTGTGTTTGGAGGAGAGGTGGTTGCACACACAAAAAAAGGAAAAAATTAAAATAAATAATGCTGTGATCAGATTTCCTAACTACAGCAGACAATGTGTGAAAGCCCTGAACACTGAATAGTTATATGAAGGAGGCAGAAGACAATCAGAGTTTGTTCCTTGGCAATACTTGCTGAACTACATTTCTTTTGACATTTTGGCTTCTCAAAGCCTTCTCCTGCTCCTCTCTTCCACCTCCAGGCTCTGAGGGCTGTCCTGCCTTTGGCCACTGCACCTCACTGATCCAGCCTTTCCAGAGCTGTCCTTTGCAGCCACTGGCAGTAAATCCCTGTGCACAAACCACAAAGGTTTACACACAGCCTACTTTCAATTCCTTTTTAAAAACCAAATTCAGCTGTGAGATCAGTTTTTCCCCCCAGTATTTCCTGGGAGTCTGCACTAGGATTTAGAAGTAGGGCTGAAAGTTTTAGATCCAGACGAGCAACTCTCCTTTCATTAGCTAATGCCTTTTATTTAGCAATAAATAAATAAATAAATAACAAATCCCTCCTTTTTGGTCTTTCTGCCTCATATGCCTGTGTCCCAGCCTTTTTTCCATATAATTAATCAGCCCATATCTCTCATGCAGCTCTGCTTGTCAGCAGGGATTAACGCCTAACAGTATTTAATCATCTTGTATTTCATAGAAAACTAACAGTCTCCCTTTGCTTCCTCTTCCCTCCTTTCCCTTTCATTTCCTTCTCTTTTCTGGGATGTAGCACAGTGTCTGCTCTGTCTAAAGTTTTTATACAGGGAGTGACAGGTATAAAATTCCTTTCTTGGCTTTCTTCTTCTGTGACCCATGTAATTCCCTCGTGGGATCATTTGCTGTGACATTTTGGGTGTACTGTGACCTACCCTGTTAGCACAGAGGCCCACCACATGTTGAGGCTGTAGGAGTATGTATTGAATCATCTTTTACTGGTATTTTTTTCCCCTCGGGAAATACAGTAAAGCTGTGAGCCAAGTGGGCTGAATAACTAAACCAATTATTATTTCATGTTTCTGGGGTGATTTTGTTGTTTGTTTTGAATATATGTGAGCAGCTTGGACATTGACTTTGATTCATTTTATTAATTTAGGTATCTCGTTAAATTATGGACCTCAATGTTTGACCTACTCACAGAGATCAAGGGTAATCAAGGGGTGGAAATGATCCTTCCTTTAGGCACAATACTTCTATTTCAAGGTATAAATCCCCATGGATAGATGACTCATCTCCTAGAAGGGCTTCTTTGTCTCCATTGATGTTTAAATAACTCGTCCAAATAGAGATATTTTTGTCAGGGATGTGGAGGGAGATAAGTTGCATGATGAGGTTTAAGTCTTTGCCACTGCCGCAGGAATTCTGTCCCGAGGCTGAGGGAGCTGTCCATGGTCCCATTCCCTGGATTTGAGGAGTTCCAAGGGACTCTGACCTGGGTGCTGTGACACACAGAGGGATGAACCTAGGGCTTGGCTCCCTGCAGAGAAAATTCTCTGTCTCCTTTTGCCCAGAGCATGGATTGCTAATTCCTCAGATTTAAAACAATCACTCTTTTAATTTAATTAGACCCCCCCCTTTTGGCATGGATGATGTCAGGTGTTATAAGGTCTGTAGATCAAAAGGATTGAATGTATTCTGTTCAATTTGAATTTGTAGGTTAAGTAGTGTTGAGCCTGGCTGGCTTTTATATGGGAGACTCCCAAGAAATCCCAAGTACCATCAATGCAAAGGGCATTTTGCTTCCCTCACAACAAATATAATGCCACTGGAAAATGTTTGCTTTCTGCTGCTTTTCTGACATGGCTGTATTGATGGCTGAAAATTGGAAGAGGAAAGGAAAAGGAGAGAGAGACTTAAAACAGTTGGAAAAGCCACTTATTTTCATGTCCTAGGTAAATGTTTTCTTGCTGCAGAAGAAAGTTCTATTTATAACAGGGTTCAGGTGCTGAGAGAGGTCATAGGAGGTAGCAGGGTAAACCTTTGGCAGATGCTGTTGAGTCCTAGAATATTCTTTTTCCTAATTCAGTTAAGACAACTTCACCTTCAGTGATCCTTGCTGTGGGAGGCAGCTTATTGCCTTTGGCCTCTTTTACAATCAAAAAAGTGGATGAAATGTTTGGTTACAGTTTTGACAACAAAAGTCAAAGAATAAGTGACAATTCTCGATGAGAATTAGGTGTTTTTCTTCATTGACTGAAGTGGTGAAGTGAAAACAAAAAAAAAACCAAACAGATCAAAAGACAGGTGAAGAACATAATATTTGCTGGTTTCTTTCAGTTCTAACATAGGCAACTTCAGCAGACTGAAAATCCATACCTAAAAGCAGCCAAGTGGCTCTTAAATGGAATTTTCTTGTTTCAAAAATCTCAGGGACAAATGTTTGTTTTGTGTTGAATGGGCTGTCAAGCTAATGATCAGAATGGATCTTTTTGGCCTCAAACCTTTTTATCAATACAGATTCTTCATTTTTCTTCCAAGACTGGCTGAATGGATGTTTATATTTTATGGGAAACAGCAAAACCAGCAGGCTAAAGTAAAAGCCAACAACAGTACAAGAAGTTGGGGCTTTTTTAAAGGGAGGATTTATGATGTTTAAGCCTTGATTTATTTTTAAAAAAAAGAGCACAAGCAGTGGTTTTTAAGCACATTTGCCAAGGAAAAAGAGGTAGAAAACTGCAAAATAAAAGTTAGGAAGTGATAAATGCAGACATCATTTAATGAAGAAAATTAATTCTACAAGCAGAGCGATACAGAAAGGAAACATCCGTTATTGAGGAAGGGGCATTGAGGCAGAGGACATTTGTCATCTCAAGTGACAATTAGATGAGCTCCAAAAAGAGCAGGGTAAAGGAGGTAAAAATATGCAAGGGAAGAAAATGAGGCGAGGAGAATTGAAGGAATACAGAGCAGACTTTTTCAGGTCTGTTGGCCTGATTTATGCTTTTACACCCTCCTTAGCATACAAACATCCCTGAAACGAAGAGCCTGTTTTGCTCTCATTACTGTGCAGCCCTGCAAGCACCACCTTGGGTAAATCTGCTTGGCAGCAGCACCTGAGAGCAGCTGGGGCACTGGGCAGAAGGTGGTTCAGCAAGGGAGAGGCGAACCATGGGGGATGCCTGCTGTCCCAGGGGCTTGGGCAGGAGGCAGAAGCAGCCAGGTGGGAGGGAGATGAGCTCAGGGTTGTGCTCAAATCTGTGCTCTGCAGGGCAAAACCCTCTGCAAGGACTCAAGAACACCATGGTCTGTCCCACTGCACTGAGCTCCACTCAGTACATTCACCATGAATTGCCCTACTGAAAAAATCAAGCTCTGTTTCCTTCTGTGGAGAGATGAATAGAGAAAATCCTGGTTCTCTTGGGGGAAATTCCTCTTTACAAGTTATTTCCTCTCTGTGTCTCTGAATTTGGGTAATACAAGACCTCCCCTGCACCCCACAGGCGTTGTTTCCACAGGGGTCTCGGGGTTGGGTGCCATAAGTTCTGCCCAAATATTCATGTTTAGAGAAGAGAAGGCTTTCTCTTTTTGCCCCTAATATTTTGCATTGGCAGAAGAAACTGGCGGTCTGGTTTGAAATAGAAGTGCTGACAAAATGGACGAGTTTTGTGTTGATGCAATTCAGATGATCCTGATGGTTTCTGTCATCAAGGGGCTTTTGTAATCCCCCCTTCCCATGGACTTCAGATGTCTCCTGTGTTCACTGCCGGGTCTCTTCCATTTCCAGAGCCCTTTTGACCCATTTCTCTGTGTCTAATGTCACAGGGTAGAGCACAGCAGAAACTTCCAGCAGTCCCTTTGCACAGAGCTCCTGTTCTGGGGACCCACTCACTGAGAACAGGATGAATAATTCAAACCCGAGTTGGGCAGGATGTGCCAGCCAGGCTCTTGTTCCTGCAGTTCCTTTGGAGGGATATCTGCCTGATAATCAAACCTGACACAGGTACTGGGATGGACTGGGATGTCACTGGGGAAGGGGGACACAGGGGCATCAGTGCTCCCCAGGTGTGCACTCATGCCTCAGGTACCCAGTCCTGCACATCTATTGGTACTTTAAAAGAAATCTTTATCTACTCTGTAGAAAATCAGGCAGGGACATCACCCATCAGGCTGTTTCAGCTTCTAGAAATTTAGTCTGTTTTAAAGATTTTATTGAGAGTTACAAGTGGAAGCAGATTCCTTCAAGATGAACGTCAGCTGTTGATGCATATTTTTTACAGCTTGCTTCTTGTTCTTGGTGTGTTTGGGGTGGTTTTATTAAATGTTGTATGAGTAAACTGTCAATGTCAATATGTGTGTAACACCCTTTCAAGTGGCCAGATTTGGCAGGAATTGAATGTTCTGCAGAAAAAGGGGCTGTTCAGTCCCAGGTCAAGTAGGGTTTTAAGCTCCAAAAGCTGAGTGATCGTGTGTCAAATACTGTGCCTGTGGTTTTGATCCAGCTTTCAGCAGTTCTGTACCTGTGATTAGTGCTGTAAGAGAGACAGGAAGGTGGGAAGTCCTGTGGGTTTAAAAGACAAACTTGGCCCAACTCAACAAGATTCACTTAGAGCCCTCGAGACTCGATTCTTACAAACATAAACTTGTCGGGACTGCAAGCCACGAACCTTCCTCCTCTTTTGGGATTAATAAACTTACAACTTTTGCATGTGAAATGCTAGAAAAGTAGAGTTATTATTTATTTAGTTCTTTACCATTATTTTTTATCCTACCTATCTTACTAAAAAAATAACAAAACAAACAAAACCCACCAAAAATTTGTTGCTTTAGGCACATTATACAGTAGGAAATATTCAGTCTTGAAGTCAGCAGCTGCAAACTGTGATTGTCCTGTATGGAATGGTTCCAGGGAAGAGACCTGTGCTGTGGTGCTAGGCAGGACAGCTTCAATATTTTTGACAAGTGGCAACTTCATGGTCTCTTTTCTGTCCAACAGCTCTAAATAAAAGAGAATAATCTTTGTGAGCTGCTAGACTGGAGTTGGTCTCCTCTCTGTGATATGCACCAGAGGCAAAGGTTCTGTGGTCTGTGGCTCTGCTGTTTCAATCCTGTTTATACATCATTTATTTCAAATTAGTGAGACTTAGCAGGAATCCAGAAATTTGCATCTGCTCCGGTGTCAGGGCCAAATAGGCAAAAATGGAGCAAAGCCACAAGGACTACTCAGAATCTGGGTAGTATTGCTTAAATACCATTGCTGCTTTCAGGGAATGCTTTTAATTCCACTTCCCTAGCTGCACCAGCCCTGTGGCCAGGCACACAGGAGGATGTGCTCAGAGGGGAGCTGCCTTTGGGCAGCAGGGAGGGTGTTTTTAGCCCTGGGGGTTGTTCCAGAGCAGTGCTGGGTTACAGACACCTCCTGAGGATCTGCCCACTGGCTCTGTGTCATGCCAGGAGCTGCCTGAACAAGGCATTAATTATCCATTCCTGTGCATTCTTGGTTCCAATTAATTTACAAGCTTAATCTTTCAGTTTGGTTATGCAATTTGCTCTATGAAATATGGCTTGTGTTCTTTCTAGTAATGAAAACCCACAAATAATCCCCATGCCCTAAGTACCTGTCCCCATTATCTACAGCGTTCATAAGCGCTGCTTGCAGAATTATTTTGCCTGGTTAATGTTTGATTTTGTATTTATTCTAATTGCCAGTGTTGCTATTTTAGAAGCTGCCAACCCATTGGTGGATATTCTGCTTTAATCCTTTTTTGCCATCCCCTACAAGCTTCACTTTGCTTGTTTTACAAAGCCATTCTGAGTTCCTTTGCAGACACAACCGTTCACTGGGGCTGGCCCCTGCTTCCATATGGTGCACATTAATCACAATTCAGCTATGTAAACACAAACTTGCATTTCTTGCTGCATACGGTTGCCCAGCTGAGGCTGAATGAAAGATTTCATTTTTGTAAGTCATATAAACACACCTGAGACTCTGAACACAGTGTAATGTGACTCTCTGTTCTATAGAACACATCAGTTTGCTAATTAAAATCTGCTCTTATGGCTGATGCTCGTTTCTTTTTATGAAGCCCTGGAATGCTATTAAGCAGGTCTTGAATGGTGATGTGTGGTTTATTGTTTCTTCTAAAAGTTGTTTCCTGCCTATTTTGTCTGTGATTTCATTGTCTTGAAGAGTCACTCTTTGCTTTTCATTTATGGTTTTCATAGAGTAAATCTGAAAGTATTGTTTATAGTTGAAATGTTCTCAATTGTATATTTCTGAACAGCTTGGATTTAATAGCTGGTTTATGTTTGGAATAAACAAGTAAAAAAAAAAGTAAAGGGCCATGAATCAACTGAAGGAAAATAAAAACCAAGTCTTTAGGCGAGTAAGCAACAAGCCTGTATACCTTTTAACCCAGAAAATTCATCAATCCTTTTGTCCATGTGTACACTCATCATTTTGCTTTGATTCATGTGTACTTCAGGGACTCTGATCCTTACTCTAGGTGGGAACTATCAATAGAGCTATTACAAGACAGAAGGAACACAGCCTGTCTCAATTATTCAGCTCTTTGGGATTTTTTTCTAAAATATTGCTAGTACATAAGCTGCAGCATGTTACTCAGGCATAAAGTTAGCCAGATTTTATAGGAGCAGGGTTTAGAATAAAAGAAGATCTTAGGCTGCAAAAGCAACCTTTAATACTCATATAGCAGGGAATGTGTGGTTACAGGGAAGGGAGAGACCCACAGGTCATTAGGTCTCTTACAGATAATTATTAATGAAGAACAGCTTGAGAATTTCAAATATACAAATACAGAAATTCTGATGTGTCTTTCTATACTGGTACCGTTTATAAGATTTGCTGTGTCCAAGAGAGACTCCCACTTTTAGCAATTCTTAAGTGTAAGCACACGAAAAACCTAGTTTTAATCAATAGTTTTTATGACCAAATCCATAAAACAAAACAGATCCTTTATACAATTCAGAACAAATAATTTAGACTGCAAGCCCTGAGACCATTTCTGTTTAGGTTTGGCTGGAAGATGATGCTCTAACATGCAAAGTGGGCTTGTATAGCATTGGCATTTAAATATAATCATAGGAGTAGATGGTTGAGAGTCCAACAAGAGCCACAAGCAACTGAGTAAGTTGCTGGCAAGAGGAGCTGATGGGAAGGGCTGCAGTGATTGCAAATGAGGCCTGACCAGGAGGTAATGTGATGAGTGTTCTCTAAGAGCAAAGTATGTTGCAGAAATTAAATGAAGCCTGGAGTGAGGTGGAGGTGGGGAGAAATCCCATAATTCCTCCAATTTCATCTCATAAGAGCTTTATCATTTTCACTTGTGGGTTGTTGGTGTTTTTTGGTTTCTTTTTTCCCCAAGCCTTGTGCTGAGGGTGTTTGAGAGTTATTGTGAGATTTGAAAGAATGCTGAGGTTTTGATCTTGTCACGACTGAGAGTCCTTTATAAATGTCAGAGTTGGTGCCTGAAAATCTGGGACGCTGCTTGGCTGCTTCTCTAGCGAGAGCTCCGCTAATGAGGCCACCAGAGAGCCTCTGCTGAGCAGCCTGGGGTGGTGGCCCTGCTGCATCCAGCCCCTGGAGAGGGAGGGGGCACCTGATGTGTGATGGCCAACAAACTGCCCAGCCTAATTAATTAATCAATTAATCATAATGTCCGGCATTCCCACCGCAGGAATGTTTTTGGGATGCGCGGCAGTTGCGGTCACCTCGTCGTGTCCTGGCTCTCAGGATGTGGGAGATGTCTTGAGGTTTGGGTGGTGTGTCCTGCCTGCTGCGCTCAGGCTTTGTCAGAGCAGGGTGAGATAACCAGAGCAAGGCACCGTGAGGGGCCCTGTGGGCACTGCAGCTGGGGCAGGAGTTCTGTTGGCCGTTTGTTAATGCAGGTTAAGCCACAGGAAGCAATGTGACACCAACCCGCATCTGACATCAGCAGTCACCAAAAATGTGAAGTGCCTAAAGACACAGGAGATGTGAGATAAGTTTTTCTGGACAGTTTTTTTTTTATGTTTTCATAAACATGCAGCTCTTTTAAGGCTCACTCGAAGGAGTTTGCTTTTTCAGGAGCAGTGATTAAAAATTTCCACAGTGTATTTTGAGAGGAACAGGAGGGTTGTTACAGGAGATCCCACCAGCTGCCACTCACATGCCTGAATAACTGATTTGCACTGGAGTCTGGTAAAATTGCTTTTTTGAAGGTACTGAACGAGAATAGTAACTTTTTCCTGGTGTTGTATAGGTAGGCTTATATTGATGACAAGTTTCTTCCCTCCAAACTACAGCTGTGAAAGGGCCAAGCAGTTTCCTGGTTCAGCAGGACACAGAGGCCCAAGTTGGCACAAAAATAATTTCCTTGAGTTCAAGAAAAGTTCTCATGTGCTTTAATTTATCTGCTTTAAAGGTTTTGGGCTGAGCTGTGGTCAATGATGGCACCAGTGTCCTGCAGACTTGCTGCTCCCCAAACCTCTGCCAACATCTGTCTCTGCTGATCCTGAGAAGCTCTGAAGAAAAATCCTGTGTTTGAAGGGAACATAAAGGATCCTTGACAGCAATTCAGATGCACAGATTAGGAAACCACTTTTCTAAAGCCCTAGAATGCCACTTTTCACTGCCTAGAAATTGGGTGCTTATGTTCTTCACGGATTTTGGAAATGGCAGGTGTCAAGCAGAAATTGTGCTGGTGCTGTAGTAGAAAACTCTGTTACTGAAGTGTATTTTCCCCAAGAGAAAACAGGATTTTCCTGAGTGCTTGCTGTGCAGAGCATAGGTGTGCTTTAGACAGGAGGTTCACTCTTGGAAACAGCAGCACAAATGGTTTTGTGTCTCACAGGTATCACCTCGTGAATGTGACAGTGGCCATGTAACTCTTGGTAAATCTGTTAAAACATTTGGAGACCTCACTGTAAGACAAGAATGTGTAAATACCAGTGAGTTGTGTGTAATACAGCAAGAATATTTCTACCAAATATTAATAAGATAATTTTTCTAATAATAAGAATAATAATAATAATTTTATTATTAGTTATAAATAATAAGACATTCCTTTGCCCCAGCCTGCTTTATCTGTACTCTCTAGTTCAGGTAAATCAGCTTGAGATGAAGGGCACAAACAGGACCTTTTATATTCTGTCTTCCTTTGTAAAATTAAGCCTCTGGCTGGTTGATTATTTAAATGGTGGTGCATGGCTTTGTTTTGGAGTTTCATGACAGTTGATTTGGAGGACTTCAACACCACATCCATTTTGAAGTGTCATTTATTGTAGGATCTCTGAGAATTCAGTCCTCTCCTGGGATCTGTCTGCTGGCCTGTGCTGGGCAGGTTTGTTCAGTTTGGACTTTGGAGACTGGAAGATAAAGTCATGGTGGTTAGACAGCAGCAGCCCTATTTAAACCATCAAGATCTGACACTGTGGCTCTGGAATCCCCAGAAGATCAGGAATTTGGGAAAAAAATGGAATTCAGTCATTCTGGCCCTAGCTCTTGTGTCTCTCATGGTAAAGAAGCACACAAACAATGATTTGGAATTTGTTTCTACTACAAAATGGATCCTTGATCCCAAGGCAATAAACAGTAAAAAGGCAAGCAGCAATGAATCAAATACAGAAGCTCATGCTAAAACAAAACCTGAGATTTCTGTTGGGAATTTTGTATGGCTTTTCAGCAGCAGAATCTGGAATGCATCAAACACTTGTAGTATGGTACTTTTAACAATTAGAAGTCCAAATCCGTGCAATTAGCAACAGTAGGACTTCTGTCAGGAATGACTGCTCCAAGTTTAATTTAATGTACTCAGCCTTGTAATTGTTTTTTTTTAATCTTGCTGTGCCAATGACAGCATTTTTTTGCTTTGTAGTTTTTATGTTTTATATCCTCCACAAATCACACATTTAAGACAGTTTTGTTTTGCAACATCTCTGAAATGCTGGCTTATTAGCAAGCCAGTCCATGCCAGATTATTTTAATATTGATAGACCGTATCAGCGGTTGAGTTTAAGATTCGTTCCTCGTCCTGTTTTGTTAAGGTTTAGTGGGACTAAATCACAAAACATTGCTTTGCTTGGAAATTGAATTGAAAAGATCCATCTACAGTAGGATTACTTGTTTAGAGAAAGCTGCTCTTGCATTCTGAAGATTCTGGTGTTTTTTACTTGGAGTTTGGGTGCCTGAACAATGCCAGGCAAATTTGAAGTGCCTCGGTGCTCTAGCACAGTGCTGAACCGGGATCTTGCTTACAAAGGATATTTTCATCTCCGCTTCCCAAAGCTGTCTTTGTCATAAATAAATAGGAGATAGGAGAGCAAACTTGAATTTAGAGTTGTATGTGACATTAATTTTCTATGCAATATAACCAAGAGCTACTAGACCTGCTGGTGACAAATGATGCTGGTGCCTGTGTGTTCTTACTCAATCTTTTGAGGCTGCACATGATTTTAAGGATTAGCCTTGCAAACAGGGGTGCTTTCTTTCTCATTTTTTTTACTTGCTTTGCACTGAAACACTTCCACGTGCGTTCAGGATATTGTTTGTTTCATTCTGGCACTTCTAATATGAAACTTGCCAGATTTTTATCCTGGGCTTGATGGATGATTACCTGTGGGGTGTGTACAGCCAGAGTGCCAGGGCTTTGTGCTGGGGTGGTGGAAGTGCCTTAAAGCCTCGTGCTCCTGGACCTGCAGCAGCTTCTGCTCCCTTGTAGGGATTTACAGAAGGTAAGCAGGGAAAACAAAGCTTCTGTCAGGATTTCTGAATACAATCCCTTGGTCTGCACTTTCTTTGGAAATTTTGTAGGGTTTTGTCAGGCAAATCAGGTTGATCACTACTGACTGTGGCTTCTTTTGTAGAGCAGATTACAGGGTATTTCAGCGTGTAGCATGTTACAGTGCTTGAAGTTAGCTGGGTAATGATCTGCATAATCTCATATATATGCCTTTAGCAGGCACACAGCTGCACACCTTTTGCTTGAGTTGCTCAATATATAACTCTCTGTATCCTCAGTCATTAAAAAATAAAAATTCACTGTGATAAAAAATTCAGTAACTCCTGGAATCCAGCATAAGAAGAATTATTGTTGGACACACCTTGTAGGCTGTGTTTCAGATTTTAGGAGAAGTCTGGCTCATTGTCTTTCGTGCTGTATGTCAGACCTCTGACATTAATCCTTTACGTCTCCTGGCAAGTATTTCACATTCCAAAAGGCTTATATGCCTGGGGGAAAAAAAATGAAAAAAAGAACCAGGAACAAAGGCAATTTCAGTGACACAGGTTAAACTAATAGAGAGTAGGGCTTAGAGGAGGTGTGGAAGTGTTTACACTTCTGTGTGGCAGTGATTCCTGCCTGGACCGTGGCCCATTGGATCATATTGCTGTTCTTCAGCAGATTTCCCCTCCCAGGCCCATGCACACCCAAGTGCTGAGTTCCTCTGAAACCCCCAGCATTCCCACTTCTGCTGTGTTTCATCCCCACTGGCTGCTCATGCCCTTAGAAATTGTGGAAAATCAATCCCTGGTTGCAAACTGGTCATCCAGGGGCAACTAACCTGGCTGAGGTTCTGCTCCTTCCTGCAGCTTTGGCTAGAGATGCAGCTGAGATGGCCAAAATCCTGCCTGACCTTGTCTGCAAAGAATTTAAACCTTGCTCCCCTGGTCTTGAAGGTTCTGTGTTAAACTCTTGGGGTTTTTATACTCTTTTCTCCTAGAGTAATTTTCTGTGCTCCTTAATTTTCCTTTAAAGCAGCCAGGGAAATGTTCTTCTTTGGAGCAGTGAATTTACCCTCTTCCCTTGATCCGGTGACTGCCCACTGTGGCACTTCTTTGTGGATGGAGGAATCCCCATGTGCACTGAGAAATCCGAATCACTCTGTCTGGCCCATGGCTGGAGGTTATTTGGAAGGCTCATCTTGAACACAGAAACTGTTATGTTTAGGTGTGCTGCGTGTCAGTGGGAGTTTAAGCTTTGTTAAATCTTAAGGAGATGATTTTCCCAGCTGGGCTTTTAAATGCAAGGTTTTCTTGCATTTTTGGCAAAAGAAGAATGGTTTTTGTCAAAGAAAAATGAGGCTTGTGGTCTCGTTTTGAATCCTAAAACAGAGGTGTGCTCATGAACATTCCATGACATAGACAGTGGCCAATTTCTTCAATGGATGTTGACTTTATTCTGCAGTTGTTGATGGAGAGAATTTTTTAAGGCCAAGTGAGAGTGTGTGTTTTGACTGATTGTATCCAGCAGTGGTATTGGCTCTCAGGAGACAGGAAGAAATTCCCAAACCATCTGATATTCTGCTACCTGCTGGTATGTAGCTGTTACCTGTTAGTTACTGAGTGTCACTGCAGCAGGGTGCAAGACCCTCAGTCTTCAATGCCTGGACATAAAAGTCTCCAAGAAACACAGACTGCACTTTTTCTAAGCTGTAGGTCCATCCCCCTAGTGTGTATTTCTGTGTGAATTATAATCAAAGTCTAAGAACTGGCCAGTGTTTTGCTACCTTCTGCTGACAGCTTTTGGCTTTTTTGGAAATATTTTACCTTGGTGCATACTGTAGCTGTTGCTGTGATTCAGAGCCTTTGGAAGCAGAGCTGCCTCTTGTATTTGTTATTTGCTTAGCAGAGCTTTGCCTTTATGGCTATGTATTTCAGAATCTTTTATGCCAGGGAATCATTTATATTTCAGAGATATGGGAAGGCACCTTGGGGCTTGCTGCATGTCTTGTTTTTTAACCTTAGCCCAGTGTGATATTCTCTCTAAAGAATATTCTCACGTAATCCTGCGGGGAAGGATAAAGGTAACACTGTTGCCTGGCATTAAAACTGTAAATCAGAAGTATATAATGACAAGTATGAGAAATGTACTAAAAATAATAACAAGACAGGCTTGTTTCTGAACAGTAACTGCCGTCAAACTTTGCTTTGAATTCTGACTTCCATCCAAAATCTGCACCCACAGCCCTCAGCTGTGTGTCAAGGGGCTGTTTGCTTGTTTTGTACTTCAGAGGAGCTGACTTAACTTTATGTGCTGGTCCAGATGTGACTCCCCATGGGGCTATACCTTGGCCAGGCTGTAGAAAGATGTTTCTGAGAGCCCAGAGAGAAACACCAAGCTGAAAACTTGGCCAGCACTGCCTCAGGGACATTCTTTTCCCTGAGAGAAAAGCTGGGACTGGGGAGGGACAGTGGCTAATTTTGTATGACTGAGAGCTGGAGGGTGACACTTTTACAATCAGAAAAGTTTGATGGAGCCTGAGCTGCTTCTTAAGCCCAGCTTACATGGACAAGTGTGGTTGTGAAGTGATTACAGTGAGGATTTCTGGGGGAAAGCTCAGCAATGAGGCTTTCCCAAGAATTTTGGGAGCTCTGTGTGTAGTTCTGATTTCCTTCTGGAGGACTTAGATGGAGACTTTATCACCTTGATGGACATTTTTGGGATACAGGAGGCCCATCTCCGTCCAGGACAGGCTCACCTGGGGAGTTATGGTGGAAATTGGGTGTAGCTTTCTTCCCTGGGTGCTGGAGAGTGGAGCAGGGGGACTTTCCCTGGGGAAGAGGTGTGGACTGCACATTCAATTATGCTTTTTTTGTATTAATCCCAACCTGAGATTTCCTGGGTTCTTCTCGGTATTGTTTCACTTTAGTGACAGACACTGCTAAATGGGTGGAGGTTTTTAGCAGGATATGGGAGATGTGAGTTGCTCTAAGTTTGTCCTGAAGTTCACAAATGGATTTTGCTGCCTGCTGGGGGGATTTGAAGGGTTTGTGTGAATGAATCAATTAATCTTTGTGGTACTTATGTAAAAATATATAAAAAATCAAGTGGGAATATTTCTGCCCTCAATTACACACATAAAACATATTCAAATAGCCATAGCATATTCAGTTCAAATCCTACCTTATTCCTACAGCCTTAGGCCACCATATTTATGCCAAGGATTTCCCTCAGAGACATGTGCAGTGCTCAGTGTAATGTCTGCAGAGAAAGTGCAGAATTTCTGGGGTGCATTTCTTTGCTACCCTTGGTCAACCATAATTTGCATAATGACATCCATATTAAACTCTAGCATGAGTTTGCATTAGTTAGCAGGTGTTGTTTATTTAAAAGTATCTAAATACATTTTTTTTAATATAAATGAGAGACAGAGAAATCAGCTTTTTATGTTTCCTAGGGTTGCCAGGGTAGCAGTAGTAAAATATAGCAAATCAACAGTGAGATCTGCAAGAATGAATACAGACTATGCCCAGAGGCTATGGAAGGCACCAAGACATATTTCAGGCTTTATCAGGAATGAGGCAAACATTTGCAAGGCCCTGAAAGAGCTTCTGGCTTTGCAGTGAACTGCCACAGAATGGTGTAATTAAAAGTTACATTCTGTTTGAGCCTTGTCTCACATTCAGCAATCAAACACCATAATCAGAATGAATTATTGCATTTGTATTCTGCCACCCTCTGAAAAAGATGCATTGCTTGGCTTATAGCCTGGTCTTGATATATTAGGTGTAAGTTCAGAGAGTGGCACAAGAAGTGAGTCAGATTCCTGCAGGACCTGTTGCACACAGGCACTGGTGCATTTTGGGTTTTTTTGTGAGCTTCTCATTGCTTAAACACAACTCCAGGTTATTTTTTAAAGCTGCTTGGAGCAGGCAGACAAGAGGAAGGTTAAGCTGAGGGAGGGTTGATCAGGATGGGGACATGCACAGGTCACTGAGGGTGGCAGCTCCAGCTCTGATGTGACCCAGGTGCTGTGGATAAAACCACAGGATTAGCAACAAGGCACACACTGAGCTGAGTCTCCTCTGGCAAGACAGAGAAGGGGAGACAGAATTTCTATTCAGGGCATCAAAATCAACCCTTGAAGGACAGCATTGCTTGTTGATTGCAAATAATGGAGCTGCAAGAATGATTTCTGCAGAGGAATGCACTGTTTGGCTTTGCTGGAAACTATTTTCTCTACCCATTTCACTACCAAGCTGGGAGGTGATGACCATGAATTATTTTGTTTGGTATGGATAGGAGTTTCCTGAAAAAATAGGAAAGGGAAAATTGAAATCCAAAGCTAATTTTTTAAATCAGCTTTTAATGTCAAAATTATGCTTATAAGAGAAAATAAAATGTGCATAATCCAGCTAACTTTTAGGATACCTGGTAAAGCAGCAGTCCAGCTCTGTCCTTTCTGAAGGACTCACTGGCATGCACTGGCATCCATCAGTATCCAGAAATGGCCAGGAGGATGCAGGCAGTAGTGTGTTTCCAAGTGTTTTTCCAATAGATGTGAGACATTCAAATTAAAATAAACCATTCAAAAAAGTGGCAAATGTGCTGCAACTGTTGGAAATGTGTGAGAGTCTGCAGTAGGCACAACAAACAGTTGGCAAAATAAACAGTGTCAGGCTGTGGCTGATGATTTTGTGATGAACAGCTGCCAGTTGTTTGAACAAAGGTCGTTTTTCCACCACAGTCTTGCCACTCCTTTGTGGGGAGAGCTTTCTTACTTGGGTCTGAGTTTACTTTTCAGGCTGGTTTCTGTTCAAAGCAGTCTGGAGAGCTGAATTTAGATACCAAAGGCTAAAACTGTAGGTCAGACCCAAGGAGCTGGGACTCCACTGGGGAAGTGGGAGTTTCTGAAGAGGGTTCAGAGCCTTCTTGGGCTGTTTTTCTCCACGATCCTCCCTCACACCCAACCACAACCCGTGTCCCAGCTCCAGGAGCAGAGATGTGCCTCTGTAGCCCCCTCTGAGATCAGATCAGCACAGGTTAATGATCTCCAGCCTCTCAGAACAGCAGCCTCCTGACTTCTGCTGGCTCCAGCTGCTTCGCTGGTGCCTCTTTTCCTTTATTCTTTGTCACTTTACCCTGCCTGCCTTGTCAAGTCGAAGCTACATGAGCCCCTCTGAAGAGGTACAGAGTAAACTTATTGGATGCTCTGCCCAGGGGCTGTGATTTATTTGTCCCCTTGTGTTTATTAAATGGAAAATTGCCTCGCTTTTCTCTCCGTGTACAATGCCCACGTACTTCATTTCCTGCCAACATTTCAAATGCTGGGACTTGGCAAGCACACCCAGCTTCTTAAAATGTAGGCCTTGGAGGCAAAAGTTTTTTGAAACTAACAGGTGCCTCTGAACTTTGATTTAAACTTGTAGCTGTCACCAGGGTTTTGACAGATGGGTAATGAAAGATCAAGACAAATGCTGGTAGGAGTCTTTTGAGATGTGCTGCTATTAGCATTTGCTCTGAGCACATTTTAAAGGGAACATAAGACTAACAATTTAATGTCTGTTAGTCATCTCACACTGGAGAGCACCTGCCAGAGAAGGTGAAATGTCTAACTTAGAATTGATGGCAGGGGATTGGTAATAAAGAAGAGGCAAAAGGAGGCACCAAAACACCAGCTGTAACCCTGTACCAGGAAAAGAGGAGAAACAAAGAGACAGATCAAGGCTGAGTTCTCAGATTTGGGGCTGTGTCAGTCAAAGCTGAGCTTCACAGGGTATGGGCTTGGAAAAAAACACCTGTAATGAGGTCTCTGCTGGATGTGGTATTAGCTGGAGATGCTTGGGACGCAGTGGAGGAAATAAGATGTTTCTTAGAGTGACTGTTAGAGTTGTCAGTGCAGAGTGGTACAGAACAATGCACATAAGCTTCTTAAGCCACCCCTGGATTGCAGCTTAGTGGTACCTCTGCTTACCCTGGATCTGGCTTTTTACATATTCTTTAATATAATACTTGTACAAGGGCTCAGAGTCTGATATTTTATCATGCTCTGGTGGCCCCATATTCCATAAGTAATGAAGGGCTGGTGGAGTCAGAGGGATTGTCTTTTGAGGAGGGAGTCACTCCACACAACCCACCCTTCTCTGCTGCTGGATTTCATGGCATTTCCCTTCCACAGCACTGAGATGCTGCTGAACTGCAGCCCTAAACAAGGCAAGTAATTCCTTTTTGTGCCACCTGTGTGTGTGACTGATAATGCAAATCCCCTGTGCCAGATGTGGGAGGGAGGGAGGGAGGGAGCGAGCCAGGGGATTGATGCTGTTCAGTGCTCTGCTTCTTCCCCTTCCAAAATCTGCACTGCCCTTTGGTACCCACAGAATGGAGAGAAAGGGACAGGGGTTCTCTGCTGAATTGTGTGCTCCTCCTTTCCAAAGCCTGCCAGGGACCTGCTGGAGAACCCTGAGGAGGAGAAGGCTCAGAGTGACACCAGCTCCTGCTGGGGGGATGTGTGGGGCTCCTCAGTCCCCAGGAGAGCAGATGAGCCCCTCCACTGCATCCCCTTTTTCCCTCAATGTGTCTCCAGAGGGATCCAAACCAATGATAAATTCAACCACAGTAATTTTGCAAAAGACACAGGCTTTTTTTTTCCAGTTCCCTCCTCCTTCAGTGTTTCCTGACATCTATCAGTTTATTTTCTAACACTGAGTCTGTCATAAAATAACAGATCAGGGTGTGAAAACCTTCAGACCCTGGGAGAAGTGTTGGAGGTCACAGGGTCCCCTCTTCAGGGCTATCACCATAATTCAGAGCCAGTGACACCCACAGATTAATTGCCCTTTTATTGATTCTGAATTGACTTCCTTAATTAAGGAGAGTGCCACTTGCTTGCATGATTGCTCTTTTTTCATTTTCAAATTATTAAACCAAAAGCTTGGAAGTGAAATCCTTTGCTGTGTGTAAGCTCTTCCCTGAAAAACGCTCTGCTGTGTTTAGCATACTTCCCTGCCTAAAGTTTTTATTTCCTTACTCGTTTTAGATTAATTGGTGTGATTATTTTGATATAAAGTGCACTGAGATGACTGCAGCATCTGGGGCTGTTGAAGCAGCAAGGGGCCCTGTCTGTGTGGGGTATTGTGATAGAGATGCTTTCCTCAGAGGAACCAAAATAACTGGAAACTTGGAGAAAAATGTTCCCTTTTCAGCCAGCTTGTCAATATGTTAAGTGCTCTGAAGACAGTGCTTTTGTGCTTCTGCAGACATTAAATCCTGTACATTTCCTGAGCTGTGACAGTCCTGGTTTCAAATGTTTTAAGCATTGATTGTGCTCAGGGTGATGAACCCACTGGTGGAAACTCAGCTGAGGGGATAATGGTGGCTCTAGGAGGAAGAGGGTGAAGTATTTTTCTGGAATACCAGCCTTTGGTCCTTCCCTCAGGCTGTTCTTTGCACAGAGGCTTAAAACATAAAGCAAACACTGAGATTTTCAAAAGGCAAGATAAAAACCATAGTTAAAATTTTTTTGAAAATTCCCATGTAATTTTTCCTGGTTCTTCCCACCAGCTGTGAGGTGGTGCCAGTTTGGGTCAATTCTCATATGGGATTTTCCTCTCTTTTTCCACTTGACCAAGCCCACAAGGAAGGAGGTTATGCTGAAGGGAGTGATGTTGGTTCTCAGGCTGCAAGGCTGATGGGGGTTTTGTTCTTTTGAAAAGTTTGAAACAAATGGGAGAGGGGAAAGCCACAGGAATATTCTCCAGACTGCTCTCACTGACATCCCCCATGCAACAACAGCAAAGTCAAAAATCTGTAGTTCTGGCAGGATGAAGGGGGAGTTCTTTGGGGGAAAGTTGAGGTCTGGGGTAAATGTCGAGTTCTGTGAAGCTGCTCTTCAGGAAAGCAAGAAAAAAAAAAAGGGAAAACCAAGAAAAAAGTCTGTCATTGCCATCTGCTCCTGGCGTTTCTGAGCACGCAGTACCCCCAGAACCTCCAACTCACAGGGAAAAACACTTTCTTTTCCTTCCCTTCTCTCTTCCCCTGCTGCTGGCAGCATCCCCCTGCCTCTTGTTGCTGGCTCTTCCTTGAGCTCCAGCTCCTCAGTACAAATGAGGGGCAAGGGCAGGGTAAAGCTGTCCAGGGTCACCTTCCAATGTGTGGTTCTCTAAGATGGCCTGGAGCAGGTTGGATGTCCTGGTTAACTGGGAAGTTTTAGGAAAGCCATCACTGCAGGTGATGTGGAATTGGGTGGATTTTTGCTCTTCCCATCTGCAGGATTTAACATCAGAGCAGCAATGTACTCTCTAGGGACAGATCAGGTGCAATCCCTGCTGCTTACTCATTGTCAGAAGCAAAGCATAATATTCCTGCTTTGAAAATGAAAAGTATCTCTCAAATGTATTATTCATTTTTAAGAGATAAATACTGGAGCTGAAGAAATAATCGTAGTGCAAATATTTTCAAATATATTTCCATACATAATAGCTTTCTGAGTGTGTATATACACATGTTCTCCACAGTAAATATATATTCCAGTTAAAATTAATTTGTATAGTCATAATGGAGCTATTGTGGTTATAGGTGATTTGCTTCTTTAATGGTTTGAGTTCTAAAAGGGTAAGAAAACCATGGGTTTGATCTTCAGTGAGTGCAAGCTGGTGTCATTGCTGTCATTCTGGACTTGGTATTCCAGAGTGAAGAGGGGGGCAAAACAGCATCAAGAGCATGAATTGAGCCAGAGAGAGCAGGTCAGGTCACCCTTCCTGGGCTTTGCCACGGGGTATTTTCAGGAAATCTGGGCTGGATGCCCAGAGTTAGCTGGAATTTAAGACAGTTTGAGGAGGAAGAGTGCTGTTGAAATATGCCCTGTGGCTGCCATCACCTTTAACAGCATCTCAGAATTGCAGCCATGACTCAAAAAAGCCCAGTTCTAATTTTGGGGGTTTTTGAGGCTCCTCTCTCCCCAGCTCAGAATTCTATCATCAACTTGCCAAAAATCCTTGCTGACTTTTTTTTCCCTCTGAAGATATCTTGTAGAGAACAGAGAGTACAATCCACATGTGCTGCAAAAATTCTTTGAGGTTGCACTGCACTGATGGCACGATCCATCCCAGTGCAGCATCTTCCAGAGGAAACCCAGCAAGACCAGCCTGTGTTTGAGAGATTTATGCAGAGAAAACTGTGAGGGAATGGAACTGGACCAAGGATCCTCAAGAGGGAAACAAATCCCAGCTAAAGACTGGCTCTTAAAAACAGATAATCTTCTCCATATTTGAATCTTTTCCCAAACTTACCAGTAGCAAACACAGATGGAGGTCACTGCTTGTTTGAAACAGTGAGGAAAGAAATTGTGTGCACCTATTGGGTACAGTGCAATGAGAATGTGCCTTTTTCCTTGCCTGATGGCTGAGCTGTAACAGAGGATCAGCCTTCCACAGCTGCGAGCCAAAAAGTGCACCTTTGGGTCAAACAAGAAAAACTCTTGCTTTTAGGCTTTAGCTCCATAAATTATTGAGTTGCTTTGATAAATCCAAGTGAATTCAGTAAGGTGCTCAAGCAGGCACATCAGTGAGCCTTAAGCAGAGATCTCAAAGCAGATGTGGCTTTATGGGCCCAGGTTAGGGGTCCTGTCCCCTTCTCCCATTAGGAAGGTGCAGAACATGTCACGGGCAGCTCTCTCTTGTCAAACACTGGGTGTGGATGTGCTGGGTTGGCTTTGTGGCCCTGTCCCACATTCTGGCTCTGTGGAACACCCTCTAACCTGCTCTGTTCATGGAGGGATTATTCCTGGAGACATAAGAACCACGGTGCCAGTCTGGATAAAGCACAGAACGTTTCTACTTTTATCTGTCACTGGAAGGGGATGCTGACACACCAGCAGCAAGCAGGATGGATGGAGTGATCCATCCCAGGCCATATGCTCCTCATTTCTCACAGTTTGTACTTTGCAAAGACTTTCTGAGCCAGCAATGCTGTTTAGAGCACCACAGACCTGCCCTCTAAGATGTGTTAACTCCCTTTGAAAACCATTTAAACTTTTCAATAGTTCATGAGCTTGAAAATCATCCGCTGGGATGATGGCTTTGCTAATTACGGTGGTGGCTGTGATTTAAAGGAGCACAGTTGCTTTTGCAGCCAGGCAGGGACTGGAGGCTGAAGGCAGGTAGGAGAAGTGCAGGGCTTTGCCATCTGCTCCTGCTGAAGTCTGTTGTTTTGGGTAAGTGGCTGCCCAGTGCATTAATGGCCCCTCGTAGCAGCACAGTACCTGGCGTCCATTCCTGGCTAATAGAAAATGTCACAGTGTAAGCACCGTGTTCTAATTGCATTGGCACGTTTCCATCACAAGCATTAATTTAGTGTAAAGCTGTTTGGGAATCTCGGTGAATTGCTGACAAGGGGCTTGCCAGCTGCTGGAGGTGCTGCACTTCTCCCCATGGTGGTGGTGAGGCTGTGCTGCTCCAGCAGGAGCAGTGCAAGGGCTGAACTGAAGCAACTGAAAGCATTTTAAAATAGCAGAGAGATAATTTTTACAAGTGGAGCCAGGGCAGGAAGAAGCAATGCCAGTTTGCATTGGGAAAGAGAGGAAAACCCAGAGGGTTTTGAACACTTTCCAAAGCTGCAACACTTTTAATGCAAGCTGACACTAATTCTGGTGTAAGCCCTGTGAGTACCAGCAGATCCCGTGTGTTTCACCAACATCAAAAGTGGCAGAGCTGCATGGAAGGAGAGATGATTTACAATCAAACAACAGCAATTATACCAGGGATACAGATTACTTTATAATGAGACTGAGCCAAGGCCACATGTCAGTGCATTAGGCTTCCAGTTCACATCTAATCATAAATCTTCAGTATGAAGGTTATAAAACTCTTTTCACCAATATTTGTCTGCCTGAAAAATCTATGAAGCATTAGCAGCAGCTTGAAGCTATGAAGAGGAACCACTCAGCTTAATTTACATGTAAAATATATACAGTACAAGCTGCAAAAAAGATCTCTTGATGTTTTCCCATGATATAAATATTTGATGTTGTTTAGATTCCTTTCCTGTTCTTTTATGGAGGGTTTTCTACTCAATTAGAGCTGGGTGGAAACACATTTTCTGCCCAGTTTTGTACCAGAATCATGGAGAATGATCAAAATGAACAGATTTAAAAATTAAATTTGTTATTGCAAATGAGATTTATAGATATTTTCTCTTTGGGGAATATGTTGCTATATTGATTTCTTCAAAATAACAAATAATGATTTGGACTATTAGAAGCTGTAAGGTGGTGAATGCAATTCCTGACAATTTTATTATTCCATCACTCTGAAAAGAATTTGTTCAGCTAATTCTTGTTCTTGCTGATACAAAGCAAAGATGAAAGCCTCTGTAACTTGATGGTTGAATTGACATCTTCATTCCTTAAGCTATAACAGAATGGACAGTACAAATTTCTCTGTAAAGAGTTTGGTTTGTTTTTTTTTTTTTAATGGATAAGCAATCTTGAGTTTGCCTGATTTGTAGGTACTGAAGAGCAGCTGTGCTGGGTCCAATAGTTGGGCTGTCCTGAAACTTCTGAAGAAACAGATCTGATGAAATATTTTAGGGCCCAGCCCTGAGCTTGCAGACATATCTGCAATAAGACTGTATCTGATTTTAATTTGTATGGGAATCAGTCAAGAGAAATTTGCTGAGGATAGATGTATGATACTCATGTGAACCTGATACAGTTTACCATGACATTTGGTTGGAAAAGAACCAAAGAAATAGGTTCATAGGGTGAAATCCTCCTCACATGGGTCTTAAGGGAAATTGTATGGATTACAGAAGTATTTGTATGACATAAGAGAGTAAATTTGGTCTGCTTATTCCCACCCCTAGTACTACAGTTGAGGTGGAGTACTTGTAGTTTGCATATTTATATAGAATAACATAGTTACTGCCTGGTGGAAGTCCCCACTTTCGTGGTCATAATTCAGTGATTTTAAATATATAGACCATATTTATGCAGTGCACAGGAGAGAGAAACTCCTGAGTGTGTGGTACAGTCAAAATCAACAGTGTGAGCCTGATTCCTGTTTTTGCACATTCTTATAATGATCCAGCAGTTTCCAGAAAAAAAAAAATCCCATTGCAAAGAAACACAGATAAAAACAAAAAGGAGTTGAAATCCCTGATACCTAGCAATTATATCCAAATAATGATGATTCAAGTAACAAGCATATAACTACATTTCCTGGCACCAGCATTTCCACTATGGCAAAACAACACTTTAACAACGTTCCTAATCAGCATGTGCAACAAAACAGAACCTCAGCTCAGTGCTGCTTAAGTGGATGCCTTTTTTTTTTCCCACAGTGTTTCATAAATATCTTTAGGAAGTGAATCTGATGATAATAATTATACTACTGCTGTATGCAGCTAAAGACTTCTCCCTGAATAACAAATAACCTGTTAGAAAATCTCTAAGAGCTCCCCATGCCTGCCTACACTAATAATACAGTAGAGCTTTGTGTATACATAGGCTTTTTAAAGGCACTTTCATGTTAATTATCTAATTAAGCCTTACAATTCTCTTTGAAAGTAAGTAAGTATGATTATACCTATTTTATGGAGGTGGAAGCTGGAAAATAAAGGCTTGATGTCATTTCATCTAATGTTCTTTGACCTTCCCTGACTTTCTTTGACACTGATGAGATTGACTGGAGGGTTTAGGTGGGAGCACAGGCACCCGAGATTCCCTCGAGGTATCAGAGGGAGCAGGGAAGGTGATTGAACCCAGGTGAGCTCTGTGAAGAGCTGCCCTGGGATCACTCCTGGCACCAGTGGGATGTTGGGTCTGATCCCGCTGTCAACACTGCCTAAAATTTGCTGGGGGGGAGAAAAAACACCCAGATTTCAATCAGCAAAGCTCCCAAAGTTGTTTTTTGCAGCGCTGCAGTGCCCAAGCTGTCTGCAGCATCCTCCTCAGCTGGGAAAGGTCCCAGCATGTGCAGGTTCCACTGGCATTGCAGGTGATCTGCCTGGTCAGCAGTGAAACCATCACCACACCTGGGCTTGTCACAGGCTGTGACAGAGCTCCTCACCCTCTGCAGCCCTCTGGGGCTCTGGATCCTTCAGGGCAGAGAAGAGGAGGAGATGGCAGAAGAGAGTTCATGGCAGGAGAGAGTTCTCCCCTCTGTTCCCTGGAGTGCCAGCATTTCCTTGCCTGTGAGCTGGGACCTGGCAGTGAGCAGCAAGGGGTCCCTGGGGGTGCCCAGCTCCTGTTCCTGCTGCAGTCCCTGGGCTCACTTCAGCACCTGTGGAGAAGCTGCTTTTCAGCCAGGAATCTCAGGCTGTGCTGTGATGGGTCTTTGGTGGTGCTGAGTTTGGCAGGGAGAAGCATCTCCAGCCCTCCTCTCCTGCCTGGCAAGCCTACCCAGCTTGTTTCACTGTTTGCAGTGTTGTGAAACAACTTGTGCAGTCATCTGTGGAAGTGTTATGTGTATAGCAGCTGATGTGGTTTCCAAATGAGTATAAAAACCCCCAAGAACAGAAATGCTTATCACAAGACAAGAAGTAAGTTTGGTAGATGATATCTCCTTGATGGAGTGGTCTGCAACCTTTCCTGGGGCATGGGCATGTGATACTGAAGGAACAAACACCATATTTAGGATCAGGCTTTGCTTTTCTTTACTGTTTTGGTGGAAACTTCTTGATTTTCCCTGGCTGCTGGTAGCACTGAAAGCTCTTACAGGCAAAGTACAGGCTGTGGGCTACTGCCTTGATAGCTGTATTTCCTAAAACTTTCCTGTGCAAATTCAATAAATAATTCATGAAGTGACTAAGGCTGATAGAACTTTCTCCTGTGCTTGCAGTGGTTCAGACATCACTTTTATCTTTTCTAAGTCCTAATGTATAGTTGGTGAGTGACTTCACTACTTCACAGGGAGCCAAACTGCTGGGAATTTAGGGCTTGGATGCTTAAGCAAAAATGATAACCAACATTATCAGGCTGTGATTGAGTCAGGGAGGTGCAGTGATGGAGGAGATCCAGAATCACATCTGTGTGTGGCCAGGGAGAACCTCTGTAGGTGGAATCAGGCTGTGAGCAGTGGTGCCCCATCCACAGAGGTGTCCCTGCTGGGCTGTTTGTCCCTCTGGCAGGTGGGGTTGAGGCAGCAGTGATTTTCAGCTGCTCAATCCACCTGTGGAGATGAGCCAGTGCCCTTCAGTACCTGCACTGTCACAGCAGAGCAGCCAGGAGAAGTGTGCAGAGAAGTTGGATGGAGGGAAAGCTGTCCATTAAAACTCTGCATTCCATAAGGAAATGGGGCGTTTAACAGCACTGCTTGAACCTGCCAGGTACATTTATTTACTTCTGTCCACACTGAGCTGTTTCCAATAATGGAAAAGGGAATATTGTACTGAAGTTATGTTTCAGAAAAGCAGGTAAGTCTTAGAGGAGGGGTCTCTCACAGGGCTTGTTAGTATTTGCTGTTCCCCTGAAAACCTCAAAGGAGGCATATGGCAAGCTGAAAAGAGAGCAGAGCTTTTTAGTTTCCTTTCAAGTGCTGGCTGGAGGGGAAACCACAAGGACTTTCCTGTTATGTTGACTGCTGTAATGATGTGCTGTACTATTGAATTTCCAGGTCTAACTGATGTGGATCAATTATTTGAGTTTGATGGGCCACCTGCTTAGGAAACTTCTGTAGTATTTATAAAAGACCTGGCAGTGCTCTCCTGGCAGGAGATACTTTTATATTCACTCCTGTGGAAGTGCTGTCCAGGTTGAATTATAAAATGAACCAATGCCATGCTGGCAAGGGGATGTTACTTGGGTTTTCAAGTTCCACAGTAGGACTTCCTCAGTGTGTAGTGCAGGACAGATAATTAGCTTAAAGCATGAGCCAAAACTTGAGACCAATTAAATGTTGCACACACAAGCTCCTGTCTGTGAGAAGCGCTCGAGTCGGTGTCAGCGCAGGGTGAGTGCATTGCAGGGTGTCACCCAGAGATTGTGGGTGCTGCTGGCAGCTGTGGGGGTTCTGTTTTGGGAATAACCCAGCCAGCTTTTATCAACACACTTCCCATGGGAAATACCATCCCTGCTGCTCAGCAGCAAACCCCTCCTGCTCCTGCAAAGCCCTGCCTGCTCCTGCTGCTCCTTTCCAGGTGAGTCCCTGCCAGTCCTCGTGTGCAAAGGGGGGAGTGCAGCACAATCCTTTTCTTAACAATGAGATGGTTTTGGGTCTGGTTAGTTGTACCTGTGTAGTCAATGAAATGAGCACTGTGGAATTGTTCTTACACAGGATTCTTATTCTGTGTTTAATAGCTGGGGCAGAATTTCTTTCAGTTGCCCAACATGTGAGGCATGTGCAGTTTCTCCCAGCACTGAAATTCTTCAGCGCTTTTCTTGTACTACAACGAGGATTTGATGGCCATTCTTTCCCCACAGAGTATTTCTGACCACAGCATACGAATATTTTAAATATTTTATTTGGAAACATCTGGGTGCTTTAACCAAAAGAGAGATTTCTTTGGGATTAGGTTAATGAATTTAAATAAAAGCTATTAGTTGTTGTGGCTTGGTTTTAGTTTATTTGTTGGCTGAGAAAATAAAGTATACAATTATCTTTTCTGAGCATGTCTGCTTTGTTCTTCCTGTCCTTTGAACAGTCTGTTATGTCACATACTGCCTTATGATTCACCTTTTGACTGAAGGACTGCACAAGATGCAGTTACAGGTGTGTGAAAACCCTCGAATTTTTAAGTTTTCTCATGAAATCAGATCTTTGTACTCTTGAACTTCAGCATGTGGAGATCAGACTCCTTTAAAACAGAGAAGTGGAAATATTTACGAGTTTAGATTTTTTTTTTTTAGTTTGTTCAATTTCAAAGAAATTGAAGAGGGGTAAATAATGTATCTATTTCTGGTTATTTGTAATTTTCCTGGAGGAGTAAAAGAATGTGAGCAGATTCCATTTTGGCTGTTAAATCAGTGGAGCCCTGAAACCACGTTAGCGTTCCTGACATTTCATCAGAGCACTGATTTGGCAGCTCCTGACATTTGGATCAGTGACTAAACTTGTTTCCTTGTTGATAGCAAGTCATCTGCAGTTAGAGCAAAACATGGCTCCTAGACCTGACAGGTCTTCCTTTGCCTTGAAAATAAATCCTAACATTGCAAGGTCATTTGAGAGCTCTCACTGGAAAAAGGATTCTGCTCTTAACCCTTATCTGGGTCACTTCTTCTTTACATTTCCATGGTCTTTACTGCAGGATCAGAAAGTGCTTTATAAATATTAGATAGCATTAGATAATCTTGCTGCTGAGTTTGATAAAGCAGTATTTCCTTCATTCCATGCTTTAGGCTCAGAGTAGTTAAGTGACTTGCCCAAAGGTAGAGCTGTGGATAAAATTTATGCTGATACCAAGCTGGGCTTTCTGTACTGTGATATTTTGTTCAAAGGGTACCTAAGTGGCTCTGCTGACTGAAAATAGGATATAATATGCTTTATAAACAAGTTCAGGAACTGACAGGAGGGAAAGAGAATTATTATTTAAGCAGAGGACAGTACTTTTTTTTTTTGCAGAATAAAGCAGAAGGGGTAAGAACACCTGGCTGCTCCCCTTGCCTCCCTAACACTGGACTGAATGCAGGCATGAGCAGGTCCTGGTTACTTATGGACATTAAGGGATGCTGTAAGTCCTTTTTGCAGCACCAAAGTGTGTAGTCCTAATCCAGGCACACATCTCAGGCATTTGTGGAGAGCCTGAGGAGTGACATTTCATAGTTATACTACTGAACTCTTTTTTGGTTTGTTTTTTGAGGTTTTTTTCTGGTACAGAGGCAGAAAAAGATCCTGTAAAAGCTGGTTTTATTGATCATGTGATTCTGATCTCACATACCTACATAACAGTCATATTCTATCTACTCTGTTCTTCTGGCTTCACCTTAATCAGCCCCCTTATTGATGCTTGATTGGCAATTTAGTGATGTGGGATGGAATTCAGCTCAGCACAGAATTGTCAACCTGGAGTGAATGGCTCCTCTCATTGTGGATGTATTTTTTCTGGAATATATCACTTTTGCATCAGTGATTCTCCACATGACCTCCTTGCTTTTGATTTCCTATTTGCAATATCAGCTTTTTCAGACAAAATCAATGATGAGCAGTGTAATTAATTTTTACGTGTTTTAATTAAGTTTTCAGCTGCTCCAATGCTTTTCATTATCTTAGCATGATCTCTTGCTGCTACCAAACATTACAATGAAAAAAAACCTGTTGATTAAATAAATTATTATTTAAAAAGTCCCCTGCAAGTTGTCAAAGTAATTAAAGCTCAGCGATGCAAAGTGAATATAATACCTACTGCACAAAGAAATGTCAGGTAGAGCAAGGTATTTAGAAGGTCTCAGGAAACTAAAACCAGCTTGGGGCAGGTTCTGTCAACTCTGCAATGGTTTGTGTGGCACCTCATCATCCTTCTGACACCTGGTGCCATTTATGTTATCCCAGTCATGGGGCTGAAGGAGCCCTTGATGCCTCCAGGAGCTGAATGTGCAATTTGAGCAGAGATCACCATTATTAATATGGGATGGTACAGAAGGGTTTGAGTTCTTGACAACTTCTGAAACTCCACTTTGCAGAAAAAATGCGATATTTAACCTGCTACGAGATAGGAAAGAAATTGATGGTACCTTGTCTCTCAGGGGTTTATTTTTAGAGAAATTCATCTTACTCTATTTCACTGTAAATTAATCTGTTCATTGGGTTCTTGGGTAGAAGACAGACATTGCTTGGCTGTTACCTGCTTAATTATACCCTGTAATTTTGATTGACAGTGGAATATGCATTGAAAAGCAGCTGGAAGTGTCTGTCAGCTGGTTTAGAAACTGGGGAGGAATCTCTGCCTCCTGCAGAAGCTGCTTGCTGTGCTAACCTGGGCCAGGTGAGAGGCTGGTGGATGGCTGGGGGGCAAAAAGCCAGCAGCCATCACTCTGTTCTGAACAGTCAGAAATTAGATGTTTAAAGTGTGCCACAGTTTGTTTCAGCAAACACTGGGCTCCCACTCGGAATCTGAGGGTTGAGCATGAAGAGCTTGTGTTTCTGCGTAAGGCATTAATTGGGATTTCTCTCTGCTGGAGTGCCTGTGAGGATGCTTTTGCTGGGTTAAATTGAGATTCTTAGGGTGTGTTTGGCTTTTATGTGTGGCTTCTATAACGGATTCTCAGTTTTTCAGTAAATTTTGTGAGACTCCAAATCATGAAGGTAAAGGTACTTTTGGGGACTTTGGGGGGGGTAAAATGTGGGAATGGGGGGAAATTGAATGAACACACTTAGTTGAAAGCTGTGAGCGCTAAAAGGAAAAATACTGAACATTAATGATGGTGTGTGAAGTTGGAAGCTATTAAAATGGCTGGGAGACAGTTTGTGCAGGGCTGAGCTGTGCTTTCAAGGCCATGTGCAGATATGTGGGCTTTGCCTGGTCTTCATTCTCCATTTCTCTTTCCACAATGTTCTGCTGCTGCTGCACCACTGTCCTGCCTCCTCTTGATCACCCAGTGTTGTGGGGGAGAAAGAAAATGAAGAGACTGTCAGAACTGTAGTATTTTTGCCAGCAGCCTCCATTTCCTTATTCTGGGAGTTTCATCCCAGGGCAGCCTCCCCAGGGGTGAAAGGAGGGCATTTTGGCATTTTTCCCTGTTTGCCAAGGAGCTCTGAGCTCCTGACAGGTGAGAGAACAGCAGATGGAAATGAAAATCTGGGGACAGCCCTGGGGAGTGTCCCCAGCTGAGCAGACCTGCCTAGGCCAAGGTCCTGCAAGTAGTGATCTCTTCTTTGGTCAGCATTATCCCAAGGTTTGTTGCCAAAAGGGAACTGGAGAGGGGGTGTGTGTCTGTTTGTTGGGATGCTGTCATCAGGTCTGGTGACAGCAGCAAGGAAAGGAGAATGTGGGCCATGGGGACATCCATGGGGACAGTTCCATGATGTGCTCTTTGCAGCCACATCACAGCTCTGGCTCTGACTGCAGCTCCCCTTTTCACGACTTTTAAATGGGCATAAAGTGCCATACAAAATAAGCAGGATTCTCCATTCAGAACAAGGAGTGTGGCTTACCAAGTGATTTAAAAAACTGTTCTTTCAGAAATGTCTGTGCAACATGACTTGACTGATTTACCTTATAATGGCTCAAAGCCAAGAACATAATGAAATTGTGAGCAGAAGAAATTACTCTAGTGCTTTTTCCCTTTTGCTATCTGCTGATTTATTGGAAATGCCTTTCATTCAAATAACTGTCCCCTTAACCCACATGCTGCCAGAACCCTGGGAAAGAAAAGAAAAGCAAAACAGAGGCAGTGGCTGCTCTGGAAGAGAAGAGAGTCAACAAGCTTAAGCATTGTTGCACTGTGTGTTTGCTGTTTTGGAGGCAAAGGGAAAAGAGAAGTTTATGGTTTCAAGTGTAATTGTTACTCTGGGAAGCTGGAAGCTTAAAAGCCCAACGGATAGATAATAAAAATTTTGTTATGGCATGTCTCAGCTCTTCTGACATGGGCTGTTTAAATCCTGGACTTGTATTGCAATAAGACTGAGATATTCCTCCCTGATATTGATTCTCTGCCCAGGTTGGGGCTGCCTGTGCATCCTCTCTCTGTGGTTCAGGGATGTTGGGTCTGGGTCTTCGTGGCTGAATTCCCCAAGGGTCAGGCAGGCTCTAAGAGCTGCAGAGATGGGGCTGAGGACCAGCACCACGCTTGTGGCTGGGATCTCACAGAAAAAGGGCAGGAGGAGGAGAGGAACTGGGAGCTGGCAGGGAGGCTTGGCTGTGAAAATCTGCTTCCAGCTCCTTAGGGTTGCCTCCAGCCCTTCCTGTGAGAGACAGAAAATAAATTGCTGCTGTTGAACGTTTTATTTGCGCTCACAGAATATTCATCCAAGGAGCAAAGAAAGCACCAGAGGAGTGTGATGAGGGCTCGTTTTTTCTTAGCAAGCCAGTAGGAAATAATGCCAGAATCAGACACGGTGGAAAATTTTTGACAACATGGAAATTCCTCTTTGTGCACTGCCAGCTAACTCCAGCTCGGTGCAATTCCTCTCACCTTGAATCAACACAGCTCCTAGAACTGCTGCAATTTCTTAATCAGTGGCTATTCAGCATGGCTTCATCACTGAACCTTTCCAGTGTAGACACAGACCAAGTGTAGCAACTAAAAAGCTTTTGTTTCTGCTCTTCTGGAAGAACAGAAAGAGACAAATACTGGCAGAATTTCTGGGTCGTGCCTCTGTTAGTTGGTATCTGTAAATTCTTCTGAAAACTGGGGAGTTCTTTTGAGAGGTTAAAAAACAGGGGATAAATTTCATGCAAAGAGATGTTGTTGATCTGAATACATTTAAATAGAAAATTAGATTCTTTTCAATTGTCAGAATTTCTGGCATATTTTCCTGAAGACATGTTAGGAACTGAAAGTCAAACAAATCTTGTTAGTTTGGTGTAAGTTTAGGTAGAAGTTTGGGGTAGGTTGTAGGTAAGTTTAGGGAGAGATGAGGTTTTGTCTGAAAGAACAAACACATATGCAGATGATGTTCCTTTTGAAATGGAAGTGTTCTTGAGCCTCTCAAAATGCTTCAGGTGCACATTGTGCTCTGCTGGTTTTAGACGTGGCTTTATCTGTCTCCTCCTTTCTGCATCAGCAGATGGACACTGTGTCCATGGCACGGCAGTGGCAGATTTTGCACCTCATCCATTTTTCAGTTTTGAGACTGAACAGGCTGTTTATTTCTGGTGGATGTCCAAAAGGAACATTGATGGATCCTGGTAAAACCCAAGGGTTGGGTTGGAAAAGTACATCCTCAGTGGAGGTGGAAAACTTTCTCCTAGGAAAGCAACTGTGTTGTTAAAGTTTGGCACAAGTCCTCGGGGTGTTGTTTGGAGCTGGCTGTAAATCAGGGGCCATTTGGGACTACAAGAGAAGTAGAAACCTCTTTACAGTGATTAGGCAGCCCTTGGAAACTCCACATACAGGTAAAGACTGAGATTAAAGTGTCAGTGTAACCACTCGTAAAGCTCTTTGAATTTGGAGTCCCTGATCAAGACAGTCAGGGCGGGCTGAAGAGGCCCTGAGACAATGTGGAATTTGACACAAAATAAGGATTTTTTCATTGCATAAGGGAATATCAGCTTGCAAGAGAAAAATAACAACAGTTCAAAGTTGTGTAGCTAAATATTGTGCCTCAAAGTTGTGTTGGGAGGGGAATTTCAAAGATTATTCTGCAGCCTTGCCAATTAAAAGAAATGATAAATATTTGCATTCATGGATGCCCTGGAGTCCTTTCTCTAAGAAAGACAGAAAAGGTAGAACAAGGTTTGGAATTCAGCACTTGCTAAGAAAATAAAGACCTGGGGCTGTGCACAAGTACTCACTTAATCCCTGCTGTATTTGTTGTTTCTCTGACACTTCTCTCTGTTACTTCCACTGATGTCTGGTAGATGGCATTAGCGTATAACAAATTTCTGAAGTTCTTTTCTTATTGGAGGGGGTTTATTTTTCATCCATTTTACAGATAATGCTGTCTTTTTCTGGCTAAGCAGTTTTAAAGCATTTTTTCCCCTCAGTGTTTCAGTTATGATTTGACTAAATGCTTATATTATTCAACATGCTTTTTTTCCTCCTCCTTTTGCCATATAATTATTATTTCTTCTAGAGGGCATCAATCACTGAGAAAGAAAAACTTGATATTTTCAGCTGACTCTGAATTTAGAAGCTCTTTTATATTGTGCACTGTTTATATTCAGTACCATATTTATTTCATATTCTCTTGGCTTAGAAAGAGGGATGGTGCTCTGAAGGGAGAAGAAAAATTTCACACACAGAGACAAAAAATGCAGATACTCAGAGTATTAAACAGAGATGCTTACATATAGGGTTGAAGACATATTTGACTGCTTTGCAGAGAAAGAAGCTCCATAAATATCTTTTGTCTTTTTAAGTCCACATAAGCATTTTTAGCTAGTTTTGTGTGCTCCAAGAAAATTAACAGGACTTCCATGACAAGGGACCATTTTGCATAGGAAAACAGTCAGTCCTAGAGATTTTCTTAATCTGGACCAGGAGAAGGAAGTTCCATCCACAAGTAACCTTTGGCAATAGGATTTATGGGTCTGCCAGGGTTCTGTCTTCATCAGTGCTCCCTGGGGAAGGCATCATCTGTGCTGAGATGTGCATATTTGTCCTTGCTTTTAGATTCAAGAAGCAGGTAACATTCTGGACAAAAGTTTTGGACAAATGCTGGTTGAAAGACATTGGAGCAGGGGGACAATGCCTTTTTTTTCCCCCTCACATTCACCCCACCATAGAAATAAGACTTATTCCTTCATAAATAACCAGAAGGGTTATTTATAAATGGCAGAAGGGAGAAGTGGAATGCTGGGGGAACAGTTTTGTGGGCACAGTAATGATTTTAAGCAATCCTCAAGAGGTGTCTGTTTATGAAGATGATCCTTTGCAGATCAGATGTGCTTGATAGCAAAGGACTAAAAAATGATAGAGATATCTTTGAGGTTAATTTTCTATAAAGACTATATAAATGCAAAACATGCTAAGCACCAGGTTTTATTCAATCTATCTAATTATGAGCAACTAATCAGCATAATTTTCCTGCATTTTCAACCACATTTCCTTGAGATTGAAGTATTTAAGGCAATTATGAAGAAATGCCAACACCTAATTGTGACAAATTTTATCTTTCAGGAATCCTTGGGGTTGTCTTTATATAGAAATGCAAATAATTGGGGACAGACAGGGCTAAGCACTCTCTGGGTCCTGGTGTGAGAGGCATTTTTGTGGTGCAGACTCACTGCAGTGAATGAAGAGCTGGACACAGGTAGCCAGCTTTCTTCTCTTCTCTTTTTAATACCTCCTAAAGCATGCTGGTTTAGAGGTGTTTCAGGACCTTGCTTCAAAACACAAGGCCAGCTTCTGCATCCAGTGGATGTGGGAAGTGTGTGGGTGCATTTCTGTCCTTTTGCTTGCAACAACCCGTAACTTCCAGCATTAAGGTGGCATTTCTCTTAGGTGGACACCACCAGGGCTCTCTCTGGAAGGAAGGTGCACCAATTTCCCATGGGCATCACCATCTGAAGCGTGCTGACCTGCTGTAGCACAGCAACAGGCTTTTGCAGGTGGAAGTGTCCTTGCTGGGTTCCTCTGCTGTGTTATTTCCCCTCTCTGCCCTCCTATTTTTCTGGTGGTCTTCTACTATTATTTGCAGGCAGGTTGTCTTACAGCTGTTATGGCACCTTTCCTTGGCCTCTGTCATCTCTCACAATTACTGAAATAGAGCTGATTGTGGGCTGCTCTCCAGTACAGAAATAGCATGTTGTTGTCATGTAGAGCATTAAAATTCATGGACTGTAGCCTGTCTGTTTCTTGCACTTTCTGGACAGGCCTGTTAACCTTTGAGGATTTGCTGTTCAGATCTTGCTGTACAATAATAAAAACAAGGAAGTGAGAAGGAGCCCTGCTGGGAGAAGGTTTATGTGTTGGGATGATGAACCCATAAAACTCAGTGACTGCTCCAGACCGTGCTCCCAACACGTGTTCCCCCACCTGCTCCCATTCCAGCCTCGGAACCACCTGAGTGACTGAGGTAGAAAGAAAGGCTCAGGCTGTGCTCCTGTGCTGCAGGCACATCAGTTTAACCTCCATGTGGCAGCCAGGATGGAGACTGATGTGCCACCGTGCTAAGCTGCTCCCAGATTTGTGTGAGGATGAGGATGAGGATGAGGATGAGGATGATCAGTAGCTGCAGGGTGAGGGGGGAGGCTTTGCTCAGCAGCACTGATGTGAACACAGCCCAGTGCTGCTCCTGCCAGATGCTCTGGAACTGAGAAACAGTTGTTGCAGAATTCACATCTAACCCCGCTGCTACAATGCATTTTTTGTGACTTAAATATCACACTTCTTAAACGCGTGTGTTTATTTTCACAGACAGTTGAGGCTAAATGCTCTGCATTGATTTCTCTTGTGCTGGTCTCCAGTAAGGTGAGGGGTTACAAAAACACCCAGCCATTGATTAGAACTGTAGAATGACAGAATATCCTGAGTTGTGTGGGATCCACAAGGATCATTGAGGTCCAGCTCCTGTCCCTGAACAGACACATCCCAGCAATCCCACCCTGTGTGTGACAGCATTGTCCCAATGCCCCTGGAGCTCTGGCAGCCTCGGGGCTGTGGCCATTCCCTGGGGAGCCTGGGCAGTGCCCAGCACCCTCTGGGGGAAGAACCTTTCCTGATCTCCATCCTGAATGTCCCCTGGCACAGCTCCAGCCATTCCCTGGGTGCTGTAACTGTCACCCAGAGCAGGGATCCGAGCTGTTCCTCAGGGAGAGCTGCAGTCCCTGGTGAGGTCTGACCTCAGCCTCCTCTTCTCCAAGCTGAGCAAACCTGGTGACCTCAGCTGCTTCTCATGGGGCTTCCCCTCTAAAGCCTTGTCTTTGCATTTGGAAATGTGGTTTGTAGGAAAGGGATTTAATTTTTCACTTTGCATGTTTCCTGCTCTTGTCGAGGGGGAGGTTACCAGCTTCAGCATGTCCCCAACCCACAGAAATGGAAAAGGCAGGACAGATCTGGAAAATGAGAATAAGACACAAGGGCACTTATTTAAAAAAAAATGCAGAAGCAAATAAACTTTTTAAATTTACAAAGTTATGACTTCATAGACTACAATTGTAAATTAAACCTCTGAGTGAGGCATGACATGAAAACTCTTCTACTCTTTGAGAAACAGCCACATAAACTTTTGTCATAACCTGAGGAGAAATGTGGGCAGGTAAAATCCCTCACTTTTTTGGAACATCTCTCTTACCTCCCTGACAGCTGCTTTGCCCAAAAACAAAGTCTGGATGAAAGACAAAAAGCACCTCTCTCTCCTTTCCTCTCCTTGCCCTCTCTCCCTTTGTGATTCTTATTGGATAATACCAAGAAATCCAGGAAGGTATTTTTAGCCTGAGGGAATGGAGAATTTAGGGCAGAAATGATGCTGACATTAATCACAGCAGTGATGAAATTCCACTTCAAAATATACGAATGTGGCAAGGTTTTCCCTGTGTCCTACTAAAGAAAAGAAGATCCTGTCACTGCCAAACCACAGGATGTTTTGCTCACGCAGAGGAGTCACAAAATGAGCCTTTTATTTTTCTGCCATATGGAAATGGGTATTGCAAGAGGAACTTCATTCCATTCCTCTACCTCTGCAGTGAAGATTCCTGCAGCGTGGTGCTGGTGGGGCTGCTGGGGTCTCTGTGCTCACAAGGAATCCAGCACCACAGCTGTGAGCTTGTAGGATAAAGAGATAAAGCCAGGAGCCAAATTGTATTCTGGCTCTGTGGAGGAAGGGACAGGACATTTGATTCTCTCTTCTGTACTCTGAAGGGAGCAAACATTTACAGCCCCCTTTAGCACTGCTCGTGGGGTCACAGAGAGATTTGGGAGCAGCAGCAGCAGCCCTCTGACATTGCAGCGAGGGTTAAACCTCCCCAGCTGCTGAATCAGATAAATGTTTGGAAGAGGAGAGCAGACCAAGTGCAGATGGTCTCAGCAACTCTCTTGGATATTGCAACCTTTATTGATGCTGTTGAACATGCAGGAAATCCTCCTAGCCCAGGCTCCAAAACCTGCTTGGGTATAGGAGAGCACAAGGAATCCTCTTGGAAACTGAGAGGTAATAGCTACGAAAATAAAGGGATTTCCCAATTAAATGCCTTTTTACCTTTTGTGCCATCCTGCCAATAACCAAAGCAGAGATACTGAGATTGAGGGGCCCTTGAGTGTATCCCTGTAGAGAAATCCAGGTCTGGAATTTTTGCACAATGGCCTTTTCATGATCCTTGGAGTACACATCCTCACCAATATGTCTCTGCCACACTGAGTTCTCTGGCAAAGGTCAGGGGTAATTACTGACATATAAGCATGCATTTATTTCTCTTTTTTCCTTCCTTGTGACACAATCTCAGTGTAGCTTAATTTTCTAAGGAATTAGCTTTTAAAACCTTCCCCAGTATTCTCTGTTGAAGCTCAAAATATGTGAATATGTGTGTGTTTGTTTATATATCATTCTTTAATGTGCTACAGCTCCAAGTGTCTGCATTCTGTCAGGAGCTGCTTTATGAACAGCACGTGCCTTAGCACCTCTTGCAGAATATAAGCACAGAGGAAGAATTTTCAAAATTTGGCCAAAGATTGCTCACTATTATGGTTACCAGATCTGTTGTCTCCTTGCTGCTTGTTCCAGAGTGGATGTTGTACGTCTGGTTTTGGAATCACAGAATGGTTTGGGTTGGGAGGGACCTTTAGAGGCCATCTGGGCCAAGCCCCCTGCAATGAGCAGGGACATCTTCAATGACATCAGACTGGTCAAAGCCCTGTCCAGCATGGGTGCAGGGACCTCTCATTGTAAGAAATGTCTTCAGCTGTAATCTAGTGTGATCTGGATAGTTTTAGCCTGATGGCAAGAGCCTGATGCTGCCACAGGAGGAGGAGGGCAAGGGTTCTCCTTTGGTCAGGTGTTATGGATGAAGGTCACTGCTGCCCATCTCAGGAGTCTCACAGGATCATGCAGAAGTGTTGCTGTCCAGAATGACACCCCAGAGCTCTTTAAAACAGATGGCTCTGTCCTGGGCTGCTGATGGGCTGGCAGGCCGCCTTGTTAGTGTTCTGCAAGAGTCCTGCTAATTGCTTGGAGAAAATACAGATCTGCTGCCTACAGAAATTGTTCTGTGGAGCCAAATTTGGGAGCATTGGGTGGTGCTAAACTTTGTGATATAATAGGATACCTAAGTGTAAGTACAAGCAGAGCTTCTTTCTTGACAGAATAAAAATAGTCTGGGTTGGAAAGGGAAAGGCTGTGATGAGCACAGGCTGCTGAACAGCTCTGCCTGACCAGAAACTGCTCTGCATCACATGTAAGAGTGGCACGTCCATACTCAGAAAATCTCCACTACAACAGACCTAGCAGAAAAACTGAAATGTTCCCCCAGAAGATGATTATTGCAGGCTGAGGTGACGGTGTGTCGTGGTCAGGGCACATATCTAAGCAAAGCTCAGAGAGCAGCTCTGTGCCTTGAACCTAATTTCTGAAAGAACGGAGCCTGAGGCTGCTCAGATAAGAGTAATGAATTTGGATACTGTTAAGACTTTAATAGTAGAACAATTACTGGCCTTGCCAACTGAGTATTTGCTCTTATATCTGTATGGAATTAATCTTTGCAGTGGGTTTTTTTTTTTCCCCCCTTGCATTTCTTATGCCAGAGGAGTAGAAGCCAGGGACATGGCACATCTTTTTGCCTGGTGACACCCATCCTGCTCCCTTGTCATGCTGCAAATGGAGAGACCCTATTGTTTGTAAATGAAGACCTTTCTGATTATTGATAAATAACCTCTGGATGGGAAGTATGACACATGCTGGCTGGAAGAACAGGGCTCTGTAATGGTAATATTGCCTTGAAATTACAGCCCACGTAGTTTGAGAATTATTCAGGATAATTACATTAATGTTGCCAGAGAAATGAAAAGGAACACTTTCCATTCTACCTATTAACAAGCTCTGCTGGCCTTAAATTATTTCTGAGAAGAGCCTGAAAATGGCTGAAATCATCAAAATAATTACAAAGCAGCAGTTGGGGCAGAGGGGTGGGCTGGGTGAGGTCCTGGCTGTGGCTTTTTTGGCTGACAGGTAAACACTGCTGCAGCCTTTGCGGGGAGAGGAGCATGGCACAGAGCTTTAGGGTTGGGACACTGCAGGCTGCAAGTGGGCTCAGGGAGTCTGCAGGTTTGGACCCCAAGGAGAAAGGAGCAGGCTGGTGGCAGTGTAGGTGTTGCACATCAGTGTGTGCACAGGGCAGTTTGAGCCTGCTGCTGTTCTGGGTGCTGCCATCCTCCACCCTCCCTTGCTGACGGCTCTCCTGAGCCTGGGCAGTGGAAGGTGCCTTTGGTGATGACTTTTTGCCACTCTGATCCTTGTCTCATAGCAGCAGCAGAGATGTGAATGTTTCTGAACTCCGGACCCTGAGCAGCATCTCCTTGAGTCTGGCCTCTCATGAAAGCTCAGTCCTTCTCTTGAACTCCTGTTGTGTTTTTGGCCTTGTGCAAGCAACACTGACTCCTGCCCTGACCTGCTGTTGCCCAGCTCACCTGTAGCACTACTATGAAACCAGGACTTTTTGTTGTGTTTCCTTTGATTTGCTTATGTTATTGCACTGTTTGCTAAGTCTGGGATGAATAGAAGGGGAAGATTTAGTACTCAGATCTAAATAACTCAGCATCATCGGAATCAAGGTCTCCAGGGTCACCTCTGCTTGATACTGGAGTTTCTCATCCACATGAAATTTAGAGCCTGTCTACAAGAGCACCTCTGTCCCTCTTTCTTTAGTCTCCAAGAATTAGCAGATCTTGCATCTCATGACCAGTCCTATATTTATACTTCTTTCTAAAAAGTAGCCATATTTATCTCCTGGGAAGAAACTGGAGCAGTGGGTGAGGACGTAGGGGGATGCAGGCACTGCAGGTCTGGCTGCTTCCAGCACACAGCCATGTTCCAACACACACACACACAGATTTCATTTTCTCCCATTTCCTTTGCACTTGTCCAACAAGCCCATCTGAGCCCTGTGTGATTACTTGATGACCTGTGTGCCTTCAGCACTCCCAGCACTTAAACAGGGTTTTGCTCCCTGCCATCAAGTCAGCCTCACTCCCTGCACACACACACACACAGAGGGAAGGGTTTTCTCCCTTCACTGCAGCATTCCCCCTCTACAGCTGCTGCCACTCCCCACACAAGTTTGGGGACTTGCCCTCCCTCCTCTCTGCATGCTCAGGGCTGGGTGAATCCATCAGGAATGCCAATAGCTGCCTTCCCTCAGCTTGCTGCTCCTGACCCAAAATAGTTAACTTTCTAATCCATCAGCTCCCTTAATTCTGCATTTAAGGAGATGGAGCTGAAATGAGTCTTGGCTTCTCCCTTAGCACATGGGTACTCGAGAGATCTCTTAAAAGGCTCCAAGGCTGAGGGTGATTTAAAATAATAATAATTTGGCAGATGATTTCTTTCAGTTGAGACATTAAAAATATTTAAACATTTATATTTATTCTATTGTGATACTTCGAGAGATTTAATGGATTTTAAAAGGAGTCATTTGGAAGGAAAGCTCAAACCAAGGGATTGCTTAATTATTTCAGATAATAAAAATTTCATTTTGACTTCTTCCTCTACTGCAGGTGCACCCACACCTGCGTTTATGTGCTGATTCTTTCTGCATATTTGGTTTGCCCTGAATTTTTTTAGGAAGGTTTGGGGAGTGCTTGAGAGAGTTCCTGGAAATTTGCACAGCATTAAAATCTCAAGTTTCATTTTGTATGCAAATAGATATTATTTGTTAAATGAAATTAATTATGAATATTGATAATTCAGCAGTAAATATTAAATAAATTCCAGTTGCTTCTAGAAAATGCTGTCAAAAGTGAGGGCAGGTATAAATGGTAGAGCAGGAACTTTTCTTCCTGTCTTTTGTAGGTCTCTTCATAATGTAGTAAGTCATGGATCCAGGTGGATTGGATCTCCTGCACAAAATGGAAGCCCCTATGTGTTGCAGTCTCCAGCTGCAAAGATACTGGAGCTTTGAGGGGGGTTAATTTGTTTTCATCTTCCCAAGGAGCTCTAGTAGGTTTTTTTAATCCTCATAACCCTGCCAGTTCTGAGGAATAATAGCAGTTACACAGATAGTTATGTCGACATCAACTTAACGTTTATGCTTGCAAGGTTCATCTATTTTTGGTCGTGCTGGCACTAATACAAATGATAGCTCAATAACAGAAAAATAGAACAGTCCCCGAGCCACAGTTCTGATGCTTGAAGTGTCTTTAAACCCTGCACCCAAATGAGAAAGAGATAAAAACAACCTACTCAAAGTGGCTTAGCTTGAAGGAGCATTTTATGCGTTACTTGATGACAAAATAGTGAGGCATTAATGCAGTTTACAGTAAGACACCCCTGAAGTTATCAGTGAGGTTGGTGTGATGCCTGACAGATTTAATGTAAATATTTATAGACTTGGCCTACTAATTATGCCAGTGGAAAAAATGCAGTATTAATGCTGTCACCTCCCCATGTCTCTACCTGCCAGCATGCTGCTAGCTCGCATAAATATTCTGAAGATAGAAAGTACATCACATAAACAGAGGAGATCATTTAGATTTTTAATAAGGGATTAAGTTATCTCCAGCAGCAGTTTTCCAGCCTGTGGGCCACAGATGTATGGGAGGCCTGGGGACTATCCCCTAGGGAAAAAATGACAAGTTAAGAGGGGATTTTGTAAGGTATGTAGGAATCTCTGTCTGTGAAATGATTACAGGGGAATGCACCACCTCTGTCAAATATTTAGGGGTCTGCATAGCAAGAAAAATTTGAACCCCACTGATTTACTGTATTTCTGTAAAGAACTGAGTAATCTCAAAGTGCTGTACTGCCATGTCTTAAATGATTGGACTAAGGATCCTGCCAGAGCCAGGCTGCCATAAAAAGTCCTGGACCACAAAGCACTACAGCATGTGCTTAACTCAAAACACACTGTGATCCACTGAAGTTACTGCCTGCCCCATCCATAGCTGGTTTGCTGAATAAAGACCACAGGGAAATTTAAGACAGAAGGCATGGACTGCTATCATCTTGCAAACAGCTCTGCAGATGCCTGATTGTCTTGTACAACTGAAAATCTAATTATGTGAATCTGCAGTTCATATTTTTCTGCTTCAGCTTATTCATACCAAGAGACTTTGGTACAGGCGCCTTTGGTTTCAGCTGTTGCTGGTTGCCAAGCCAAAGAGTATTACCATGGCTGTGGTAGTTTGTTGAGGGGACTCTGAGCTGCACAGACAGTTCTTCTGCTCTGTGATCCAGATTTCTGCTCTGGCACAAGCTGACTCCTCACAAGCTGTGCAAATAGATGTGAAATGCCAGCACCAGTGGTTGTGCCTGTACTCGCCTTTTGTTTGAAAGTCTTGCAAACTGAGGCAGGATGACAGTGTGGTTTCACCCTGTCCTGTGTTCTGCAGAACAGCATCCTAGTCTGGATCCATCCCCACTGATTGCAGCTTGGGGGCTGCTCCAGGCTGCCCACGTCTGGCCTGTGCACTGGGGCAGTCCTGCTGACCCATGTGTGCCTCTGTGCAGGAAGGAGGTGACAGCATTTTGGTAGCAGGGCTAAGTGCAGGCAAGAGCCAGCGTGGTGTGGCCACAGCAGCTCTCACAGCAGCTTGGGTGGGTGAACTGCAGGCTTTCCACAGGGGCATCCCACATGGGATTTGTAAGATCTCGCTGCTGATGGGTGAAAAGCAGATCTCACAATCCTCTGGGTGAATGAGTCCTTGCCATGGACTGAATCCACAGCCCGTGGAAGGCAGCAGGCTGCCTCTGCCTTCAGAGAGTGCTGGATCAGAGCTCCCTTTACTTCTCATCCCCACTGCCTTTATCCCCTGTAAACACTTCACCTGCCCACCACACCTCTGCAAACCACAGCGCAGAATAACCCCAAAGAAGGGGAGTGCACGGTTTGAAAAGGAGCATTAGGAGGGGAAAATCTCTCTCTCTCTCTTTAAACTGTCTCTTTTCTATATTGTTACCTTGACAACTCTGCTGCTGTGTTTCATCTTTGGTGGGACTTAGCCGTGGTGGAATAAGGGGGACATCCATGTGTGCTTCCACATCTACTCCAGCTCTGCTTGCCAGGCACATGCCAGGCACAGGGCATCCCGAGCTGCAGAGCCCACGGTTGCTGCCTTGACCCATGGTGCTGCCTGGAAATGATTACAGATATTAAGAACTGGGACCCGTTCTGATTAAAGGTATAACATTATATCTTCTATTTCTTTTCCTTAAGCCACTGCCAGAGCGGTGTTAATGCTCTTTAAAAAGAGATGCAAGGTGCTTAAAATATTTTGGGTTATAAAGGTTAGGACAGCTGGAAAGCAGAGAGGGATGAAAGTACTCAAAAATAGTTGTATTATTTTTAGTATAAGCAGATACAGGAGTATGTGTCAAGATTAGGATGCAGTTCTGATGTGCTGAACTGAGTCTAGAGATGCTAAAAATATGCTTTCTTTTCTCATAGTTTTAGAAGAGACATAGGTAAGGGGAGAGTAGTGGTGAACTGAAATTTTATCTCCTGTGCTTCCTTGCTTGCTGGGATTTGGCAAAGCTTGCTGTTCACCTGAGTGCCCATGACACTAGCAAAGCACAGGAGGCAGGGTGAGGTGTTATCAGTGGGAATGGGATGCCTCCCACCCCATTTTTCCTTCTCCCAAAGAAAATCTCCACCAGTATAATCCCTTTATTCCTTTTACCCGAAATGGCAGCGAAGGCAAGGCAGGCAGGCTCCGGGGCTGGGTGCAGACGGGGGTGTCTGTGTCTGAATGTGTGCAGGGAGAAGGGGGCTTTTAATGCAAAACACATGTGTTTTCAATTGCTTGCTGGAGCCAGCCCAGTAGCTGTAACTTGGCCTGACAAAGCCTTATTGAAGTACAGACAGTGTGGTTTCAAAGCAGTTAGAAAAAGAACGGGAATGCTGTTCAGGAAATTCTTCAGGCATGGGCAGGGACTTGGCTGCAGTTCTGCTCTTGGAAAATCTGACAGGGGCAGCTCATGAGCACAGGCCAGGCCTCGTGCTGCTCTGAGCACTGAGCTGCATCTTCCCCAGGCTCCTGCACCCTCTGGGCGTTCATCCATCCCAAGGGAGAGGTAAGAGCTGCCCTGCTCCGTCCCGCCAGCGCCGCGCGGATTCGCCTCCTTCTGTGCTTCTGCAGAGGGGGTTCTTGCTTTCACACTGCTCCTACAGCAAACAAAAAGAGTCAAGAATGGGGAGTTGTGGCATATTTGCGAAGGGTTGGGAGCAGCCTGAGGCTGGGTGGTGGTTTCTGGCTAAATTTGTGTTGCTAGTAAAGCTGCAGGCAAAGCGACGCCCGCGCCGCGTCTCTGGCTGAGGGAATGCTGCACCCAAATAATCCCCAACTTTTTCTTTTTTGGGGAGTGAGTGTGTCTATAACCTGAAGCTGCTGAAGGGTTGGCTCTGGACCACGTGTCAGTCAGATATTTGGATGAAAAATGCGACTCAGTTACAGTAAATACATTTATAAGTGCATTGTATTGTAGTTGTTTAATGAGTTGAAAGCGTGTTTGTCTGGGGGTTGTTTGCCAATTCCTGGTACAGCGAGCTTATGAAGAGAGGCAGCAACTCAGTAATAATCACTGCCTTGTGATTTGTCTGCGTATTTTTTTTCCCCTGTATCTTATAAAAGCATGAGCAAACTGCAACAGACAGCACGGTCAGAAGCCACGTAGAGAAGATTAGGAGGGAAAACATTAATTTAGGGGCTGTTCTCTCTGCAACTTCTCTTCCGATTTGCGTTTCTTTTCCCAAATAACTGAAGAAACATTTATGATGAAAAGCTCGCTGCCTCTTTAGGGACCTGCCAGATTTAGGCAATGTTCTCTCATCCTTTTAGTTGCAGCATTAAAGCTTGTCTTGCCTTTGCAGAGATATCAGCACCTTATATGGCAGGCTTGGGCTCGGGATTCGGGAGCGCGCGTTCGTCAAGGGATGGAGGTGTCAGGAGGAGTCTGCCTCGCCTCTCAAACTTCCTTGCCCCTGCCACTGCCTCTGCCTTGGATTTTCAGAGCAGTGTTGTTTGATGTGTTGAAAATGCTTTTTAGCTGTGTTTTGTGGTGGTGGTGTTTTTTATTTCCTTTCAACAAGGAATGAATTAAGGGTATCAAGTGATACGATGGGACGGTGCTAAGAATCTCTGAGCGGTTCATGGGAGCAGACACACGGTTTGCTTTGCCTGCATCCAGCAGGGCTCAAACAATCACTCATCGTGGCACCCCAAAAATTCAGGGACAAGGGGCAGCAGATCCAGAATGTGGCAGGACCAGAGCTTTCTCCCAGTAATTCTGCTGAAGAGTGTTGAGTTTGTTGGAGCCAAGTAAAGACTGTGGATTTGGAGTGCAGGAAGGGCATCCTACAGGAGACATGGATGTACTCTGGCTTCTGGAGGCTGATGGGGGGCAAAGGGAACGAGAGGAAGGACAGAGATGAGCTGTGCAAGGGGAGGCATATGAGGGAAATAAAGAGGCTTGATAAGGTTGAAATTTGCTTTGCATAAAATGCACCTGCACTGAAAATGTTGAAGGAAGGTCTTACATGATCTGGAACTTCTTGAGCCTTCACAGGCTGCCATCTTACCCTGCAGACTTGGTTCTCTATTGCTTTTCTCAGCAGCTAGTTTAGGCAAGCAGTCAGCCTGTTATCTTCTTCACTGATAGCTATAAACTTATTGTTAAAAAGCTAAATAACATTCCAATTCCTGCCTCTGATCATGCAGCATGCCACCTCCCAAATGTGACTGTCAGCACTGAAGAGCCAGAGATGTGAAGAGGCTGGAGTACGTCCATCCTGGCCAGCAGCAGCCAGGGCCATGGGAGCTGGTGTTTCCTCCCTCCCTTTGGCAGCTGCTCCTGAGCCTCCTCAGTGACCTTTGTGCAGCCCCACCTGGGTCAAGCATTCAAGCTTTGAATGCAGGAGGAGTGAAGCATGTGTGCATGTGTGAGCAGAGTGGAGAGAGCCTCTTGATTTTGGAAGCAGATAGATAGGAGAGCCATTAGCACACCCCAATATGTGTATCCCTTCTCCTGGTCCTTCCCAGCAGCAAAGTAGAAAGAGAGTGAGTCAGTGCAAAAGAACAAATGGATTAGCACAGAAGGCACATCATGTGGAGAGAAGATGGAAGATGCAGCAGAACAAGTTTTAACTTGTGTGAGCAGGAACACTGCAGAGACTGCACTCTGGATCCTGGCACATGCTCAAGCCCCACAGTTCTCAATTTGTGCCGTGCTGGTTGGGTTCCAGCCGTATAAATCCATATTATCATCCTGCTTTGCACATTCCTACAAGCCATATCTCTTTTCTTGGTGCTGTGGGGTGAGAGTGTGTTGGGGCAGGAGTCTGCAAAGTGTCACCTCCTGTGGCTTGCTTTCTGATTCAAGCTCAGTTGATGATATCCCTCTTGCTGTTCCCACAGCCTCCTGCAGTCACACCTGCTGCTGGCTATTTTGGTGCAGTTCTCATGTTTGTGCGTCCTGCTTTGAGACACTCTGCTGCGAAAGAGCTTTTCTAAACTTGGCACGATGGACAGAGGCTGTGAGTGCTCCACATCATCTGAGTGGTGCAAAGGAAGCAGTGTGTGAATGCAGCAGAGCTGGTGTGGTGTTTCATGCAGTGTGAATTTTTTACCACAAATTGTGGGGCATTTTGTGAAAGACATTCTCTGTTGACTAGCTTGATACATAAAATACTCACTGCAGAGACTCTTTCTTCCTTGCTAGCTTTCCATTTTCTTCTTAATTCTGAAAAAAAAGTATTGAGACAAGCTGACTATCAAGGAAAAAGTGTAAAATTTAAAAGAGGCTGTCATAAATAAAAAAGCAGACATGTTTCTGTCCTTCTCAGAGAAGAGAAGCAATAGTGACATCACATTGCTCACAGATTCTTGCAGCATAATAAAATACCGCTTTTGGCTTAGGAAATACAATTCAGGGATGGAGCTGCCTGTTACTTTGGTTTGTTCTGGCAAATTCTAGTAGGTTCAGAGTTTTACTGTGAGTGTTCTTTGAATGCAGAGAAGGGACAGGACAGTCCCATTGTTCAGCTTTTGGTTGAGTCCATCTGCTCCAAGCTTTTGGTTTATAAACTGAGGTTCTTGCAGTGCACTTATCCTCAAGCACATTTGTTGTGGAAGTGCTGCCAGCCCAAACAGCTGGGGAAATTACAAGAGCTTCCAAGATGTTAGAGGTGGGGAGTAGCCTGAGGGGTCTGAATGAGATGCTTTACCAGGATATGAATCCCCAAGGTCTCCCCAGCTGCCTGTGCTGAGTCCATTTTCCACAAGATGCAAGAGGAAAGAAAGGTGTTTTCCAGTGGACTGGGCAGAGTGTGCCCTGGTGGAGTACAGATCAAAAAAAGCTTGTTGATGTGCTTATGTTTGCCAGAATCAGGCCAGATGTTTGACTAACACTACATGTGGTGTGCCCCACTGAAAGAGACTTCTCATAAAAGAAAAGAACATTCCTTAGGATGTTTCCTTTTACTTTTTGTTGCTCTGGCTGTGTGTCAGCAGTGATACCTGAGAAATGGGCATTGAGTGGTGATGGTGTTCCCAACTCAGGGGAGAGCTGCTCCTCATATGGAGGGATAGGCACTGTTGACAGAAATAGAGGGACAAGCAGACAGCCTTGGGGACACCAATAACAGTCACAGAGGCCAAGTTCATGGCTTAGATAGTCCTGGAGAAAAGTGCCATGAGATTTAAGTGTCCCAGCAAGTATTTTATCACGTGGGCTATTCCCCAATACCCAGCCCTTGCTGGCCATGCTGCAAGTGAGAAGTCATTTTCCAGAGCCTGATCCTTTTTATGGAGACCCAGGTTATGGTCTGACCCATGTGAATGGCCATAAATCAATTTTGGGTCATGCTGCTGGTGGAATAATGGACCTGGGGGTGTCAAACTCGAGAGACTTTTATGGAGAGCGGAGACGGAAAATGTCTTGTTGATAGATGGCTCAAAACACTCTTCTTCACGCCAGATTTTGTTCTCAGTCACACTCCAGAAACGTCTGTTCTTTTGAACCTGGTGGATACTGTGCACTTAAAAGACAGAGAAATTAAAGAGGATGAATCTGCAGAGCATTTACAGCTAGTGAATACAAGTACAATGCCTTCCAGTGATATGGCAGAGAGCACCTCTGAAGGTTTCTAGGGCTTTTTTTCCCCCTCATTTCAGCCCAAAATAAAAGGTTTTTGTTTCAGAAAACAAAGAGAAGGAGAAGAGGATGTTGGTGATATGGACACAAAGAGAGGGCAGATGTGGGAGATGTAGGTCCAAGACCTGAGGGAATTTGAACCCCTCTCTCATCTCTGGAAATGTGTTCCCATCACCGTGCTGCAGGTCAGCCTGGGCTCAGATGCTGCTGGTTTTTCTGATGAGGCTGTTACACCTCAGTCACAGGCAGGCAGGCTGGGAGAGGAGATGTTGTGTTGGCTGTGCGAGGCTCAGAGCCATTCCTGCAGCCATGAGCTGATTCCATGAGCTCCAGGACACCTCCAGCAGCACATTTCAAGAGGGCCCATAAGACAGAAGCTTCCTTCCCAGCTTGCATCCTCTTGCAGCTTGAAATTGTTCTGTTATTAAACATACATCCTTCAAGTGCTGATCAAAGAAACCCCCAGGGCAGAGCAAGATTATTGATTCCTTATGGAATACCTCACCCTGCTCATGGCCCTCCCTGAGCCCACAAAGGCAGCGTGGCCAGGAATGTTACAGTGCCAGTGTTTATGTGGGAAAGGTGTTAATTCATCCCTGTGCATGTAAAACACTTTTCTGCCTGAGGAGTTGGTAATGTGGGTTGCACACCCTGAGTGAGGAACTTGCTGCCAAGAAGGTGGAAGGAGGTGGGGAGGCATGGAGCAAAGATTTGCTCTAGCTGGTGAGGTCTGGTGTGAATTTTGAAAGCTCAGAGCCAGTTCTGCTTTCTGGTGCCTCTCAGCTGAGCCTGGTTTAGCTCTGCTGAAGGAAAGTGCTGAAGCTTTGCAGAAGCACTCTGTGAGCAGCCTGTGCAGATCAGCGGGCGGGGGACAGGGCTCCTCCGTGCTCTTAAAAAAACTAATACATCTTTCTTGTCATGGGCCATATCTCTGAGGTATGCTAAAGCAAAAGGATGAATAGCTTTCCTAAGTGGACTGGATTTTGTCTCAGGCCCTGTTTGCAGTGTTGGTGTATATAAGGACTCAATGTACAGCTTTTGTGCAAAAACTTACTACATTTTTTTTTTTTGGTGCAGAACCAAAAGCCCCTTGGTGAAATTCCCACATTACAGGCTATATTTTTGTAGTCATAATCATGTTGTTTGTGGCTAAATTACAAAGATTTGGCTGCTGCATTTTTTCTGTTGTAGGTGGGATTGCTCATGGAGCGGTGGTGATCCAGTGCTGTGCACTTGTGTCTTTAAGCCCTTTCACTTCAAAGTTTGACCTTTGGAAGGCATGCTTCTTTTCCAGTTTCTGTATTTGTTTCAATATTATCTTTTCTCCACTGTTACAGAATTAAGTGGTGGTTCCTAATGTTTTCCTGAAGAAGAAATGAAAAATCCTATTAAGCAGCAGCAGCCTTTCCTCTCAGTTCAGTAATTGAAAGGAGGGAGGTGTCAGCAGCAAGTGCAGCCACTGGATATTCTTTCAAAGCAGTACTTTTTTGTCTGATGCCTTAATTCTTTTCAATGTTTGAGTCAGGAAAAGTTGCCAAAATTTAAATTATGACTAGCATACTTCTCCCTCCCACACAGTACAGATTATTGATAGTGGATATAGCTGGTTCCATAGGTAGCAGCCTTGCAGACTTTCTTATTCTGCTCATTTGTTTGACACACCTCAGCACTCTCTGTCCATCATCCTGTATTCTCTCCCTGAAGAACTACAGGCATGAGCAATTTTTTGGTCGTATTTACAGTTTGGGGGGGAACACTAGCTAGAAACTAAATATTGCTTAAGTGTGGCCGTGTGAGAGTTTGTATAAAAAGAACATGATATCTACAATTGCCATGCTGTTTTCTTGTAATGAATTTATACTGTATTGCTAAGTCTGGCTCATCACACATGTTGTAGTACTTCAGTTGCTCTATCTCTGTTAGGGAAGCTGTGAGTTAAATATTTTATCAGAACTAGAGAAATTCTCAAAACCAGGCTACTGTATGGATGCAAGTTGTTCTTTGTGGTTGTGTTCTGTTGCTATAAATTCTTTTGATGTTTGTAAAGTTTTGCCCCAGCTGGATATGTTATTTTCTCCATCCTAGAAACTGCAAGTAAAGAGAAAAAAAAAACAAAACAGAGATACAGTGAATAAACAAGTTTTGCAATAAAGGGGTATTTTTAGCTGGGTATTTCATATTGTTTCTCCTTGGTCAAACCTCTTCAATGGTTTGAGAGGGTTAGCAATGCAATTTATTCATTTTCTCCAAGGGGGACGCTGCATTTAATATGTGCTCTCCATGATACCCTGTTAAAATATTAGGCAATAAAATCCTTGACTGTACAGTAGTTGCAGTTATAATTTCCCCCAGGTAGAGGAAACTCTGTAATTTATTGCTGTTCAAGTTTGTACGGGTTGCCGTGGTTGTGGCAGTGTAAAAAGATCTGCTTTGCTCCAGCCTGTGTGTTTGTTGGTGTCCCAGCTCCCCTCCCTGAGCAGCATCTCATTCCTAAAACTGCCTCATTCCAGACATGCACATCACACTCCCACAGGGGAGCTCACACTGCTCCCTCCTGGGATGGGAATTTTGTAATTCTCTGCATACAAACATCAGTGCCAGCAACCCTGAGGAAGACACTCCTGGTGTTGAATTCACAGTGCAAGAACCTGTTTGGTGGCTTCTTATCTGCCTGAAGTCTAAAATGCAAAACATTCAGCAAACTCTGGGGTACTAGAGATGATCTCCTCAGGCTGTGCATCAAAATAAGCTGAAAATGTAAGAAATGATCCCCGGGGAAGCCTGAGAAAGTGGCCTTCCTCAACCTGAAAATGGAGGGTGAGAGCATGAATTCCTTCCTTCCTTCCTTCCTTCCTTCCTTCCTTCCTTCCTTCCTTCCTTCCTTCCTTCCTTCCTCCCTCCCTCCCTCCCTCCCTCCCTCCACCCCTCCCTCCCTCCACAGATACTTGGGATAATTGGTAGGGATGTGGCAGCTGGAGAACCTTGCTTCAGTTTCACTTTTTTAGGCAAGATTGGTGTGTAGGAAGGGGAAAGGCAAACATTTCCCCTTTGCCTTGTTTGTCTTTGGTTGGAAGGAATGATGCTACTTGGGATGATATTTTATTTTTTTTTAAACTAAACCTCTGAGAAGTCATATTGCATCTTCCAAACAAACTGCTGAACTCAACTGCTTTTACCAAACGCATGCAGAATTTTCCCCTCAGGATCCTTGGAGGCCCTGGAGTGCCTGCCTTGCAAAACCTGGGGCTGTGAGCAGAGTCACTCCAGAGTGATTTCCATAGGATACCTTCAGCCAGAGTGCTTACGTGTGTTTATAAGTACACTCACACACATTTAACACATCAGATTCTCTCTGGGTCTGTTACTGCGCACACCAGGCAGACGGAAAAATAACCAAGGTATCCAAAGAGCTGCTGCCCAGCTGGTAAACTCTGACAAAACCCCAAACCCTCCAAGAGGCACAGACAGAAGCAGTTTTTATCACTGGCTTTCCTGGCCCTGACTCCACGTGGTTGTCTCTTTGTGGTCATTTCAGATGCCTCAGGAACAGTACCCGCACCGGAGCACCATGCAGACCTCGGAAGGACCCCAGGTATACAAAGTGGGGATTTATGGCTGGAGGAAGAGGTGCCTCTATTTCTTTGTGCTGCTCCTAATGATTTTAATCCTGGTGAACCTTGCTATGACCATCTGGATTCTGAAGGTTATGAACTTCACAATTGTAAGTAGGGGTTACCCTGGAAGGTCTGGGGAAGATGAGGGAGGGTGCTGGTCCTTTTTCTGAGCATGACTTCAGATACAGCTTCAGTAATGGGGTGTTTCATTGCCATGGACAGTCCTTTCATAGAGAGGAGCAAATTTTCACAGTGATCCTTTCTTTCTGCTGGATATTGCCAAGCTGAGGAATCAGCTCAGCACTGCAAAACATGTTCCTCTTCTCTGCTGTATATGTATATATACATGTATTTATGTAAACAATATACACCACCCATCCCCAATTTTCAATAGAAGGTGTTTTAAAATTAATGAAAGCAGTTATTTTGAACTTGGGTGTAGAATGGATTTGAGCTTTTCTCTTGGACTTTTTCTGCTTTTCTCTGTGACCAGGAAGACAAGAACCTAGATTTTATTTTTTTTTCTTTGGGAAAATTCATGGCGATGTAGTTCTGGAAGCATCATGAAATGAAATAAAATAAAATAAAATAAAATAAAATTTACAGGGTATCTCCCTGGCTGTGGTACCTAGGTGGAGCATGTCCTTATCCTTGTATTGCTGTGTTTGGTGCACATCAGTCCTGGAGCAGCTCCTCCTTCCTGCTCAGACTCCCTGGCCAGGGTTAGCTTTCCCCTTCTGGGGCTTGTGAGCCTTTATGTATGGCAGATCCTTGTTTTCCACTAGATAATTTGACCAGGCAGAGTGAAAATGAAGTTATCAGTTGTCTCTTCTTCAAAGTAGCCATTGCCACCTTGTTCAGATGAGATTATTCATTTTAAGATTGTTTGAATCTTCAGGAGAAACCGAGTCTGAGGCTTTAATCCTGGTTTTACGTCCCGAGGGAGCTGTAAAGCTGCACTTCCCTAGACAACTTTCAAGGACCTTCCCAGCCAGGCTCTGATACGAACAGCATGTTTGAAGTCTTTTTGGCATTTCTTCCTCTGCTTTGGTCTTGTGCAGTCCCAAACAGCTGTGGCCAGAATTATGTCATTAATGGGCCATGAGAAGTTGAATAAACAACCTCTGGCTTCCTGTACCCAGCAGATAAAATGCTGTGTCAGGGGAATGTGCAGTGTTCATTTTCTCTAACCAGGTTGCTGTCAAGGTGTGCAGAAGATTGCAGTGCCTGTGTGCATAGGGAGCAGGCAATTATAAAGCAGTAATCCACAAAAAGCTCCTGTGAGCAGGCAAAGAGTGGCCAAAGTGGAGCAATTGATGCTTAAGCAGAGCAGTTGTTTAATCTTGTGCAATGGATGCTGTTTTGATGCCTATTTCATGCTGAACCATGATCTTTAGATTAATGGAGTTGAGAAATAGATATTTCTGAGGTGGTGGAGGAGTTGATCATTCAACATACAGGCAGTGCTGTGGGTATCAACCCAAGAACAAAACAAAAGGATTTCAAATTATCACTTTTCAGGAATACATCTTTATTTCTTTCTAATAACATAACTTCAGTCCCATGCATTTTTGCTAATTGGTGGTGGTCAGTCAGCTCTCTACAGAATGCTGGGGACGTCAGGTGAACATCTGTGCTCTTTCTCCATCCCTGCCCTCTCATGATGCACTGCATTTTGCAGGCCAGGTGCTGAAGTGCCACATCCTAGGGATGTGTGCAGAAACCTCCCATTTCCAGCAGCTCTGTCCCCTCTAGGATACAGACCGGTTTTTAGGGCCATGCACTGATCTTCAATTTCTCGTCTGAATTTGTTTCCTTACTTGCCCTCGGATTACTGGGGATTATTCCAGGGTAAAGTATATTTGTGTATGGCTTAGTTAATTCATATCTACTAATGCTAGTGGATGATGAACAGCATTGGGTGATAAAAACACAGGTGGTGCTACTGAGTCCTGCAGTGGGAGCAGCTTTATGGTTGTAGGCACGGCCACACTAGTCAGGGTGAGTGTTTCTGGCACAGCCACTTGGAAATAAATACAAGAACTGGGCATGTAAAATGTGAGCCTTGCCCCAGTATGCACCCATTCATCTCCTGATCTCCTGCTGCTCCTGCAGCCTCGCCAGCTGCTTTGGATCCTGCTCTGCAATCCCTCCTGCACCATTCCCTGAGGCTGAGAAAACCACTTGGCTAAGTGAGTTTTTAGAGGCAGACTTTTATCTCTAAATAACAAACATAGGAAAATTATCAAATGAGCAGATGCAAATATGGAAAAATCTTTCATTTTTTCCTGTTCTGATAAGAGGAGCTGAGAGTCCTTCTGGGGCAGAGGAGTGATCTGAGTAGTCAGTAAGCAATAGCTGCTGCTAAACAGGTCTGAATTACCCCAGTGCTTGCAGAGCAGAAAGGAGAGGAAGGTTTGTGTTTCTGTTCTTCTGGAAAATGTAATATTTCTAGCATCTTCCTACCCCTGAGCTCTCCTTCCAGAACCTGAGTCTGTTCAACTCCACAGAACAGTCCTGGTGCTTACCAGAATTTAATGATGCTCATTATAGCCAATAAGTGCTCACAGTATTTTAATGAGCACAGCAAACCTGCTCAGGAAAACTCAGGGGTGTTTTAAATGCTGATAGTGGGGAGAGGAGAGCGGAGAAGGGGAAAGGAGATGAAGCAAGACAATCTCAGGATAAAAAAACACCTCCTCATGCTTGCTGTAGCAGTAGCCATCCACTCCCCTTCCTTGTCCAGCCCTGACCTCCCTTTCTCTGCCCTCCTGACTTGTGCTCCTGGAGACAACTCCTGTGAAAACAAGCCATAAACTTCCAATCAGTGGCTGTTAACAAGCAAGCATCACTAATTAATTCTAGGTTTTGCTTTTATTTTAATGTTCAAGGGTTAAACAAACGTATGTGTGGCTGTTGCCTCTTACACAGGGCTGTCAAAGCAGTGTCACACCTGTGTGGGGACAGCTGGTCACTGTATGCTTTGTCCTCTGGCACAATCATTCATTTCTCATGTACTCTTTGATACTCTATTTGTTTTAAACGCCTTTATCCAGCACAGCCTGTATAAAAACAGGCCTAGAGGGGACCTCAAATGTCACCTGCCTGTCCCATGGCCAGGTCCATTTGCTGTGCTCATTTACATCAGGGCTGAGCTGCTCTGGGCAGGCTGCTGCCTCTAAACCTTGCTTGGATTTTTAAAGCAAACCACAGAATGAATCTGGACCAAAGCCACCAATTTGGTTGAAACCCAAATGAACCCTGAAGTGGCCTAACCTAATGGAGGTAGAAACCACCATCCAGCACTCAACTTTCCAGTGGTACCTAGATACAGAGTGCCCTGCTTCAGTCAGATCTTGGACAAGGCTGGTATTAGCTCTGTGGTTTGCACATACTGGGCTTGGGGAAATGCTGTTACTGCCTGTGGGTGTTTGTGGGACTGAACCACTCAGTCTGCAGGTCCCACACAGCCACAGCTGCTTCCTGCAGTCACACCAGTGTGGCAGAGGGCTCACCTGCAGCTGTGGAAACCTGCAGCTGTGGTGGGCTCAGCCTCCAGATGTGCTGCTCTAAACCTCCAGCTGTGCTGCTCTAAACCTCCAGCTGTGGCAGGCTCAACCTTGAGCTGCTGTGGTGGGCACAGCCCCTGCATGGGTTTGTAAGTCCCACCTTAATTATAAAGCTGGAATGAGAGCTCTTAACAACCTTCTCTTTCTGGTCCACCTGCGTTAGCAGCCCATGATGCAGCTCTGGCAGCAGCATTGCCCATGACTGCATATTAGCACATGGATGTTTTATGCTGCACACCAATGGTGTGCTGGGGATCTCTATTTCACCTATTACTAGTGGGCTTAAAGCATTTTTTAAAAAGCTTCCTGTTGTGTTAGTTTCTGAATATTACAAGAAAAGATGTGCTTACATACACACAGTAAATATCCTTATTTTAAGCAGTCCAAAGCTAGAAAGCTCTGATAATGGGCAGTGACAGTGCACTGACCTCTTTCCACAAGAGTAGCACACAGTGCCTGGTATTTTAGATGGTGTTAGGAGTCTGAAGCACTATCTATTAGTGCCCCTTTATAGCCTGTTAGGCAGCAGGCAGAGCTTTAAACAGGAGAGATCAGGACTGTGTCCTGTTGTGGCTGCATTTAAATGTCACACACCCACCTACTTCTCTGCCCATCAAACCATGGAGGAGCTTTTGCTTTTCCTTTGCTCTTCCCTGTGTTTCTGCCCACAGCTCCTATTGCTGGTTATGGATTGCATTTTTTTGGGGCAGGAGCTGTTTGCATATGTAGTCTTATATACTGGCAGGCTCTACTGGACTTTAAACTGTAATAAATAGAAAATAATATTTTCCCCCAATCAGCCTGCAAGGCTTGAAATTCCTGGAGAGCTGTCTTCCAAGAATCATCCAAAGTGAAGGCTTCAGATTAGTTTTGTAAATAAAATATTCTGCAACTTGATATTCAGGAGCCAAACTTTCCATGTTCCTCCAGCCTAGGAGAGCACCATGCTGGAGATGTTTACAGATGTGCAGCTGTGCTGGTTTGGGACAGGGTTTAGGGTGGGCTTGGCAGTACTGGGTTCGTGGTTGGACTCCAGGATCTTAGAGGTCTTTTCTGACCTAAATAATTCTGTGCCTGAACGTGCTGCTTCCAGGCTGTGCAGGCTGCTTGTGCCCTCTGTGTGTGCAGCTCCAGGGGGATGCAGAGTGAATGGGCAGGCAGTGACCCCCTCCTTCCACCTTCCATGGGGCACAGAGAGGGGGATCTTCCCCTCCTGGCCCAGTCAGGCTCAGCCTGGGGCTCCCTGACCACAGCCCTGCCACCTCTGGGTTCTCCTTCCACACCCACACGAGGTTTGCACCCTTTAGCATGAAGTTCAGCCATATTTTATTATTTTAATTGAACAGGAACAAATTACTTCAGTTGTTCAGTTTTTTCCCCCATTTTTCGCCTCAGGCTGCATTCATAGCTGAAGGGGTCTGGTTTAGCAACGTTGAATGAAATGTTGGCAATTTGGAGAGACAAAATGCTGCTGTGGATGGCACAAATGCTAAATATCATTATTATCTTGCTTTCTTTATTAAAAGTTGCTAGGAAAAATGAGCTTTTAAAATTTGGTTATGAACAGTTATTTCCAATACAATTACTCCCTCTTGTGTGTAAACTACCTGCCACATTTCAATTACAGGAAAACAGTGGGGTAATAACACAGCAGTAAAGATGGATTAGAGTTAGGAAAGCTCATTGCCCTAGCTGGCAGGATTCTTCTATTAATGATTTAAAGGAATAGACTTTGTTCTAATTTTATTTTTTTTTAAATCAGAGATTGGCGCAGAAGAAAATTACTGTTCTGTTTATGTTCCCTTTTCATGATTTCTCTGGGGTCTCTTAGGTGCAATGGTAAGGCCAACATGGGAAGGAGCTCTGATCAGCTTTTCAGCTTCTGCTGGTGCAGCTGTAATCAGTCAGCTGAAATTGGCTGGAGTTAGAACTAATATTACTATATCCTTATTAAGGAAAGAAAGAGTGAAGTTCTTTTTCTCTCCCTCTCCCCCTTGCACACACACACATTCCACAATTGTGCACTTCCCATCCTAATTCATGTTGCTCTTTCTGTAGAACAAGTAATTGTTCTGAGACTGCATGCACGACCCAAGAGCTTTGTGCATTTCCCTCCTTTCCTCATTCACATGGACTGCATCTTCTGATATAAAGATGTTAATCTTGCAGGGGCCTGACAACACCAGCAGTGCTGTGAGTGATTGTACTATTAAGTGAAGGAGTTCCTATGGGTGAAAAACCTTCCTGGCTGGAATTTAGCAGGAATCTCAGCACTGACATCAGCAGATCAAGCTCTTCACTGTAATGCTTTTTATTTGCAGTTTTCTTTACAGCAACTTCTAATTTCTTTCCTCTAGGTTGAGGAAAAAGTGTGCTATGCTTTTCTTTTACTTTTTTTTAGACATCCGAATTTCATTCCTGGAGGGTTTCTGTTTCTGCATGAAAAGCAACTGGGATTGCTTATCTTTTTTAAAGATACATACAGTACTTTTTGCCTTCACTCATTTGGAGTTTAGTATAAAATAATCAGTTTAAATAGGATATTGTGTGAAGCTATTCTAAGTTTGACCCTTTCGTTGCTGCATCCTCCAGGGCACCATGGATTTGGTAGTGGTGACTTGGTAAGTGCATCAGTTTCTCCTAGTGTTACACCTTTGAAACATTGGTCTCTCATAATATTTCATTTTTATTATCCTAATAACCACATTTTCTCAGCCAGTACAAGCACATAAGGCTTTCTTCATCCTTGTTACTGAAAAATGGTGAAAGGTCCCCATATTTTTACCTCTCTGTCTCTACTCCCTGCTGAACCACTGAGTTTTTAGAGGCCTGCCATGGCATTGGATATGCTGACAGATGATGCTGTGGGAGCCAAAGGAATAGTGAAATATTAAGTGTTAACCCAAGCTGCATGAGCTGCACTGCAATCACTTAGGTAACTCTCTGGGTTTTGTCTTTGACAATTGCTCAAGGCACTCTGTGGTATAGAGAGTATTAGGATGGCACATGGCCCTTTCCCCTCAAATATTTTGTGTTGGATTTCACAAGGAACTGAGGTTTATGTGACTGTGCTTCTATCTTGATGGACAGGATTCCAGCTCTCAGTTCTCAGATGTTTCTGGGCCACTGTTCATACTGAAGTCATCTGAACACAGCTATGCATCCAGGAGAAACAAATATCTCAAACATATTTAGTTACTGCATTTTTCAGAGGCAGAACAAAGAAGTTTTATTTATTGGCATCTCTGCTGTGAAAGAAGCTGCTGCATAAATCCTGTACTTAATACTTGCCAAGAGTGAAAGATGTTATAAATGTCCCCGCAGCAGAGAAACATTTCATTGGTGCTGTTTTCCTACTGGACACCAGAGAATTCAGCCCTGACATGCAGGTACTCCAGGACACATCCCTTGGTTATTAGTGCTTCTCATCTGGAGGAAGCTCAGCCATGCCCATCTCCTCACACCTGCAGTTCTGTGCAGGCAAACCATCACCTGCCAGACTTGCTGTAGGGCCCTGCTGAGACTCAATAACTGGTCTTGTGTACATCCCCAGCAGGAAAATACCTGATTGCATTAAAAATACATGATGGCTTTGTTAGATGTCTCCAAGAACAGAGGGATACAAATAGGTGGGGAAGGGAGGAGAGTGGCGGGGATTTGGGCTGTTTGCGGTGGGAGGTTGATCGTTTGGTTTTCGGAATAACCCTTCATTTCCAGGCATTTCTGAGCAGAGAGGGCCCTGTCTGCTGGTGCCCCAGGTCCCTGCTGTGCTGAGGGAGCACAGTGGGAAAGGTTAAAAGCCCAGGAGGAGCTGCTCAGTGTGAGGTGGAACAGCAAGGAGGGCACGGGTGGGCTGTGCAGGGGGTGAGTCATAAACTCTTGATCCCAGATCCTCCCTCCTGCCACCTCCCTCCAGAGGAGATTGTTCTCAGCTTCTTTCATCTGAAGAAATAAGATATTTCATATTAGCATTCATCTCAGTGCCAACAAAAGATCTTCAGACTAGCAGTTCTGAAGCAGAGGGAGATTTGTCTCTTAGAGAACATGTAAAAGGTATTATTATAAATGTGCAGAAGAACAAAAACAAGCTCGCTGCTAAAATGTCGATAATCAGTGAGTCCTCTGAACAGCTTACAACCTGATCCTTCCCCATATTCTCACAGTGCAGGAGCAGAAATGATTTAATTTGGGAATCCACACAGAAATGACGTGCCATGCTGAGCCATAGAGTCAGTTTGCTGCTGCTGCTTCTCTTGTTCCTTGAGCTCTTTTTTTTTCTTTCTAAGCTTCCCAACATCCCTCCTGAACTCTCTGCACAGCAGAGAGCAATGGCCTTCCAGGCTTTCAAAACTTAGCAGCCCCTGCTGGAGCAGGAATACAATTCCTCTGAAGCCCCTGTTCTGCATGGCTGCCTTCAGGCTGAGGTGCTGCTTGCAGTAGCCTCCATGCCTCCTTCCTCTTGTCCTGGAACTGCAAAGCCATCAGCTTTTCAGAAGAGCTTTCTTGGCGTTCTGAGCCCCTGCTGTTGGAGCATAACCATGGAAAGGGAAGGGAGGTGGCTTTCTCTTAGAACTGTAAATGGCTGAGGAAAGTCTGAAATACTGAGGAGCAGAAATCTTCCTGTGCTTTGTGTGCAGCTGGGTCCTGCCTGCTCAGTGGGATGAGCTCGTGTTTGGCTAAACAAAAAGTAAAAGGGAAGGGCCCTGTTCTTCCCACACTTGTGCATCTACTTTATTTACCTTCTGCAAGTGTCTTCTTCTGTGATAACTGAGGGGTTTGAGGCCAGGACTGCAGCCCTGTGCTGTGCAGAGTGTGTCTCTCCCCTCCTCAAGGGGGGGAAATATCATCCCTGTATTAGCTCTTCTCCACTCCCATGCCTCATTTGATAGATGCATTTAAAATACGTGCTGCCATTTCCTGTGCCTGTTCTTCCAGAGCTCTGCAGTGGAGATGAGCTTGGATATATCACTTGAATTCATCATAGCTTGAGTTTTAGTTCTGGCCATTTCCACTTCAATTGCATCTTCCCCTGAACCCGTCCTGCCTCCGCTGCCACGGCCAACAGCAAGATGAACTGAGGTAATTATTTGTATTTTGGCCTGTTTCTGAGGGACTGCACTCCAGTGCACTTGCATGAAGGACAGCCTGTTAGCACCGAAACGATGTGGTTGCAGCCAGACTTAGAGAAGAGGAATAGATTCACACAGGTAATTCAGCCTTAACCTCTTGAGTTCTCATTACTTTGTGTCTACCCAGTGCTACTGCCCACCTCTTTCCTGTCCAAATGAGATCCAGTAACTAAAAGAGAAATTATGGCAATTTTCTATATGAAATTTGTGATTATTTGCATTTAATTAAAGGTTTCTCTTGGGAAAATGAAGGGCAGCTTAACCTCAGAGAAGCCTCTACATCTCCAGTAATTGCTTCTAATTGAAGTGCTTTGAGTTTCCATCCCACCACAAGAAAAGGAAAAAAAACCCTCAAACCTGAAAAGTTCACTCCCACACATAGGGTCCCTGAAAATTATTTTATCCTTGTGCAATTAAGGTGACTGAGGGTCCTCACAAATGATTCTCCAGTGTGGGCTAACCAGCTAAAATTATTACTAATTCATTACTGCAAAGGCTGGTTTGTGGTGTGCTGATGAGAAATCCAAGGCACAGCCCACATTCCTGAGCTGACAGACACAGATGCAGGGGTGCAGGTGCACATCTTTTGCCTGAGTACTCCTGGTGGCTTCTGCTTTTGTACAGGTTTGTTTTTGACTTCCAATAGTATTTTACTTATTACTGGCTAAACCTTTCTGGTTCAGTGTGTCCTGTGAAACACAGGAGAGGGGTTTTCTCAGATGGAGGTGTGCAGAGCTAATCAGCAGGAGAGCTTTTGGGGTTGGGAACATCTTGGACATTTCCCTGCATCTCCACCTGTGTGTGCCTTAGTTTTTAATGCTGCAAAAAAGTGTATCCTTCTCATGCCAGCTCCATTCCCTGGTCATCCTGGCACATGGAGTGTGTCCCTAGAGCAGGGGTGGCATTTCATAAACCACCCATCCCTGGCACAGGCACTTGGAACCAGCCCTGCCCAGGGGCTGTGGGGTGCCTGAGGGTCCCCCTTTCTGGGAGAGAACCCTGTCCCCTCATGGTAAAGCCACCACCTCCACTCAAGCAGCACTTCCATGACACAAATTCTCCTAATTACAGCTATCAGCATTTCTGTGCAGCTCCCAGCAGTGATGTCTCTGCTTGCACCCTTTGGTGCTGTTAAATCCCTCCTTGTGTGGTGGGTCTGATAACAGGCCTGACATAAATCAGAGTTTGTGTGTTGTAGCAGCAGGCATGGCCATTTTCTGCTGTTTATTCTTTCCACTGAAGATGCCAAAGTTGAGAAGCATGACAGTGTTCTGCTTTCCCGTGTTCTCACCTTGTTCATTAATGCCTGGTATCCCACAAGTCAGCAGGAATGTGCATCTGATTTCTGCTCTTTATTTTCCCTGAAGTTCTCTTTAATTTACACTGAAACACAGCAAATCTCTAGATGGACTGAAATCTTTTAGAGTGACCTCTGAGATGGCCGTGGGTGAATTGGCAGAAATGGGAGCATCGTTGTTTGTCTTTTTTTCCTGAAGTTGCAGCTGCAGGTAGACACAAGAAAACCTTTGTGACCCACCTCTGTTAACTTCTTAGCAAGCAACCATGCTTGGAAAAGTGCACCTCTACATTTGAAGAAGAAGTAAAAAAAATTTAATTCTTTATGCAGAGTCCTGAAGTACTTGTATTTCGTGTAGGTGCAAGTCATATAGACATGTGTAGGTGCTGATTTTGATTCAGATTATTTAATAGGGTGGTATTGTTTCTGACAACAAATATTAATCTTTCAAAACAAGACATTAGAGAATTTTGTTCTAGGAAACGAGGAAATCAACTGCCTTTTATAGTCTTTATTTTCTCCAGTATAGTAGAAAGGGAATTCCTGCCAGTTACATATTTGTGCTAGTTGCACAAACCGCTTCTGAATCAAGCACTTATTTACAGGGAGATGTCATCAACAGAGGCTGATGGAAGGCTTGCAGCAATGCCTTGAGCCTTGTGAAGGGGACAAAATTCAGCCTGAGCAGCTGATGGCTGAGTTGTGGAAATACCAGGTGGATTTACAGAAAACTGCTTTGTCTAGAAAGGAGAACAATTCACTTCACCAGCAGGTATAGATTGAAAGGCAAATTTCATCTTTATTTGAAGTTTCCTATTGACCAAAGATATTTGTCTTTGTTGGTATGATAAAGGATTCAGCCTTGTGCTTTGCCCAAGAAGGCTGGATGTTAGGAAGCTGATGTCTGTAATTCCTTTCTTCTTCCCAGTGGAGCTACATTTACTGCCATTACACCTTTCTTCTAATAGGAAGCTTTTGTGCAGAACAGTTTGCCTTGTCAGTCCTTTTTATATTGAGCTGAGAATGAGGAGCTTTTACATATTCAGGGCTGAAATAACAATTCTCTGTACAGGAAGGCTGAGGCCAGTAGAGACCCTGTTGTTCTTGCTATGTCAGGAGCTGGAGCATCCTCAGCCCTCTTCCCACCACCACTGTGGTCACTTTCCATCCTCCCAGCTGCCAGCCAGGGCAGCTCATAACGAATCTGCACTCACCAAAATGGCATTGAGAGGTTTCCCTGCAGGAGCAATCTGCACAAGGGAACAGCTTTGAACTTGAGGACAGAAATCCTCCGACAGGTGGGGTCAGAAGCCAGGGTGGGAAGGCAGTTAATTCCAGTTTTGGTTGTAAATTATACTAAACAGACATGGAGTGGCCAGTCAGTTGTTCATGACTCAGTTCTCCTCTTGCAGGGATGTAATTGGGTGGCATCAAGTTGGGATTGCACAATCACAAGTAAGGGCAGAACAGCCTGGTAGCATAGAGCTCTAGAAGGCAACTGCAAAGGACAGGGATTTAAACTTTGAAATATGGACAGTGTCTGGGCAATTGCAAAGAAGAGTCTGTCGTGGTTTGGAGGTTTTTGGAGTTACTTTTCCCCCCTCAGAGGCAATAGAAGAGACTATTGCTTTGGGTTGGTAATAATCTACAGGGTGACATGTTAAATAGTTTCATTCACCTACGAAGTTTGTCAGTTTAAAACAAATACATAGGTACTGTGAGGATTTATGCAGTACAGAACATATACAAGGACCCAAGAGAGCTCTGCAGACAGAAATAGCTGGAAAAATAATACAAATCCATGCTCTGAAGTCCTGCAGAAACCGGCTTCTAGTTTTGGAAACATGGCATAGGAACCTGGAAATGGTAGACAATTACACACCTGTAAATGAGAGTAAACTAATCAGTTGTGCTCATTTCTCTTTCCTTTTCATCATTGCATGTTTTCCTGTTCTTGGAATGAATCCATCCAGTAAGAAATGTGAAGTTAAATGGCTGAACTCTCTGCTCAGTCACAATTCTCCCTGATGCTCATGTTGGAGGTGCTGGCTGAAATGCTCACTGAGAGCCAGTGGGGAGATGATGAGATCCATGGTGGGGAAATGACCACCATCCTTCCAAAATCTTTTCAGCAGCAGCACTGGGAAGGGAATACACTGGTGCAATCTGTAGCTCTTGTTTCTGTTTTAAAGGTCTCTAATGAGCCATGTGTGCACTGCATTTCACCCTGGGAAATCCCACTGAAATCTGGCACTCGCATTTCATTTCTTACGCTGCTATATTTAGGGCAGAAAGCAGATCTCCCAGCGTGGCTCCTTCTGGCTTCTAGAAACCCTGCAAAGTGTCTTAGTAATATACACTAATTGCTTACCAAAGCTGCCAGCTCCCTGTGAAAATCCTTTCAAAAGAAGGGAAGAGGAAGCAGAGCAGTTGCCTGCACTTTCTGCAGGCACGTGGCAGTAGCCAGTTGTGTCTGTGCCGTGGGGATGAGGGACAGATGACCTTGCTGGATGTGATGTTGTCTTCATTACTGAGGGCTCACACTCAAACACTGGTTTTCTGCCCCCCCATTTTCATTGTATGGATGAGGAGTCCAATCAGAGGTGTCTCTGTTGAGTTTTAATGAGTGAATTAGATATTTCTTAAACCTGCAGTCAGTGGCAGTCTCAGAGCATACATATTCCCTTCCTCTGATGTATTTATTTTTAATAAGCTCCCATCTTTCTTGACCTTAGTTCCACTAAAAGTCATTCACAGCCATGCCAAGTCAGGCATTCAACATCATCTTGTTATAATCAGAGGAATGGACCTCTCTGTTCAATACAATCTCATTCCTGTGCTGAGGCTTGCCAGCCCAGCTGTACCCAGATTTCTGCAGCTGAAGTGAGAGGATGGTCCATGCCTTGTAGTGAAGAAATCTGGTGCCATGCATGTTTTTTTGTCGTGGGTAGGAGGGAGAAGCAGCACACGTCAGTGTTAGCAGTGTAAGGTGAGAGTATGGTATTTTTATATTCTGGTATTTAGAAAAATATTTCAGGTATTTCATAGCCTTTCCATACTTGTCTATATAGGAAAAAAATCTTTAAAACAAGAATAATGGAGTGACTACAGTTTGGTAGAAAGGACATTCAAAATCTACTAAATTAAGCAGAGAACATGTCCATGCCAGCAGCTTTCTGTTATCTTTCACAGTTCTTTGATAGGGATATAATTTTTCTGTAATCACTCAGAAAGATGGTTGGATATTTTTTCTATTAAATTCTGAAGGACTTAAACCTTTTCTGGCTTACCTTTGCTATTTTTCATGTTTATATACAACAGTATAATGCATCAGCATTTTTATACCTTTCACATATAAAAATGAGCCATGTTTATAGAGGCTGTCAGACTTTCTATTCCACAGAATAACTGGAGCATCACTGTAAGTTGACACCAGCCTAAAAATCACATGTAGTTGCTGAAATGTCTTATTTTATGGCCCTGTTGCTGTTTAATAGCTAAGCTGTGCCCATTCCATAATTTACCATCTCCATCCAGGAGTGCATTGGTGTCGGGGGATGCTCTGCAGAGGTTCCAGGGTAGCTCTGCTGCTTCTGTGGGTGCCCTGATCAGCAAAGCTGCTGTTGGCTGAGGAGCTGCCCAAGCTGTGATAATTACCTGGTGAGGTAAACCACTCCATGCTGCTTTAACCTTCTTTCAGCAGGTTTCTCCTACCAGGCACTGGAATATAAAATGATTGCTTTTTTCCTCTCTCTCCGCAGCATTTAGCCTCAGGAGATTTTGGATAGGTTTTGGCTATTGCAGACACAGTAAATGCCTAGCTGGAAGCTATCTGGTATTCATAACCTTAAGGTGTTTAGGAAATTATAAAAGCTGAATGGAGTTTTCCTTTTTTTCTTTCTTTCCTTTTTTTTCTTTTTTTAAGGAGAATAGCTCCAAGAGCTGAAGGCACTTCTTGCCTTTCAGGTAAATTCCATTCAGGATGATAAATTATGGCTGAACTGAACCAAAATGTTCCTAATGGCCCTAGTCAAAAGGCCTATTACAGGATGTCTAACTCACTTAAATTCCTTTTGGCTTTAAATTGTTAATGATTAGGTGTTTTAGGGCTAAAGTGATATACACTTAAAGGGCACTTTGCTTTAAGGTTAGCCAAACTGAGCACCTCAAGTGAGGGACACAGATTCACCTGAGTGACCTTCAGGCAGAGAAATCAGGATGTTGTCCCTACAGGTGGGTAATTTTATGGAATATTTGCAGGACACCAGGCAGGTTTGTGGAAAAGGAAGCAGAGGAAAATTCTGGAGCAGAGAGCAGCAGCAGCTTTGGATGGCCCTTATGGTTTTTAAATGACACTTTTGCTATTGCAGAGAGAAAGTTTATTTGTCTCTGGTTATAACATTTGAAGGAGTAAACATTCTGTGATGTCAAAGGTGTTTTCCCAAAGGAGCAGCTGGTCAGCTGTGAGGCCCCAGTCCTGTGCTGACTGCAGTTCCTTGGGTTTAAGTGTGGTTTTGCAGCACTGGAGGTGCCAAACCTGGCTGGTGATCACAAAGGTTTGGACTCCTGTCCAGCCCTGTGCTGCTGACCAGTGAGCAATGCCATGGGTTTATCTGAAAGGGTGTGCAGTTATGTTGTAGAGATCCCTTCAGCACTGTCAGCTTTAGGACCTTCTCCATTTCACAGATTTTTAATGTCTGCTGACAGTGAATCACAGAAAATTCCAATTCACTTCACACAGGCACTTATGGGACCTGGGTACTCACAGTAGCCTTGCTCACATGGATGTTAGTGTTCAGTTTGGCTTTTTTTAATTCATGGATGAGTTTATTGGAATTGAGTTTTGCCTTTTAATCCTTTTCCCTGGGTGCTATCAGCACACAGATTCAGCAGCTGCACATGCTGCCTTCTGCTCAGGCAAAACCAGAGGTGACCTGAAGATCCAGTCCCTGGATCAGACTCACACTCACCTTCCTTTATCCAGGCCTTTGGTTCAGGGCCAGCAAGCAGCACATGCAGGACAAAATTCCAAGCAGAAATACCAGGAGTGGCCCCCTAATCAAACATATGCCCATGCACAGTTGGCTTGCAGAAAAAGCTGAAAAGATATTTTCCAAAATATCCACATTGCTCCTCGGGCTGCATAGCCAGCTTGCAGGCATCCAGGACCATAACACTGCCATCTTCTGACATTTTTATTGCAGAACAAAGGACAAATTCTTTATAAATTTCAAAATGCCCATTTTCCTTTGGTTTCTCCCCTCTTGGTGATGCAGCTCCCCGCTGGGGAGTTTTAGCAAACATTGTTCCCAGCTTGTTTGGGATGCTGTTAATGGGAATTCCTGGCCCAGTGCATTGCAGACGTCTGGCTCCTCCAGAATGTTTCTATTCCCTGCTGTGTCTCTTCCCCTTTGATATCTGTTGAGTCAGCAGGTCTTTAATTGCTCTTCCTCTTAGCAGGGAGTTCTCTCGCTCAATACATTAAATATTTGATTGCCCCAGGTCTCCAGACAGAGCAGGGTGCACAGGGGGATTTTCAGCTCCCCAGGAAAAGGCTGTTGTCCTTCCAGACAGTGAGTGTGGCAGCTCAGCCCGAGGCCATGCCTGGGAAGCCTCACCTGGAGCCCGGGGGCACCGCAGGGATCTGAGCAGGCCAGGTGGTTTGGGATGCTGGAGGCATTTTGGGATGGCAGCAGCTGTGCTCAGCAAGGCTTGCTGCATGAGAGTTTGCACATCACCAGGGAGGCCCCTGCATGGCCAGGAGGTGAGTGTGGCCACATGTCCTGCAGCTCCCTGAACTCCTTTTTTTCACTTTTTTAAAAGCAGCAATGCAGAAATACCCACTGGGACGCTCCTGTGCTTGGTGGATTGTGGAGTGTGCCTTCAGGGACTTACTAAGATGTGCTATTATAGCAGTAAAATTATCTTCTGGTAACTTTCTTGGATATTATGCATGTATTTTATACTCAGTGAGCTGAAATAAGGACACTTTTAATCGCATTTTCCAAGTGTTTTACATGAATGCACCATGTAGGGACGATCTCTGTGCCTTGCAGAAGGAAGCCTGGCTTCCAGGTGAGGCTGTCCCCTGGGCAGGGTTGGGTTTTCAGCCTTGCAGGTGGCTCCTTGAGAGGGGAAATGCAGTGCAGCACTCACAGGCGTGCAGTACACACTCAGAAATCTGGGATTTGCCGCTGCCTCCCTGCTCTGGGGAGGAATTGCTGCACACAATGCTGTGTGGGAGTGTGCAGGCTCACACTGGGGGAAAGCAGCAGCAGCACTCCTGCATTGTCAGCAGCGTGGGCTTGAGGCAGAGCTGCAGTGCAGTCTGTGGGGGAGAATATCCCAAATGTTCCTCTCTGCACCTGCCTTTGGGCTTCCTCTTGCTCTGAAGTCTCAGAGCCTCCGTGTTTCTCGTGGAGTGTGGAGCGATGCTGGGAGTAGAACGGAAAGGAAGGTTGAGAAATGCAGACAGCAGCGTGCACTTCACACACACATCCCATCACTTCATCCCTGGTGGGTGGCTCTGGAGAGAAGAAAGAGCTTGGTGGGGATAATGGGGGAAGGAAGAGCCCTACAGCCTCACTTTGTTAATCCTATTAGCCTGGTCCTAATGTAAGAGAAGCTGCTACAGTGCACATGCTCAAGCGATGACTTGGAAAAAATCACACAAGTTTCCCTCCCACTGAGTCAAAGAGAAGCAATCTCACTCCCACTGAAATGAAGTAAATGTAGCTGCTATTAGAGCAGAGCAGTGAGCACCAGAACTATCATTTTGTGGAGCAGACCTTTTAAACAGACCTTCAGATTAAGAAAAATGGGTGCAGAATAAAATTCTGTCCTGAAGCAAAGTTGGCAGTGCTGCAGCAGTGAGACAGAGGAACCCTATGAATACATAAGTGGTGTTTTCCCACATTATTCAAAGTGCCCACTTGCTGAGCAAGTGGAGCAGAAAGTTCTGGGCAGATGAGGAATGGGGAGAGAGCAGTCCATCCACATGGAGCCTTGACTTCTGCCAGGCTGTTAATATCAGGGATGTCTGTGACCTTCCAGTCAAGCAGGGGAGAATAACTCTTCAGCAGTCAGGTTCAATCCAGCTAATGTTTCCAAGATTAAATGCACACTTGCAGACTAGAGCTGATTGCCAGTTTTACCCTGAACCCTTCCTGTCCATACAATTTTCAGTGTTCAGTCTGCTGCAGCTTTTGAGCTGTGGTGCTGTATGCAAGGAGAGAGTGGCAAGAAATGTGGGAGAGCTTGAGAGGCTTCCTTTGCTGTGAGCAATGCAGAAAATCCCCACTGTGATCCCTGGAGAGAAGCATCCTGTGCCTCAGCATCTGCATTCTGCAGCTGCCCTCCAGGTGGGAGAGTTGTCCTTGTGTCCCTTCAGCCACATCCAGCTCTCCAGGAGCTCAATCCCAGAGGTTTTGCCAGGGCTGTGGAATGGGAATGGGTCTGAACAACCCTCAGGGATGAGACTGGCCATTGTGGCCCTGTGGTACTGCAAGGCTTTATTTTTGAAGGATGTCACTTAGAGATCTGACCAATATCTTCATTAATGGAAACCAGTTGATGGTTCAGCCCTGTCTAAGATAATAGAGCACACAAGGAAAGCTTGGTGACTGCCAACTTTCAGCTTAAGCTAAAGCTAAAGGCTTTTCCAGCAGTAATACACCCTGTGTTCTAGATTGGAAAATCAGGGAGTTTGCCACTGTACACAAACACCTCAGCTCTCACGAGTGGATTTGTAATGGAGGTGGGCTGAGTCACCTCCTCAGTGCCCATGTCAGGGAAGATTTCCATAGAGCCAGTTTACCTGTCTCCTGTTGATAAAAATAATTGGAATTATTGGAGCTTCAAAGCCGTGGAGAAAGTAATGGATGACCAGCTGCACTTCAAATGAAAAAGTAATCTGTGGAATAATTGCTGCCAGTCAGCCCGAGCCCAGCTGTGAAATATTAATGGGTTGCTTGATCAGTCTATACAGAGCTCTCAATCATCCTCCCAGAGAGCAGCACAGACCCAGCAAACAGCTCGGGATTTGTACTCAGCCAGATTATTGACAGGGGCAGAATAAGATGTTCTAATGTGGTATTTGCTGGAAGCAAGTAACAGTTATTGGGTGCTAATGGAAAAATTTTTCATAATATTTATGTGTCCAGAGATGATCTGTCTTACTCCTCTGCCAGCACCCACCGTGTCTCTCACTGGGGACAAGCAGTGGCAGCCTGTGGACAGCACTGCTGTGCAACCTGGCAGCCAGTGATAGTCTAGGAGGAAAAAAATCCATTGCACAGGGGGCTTGCTATATTGGACAGTGACCTGTGTGCCTCAGAGCCTGGGGAGAAGGAAGCTGCCACCCTGATCCTGCACTTCAGCTCTGTGAACGCTCCCAGAGAAACTTAGCATAAGCTGGAGCACTTTGAGATTGAAGTCTACTGAGTAGGAGTTCGTAAGTAAAAAGAGAAAGATTTCTCTTTTGGAGCCCTTGAACTTAAGGGAAGTTCAGCTTCAAAAAAGGGAGGCAGCCAGGGAGGGAACAGAGGCTGCTTTGATTAGGAAAGCTGCAAAGTTCCGATTGTCCCATGAGATGGGGGCCTCATGCTGCATTTGTTAATGGGAATTACCTTTTCTTTGGTGTCTCTGTGTACCCCCTCCTGGTCACAGCATCTCAGTGTCCATCCTCCCACATTGCCTTGGTGTGGGCACAGGGCAGTGCCAAACCTCAGACAAAAATCTGCTTTGTCTCTGAAGAGGGCTCAGCTTTGGGACTGGGGACTGCCTTCAGTCTGCGTTGCAGAAGAGCAGTGCATCACTTCAGAACATCTGTTTAAAACTAGGAAATGGGGGATTTGCATCTCTGTAGTCTACATACTGTACAGCTTTGAGAGTGGATGGTTTTTGACTCCCTGAAGCAAGTGACCCAGGCATCACCCTGCAGAGTGCAGGACTTCCTCTTCTCCCTGCAGCTCAGAGCTGTGCTTTTGTCATGACATGTCATTCTCTGGCCCTGTTTTCTCCTTCCCAATCCCTTGCTTATCACCACTATGAGATTTTTTTTGAAGGGACAGCTTCTATATAATAAAATACATGATTGTTACTATTAGATCTGTAATTATTATATTTGTGTATCACAGCCAATCTATGCTCAGATTTCAGAATTAACCAGTGCACTCCATCCTCAGCAGTCCATTTGTTTGACTGTGAACCAAATAACACAACCCAGAAAACTTTGCTCTTCTGGGCAACATGGCCTGGAGGAGCAGAGTCTTCCAGAGCCTGCAGGACAGTGCCAGAGAGCCTGTTGAGCCACATGTTTAAGATGATTGCTTTAGGTATTATTGCATTATAAATAGCAGCTAATAATAGTAGCATAACAGCAAGGTTCTCAGCTGATGTAAATTGGAAACTGTAATTCCGTAGAAGTTAATGGAGCTCAACTGATTTACACTAGTTGGCTGTCTGGACCTTAGCAAATGATTCTAAATCTGATAAAATTAAATGAGATTCAAAGCTCTCTCTCATAAGAGAATATTAAACCCTATCTCTGCTGTCAGACTTCTGTGTGGCTGTCAGGCTTTGTAGCTGGGACTTTTAAGATCCTGTTTTAAGTTCTTGATTTTATTTTTTGATATTTTTTCACTTCTCTCTCTTTAATTTTGTTTAGTTGGTTAAATCTTATTTCCCAAAAAAAAGAGATTTGGAAAAATCACCCATTCAGTGGCATCATTCGATGCCATTTGTTGGTATTAACGAGCTGTTGGCAGAGATCTTGAAGCCATAGAAATTTGTGTCCTTTAATTTCAGTTCAGAATGCAGACATTGAAAACATCTGTTCAGCATCCATTCTGGAGAGGACTGTAACCTCAGTGTTTTTCACTTGTCCTCGGGAAAGTACTGTACATTTTATTTAATGTGACTGCCTCTAGACTATAAATTTAAAAAAAAAACTAAACAAACCAAACCACACCACAGGTTTTCAAATGTGGTGGAATTAAAATTTGGTGTTGAATTAGTTCATGACAAGCTGGGGGTTGATTTGGAGCATGGATCAACAAGGTGACAGCTCCTAGGGAAGGGGACCCCGTGGTCAGCAGTGACAGGCTGGGAGGTCTGGGAGAAATTCACCCTTTGAAGATTTCTTGCATCTCCTGCCAGAAATGTACAAACCATGGTTCCTTCTCTTGGTCCTGCTGAAGGGATCCAAACTGGCTTGAGCAGTTTGAGGAGCAGAAATCCTGGCTGGTCTGCCCGAGCTGGGGCAGGGGTGGGAGCTGAGCAGCGCCTTCGTGCAGAGCAGCCCCTCTGACCCTGGTTCTGATGCAGGGATGGAATTGGCTGTGCTGGGTGTGAAAACAGGAACCTGAGGTAGGGATTGCCCCATGAGTCCCTGGGGAATGGGACCTGTGTGTCCGAGTCAGAGTCACTGGGAATGTGAGGCTTCAGTGCAGAGCTTCCCTGGGCATTGGAACCATTGCAAACAGCCATGGATCCTGTTTAGGCAGGATCTCTAAACAAGTCCCAGGACTGAGACTACTCAGAAAGGTGGAAAAATCTCTCATTTGTGCTCATGCTGCTGTGAGCAGTTTTGGACAGCTTTCACAGATGTTGATGAGAGGCAAAACACCAGAAATTTGTTTGAAAACAAGCATAAAGCTCAAACCATAGATTTGTTTTCTTCAGTACGTTACTGCATGCTGAGGTCTCCACTGAAGCAGAAGGTAAATGAAATCATCAGCATCATCTTCTGTGAATTTGATTAAAAAAGGTAATATGTGTTTAAAAATTCATGGCACAGACCCACAGATGCTCATGCAGACACGCAGGGTGCAGACAGCCCATGTTTCTTGTAGGAAACTGGCACTGCAAGTTGCACCCATCCATATTTGACTTAGAACATCTTGGTGGAGCTTTTTGTATCTGTTCATTTTCTCCCTGAATTCATCTTCCCAGCCAGCCCTGTACGAGCAACTTCCCATTGTATCATTCCTCTTGGATCCATTCATAAAGCTGAAATCTCAGGGCAGACTTGAAAGAGTAATACAAAGAAAAATACAGTCACATATATTTTTCCTAGTTCTGGTAGCGAGCTGAGAAAAATCTATATTCTTTGAATATTGGAGCTTTGGATTTCCCAAGGCATAAAAACATCCCTGGTGTGTCTCTTGCTGTAAATCAGAAGTGGCATCTCTCTGCTGGCGTGGCTCCTTCAGCAGTGGAGGAACTCCACACTCTTGGGGCCAAACAGCTGCTGCTTGAACCATGTTTTTGTTAAAATCCTCCCAATGTTGTCATTTGTTGGTGAGCAAAGCTCATAATTGCTGCCAGTGAATTTAGAGCAAACAGCAATAAAATATGTGTGTGTAAAAGAAAATTTCATCTGCAAGCCTAATGGAAAAGGAACCCTTCATGGGCCTCTGGAAATTCTATCTTACTGGATTTAGTGAGACTAAGCAGAAATGCAGCAGCTCAGATCGTTGAATTGCTGTGTGTGAATAAGGGTAACAGGATTTGGACAACACTGGGAGGGAGACAGGGAAATTAATTTTCTTGGTGTGCTGCCTGTAACTTTCAAACAATTCTGGGAGACTCCTGATAAGGGCCGGTGAGACTTGTTCTGGGAGCAAAATGATGTTAACCAATCTGTGAGTAAACTCTGCTCGGCACTCCACTTGTCATTATTCAATCTGTCCTGACGAATAACACAGATAAAAGGATGCTCTCCCTCCCTTGATGCAGAGGACTGACACACACAGTGAATCATAATCAAGCCAGGGACTCGGTTTTTCCCCTTTTTTTATTATTTTTTTCAGATAAGAGAAGCAGTTACCAGCTTTTAAATAGCATCATAAATTATTTGTTCTCTTTTGGCAAAAATGCTTATTTGCATCGCATAGCAAAAATCATCTGGGCTTTGGTGAAATTATTTAAGACTTGTTTTAGTGTGTGTTGTTGTGTTTTGCTTATCCAAGCTCTGGGCCAACTGTAATTTACTTGATATTAATTAGTCCAGAGCTGTGAAATGGGCACATTGAGCCAAACTGCTTTTGTGCTGTATTACCCAGGTTTAAAAAATGAATCTACAAATGCCCAAACCTCTGTCTTTTCCTGTATTTTCACATCAATCCAAGTCCAAAGTTTTGCTTTGTTTGATATCATTTCCATATAGCTAAATATGCTAAATATATTAAATAAGCTACTGCTTCTACTTGTAGCATGCATTTTAAGAAATTTTTTTTTAGAGCTGTGTATGATAAAGATATTCTTTTAGGACTTCTAATGGAACTCCAAAGGCACATTTCCTCTCATTTCAAGCGTAGTGCAAGGGCTCCTGTACCATCTTCCTGAAGGAAAGAGGTGAGAGAAGCCAAACACAACTCCTGGAATTCTGAGTCAATGTGGTGCTGATCAAGTTTTCCTGGAGCAGCATTGACTGTGCAGTCTCCATGAAGAGCTAACATTGGCACCCTCATGGGCTGGTGGTGTTCCCAGGCTGGCTCCAGGCATCAGCTCCTGCTTCCCTCTCTCCCTCGTGCCCTGAACCCTTGTGCAGACCTCAGCTCTTCTGAGCTGAGCCTGGAGAAATAAGATACTCCATTAAGCCACCCATTAAGGAAGGCATTGGCTTTTTTCCCCCCCTGTGGTAGAGAAATTGTGTATTAATTTGTCTAGACAAAAGACATAAATATTTGATTTTCATGGAGTCACCACATTAACAAAAAGTATGGAGAGCTCACTTTTGTTTCATTAGTTGTAATAAGCTAGGGCAATTTCAGTTCATAAACACAGTTTTTGATTGTACTGGCACGGTTTTAAAATACATTTAAAATCCTGTTACTTGAAATCTGTAAACAAAATATAGTTCTTTCATCTAATTTATGTTGTCAAGAGCAAAGTAATTTACATAAGAGGGTTGATAGACTATCAGGAACAGCTATACTTTGAGAGAGAAAAGCCTATTAGATCTTAATCCATCTGATAAGCATATTACTTCCACCAAAGCCGCACTACTTTCGTATTCTGTATAAATAATTCCATTTAGTGTAATTGATTATTTTACAGCAGGAACCAAGATAGATATTGTTGGAGGAGAATCAGCCTATTAGTCACGTTTTGGAGGTTGTTCTGGAGGAGTCAGATTACGATAAGCTCGAGGTCCGAGCGATTTGAGGAGAGGATCACCAGCCAAGCTGTCATTGTGCAGCTTCTGTTCCCTCTGAAATATTGGCTGAGCTGTTGTGCTTTGGCTCAAGAGAGCAGGAGGAAGAAACAGCTGCAGAGAGATGCAGGGAGGCACCATCAGTGTTGGTCTGGAGCTGGGCTTTACCTGGGCAGGTGTCAGACAATCCCTGCAGGAGAGGCTGGACTCGATGATCTGGGTTGGAATCAATGGTCTTTAAGGTCTCTTCCAACCTCGTCATTCTGTGAATTCTGTGAAATGCTGCTGATTGCAGTGATGCCTCAGGTTTAAACTTTAATATTTTTCAGATTCTGTGCTGCTTTACTGTATGTTTCTGAGCTTCATATTAGGGGACAGTAAGCTCTCTTCACAGAGTAGGGAGACAATTCCTCCTCTAGCTGGGGACCAAGGACAAATGATCCAAATCTCATACAAAACTAAAACATGAGGCATCAGCAGGGCATGTCAGGAAGGGTCAGTGCCTGTTCTGGGGTTTCCTGGGTGGGTGCCCCAGCAGTGCTGCTCAGCTCTGCTGGGGAGGGATGGATGCTGCAGCAGTGTTGGGTGTCTGGGGCAGATGTGAGTTACAGTGGCCTCGCTGCAGTGCAGCAGAACTTATTTTAGGTTATTTTTTTTGGTGTAATGAAAAGGTTGGCATGGAACAGCTTTTGTCTATGTGTTATGTCTTGTTCTTTTCCTTCTTGTCTTTGCCTTTTGGGTTTTGAGGGGTTTTTTGGCTTTTTTTCCTGCCTTTGTGTTACTTTTTTCTCCTGGCTGCATGATTACACATTCATCTTCTGTTTGTTGCATTCCTGCAGCAATTGGTATCCCACACTTCTCAGTGAAATGTGGTTCTGGCAAAGAGCATGAAGCCTGTTTTGTGTGTGAGGACTTCTAAAGGTTCTGTTTCAAAGAGCAGGCTGTGGCCAAGCATAGGTAGAATCCATGTGTGGTGACATTTCAAGGTTATGGAAATCCAGACTTGGTTTCCACACTCCATATTTAAACTTCAGCAGTGGCAGCAACTCTTGTCTTCATGGTGGTGGGCTGTCACAGCAGGTTAGTGCACCTTGAGCAGAAAATAATTGGAAAGGTGGTTTTCCTTGAGGGAATGCTAAACATATTTTTATTTATAGCATTAATAGGCTCTTTGCAGAAGATCTCATCAAAACATTATCTATGCCAGATGAAAAAAACAAATGAAGAAAGGAAATTGTTCTTTTTTTTCTGGGACTGAGTCTGTCCTGGCTGGATTTTGGTTTAAGCTGTGCTTTATTCTCCACCAGAGCACATCCAAATTGTGGGGCTGAGTGCCCAGAGCCCCTGGTTCATGCTGAAACCTGAACTGCAAAGTGAATCTCATTGCTGAATTCATTCCTCTTGCTCTGCTGCTGTCTCTGAAGTGCATTGCTTTTTTTATTTGTCTATTTTTCAAATGGAGAGAGTAAAACATCACATATGAAAAAGATGTACGAGTTCAGATTTCCAGGCAGTAGAATAAATACAAAGTTTGATGAATTTGTACCAGAAAAATTCTTGAATGAAGGCACAATGTAGACTTCATTTGAGAGTTGGGAGGTTTTTTATCTTTATATTGCAGCCAAAACATGAGATTTTACCTTACAGAGATTTCTGAGGAAGAAAGTAAAACTAACATACGTGAGGGGTGTTGTGTGTGTGTTGTAGACCTGTCTGAGGCTAACACCAGGTTTAATTGTTCCTTAGATGTTTAGATTTTTGAACTGTGGCTTTCTAGGAGGGGGAAAGTTTCCCTCATCTACAGCCAAGCATGCAAATATAGCATCAATTACAATATAGCAAATATAGCAGCTTCAGTTACAGACACAGCTGTGAACAGATGTGCACATTTTTTGTCATGAAATCCCTAAACCAAGCCAAAGGAAACCCCTCATGGTGTCAGTTTGTGGCACCTGGTTGGTGGCATCCCACAGAATTACTGTGGCTTTTCCTTGACAGGCTTTTGTGCTCCATCCTGCAAGGAAGGGCAAACATGATAGAGTGATTGTAATAATCATGGATTTATGAGAGCACATAGATGGATTTGATTGGGATGAATAGGGAATCAAAAATCAATTAATGGCTGATTATTGTTTCTTCCACAAATTGATTTCAGATTTTGGCAGCCTTTAGGAAATGTTCTGCCAGGTGTGGTGAGCTTAGCAAAGTTAAAAAACAGACAAGAATAAAGTCTTCATCTTATGGCTCAGTCTTAAATACCTGAAGTGAAACAGGAGCATAAATCACACCTTTTCCATCTTGTGCCCACTTTCCATTTTTTTTTTCCTTTCAATCTCAGACATCTTTTCTTTCTAATTGTTTGTTAAAATGCAGGAAATGGGTTTGGATGTGGATCCTTCTCCTTTTGTACATGTGGTGGCTGTGTTTAAGTGCTGTCCCTGTCTGTGTGAATTACAAAAGGGTTCATTATCAGCTTCCAGAAACATGTGTCACTGTTATTCAACCCATCACCGTGTTGAGGGATTGTTACTTAGTCCCACAGATTGTCTGATCTCTGGGATTATTGTTGGAAGGACAAAAGGGAGAATCTTGAATTGCAGCACAGGAGGAAGAGATGAGGGTCGGACGCACTCAGGTGCTCAATGTCTTCTGCAAACTTGGAGCCTTTCCTGCAATTCAGGGTAAATTGAAAATATTCTGTGCAGGTGAAAAAAAAATCTTTTATACCCAGAAAAATGAATGCACTGGATTCTAAAGGGATTAATGACTCCAATGTGCTTATAAAGAAAGAAAGTAAAAATATTTACTTTTGAAAGTATGGGAACTGAGGAGTTCTGTTGGTAGGTAAAGAGAGGTCACCAGTGGGAGCTGAGAACATGTAAATATTATCCAGCAGCTCTATAAATGAGGGAAGTTAAATAGGCCTTTAGAGATGGGTAATTGTTAAATACTCTCAACTCCTTTATGAAAACGATGAAAGGTTTTTCTTTCAAAAAGGGAGGAGGACAGACTTCTTTATAAAACTGCATAAAAGCATGAACGGGAGTCTAGAGTGCAACATTATCTCTGTGTGGCTTAGGAGATCTTCTTTGGTATGACTTGAGTCAAAATCTGAGAAGAACCCTATTCTGAATAAATATGTTTTGGCTGAACTGATTAAGGACTCAAAGTTTTGAACTGTAAAGTTCAGTGAGCACAGAAGGAGAAACAGGGCTTCATTTTTGTAGTGTGTGCAAATTTCACAGTACGTGAAAAGCTCAAAGTGTTTTCTTGTGCTTACACATTTGGTGAGTTTGGAGATAAGACTGTGAGCAATTTGAGGCCCCCAGTGTCCATGTGTCCCCTGCCCCAGCCTGCCCACCCCAGGCTCTGCTTGCAGGTCACACATCCCTCTCCTTTGTTGCAGAAGTGGCACTCAGAGTGCCCAGGCAGATACAGAAATACTTATTCACAAATTATACTTCCTTCTGAAACTTCAGCCTAAGTAAATTCCTCAGTCTAAGCAACTTTAAAATGTTGGTGTTGCTGTCTAGCACATGATTTCTAGAGGGAAATGGTTTTGGTTAGTTGTGAAAGCAGAGGAGAAATGTGTGTGTTTACAAAGAGCACATAGCATCGCTCTTGTCAGAGGCAGGATGTGGGTCAATGAGCTGTTCCCACCCTCAGGGAATTGTGCTGACCTGCTGAAGGTGAGGCTTTCTTTGGGTGCCCCTCTGCTGGTAAAGCCCACCTGAGACAGTCTGGATGTTCCCCTACAAAGCCCTCAGTTGTACCTTCAGGAGTTTCCATGAGTGAGCAAAGCCCAAGGAATATTCTGTGCAGCTGAGTGGATCTGTCCTCCACAAATACGAGAGAATTCATGTTAGGTTAACCTTGTTTAACTGCAGAATACTCATTAGAGTTACCCAACTCTTACCAGACACTAAAAACATGAGCAGGCAGGATGAAATGTCTCAGTAGACCCTCACCAATGCGTTTGGCTGTGAGGAGTTACCTGTGCTCAGTTTTTGATTGCACAGACATAAATGTGGGCTTTTCTGGCTGCAAACACCCAAAACTCAGGCTTCCAGTCTGATTTTTCTCTCAAAAAGTTTAGACTGCAACCTTTGAAAAGGGACAGGCAGAACTATCAATTATTTAATAAAGATAATAGCATTTTGGGGGCGGGGTAATAATGAAAGTAATTACTAATGAGGTTTTAGCAGATTAAATGGACTCTCCAGATGATGGGAGATTTAGCTCTTCCCTCTGTCAATATGGGTAGTGAAATATTTGGATGTGTTTTTCAGTGATATCTGTCAGCCTCTCCTTTTTACTTTCCATGTAGCCATTTACCTCAAGCAGTCCATGAATGAGAAAGAAAAAAAGAAAAAATTAGTATGTAATGTAAAAGCCTCAACTTTTATATTCCTGCAGTGTCCTCAGGGTTTTGGTAGCACGTTTGAGGCCGAGCTCCTCTTACTTAATAAATTCTGGATGTGAAACTTCACTTTTACACATCATATTAAAAAAAAGTTTGGAACATTAACTTTAAGTGGAGTCCCTTTAACAAGCCCATTTTTCACTAACTTTCTTTGCTGTGGAAACATACACTACATAAGTGTGGAATGAAAGTTTTTGCCCTGTGGCAACGGGATATTACTTTTACTACTCTGACTGCAGAAGTGAGGCTATAATGCGAGGCAAAAAAATGAATATCAATGTCACAGAGCAGCCAAAATGATCCTGAAGAGCTTTTGTAGCACTGCACTGCTGATGGCATGCCTTGATACAGGAAGCCAGCACCTGAGCTGTGCAGGTGGGGCAGTGCCCTGCTGCCTTTAGCTGTGGTTGCTTATCAGCTCTGAGCTTATAGCATCAAGTTTTGTGTTAGGTGGGGTGACACCCCCAGAAATGGGGTGTGCTGGGTGCCAGAGCAGGTCCAAGAGTTTACAGCACCCAGTAAGTCTTGACTCAAGTTTTTAGTGATGCTTCCCTTCATTATAAATTGCTTTTCTTCTTGACTTATGCCCCATGGTATATATGTTATTGATCTCTTCTCTTGACTTCTCTGACCATAGAGTGATTTATCTTCTCTTGCTTTCCTGACCACTCACAGAATGTGTCATTATCAGCTCCTTGTCTCCTTTTCTCTTTCTTTTCATGTTTCTATCCTTCCTTTTTCCCCTGCTGTTGTCTCCTTCAATAACTCCCAGTGGCCTAACTTGCCAAAATCAACAGGATGGACCACCCCTATCTTAATACGTAGTGATGTAATTAAATTCTTCTGGTTCACAACTAACTTGAATGAGCTGCTTTTTATACAGAATTGATTTTTCTCTTTCTGGTGACTCTCAGCTTTTCCCAGGTTTAACATTTCCATGACCTTGTGAAGGTTCAGGTTCCTCAGAGGGCTCAGCCCCCTGGGGCTCCCCTCTGGGGCAGTGGTCACTCACTGGTGCTCTTGCCCAGCCCACACCACCTCAGTGGTCAGGGAGTGTTCAATAAACCAAGTTTGGACTTAATGATTATTTTAAGACATGAAGCATTCATATTTCCTTGAGAGATGTGCATAAAATTCAAGTGAGGCTGCCATAAACTTTCATCAAGTTTGGAGAACATTTTGTTGCCCAGCAAAATAAATGTGGCGCATTGTACAGGAGTTCTGGGGTATTGCCACCAAAAAATGCATCCCATAACAGAAGCTGTGTGTCCTGTCAGCCTCACCTGGCTAACTCCATGTCTGTCAGCTCACACACCTCAAAGATGTTCAGCCACATTTCCACTGAGATCTGCAGAAATGTTCTAGACTCTCTCAGATCACTTTGAATTAATGGAGTAATGAATTTAATTAAAATATATTAATGTCACATTGGGCTTTTAGCCACGATTTTAAGAAATCACAGGGGAATCAAACTGCCAACATTTCTCAAAATATGTCTCAGACAAGTTGGAAGATATAATGAAAAGTAATTAGAGGCACAAAAAGAGAATGAAGTGGTGTTACCACCACTGGGATAGGCCATTGGCTTAAGGAATCAAGAATATTGCACATCTGATGTGAAAATTCCTTTGCCAAGTTTCAGGTATCCAGAGATAGAGTTCAGTGAGCACATCCCATAGGAGGAATCTGACTTGGGCAGGATGAATTGCTCTTTGGTAGCTGCTGTTATTTTCCTTGGCTCTGGAGTTAATCTGAGCACCTCCCTGGAATGGTGCACCTCATGCTTTGGTGACTCACGTTTTGTGAAGGTGTAATGGGAGTTTGAAAGGACAAGAGCACAGGGAACAAAATGTTCTTCCCAAACTTAAGAGCAAAATGCCATCCAAGTGATTTGGGCTGTTTGTGTCTTATTCCTTATACAGGTAAAGAGAAAAGTATGAAAAAGCCTGACCTGCTCCTGAAATTTCACAGTTGTCATTAAAATCCAGTTTTGTCTCTGTGTCTTTAAATTGGTTTATGGTGCCAAGGGGTTTGTTTCAAATGGTCTTAAATTTTTCAGATTTTCAGGAGATTTTTGCAAACTTCAGTGCTGTTTTAGTGTTTAGTCTCACCTCATTATAGACCCACAGAAAAGCCAAACCCCAATCCAGGCTGCTCTGACATTTCACAGTGGTTTTGCTGGTGACTTTGTTTTGATCTCGCAGATTCTGTGATTTCAAAGATTAAGAGATTTAGAGTTGTCATCTTGCACTCAGTGGGTTCTTCTGCAAATCCCCAAGGTGCCTGCAGCTGGCCATTTATACAGCCCTGGGAATGCCCCTGATGGGCTTCCTTGGATATTAATCCCAGGCTAAGTAGTTCACACCTGATATTGGATGAAATCTGCCAGCTGGTGGTGAGCAGGTCCCTTCACCATGAACCATCTGCACAGCCCTGAGAAATGAAGGTTGGAATTGCCAATTGTAATTCCAGAGCTCGGAAGCAGCAAACTGAGCCCAGTTATATGAATATTATGATCCCAGAACTCTGTTATCTGCTAGGTGCATCCATATCAATAAGTGGTTATTATTCTGTTCTAGCTGGCTGACATTTATGGTTTTCAGGATTTAGACTGGGGTTTTCAGTTCACTTAAATCAGATGTCTGCAAATAAGCATCTGTGATGTTTTAAGTTTCCCAAAGCCTTCTTTTCAAACCTGTTATTTTCTCTGAATCAAATGCTTAGCTCAGCAGAGCCTGAAAATGAAAACAAACTCCAAATGGTCTCCACAGGATATTTTGTGGAAAAAAAATGTCTTTGAAAAGATAAGAAAAAGCCATGCCTGGGATAAAATGCATGTCTCAATATTTATTATTTATCCAGAGCTTTCTAAAAAAATCATTATTAGAAAAAAGTTGTAGACTGCTAAAATTTACTGCAGAAGTCTTGAATTTTAGTTTAGGTTCTTTATTAGGCAGGAGGATAAATGATGTGAGGAAAGACCACGGTATCATGCTTTTCCATCTCCAGAGTTTTTGTAACTTGGCTGCTGTAGGTGGGTGATATCTGGTGGTCTTGAAAAAAGATGCTCTGAACTTTCTGCCTCTGGTTTTTTTTTCATATTTATTCACTACTGGGAACTGGGGAGAAAAAGTAGTCTGAGGTGATGCTGAGAAAACCTAATGAATCTTTCAAAAAAATTCTCAGAGGCGCTTTCTCACCCCATGCAGATGTTGGATTTCATATAGTGCCACACATAAAACAACATGGAAGTTTTTTAATGTTTTGAAGGGTTTCTAGAAGAGGATGAAGGAAGAGATATTTTCATTGAAGCATGACATTTAGTGATGCAAGTTCTGATAGTGAAAGAGCAAAGCAAAAAGGTGAAACAGCTGGAGAATTTGTGATAAATATTGTTCTATAATGGATTCACTGGCACAGGTTTTCCAAGGCCTTATACCAGATTTGCAGTGCAGATTGCAATAATTATCACCAAAGATTTGATTTGTTCAGTAAAAAATTTATTTTATACACATTTTTACCTCTGCATTAGATAAAACTGAAAGTGATGAGTGGTGAGTGCAACCCCAGCAGATTGAATTGTGTCAGTCACTGTTTTAGATGGGCTTTAATACAGTGTATTTAAAATGTATTTAATTTATCTTGAAAATTATTTTATTTATTTATTTATTTAGCATTTTAGAGGCAGAGGGGGGTTGTCTGTATGAGAAACCAGTCAGGAAAAAACCAACATGATATCATCATGCAAATAATCAATATAGTCACAGTATTAGCAGGGTCTATCGAGTTTTTCAAGGGCCTTCTCTAATTGTCTCTGCAAACTGAATTAGCAAATTAGCAAGATGGTTTCACTAACATTTTTCTGTTTTTAGTGGCAGCTGCCTACCCAATTATATATATTCATTAGCTCTGGTATGATTTCATTAACCAATGTACAGTAAGTGCCTGTTAAGCCATTGTGCTTATGTTCCCAGACAAGCAGTGATGCATCTTCTGGTGAGCATCCTCACCAGCCCATTGGCCTGGATAAACTGGATTTTATTTTTATTTTCAATTTGTCATTACTTGTGAGCAGTACAAGCCGAAGGATAAAATGTAAGAAGGTAATTAAGCTGGTTACTTTAATTATTTTCTTTTTCAACTGTCCCTCAGAACCACGAACCTGGCTGGCCAGGAAAATGAGCATTAATGAATGAAGCCACATAATTAAAACATCTGTCACTGTCCTGGAGGGTCGATCGAAGGCGTGGATTGGCTGTGGAAAACCAAATAAGCCAGAGTTAATGTTCTAATCCTTCACCTGTTGAGGTGACAGTGATGGGTAGCAAACATGCAGCAATGAGCAGTAATGAAGTCACTTTTAGATTGGTTCAGCACAGGTTTTTCAGGCTAATTAGGTAGACAAAAATGTTAATTTAATCAAAGGAACGTGTATTCATTAAAGAAGGTGCATAAGATAACTGAAGTGGAGAATTAGCTCAGTCAAGAGGTAGGCAGTAGCTCCTGACTAAATTGTCCAGATTATAAAGAGAATGATGTATTGCTATTTAAATGTTTAAAATATTTTTAAACGTTTTTCTAAAACATGCAAATCCATGGTTTTGTCTCTGTGTGTCAGGGGATTTACACCAGGGAGAAAAACTGTCTCCCTGTATTCCTGCATGTGGTGGGGGGAGAACAGGGAGTTCAGGACTCAGAAAGGGAAAGCAGGGAGGGAATGAGACGTTCCTTCTGCATTCCAGATGGCACAAGCCACACTATCCCATTATTGCTGGAATGAGCTCATTACCTTCCTTCGTGGGACTTGGTGTAGCAGGGATGAAGCATGGCTGGGTTTGTCTCATTTTCCTTGGTCTTCTTTGGGCCCTGACTGATATGCAAGGCACAAATTGAACAATTTTGTTCATACTGTAGATGCACTGAGTGTCCTTTTGGGGCACATTAGGAAAAATAGAAATACAGATTTTCAGCTGTTAAGATTTAAAATACAGCGCATTACCTTATCAGATTGTATCTCAGCTAAACCCAATAAAAAGGAAAGATGATTCTCTAAGATCACACGGCTGTGGTAGCGCAGAAAATAATTAAAACATTGTACTAGAGGCTTGTTACAATTTTAACCTTCTCCAACCTCCCATTCTATTTAGATTTTGGATTTAGATAAGCAGTGCAAATGACAGTTTATAGTTAGAGAATGAGACCATTTGGGTGCATTTTAAATCCAGTCCTTGATCCCAAAACTGGCTGCCTTTAGCTCTCTCCCTGCCCTTACCCAGGGGAGTTGATGCTGATTGATGCAGCATTTCCCAGAACATGATGGTGTCAGTAATTGTACAACGACACATGGTGACCCACGAGACAAACATCTGGGAACAGCAGATGTGGGAGCAGTGTCAGTGATCCCCACAGTCAGTTCTGAGGGACTGGACAGCACAAATATTATCTGAAACATAAATATCTTAAATAATTACATATAATTAACTGTGTAGTGCTTTAGATGAAGGAATAATTATCACCTATTGCTGTGGTAGGTTGTATCTGGAATGTTTCTTTTAATGGCTGGAAATCTTTTATCTTATTCCTTCCAAGAGGATGGAGAGTGTTCAGTGAGGGTTATGGATCAATTATTTATTTCTAAATAGAACGTATGGTTGGTTGGTTGGTTGGTTGGTTGGCTGGGAAAATGTCTGGAGAGGAGGAATATTAGAACATTCTGGCATTCATGGATTACTTTGCTTTATATCATAATTTTCAGTGTAATGCTTAATGGGACTGTTTTAATTCTTTTAATGTCTGTTGTGTTGTGAAGACAAGTTAACAATTACCTTTTTGATTGTTTGTTTGTTTGTTTAGTCCATGTTTTCTGGAATTGGTCTTCTAGGAGAGCAGATGGTAGAAAGGAGATTGAGGTAGAAATTAAGGTTTCTTGTTATGACTAACAGTTTTTATGGATTGCAATAGAGGTTTCATTTCTGTGGTTAACCAGCATAAACAGTTTTCATTAGCATCTAAATTTAACATAATTTTCAGGAACATGCAAGTTCTGGTAACTGAAGATGATGATTGATACTGATCTAACAATGAAGGAAGAAACAATTAAAATGCTGAAAGTTAAATTTAGGAAAGAGAGATGAAGACGAAGCTTTTAATTTGGGATAAATGAATCACAGCATGCGTGACTTTGAAAATGCAGTTTGTTGTGGGTTTTTTTTTTAATGTTTATGAATAAATGATGCAGCTGTACTGTGAGGTGTTAACAGAGCCCCTTTAACTGGGACATGTGGGCAGGACAGTCCTGGAGAGATGTCTGGAGGAATGCAAACTGGGTTCTTGGTCCATGTAGTGAAATATGTTGAAGCTTTGAACAGATCATGGCATGTGGTTCTGTTCAGATTCATAAAAATCATCTTGAGAAAGAGATTATTAACAAGTTGCTTGAGTTTTAGCTAAAGGCACCTGAAAAAAATGTGTAGATTTGGCTGTAGCTCCTGATGCTTTGCAGGTTCATCTCCATGCTTGTTGCTTGTGGGCGCTGGGACAATGCCCACTGTCCCCTGGGGGGACCAGAATGGAGATTTGTTCCTGGGGAGCTGCGCTGGGAGTCTCCTGCCTCGGGAGGGAGGATGCTGCATGGCTCTGGGGCTCTGGCAGAGGGGTCTGGGGTTTCCTTTGTGTGTTAGGGGATCAGAGACACTGGAAATATTTTCAGGAGACTGGTGTCCCTTATCCCAGCTTCTCCAGGGGCTCTCAGGGGGGGCACAGAGGGTGTTCATTGGCTTTGTACAGCTGGAAACTTTCCTCTTTTATTCTGATATTAGAGATTGGCAAGAACTGGTGGTGGTGGGAGCGTTGTGTTAGATTCACTGTGAGCTGCTGCTGCTTTTTGGCTGCTTTAGCAGTGCCAGCCCTGTGTCCTGCAGCTCAGCACAGCCCTGCTGTGGGACACACTGCTCTGCTTGGCTCTGCCTCTCGGCACCGAGGTGCCGCGGGTCATCCCTGCGCCAGAGAGGAGGAGAGGGAAGGAAACGTGCTGGCAAAAGGGAGTCCTGAGATCAGTAGCGTTGGGAAGCAGAGGATGGCAGGGGTTAAACGTGGCCTTCATGACTGGGGCTCACCCCAGCTCTGGAGTCAGGAGTTCTCCAGCCCCAGAGCCCAGTGAGATGTCTCTGTTTGCTCACTGCAGCATCCAGGATCATCTCCTGCCCCAGCTCTCCACATCTTCCCTCCAATGTGGCCCAGGGGAGGGAAGAGCTGTGTTTTCCTTCTGATTTCTGTCACTTCAGTGAGCAGAAGCAGGTAGTTCATTTTTCCATGGCTCAATGGCATTTTTCCATGGTTATCAGATCTTATGGTTCTGTGATTCAGAAACAAAGAAATCTGCTGCTACTTTTATATATGTTTTGTTTTGTTTTAAATGTACTCCCAGAAAAACTGCCTCTTTCCATCTTAATAAATAGGTTGTATAAAAGAAATGATGACACAGAACATCTTTGGCCAAGTGCAGTAATAATAATAATAATAATAACCAAGTGTGCTTTATTGCAAGGAAGAAATGTTGTCACTCCAATTACCCCATATAGGAGATTTGAAACAATCCTAATAAGGAACAGTTTAAGTATTGCTGTGAAGTTATTATTTCAAAACTAGATGTAATCAGTTACCAACAATAAACAATATGGCTTAATTAATGGCTGAAGTAGATGAAATCTCCAGGGGGCCTGTCTGCACTGGTGTTTAGGGACATATTATAACTCAAGGTAATTGAATAGCAATTAAGTAGAGTTAATGAACGTGCATTCTTGGGAAGACACACAACAGTTAATGGATCAGCCCAGAATGAACCACAATGAAACACACACCCGCTTGTTTTGCTGAACAAGCATCTACTGAATGTCCACACCAGGATACATAAGGCCATTAATTAATTTGAATTAATAGACATTGGTCTCTTCTCCCATTCCAAGTGAAAGACACTCTGTAGGTGATGCAGGGACAGCTGTTGATGTTTTCTGGCTACACCAATTAAAGATATTGCCCCTATTAACCGTGGCACAAACTTTTGTTAACTGTGGGTCTTTAAAACGATGTGGGCAATGAACAGGAGTTTGAAGTCTATGAGGTGGAATTCATGTTTCATTAGAGAACTAACTGAACTAAACTGGAGACTGGCTTTCACCAAAATTTTGTGCAATGGGGAGGAGAAAGATCATTTCAGCAGTGCCATGCCTGTGCTCCCCTTTTCCCTGTCAGCTTCTTCCAGATTTGGATGCAGGCAGCAGCTAACCACTGAACCAGGGTCTGCATCTATCAGTTGAAAGAGAAACTGAGTGCCAAATGTTGTCTCTTTGTTCTGAAAATAAAAGGCTGCTTTATGCAAAATTCCTCGGGTGATTATAGGGACAGATAAGATTTTTCTTGGAACTTGAGGAACACGAATATTTGAATGCAGTCCCAAATGCTGCTAGGACCCAAAACATGGAGAGCTCAGATTTAAGTGACTCTTTCTGAAAGATTTATAGAGAGCTTAACAAGACAGTAATAATGTACGAGTTCAATAACCAGAGGAAAAATTTCAAAGTGAACGTATATGTAATTTGTTTGCGTTGTCCAAAAGTTAAGTTAAACAAGACTGTATTTTTCAGTGATTTAGGAATCACTGCCTTACTCCAACAAACAGGAAATTCTTTAGAAATCCAGCGTAAGATCCAACAGAAAAAAGAAACTTTCAAAATCAGACTCTATGCAGGCAAAGAAATTATTTTTGATGATATAGCAAAGAGGAGGTCAGTTCATCCAGTGTAAATGAGAAACTGCTGCAAGATTCCTCTGGAAGTCTGGTGCACCCACAGGCTGGGCTGGTTTCTTCATTTGCTCTTCATAACCTGGTTTAAGTAAAATGTGGTTTCACTGGGAAAGGCCAGCAGGTAATGAAAGGATGGCAAGGGACCTGCAGGAAATGAAACAGGATAAATTCATGTGGGTAGATTTGTGGTGTTGTGCAGTGCAATTTGATGTGGGGAGCCACGAGGTCACTTACCCAGCTCAGGGGAGTGTGGCACGGATGGAGTTTGTGGTGCCTCCGGCAGCTGCTGCACCCTGGGGGTGTTTGGGGGGCACTGGGCAGGTCCAGGTGTGTGCCCCCTTGGACTGGCAGGAGCCCTGGGCTGCAGCATCCAGCTGCCCAAGCCCTTGGGATGTGTCCAGATTCATCCTGAGAGCCCTGTGTGGCCATGGGGAGGGTGTGCCTGTGGTCCCTGAGAACCATCTCTCCATTCCACACCTCTGCAGAGCTTCCCTGGCAAGTTCCAGCTGGGAGGGTCCATCCAAAAGTCCAGAAGTTTGGACTCGGTTCCTCTTGATCCATGAATTATGGTGTGGGAAAAAAAAATCTCTTAGCAGAGTCCTCTTTCATGTCACAGTCACCAAAGCAGTTCAGAGGTGGCAAAGTTTTATTTAAGGGGGCCTTGGGTTCTCTTTGGGACTTGAACCTGTTCAAAAGGCAAAGGCTCCGAATTAAATCCTGCTATAAATTAACACAATTAATGTGTTTCATTTCAGCTACCTGCACATCATTCAGGGAGCTGTCTTGAAAGAGACAAATTAATTACTAATAAGAATTCTATACCCTGCTATTTTCTCTATTTACTGATGTTACTTTCCAACGCTTTTCCAGAAATACTCAGTCTGATATTTTAACAAGTGAAGCTATTATTATCTTAAATTACATAAGGTTTTCTTCCCCTGTGGTTGTGATAGAGGAGGATGAAAGTAAAAAAAAAAAAAACAACTTTAGCAGGACTTTTAACAAATTCACTGCAGAATTTCATAGTGGATATGGAAGAGTTGAACGAGCTGAGACAAAAAAAAATATTGAGATCAGAGAAATGCTGAATGAGGGAGGGTTTGAGTCAGAGATTATATTTTTGGCTTTGCATAGCCTCGCTGTAAATTTCAATATTTCTATGAAATATTTGCCCTAGACACATAACAAGCTTTGAAAGTACACGTAGTTAATGAGTTGCAGCTGAATCTCAATTTTCTTTCTGTTTATTTTTTTGAGTAGTAGAAATACTCCCTGTGTCTATGTAATTAGTGTTTTCATGTTTGTTTTCCTTCGGTAGAGTCTGCCTTTTGAGATACTCCTTTGGTTCTTTCATCATTTCACAAAAATTAAAATTCTGCCCAAAATAACTCAAACTATCCTTAAGTTATATACAGAGGATTTTCAGCTCCAAAACAGGTCTTTTCAAGCTTAGTCTAAAAAAAAAGTCTTTCAAGTTACAAAGGCTTCCACTGCCATTTATAAGAGCAGTGTGGGTTTTTTTCTTTTTTTTTAGTATTTTATTTTGAAAAGGATGCTGTTGACCATGAGGAAATACTTAAATAACCTCTTCATTGAATAGAAATACCCTGTATTTAAGCAATGTCTTTCATTTTTAAGAAATCCTAGCACTTCTGTCAAAGTCATTTTGACCTGTTACCAAATGCAAGCAACATTTGTTACCAAATGCTGCTTGCATTTGGTAACAAATGTTGGGAATAAACATGATGACATAATCTCTAAGCATTAGATGAATAAACATGGTTTTCTCAGGAATGTCTCCTACAGCCCACAGCAACTTAGAACACTAATTGAAGTGAGAAATTTTTGTCAGTCATTTCATAATTTAGAAATTGTTTGATGAAGCAGAAAGCATCCCATAGGGGAAGGCATTCTGGTGAGCTGGTCCCATTCCCCATGTTAGATATGTATTCCCCATTTTTAGATATTTTTTGAATATTTCCTAGAATATGCAGTGTATTGCACTGGTTGCCTATTGCTTGCTTATGTCTTTAAGACCCCACCAATAAAGAAAGAAAGGAAGAAATCAGATTTTTTTCATAAATCTTGAGTGAGAAGAGAACAGTGATATGTAGCCATAGCCATGAACTGTACATTTTTAACAGTGTCGACAAAGACAGACTGGAAACAACCAATTAGAATAATTAACATTTGCACTAGTACTTCTGCCTTGATAACAACTCACTGACCACATTTAGCACAGTTATTCTAATTAATAGTCCCATTCAGGAAAGATATTTATAGGTGCAGTATTTTACCCAAGCATGTAAGGACTTCACAAGGTATCCAACAGCTGGCATTGAGTAATACATTCAAAAGCATATCCCCAGTAATCCATCTCAATTCCTTGTTTATTACCTTTGCAGCTTTCTAGCACTTTTGTCAATAAGATATTGCTTCCAGCAGTTCAACTTTATTCTTACATTAATATCCCAAATTTATCATAGGGTTCTAAATTTCCTCTGGTCACCAAAATGTCCCATTGAGCCATTTAAGCTCCTGGAAACTCCATTCTTTATTGGCAGCCTGGGAAAAATATTTTTTGCCCTCTATCCCTGAGTGTTTTGAGATTAAATTCACTAACATTGTCAAGTTAGGTCAGCGAGGAGAGCAAAAACAAGAGAGAAAAATGTTGTTGAGGATTTAGGGGGATCCAGGAAAGGGGAGGAGGGGACAGAGGTGCAGAGCTATAACCCCGCTGTCACAGCTGTGTCCTGGGCAGAGCTGCAGATGTGCAGAGAGGCACTGAAATCTCCAGGCTTCAGGCAGACTGAAGGCAAGGTCTGGGTGCTCACCAAAGGACGGCCAAAGGGAAATACAAGCCTTAGCCTCTGTGCTTTTTTGCTCTTTTAATGGATAAAAGTTCCTTCTCCGGCAGTTTTGGTCCCTAACCGAGCGCAGGGTTGTTGATGAATGTGTCCTTATTCCCCAGAGGTCCCTTTTCTTGGAAAGGAATGTCTTATTCAGGCAGCAACAAGCACAGGCTGCCAAAACAGCCAAAAAGCTGTAAGAAGAGTGTAGGTTACCCTTAGAGCCCTGGCTGGAACTGATGGAGAGCTGAGTTGCCCCTTCCTGCCTGTGAGCCAGCCCCACTCTGCCTGCAGAGAGCTGTGTGGAGGAGCATGGCTCTGACCTCCCAGCCAGCAGCACTGGCTGACCAAAAACATTTCACCAAGCTGATTATTTTAATGTTAATTTAACATTCTTAAACTTAGCCTGATGCTGTCTCCCCTCTCCCTGCCTGCAAGCAGGCCAAGCACTGGGGCTGCCCTGTGGGACTGGGCTGCAAGGGCTGCATCCTCCTCCTGGGCTGGTTTGTTTATTTTCCTTGCAGAGGTCCCAGGGAGCACAACCAGGGGCTTCTGCCAAAGCTTGCAGACACCCAGTGGGGCACACAGCGTGTTGAAATTGCTGGCATCACGTGCTCTGCCCACCCTTGCTCATTCTGCCAGGCTGGAGGGGAGGGAGCATCACTCCTGACTCACGAGGGTGTTGCTGCTAGACTGTGCCCAGGAGCAGCATTTGGGCTGCAGGAATGCTCAAAGGTTCTTTGTGAAAAAGGAAATCCAGATCTGAGACACTTGCCATTTATTTTGAAAGCTTTTGTGATTTAAATAATCTTGGTGCTGCTGGGAAAGGTTTTTAAAGCTGAGGTGAGGTTGCACGCAGTGGGTAAATTAATAATGATGCAGGTTGTGAGTCACTGCATTTGGTTCTGCTGGTGTCATGTTTCAAAAAGGAGCAGAAAAAGGAGGAAATGCTAATGTCCCCAAAGAAGACATATTTCTGCAATGAAGGGACACACAGAGCTGTGCTCTCTAAAGGCCAAAGCACAGTGAGAGCAATCGCTTCCCTAGGGCTTTAAAACCCTCTGTTTAAAAAAAGTATTTTAAAAAGCTGCTGTCTCTTGCTCTGTTGCCACTTGCTGATGCCAGCTGTATATTTTTGCATGTGATTTTTGGCTATTTCAGGTAACCACCTGACTTTCATACACATAATATTGTACTCCTGAATTCCAGCAGAATCTCTTGGCATCTGGTAAAAGTCCCCTATGACTCAGTAAGCACCCACTCAATAAATAATTTGAAATTAAAAGCATCCCACTCATGACTTCTGGATTAAAAAAAAAAAAAAAAGAAAAATAAAAAAACCCTTTATTGTCTTTCTTTTCCTCAGAAAGTAAACAGTGGGGAAGTTATCTCACTGTTGCTTTGCAAATGTATAATCTACCATGATGATAATTTTGGGTATCGCATCAGAAATTGCTGTCTTGCAGGAGACCTCTGGATTTGGGTTGATGGCCAGCAGGTTCCTAGTTCCCTTGCTGTTCAATCATCATTGATTTTAGTCTAGTAAACACTTCTGAATGTGCATTAGAAAGCTGTGAAGAAGACAAGGGGCATTAAGCATAATGCATCTTCTGGCAAGGAGGCAGAGGGATGCACACTGCAGGGAGGTGAGAGAGGAGCTGGAGTTACTGCCATTTGAAAGTTGCCAAAATGAACCTGTTGTTTCTCATCAGCAGGATGTTTATGGTTTCTCTGCTCTAGCACTGTCACACAACAGGGTGTGAGAGACAAAGCATGGCTGTGTTTCCATTGGCAGTTTTCTCATGTGATTGTTGGTGGACACCTGACTTTGTGCCTCAGTTTCCCTTTTGAGGGGAACCTGGTCTGGGGGGGTTGAAATGAGAGGATCTTCAGGGTCCCTTCCAACTCAGACCATTATTTCATCAGTGATTTCCTGCTGCTGCTCCAGGGCCAGGTAGCAGGTGGGTGTAAATTGATGGAGCAGTTTGAAATCAATATGTGCACTCCACGGATCAGATCTCATTCTTTGCCCACCGTTCCTGCTGGTGAGGGGCCCTAAACACACTCATATATTTTCCTCTATGAATAATTATTTACTGGCAATTGTTCAAAAAAGCAATGGAAGCAATATCCTTATTTCAGCCTCTCTGGGACAGCACTTTCAGTTCTCTTATTTCTTTACCATCCCCAGAGCCTCTCTTGCTAAAAAAAAAAATGTCATAGACACACTGTAGATAAGTCTGGAAGACAGTTTAAATTATTTTTCTGTATATTCTGATAGTGAAAGAGCAAAATAATATATTTTTGTGACAAATATCAGCTATAAAAATTCATTGGTGGTTCTTTGGCCATGAGGGCAGTTTCTTTACCATGGGACTATGGATTCCTCTTAAAAAAGAGAATTTGATTTTAAAGGAAATCTCCTTTACCTACCTGTGTAAATAAATTGAATGTGCTTTATCTCCAATCTCTTATTGAAAGTATGAGACTTGATTGTCCCCACAGCCTGTAAACCCATCTGCTGGGATGGGACCATCACAGGTGCCCCAGGAATGGGACTTGGCAGGGTGGTCACAGCCCTGCTGGGTCTCCTCACCTGTGCTTTGGGCTCTCCTGGGTGTGCTGTGAGGTTTGGATGGGACTGAAACCACAGCACGTTTGCATGGGCCTGATGCTATGCTCTGATTAATGCCCCTGAGCTGTTCTGGCACGTTCCCATCAGACAAAAATGACCCAATAATTGGCCCCATTTCTGAGAGCTCACCTTCAGGCACACCACAGCTTTCCCCCTCACCCTGTCAGGGCTCGATCTGCAGCTTCATTGCTGGTAGGGGCAACTGCTAAATGCTGTATTAGCCAGAAAAATCTTACTTCAGAGTGTAAGGACAGAGCACAAAAGGGATCCAATAAGATAAAAGGGAAAAAAAAGAAAACTTCCTTCAGCACTATAAAGATGATTAATCCAATCAGCCTTGGTGTAACTTGGAGCAGCAACGCCACAGAGGACTTTGTGTCCAAGATCTTTATATTCTGAAAAAAGAAGTGTTTGTTCTGTTCTTTGTTTGGTGATTGACACATTATCATAGTTAAGGAGCATTAGGCCATAATTTGTAAGAACTCTTTCTGCACCCTCTGCATCAGTGGGTTTCTGATTTTATTATTAAATCACTGCATTAGAAGACTTCTTGTTCCTACGAGTATAAAAATCTTTTTTTTCCCCACTTCTGAGTGAGCACAAATTTGTGCAGGATGGGACTTTTCCCTTTTAGTTAGCATAATTATGGTAATGAGCTGGACTAAAAAAGATGGAGAATTCCAGGGACACATTTGGAATGTATGTTGATGGTAAGATGTGAAACCTTACTGTTTGTCTTGGAGAAAAAAAGCAGAAAAGTGCTCAAGAGAGCATGGCTCGTTTTATAAAGCTGCAGTGCCAAAGTGCTCTGTAACAAGGAGTTGGAGGGGTAAAAGCCAAGTTTCCAGCTTTTCCCTGCTGTACCAGTGGAAAGGGAAATTATAACCCTAGAGGGAAATTCTGCATATGATGGTTGAGTTGTAGTAACAATGCTGGGATTCATAATCATTTCTCCAGAAGGTCTGCTAATCTTTTTCCCTGCAAAATGTACTCTCAGGTGGGGTGGCTTAATTCACTGGAATCCTGCTTTTGTGATGCCACACCTGACTATATTTTGAATAAACTCACTTTGCTTTGGAAAGAAACACCTCCTGCCTAGAGTAATTCCAGCACTATGCAGTAAATCCAGAGCTGAGCTTTCTTCAAGCTCTGGCTGAAGGATTTGTTTAGAAATTGTTCCAACACTAGTTCGGAATTGTTTCAAGGGGTGAGATTTAGTTGCTTTGGTTGGTTGTAACTTACTTGAAACAGTAATTGGAAAACCACATTTGAGCCTGTTCTTCCTGTTCATTAAGACTTTTCTCCTTACCTTCCACTAAAGCAAATGTATCAAATTTATTTATTTGTTAATTTTCCCTTCCACGTGAGCTTCATGGGGCTCTCTGAGTATCTTTTGTCATGAATGGTGTTGGCTCTGGGGGGCACCTGGACAGTGTGGAAGGAGCAGACAGAGGAGCAGGGTGCTGTGGAGATGTGCACCTTGAAATCATCCCTAATGCCCTCCCTAACCATGTGAGCCTGATGGGAGTGAAGCCAAGATGTTCTGATCAGATCTCATTGCTGTGGCTGTGTCCTCTCGGTTCTTGTGCTCTTCTTGTTGTATCCTCTTCTTGTTTTCTGCCTCTGTTTCTGCAGTCAGGCAGAGGAGCTCACAAAACCAGGAGTTACCAGGGCAAAGGAAGGGCTCTAAGCTTCGCAAGGGCTTTGTTTGGGCTGAGTCCTACACTGACCATCATCGTGTGCAGGCAATTCCTCCACTTGCACAAAGTTCCTTCACGAGCTCAAAAACCATCTGGATTTCCTGCAGCTGTCACAAACAACTTCATACCCATGGAAGGAGCTAAACACAGTGCCTGCACAGCTCACACCACTTCAACTTCAGCTTGCAGAGGTCTTTTTCCAGTGGGTGACTCCCACAGCTGGGTTCATTCAGATCCATGTCTCCTGTGACTGATGGCTGCAGCACCAGAGATTATTTAGAGCTGTCACCCCACAGGCTGTCAGGAGGTTCTGGATGGAGCCTTCTGCAGGGAGCAGTGAGTTACTGATTGCTGCTCTTGCTACTTCTGTAATGCTGTTTTAGCTGCAGGATTTTAGCTGTGCTTCCCCAGTGTCTCCCTGCTTCCCTGGAGAGGGATAAACTCTGTCCCACAGTGATCCAAGGTGCTCAAGGTCACCTTCCTTCACCCCCTGAAGTCTCAGCAGAGTTTTCCTGCCCTGTGCCTATCACCTTTAGAGGCAAATGCTACCAGCAAGGCATCAGACAGGGACATCTGAGCTCAGGAAGCAGAGGAGGAGGGAGGTGATGGCAGTGATGGACATGAGACCTCACAGTGCAATTCACAGCATAATCCTGGATCTGCACACAGGGATATGGTTGTGTATGCTGTATAATACCTTGGTTTTCTCTGCTGTCCACACAAGCTTGAGTCTGTACATGAGGTCTCAGAGCAAGGTCTTATGCCAGAGGAAGAAGTTTTCACACATTATATCCTTACCTGTGTTGCTCTGGACCGAGCTGTATAACCAGATCTAATTTTATAGGACTGGTGCTGCTGGTAGGTGGCTTCCATAGGAAAATATTGCTGCTGATCCACAGCTGAATACTGGGATCCTTATTAAGATGATGAATTAGCTGAAGAAAATGAGGAGAAGGAGGGAGGGCAGATGCAGTTAGAGCAAGTTTGAGGCTGTGAAGAACTGGCAATGATGTGTTGTGTACCTGGAATGTGGAAACATTTAATATCAAGTCAGAGAGAAAAGGACAGCACAGATATCTTCCCAGGAGGGGAAAAAAAACGAGGTCACTTGCCTTTGCTGAGGGTTTTTTTCCTAACTTTGGATGTATTGAGCTGTGTAATAACTTGCACATATCTGGAAGCAATGCAGAGCACAGCAATCAATAATACAAGCAACGATAATCAGGTGTTTCAGCCATCTGACACAAGCAGTCTCCAAAGATAATTCTCTCCCACAGGACATTGCTGAACATAACTTCAGTTTATTCCTAGCAAAAAAATTAAATGCTTACCTGCTGTGCAGAGACAAACCTTGCCAGCCATTCTCCTCCTGAAAACTGGAAAGGGATGGAGGTGCAGGGAAAACCAGTGGGAAACAACCACTGGAGCTGGTGGTGGCCAGCAGAGCTGGAGTAATCTGTCACCAGTGTCCTTAAAATTCTTAGAAAGACCTCAATAAACAGGAAATTTGTTCAGCCATGCCAGGAGAACAGAGAGAAGCACAGAAGAGTTCAAGGCTGCATTTTGTGTTTGTAAAGGGCAAAGCATCCTGGCCCAAGAGACACAGTGAATGTGTGTCACTGTCACCTTGGTCCTTGAGGAGGTCAAGCTGCAGTGTGAGCCCAGCCTGGTCTCATAAAGCTGCCCATGAATGAAACAGCCCTGAAAATTCCCCCTGCCCCTGTGTGTAATCAGCCTAGATCAGTGCAGCCAGAACCAATGTCAGGTATTTATTGTAGAGCTAAAGTTTGGGTTGGCAGGGACCTTAAAGACCATCATGTTCCACACCCTACCATGGGCAGGGACAGCTTCCACTGCCCCAGGTGGCTCCAAGCCCAACTCAGCCTGGCCTGGAACTCTTCCAGGGATGGGGCAGCCTCAGCTTCTCTCAGCTTCTCTGGGTACCCTGTGACAGACCCTCAACGCTCCCTCAGGCAAGAATTTCTTCCTAATATCTCATCTAAACCTACTCTCAGTTTTAAGCCTTTATCACAGCAGTTACATGTCTCTGGTTAGGGTGGCTGTTTTTTCTTTTTCTGTTAGCTGGATCTTCCTGCTACTAGCCTTGCAATTTAAAAAAAAAGTAAAATTAAAATAACCCAAATTGTTAGAAAGTAAAACAAACACAGGCTGGGCTTTAGCCACTTGTGTGGCCACATTGCCAACCAAAAGGCAGAGAGGAGCTTTGGTGATGAGACACCATCGATGCTGAGCTCTTCCCCTAACAGTAATACCATCATTCATAATTGGCTGTAAAAATGAGATCCTTCTCAAGCTACTAAAATCCGAAATTCCTTTCTCAATTCAGCATCACCAAAATGACATTTATGTTATTCAGGATTGCTATCCCCTTTCAGCCCAGAGCAGTCAGCAATAGCACATAAATTTTTATGTCCGTCCAGTACAAGGCACTGCATAAAAAGACAGAGGACATAAATGATGTAATTGATGTGAAAGTTTGTGCCATGCCCTCCCAAAAAGCAGAAAAATTCACTGCAGGTGGTGAAGGAGGAGCTCTGTGCCTCCTGTTTGGAGCTTGCCTCCTGGGAGTTCTCACAAGCTAGCCTTGTGCCTGTGCTATAAAGTCATTCACTCTGCTGGGGAGTCTGTTAGTCAAAAGGAGAGAAACAATGATTTTCAGATGGCAGAGTATGAAATAATCAATACTTCTCCTTATTCACAAGCAGAAGAGTGGCAGATAAGGATATATACCAGTCACAGACACAGTGTTTAATAAAACATCGTGGTCTTTGTCACTCTAGGCAGTTTTTTGCCACATTTTATAGGTCACAGTCCATGAAATTTCATAGGAACTTTCATATCTATTCTCCGTAGCAGAATATGACATTTATTTGTTATTAAACTATATAATTTAGGGAGGATGAAGATACTTTATCCAAAACAACATGTGAAGTAGTCTTTCCAGCAGTGATTTCTCTCTAATGTATCTGTATTTTGGGACCTCTACGTAATCCTGTGAGCTTCTTATTTTTTTTTTAATGGGAAATAAGAGAGGAATATAATTTTATAGTGATTGTGTGATAAGAGGCCAAGATATTTGTTAAACTCAGGGCACAACCTTTGCTTGTTTTTTCACCTGCTGAGCCAGACTGTCACCACAAAAAACTGTCAGCTTTAATCATGAGGAACATGAGCAGTGGGGAGTTAATCGTGGTAAGTCAGTGCTGAGCACTGATCCACTCCCAAACACCTGGAAGTGAGGAGAGGATTTGTGGTGGGCACAGCTTTTATTGCTTCTGGCCCATGCAGGAGGAGGGAGAGGTGAATGTGGAGTGGAGGTTGAGGAGGATCAAAGGTTGAGAAAAAAGCACTGGGAAATGCCTCTTTTCTCTCCAATCCAGTGGGTCTGTAAGAGGATTCACCAACTTTGATTAATCAAATGTGTCCTTGATATTTTGGTTGTAGTGCATTGTCCCATAGGCCTGATCACCTCTTTTGGGGTGTGTAGGACCTGCTGGCTGCCAGCTAAACTCCCCTTATATACGTTTTTTTATATGTAAAAATCCTTTGGACCACACCTGGGAGACAGAGGGCAAAGGAGAGGACGAAAAACACTCAAGAGAAGAGCGGAGTGGGATTCTGGATCTGTGTCATTACAACAGAACAGGGTTGTGAGTCCCCAAAATTGCTGGTTTGCCACAGCTTCAGTGGTGGCTTTAAAAGTGTCTTTTTATCCCCAGATCCATGTTCTGGAAAAGTGCTGCCCCATTCAGCTGAGGAGCCAGCCCTGGAGGGGTCAGCACTGCATGTCCTCGGAGCTGGTGCTTCTTGCAGCTGGCTGGGGCACAGAGCAGCTTGCCTGACCTGCAGCTTTCCTTATTAAAACCAGAGAAGACACTGCTGTGTGAAAGCCCTCAGGGCTTGTAACCTTACTGAGATAATCTATTTTGGGGGGAAAAAAAAACTGTAGAGATTTTTTAGCAGCCCAAAGCGTGTGAGGGTCTGTAGATAGCTGTAATAATTCCTGCTCGCTCAAATCGCAGAGCACACTGCTATCAAAATTTAATCTGGGCTTTTTGGTGAATAATCATATTTCACTCATTTTCCTCCATACTTCTGCTTGAGATAAATGAACCCCTTCTGTGCCACCACCAACCCAGAATTCATAGGGCAATATTTTACACCTAGGGCCAACAAGTGTGGGGAGTGGCATTTTATGACCCATCTCAGTAGCATTTCCAGCATCTGTCTCTCAAATTCGCTCACAGCCTCGAGTTGAAAATGAGATGACAGCGGTCACTTTATCAACCAGCATCACCTTTGTTCATGAGACACCAGGATCTGGCAAGAACAGTCTTAACTTGGCAGGGAACTACCTGGGAATGGCTCTTCTTGGAACGGGAGAACCTCTGGCAGGTGACCAGTGCTGCTACTGAGCCGTGTGATGCCTCTGATTTTCATCCCTCCACATTCAGGCCTTTGGCAGCAGTTCATGGAAATCTGTCTGGGTTAGATCTCCACTCTCCTGGAGAGACACTGATTCCTCATCTGGGGCTGAGGTGCTCTCACAGTGGGAGGAAGAGGAAATAGACAGGTGGGGTTTTCATTTTGGCATCTGGATTGGAAAGCATGCTAGATGTATATCCAAATACACGTGGTTTTCCTGGAGTTTCTTGGTCTCCTCTTGATCTTTTTATGCCTTCTATCCAAGTGCATTCCCCTTTCCTATAAAACCCCCAAACAGCTCTAAGTTAGGCATGGAAATGCTAGTTTAAAGTTTAACTTCCATAGTGATTTCACTCCGTTTTTTGCTAAAAGATATTCTTAAATCATCTTTTTCTCAGAACAAAACAGTTTACCTCAGTCCTTGCAAACTTTGACAATCACCCTGAATCTTGGAAATAATACCTTACATTTGATGTGGTTTTGATTATAGATGTACCTGTGCAATTCCCTACTCACACACCCTTTCTAAGCAATTATAGGCTAAGTGAAGCTAAATCCCTCATCTTCATAAAAGTTAGAACTTTCATGTGTCAGAGGTGAAATATATTTTGGTACAGTTCTCCTCTGTGTGAGTGTATCTGTACAGATATTAATCCCACATTCTTTACAGGGATTTGCTATGAATGAGCAGGTATATTATTATATTATAAAGGCAGGCAGTGAATATTTCAGCAAATAGTTCCTGTTAACACAGAGCATCACTGCCTCTCTGTGAGAAGGGAATGACTTAGCTTTAAGGAACATCTTTCATCTGTGTAAATGCTTTACTGGGGGGCATTGCAGATAGTTCTGAATAGAAAATTTTTTTTCCACAGAAACTGAGCTACAAGGATAACACAAGTAATTGCATTCTCTAGTGCCTCCCAGTGCTATACATGTTATCTTCAATGGGAAAAATCAGCTATTGGCAGCCTGGTGAATTTAGTAATTGTAACTAATAGGGTTCTTTCTTTTTGCCTGTCTTTCAGGATGGAATGGGGAACCTGAGGATCACAGAAAAGGGTCTGAAGCTTGAAGGAGATTCAGAATTCTTGAAACCTCTCTACGCCAAAGAAATCCGATCAAGACCAGTAAGTTCTGGGAAAGGAATAATTTTGTTTCTGTAGCCCTTACAGAAAGGAACCATGAAGTGGCAGGGTGACGTGGCTGCTGGATAAATTGCTTTGGCCATTGGCCTCTCCATAGAGGTGCAGTTTGGGGAGTGAGGCTTTGAGGGCTTCATCCAGACACTGCATCCTCTGAGCAGCTCCAGAGCTGATAACCATGGCTCTGGTTTGTGTAAGCCACAGTTAAAACTCTTCCAGGACCTCTGCAGTTTCACACTGTCTTTGCTTTCTTTTGAGGTAAATCCTAAACAACCCTCAGCTGGAGGAGCTGTTCTTGCTGAGGCAGAGGGATGGCTGGCAGCTCTGAAATCCAGCTCACTTTTAACCAGTTACAGCTTACCTGGGTAGCAGAGAGGTGGTGCCTTGGCACAAGAGCCTGATCTGTTCTTCATTAGCACAATGAATATTATGTCCTCCATCCTGTTTCATGTTGGTTTGAAAATACATGTAGTTAAAATTCAATGCTGCTAAGAGTGACTGCTTGACGAAAGTGGCAAGAATGTTAACTACTGGAAATGAGAAAGAATCCAAATGGGATTGAAATAACATTTTCATAGCAGCACTTCATTGGCTGTTGGTGACTTTGGTCTTTCTAATGCAATCCTGTATGTCCTGAGCAGCTTTAAAATAACTGAAACAATTACAGAGTTTCCAGGATCTGTGTCAGAAGATATCATCTGTCTTGTTTCCTGATCTAAAGTGTTAATTTGAGTCAGATACCAGCCTTCCCTTTTGATAATAATGGCAGATAGCTAATTAAATAAACTTAACATCCTTTTATCTTAGCATTTCAGTGCTCTTGTAGAAATTGGAACTTGGAGCATAAGGAACAAAACAGCCAATACCATACCCCATTTAATTATTGAAGGTTGTAACCTCTGTAAGATGGCTGGGAATTCATTTGAACAAGCATAATCATTCAGGAAGAAAACTTAATAAGAAAACCTTCATATCTATAAATGCTTTCAGCCCTGAATTAAAACATAACCTGTAAAACCTGTCATTCACCTTTTAATATAAAATATGTGGGAACCAGGTGCAGCAGTTGGTTTGATAAATAGGCTGACAAATCACTACCTACATTTCTTTTTCTCTAGTTACATTGATGGAAATAACATTTGATTGCTAAGAGAAGTGAAAACTACTTCTTGCTGCTGGGGAGTTTACTGTTTTCATATTATCATATTGATCTACATTTTAATACATCAGGGGGTACAAAAGGTGTCCCTTTTCTGGGGCTGTGCAAGTAATTTCCACACACCATTGACAGATTACTGAATGCCAGGAACAAGAGGTGCAAGGTAAGGCCTGTGTGTGTTCCTTGCTTTCTCCCCCATGCAGGATTATTTTTGCTCTTAGCTGGAGGAAGGTGTAGCTGCCAGCCAGAAGCTCTGATCTGCAGGCTGGGGAGCTGGAGCAGCCCTGCTGCCCTCAGTAGATGAGTCCTGCAAACTGTGTTAACCACATAGTTACACAGACCATGCACCTTGTTCCTCTGACTTTTGGAATAAACTGGAATAGCCTGTGCTGGATTTTAGGTTGCTTGTGGTAACCCTGGAATTATTTTTGGGCTGGGGGCAGCAGCCGAGGTCTTAGTGCATTCAGACAACTTCTGCTTTCCTGTGCTGTGTGTGAATTTGGCCTCTTGAAAGCAAATGCAAGGGTTCAGTCAATCAAAGGTTTATAGTTACAGAATATTTGAAAATATTGTTAAATAATCAACACTCAATCTTTTTAAAGAACAGTAGTATGATCCAGTGTTGTCTTGGAGGGAAGCGTGGTAGCAGTTCCTGAACCTGATGAATATTGTTAAAATGAAGTGCCAAACTCAGAGCTCAGTAACAGATGAACATCCATACTAATTCTAGAGTGAACTTCCTGGGTTTTCAGAAGTGCATAATGCAGCTTTAAATATGTGAAGAGTAACAGAAACAAATATGACAAGTAACATAGTAAAGAGCATCCCAGAAATAATCTGACATCTACAATTTTTCATATGCTTAATTAAACAACCTAAGAGTTGTGTACAGTAATAAATAATGGTTTCATATAAACTCCAAAGACTTTTAGATGCTGGTTATTTATAGAAGAATTAATTTATTTTTTAAAATAAATTCAACAAATTTGACTTCAGTATTGTTCTGTGTAGTGGGTGAAGGAGCATTGCTGCTGTCCGGAAAGGGCAGGGAAAAATCCAATGAGCTCTGTTCCCTGGGTTTTCCCACTCTTGTGTCTCTGTGGTGCTGCTCCCCCATGTGCTGCAGAGCTGCACACAGAGCTGGGAAACCCCTGCCAAAGCATCTCCAAAATGGGAATTGTGATTATTCTTGAAAGCCTGAATTTGTCACTGGTGCCTCTTCTTCTCTGCTGCATCTCTTGAATCCCAGGAAGTTGGTAATTAAAATTACACACAGAGCTGCTTTCCTAGGAGCTCTGCCTTCTGTTTTAATGATAGTTTTGGATTACCACTTAAAAGTGGATTTCTTTTTCAAATTGATTTGGCTGGAAGGGAAGATCAAGGGTTAGAGAGGAGGAAAAGCCCTCCAGTGTCATCCCTAGAGACTGCAGGGTGGGCACCTCTGAGCTTCTGTAGTTTGTGCCTTAAAGAGCCCTGTTGGGTTCTGCTCCCTCCATCACCTTAACAGACAGAGGAGCTGCACTGAGATGTGCTTCTCCTTCCAATTGAAATTCCAGATTTTAGCAGAAGGATTGGATGGATGTGGTTTGGCCCCAGGCAGAGAAATCACTGACATGAACTGACCTTAAACCTGCTGCCAGCCAGTTTCTCTCTGCATCTGACACCCCCAAGATTTGCTTTCTTTTTCCCTCACCCACTCAGGAGTGACCCCCCAAATCCCTTCTGGTTTTATACAGAGAAGAGGATCTCTGTTCCTGCTGTTCTCCATCCTAGTCCTGGCTCAGTAGTACTGGATTTGTAGTATGGATTAGGAACCTGTTTTCAAGCATCAGAGCTTTCAAAAAAAATGTCACCTTGCCATTTTATAAGCCTAAAGTTTATCTGGAGGTTAATGAGTGGATGGTGGCAGTGTTTGCACCCTTGTAGCCTTCTTTTAAAGAAAGGAGATGGATGTGTTCCCTTTTCCCAGAGTGTTCAGAGCATCCTGAACTCCCAGCTGAACATATTGCACACTGAGCAGTGTTTTTGCCTTGCATGGAACATGAGCATCTTGCTGCCTTTAATTAAGAAGATAGCTGGACCATGAAGTATTGCCTGTGTAAATAAAAGTGATTTGTACTTAGTCAAGGAGCTGCATTAGGAATTCTCACATTTCTTTACTTGCAAATAAATTATGAAGATTATTAAAAATTGGAAGGGTCATCTATAAACCCATCTGTAGCTCAGCTGCACTGTCACTCTCAAAATGTAGCTGTCTTTCTAACTGTTGTAATTTATTGTGGACTATCGTGTGAACCATCTGCTTGCTTATAAATCAGACCAACTTTGACTGAAAGTTATACACAGCAGTAGAAATCGTTAATTTTATGTCCTGGAAAGCAGTGGCAACAGTTTAGGGGACTTCAGTCTTCATTGCCTTAATTGGAATAGAAATTTAAAACTGGAAATTTTCCTGCCTGTGTTGAGATGAGCTGCTAAGAAGCAAGTTGCTTGCAATTTAGAGTTAGCCCAAATTTAGCTTGCTTAGTGCAGTTGGGGTGTTTTGAAGCCTGGCACATCCAGGTCTGTAAGGAGCTTGAAAGGGCAAGACACAGAAGAAGCTGTGTGCATTTTCCATCCAGATAACAACAGAAATATAATCCTGTGCTGTGATTACACAGGAAAATCCAGTGAATTACTTCTCTCAGGAGCTGTCTGACAACCAATGAGATGATAATCTCAGTTTCAGGAAGCAGAGAAAAACATTGCCATGATAGGATTAGGATGGGTTTGCCCTTTCACTGTTCATTCCAAGTGCATAGATAGGAAAGAAAAATAAACTCAGTTTGCAAATGTTTACACCTGGGCTTTATTTTTCTTACACTGAACACTTTTAAAGGGAAGAATATGGATTTGCCTGAGAACTTTGACTTTGCTTCAGTAAAAAGCACTTGATTTCCCCAAAGCTCTCTTTCAGACTCTCCTATTGATGGGTCTGGGAACACAGAATTAAATGTGGGCACCAAACTTTCTACCTGGGAGAGCTGCAAGCTCTGCTGTTGCACAGGTATAAGGGATGGCAAAATTCTCTGAACAGATTTGGAGGAGATTTTCAAGTGTCTTTATAAAAAGATTTCTTAGTGTATGTAGCTGGTTTCATGTTGAAGGTCTGCTTCTGGTTATTTTTAATCAGCTAAAAAAATGAGTTAAAAAGAAAAACCTGATACATCAAAGAAAAAAAAGAGGCAAAGGACTGTGTCTTTTTGTTATTTTCCTTTTTTGGGGGGATGTTAGAGGTCCCTGTGCTACTCAGTGTGGCTGGGAGTGTCTCTCTGAGCCCCCTGCTTGCTCAGATTGTTGGAGCAAACCTGCTCTCATTTGAAGCCATGCACAATAACTGGTGACTCCAGTGGAAGGAGGGCTGGGGCTGGCACTGGCACTTGGCTGGGATTCTGCAGGGGCATCTGTTGGGCCTGAAAAATTCCCAGTTGTGAATTAGGGCTGATAACTGCTATTCCCTTTACTGGTGTTTAGTAAGTTCTTATCAGAATAAAAGCTAGACCAGCGAGTAGAATATGTTTCTCTGTCTTTTGCATTCTCCTCAGCCAGTATTTGAATGATAAAAATTTTAAAGGAAGCTTTTAAGGGTGATAAATAATTATTTTGCCAATGTACTCATCTCACTATGTTCAGTTCTGGAATAAGAGTGCTATAATTTAAAAGCACTTCTGTAATGGCTGTATTCTTTGGTATTATTTGCTCTGCAGGTCTACCTGCCTCCAAGCTAAAAATACTGACTGCAAAACAATAAACCATGTATTTGGATTAAACAGTGACATGTGCCCACAGTGGGGCATACCTGCCTCGTAGCCATAAATACATATTTATAAGCAATGTAACATACTAATTTGGATAAAAGGAGAATGCAGATGGCAAGATAATTGCAACTTTGTATGAGGCTCAAGCTGTGTAGTAGAAATGTAGCTTTTAGATAGCATGAAAGAAGGTTGCAATTTTTTGAGGGAGAAGACAAAATAATTCCTTTTCTTCTTTTGTCAAAGTTCACAGAGGAATAAAAGGACATTGATTTAGTTGCTGGTGATTTGCTCTAGCAGAGTGCTGAAGGGTTTCAGCAGGTTCCCTGAACCCTCCACGGGGTGGAAATGAGGAAATGCAGTTTGTGCCATCACTCAGCTGTCCCTGCCTGCTCCCAGCAGCCCTGCTCCTCCAGCAGGTCACTGCTCCTAGGGACTGGTCCTTCCAAGAGGAGAGGAATCCTCTTTGCAGAACGTGGTGCATCGAGCCTGTGAGAGCTCCTGCCAGCCCTGGAGCTGTTGATCTCCTGGCAGTGCCTCTGAGGCAGTTCAGCTCCTGCTGTAACTGCGGGAACAAAAGTCCCCCACCACCCAGATCAACTTCTCTAGCACCTCCTCTGACTGCATCTTCACAGCCTGGCGCCCTTTGGCTGATTTTGGGTTCAGAAGATGACAAAAGGAGCAAGGTTGGCACAGCCAAGCTTCTTGCAGCCCTGCCTTCCCTGTCCTGTCCTCCCTGCAGGGTTTGTTCATCGTTCCTGGTGGCACCACTCTGTCACTTGTGTTACATTCCAATGCTCTCTGGCTGCAGATGTCTCTCAGCTGGGTCACTTTGAGTCTTGCCTGCTCCACAGAGGTCAGCAGAGAGGAGAGCTGGCAGTCAGCAGGGGATGCAGTGGAAGAACAAGTGGCAAAAGGCATCATTTTGGCAGAAATGCCTCACCTGATGTACAGATATTTTTGCCATCGCCGTCCAAAGCAGATTTGAGTCTGTGGACAGCAGTAGGCTGTCAGTGCCCAGTGGGATTTATAAAACTGATGTTCTCTCCAATAATAAATTTTATTCTGAAGCAATGAAATCCAGAGAGCCTACTTGAGTCTGAACCTTGGCTGCCCCAGCGCTCTGGGGGCAGTTAGTGGCTCTGTGATATTTCCAGTGTGCTGAAGAGGTGAAAGTTAAGTAAATTTTACAGAAACTATGAAAATATTTCCCTTTACCTTCATAGTAAAATTGGTGAGATGTCTTCAGCTTTGAATTTTGCAGGGAATTTTATAGGCTGGCTGAAGGACTATGACAAATAGCATCAAGATTAAATCCTGCTATGCCTGTTCCTGGTTGTTTCTGTAAGGAGCTGGTGTCGTGTGCCCCACATTGAGAACACAACAGGGAACTGAAGTATCCCACCAGCTTCCAAATCAGAGCATCCCAGAGATGTGCAAGAAAGGAAGCTCTGATGTAAACAAACTTTCAGAAATGACTCCACAGCATTTCAAAGCAAAATCTCGTGGAGACTGCCTATGGCATTTTAGAAAGGATTTCATTAGATCTTGCTAACTTGTCATAAGATCTCCTAAATGGAAGGGTAATGGCTCATAACATTTGTAAGCTTTTTAATTTCATGCAATATGAGCAGTGTAATCAACACCTACTAAAGCCAATCAGCTGTGCCCAGTGGGCTACCTACCTCAGCTTTTGTCTGTATTTGCATTTTGGGTGCACCTCTGAACTCACCCTGGGAACCAGGTGTTTGTGGTTCCTCACCCTGACATCAGCCGAGGGTTTGTGTCCAGAAAATGAGATCTGATCATTGCAGAAGTATCTGACCCCATAAGGTGCATCAGCACTTAATACTCAGTGGTTTTCACCTTCTTGTTAAGGAGTTTGGAGTTGGTGTGGACAAGTTAACAGCTGTGGAGCTAAACATGAAGGAGACAGAGAATTTCCCAGATGATCTCTCAATGTATTTTGCCTTTTCCCTTTGACAAGTAAAATTTCTCTCTTCAGCTGCTTGTGCAAGGGGAGAGAAACTGTTCAGATCATGAGTTTGTTTTGCTACTCTGATGCCATTCCCACCTCCTCTTCATTCTAAACATCTGCAGCTGGACCCTCTGGCAACAAAAACCAGAGATCGGCATCCCAGCTTAAAGTGAGCTCTGTGCACTCTCAGCTTTTGCACTGAATTTTTGCCACAATCCCAGAAATTGTTTCTGTTTCAGCTGTGAAAAGGAGGACAGTGGGGCACAGAGAACATGAGTGACTCTGGGGGCTGCATTTCTCTCTCTGAAGTGCAAAGGCTTTGAATTTAAGGATTTACCATGTCTAGACATTGCTGCTGACAATCAGGATCCTGGCTGCTTTGTAGTGGCTGAAGTACGAAAACAACTCGTTAATACTAAAAATGGAAAAGAAATAAAACTCGATGCAGTATGGTAGAGGGAAGATTGAGAAAACTAGAAAACAGAAACACTGAAAGACAAATAGGAAGATCCAATTATAAAGAAAAATGATGTTTTCCTCATTTTCCAAGAAGGCTGAAGAGCAGAGCTTTGTATCTTCTTACCACAGGACAGCAAACACTTCTGCAACTCTTCTGCTGATCAAAACTATTTGGGCAGGAAAGTTCTGTATTTTGTAAGGCAGGAGTTGACAGAACAAGCTCTGCTGTCATTAGGAAGTGCAGGCACACAGAACTGGTTTTACAGACAGCTCAGTTTGTGGGTTCTTTGATCTGTGACAGGAAAGTAAAGTCAGATTTTCCAGGTTTCATTTACCAGTTGCTATACCTCTTTGATAGTTTTATTTCTAAATAACAGATGTGTTTGGAGAAGGAAAGACCACAGGTAAAAACAATAATTACTTTAAATTTGCTCCTTTTCTTTTAGGACAAATTTGCTGATGGTCTTGGGAAAACTAACTTGCTGCTCTTGAAAGATAAAGTACCATTTCTTTGGCTTTTAAGATCTTCCTGGTTGGAACATGTTTCCTATAAAAGCACATGCAGTAAAAAGTTGTTCTTGTTAGGGGTGGTGAAAGAAAGCAGTTTCCATGGTGCCTGGTTTTATTTGTTGTTTCCTTTTTTCTTGATTTACTCTAGGTTTTCAGTATAAAATGCTACATGTCCATTGATTTCCTCCTGATGTGCTGGATTCTGAGTCCCATGGGATTTTAGACCTACTTCCAGCCTGGCCTTAAAATGTTCTGAGGCAGGTTGGATGAAGTACTAGCAGGAGTCTGCTCTTCCTTTTCCCTCTGAAACAGAATAACCTATGGAACAAAAAGAAAACTTAAAGTGCTTCAGCTCCCAATATTTTTTCCTTGTTCATCTATCAAGCACAACCATCCTTACATTAAACTGTAGGAGATTCCTCACTTTCACTCCTCATTTTTTTGTCTGAGCATGAGTAGAGCTAAAGCCTCCTTGGCTTTTGCCTTTTCACCTCTGAGGTTCCCCAGGGAGTATCCAGTGCTGCTGTCATCCACATTCCCCCAGGAATATCCCTTCTAAGGACAGAGGCACCTTCCTCTGAAGAACTCTTCTTTATGGTCTACAAGGGAAGGAATTTTTTTATTTCAAATTTGTAAATCACTGTTCTGAAAGTGTTGAGGAAATGCCAAGATTTTCACTGTATCTTAGTGGGTGCAGGTTACTTAGTTGGATTCTTGATTAGTCATCTAAACCTAGGCACTTAAAATTGCTTTTATGACCTAAGCTTTTTATTTTCTCTTTCTTTCCAGCTGCAGCTTGATATTCTGCTTCTAGCTCCTTCTTCTCCCTGAGCAAAGTAATGTGTGATTCCAGTGCTTCTCTCTTGATTTAGACAAGGGGCTGATTTGTGATGAGGCATCCAGTGAAGAAAAGTGGTGAACATCTGAGTCCTGATTCTCTGCTAAAAAACCAGCAGCAGCTGCTGCAAAAGCTGTGGCACCAGGAATGGGTGGTTACTGATTTGGGGAGAAGCTTTGCTGTTCTCTGAATCATCCATGTTGCTCTTCAAAGAGCCTGGGAATTCTTCTTTTTGATGTGCCAGTGCAAACTGAGCCTTCTTGGATGTGATCTGACAGGACTGCAGCCCAGGGCTGCACAGCTGAAGAGTCAGATGTGTTTTTTTCCAAAGAGAAGCTTTGTAAGACATCAATATTTAAAATCAGAAAAACAAATAAACTAAAGGCAGTGGGTTGATTGAGGGGAAAAGAGAGGTCACTTGTCTGACAGATCAGGCATTACTCTCCAGAAAGGATTTCAGTTTTTCAGCCAAAAGCCTTTGTATTTCTTTTGATTATGTTGAATGGTAAAAGTGTGAACAATTCATTATTTTTCTTAAAATCCTGTTTTTTCTAGGTGTATTTTGCAGGTTAGGAGTGGGCACATCTTTTCATGACCTTAGAGCAGCTGGTATTTCCCTTTAGGCAGAATCACTGTTGTGTCCTACATGCAGGTGAATCCCCCCAGTGAATGGCCAAATAATCCATAATCCAAACACACACTAATTGCTGTGAGAGGGCAGGAGTGCCTGCTCAGCTGAAGCTGATTTAGGGTCTTGGTGTCCATGGTTAGGAGGCAGTGAGTTGCTGAGATGAGGTTCCCCTGCTGCTTTCCATGGTTGGGTGTTCAGAGCCTGTATCCTCCTGTTTTTGCAGAACATCCCTCACTCTTTAAATGAAATAAAGGCCACACAGGGCAGTGGCATGCATGTTGTCACAGCTGGCTTGAGGAGCACCTTTGATTGCATATCTGCTGTTCCTTCAAGCCATAATATTTTATCTGTATTCTGCTCCCTTGTGAAAACCCCAGCTCCTCCTACAAACTGACTTTTGCTCTTTGTTTTCTGAAGATCCCAACTGCTATTTATAAATGATGAGCCTTGATGTTGGTACAAAGTTGGGGGAGCAGGAGGCTTTTTGTTTCTCTCTGCAGCATTATCTATTATGCAGCATGCTGGGAGGTGCAGCTTGGGTGAAGCAGAAGAAACAGGAGCACACAGGCAGGACCCTTCCTGTGCCCTTTGCTGGTATGAGCCACTGGTTGGGTGCCTCCACTGATCAGTTCTGTTCTCCAGAGTTTGGGAAAGACTTCAGGAATAAAAACACCAGCAGAAAAATACCTTTTAAAACAGGAGACTACAGTCAGGCTGAGCCACGCTGCTGATTGCCCAAAGAGTAATTGGGGTCCTTGGCTCTGATATTCCTCCCTGGGCTCTGTGTTCCCTTCACACATCCCATTCTCTTTGGCTGCTTTTGCCACTACTCACCATTTCCCCAGACAGCTTCCCTGCCTTCTTCCAGGCATGGAAAAAGCATCTGCTGCTTTTCCTGCCAGCCTGGCATCTCTTGAAATCCCACTCCCCAGCTCCCCAGTGGAGCTGGTTGGGGATGTGTTTTCCTCTCCATACCCTGTGCTCTCTCCTCTCATCACCCCTGAGCACATACTCAGGAGTGCCTGTTGACTGACTGGCAGCCACAAGACCCATCCAAATCCCAACACAAACATCCTGCTCCTGCACTTGTGCTGCTGATCACACCTTGGCTGCTGTGCTCTCTCTGTGGGTACATGTGTGCAGTGTGGCAGTGTCCAGCCTGATTTAGGATCTTCCCTCCACATCAGCCCAATTCCCCATCCCACACTTAACTCCATCTGTCATTTTACTGTCCAAGTGCCCTCTCATCTCAGCTCTTGGCCTTTCAGCCTCTCCAAGGCAGTGGAGGTTTGCAGTTCTTCCCCTCTGAGACAGTTCCTGCCTGACATTAACTCACACTCAAACTCCTCCAGGTTTGCAGCTCAGAGCTTGGCCCCTCTGTTTATCCTGGGGAGGAAGACTCTGGTCATGCAGACCCACAGAGGATCCTTCTTAAAGGCAGCTATTGATGATTTCAGCAGAGGAAACAAAGTGGCTGGACTTCAGCATATCAAAACCAGTTTGTGCTGATGTTTCTGTGACCCCAAAACCCTGTATCATAATTAAAGCAGATAAATCACTTTGGTATAAGAGGTGAAATCATAGGCTCAGCCTTCCTTTCCTGCCCTTCCCCTACAGGGTTAACTGAGCATATTTCTACAATAAATATTCCAACAACAAGGCCTAAATATGCTTTTCATCAATCATTTTATAGCTGCTTCCAACCTGTCACACCAGGGTAGGCGTCTACAGCAGCTCAGGAAAAAAAATGCAGAAAAACCACAAATAAAAGAATTGAAATAGAAAAGCTGAATTTTCTACCAGGAATGGTCAGATAATCTTTGTTTGTGTCCTGTGCAGTGGCAAGTGGACAGTGTCCAATGAATAAATAATTGCACATCCAGGAAATGAGATTATTACTCCCATGAAGCAGTTGAAAAGGAGAGTTCACCGTGCCCTTCAGACAGACTTCCTGAAGCACAATCCTGCATTTACCTATGGAGCAGAGCAAATCCAAACATTAGGGCTCATAAAGAAGAGCTTTTTAATAGTGACAGGAGCCCAGAAACTGAAACACTTTTACTGCAGGAACATGTCTGGGCTGCACCTTGTCGTTTCACAGGCCAGATGCATGGGAGAGAACTCCAGTGGGTAATCACAGAAGTGAGGATGGCTGCCTGCATCTTGGCCTCCCAGCCCTCACCATGCTGTAATATAGTTGCTTTTGGAGTGTAATTGCTTTCTCTGCAGGGCTTCTTCCTATTGATTCTGCTTGTGTGGATTTAAATGGTTTGCAGGTTGTAACTAGACTCAGGTTGGTCTGCACCTCCTGCTCTGTGCTAGGCAGCTCACGTGGCAGTTCTGAGAGGCTTCAAAGCTGTCTAGATAGCATCACTCCCTGGCCTGCTTGTATATATTTGATTGGAAGAGAGGGGCTGGATCAGATAAGTTCAGAACATCAATAAATACATGTATTTTGTTTGGTGACACTTGTTCAATTTGAGTCTCTTTCCCAGGAAGCAGCTTGTGTTGTGTCATTTTCTCGGCGCGCTGTGTAAATGCTCTGCATCTGCAACTGTCAAGGCTGGTGCCATCCCCTAGCAGCACCATCTGCTCGCTCACAGAGTGCTTTTTGCACAGATAAAAAATGTGAGGTGTTACTCATAATTAGGCAAATCACATGCTGTGATCTGTGATTGATTTGGTTCCTGTTGCTGGTTACCTCGCATATGTCTGTGTGTCCATAAGTATTGTCTACATACCAGCATATGGATGCAGATGAATCACAAATCCTTTTTTCCCCAATCCAGACAGATGGAAATGTTTTCCCTTCTTCTTATTAGCAGCAGCTGAATTTCAGTCCCACCAGGGGCCTCTGCTAGGAGCTTGCCTGCGTTTCGTGCTGCACGCGCACCCGTAAGTTGGCATGGCCATTTATAATCTAATACAAGAAGCAAGCCATCCATGACATGCAGCAAAGGAAAGCTGTAATTTCAAAGCAGTGTTCAGAGGTATCCACCTTATTAGCCTTCCTGGAGAAAAATATCTGGATATATAACTTGGCATTACACAGTGCAGTAACAGAATGCCTAAAAGGATGTGTGAGCATTGCAGAGCCCCAGGGTCTCTGCTGAATCTGACTTCTGGGAAATATTGCTGTGTTTTTCTTAGAAATAACAGAATGTGCTCTTAAACATGTGTTCACCTCACTGACTGAGATCTTAATTGTTTCTGGTTGTAGTATGGTCCAAGTAGTGCTGGTGGTAAGGGAAAGGAACTCAGAAATTAGTAGTTCTGTATAATTTTGGTATTGTCTTCTAATGTCTTCTATAGATAGTGAAGTATGATTTACTGGCAGTTTAAAAAGATGTTTAAGGCAGGCAGTAGGGACACCAGAAAGGCCATAAAAATGAAAACACACGAACAGAGGTCTGCACGCTTGACTGGAGTAAAAGTTACAAGCAGTGGAGTAGCTGTAGAGCTGGATGATTTAGAATATTTCTAAGCCTCAGCAGAGCTCTCTTCTTTTCTCTCCCTCTCTCCTGTGCCTACCTACAGTGTGTTTACTTCAGCAGGAGCTCTGTCACCACTGGACTCTGATCATAAGTAGGACAGCCCAAGGCAGAAAATAGGATGTAACTCAGCACAAATCCACAGTCCTGCTGCTCCACCACCTCCTTGCAGACCAGGATCAGATTGGAGCAGCAGCAGCTGCAGCCTGGCTTTTCTGCAGAGGAATTCAAGTAAATTGAAATGTTTAGAGAATACTTGGTTGATTTTATGCTGGAGGGGCTGAGCAATGTGCTGAGAACCCAGGTCTGCTGTTGACCTGTTTTAGAGCATTGGCTTGAGCCTGGCTTTGCTTGTGCAAGGGAGAGCTGTTCCCCAGGGATGCCAAGTTAATCATCAGCACGTGTTTGATTGACTCTGGTGTGTCTCCTTTGGGTGAACTCTCAGTGCAAGGAAGAGCTTGAAGCATTTTCAGAGTTAGCTGGTCGTTTCACAAGTTGTGCTGCTCTCTTCATTTCAGTCCTCTGCCTCACCAGAGGGCTCCTGCAGCTGAACTTGCTTCAATGCATCAGACTTTTTTCCAAAGCCAGTAATGATCTCCTCAGTCCTACCTACAGAGAAAGTTTTGTGGATGTGCAGCAGCCTTCAGATGTTACAAACACCTGATGTTTGTAAAGCAGATCAGATGCTTCAAACCCAGATTTCCCACCCCTGTGGATACTGAATAGAACTCCAACGTGCACAGTTGCATTTTGTTTTCATGTGTATGTCTGTTGGTTTCATCGAGTCACCTGTGGTTTTCCTTACATTATAAGTCAGTGAAGTAAAAAAGAAAGAACAGCAATGAAGTCAAGGCAGATGTAATGCCTTGGAAATTTTTCAGTGTTGTTTTTTAATATCAGCAGACGTGGTGTAATTTAATTTTCAGAAGAGTCTCAGCTGCAAAGTAGCTGATTAGGCATCTTGAAGAAGCAGCCAATCTCTCAAAACACTCTGTTCATGAGATTATTACAGGTATTCTTCTAAAGAGAGAAACCCCTAGATTGCCAGAAATAAATCACTTTGAAGGATACAAACCCCTTTGGGTAGCCTTCCAGCAGCAGAACCCACTCATTTAGATCTCACATCACAGACCTGCCTTCTTTGCACTTCAGAAAGAAGAGTCGAAGATAATTGCTTTAATGGAGCAGAAGGAAATTTATCTTTTGTTTCTGTTGTTATTAAAATGAACTTCAAGAAGTGCCATGAAAGAGAGGGGTTTGTGGCATTGGGCATAAACTCAGACCTGCACTGTCTGTGCCATTAGAATATGTCACACTGGGTGGGACCACAGGACTTTTTGGGCTTCATGGTACTGTAAAACATTCTGTGAAGGTGACTGAACTTTGTTTGCATAGAAAACAGAACTTGAATTTTTTTTTTTTTTTTGTTTAGCCATTTGAACACTTGATAAAAAGTCAGAAGTTGTGCCTCAGCACACTAAGCTCATGGTGCTTCATTTATGTTTTTGAGTGCCCAGTGCAGGTCAGGGCTGTGTCAGCTTACATGACCTGGGCACATTCCACTTGTGATAAAGTTTGTTTTCTGGAAGAGGAGGATGCAAACTACATTTTCTTACATCTCCACTGAACCTACTGCCTGCTTCCTAGAAATCACCATCTTCAGACACACATCTAGCACATAGTGGGGCATTTTAAAGCATTTGTTTTAATCTGTTTGTTACCAATTCTGTTCACAGTTTGCTTTCATTCTGCTGTGAAAAGCTTACACTGTCAAATCAGAAGTTTTACTAAGAAAGGGATTTAGTAACATGAACATTATGTTCAGCTGTTTGAAGGACAAAATCAAGATGAAAAGAGACTCAGTGATTAAACAACAAAAAGTATGTTTAAATCACATTAAGGGCTATTTTCAATCTATCACCTAAGGATTTAGCTACATGCCTTAAATTTTAGTGCCAGGGGAAGCTTCTGGGGAAAATCCTACTCTTGCAGTGGGGATCTCGACCAGACAAAGGAGGAAGAGCTTTTGACATAGAAGCAGTAATGGTTGGCTTGCAAGTTTAGCATGAAGTCTAGATTTTCTGCTGGTATTTTGTCAAGCCTGCAGGAAATTCACCATTTCCATTATTTCCACAAGCTTCTCTTGGCACTTACTGTGTGAAGTCTGTGAATCCATAGGATCAGATCAAAGCTGTTCCTTTTGACCATCTGAACTACAAATGCACCAACTGTGAGGCATTATTTTTAAATTGCCTGTAAAAATTTAAAAGGATTTCCAAATATTTTTAATAATTCCCTAAAACAGTCTAAGGACATCTGTTAAAGTACTGAATTTCCCAGAAGACAGCAGTAGCTGGGATTGCTTCAGCTGCAAATTAGGGTTGTCAGTCAAAGGGCTTTTTCTGTTTCAGTCTCTGATCTGGGAGTTTTTAGCATCTCTTCCAAAGTGAGCCAAAGAAAGACAGCAAGTGAGCTGTTCTGGCTTGTTTTGCCATGTGTTTAACCTAGCAAACAGTCAGTTGATACCTTTTGTGAAGTTTTCTATATTTTACTGGATACCTCTGCTTGGTGAGGAGCCAAGCTATGCAGTTTTGACATATTTTTGCAGTTTTCATATTCTTTCCTCTGCAGTATGGGTCCAGTGTTTTAATATATTGAGTAGCTGTGGCAAATGCTGTTGTGTGTCTCCCAACATTTGAATTATTTTAAGGCACTGGCTCTGCTAATGAGCTGGAGTAAGAGGCAGAATGATGAATTTACTCTCCAGGATTTCCTGCAGAGATGAATAGTAGGTTCATGGTGAGCTGAAAGGACATGACCAGCCCAGAGAGCTTTTAAAAGATGTGCTTGTTTATTGCATGCTGGTTTTCCAACTCCAGCTCCATCAAGGGCTGTGACAGTTTATGAAAATATTGCTACTCTACATAACTGTTTTATTGTGGTGCTGATGCCATACTGATCTAGATTTCCACCTGCTCATATGCATCAGAATACTTCATTTTGTGTCATGGTAACATGAAAGTGTAAGAGAAGGGGAAGGCTTTGTCTTTTCAGTTGTAAATCCTAACTGGCTTTTAAAGCTTTCATTATTTTGTTCTGTGTGATTGAAAGAAGCTGGCATCATCACCAAGCTTGCAACAGAGGAAACATATTTTTTTTAATGTTCAGTGTTTAAAAGATGTCAATGTTATTTCCTTTGTAAACAGAAGATGATGGATAGAAAATCTGCCGAATTTTCAGCAAAAGGGAGTAATTTCTTCAGTTCTTTTTCATTCCTTAATGGAAAAAGAATTATGGAAATGAGAACAGGCATTGCATTAAGTGCTTCCAATGTTCTTTCCCTGCAGACCAATAAAAACATAACTCCTCCATTAGGGAAATTTAGTTTTTTGAAGGCTGTGTGAATTTGAGTTCTGAATGAGTGAATGAGATGACTATGCTGGACTAAACATTTCCAGGTCTGATTATGTATTTTAAGCCTTTTCTAGATGGATACCAGCTCTTTCCTTGCCTTGTAGGTCTTCTTCAGAGCAGCACTCTCTGTGACTTTTTACATTGGCTTATCTTGTAGTTCCTCTGTGGTGCAATCTCATATTACAAAGAGCAGCAACAGAGTTTTCAAAGTCATGGGAATTGAACTATTTTTCTTGCCTGACTGTGAACTAGAGTTCCTGGCTTTTTCAAAACACTCCAGCTGCTTGAAAACTCCATAAGCAAAATTCAAACAGCACAAGTAAAAAAAAAAAAAAAAAAAAGACTTTTCTGTTCTTCCTATGGCGTGTTTATAGTAGTTATAGTCTCACCCATAACTGTACATTATGCAGATTGTAGCTATCTACCTTTAAAAATACTCTTTATGTGTAAGTGGGAAATGGATATGCAGCAGTAACCTGCCGTGCCTGGGTGTGTTCAAATCAGGTCCCTGAGCAGGGGGGATCCAAGTAAAGCCATCTTTTCTCTCTCAGCTGTTAACCATAAAATAGTAATAAATAATCAGCATTCATTTCTAGAAGTTCTAGAAGAGAAAAAATAAAACTCAGAGAATAGGAGAATCATTACAAGTCATTAGAACTGATCCTTACTTATAAATTATTAATCATAATTCAGTTTTATATACAATAATACTTAAGGTGTCAGACACATTGCAGAAGCGTAGAAGGATGATTTGTCCTCATTTAGTGTAGGAGGGGACAGAGGCACCAAGAGCTTCTGAAACTTGTCCAATATCTGGAAATGATTCAGTGAAATTCATTTTTTCATTATTATTTTTATTCAGTTATAAATAGTCTGGATGTAGCCAAAATATTCTAGTTATAATTGATCAAACAAAGCCCATTTTACTCTTTATTGCTGAAGGGTTGCCCATGGGAACATGCTGAAAAAACAGTGAAGGCAACAAATGTAATTACTGTGAATATGTGAGGCTGGTTTTGTTTTAGTTTTTTGAGGTCTGTTTTCTGAAAACACTGCTGGGAATTGTTTGTCCATCACTAGAATGTTCCCTGAAGGCCCAGTCCACTACAGGACTCCCAGGAACAATTTCTGTGTTCATATTTTACATGCAGACAACTTAGTCCTTCTGCCATGATCCAGGAAAAATGGCATCTATGAAAATATTGTGTTCATTACAAATTCAGGAGGCAAGGAGAACATGCCCGACCCATGCGATTCTCTGTCCCCACCCTGATTATTCATTCCTAACAGAAAAAGTTTGAAATGCTGGAAAAAGACATTAGACATAAAAATTTTAAGCTTCTTGCTGATTTTAAGTAGAAAACTTTTCAACTTCTTGTTCTTTTATCTCCTCTGCCTGTCCTGTGTCTCAGTTAATTGGTGAATCTGATCAGCTGTGTGCTTCAGGCACTATAAAGGGATGCTGGTGGTGAATTTCCACCTCTCACATTTGATCTTTGGCTGATTTGATTTGGGGTCAGCCTGTGCTGGTGCTGGAGGGGGCTGATATGCCCTGAGGATCCAGCTGTGCACAGCTGTGCGGGCTGGGGCAGCCTGTGGAGAACACGAGTTCCCCGGCGCCTCGGCTGTGTTTGCACACAGATTGTTGGAGCTGTGGGCTTGCTTTGGCCTCACTCTGAGCAGAAGTACCTGAGATGGATGTTGCCAGGCCACTGCGTGCTCCTGTGTGCTGCCAGCTGCTCTGGCTCCTCTCTCTGAGGCATGTTTGAAGTATTACAGTGAGAAATTGGTAGAACTCTCTGTGCTCGAGTGCAAGTGGGGAAGAGTTTGTGTCTTGTGTTCTGCAGACCCAGCGGGATGGATCTGGTCACAGGCTGGAATCCCAGTCCACAGTGTGGTGGGGAGATGTGCCAGGTGGTTCACAAGTGCACTCTCCACATATAAATCACATTTTCTCCTCCCCAGCCCTTGGGCATGGCTCGCTCACATGGTGGGCACACATTGTCACCCACTGGAATCATCAGGGGCTGTAATTTTGCAGATTGGCCTCAGAAATGCGCTGCTGCAGTCAGCCACCCTCCTGAAACACCTGTGGGAAGCTTAGGTCCCATATCACCTTTTAAAATGACAGGTTGGTTGGTAGAGGCAATCATCCCTAAAGCAAGGCACTGCCTGGGCCAGACAGAGCTGTGCTGCCCGCTCTGGGCTGATCCTCATTCCTTATCCAGGAGGAGTTACTGCAAGGTAGGTGCACCCCAGCCATGCCCCAGGGTCAGGGTCAGTGCTGGGCACAGCTCTGCTGCCTCCCCATCTCACACCCTTGGTCTCGTGGTCTTGTTCCAGGGCAACCCCCTGTACTTCCAGTCCGCCAGGAACGTGACCGTGAACATCCTCAACGAGAAGACAAAAGTCCTCACTCGCCTTGTGACAGGTAAGGAGGGGAAAGGCTGCTGGCAGGGATTAAGGAGGGATGAAAGTGGGTGGTTTGGGGTGCTGCAGGGAGCCTCTTGTGGAGCAGAAAGGAAAACTTCACTCCACTCTGTAGAAACAAAGGCAGAGACAGGAAAGGCAACTGGCTGGGGCTGTCTGACAACGAAACAAACCATCATTTTCATCTGAAAGCCAGTCCAGAGTTAGAAATGTTTGTTGTATGACATCAGGGTCAAGAAGAGCATACACCAGGCTGATATTTCTGTTGTAACAAGCACAGGTTTTTCTGAAGACATTTATAACTTGCCTGAAATCTTGGGGACTCTGGAGTCCAGCTGTGGAACAGTTTGCAATTTAAAGTCCTCCTGCTGGAGAAGAACTCCTTTTGCACCCAAACAAGAGTGTGTTGGGTGGGGAAATGGGTGTTTTGTAAATCCCCAGTGCACAGCAACCTTTGAATGAATGAAAGAATAATTTGGGTTGAAAGAGTGCATTATATAAGGAATATGGCACGGTATATATGATATAAAATATATATTTGATATGGGACAGAGATATATTTACTGAGTTTTATGCATGGACTGTGAGAAGTATTGGTGTGTGGCAAGGGCAGTAATCCATAAACATATTTCTAAGTTGAGACTTGGTTGCTTGGTTTGCTTATGTAACATCTTGGCCTTTAGTCACAGCATTAAATAATTAAATATGCAGCTTCAGTGAGCAATTATTTAGGCAGCATGTGTGAAACTTGCCTGGAGGAAGGAAATAAATTCGACCCCAGGCTCCCTGATTCTCACATTCAGAATGAAGGTCTTCAGTTTGTTGGTTCTCCATGTATTTTCAAGAGGGTGTTTGGTTCACTTGAGCACCTCTGTGTCACGAGAGTTTGGGGCTCAGTGATACCCCCCAGTGTGATGCTCTGGTTATTGAGCTTTTTATGCATCAGCACCAGCTTTGGTTTCACAGTGGAGCAAAGATGTGGTCCCATGTAGTGCCTACTGCAAGGATGAGTGGGAAGGTGGTTAATAAGCAAGACACAAATCAGATTTTTACTGGATTTTCTCAGTGTGGCTGCACGAGTTTTTAAGTATTTCCAGGGATCTCAGCATGGCCTCACTTGTCTGAAGTGCAAACCACATGCATGATTCTGTGTGTCCAGGTGCCAGCACAGGTGACCTGTGCAGGGAACTTCTGGGCAGGGATGGAGTTTTTAAGAAAATACTGGTTTTCAGGTGTTATTTCTCTTGTTTTTTGAGGAATGAGACTGGTCTTGAAGATGGCCAGAATTAAGGCAAAGCCCAATTACCTGCCTCGTGCAGGATGATATTCCAGGAGGGCTGTGCCTTAGAAGGAGTTGGGAGGGCTGATGAGTGGTGAATTGTCCAAAGCCTGGCCTGGGTCAGGAACCCAGGGCAGCCTCTTTGTAACTCTTGGCAGCCTTTGAGCCACAAACCTGCACAGAATGGCTCTTCAGGCAGCTGATGTTTGTCAGACCCCACAAGAAAATGTATTGCCAGAGGCTTTCCAGCACTGTAGGGCACAGCAGCCTGCAGGAAAAGCAGAAGAATTGAAATAAGATCTTCAAAAGAAAGTTTTACTTGTCTAAAAACTTTTCTGCATTTGAGAGGATGCCATTCTTCTTGGCCTGCACAGGATTGAAGGAGTCTAAAACAAAACATTTGCTCCTGTGCTGGTGTTTGCCTTTTTTTTTTTTTTTTTAATTGGGCTGTGCATGACACTGATAGAATTTTAAGCCAGATATGTTTAAAAGCTAGGAAACCAGGAATCTTTTACACAGCAGCATCAGTCCAAACAAAATGGGCCCAGGAGCTCTTGATGCCTCTTACACCTGCACCAATACTCTCAAAGCATGGCTGGATATGTTCATGGCTGTTTCACAGATGGGTCTGTCTTTTTGTCAAAATATCCCAAGTTCAGGGGTGATTTTATGGCACACATAAGCATTACAAAAGCCTAAGTAGAAATAGTTGAGCAGTTGTTACTTGGGTAAAAAACTGCCCTTTCCTAATAAGATCTAAAAAGCCTCTGTTTGGTGTCTCTGATGCAATTTGTTGAGCTATTGTTACTCAGCAAATGGGTTTATTGACTGTATGAAGCTACTGTGTGATTTTCTTACACTTTTCCCTAAAGGAAAGATTCTTTCCCCTAGGTCCCCAAGCAGTGGAAGCACACAGCCAAAAATTTGAGGTGAAAACCCTCTCTGGAAAATTGCTGTTTTCTGCAGATGACAACGAAGTGGTGGTTGGAGCAGAGAGATTGAGAGTTCTAGGTAAGAGATTGTTCATTAAGCCACACTTTTAATATGCACCTCTTCAAATCCCAGTATAGTTTTGCCTGACTTTCCTTCCTACTTGCTGAAAGCAAGTTTTCTCTTTGGAGAGAAAACCTTGTGCTGTCTTTTTGGCTTTGAATCTTCTCCAAGCAGATAAAGGCCAGGAGTTTCTGTGTGAGGGCTTTCCTAACCTGCACAATTTGTTCTTTCCCCTCCATTAAAAACTCCCCTGGAAGTGGTTTGTCTGGCTGAGTGAAATAGCTTTAAAACCAGCTTTGGAACCTGAACAACTTTTATTGCTTGGATCTGGGGTGGAGGACAGTGAGGGGTTGCCCTGGGATGTGCCCATGTCTGCAGTCACTGTGCAAAGGGAAAGCTCAGGGTTCATGGTTTTGGTGCCTGCACTGTCACCAGCTCCTCCTTCATTCTGAAGCAGGCACCAGGAGGATCTGCCTCCCCAGCTGTGCTGCCTGCCAGGCTTTATTCCTGATAAAGTAGGAATAAATGGTATTTCCTAATGCAAACTGGGGATACACTCTGGGTTTGGGATGTAGGGGTTCTTTCTTATTTCTTTGGATTTTTTTTTTTTTTTGTCATTAGTTGGAGAAACACAACAGTTGTGGCAATTGGAAATTTTGGAACGTATTTGATAGTTATACAAAATTAACTGTCTGGAACTTGAATTTTTGTGCTCCCCAGTTCAATCCATGCTCTTTGGTTAGGCTGGGATTTGGTCAGGAATGTTTTCCCACAGGACCAGAGTGGGTAGCTCAGTGTTGCTCACAGTCTCACAGCAGTGCTGCTGGTCTCTGTGGAGGCACCAATGTCTGTTTTATACTGACTTGTTTCGGATGCATCTTTTCATTCCAAACTGTTCCTTACTTCTCTTGTAAAAACAGATCAATAAGGAGCTTGGAATTATATATAGACATAGATAGTATTTTATTATTATTATTGTTACTATAATTTCCAGCTATTTAATAGTATATCATGTATAATATAAATGGGACTTGGTATCCAACCCTTAACATTTTTTGCTGTTTGATGTCCTGATGTTCTGGATGGTTCCTGTTTGAGGACAGGGTAGGTGGATCTCTGCACATCACTGTTGTTACACACTGGACTAGTTCAGTCACCAGCTATAAAAAGTTGGGTGGGCTTCGCAGGATAAATGTTGAATTTCACAAAATTAAGAGTATCTTTGTTTAGCTTAGAACCTGAAGAGGCTCAGTCTGAATTCTTGTGGTGTTCCAGAGCTGGGGACATTTGTAACAGTCCCTGTCCTCCAACAAAGCTCCCTTCACACTGCACCTTTCAGAGCTAGTTCTTGCAGGGTAGGAAGCAACAGTTTTTTAAGTGTTTTCTTGGAGGCCTTAAAATAAGAGAGATTTACATTGTTGATTAAAAAAAAAAATACAGAACCTTCTCCTTACAACTGCAAGTACTCTTCTTTCAGATTACATACTTTTAAAAAGTTGCTTTTAAATTCTTCTGTACTTTGAAGAAACCAGGAATTAATTTTGGTAGCTATTTTGAGTTACTGCCTTGTTTTAGTCTCCAGAATAAACAGCATGAAAAATCTGCTGATCACTGTAGTGCACTTTGATTTTTACCTGTAACTGAGTGTTTCTCGAGGTTGGTTTGATTTTGCAGATCTATTAGAAAAGAAAAAATAAAGTTATACTACTGGTGATGTTACACAGCAAGTATTCCAATGACCTTGAGCTGAAATGCTTTCTGAGTTCATTCTTGGCTTTGTTTTTCTCCAGCTTTGCTTCCCCAATCTAATTTTATCTCCGAAAGTGTTTGCCGTGGCTGTGTGCCATGCTGGGAAGTGTTGCACCATATGTTCGTGTTTCTTGCAGTGTTTTTGTCTGCTCTGAAGGCCAGTGCGAGTTGCAGCACACAGACAAATTCCTTTGATCGTTCCTCTGGTGTTTGGGCTCTCAGGTGCTGCTGGAATGTGTCTGCTGACACCCATCCAGGCCATGTAAATAATTTCAACTTGTTCTTACTGAACAAATACTTCTTGTAGAGGCAAGTGTGTGTCAACAACCTGGCATGAGAGTCATCCCACAGAGGTCAGAGCAGCAGTTCTTGTGGCCAGCTTTGAATATTGCCAGAGACAATAACTCTTTTCTTTGTACAGACTCCAAAGTTTTTTTCTGGAAGCTTGTGCTACAAACCAATGCTGAATCCCTGTCCTGAGAAAAGAGGTGCTCTCCTGTTTTGAAATGAGCCCTGCTCTGGGTATCTAGAGGGTTTTTCAACATTAGCAAGGGATGAAAAAGGGGAAGAATACACAGAATTATAGATTAAAAACAAATGCAAGTAGGACATAGGATGCATTTGATGGTGCTTCAAAAAACTGCACAGCACGGGCAGTGCAGATTTCCATATGAAAGTGCTTTTTATTTGATTTGTATTTTGGGGAGTTATTTCTGATTTATGAGCATTAAAGGACACAGAAAGACAGAGCTGGCCACCTCTGCTTTTCATGTGTGACGTAATTTAGAGTACTCCAGTGATTTTATTTGATATAGTGAATCCAGTCAAAGCTGTCATCCTAGGAGAGGCTGGAGGATGTCAGGAACTTCTGTCTGAGGGGAATGGCAGATCTGAGCCCTCTGCCCATGGTGAGCCCTGGTAACACTGACACAACCTTGTGCAGACACAAAAAAATCCCCTCTGCCTTGCTCAGGTAGGGAGCTCAGCACGGCCTGGGTCCAGATAACCCTGAGGGAGCTTGTGTTTGCCTGCAAGAACCCTAAAAAACCACCACTGAGCCCTGAAACGACTCCACTCTGCCCTTTTTCTTCTGAGCTCTTCTGCAGTGCTCGTGTGTGGATGGGATGGGATGGGATGGGATGGGATGGGATGGGATGGGATGGGATGGGATGGGATGGGATGGGATGCGATGGGATGGGATGGGATGGGGTGGGATGGGATGGGATGGGGTGGGGTGGGATGGGGTGGGATGGGATGGGATGGGATGGGATGAGATGGGATGCGATGCGATGGGATGCGATGGGATGGGATGCAATGGGATGGGGTGGGATGCGATGGGATGCGGTAGGATGCGATGGGATGGGATGCGATGGGATGCGATGGGATGCGATGGGATGGGGTGGGATGCGATGGGATGGGATGGGATGCGGTGGGATGTGATTGGATGCGATGGGAGCACATTCTCACTCTTAGCATCCCTTTCCTCCCCAAATGCAATTGGAGCAGCCCATGGTGTTTTGAAAGATCCCATAGCAAACCTCAGAGCTGCTCTCCTTGCCCAGCACCTCAGCTCTGCCTTTGCAGGGTTTGGATTCCTGGCAGTCTGCCCCTTCTCTGCCCGTGGTGCCCCTGGGGGGTGGGTGATGTGCAGCCCTTCCCTGGCAGCCCTTGCCATGGTCAGCAGAGCTTTGGGCCAGCCCCAGGCACTCAGAGCTCACGCCTGGCTGGAGCCCCCAAGGACTCCCAGCTCAGACCCTTGCAGGGGAGATAAATGAGCTGCTCCTAATGGAATTTGTGTTTGCTGCCTCCTCCTGACTCCCTCCCTCCCTCCAGAAATGAAACGTGTCCAGACCATCTGAAAAACGGGGTGTAAGAAACACTCTTTAGTCAAAAGAGTATTAAAAATAACTTTGATATGTATTAATTACAATTTCATTTAATAGCTTATTGAACGTTATAGCATTTATAAATAAAAGACAATCATAAAGCATTATTCTGACTGTTAATTAGCTCTATTTATTCTCCAGATTAGTTTTTAAATATGCCCTCTAGATGCCACTTGATACTAATTAACAGAGTTACATTATTATCTCTATAGAAAGGCATTTTTAATTAAATCTAAAGCAATTTAAATTAGCGTGAGTTTTTACAGAAATTAAACTCTGGTCAGATGCTTAATTTAGCCTTATAAGACAACATCTGATGACATGCCAGTGTCAGTTCTCCCAAGAGCCTTGACATCTTTTTTATTTGAGATTATTTTTTGAAGTTTGTTTTCAGGGAAACTTGCCACTATACTCTGGTGTTTAATATTTATGATGGATTTAACCAATTTTTTTTTTTAAGACTAAATTTTGATGGGAATCCACATGCATTGCAGTGAGCTGAGATAATACCACAAAAGCCACACTTCTGCAGCTTACAGGAGTCTGGCAGTCCCTGGGTTTGTGTGGGAGGTGGGATTGCATGGGCTGGATGTTGTCCCCTTACAAATCTACCAAGCTTTTTAACCACTGTTAAAATTACTGTTTTGCTTTCCAACAAGGATGGGATTAATCACCACCCCACAGGGCCCCTTCTCTGTAACAGAACAATACAGGGATTGCTCCCACTCCCCAGAAAATCTCTCTCAGACATTTGGATTAGCATGGCAGAAGCTTTTCTTCTAAGGGAGCCTAATGATAAAGATTTGGCTGAAGCCTTCTCCTGTGGCAAACCCTAACTAAAACAGCTGTATTTAGAGTGGGGTAGGATGCTTTCATCTCCCAGAATAAAGGCTGCAGGAGCAGTGTGAGCCAGCCCAGCACCGTGGCTGATTTAAAAGCACCTTTGATCTCATCAGTCATTCCCAGCCTTCCTGTCAAATAATTAGCCAGTAGCTCCATTTCTACCTTGTAGCTTCTTTTCCACTGTAGCCAGCACCCTTTGGGCAGTGAACCATGTGGAGCATGTCAATGCTGACCACAGGTTAGACTTTTAGGACTGTTAGTTTGGGAACATTTCTTTTGTTCATGTTCCTCTCCAGCTGCCTGGGAATGCACCTGGAAAGAGGAATCAGCTGTTGAAAGGTTATTGCAAATTTATTAATAAGTTTGGAGTAATTAAATGCAAGGCACATTTCCAGCATTTTATTCATGAGCTGTTTATTAAGGAATTGAGAGGATTTAGTGGAGGAACACCAACAATAAAAGCAGTGTAGTCCAGGACTGTGTGGCTATTTACAAGAGCAAGCAGTGAAAAGAGGGAGAGGAATGGCTTTAAACTGAAAGAAGTTAGATTTAGATTAGATATCATTAAAAAATGGGATACTGTGGGGGTGTTGAGGCACGGGAAGGGGCTGCCCAGAGAAGTTGTGGGTGCCCCACTCAGGTTGGATGGAGCTCAGGGCAGCCTGGTCTAGTGGAAGATGTCCCTGCCTGTGGCAAGGGTGTTGAAACAAAATGACCTTTAATGTCCATTCCAGGGCAAATCAATCTGTCATTCTGACTGGAGAGAGCTCATTTAAATGGCACTGTTGGGGCTGCTGTTGGGGACCTGCTCTGCATTTATAAAACACAAGGTGCTGTGGCTTGTTCCTCCTGGAAGGGTTAAAAAAGCCTTTGCAATAATATCCTTCACTTTGTTCAAGAGGAGAACAGGATTTAATGTGGGTGTTACTGAGCTAACACTCAGTGTAAGCTGCCCCAGCTGCCTTAGGCTTCACATCTACAAACATTTTCAGGGCTCCATGTATGAGCTTGGTCTGGGAGGAGCCCTGCAGAGCTGTGGCTGCAGTGCCAGCCTGCTTAGAGAACTCTGCTCACATTTCCTCCATATTAAACTTTTAGGGACTTCTTGGCATGTCCTTTTCAGCTTTTACTTGCTGCAGTAGTTACAGCAGGATAACTTTAATGACTGCAAGAGTAGTTATATTTCATTAAATAATCCACAGAGGTATTTGACTGGTATCAGTCGTTTCAGAGGGTGGGGTAAGCTGGAAATTTAACAGTTTCCAGGAATTACCACCCATTTTTACAGCATGTACCCTTCTTCAGCAGCGATTATTTATGGATCAGAACATGCATGGTTGCCCTTTACAGCAGCCATTATGATTTCCAAATGGCATTTTGCTGATGTGTTTGTGGCAGAGGGAACAACTCTGGTAGCCAAATGTTGAAATCAGGCCTGACCCAGAGAAGAAATGGAGCTTTCTGGTCTCACCACTGAGTCAGCAGACTCAGCTTTATGCCTGAGGGTGAATGCCAAACTTCAGTCTTTGTGGTGTGGATTTTGGGCATTGCCCTGACAAACATGTCCTTGCTACAGGTCTGTAAGGAGCCTTCTGAAAGGAGCCATGGTGCTGCAATGGCTCATGTCTTATGAAACTGAGACATCTTCCTACTCTAATCCTTTCCTTTACAAAGGCAGTGGAGGGAAAAGTGCCTTTAACCCAAAGGCAGGGAACTTCTCTGGGATACCTCACTGGGATGCCTTGCTGTGCCTCTGGACCAAACTGCACCATCAGCTGGGGCCACAGCCCTTCCCCAGCTCCCCCAGGTGCAAATGAGCTCCAGCTTGCTTGGGCTCCTTCTGAGCTCCTCCTGCTCTCAGCCAGGGAAAGGAGCGAGCCCCAGCCAGCTGGGACAGGCATTTGACCTTTTGCTGGAGATGTATGAACTTCTCTAGGAAGCAGCTGCATCCCCAGAGCTCCCTGCCCACAGGTAATTAGGCAGCAGCACTAATGCAGTCCTGGAGCGATGGCCAAGCTGTCCTGTAGTGGTTGGTGCTGCAGGAAAGGGATGGGGAGTAAAACGAGGGGAGCAGGGAAATGTGCTGACAAATGGAGGCAGCAGGGTTTAGCACTGGCACTAGCCAGGCTGGAAACTACCTCCTCTCTCTTTAGCTCTCAGTTGTGGCAGAGCAGTTCTGACACATTTCCTTGAGCTCGTTGCAGAGCTGTGATTATGGGAAAAAATTATGTTTAGTAAAATTAAGGAGCAGTGGAGGGCAAAAACATATGTTTAGTCTCAGTGGTTAAAGCCACAAGAAAATATTTTTTTCTTTTTTTTTTTTCTCTCAGCTAGGAATTGTGCTGTTGCTGTATCCATGCAGAAGCAGGGGTCACAAAGAGATTTAACTTGTAATCAGCAGTGACAGAGAATTTAAAAGCTGTGTAGAAAAGAAACCTGATTTAGTTTAATTGGGTGGGTTTAGGGTGTTTTTGGTTTTTTTCCCCAGAGGTTGAGATGCAATTGTTGGATGTTTTCTTTCAAAAAAAGTATTTCTCCTATTCTGCAAGGGAAGAAATTAAAATTACCAATTCTTGAATGAATACTTCTGATAGCTCCCGTGCTGTAAGGGCAATAGGTGTGATGCTGTTTTCCTTTCTTTTTAATGGCAAATCCAACTTAGATTGCTCTCCTTTTTCAAAATCCACTCACCCAGATTGCAAATTTGTCTTTTTATTGGCAAGAACAAGCTGTGTTGGGAGAGGGAGATACTGAGGAGTTTTCTTTGTGTTTGCTTTTACTTAAAGTACATTCCAGGCTGAAAGGATAGCATTTATGTAAAGTGTATAGGCTTCGAGTCCAGGCTGAAATGTGTGTTCAGATTGTGTTCCCTTAATCCTGTTTAAGGAAAGAGAGGAATCATCCACCATCAGATTAATATTGATTAAATGTCACAAGGATTATGAAAGAAACATACTGTACACTTACCAAACACTGAAATCAAGTTTAAAAGTATGGCAGATTTATATTTTATTTCCTAAGTGTCCTCCCCAGCTGATCTGTTTGAAGCTCACACAATATTCTCCATGATAAATTTCCGCTGTGTATTCCCACTTCAGGTGCTCCCCTGAGTTCCTTTGCAACTTTGCACAAGAATGCTGAGAAGAGCTTCAAAGGAATTCAGTGATGACATTGCTATTGTTGAGCTGCAGGAAAAGTGTTGAAGGACCCCAAAACTAGTCAAGAAGGAAATATCTAGAGGTCAGCATAAGTTGTAGCAACCTTTTTCCCGTCTGTTCCCAGTCTGGGTGCGAGCCTGTCTGCTCTGTTCTGTTCTTCCCTTTGTGTTCCCAGATAAATGAGCTGTGGCAGGGAGGCTGTTGGAGATGGTGTGACTGCAGGCACATACATCACTAATGACCCACTTGCTCCTCTCTGGGCTTGCAGCTCATCTCATTGTTTGCAAGTTTTCCAGCTTAAACCCCAGGCTCCATTGATTCCTTGGGACTCTGAGTCAGAGAATTTTTTCTCCTCCACCCAGCAGGGCTGGAGTCACAAGGAGCTCCTGTCTGGCCTAACTCAGCCCCAGCCCGGTGCCTAAGGCTTGGCTCACTCCCTGTGTGCATACAGTGCCAAGATCAGGGGCTAAAAATAATCTGTAATAAGAAATAGAATTAATTTTTTTTAAATTATATTACATTTTTTATTATAAATATTTCGTTGATGCTGCACATGATCTCATTATTGCCCTCATTATTCAGGAATTTTTGGTTGCCCTTATAAGTACAGCTGCCCGACACTTAGGCAAAAAAGGAAGACAGACAGACCTTTGCAATGAGCTATTTTTATAGGATCCTGGAAAGAAATGTGAATGAAGCTTCATGGCTTTTGTTCAATGCACTGGCTTAACCTAACCAGGCTATTATTGGACCCTGAAATAGAGCTCTTATTGATTTCAGATTTAATGGGATTCAAGGGGAGCAACAGCAATTACTATGCTCACCCATTTAAAAACATAAATTAAGGATGAATAAGGCTTTTAAAGCTTGGAATTAGAAGAAGCAGTCACAAATAATTTTTACCTGCATTGTATTGGATTTACTTCCTGGGCATCTGTTTGCACACACTTTCTGAGACTGTCACATACTATCCTGATGAGACCTGCAGAGGAGAGAACCTCCTCAGATGGGTGTTTTCATGAACAAATTGCTGAATGTGTCCTGATCAATAGTAGTGGGAATAAAAGTAGTTTATGGAGACCAACAGCACACTATACATTGCCTCTTGGCTTCAGCTAGAAAAAATCACAGCAGATCCTTCTCCTTCCCCCCTCATTTGCACAGTCCTGCAGAGCACTAAAGAGAAGATACACTAAGGCAAACTTAATCACCAGCTTCATCACAGGCCTCTGAGACCCCAGTTTCATTTGGAAGCAGTGATATACAACACTAAAGGTGTGCTGCAGGTCTGTAATTATCAGTAAAAAAAATACAGACTGGGAGAAAAATGAAAAGAAAAAGGGAAGTGGGGAATAGCTGACCAGGTGTATCTGCAGCTGAAAGGAAACCTGATGTCTCCCTGCATTCTGCTCAGCCCCAAGAGCTGCTCAGATTTTTGTGTTCCTCTGGTTGGAGCTGTTGTTGGTTAAGATGCACCTTCCAGCTGGGATTTGCTTCTTTCCTGGGGCATTGCTGCTCCTCCATTTCCAAACCCTAAAACCGGACTGGAAATGTTCTCTTGCCATGAGACTCCTGATTTTTGTTCTTGAATGAAATGAACACATACAGGGGTCTTTGACACCCCACACCTTATGCAATGCAAGGGGGGAAAAAGCCAAAAAACCCCAAAATACTCTCTGAGTGAATCTTTATGGTGGTTCAAAATACTTCAGGTAGATCCTGTCATATGCTGTATAAGTTCCTGACTGATTGTATGGAATTAAGTTATTGGGCAGAGAACCAGCTAATGGAAACACATTGATGAAATCATTTTTGAGGGACATTAAATGGGACTTAAAATAAAGCTGAAATGGCTTTATGGATTTTTCAGTCAAACTGTTTATGAACATTTATCGGTGGTAAATTACACAGTGTCAGAAGAGGGAATCAGTATAATGGAAGCCTCTCTGATATAATACTGTGAGAAAGAATAATTTATTGCCTAGGGATGTACAGTACAGTGTGTTTAAATCCTAATGATATTATTGTTTTCTTCTGTCTTTGGCTGATTGCACATAAGTTACCCTTAGCAGCAGCAGAGAGTCTCATATGATTAAAAAAAAATCAGTACTTTGTAATGAAATAGAAATTTTTTGTATGTGTTTTTCATGGCAGATAGAAAATGTTTTAATAACAGATAATTTAGGAAGCAGAAGCTGTGTTGTACAATAATAAATGTGGGTTACATTGACTTTATACTCAGTAAAAGAGGAAGAGGGATAGAGCAGCTTTGATTGAAAAGGGAGATTGTAGCAGCTGATTCTTGAACTGTTGGAGCTATTTGTTAATACCATTTGTCAAAATTCATCATTTCTCAGGTAGAGGACGGTGAAAATAAGACTAGAGGAATGCAAGACTAGAAGGAAATTGCTGGTCCTGAAAATACTGCCCCTTGCTTCTGGGACACCAGATCTTCCAGTCAGGCATTTCTCAGATCTGTCATATTGTCTGTCCCATCTATCTGAAAAGCTGCTCCCATTGTAGCTCCTCTTTTGGCTAGAAAACCCTCACTTTCCTTCCCAAATGTACTCAGGACCAGTTTACTGCTACTCATATAAGCTCTCATACAAACATTGGCTTAGGGCTGGTGGTTCTTTTCCCTTGGTGTGTTTTACCCTCCTGATGTATTTGTGCACAGCGTGAGTGCCCTTCCTTAGCACACCATGCTACACAGGCAAATCCTTCCAGCCTGCTTTTATAGGACAGACAGATTGCTGTTTGTGCAGTCATGACAGTTTTTCTTCTCTGGGGATAAGCAGGGGGGACACACAATAGTTTGAGGATTCACTGATGATTCTTAAAATAATGTGGTTTCCTTTTTTTCGTGTTCCTGTTAGACTTTCTTCTTGCCTTTCCGTTTAATGCCGTGTTTGCCTTCCCTTTGATTCTGTCACACTCCCATAAATCATGAGCAGCATTCAGCTTTTATCCAGGGATATCATATCTTGGAAGCCTCCAACATGTAGAAGAAATTTTTACTGCTTTCCAAGCACATGACCTTGGACTTCATATTTTCAATAATTTGTTACTCCCAGTTACATCCCAGTTTCCTTCAGCAGAGCTGGAATAGCCCAATTCAGTGACAACAGCACATTTCCCTCAAACTTTCCTTCCTTTTTTTGCCAAAGCCTTGAGTCACAGTTGGATTCCATGATCTTCAGAGTCTTTTCCAACATCAGTGATTCTGTGATTGTAAAACCACTAAATGAGGTCACTTCCTCCAGCCTTCACTTTCAACACCATCCAACACTGGTGCTGTCAGAGCCTGGCTGAGGATTTCCACAGTGGCCAAAAGCCAGACTTTGACACAAATGTGGAGCTGAATTAGTCCAAGGCAGTTTTTCCCCTCGGGAGCTGCTGCTCCCCCAGGCAGAGATTGAGACTCCAGGGTAGAATAGAGGGGCTAGAGGGAGGGGGCATGTTTGAGGTCCAGAAAATTCCCAATAGCACAGAAAGAAGAGGATGGTTCTTTACTGAAATCCTCAGGCAGCAGGGTGAAAGCACAGGGAGAACTTCCCCAGAGTATTTAATTCATCCATCAGCCCCCTGCTGCAGAAAGGAGACGCTTAGGATGAGGATTAGGTGAGGTGAGGGAAGTTCATCAGTGCGTTTGATAAACTTTCTCTGCCAAATCAAGGGGCCCTCAGCTGCTGACAGCCTGAGCCAAGGGAGGGATGTCTCAGTCCTGGTCCCTCAGCATCCCCTCGTGGCTGGTGTCCTGCTCAGTGACAGAGACAGGTGGCCCTTTGGGAGATTCTGTGTTATTAAAGAAGAATACGAATTATACAGCCAAGGCAGAAAGCTTTATCAAGGCAGGTAGCATTCACTTCAAATTCAGATCAAAGGAGAGAAACAGAAGGGTTTGGAAATCTCATTCCTGTTCCCAGTGCATGAGGGACTTTTTAATGGATGTGGCAAGAAGGGAGACAGGAAAAGGGGATTTGAGAACTGTGTAGGGAAGGGAAAACAAGAAAACAGAGGAAACGAATACCCAGCTCTTTCATTTTCAACCTTCTTGAAATGTCTGCATTGGGGTTTTCATTGACCTTGGTTCCAAAGTTGCTTCCTGCATTTAAGCTAAAAAATGAAAGCCTGGAAACCCCCAAGTCTAGAAATAAGGTAAAGTTTCTCCTTATTCTGCAAGCACTTCTGGTTAAAGGCAGATAGTTATTTTGAGTTTGCATGACTTGAATATCCGACTTCAGGTGTCTGAAAAATTAATAAAAATGCCCAGCATAAAGTCACCATTTAAGCCATGTAGGTGGAAAGGGAGCAGGAATATCTGGGTGCATCTCTCCAGCTGTACCTCCTCATCTTCCTTCCCTCAAAAATCACTGTTCTATTATGCAGATAAGTGCAGGCTGGATGTTTTGCTACATTTCATTGCAAAGCCAAGAGCCAAGGCAATTGTGTTGGATAAAGCAGAGATTTAAATCATTTGGAAACTGTTGAGAGAGGACAGATCTGATAGTAACAACCTTCATGGCTGGCAAGTTACAGCTGCTTATGACAACTTGTAACAATGAAAGCTTATAGTAAAGTTAAAAGCTCAGTGTCTGTATTGTGCCACAGGATCAGCTTCTATCCCCAAGTATAAACCTTCAAACTTTAGGCTCCTTTTATCATTTTTTACTTTGGTTTTTTCTGGGTTAAAAAGAGTTGGGTAGTTTTTTTTATAAATGTTAGAGTGCTTGTTTTCATTCTGTTTTTTTTTTTTCTTTAACACATTGGTATTTAGTTAATTTATTTCAGTGCAAGGAAAGTGTAGTCATAATGCAGTCGTAGGTGTTTCTCACTTTTGGCAGCAGTTACAGCAGGATGTTGTCTTGACACTTTTTGGACCATCTCAGAACATCTGTTATTCTGTAATGATGACTTTCAAACTGCACACAGGGAACAGTTACAATAGCATGTGTTAGGAGTCCTCTCAAACTCTACATGTAAAAGTTTTCATCAGGATCTGTAGTTTGCACCAATAACTTTATCAGACTAAAATCTAAAGAAATTAAAAAATGCCACCAGTGCTGTCTGCATGCTGACACTGAAATTGCTGTGATGAGTGCAGGTAAAGAGTGACTAATTGTTCACAGTGTGTCTGAAGGCAAGACCAGAGGTTTGGATTTAAGAATATAGGTCATACTTGCTCACTGGCTTGGCAGCTGTACATTGGAGAACAGGAACATTAATTTCTAGTGCACACACTCTGTGTGTGAGGCAGTTAGTACCACTCTCAGCTGTGTTTTAATTGGAACTTTCAGTGGGAGCAGGAACGTGATGTTCTGCAGCAGAGTGTCAGTGACAGCACCTGTGCTCCAACAGAGTATTTTAAAAGTAGAACAGGTTCAGGAAAAATAAAGCAGTGAGAAGTCCAGAGGATTTGCTTCACGGTGATTGATTCAGAAAGGCCAGAACTTCTCAGAGAGTCCGAGCAGCCTGGGGGGGTTGGGTCACCATCAGTGTCTGACTAAAGTCTCCTCATGCAAGGCTGGTTGGCACATGAGGACTGGAGAAGAGTCAGTGGCTGAAAGATGAAATGGGACCATTTCAGATTAGATGCACATTTTAAATGAGAACAGTCAGTGGAAAGGGTTGCCAGAGGGTGGCAGGGCTTTGGCTCACAGCAGTGATGTGAGGAGAGCACATCTTTCTAGAGGAGAGAGAGCAGGGTTGGTCACAAAATACGGACCCAGTTCAGGGATGGTTGGGTGAAATGCCCAACTGGGCTGTGTGGGTGGCCATGGAGAGGATTGCAGTGGTCTGGAACTCAGACAATCTGTTTGTAGTACCCAGCATTGCACAGGTCTAAAGCCAGCAAATGGGGCAGTGCAGCTTCCCCATTGTCTCTGAGAGAGGGGGGAATGAGCAGAAGTTAAATGATTTCTGGGTCACACATTGAGCTGGTGGCCAGGCTGGGACTGGGGCAGGGTCTGCTTGTGCTGCCCTGCATGGAGCAGGGTGCAGCTCCCTCCTTTTGCCCAGGCAGGAGCACAGCCTGACTGGAGAGGGGCTTGCAGGGATCCAGTCAAAATCTGCTTTTCTCCCTTGAGCATCTCTGAGAGCCCAGCGAAAGAAACGATGTCATGACGTGCGTCCAGGTTCTTCCGTGAGGGATGCAGCTGGATTAGATGCCTGGTTAGCAAAGGGTGTCTTTTCCAAGCTCCCTCATCAGCTGGGTCAGCAGACTCTCCCCAGGTCGGGGTGCAAGCACCTGCTTTTCCAGGCAGAAGTGCAGTTTCCAGGCAAACCCCACGTGTAATCAAGGCAACCCATTGCAGATGAAGAAGGTCTGGCTTTTCTGGGGACAGAAGGGATGTACAAGAAAGACATGGGGTCAGGCAATGGGTTAAATTGCACCTAGGTATGATTTGACAATCACTCCCCTGATAACAGCTTATAATGTTTACAATTTGTCTTCTGTTTTGTTTTGTGATTTCAGGAGCAGAAGGCACAGTGTTCCCTAAATCTATAGAAACTCCCAATGTCAGGGCAGACCCCTTCAAGGAACTAAGGTAAACTTTGGAATATGGTTTAATGGTAACTCAGTGGAGCCTTGTTGGAGTTGTGCTTACTGCTGGGCATCATTTCTGCTTTTGCATAAGAGCTTGGGGATTTTCTTTGGAAGGCATCATGAGAGAGGATGCCATGGAAGAGAAGGGACCTGCCATATTTACATGTGATGTGGTCAAACTAAAGGCAATCACAGGTCATGAGAGCTGCAATGTGCTCTGCATACCCTGGGCTCAGCATTTGGGAAAAAAAAAATAGAGTAATCTTTTCCTGGTTGTGCAGGGAGGTGCTGAAGCTGTGCTGGATCTCAGGGAGTAGCAGCAGGCAAAAGGATAATGCTCTCCAGCATGATCTGACTTGCAGGATTGCAAACCCTCCCTGACCTACACAGGGCACAGCTGTGCACGTGTGTAACTGCTGACACTTGCAGAGATGCCACTTGCTGACAGCATTGTGCCATGGGGGAATAAACAGCACAGCTCCTGGGAGCCAGCTCTGCCCTCAAGCTAAGGCTGGGTGTTATATTTACTTGGTTTCTTAAATAATTTAAAAATATAAAAAAGTGTGGCACTACAGGTTAACTTGAATGACTAGCCTCTGGAAAGATACTAATCATATGGCCTAAAAAATTATTGACTGAATCTACTGATATCTTCTGACCAAGAGTGCTGTAGGGGTTTGTGGGTTTGCCTCAATACTCAAATTATCCCTCCTTAGAGAGAGAGAGAAATATTAAAAAAATGTATTAAAAAAAAGCAGAAGGACATTTTGTCCTTAATTCTTGGGTTGCCATCTCTCCTTTGCTGGAAAGTGCTGGGGATGGAGCAATCCTGAGCCAGCTGGAGTTGAGCACAAGTGCTGCTGCTTTCCTGCAGATGCAGGGGGCTGAGAGAGAGCACCTCTCATGGATTCCCTGCTCTGATAGCAGGGATAGTTATGGCCCAGCTAGGTCACCAGGGAGGATGAAGAATATCCCACCTGCCTTCCCTTGGGTCTGTCTCTACCTTTCAGTTTCCCCCAGGAAACCCTGTAATTGTTCCAGTTTCCCACTCTGGGGATCATCTGTCAGCCAGCAGGAGCAGTGGAGGCGTGATTGGGTTTGTTGGGAAAGTTTCTTCTCTTCCTCCAGGCAGAGACTTCAACCCTGCCTCGTGGTTTTCCCAGTTTGGGTCTGCTTCCTTTAAATAAAGAGGAAATGTGGTCTTTACTCACACGCAGCTGGCAGGGCAGGGGCTGGTGTGGGAAAAGGAGATGTGAGAGCAGGGAGTCGTGGGCAAGGCTCTCCATTTCCCTGGAAAAGCCAAGAAAAGGCATCAGCAAATGGATTTCTAGGTGACCTCCAGGTGACAAAGGCTTTCTGGCACAGCCTGTGTTTACTGATATTTTCATTTAAAAAAAGGAAAAAAAAAAACCCAATATCTTTTACAAGAACCAAAATTTACAAAACCAGGTCTTGAGTAGTGCAAAAGAGATGCGGTCCAAGTTTGTGATGATTTAAGATTTTTCTAAACTGGGAAGGGGGGGAAAAAATCCAAATAAATGTAGGATGTGGTATTGGAGGGGAAAAATGTGAATTGAAAGAGCCTTAACCTGATTGACTATGCTTCTGTTCCAAAGCGAATTAAGCTAAATGAAATTGAAATGAATTAATGGCAGTATCCATGCAAGGATTGATTCAGTATATTTGCTCTGCTTTAAATTCATGTTGTTATTTCACTTGTTTTATGTGGAGAGCTGTTAGGTAACTGATTTCCTTTCAAATTAGTGGACTGGGTGAAAAAAAATCCTTTAAAATCTGTTGGGGTTTTTGTAATTTTTTTTTTTTTTTTAGGAAAATTATTGAATAGAATTTACCTGGGGGGGGAAAAATCCCATGAAGTCCTAAAATACTTTGTGTGCTTCTGACAAGTTTATCTTGGCAAAAATAAATGTTTTTACAGCATCCTGAGGAGAAAAGAGCCAGTGGTGGCAGTGTGTAGGGAAAGCAAGGTTTTCCAAGAACAAATGCTCTACTGCTCCCCAGACCAAGATCCATCCATCTCTCTCTCCATGTTGGATCACTGGCTGCTTCTTAGGCAAAACGGTGCCTTTTGGGGGCAGTGCAGAGTTAATAGTGAAAATAATCCCACTCTGAGGGGAGATTTTTTGGTTCCTTCTTATTTGATAGCAGAGTGTGTGCATAAGGTGTCCTTTTTGCCTCTTTACAAAGATGCTGCAGTGAAATGGGGCTGGATGAGATGGGCCCTGAGCTGTCACACGTTGCTGGGGAAGCAGCAGTGAAATCACACCCTCAGTAGCTGGCCTGCCTCTAAAAGACCTTCTTCTGCAATAAATAGTGCTTTCTTTCCTGCTTAGGCTGAACTTCTGAGGTGGAAAGTGCACATTCAGCTGCTGCAGGTGCCCCCAGGCACCACCAGCCTCCAGCTTTATCCTAAAGCAAGGATTGTGATCCACTGGGGATTTCTCCCTCTGCTCTTGTCAGTGCCCACTCCTCTTCTTGTGTTAGATTCCAAAATGAGGTGGCAGCTGTCACAAAGAGAGGACACCAGCTGCTCCTGTCACACCCAGGAGTCAGGACAGCTGGATGTCCTCCTTGCCTTCCTCGTCTCCTGGACAGACAGACTGATGCCCTGGCAGGACAGACAGGATGTGTCACTCATGTCCCCAAGGCCTGCAGTCACCCCTGTGTGTCCCCACAGCTGACATCTCCAGGTGACAGGACACTTGTTCTCACCAGGCTTTCTGTCCCTTTGGCTGATGAATGGTTTTCATCATTCAGCTGTATTGGGAAATCAGCTGCTCTTCCAGGTGCTCATCATCCTCTGGGCTCAGTGTCCTTTTTAAAACACCTTTGCAGTGGCTTAGGAGAGAATCCCAGTGGGAATATGTGCACAGCCTTTTCCTGACATCCTGAGCCCCTCTCAAGGCTCCAAGAATTGCTTTTGTGCTTGTTGGAGCCAGCCCTGGACTTTCCTGCAGACAGACTCAGGAGCCCTAAGACATTCCTGCTCAGTGTCCACTGTGTCTTGTTTAATTCAGAGTGTAATTAACAGCTCATGTTTCCTACCTAAACTCTAGAATATTCTTTAATAGTGACCTAAAAACTAGAGATGGTTGACAATTTTTTTATTTATTTTTGTGAACTTCTTCATGTTTTTACATATTGAAGGTAATTGTAGACTCCTGAGTGTATTTGTTGTTGTTTGTTGGGTTCTAAACTGGTCAAAAACTGTAAAAAGGAAAGCAAACAAATCCAAATTAATTCTAAATACTTGGGATGTTTAGCATTGCCATCTGGTATCGTCCCAAAATAGTTAAGGGGGAGGGCTTGGGAGATTTGTTTGGACATTGAAATATTTGTACTCATCTGCATTGATGCTTTTTAAAGCGGGTTGGTGCCTTTGACATATGGTAATGTGATTGCTTATGTATAAAAGTTGAATTCAATATGACCTTTTCTCACTGGATTATTTGAGTAGCACCCAAGTAACTTGTCAAGAGGCTGCCTCCAGAACCTCTCCTTGACATTGGCAGGAATCACCTGCCTTTTTCTATTTACATTCCTCCAAAAAACAAATACATGCCAGAGATGCAAACAGAAATTGTCCATCAAACACCAGATGAGCACTCTGCAGAGGTGAGGGATAAAGGCTGGACTAGCCAGTGAATAAGGAAGAAGGAAATAGTTTGAGGGGAAGGGATTAAAAGGTGGGTGATGAAATACAAGGTAAAAGTCTCAGGAGGATGCTGTTAAAGGGCCAAGTGCTGGAGGCTGGGGATGGGGTGGGGATGGAGCAGAGCTGCCTTCAGTCCGGTGTCCAGGTCGTGCTGCAGCTTGGAAACCTGCTCCAGGGTATTTCTGTTCCCAGAGTTAAATAAAAGGAAATCAGACAGCATGAAATTCACTCCATGAGAGGCAAGCACACACCTGGAATTCATCCACAGATATTGTAGGTTGAAAATGCAGTAAATTGCTCATCCAAGGCTAGGAAGCGAAGGGATGACTGTTTTTTCTCTAATGCACAAATATAGTTAAGGGAGAATTAATCTCTTGGGCTTAAAGGGGTAATTTTGGGCTAAAGTTAATTATGAAGCACTGAAAGCACAAAATGGCAGATGAAATGTGCTTGCTGCTTGATTTTATTAGTGCAATTCCACCTCACCACATAGAGTACTGAACTATCCAAATAGTCCAAGTGAGACCTATTGTAACAAAAAACAATTTAAATACAGTGCTGAGCTAACGAAACAATACTCATTTTGAAAAACAGGAATTCTTAACAAGTTAAGGTTTCTGTCAGCTGTGTTTCACAAGGCACCCTAGATAAGTAGGTACAAAAATAATATTTCTGTCTAAAACCAATTACATTAATAACGATTAAGAGGAGAAAAATGAGAGGAAATGCGAAAAATGAATGGTATAAAAAAGGAAGTAATTGGTGAGAAATTAAAGTCATTTATAGAGAGTAATAGAGGATACTGAAACACTGCTTATTTCAGTGAGCACTTGTGGATTCCTGTGAGGTGTCAGCAAGGGGGAGATGACCACTGAACCCTTGTACAGTGCTGGTGTTATTTTCGTTATTTTCTGATTGTTTTACCAGCAGGGATGCAATTTATTTCTCTGTTATACCAGTGCAATCCCAATAATTTTGATAGTCCTCCCAGCTTAAAAGACAACAGATTTTCCTTGGGATGAGTTTACCTTTACACTGTAACAAACAAAACTACTTTCAGTTACTTTCAGAGAGGTTGAATGTATACAACCATCTCCACTAAAGCCAACACAAACGTATTCATACACAACTAAAAGGAGACACCAGGTTCCTGGTTTCTAAACTTCAGGCTAATTTCAGTATCCTTTGGTGAGCTGCTTTTGAACCCTCATTTTCTGATTGAGGACACCACATCTGATTTAACAATTTTCCCATGGCAGCTGAGGCTTCCTGAAACTCTTGCTGTAGGAGAGACTTTCCCAGAGCAGAATTCACACTGATCTTGCAGCCACTTGGCTTTAGTATTTTGTCCTGTTGACATCCCTTCAAATCTGCAGCCTGCAGAGTGTGCTGGGGTCTTCCCAGAGCCCCCCCTGTCCCTTGTGCTGCTGGCACCTGTGGCTGCAGGAGCCAGAACATTCCATCAGAGCTACGTGGCCCTTCAAGTGAGAACAGGAGTGAGAATGGGGAAAGAAAGGGCAGATTTCTACAGGAAATTGTTGCCAAACAGCATTGCCTGTGAGATAGAGAGCAGTGGGAATATCCCTCTTGTTTGCTGGTTGATGCACCAGAAGATGTGGGAAGATACTGAAGATTCATCTTTTTCTGCACATAATTAAGCAGCACAATTACAACTGGAGCAATGGCTCCAGACAGAGACCAGTTTAACTCTTCCTGGGCCCTGAGCAAACCCCAGCAGCTGGGTTCATTATTCTCTCTCTGCATTTATTCTGTGGGGGTTTCCTAATGCAAACAAAGTCTTTTCCTGGGAGATATTAATCGTCAGTCCTGGCTGTTATCTTAGATTGAATTCCTTTGCTGTGTACAAGATCTGTATCCTGCCTTGCTGCCTTGTGCCCAGGTTTGTCATTAGCTTTCAACAGCAGAATGTCACTTGCTCCATAATCAGAGCATCCATCTGACCTTCGAGTGCTGCTCACAGAGGTGTGTGAGCCAGAAATCCTCTGGGACTTGAGAGAAACCCCATCCCTGTGACCAGTCTGTACAGTCAGACATGCAGATGTATCCATTTGAATAACAAAAAAGTGAGCTTGTTTGGCTTTTTTTAACTCTCTGTGCAGTACACTGCTAACCTTGAGTAGAAAATAGATGCTAATAAATGCAAGGTCTTAAAAATGTGAATTATAGCCATTTCACACTCCATGGCAGACTCACACTGGTGAAATGGCTTAATACTTAATTACAATGCTTGTCCTTCTCTCAAGTGCAGATGACATTCCTCAGATAGATTTTGCAATGACATCTGTGGAAATAAGTTGTGAAACTAATTAGTTATTCATATAATACAGAATATTGACTCCACACTGATTAAAAGGATGTGGTGACACATCCAACATGATGTATCTGTCGAGTAGGTTAGTCTGAGGTGGTATTTTTGGAAGGTCTTACAGAAAATTACAAAAATACCATTTGGCCTCTGGAATGCAGGTGTTTACAGGAAATGTTGCCTTTCATTTACATTTTGATAATGTTTTAGGAGGACTGCCATGCTCTGGAGTGACACTGTGCCCTGACAGCAGCACCTGGGCTCCAGGCTCTGAGGACCATTTTTGGGGTGCCAACTATAAAAAAGTCTGCAGGTTATTGACTACCTGTAGCCATAAAAGCAATCATTAGACAGCTGCCCAGAGAGAGATGGGCAAGGAAACTGCTGGGGTTTTTTTCAATGTTTTCCTTGCAGCAAAGTCTAGCTGGAGCTGCTGTTCCTTAAGGCAAGACTTATGCAGGGCTTAGGGCAGTCAGGAGATGCTGCAGCAGGAATCAGTTGGTGCTGCTGCTCGGGGATCCAGCATTTGTCACGCTCTGTGAAAGGCCCAAAACCCCTTCTTTTATCATAACATTTGTACTTGAGATAGAGCTATTTGTACTGAGGGTATTGAGCATGAAATACAGAAGTAAATAGAAAGTTGGCAAGGAAAGCACCTTACCCACCTATCACTGTGATCCCAATCCTTTGCAAATACTGTGATATTTAGGATGTAATCATATTCAAAATGACTGAATAGCTCAGAAGAGAAGGAGATTTTCCTTTGAACACTGTTCTTATCTTAAAGAAACGAGAGGAATGTAATCCACTGAGCACCATGTTTGCTTTTGGGTAGAAAAATACCTGGTTTTCTTTAATATTTCTCTCTATCCCTTCATACGTCTCTCCAGCTGTGCATCACATATTCCTAAAACCCCAAGTGAAGGGCAAAGCAGGCAAAATAAAAATCTCTGCGTTATTCAGCAGTCAGTACCTGCTTTTAAGAAGGAATATCTCCCTGGCTAAGGCTTCACCTGTGTGCCTGGGAGCTGTCTGCAGGCAGAGCTCCCTGTTCCCCCTGTGCTGAGCCCAGCACAGGAGCCACAGCTGGGATTTCACCTGCTGAACTGCAGCAGGGCACAGCAGCTTCCTGAGAATGAGGCATTTCACACAGAATTCTCATTAACCTGGTACAAAACAGGCAAGGACAGTTCAGACACTGCCCAAGTGAGGAGTTCCTCAGGGTTTTGTTTCCTGCTGCCCTTTGCTGGTGCCAGAGGGTTTGGCTGGGCCACAGCAATAATGTTTATTAGTTTGAGTGAGGTACTTGGAGCTACAGAAGTCCCCTGTGAATAAAAAGGACATTTTTACAAATACACTAATTGTACTTTAGGCAGTAGTCAGGAATCAATAGCTGCTGCATAACCTTATTAAAGAGAGGGGAAATATGTGTCCACAACTACAGTGGGGTCCTTCCTTTTGAAGGCAGTATTTTGTATCTACTTATTAAGAGAAATGACAAATGCTCACCATGCCTGCAGAATCTTTATTCTGAATTTGTTTCATGTGGAATAGAGTTGCTTTCTTTAGGCCAAACAGGAGTAGCTATGTCCTTTCATCATGAATTGATTTTATCTTTTTCATGTGTGGTGACTGCCACTGCTCTGCTTGTCTTGTGTATTTTGCAGTATGGATTTATCCCCTGGGTTATTGGGGCACCTCTGGCTGTCTTGAATTGTAATAATTTCTGGCCAAATAGCATTGCTGAGTTCCCTCTGAAGGAATGTCACTGCCAGCTCTGGAGTGCTGTTTGGAATCAGCATGTGGCTCATGAGAATCCCTTCCTAAAAATGACCAGCAGCCAAACCTGCCATTCTTTCACAGTCCATAGTTGCTCCCCTGGTCTCTACTTCATCCAGAGTGATAAGAATGCATTATCAGTGTGTGAGCACCAGCTGTGGGCTGCCCTGCCCTTCCTGGGCTCAGCAGTGCTGCCTGGAGGAGGTCGCTGACCCCTCTGGCACCTTGTGTCCTGTGGAGGGAGGAGATGGAAATGCAGAAGCTCCTTTGTGCTGCCAGGTGGGTCCTTTTTCTCACCTCCAGATTTCAAAGCCTCAGTTCCAGGTCCTGCTGACAGCTCTGAGGCTGGCAGTCCCTGCTCTGCTTCCCAGCTGAGCTGGTGTTGGGAGTGAGTCACTGTAAAAAAGGAGCATTTTTGGGGCCATACTTGTGAAAGCACCGTGTTAAAGGTGGAACATTGGTTTGAAAGTGGCAGCCACCATTTCATCTGTCCCAGAGCCAGAAATACACACCCCAACACACACAGAGCCTTGCTGGCAAGGACAATAATGCCCTGTTTCACTTCAGCTGCACAGGAACATCTTTGGAGAGAAGAAGCCTTAAAGAAAACCCTTAAAAGCTTTTCCCTCACATGATGCTGTGTGGCTTCAGGGCCATGGGGGAGATGAGGAAGCAGAAAGGGAATTGCACCCCAGTAACAGCCCCAAAGCAGATGAGTGGCCTCAGGAAAGCCTGACAAACACAGAAATGCTGTGCAGTTCTCCAGGAAGAGGCAAAACCCCCAGGGTGGGGGCAGGAGGTGCAGAAGGAGAGGGGCTTTGCCCTGGCTTAGGCAAACAGGGATGGGTGTTGGGATCTTGGGACCCTCCTGGCAATTCTTCCTCCAGCTGAAACTCAGCTGCAATTCTCTGTTGAGGTGACCTCAGTTCATGAGTTATCTCCTGCCTTTTGCAAAACAAAAAGAAAAACACATTCTCTGCCTTCTTGCCTGGTTTCATGTCATTAAGGAAGGCTGGCTGAGGACATGTTATAACGTGGCACAAGGGAATCAAGCGGGAAAGTAAACTGAAAAACCCCAAACTTAGGCCATCAAGGATCATAAAAGAGGTTGTAAAGCAGAGAGGAAATGGTCTCCTGGTGAGCTGGAGAACAGCTGATAGGGCTGGATAATGAGGAGATGTGCTGCTCTACGGAGATGTTCCCTGCCAGTGAACTCAGAGAAAATCTGCTTATATTTGATATAATAAAGGAAAAAAGCAAGAGACAGAGTTTACACTGCTAGTGCTGAAGTGTGTGGCAGTGATAAAAATATGTCATGTCCTGTCCACTTCCTTAAGTATTAGCATTTTAAAAGACAGAGGAAGAAGTAAAGTAAAATGTCAATTTAGAGGTTTTTTTATTAAGGATTTGCTGTCTTAACTTTAATGAAGAAGTAATAAATATAAATGGATATTAATGGAAGGTTATTAAAGCTGTCTATTTTGATAGAAAATATGCAGTATCTTCTCCTGCAATGCCAGAGGTTAAAGATTATTATTGCTTCCTAAGGCTTCTGAAATTAAATTCTCTATTATATGACCCAAAAGGTATGATTGAAAATGTGTGCATGTGAAATGGTTTGTAATAAATTCATATTGCAATAAAAATCTCTTTAGAAAAACAGGATATCTTACAAGAATCAACTGAGGAGCTCTGTCTAAAGAGGGAAGGTTTTTTATAAACCATTTTGGAAATTCAAATGCTGCCAGAAGGATCACCCAGAAATTACACAGGAACTTGGGAACAGGTTCTGAGCTTTCAGCCAAAGGCTGAAACCCGGAGTGCCCTGGGTTAAAAACTGACTTTGACAGGATCTTTTCTGACTTATACACTTCTAATTAATTACAAATGACATTTCTGAGCCTTTTAGGGTACAACAATGAAGTCCTTCATAAATGCTGTTTGCTTCTTTCTAAAGCCTCCAGATCTCTAAATACCAGACAATCAATTTTTGTTCCCCTGGAGCAGAAGGGTCTGTGCTTGAAGCACAGTAGGAAAAGCCATTCCCAGCTGCTCAGTGCCAGGAGATTTGGGCAGTTCATCTCTGGTCCTCTCCAAGTCCAAACCCGTGGGTGCAAATCCTGCTGCAGGCTCTGGATTAATTCACTGAAGGTTTCTGAACTACAGAAACTTTGGCAGTCTGGGGTAACCATTGTGGTGTTGGTCTTTCTAATAACAGACTGAATTCTGCAGGCAGAGCCTTGCCTTTATTCAAAAATCAGTTCCCATGGAGTCACAAGGTAATGCTGGCCCTACACAGCACGTTGTGTCCCTTGGTCAATCCTGCATCCTTTCCTTCAGTATAAATAGATGTTAATGGAAGGTTATTAAAGCTGCTCATTTTGGTAGGAAATATGCAGTACCTTCTCCTGCAATGCCAGAGGTTAAAGATTATTCTTATTGCCTCCTAAGGTTTCTGAAATTAAATTCTCTCTCTAACGACTCCAAAGGTATTACTGAAAATGTGTGCTTGCAGTCACACTGTGTGTAACCACACTGCATGTGTTCCTGCAGGAACTGCACATCTGGAAACAGGAAATGCACATCTGGAAACAGCCCAGGTCCTGAATTCAGCCCTGGGACCTGGAAACTGCTTTAGTCTGGGCCTTGGCCCATCTGTGCCCTGCATACTGCCAAAAATGCTCAGTTTTATCTGTATGGGATCAAATTGATTCTATCAAGAAAAGAATATTTAGTTGTTTACTGAGGCTCAGTTCCTCATCTCCACCACTGCTTAATCCTTTACAAAAAAACCCAGCAATGCCTTACTGAAAACATCAAGGGCAATACTGCTAAAGAGATGGAAAATGGAACACTAAATCTCTCCTAGTTCCTCTCCTGTTCTTCCCTGCTTAGCATGTGACAAATTTTCTATAACACCCACTAAATATGTTGATTTTATGGGTTCTCAGTTGAGCAGTAGGGCACCATTTAATCTCTCCATCCCTTGGCATTGTGCTGAACACTGAGAGAGGACCAAGCAATGAATTTGTCAGAAGGTTTTGCCGAGCTCTGAGGTGCACAGCATTCAAACAACATCACACCAGGAGTCTAAATCTATGAGTCTAGAGGTTAGTTACAGATAGAAAGAATAAATCAAGCAATAAAGGATGCCTATAAAAAAAGGATGCTGCCTTTTAAATGAAGACACTTCAGAGTTCATCATAAACCTCTGACATATATTCAGTCACTCTGCTTGCTGTCACAGACTGAAATATATTTGAAGGTGCCTGCATATTTTATGCTGTAACCTCTGATAAACACATGCACATTTTCAATGATGTTGCATCAGGCCTTGTGAGCTGATGTGACTTGAAAGGGGAATCACTGCCTGGGAGATGGGAGCTCTGCAGGCAGAGGTGCTCAGAGCCACATGAAAAGTGTTTCTGTGACTCACACACTCTGTCAAAATGGCAATACCAAAGAGAGTGTTGGTTTCATAACCATCTCTTTGAGGAAGCTCTCCTCCAGCTGGATGCCAGGTCCCAGTTTCCCAGTGAAGCAAGGCACAATTCCCAGTGTCTGGCCAGGCTGGGGGAGGTTCCAGCCCTGGCCAACCTGCCAGAGGGACTGTCCTGCAGTAAACAATTCCACAGCAAAATAATTGCTGCCTTTGGTTTGAATTTCCAAGGGGAAAAAAACAAAGCTCAGTATAAACAAAAGCAACATCTGGCTGCACTTTCAAAGCAATGAAAAGCAAAATCAGCCTTCAAGAGCCAGACTGAAATTCCCATAATGGTTCTCTTGCTTCTCACGTGGAGATTATGGCTCTCCTGAAAGAACAACTGCAAGACTTATGCAGGGCCAATACTTAAAATTGACCATCCCTTAATTTTTTAGTGTCTGTCAGGAATTAATGGTGTGGCATTGATTTATGGAGCTATCCAGGCCACTTCTGCAGAGCTCCCTTCTTTTCAGAGATAAGTATTCTGGGAAGCTGCTGGTGTGTTTGTTATCCATCAGGACCCGTCAGCCACTCTCCATATGGTTTGCTGCAGTCAGAAAAATGCAAAATTCCTCTTAAAAGTGTCATTTTCTACAGTTCAAGAAGTGCACTTTCTGAGAGATGGATTAAGAGTAAAGCAGAGGAGGCAATAATTATTATTAGTCTGTATTTCAAGAAGTAACTGAAGATGTTTGAGCACCTGAGAGATTAATATTTTTAATCCTTGATTTTTTCCAAGTAGGATTGCCCATGCTGTATAAATTATCAAGGGGTTACAAGCTGGTAATTTTTAAAAAAGAATTGGACATTTCTGGCATTTTTTACAAACTAGAAAAAGAAAAATAGAGGAACCAAATGCAGAAAAAATAAAATTGCTGATGCTTTAAGTGCTTGTGATCAGTGTAAGAATGTGCAGAGTTGGCAAATCTGACTCAGCTGCTTGAAAAATGATGGGATCTACTTTCAGTGAAAGGCTGAGGCATGGAGAAGAGACTGGGATGATCAATTATCCCATGAGAATAATGCAGTAACTCCCTGTGGCATGCCACCAAACTTCTCATAAAAAACATGTAATCTTGGCTTCAAAACATGTCAGCATTACCCTGCTTTTGTAACAGATCTCTGCAAATATGTGTAAGTGTTGTATGTAGTAAGGGAGAAGTGATGCCTTGGACTTGTGGCTTTATGGGCTTATCTGTCTTCTGTTGGCATTAAAGTTGACACGATGCAGAACTCAGAAGAGTTTAAATATGTAAATTGGAGAGTTTGGAGGGTGTGCAAACTGTATGGATGGGTAGAGTTGGTGTTGCTTCCCTTCTGAGTAATTACTGATTTATCTTGGTTGACAGAAGAGGTATTTTCCATTCCAAACCTGGATATACACGCAGAGAGGGGGAAGCTGTTGTATTTGTGAGGGTTATAACTTTGGGGGAGGGATCTGTCGGCGATGCTGGATTTGCCCCTGTGTGATTTCCCTTCTGCTGGGATGTGTGGGGCCCTGGGGAGTTGAGGGAGCTGTGAGGATGGACAGGCAGTGCCCCCAGCACCCGTGTGCTGAGCAGGTCCCCCAGAACTGCCATTAGCACAGCTCAGCTTTTCCTGCTCTGCCCCCAGCCAGCACCAACATTCCTGAGCTGCTTTTATACATCCTCAGGCCACCAGCACGTGCCTGAGCTTTTCCTGAAACTCTGCCATTCCTTCTATTGCAACAGGAGAGTTTGGAGCTATTTGAGCTCTGTTTGTGTGTTCACAGCACAGTGAAAGTAAGAGCTGGGTGCTGCAGGGCAGTCTGCGTTCCTCTCCCTGAATCCATGTGGATGCCAGAGGTGCCCCATTCCCACACCAAACTCCCTGACAGCCTTCAGTGCAGAATGATACAGAAAGGATCTGGCTGGCTTTGGCACTGAGCTGCCCTGCAGCTTTGGATGATGGTTCAGCCTCTTACGTGTCTTGCTGCAGTGGAAATATTCCCCGTGGATCAGCCGTGCCTGCTGCTCTGCTCCTCAGCAGTCAGGGCTGACAGACCCCACTGGTAGCTCTGACATCTCCAGCAGCAGAAGGCACTGGTAAAATTGCCTCAGAAGAGCTCACTGTCTCATCTGCCAAGACTAGTGCCTAAAGTGTAGCCTAGTTCACTCTCTCAGTGGAAAGCAAATAGAAAAATCATTTTCACAGTGCCCAGCAATGTTTATCTTCCAGGTTGGCTGGCCTGCAGTGACATTAGTGTCCCCAGAGCCTCTGAACTTAATGATTTCCAGTTGCTGCTTGCCAGCTTGAAGCAATCCTAGTCCAGCCTCCACTGTGTTCCTCCTGCCAGTCACTATGGGAACAGCAATCAAAGCTCATATTTATGGCTCTGTAGATGTCCAAGGTCACGGAGCACAGGTCTGGTGGGAACAATTAAAACAGACCTGTCCAGTTATATCTCTTTAAGCTCTCCCCACATTACACCTCTAACTAGAGCAGTAAAGTTAAAGCAGCATGACTGGCAGGATGTGGCTGCTTTTTGGAAGATATCCTTTACGGAGATAAAGGCACTCGGGATGATGTGGAAATGTGCTGGGAGTGCAGTCAGGACTGCTGGACAAAACCTTTCCCAGGTTTCATTTCACACCCATCCATGGGCAGAGCTGTGCCCAGCAGCCCTGGCAGGTGTTCACAGAATTCCCAAAATTCCCATAGAATGACCAGGTTGGAAGAGACCTTCAAGATCATTGAGTCCAACCCAGCCCCAACACCTCAACTAAACCCTGGCGCCCAGTGCCACATCCAGGCTTTATTAAACACACCCAGGGATGGCGACTCCACCACCTCCCCAGAACTTTCCAGAACTTTATCACTCTTCAGATAAAAAACTTTTTCCTCATATCCAAGCTGTATTGCCCTTGAGTTCCCAGTGGAGCAGAGCTCAGCTCTCTGCACTCCTGCCTCATCCCCCACAGGAGCAGCTGGGCTGAAGAGATTTGAACGAGCTCTTTTGGAGAGCAGAGGATGCTTTCTCTGCTTTGGGGGCCTTTGTGGTTTCAGTGGTTTCGCCCTGGGTACTCCATTACTGTCATCACCTATAAACTAAAAATGGCAAAGGTGCATTTTTAGGGTGACAGCAAATGTTGTTTACTCCTGGGGACTTGCTCTATGGCAGAATACAGGGGGGAAAGAAAGGACTGCAAGAATAATTGGAATAAGATGGAGGGAAGAGCTGCAGTGAACTTAATGTCTGAGGGAGAGAGGAGTAATTATTTGGGAATTTCCAGGTTTTGTAAGAGGCAGCTGTTTGTCTCTCCATTCCTGTTCCAGCCAGGATCACACCCTGTGTGGTGGCACTCATGAACCATTGTCTGGGTTTTATTGGGTCTGTAAGAACAAATGTTCTTATTGGGTTTATAAGAACAAATGTTCCTATTTGCTTTGGACCAGCAAGTGAGGACAGGATTCCCTGTTCTGGAGCTGGAGGTATCCACTCCTGGCTGCAGGGCCATGGGGGTGGAATGCTGTCACCAGGGGGGTGACAGGCCAGCCTTGGCTTGGAGCCCTTGCAAACCTGGAGGGTTGGCAGCTCCAAAAGGCAGAAATGAAGACATTTCTCACAGCCTTTCCCTCAAAGAACAGGAGCACCCCAGCATTTGGAGGAGCTGGGAATGCTCCAGCTCCTGCCCTGCCTGGCTGGGTGGCTTTGGTTACTGACACAGAGGAAGACCACAGCAGGAATTTTCACTGGGAAGGTTTTAGAAGAGATGATCACCCATAAAAAAATTACCCACATTCCAGTTGCACTGGAGGAATCTGAACAGAGTTAAGTTCTTGCCTGTTTTATTTTTCCTCCTGTTACCTACCAAGCAGACAATCAATAGTGTTAATGTGACTGCTGAGAGGTGCCATGAGTGTGCAGGCAATTCAGAAAAAGCAAGGCATTCCAGGAAAAAAAAAATAATACCTTGCAGCTTTGATCTTTCTTGGTTTCTGAGACCATAAAAAACACCCATAATTCTTTTTTTTCTCTTGCAGTTTTTCTTTGTTGTTTTTGTAGTATTATTATTATTATTATTATTATTATTATTATTATTATTATTATTATTATTATTATTATTATTATTATTATTATTTTGTTTGGCTGTGCAAAGGGAGAATTAAGGTTGATTTTAAGGTCCAATTTCCTTTCTCTTGTTGTGTTCCCAAAGTGAGATCTGTGCACCTGGGGGCATTCCCACCTGCCAGGACCATCTGGTGAAGTTCCTTGTGGAAGTGATGGTCAGGGCTGTGCTTTGCAGCAGAGGGGGCATTCTGTGAGGGTTTTCCAAGGAGTTGGCTTGGATACTAGGAAGAATCAGCAGCCAAGACTTGCCTGTTTCAATTTGCTGTGTTGGGGAGAATTCTTCCACCTGGGCTGTGCTGAGCCATCCCCTCCAGGCTGCAGGGAGCCCAGGGACCACTGGATGTGGTCACAAAGGCACCAAATCTCAGGGCTGGAAATTGAATCCCAGCTTCAGCCACAAAGCCAGTTCTCCTACCTGGCTGCCTTTTTCAAATCAAAATAAAATAGTGCAAAATGAATTGAAAATCACAGCCAAAAACCTGTTCTAGGAAGGGGTTATGGCACTGAGTGGTACAGCAGCTTTTCTGACATCAGTTCTTTTTTGGTTTTTAATCTATTTCACTTCACCTCCGTTTGACCTCTTCCATTAGCAACTGGAATTGTCTTTGTTACCTGCTAAAGAGACATCCAGGGGAGGTTATTACAGTCAAAAGGCAGACTTGGCCAAGGAAGGATGGAAGGAACCTTGCAAGAGTCAAGAAATGTTGAGCATAATCTCATTTTGCTGTGGTTGGCCCAAGGAGCTGGAGAAGAGGTTTCAATGCCTTAAAATGAACAAGGTCAACGACTTGGAGCAGCAGCACCTTGGAACATGCCAGCCAGCAAAAGGAGAGGCAAAGAGAGGCAGCAGAGCTTCTTGAGACACACACCTGTGAGCAGCAGGGTTCACAGCTCCCAGCAGGTGAGCAGGACAGGGATTTCCCTCCCCCAGGAAGAGCTGGGTTCATGCCAGTAGGGCCAGCTCCCAGCAAAGGGTGAATTGCCACCACCAGGCTCAGAAGTCTCTCTTGCAGTTCAGAAAAATATTATCTGGCATGTCTGTCTTGAAGGATTGCCAAGCCTTACCTCTGAGTGCATGTTTTACTCAGGAGTGATTATGTGCAAAAGATAAATAGAAAACAGTTTTGGTTTGAGCTGAAAATAAATTGATGCTAAGAATTTGCAAAACATTCTTGTCCCTAAATTAAAGTAGTCCCTTTGGAGACATCTCTTTATTCTCATTTTCAGCAAGTTGGGCTTTTCTTTTTCCTGATCTCTTTATCTCTCTGCTCCTTTCCTCCCTCCACCCTCCCACACAATTCCTTTATTTTCTTCTCTACATCATTTCCCAACCTATTTTCTTTTGCATATTTGAAAGCAAGGAATTAGTTGGAAATCTCAAAGAGCTGTAAGATTTTCTGTTCTACACCATCAAAGAGCTTTGAGCCTGAATTGTTCAAACACTCCTCATCCCTCCCCTTGCCCTTCCAAGCCCCTCTGTGCCAAAAAGGTCACCAGGAGGAGCCCTGGGCCTCTCTGTCCATGGGGGTCTTGCCCATTCCTTGGCTTTATTTTAGAGTTCCTCCCAAAGCAGGGCTGTGAATGAGTGTTGTGGAGGGGGAAACATCTCCCCAGCTGTGAGCAGGAGCCCAGCCCTTTGGCCAAGAGGATGGTGCAGTATTGTTGCATGATAACGGGCTGGATTTGAGGAGTCTGCATCATTTCTGTGCCCTTGCACGTGCAGACATGGAACCACATTGCTGGTGTAGCTTGTGGCTGTGAAAGAGGCCACAACCTTGGCATATGCATCCCTTTATATTTACAATTTATGCACATTTACAATTTTTTTAAAGTATACTGGGAACAGAAAATGGTATATCTTCTGCATAAAAATGAAAAGTAACTGAAAAGCTGTTATATGCTCTATATAGCTCTGATCAGAGGGGAAAAGATGACTGCAGATTTGTGGTTGACAGCCTTCAGAAAAGGTTCAACAGAGTGTGAAAATTGACATTTAGCAAATAGCAATTCAGCCTTCATTTTTAGTAGAGCTGCTTGAAATAAATGGCAGGTTTTAAACAAAATGTTTGTTATATTGGATGTTGCTTGTCTCATTACTGCAGTTAATTAAAAGGGGGGACAATAAGTCAAAGCCAGAGTCAATAAGTTTGTTAATAAAGATTTAATTTGGTGGAATCATTATAAATTGACTGTACAATGAATGGATATGCCACGGGAATGTGGGTGTCTGCAGGTCCATGAATGGGTTTCAGAAATACCCATCAGGTTGTAGCCAATTTGTCATGCTAAATAAGCTCTTCAAATCCACTTAGGCAAGTGTGTACATGTTTCCAAAGGGTATCACCACTGAGTAGATGATGCACAAAGACACACCTTTTTTTTTTTTTCCAGCAGTTTTTTTTATTCTGCCATTCCAAATCCTTTTTAGCTTTGTTATCTCTGTATTTCTCATTGTAAGGGTTTTACTATTAATGCCAGTCTTTTTAGGAGGAATAGAATAAATCAACAGAGAGGAGAAAGAGTAAATCATCACTGCAGTGAGTGCTGGAGGCTGAACCTGAGCACTATCCATGTGAGATTTTAATCCACCTGACCCTTTTCCTTTATTGCTGACCAAACAGCAGGTGAAAACCCCATGGGCAGACAAACTTCAAAAGTAATTTTAAAATGAAAATCCAGATCGACATCTCTTCCTCAAGCAGTTCTGATGCAGGAGACTGCATGCAAAGGCTGATGCTCATGACTGCAATATTTGCATAGTGCTGCACCCCTGCCAGTAATCCTCTCATTGGAGTGTGGGTTATCACAGGGAAGCAATTTCTCTGGCAGGGATGGCGTGCTGGTCTGCCCTGCAGGACTTTTCAACACTCTGAAAAGCAGGAGAATAAGATAAAGCATTTGCATCATGCTGCCTTCTCTCAGAGTAAAGCAGAAGAGCAAATCATGAAAGTAGCAGAGATTGGGCCCAATTTCATCCAGCTCCTGACTGCACATGACAGGCACTCCAAATCAGACCACCGTGTCCTGTGTATATTAACAAATACAAACCCTTCATCCAGCACGTTGTACCTCACTCAAGTATCCTTATTTTCATCATGTTTTATCATTTTAGCCTAACTCAGGGGGCTTTGTCCTGCTGCCACCATCCAGCAGCCTGTATAAACTTCAGGAAAAGGCTGACCAAAGCCTGAACTGTTCCCTCTGGTTCAGCATCCCTGTCCCTGTGCCAGTGGCTCAGGGTTGCTGTGAAATGTGGCCCCACAGCCTCCTCTGTGATGTGTTCCTCTCCTCTGTGTCTCTGAGGGCAGCACTCTGTGAGACATTGGGCAGCAAACGGTGTCAGTGGCCCCAAGGAAGAGCCATTACATTTGATTTCTGTTTCTTTTTCTCCTCCCTGGCACAGTGACAGTGCATCAAGCTAATACCCAGTCTTAGCAGCTTCTTCTGCAATTCTGCTTGAAAGGGTTCCTTCCAATTTATGCCTTTTAATTAGAAGCTTTCAACCTGTAATTAGAAACTTACACCAGCCCAACCTTTGTTTCTTAAAAAATGCATTTGTGGTTTAGGCAATTACGGTAACATGAAAAGTAATTATTTCTCTCCGTGTGTGAAATGAGCCTGGTCGTTAGTGCAGCCAACAGGAGGAGGAATTTATTTTCTTTCCATTTGTTTTAATTTATTGCAAGAAGTTACATAATAAGCAGAAGAAAGGGGTGGTTTGGGTAGTAGATGAGGCGTGTGTAACTCTGGTTTGGGAGGCTGTGGGCAGTGGGATCAGAGGCACAGCCACACTGCAGTGCCAAACCCCCTGCCTACCACACACAGGTTAGCCATGAAGACATTTCCAGACTGCTATTTGAGCAGTTTTAACCTGGGCTATGTCAATGTTCAAGGAGCTGTGGTCAGGTGTCTGTAATGAAAATAATTCTGGGCTCTTAGGTGCCAGCCAGTGGCATCAGCAGCGCTGTGCCTCGGTTAGAGCTCAGCTTTCCTCTGATCAGGTCATTTTTTGTCTCAGTTCTGACTGTTGCCACCACTCAGCACACAGATGGCTCTGGCTGTCCCAGCCTGTCAGTTAAGGCTGGAAGCTGGACCAGCCCAGGTGAGGAGAGGGATGTTGCAGTCATCTCTACACTTAAATAGGAATCATTATTTTTACATCTCTGAATCCCTTCTCCATCTGCTTAAATACATCATCTTCTTAAACCACATCTGTATTTACCACACATCGTGTTCAACTATCTCCCAATTTCTATGATAATTTCCCTCCTTGATTTATAAGCAACAGAATTTTTTAATTATCCAGATGATTTTAATTTTCTCAGCCATACCTCCACTTCATTGAACATTAATCTTGCACTTTTTTCTTAGACAATCTCTGCCCTTCACCACTTCTCCAGTTCATAATGCAACTAGATCTCAATAGTATTACACAGTCATTTTTATCCCTAGATTAATTTGATATCATCTGCTTGATCTCAGGTTTTGTCTTCTAAGTACTATATTTGGCTTCTCGTAAACTATTCCAGAAATTACTTTAAATGTAAAACCAAAAACAAAACTACCCTAAGACATTTAAGACAACTTTACATAATTACCTTGCCTTCAGCAATTCCTGTGCTGTGGCATGGTAGGCAATCACAAGGAATTTACAGTTGTATTTTGACTGCTGCATGTTTTCTTAGTTTTGCTGCTTTTTAGTGCTCTGAATCAGCCTCAGCTAGTGCAAAGTGTACAGGAAGACTGCAGCAGAGGATTTGCAGTGTGGTGGGAGGAACCATATGTTCAAACCTCTCCTCTTGCTGAGGAATGGCATTTTTTTGGAGGGAGAATGAAAGCTGGTTCTCACCTGCTTGGTGCTGCAAGACAATACCCTCCCTACAAACTCCTCTGATTACTCATTTGTCTGGACCCTCTCAAATCTTCTTTTAATATTAGCTGAGCATCTTCCTGATGCTGCCTTTGCCCTCCTCTGTGATGGTTTCACTGCTGTTTGCCCTTTTCACAGAGTTGTGGCCTCTGAAGAGATAATAAGGTATGTCCATTACATGGTCAGAAGAATATTGTTTTAGCATCAACTCTCTTCAGGAAAATTTCACTAAACACAGGACCCATAACTCCAACTGGGTGAAAAATACATAAACTGCTCCATTGGGCTCTGAGATGAAGTTACCAAAACCAGCAACAGATTTATTACACTGCTGGTGATGGAGCATTCCTTGAGGCTGTAAGAGCTCTATTTAAAAAAGGAGAAAGAAAAGTTGTCAATACTAGGTTCCCTATCCAAGGAAACAGTAAAGCTTACAAAGTTAGCACAAGGGTAATTTTCAACTCCTTTTTATCTTTCTCTTGACTCAGCTTTGTACAAAATCTCTTCAGCATCTTTGTTGCCCAAACACAGATGAGAAAATTTGTTGCAGCCCCTGCCATTTGAACCAGACTTACCTCTAACTCAATTAGAAAACTGTAATTTCCTATAAAGCATCATTAGACCTCTGCACCTGTCAGGTCTCTGACAGATTTAGGTGGGTTTTGCTTGGGAATTACCTGTGGTTTGTGGAGATAGCTAAAATAATTTTCATTTACTGTTCAGTGTATTACATTATAAATTGCATAAGGTTTTGGACCCGAAGCCATAACAATCTCTTTCAGATTATGGCTGCACTGGAATTGTCACTCATTAGATTTGCAGCATAAACACTGGAAACTGTGGTGATGCACACTGTCAGACTAACCAGTATTTACAGTGATAGGCAGGATTTACAATTGGATGACATGATAATAATATATCCTTGTTTACTTCTCTAATTAATGTTTCTAAAGAAAATACCCTGGAAACGTTCCATAAGCAAGATTTATTTCTGTTGATTGAGACTGTAATCAGATGTCCCTATTCAAACAGTAATTGGTGTGCTTCATTAACATGTAATTGAAAACAAGATTTATGTCAATGCTAGGCAATAAATAACAGGGATACATATTTTCTTTTTAGTGATGATCTCTTCTGCAAGCTCGCAGAGTGCTTGCTGCTTTTGTATTGTGCCACTTGGGTCATATTTTGCCAAAATCATGGTGTCTCAGGAAAAGACATTGTGCATTTAAAATCCTTTGGATTTTAACCTCTGGCTCTGATGTACCAAGGCCAGCTCCTTTTTTTCTCTTTCCTGCTTTATATGAGACTCGCTGTTCTTGCCATATTTTAGGCTGTGTTTTTCCCATGAAATGGCAACATCAGTGGGAAGGAATTCTAGTGATGAAGGGGAGAGCTCAGGGCAGAGACAAAACTTTGCTTGAACTTATTTTCAGTTTTCAGTTGAGGTTTCAGTTGAGGTTTTTGCCAGGTTAGTCAAGGCTCAACCTGTTGCTACTCCTTCATTTTTCTGTTCCAATACAAGTAAAGACAATTAAAAATAATTTAAAAAAAACATTTCTAGGCATTCTAAAAATAGAAACGAAGCATGGCTTCTTTGCAATCCAGTAAAACCTAATTAGCTTCCTGTTAATAGGGAGAAAAGCGCTGTGTTTTGTTCTAGGAGTTGACATATATGAGATAACGCACAAATAATGAAGTCAGAAGTGTAAGTCGCTGGGAATGGGTGATCCCATTGATTTCATTGAAACAAGGGAGTTAAAATTGAAAACAAATTTCAGCTGAAGAAGCTGGTTCATTACCAGCAAATTGATGGAGCTCCATGTTTACTTGCTGACACAATTTACCAATTGTAGGAGATAGAAGCAGGCACGGTGCTAACATTGGCTAATTTTATGCTCAACGTGAATCTTACGGCTGGTCAGATGGATACCATAAAAAATAATTAGAGTCATTAGAGGTAATGGGCTACAGCTGCAGTAATACATGCTCTGTTCTCAGTCCAGAGGTTTCTAAGTAAAATTAAATTAGCTCCTGTTACCACACTGCTGCATCATATGCTCCTCACCTCCCGTGCATGAACTTCTCTTCCCATTTCCATACTGCAGGCAGCATTTGTGCCCCACACAGAAAAAGTCCCTTGTGGGGACAAGGAATTTTGAAGCTTGAGGCCATTCCTAGTTTAAAAAAAAAAGAAAAAAGAAAAAATTAGAAAAAGAAAAAATGAGAACAGTTACAAAGTGGCAGCAGAAGGTCCTCAGCTCACATGAAGTCCTTTCACATGCTGAGGATCATCCCTCTCCTCTGCTGTAGCCTTTGGTGCAAGCCATGGGTTGCAAGTCATGTTTGCATCAGTGTTGGGCCTGGGCAATTTTCCCTCCTGAACTATTTACATTAAATTTAACTTTTTAACAGAATTATGCTCCCTGTATTGGAAGCCCATCAGCAGCTTCCAACTTCAGGTGATACTGCCTGCACATCTTTAATACCCTTTTTTTTTGCCAAAATTCAAAAGGCTGTTTATAAGAGTAAGGAAAATGCTGTATTGTCCTGGAGGGGTGAGGGGAGGGACAAGAAGGAAATAGATTCCATGGTGCTGAGGTGATTAATGTGACTGTTTATGATGAAGGAAATGAAAACTAGAAATCTGGGTAAGTAATGATCTTTCCAAGTGAATGATTTTCTCTGGAACCACAGTACAAACTCATGTGCTGATTTCCTTTAAATTACTGCTGAAGTTCCCAAAGCAAAGCAGGGATGATGCTGAAATTTTTTTTCTTCCCTGTTGACTTTCAGGAGCACAGAATTCCCATTGACTTCCAGGGGTTCACTGCGAGATGCCCACATGCCACCACCTCTCTTTAAAACAGGAGGAGCTTTGGTGGTAGGATGGGGTAGAAGGGCTTAAGAGGCACATTTGGCACTGCCCATTGAGGGTGGTGAGCTGGAGCTGAGTGTGCTCAGGGGGAGGAACAGGACTAGCACTATTTTTGGTGAAGGTACAAGCCCAGCAGGGCAGCTTGGGAAGGATCTGTTATCCACGTGCCAGACATTTATCCCTGGCCCTGATGACTTCCCTGGCCTCAGTTATTGCAGTATATGAAGGCTTCACAACTGCTAATATATTTATCTTGCCATCCTCCCCATGGAGTTGGGAAGGGCTATTACCTCTGTTGCAGAACTAAGAACTGAGATTAAGGGTCAGATTTGTTATGGCATTTAGGTGCTCAATGGGATTTTCAAAGGTAGCTAACACCCGTTGTAATAAGTGGAACTTGGGAACTTGGACAGTTCTGAAAATCCTGTTACTTGTGTCTTTTTTTTTTTAATTTTGGACTTATATGAAACCTTGGGATCCAGAGGAGTAGTTCCCAGGTTGTGGGGAGTCACCCAGACAGGAGAATGTCTCTTCATCCACCTCCCAGGAGACTGCAGGTGGGACAGAAGCAATTTCATGGCAGTGGCTTATCTCAGTGCTAAATTCAGCAAGCTGTAACTGTGCACAGCATTGCATTTACCCTTCTTGCCCAGCTCTGGGAGAGAGGTCAAAATCCAGTCCTGCAAATACTGGAGCAAAAATAAGCAGCACCCATGGTCAATAAAAAGGGCTTATGTGCCAATTGCTGGGACGGAAAATTCAAGAGCAGGAGCAAATAATGAAACAATCTATATTCATGCAGCCACCTTTCCAGCCTACTGCTCTAAGTACAGGCTTACACCTCACCAGGAGATGGGAATCCCACTAAAAGCTCTGGAGTATCACACTGGAAAACAAATGTTGATTTTGAATGAATTATCTGTTCATCTCTAAATCATTTTCTTTCATTATTAGTCTCCAAATTGGTTCTGCTCTGGAAGGCAGAATTAGGTTTAAAAGCAGAGCATCTCTTAAACGCCTGCTTCAAATGAAAGTGTTCAGTAAACATTGCTCAAACCCCCAGAGCATAAACTCCCCAACTGCTTTCTCTGGCTTTGCATAGATTTTGCAGCTCCTGGTTTATGGTCAGGTGGCTCAGGGATTCACTCAGGATATCAGAAAATCATCAAATGAAATCCCTTACAAACATATGCCTCTTAAATACCAAGGAAACAATTTTTAAGACCTTCCTGTCCTCCTTTACAGTAGCATAAACTGGGACAAAAGTCCCAAAAAGATGGATTTACAGCAATGTGGAACATGGAGGAGAGAGGAGAGTCAGGCTCCAAACCACAGCACAAGCACAAAGCCATGTGGGCTGCAGACCAAGGTGTTCATGGTTGAAAGAGCTGCACTTTGCTGTCGTGGTATTTTCAAACATTTCTGTAGTTTTAAGGTTCTAAAGAGAACCTTAAAAGTTGTACGGCTTTAAAGTTGTATTTTCAGCGTTAAAGGGTTGGGTTTGGGTTGAATCAGTGTGAATCAGGATTGCAGCTGTCTGAGGCTGTGGTTTGGGGCTCAGTGAGGAGGGTGATGGAGCAGCAGCAGAGCCCTGGCTGTTGCTGTGTCCTTGTCCCACGTCACACCAGGGGCTGTTGGGAGGGTCCTTTGTGCCTCCATGAGGAAAGAAGCTCTGCATGGATTAGAGTGCATCCAAAAATCACATGGTGTTTGCAAGATGCTGTTATTCCACTTCTTCAGGTGGAGAAGGGAGAAGAACTCTGTCACTTAGTTACATGTGAAAGAGAATAAAACTTTGGGCCAGTGTTGTCTAGGACACTCCAGATCACTGGCAGTTTATTCAAAACTTGAATTTTAACTCAGGTGTCTGTTCAGGGGAGCTGTGTGCACAAGGAGAGATGTGCAAGAAGCTCCTCTAGTGATCCTCCCCCAGACTTGCACAGATTTTCCCTCTCTCTCCAGGAAAGGTGTGGGACTGGGAGGCTGCCCCTGCACAGAGCAGGAATTGAGGGCTGCTGCAAAGGAGGGTGTTTGCACTCTGGTGTCTGAACACTGTTTGGTACCTAGGAGATTTATTTCTCAGTGGATAGAAGAGCTAAGAGATTAACAGATGAACAAATATATTGAGACAGCCAGAACATCAAAGAAATTGGAGAGTCACTGAGGTGCTGGAGAGCTGGAGAGTCACCAGGCTGTGTTCTTAGGAATTATTTTATCCTCAGATTGCCTCAGCTGTCTTGGGGTTTGGACACATCCTCTGGTGAATTTAGCTACGTGATTTAAGATACAACTGGCCCAAGCTCTCTGCTGCTCCTCCCGAGGATGCAGCCTGTGGAGCAGAAGGAATGTGTGCCAGACCCTGGCAGCACAGATCCTGGGGGCTCAGGGCAGGCAGAGGGTCCTTTGTTTTTCAGGGCAAACAGCAGCCTGTGAGCTACACCAAGGGTGAGAGTGTACTGAGCCCCTGGGCAGAAATCTCCAGGGAAAATACGGGTCAGACAGCTTTTTGTCCTCCATGCAAGCTGCAATTCAGACAGGAAAAAAAAAGTGATTTACAGCAGTCTTAACCTTAGGTTCTTCACACAGGAACCAGCTGAGGGGTGATACCAGTGGAAGGAATCAGAAGTTAACAGAAAATGTGCCTTCCCTGCAGAAAACAAAAAGCAGCTCCGAAGGGTTGTGTAGAGGCTGCTAACCATGAGACCATGCTCATTCCTTGGGCTGCATATGCCTCAATTGCTCCCTGAAATTTAGATTTAGTTCATTCAGACAGGAAATTATGGATAAGTTTGGGGTCTGGAGGGAAAGGTGTTCAAAAAGCAGCAATATGAAGACCCTGAAAAGAGGGAAAGTTGTAACTTGAAAAGTGCCACACAGAGGGAGCCCTGCCTGTGCTTTATTGAACTGTTGGCTGCAATAAATACAGCTGAATTCCCTCAGTCCCCCATAATGTTGTCTCAGTGCCAGCAGGAGTCCATTTAAGAGCACACTTACATGCACAAATGATTATATATATGGAGAGCAGAGAAAGAGCTGATGCAGGCAAACCCTGAGAGCTGCCCAGGAGAGCTGGGGGTGGTGCTGGGCTGCCCCACGCCCAGCTCTGGTCGGTGCTGCCAGCCCAAAACTGGCAAAGCAGAGGAGCTTCTGCTCAGCCCTCCCACCTGCCTCACCTGAGGAGACCACAGCCTAGATCTTGTGACCCTGCAGTAAATAAATGATGATGAAATCAACTAAGAGGATATTCCCAAAGAGAGAGAGTTGGTTTTTTATAACCATTTGTAAGACAGAGAGTAATAAGAGACTCTATTATAAATAAGAAGGAGACAAGTGCAATAGAAGACCTAAAAATGGATGATGAACAAGGAAGACTGAACCTTGTGCTTCTGCTCTTTACAGCATTGACCCTGAAGTTAAAGGTCTGACTGTGCTACAGGGCTGTAACGGGGCTGTCAGAAGCCCTGCAGGGTATCCACATTCAGGAGGGGCTGAAGCTCTGCAGAACACATGGTCATGCCTGGTGTGATGAGAGCCCAGGACTGGAGACCACAAATTTTGGGGTCTTCAGCCTGATTGCTTTCATTGATTTCCTTGTGAACCCTTCCAAACCTCAGGCTGTTGGAAGTCAGCAGAACTAAGTTATTCCTGTTTGAGGAAGAGAAGCACCTGCACCCTCTGTGTAGGTGCTCAGCTTTGCTGATACCCCCTGTTAGCAGTGATTAGTGAGAAAGCTGAGCCAGAAATAAGAGCAGGCTGACCTTGGGGGTGCCTTCATTGCCCCTTTTCTCCTGGCCCAGCATAGCAAAGCAGGCATGGCACGTTAGCAGATCCGATCTGTGCTGTGTTTCACCATGCACAAACCTTTTCCTCTAGGAGCAGGTGAGAACCTGCACATCAGCAGGGTCTGAGGGGCAGCAGGGCAGCCTGAGCAGGAGCGTGGAGCCCAGGGGCTGTGTGACCCTGTGTGCTGCAGGCTGGGGCAGCACAGGGACCTGAGCAGGAGCTGTGTCCTGGGTGTTGCAGGATGGGGCAGCACAGCCTGACAGGAGCTGTGTCCTGGGTGTTGCAGGGTGTTCAGCACAGCCTGACAGGAGCTGTGTCCCCCCGTGGGTTCCAGGGTGGCTCAGCACAGCCTGACAGGAGCTGTGTCTCCCTGGGTGTTGCAGGGTGTTCAGCACAGCCTGACAGGAGCTGTGTCCTGGGTGTTACAGGGTGTTCAGCACAGCCTGACAGGAGCTGTGTCCCCCTGGGTGTTACAGGGTGTTCAGCACAGCCTGACAGGAGCTGTGTCCCCCTGGGTGTTACAGGGTGTTCAGCACAGCCTGACAGGAGCTGTGTCCCCCTGGGTGTTACAGGGTGTTCAGCACAGCCTGACAGGAGCTGTGTCCCCCTGGGTGTTACAGGGTGTTCAGCACAGCCTGACAGGAGCTGTGTCCCCCTGGGTGTTACAGGGTGTTCAGCACAGCCTGACAGGAGCTGTGTCCCCCTGGGTGTCACAGGGTGTTCAGCACAGCCTGACAGGAGCTGTGTCCTGGGTGTTGCAGGGTGTTCAGCACAGCCTGACAGGAGCTGTGTCCCCCTGGGTGTTGCAGGGTGTTCAGCACAGCCTGACAGGAGCTGTGTCCCCCTGGGTGTTGCAGGGTGTTCCAGCCTGACAGGAGCTGTGTCCCCCTGTGTTACAGGGTGCTTAGCACAGCCTGACAGGAGCTGTGTCCCCCTGTGTTGCAGGCTGGAGTCGCCCACACGCGCGCTGGTGATGGAGGCTCCCAAGGGCATCGAGATCAACGCCGAGGCCGGCAGCCTGAAGGCCACGTGCAGGACAGAGCTCAGGCTTGAATCCAAAGATGGAGAGGTGAGTGCAGAGCCCTGCAGAGCTGTGTGTCACCCAGCTGCTGTCTGTCAACGCCTGGGGACAGCGGGCTCTCCTGACTTCACTCCTGCTCACCCTGACTGAGCACATCCCATGCAAATCAGGCTCACTCCGTGGCAAAGGCTGATTCATTATTTTTAAAGTGCATGGATAATAGCATCTGTTGTTCCAGCAGATTTATGCAGCTGTAAAATGCACGCTGCTCCTAAATTTTTTGTTTCCTTGTCACTTTAAAACAAGATTTACTTGGCCGGCATAATTAAATCTTTTATCATATATTATTCTATAAGAGCTTAATTCACTGGTATTGATCTGAAAAGCTTTTGTGGCTGATGTTTCATTCTGGAACGGAAGGGAACACTAGGAGACACAGGTTGTTGCACTTGGAGAGACTTCCAAAGGGAAAGAGAGAACAATTAAAGCTGATAACATGGAGCAAAAGTAAAGTAGGTGTTGAGTTAAGCCTATTCTGGTGTCACAAAATCATGTGGGCACATGGTTTTGATGTTTTCTCATCCCCTCCTCCTGCCACAGTGATGGAAGGCACCAGAGGATGAGGCTGAGGATCTCCCAGTGGAGAAACCACTGACACCCTTGTCAGGAGCAGCTGCCCATGGAAAACAAACCTCCAGGCAAGAGGGCTCCCACATAAGTTAGGATTTACCTATCTTAGTGTCAGGGGTAAAAAATAGAAAGCTTTTTTAATTGTAGTTTCTATTATTTCTAAACTTTTGCCTTTTAAGACAGTCCAAACCTACACCATGGGTGTTAACCAAAAAACCTCTGAAAAATACCAGAAAAAAACCCTACCTAATACATTGAGATTGAAATCCAAAGCATTTCACAACTTCAGGCAGTTGCTTTCAATACTAAGTTGCTTTTAAAATGCATAAATTGACTTGTGTCTTTCAGGACATGAGATGGGTGGATACTAAACTGGGAGATTCTTACTGTCATTGCTGATATTCTCAGTCACCCTGTGTTATTCTGGGGTTCAGGTTATTTGACTGCATTCTGGCTGATGCCAGAGCACTCCCCTGCAGCTGCCACATGTCTGAGAGCTGCCACATGTTGTTTGCCTTATGTTGTTTTGTAAGGAGGAATTTAGGACTGTTAGAGCATTTGAATTATTTTTAATATACACGGAAGTGTTACACATATACATAAAATATGCATTAAATCTACATAAAATATACATAAAAGTCAGTGCTGGGAGCCTGCAAGTGTAACTGGCGATGGGATCACAGTGACAGAGATGCTGGTGGAGGAGCAGGGTGGCTGGGTGGGTGTGATCCATCCATGCTCTCTATCTGACAGTGGGGTGCCTCTGCTTGGGTCAATCCAAGCCTGGGATTGGATGCCTGGAGGAGTCCCAGGAAGCTAAAAGCCAAGAAAACACGGTGGGAACATCAGCAGAAACAAGCTGGAGGTCGTTGTAAAGGCAGATAAGGTGCCCACACGGATTTGTACCAGACTTTCCCATCCTGGAACATTTCCCTACCCAGTTTTTGCAGCAGCTGAGCTGTCTGGAGGAAGCTTCTTTAAACACAGAAATCAGAAATAACAGCTCTTTCTTTAAATCAGAAACAACAGCTCCCCGCTAATTCTCTCTCTTTTTTTTTTCTCTCTCTCTCACCACCTCTGACTCCAGATAACGTTGAATTCTGCAAAAATCAAACTACCTAACTTGCCTCAAGGATCTTCCTCTTCTGCAGGGTCCAGGCAAAAAATCTACGAGCTCTGTGTGTGTCCCAACGGGAGGCTGTTCCTGTCTCAGGCAGGCAGCAGCTCCACCTGCCAGATAAACACGAGCGTCTGCCTTTGAGAGACACTTTGCAGAGGGGCATCACAGGCAGCACAAAAGCCAGTTCTGGTCTCACAGATCCAGCTGCCAACTATTTTTACTAGAACACAGAAAGCCTATCAAAGACTTTTTTTGTGTGTGCGCGCGCGTGTGTGTGAATATATATATAAAAAAAATATATATAAGATATATATATATATATCCTCTGTGTAAAATGATGTTTCAGTACAAGGAATCCCAGGGTGACCCTGTTACATTTGTGTAGCATTTCTCTTTCCCACACCAAAATTTACTGGTACAATCTGCTGAATTGGATCTGATGCTCCCCTGGACCCTTCTGTATTAAGACAGTGCAATGATCACCCCTCGTTTTTGATCATGTTCTCAGAGCAATGGGATTGCTGGCTGGGCAAGACCCTGGAACCAATGCAGAGCCACCACCATCCAAAGGGAAGAGAAGCATCTCTGATTATTTTTGTGCCATTAAATCAGTGGCACGAAAAAGAAATTGTTTTAAAAATACCAAAATAACCAGATGTGCTGTGCTGATCACCTACAGTGATCCAAGATACCTGAGGTTAAATTACTCTTTAATTAACACCTGAAGCATGGCTCCCTGTTGGGAGAGATGGATGCACTTGGCCAGCAGGAAAGTCCAGACCTTGCTGAAATAATAAATGTGATTTTCTGAAGGGGTTCAACACTGGCCTGTGCATGGCCAAGGATGCCTTGTGCTATTCAGGTGTGACACAGCAGCTCCAACATTAACCTGAAATCATCTCTGTGCTGGCACTGGTGTTGTATTTAGTTATTGGAAGGAACAAAATTGTGAAAGTTGGACTAAGTAGAAAATTGCTGAACCTCTTTTGCTAACAGGTGTCCTGGATCACCCTACAAACTCCCCATTAACACCTTCAATTTTGAACGTATTTGGTGTGAAGGTGTGAAGATTTAAGATTTGGGTATTGCCTAAATACCTGTAGAAACAGAGAAAATTAATTAAAAACTGAGAAAATCATAAAATTAAGCATATAATGTAGATGCTACACCAGAATTTTTGTCATCTTTCTTTTCAAGATATGCAGTCCAAGATCACTTAGATTTGGTGGAAACTGCAATTATCAGAGATGCTGACAATGAAAGACTTTTTTAAAGGATTTATAAAGACTGTGACAAAGCCAGATTACTGAAAGGAAGGGCTTTGGATGCTGGTTCCTCTAGATTTTGAGTGCCCAAAACTCTGTGGTTGAATCTTATCATGGTTGCATTTTTTTTTTATTTTGAGGTTTAGGAGTCTAGGGCAGGATAAAACACAAAAATCTGATCTGGTAACATTACTTCCACTTTTGAAGTTTTGGAAAATAATGGTAAGAGCCCAGATCCTTGAAATCTGACCCATAATTTCACCCACATGTATGTAAAAATCCTTAAAAAAACCAAATATACCAATTAAAGCAAAAGTTTCCAAGTGACAACAAATCTCACAAGGACAGCAAGGTTTCTAAGCCACTGAGATGCTATTGAAATATTACCTCAAGTGCAAATAAGACAGATCTGTGCCCATCCCTAGTGATATCTAACCAAAGCTGGTATTCTTCAAGTGATTTTCAAGATAAAACATAGCTGACAGAAATCTTTAGAAATAATTTAGCCAATTCCCTTTTCTTACAGCTTTTCACGTATTTTCTTGTGGTCCCGAGAGTACCAGGGTTTGATTTTTTTTAAATTTTTTTTTATTTTTTAATTAACAATTCTGGCTTAATCCAAAACTGATTGGACTCAGAGAAGATTTCTATGGAGTTTAGATGAGATGTGTTGCTGCCTAGCAAAGCAGCACTCCCAAAAACATTTATTCCTGAAAGAGGATTGAATTCTTTCCTTTTATATCAGTTATGCTTTCTGATAAATTAACGAATTCAAACTATTTGATAATGAATGATTCCTGTAATTATTATGTCTTGAGTCAACATTTGAATGCAAAGGGTCACCCAGGGTAACAATTGTATTGGGACACAGGACTGTACCATCTCTGTTCAAAGAGGGGAATTGTGCCTATGCCTTAAGTCAATGCACTCAGCAAGGAGAAGCACATCATATTTATCTTGTTATTAAATCTAGTTTATTTGGGGGGAGGGGCAGGAGGGCGTCTTGGGAACTGGTTGTGAAACTTCAAACAGATATTGATGAAATACATTAAGACTGTAGGGGCACCTAGAATGATGCAGACTTTTTTTTTTTCTTACCATGTTAAATCCAGCAAAATACTGCGTACGTTACCTCTGGGGCCATGACTGAGGTCCCATTCGTAGTCCTACATTTACTGTAGATTTTTTTTTCCCCTTGTTTCATTGAATACTGATCACAAACCTCATAGCAAGCGTGGCCCAATCCATAACCAAATCCTGTGTGAGCAGTTGAAGACATGTGCTGCAGGAAGAGTTCCTGACAATGAATCTGATCAACTTCCCAGCCCTGGGAGCGTTCAGGGGCTGAGCCTCCCAGGGATGCTGCTCCTGATTTCTGTGCTCTGCTCCAGACACAGCAGTGGCTCAGTCCTCATCCCTGTGCCACCCTCTGGCTGCTCCCAGTTTCCATCCCAAAAAATTAATTTTGAGTAGCTGCTTTTCCCAGCTGGGCTCTTGGATGAGGTTATCACCTTCCCATGTCACAACAGCCATGAAACTGCTAAGGACATTCATGTCTTGGTGTGAAATTCTGCTGGGGAGCTGTTAGGAAATGACCTTAACATCTGTGCCATCACTGCAGGTGCTTCTCTGAGGTGAACAAAAGGTACCTTAATTATATCTACTGAAAGAAGTTCTTGTTTCAATATATTTTACAACCATGTTTCCATCTTAAAAAGCGTAAAATTATGTGTTATGCTGAAATGTGAGGAATTGTTTCTAGAAAGAATGGACCCTGTAAGGAGCTGTAGATCATTTGGACACCACTTGAGTTTTAAGACACTGGTTTGGGTGATGCTGGCTGTGCTGGTCAGCAAGTGGCAAACATAAACACAGGCTGGGCAGAGAATGGATCAGGGATATTCCTGAGGAGAAGGACTTGGGTTCTTGGCTGAGGAGAACATGAGCTGAAGTGTACTCACAGCCCAGAAAGCCAGTCCTGTCTGGGCTGCATCAAAAGCAGTCAGGGGAGGGGATCCTGAGCTCTTGTGACACCCCACCTGCAGTGTCCAGCTCTGGGGTACCAACATCACCAGGATGGGGACACGTGGGGGTGAGTCCAGAGGAGCCCACAAAGATGTTCTGAGGGCTGGAGCCCCTCTGGGGGTGCTGGGGGTGCTCACCTGGAGAACAGAAGGCTCCAGAGAGGCCTCAGAGCCCCTCCAGTGCCTAAAGGGGCTCCAGGAGAGCTGGAGAGGGACTTTGGACAAGGGCAGGGAGTAACAGGGCATGGAAGAGTGGCTTCAAACTGACAGCAAGCAGGGTTAGGTTCAATATTAGGAAGAAACTCTTTGCTGTGAGGGTGGTGAGGCCCTGCACAGGCTGCCCAGAGAAGCTGTGGATGCCCCATCCCTGGTAGTGAGTGTTGGACAGGGCTTGTAGGAGCCTGGTCCCCTGGAAGGTGTCCCTGCCCATGGCAGGGGGCTGCAGCTGGATGATTTAAGGTCCCTTTCTTCCCAAACCATTCTAGGATCCTGTGAGAGCTGAGCAAACAGGACTCTGTCTCAGATCCCAGGGCAAAAAACCAGGCATTTTGTTCAAAAAGCTGCCTGCTAACACATTCAGCCATCTCACACTCCAGTTTGTTGTGGAGTGGCTGGCTCTCCTGTTGGACAAGGCGAGTGCAGGAGAGTCCCTTCTCCTCCTTCCTTGCCCAGAAATCCCTCCCAGTAGCTGCACCTGTGTGTGCTGCTTTTCTCTGAATCCATTTGAACCAGAGCTTCCCTGACTGAAATTTCATCCATATGCTCTACCTAGCACTGATAAAATGCCAGAGGCAAACAGGGGTTTGTGTATTTCCCTGTGAATTGGGCCTGAAGTTGAGTTCAGTGGAGCCTTTGCTATCTGGGAGATGGGGTTGATCTCCCAATGGAGTTTAGTCTGTGTTGGTTCTAAAGCAAAAAGACTTTGCCATTAGCAAGAGCAGAATTCCTGATATTGGCTGTACATCTGTGGCCATTCTCCACGTTTCTTTGTGGGGCTTTTTCTGGTTGTTGGTTTGTTTGGGGTTTTTATTCAATTTGAAGCATATTACCCCATAGTTAAACAGTACAAAGAAATGTTAACAGTACAGGAAGTCATCACAAGGGGAAGCCAGTAACTACCACAGTGTTTATAAAGCCTCTCCTAAGTATTCCTTTTTAGAAGAGTGAGTCTGTGCAGGAGTGATTTGTATTTGGTTACCTCAGTCATGTGCTGTCTAACAGCTGTGTTTTGGAAGGGTTGTGGGGTTTTTTCCTCCTCTTGTGATAAATATCACATTGCACAAACAGACTTTGAAGGCGTAAGCCTAAAAATACAATCTGCATTATATGGTATAGCAAAATGATGGGTAAATAAAAACCCCTCCCTAGAAAGTGCTCCAGAGTTAAAGGGAGATTCCTGTGGGACTTGGGAAGGCTAGCTCACATCACAACCTAGAGAAAATTCATTTTGTTCTCATAAGATGCTCACACATACACACAAATACACACTCTCATATACCCTTGTTTACAACAAAAGCCAATTTTCTTTGTTTGTTCTTATGGCTTTAAGTTTCACATTGCAAAAGAGAGTGAGACAAAGACCAAAGACTTCAAGAAGTTCATCCCTCTCTGGTTGCCCTCATGCCTGAAATGCATTAACTTTAATGGTGCTTTTTCTGAACTGGGTAGGAAAAATGCAGGTGTATCATAAAGCTGCATTTGAGAGAATAAAGTGGCAGCAAGGCTCTGACTTGGTTAACAGGGAGAAAAGGGAAAAAATGTGAAAAATCTTGAAATGTGTCCAGAGGGCAAGGTTACCTGAAATCTGAAATGTGGAGAAATAGCCCAGAAAGCTTAAAGACAGCAGCCTGGGCTAGAAGTATAAATAAACTGAGCAAATGGTGCCAGCTGTTCACCTGAGCATTAGCAGGGCAGGAGCCCCAGTGGCTGCTTTGTGGAGAAGAGTAACTGCTGCAATGATTTCATTTTAGAAGTACCTACAGTAAAAAAAAAAAAAAGAGGAAAAAAAAGAAAAAAAAAAAGAAAAAAAGTTCGAGGTTGTGCTCTTTTTTATGGCTGACATTTTAAATTCTGAAATGTCATCATCCAGAATTCACCCCAGCAAGCACAGGGCGTGTTGCTGCCAAGCTTTGCCAAGCGCTGCTTTGGTGCTTTTGGAGTGTGAAAATACCAGCCTTTTTATTGCCCTGGCTGCTCAGGAACCTGATCCTGGCAACTGTTCCCTTTTCCCCATTTTAACTTTCTCTTCCTCAGCTCTGAAATTGCTGTGTAATGTTTTGGTAGCAGGCATTCCAGCAGCCCCCAAAACCCAAATCCTGCATGTAGCAGTGGCGTGGCCATAAAATTGGGGACTTCCAGGTGAATTCTGCCTGGCAGTTGCTGTGTATTCACAGCTCAAGTTTATGGCTGTGAGTGGAGCAGGGTTAAACACTGACGTGGTGCTGAGGTTATTCCAGCAAGAGTGGAGTGAATTAAACAAGGCAGGTAGGAGGGAAGGGGAAGAAATGGGGAGAGACATCACCCTAATCACAGTAATGCAGTCAACGTCTCTGTCCCTTTGCACTATTATACTTTAAATTAATAACATCCATTTTACTAAATATGGTGGCTATTATGCTTGATCTTTTCATGGAGCTCAGTGGAATTACTGTCACTGAAACCACTCAGAGCTCGGGCTGTTCAAGATTGCTGGGGTGTTGTTTCCATCCACAATAACCACAGTGGCTTGGGGCTTGGATGGAAATTATAGTGAATAGCTTGTATTTAGAAAGCTTTTAAGTCTGCTGTGGTTGAGAGGCCCCTGGTTATGCACATCCAGCCCTGAGGCTTTATCATTTCAGCCTCTCTTGTCCTGCCACTTGAATTGTATTGTGCCCTTGTGAAAAGCGACGCGCGGTATAAAGAACACAGGAAAAGAAGGATATTTAAAGCTGCAGGATTTTTATCTGAAATGAAGAAGGAAATACAATCAGAGTGCCCCACTGAGATTTCCCATCCAAATCGCTTTAAACTAGATGTGCAAGTCCCTTAAAAATTAATTTGCTACAAGTGTCATTCCTGCAGCAAAGTTAGCACTGGTGTCTCTCCCAGGAATGTCTCACCTTCTTGCAGCTGGAAGCCCTGTGGTGGCTGGGATTTTGTGCCACCAGTCAGGAGTGATGGGCTGCCTGTTCAGAGGAAGTCAGGTTTCCTTTGAGGCAGCTGATCTCCATGGATTTCTCTTTTGTTAGCTTTTAACAGGGATTAAAGAAGAGGAGGGGTAAATCCACTGTGAAATGATATGTAATTGTATGTTTGCCTCATTTAGTTGGTTGAAACTTTCCACCAGGAAGAGAAAATATCAGGAGCAATTTCTGGGAAAATGTTACATTTACATTGTGCCACCAAATGCTTCAGATAAAAACATGCAGCTTCAGCTAAACAGACTTCTCTTCTGAGATTAAAAAGGGCTCTTTGGAGCCTCTCATCAGGTCCTACCCAAATGGAAAGTTTTACCATTTCCAGCATATTTGTTGTTATAGGAACGGGCCCATTGCAAAGCACAAGTCATGTGCATCTTTGCATGTAACAGGAATTTTAAATTGCATTGTACTCTTACATTTTCTCCCCATTCAAAGGCTTAACCACTGATAGGAGATACAGCCCTCTGAAACCTTTCCTGCTAAATGCATTTTCTCTTCCTAAAGCAATGTATGTCCTTTGGTCTTTTAAAAATTTCCTCATAATGGAGTCCTCGAAACATCTTGAGGCAGGCTCACACTGGAGAGCAAGAGAGCAGTTATTTGTGGGTGGTGCTATTTTTGCTGAAGCTTGGATTGTAGCTGAAAAAAAAATGTTGCTGTTGAGCTTCTCCCACACTCCCTTAGCTGCAGAGCCCACCAGTCCCCCGCAGCAGGGCTGGATCTCTCCAGGGTGGCTGCCCTAGAGCAGGGAGTGACCTCAGCCTGATGGTTTTGTCTTCAGCTGGGTCCTCCTCCGGCCCTGTGATGGATAAAGAGGCACTTGGGCAGTTCTGGTGGTTCTGCAGATGGTACCAGGTGATGTGCACCTGCAGCCTGGGTGGGATCAATGATGCTGCTCGTGTTGGGTGCTGCTCTCACAACCCACCCTGAGAGCAGCAGCTCCCGAGGGCAGGCACGGCTGGAGGAATCCCCTCTCTTCTCCCTTTTTGTGGGTTATCAGAGTGAGTGAAGATGAACAAATCCTGCAGAGTAAGAGTGTGCCAGGAGCCTCAGAAAGGGCAGATCCGAGCCAGCAGTGTCCGCTGTGTTTGTCAGAGAAGGGCTAAGTGCACAGCATCCACACCTGGATTCCTCCCTAGGCCAGAGCTTCCCCTGAACTGTGACCAGACCTGGCTCTGGATCTGCCCTGTGGGGTGGTTTGGGAGCAGGGAAGGGGCTGACCTGCTGGATCTGGATTTTCCTTGTGGCTCTGGTCATTTTTTCCCACCCCGTATTTGAATTCGTTTCCCTGTGAGCAAATGCCAATAAAGTTGTCAATATTCACCCAGAAAAGCTCTGTACATGTAGAGCCAACAGCAAATCATTCAGTGAGAGTCGAGGGAAACCTTGTTCATCTACAGCAGCAGCATAAAAGGCATGACCCCTGTGCTACAGCAGTTTTCATCTGTGATGGGAAAACACCTTGTCTGACCTCTACTCTGCAAACCACCAATGACCTTGATCGTGTAAACAGGACAAAATGAATTTAAACTCTTATCACAGTTCTCATGACGAAATTCAGATTTGTTTGGCTTTTTTTTTTTCTTTTTAATTTATGTATGTGTGTGGTTGTGTGGGAAAATATAAAGCTTTTTTGTATCAGATAACATCAATCCTTGCACACTCTATGCAAAATTTTGTAAGCATTGCAATAATGCTATGAATTACACAAGGAACTATTTTAACTTTATTACACTTTCTGTATAAAAAAAAAAAGTTTGTATTTAAATGATTTCAACTGCAATCTTGTAAAATATATTAATAAAATAATGATTGTTAAGAAGGAAAGAGATGTTGGGGGTTTTTTTGTTGATCACTGCAGTGATCTGTTTCACAGGAGCAAGAACCTGGATGTATTTATGCCAAAAGTGCTGCAGAAGATGGAATGAGAATTTCTGTGAATTGCTGTTGGAAGAAAACCTGTAATCAACAAAACAAAGGATTTTGTCTTTGGGGAAAGTTGAGTCTTTCTTATATTTGTAGATTTTCTCACCCTGCCCTGGCATTAGAGATCACAGCCAAGACCTGCTGCAGGCACTGAGGTCCTGCCTGAGCATCACAAACCTCTCAAAGGAGAATTTGGTGCTGCCTGTGCTCCAAACCAGCAGGAGCTAGGGTTTTCCAGGAGTGACCAGAGCTGGGTGCACACATCCAGGAACAGATCCCCACCTGCACACAGTGGAGGGAGCAGGAGCTCGAGTCTGCCTGGGAAAAAATAATAATTAAATAAATAAAAAAACCCAAAAAAACCCCACAACACATAAACAAGACAAAACAAAAACAAAAAGCCCAAACAAACAAAGAACAAACAAAGATAAAAACCTAAAGCCCAAATCCAGCAGCTTCTGGACCAAGTCACAGAAAGGCTCTTGGAAAGCTCTGGCTGCTTTAATGATGCATCAGTTTTATTTTAATTGGCCAACTAATCAGCTGCTCATTGGTGGCTCTGCACATGCCAGGCAATCACTTCTGAGGGCATTTTGCAGGAGCTGGCTTTTAAATATGAATTTGTTTGCCCTGGATTTTGTCACTAAATGAGAGCATTGATTGAGGCTCATTATCTGAACAAATTACAAGATTTCAGTCTGGGTGGAAAGTTGTTTGTGCCTTCCAAACCCCTCAGAGAGAAAAAGCCCAGTCCCCACTGGGACACAGCCAGAATCCAGGCTGGAGGAACACTTGTTTTCCACTTTGCAGGGGTTGCTGTTCACCAGGCTCCAGATGAATTCCCTCAGTTCTGCCGGGTGGGCACACAAAGTCTTCTGGTCTCCCACTGGGTCTTGGACTGTTTGCCCTTTAAAAAATGTTTTAAAAAGAGAAAAGACATCTTTCAGCTGAACTCCAGCTGCAGTTGTTGGCCTGACTGTGGAATTTCCAGTGAAGTGACAATGAAATAATTCATGAATTAGCCCCCACCAAGGAGCACTCTGGCAGGAGGTTCCAGAACCTTCCCCAGCCCCTGCCTCTGCCTGGGGTGGGGTTCAAGCTCTGGGGAGTTCAGCAGGGCAGCAGCATGTGTGCAGTGCCCCTGAGCTAGAAATGATGGGAGGGACTCAACAGCAGCAGCATCTGCACCATTTTAAAGCCTGGGAAGCCAAAACCAGGATTTGGCTTCCAAATTCAGCTCCTGGGAAAATCACCAAAATGTAATTTCCTCCCAAGTATCTTGCTCTTCACTTTTTAAGAAGCAGCTCCCAATTTTTTCTTGCTTTCTTTCCTAGCCCTACAGGTGATTGTTTCCTTTTTTTTTATCCTAAATAGCCAAGATAAACAAAAAACAATTACCAAATAAAGAATCATTTAGATAAAATGAGTCCATTTCACACTCTGTAAAATGATAGCAACTTCCACAGCTTAAAATTTTATGTGCAGCTGGGTTTTCATATTTTTCATGTGAGTTCAGTACAGACAAGTTGCTGCTGCTGAAGTTCAGTTGTTAAATCTGGGTGATTATTTTTTATTTTTATGAACAGTGGCCAGAAAATCAGCAAGGAGAACTATCTGTTTTTAACAGTTTTTCTCCAGTGCTATGACCTTGATTCTTCTCTCCTTAAGCTGAACTGAAAAATCTTCCTCAATTTAGTGATGAAGGTTCAGACCTAAATAGCTCCAGTGCCAAATGTATCCCAGAGGAAAATTATATGGCCTCATTTAATAGAGAAAAAGCATGAAGTCAAGCCAGCAGGAAGAACTTGGCTCTTTTCTGCAGTCATTTCAGGATAAAAAGCAGAGTGTAAGTAGTCTTTAAATATTTGATTCACACTATTGGACTATTGTAATCTACATTACTGATATGATCTGCACTTATTAAAATTGGGGTTTGTGAATAGCTCTGCACATAACAGCTCTGCTTCAGGCCATCACACAGCCAGGCCTGTGTATCACCAGCTCTGGTATTTTCCCTTTCACACCTACATGGGCTTTTTTTTTTTTTTTCCCCTATTTCTGGGCTTGGCTTTCAGTCTCCTGAGCAGCGCAGGCAGCAAGCAGCCCACTGCCTCCTCCCTGAGGAATGCAGTCCCCATCTGCTGGGTGCCTGTGGGGAGGGGAGAGGCACAAACACCCCTGGTACCTCTGGATTAACCTCCCTGGTTTGGTTTTGTCATCCCCTCTCTGGAGCAGAGCTGTCCCCAGCCCAGGCTCCCCTTGGAGCCCCCGTTCCCACCTCTCCTCCCTGCACTGGGTCTGGCACTGCTGGTTCATGGTTGGAATTGGTGGTTTGAGAGGTCTTTTCCAACCTGAATGATCCTCTGACACCCCTATTCCTGTGCCACCCCCTTACCCAGACTGTGAAACAGGAACATTTTAAATGCCAGCATAACCCACAAGTGCTCAGGGGACAGTAAGACTGCAGTGCTGCTTGGTATTTCAGCATGTTTTAAAACAAAATAAATACATCACATGGCCTAAACTCTACCTGCAACTGGAGCTCAGCAGCTGAGAGCTCCAAGGATGCTGCACATGACTGAGATGGGATTGTAATCACTGAATGTGGGTCTTGCATCTGCTTTGCCAGATTGGGAAGACAAGAAAACAAACAAAGATAAGACACACACAAAAAAAACCAAACAAAGCCCTTTTTGCATATTTTACCTATTTATAAAGGATTTAATGGTTTTCTGGGAACAAGCTAAGGAGGCCCCAGGGCTGAAATAAGCAGTGTTGGAGGTGACACTGGTCCCAGAGAGAGCCATGTTTGCTGTAAGGCCCACCCAAAAAACCAAAACCTGCCTTGGGAAACCAGGGCGATGAAAAACTTCCATTGCTGTCCAACACCAACAGGTTCAGGAATAATAAATGACTGATTGGGAAGTGTGAGTGCTTATGTGTGTATGCATGGGACAGGGGAGGTGCATTTCTGGATAATTTGTTGTTTTTCTGTCAGTTGTTACTACTCCCAAAAATCATTTGGGTCTTGCAATAAACCCCAATCTCAAAAGAGAGTTTTTGCAACACAACAATCCTGAACCATATGAACTGAATTTGAGAATAACTATCATCTGCTAGAAAGACATTAAAACATCTACAGCAGAACCAACAGGCTGCAGTGGGAGCTCTGCACACACACAAGATTAACACAGAAAAATGAAAGAAGAAAAGCACTGCCACTTCTAAGAAAACCCACAACCCACCACCTACACGATGAACTTTAAAGCACAGAGTGCAACATCCAATGAATTATTTATGAATTAATTTCCAATGAGCAGTTTAGCAGTCAAAGGAAACACAAACAGGCAGCAGAGCCCTGCCTGGGGTGACAGCAGGGGACACAGGAGCGCTGTTCCTGTGGCAAGAAGACATTTAGCAGCGTGCATGATGAGCTGCACACTAATAAAGTTTAAAACAAAAATCCAATTCCTAGCAAACGCCAGGCTGTGCAGTGTCCCAACACAGCCTGTGGGAGATGCAGGTGGCACGTGCCCAGCAGGGCCAGGTGACAGCACTTCACCCCTGCCACGCTCATTTTCTGCTACCTGAAACACAACGAGCTGCTGCTGAAGGGTAACGACGGGACAAAGAAATCAGGAGATAGAAAGGCCACATCCTGCTTTTAAATTAATTCTTTATAGCCAGGCTGTAGAATGGGCTCTGCACTGAGGGCTCCACACCAGCAGTGGCCTTTAGCACGACATTAAATCAATGTTTTGGGGGCATTTTTCCTCCCCACAGGCTGAGATGCCCCTTTGGCTGTGGCTGCAGCTGGGTCCCAGTCCTGCTGCTGTCCCAGCTCCGTGTGCCAGGCTCTGAGCTCACACACTGCTGCACCTTCCCCACACCAGCAGGGCACAAATAAACCTGCACTGCATGCAGTAGCTCCTGGGGCAGGGACAGGGCAGGTGCTGCAGCCAGCAGGAGAACAGAGGGGCTTGGGAGAAGCCCAAAGCAGAGCAGGCAGGTTGGGCTGGGCTGGGCTTGGTGCAGCATTTCTCATACAGTCCTGGCTGCTGCAGTTGGAAGAGCTTAAAAATGCTCATTTATTTTTCATTCAGTGCCAGAGCAGCACCAGAGTCCTGCTCAGTTCCAGGAGAGGGGCTGAGATTGCTGCTCCTCTCAGAGCCCCCACTGCTGAGCCTGGTTTAGCTCACTGCTCACACTGGCTTTTACAGTGGTCACTTCTGAGATGTTCCAGAAGCCCAGTGTGGCAGTGCACAGTGCTGGAGCCAGGTGGGAAATGGGTTATTTTGGGTTTTTTTAGCAGTGCCTCAATGGAAACCCTGCATCCAGAGAGCCAGCCTTGGTCTGTGGGGAGGGCAGCACACATTCCTTGGTAAGTCTGACCCACACACCTGTGTGAGCTCTGCATGATGAGGTGAAGCCAGCCTATTTCAAGGGAGAAGTTGTCCTGTCTTCCACCAGAAAAGGCAAAAGCAGAAAGATGCAGAGATGGTTTAAAGAAATTGACTTAACCAGGTGAAACATTTAAGACACCAGCCTGGTTCAAATCCTGTCCCACTTTGGCTGTTGGGTCATTCATTGCTCCCCTCCCAAAGTGAGCAGGCCAGGCAGAGCAGCCAAGAGCAGCAGAATCTCAGGATTATTTTCCTGGTTTCTGCCTTTTTCTTCCTTTCTGTTTTCTGCATTGACTTCTGGACCTCAAACCTTTTCCACATCCATTAAATCAAACACTTGAGTGGGACAAACCTGATGAGCACAGTGTGCCAAAGGGAAACCAGGGGTTTTTCCATTTTTGCAGGACAAGCACATTACAGATAGAAGTTGTATTGCAGAGAGGCAGGAGCACAATGAGCCAGATGGGAGCTGGTGGGGGCTGTGGGTCCCAGGGTGAGAGATGGGTGGGTGGACACAAGCACCAGCTTCCTGCAGGGACTGATGGAGCTTGATTGTCACCTCTTTCCCTCTCACTCTGTAGCACCTAACAAGTGTCTCTCTGGGGTTTGGAGATGCCATTTGTCCCTGATGTGAGGACTGCCTCCATCAGCCATGGCATTTTACGACATGCCCACTGCCATACTTTGTTCTTTCTCCAAGAAAATGATGGAAGAGAGCAAAAATGACAGCAGAAATATTGAAAGCTCTGCAAGCCTAGAGCAAGTTCAGTCAGCTCCCACTGAAATCAGTAGGTGTTCTGTCCACAGACAGATTTTCACTCATGCTTTTAAGAGATGGAATAGGCAGGTTAATGTGAAAGGGCCAAAGTTTGGCATGATGTGAATGACAGTTTGGATCCAGAGTCAGCTGTAGGCAGATTTGGCTCAGGAGAGTTGATGAGGGCCACTCCCTTCCTGAGAAACACAAGGGTAAAACAGCCACCAGGGCCAAAAGGGAAAGGCTAAAAATTAATTAATTAATTAATTATAACAATAAGTATCATCCCCATCTGAGAGCTACTGACCTCAGAATTACACTCTCATTCCTGCTTTGCATGAGAACTGCCAGGAGGAGTTTAGGATAAGCCTTAGAAGGTGCAGGAATGGAGATGTCAGGCAATTCAGGGTAAACAATCCCATAAATTACAATTGAGTTATTTGCAATTAAAAAACATTTTTAAGCTGATAAATTCCATTAACATTGCATGGCCTCTATCAAGTGACCCCTTACTGCATATTAAAGAAGGACCTGCCTTTCTACATTTTCATCTCACCACATTAAACACAATTTGGTGAGGAACACGTTGCCCAGCCCAGCCCAGAGCTCTCCTGCACATCTTACAGCCCTTGGGGCTGCAGCAGAAACCTGGATGCAACAGGAAAAAAATGCAGCATGCTTGGGACCCCTGAGAAAGGGTTCCTCCATCAGGTGCAGAGCTGAGCTGATGCTGCAGTAACTTTGGTGCTGTGCACCAGAAGTCACAGCCAAGCTGCTGTAAAGTTACACGAACTCCAGCAGATACCTGAGTGCAATTACTCAGTTTTTGGGAGCAGTTAGGACTTCAGGGTGTTGTTATTTTACTGTCAGCACCTGCACCTGAACAGAAACATCAAACACCATGGTGCCAATGGCTAGGCTGCAAATCCAGAAACACTCCAGCAAATCTAGAAGCAATTGCTCTTTGGTCAGATCCAGAAAAGAAGGCTCTCCCTGGAGGATTTGGCTGTGGGGGGACACTGGAACTGTCCTGGTTTATTTGGGTTTGCTCTGTGCAGAGATAGAGCTGTCTGTGATGATCCTGTGAAATGCTCACTTGGCTGCAGTTAGAGAAATGGCCCATTCTAAATGATCCTCTCTGAACTGCAAAATCTAGCAGGCTGGGATTTCTCACCTGGGGTTTTTCTACACCCCTCAAGATTTCTAGCTGTTGGAATTTATCATATTCATGAGAAATTAAACACAGTGCATGGCTCTAGAGGCAATTTCTCTGTCTTCCCTCAACCCCAGGAGCCAAGTGGAGTCTCCTGGAGTCTCACTCCTTCTAGTGGAAAAGGCAGCAGAGGAATGAAAAAGAATTAAAAAGAAGGACTCCCAGAGGAATTTAAGCTTTTCCTTCTCTGGCATTCAGGACTTCACCCAGCACTCAGATAGAAGTTTGTTCTGCCTAGAGTGAGAGTTTAAAAGTGTCAGAAGATCAAGAAGGTCCTTCAGCCATGCCAGGAGTTTCAAGCCCAAAGACAAGGAGGAATGGGGAGAGCACATGGAAGTCAGAGGTGAGGCTGGAGAAGAGCTTTGTTCCTCTTAGGTTCCTGAGGCTCTTCTGCTCTGGGCTGGGAAAAGGCTGCACAAATCACACAGGAGGTGCTGGCAGTTCCCTCACTGGAGCACAAGCTCTGCCAATGGCATCATTTGGATGCTTCAAGCCCTTGGCTCTAATTGTAGCACTTCCATGCTTGAATAAACAGTACTGGGATGGCAGTCATTGTGGAAAATGGGATGGATTAGGTCCCAGTTGGCCTGGGAGGGGAAGCCAGTCCTGGCTCTGCTGGGTGGGGAGCTGGCAGCCAGAGCCTCTGACATCCTGACAGCTCCTGCAGGATTTCCCTCAGGGTGAGAGGGATCCCCAGGGGCAAAGGGGGGAGCTAAGGCAGACTGAAGCATCCCTTCAGCAAATGCTCCATTTAAATTCAACTTTACCCAGCCTGAGCTGGGGGTTTGCAGCCAGTTCTGCAGGGGATGGGAAGCCAAGGGCTCCTCTGTCCCCCCAGAAGGGAGCAACACTCCTGGGACCAGGAATATTTCCCACTCCTGCAAAGAAATACCAGGCTGGGAGTTTGGCAAGAGCAAGACTGGGCTGCCAAGACACTGAGCTCTCTCTCAGATTATCTCCTGCCCTGTGGTGTTCATTGTCTGTAATGTGTTCAGTGAATCCCAAGCAGATGGATGAATGCTGTCACACAAAAAGCCAGAGGCAGTGCTTGGAGGCCTGGACCTCCAGGTCTTCATCTTCAGAGATAAGCAAGTTTTGAGTCTTTGGAAGAAACACTGCTAATTATTACTGAGGCCTTGGCATCACATGGCAAATGTGAAGGCAGTGTCAGCATGGGCTAACAGGGTGAGAGGACAGGCAAATATCACCACTGTGATGAGAACTGGTGTTTTGCTTGGCTGGACTATCTTTCATGCACAGAAAGATAAAATTGTGTGGAATGTCTCCCCAGAAAGAGTTCCTTTCCTTCCTTGTTAATACTGAGTCAAAAGTTAAACACAGCAGACAAAATACATATAGAATTAATGCAGTGTTGGAGCAACATCCAACATCAATCCATCCTGAGCTCCTGCTTCCTTTCCCCTTCTGGCCAGGTGGAGAGTCCTCTGTGCCCTTGTGCTGGGGAGAGGTGAGGAAGCAAGGAGCCAACTACAGCAACACACACACAGATATATATGTATATATCCCTGAAATAACCATGACTTCCCAAACAGGGGTAAAGCTAGAGGCCTCCAGCATTCAGACTTAGCTCATTCCAAAGGAAAGAAAATAAATTTGCAGCAGAGCAGTAGTGGGACAAACCAGCTCTTTTTAGTACAGCTTTTGGGGAGAACTGAACACCAGCTTGGGTTCAGCTCCTGTCTCTAAGAAACTTGGGACTTTCCCCAGAAGAAAGACAATTTGAGGAGATGAGTCCAAAATCATGGGTGCAGGAGATGCCCCATCCAGGACTGCTTTGTTCTGCCTTTCTTCATCAAATGTTCCTGCACTGCTTTGGTTTCTCCCTGGAGCCCTTGCCAAGGGGGAGCTGACACAGCCCTGCTTTGCACGCTGAGTAATGAGATGCCAGGCTCAGGGAGCACCTGACAGGCAATGTTCTCCAGGTCCCTGTTAATGACCAATGTTTGCTCAGCAAATAGTTGTTGAAATGCCTCGGTGCACCAACTTTTCTGGGACCACTTTGTGTTTCCTAGATGTTCAGCTGGCAAGAGGCTGGCAGATGTATTCCTCTGATTATTTTCCCTCTAATTGGCAGAAGTTTGGAGAGGTTGATTTGACATTCCCTGCTGTAGATTCTACAGCCATCAGGTCAGACACCTCTGAGATGCAAGCAGTTGCTTTCCCAACTGATAAAGGCAAGCAAGTAACATGAATTTAATGTGGAACCTGCATTTTTCCACCCCCTGGCTAGACATGAAGCCACTGTGAAGAGCAGCACACGGGGATGACTCTGCTTATACAGATCCTAATCCTGAGGCTCATCCAAGTGAGTTCACCTTGCTCTAGCCCAAGAATTAAGAGAGATCTGAGTCACCTCCAAGGCAGAATTAACATCTGACATATAGTTAGGCAGGACAAAGGAGCTGAACTTCTCCATTCAGGGCCCTGAAACTGCTTGTCTCTGCCAATACCTCACACTCATCTATCAGGGCAGGCACAGACCTGGAGGAGCTCCCTTGGAGCTGGAAACATTTAATATTCAGCAAAGAAACAGCACTTCTGGCTTCTCACTGCAAAGTGGAACTCCATCCAAACTTGCAAATTTCCAGCCTTATGATAAAATTAGGCAGAGAAACCTGTTTGAGGAAATTGACTTTGGGACAAATGCATGAAGCCAGGGTCCAGGAATACATGTGCTTAGAACAGTTCCACATGAGTCATTTGGTATCTCTGTTCTGGGATTAATGCATTTCATGGGACATTCTTCACTAATATGTACTGAAATAATTGGCACAAAGAAGCTTCAGATAACCTGAATACTGAACCCTTTTCTAGTTCTAGTCCAGTATCTGTCAGTTGAGGAGAAATGCACTTTTGCAGCCCTCTTGCAGAGGTCATCACAGAAATCTGCTATTTGCATCCTACATCATGCAGAAGTTGTTTATCTAAAAGGCTTAGACAAAATGTGGGAAAAGCAGAAGCTCAGGGAAAGAAGAAATGAAGCAGAATCCACGTGTCATCACTGGAAGATACCTACAGCAGTTATCTTCTGCTGAAGTCTTGCAGCTTGTATTGAGTTTTGAGACACCCAGGAGGAGACAATCTGCTTCCCCATGTCTGTCTGCAGGCTTTTATACTGCAGTCTGGCTGAAACTTATAAAAGAATCCTCTATTTATCCAGAACCAGTAGAAAATGAATGATTCCTGATACCATGGAAGCTGACCTTCTACCTTAGGCAGGAAGCCTGTCAGACCATATAATTTTAGCTGTCATCTAAAACCGTCAAGCAGTGACTTTAACTTCTGTTCACTGCTAAAAAGAGAGAGATAATCCCTCTTATAAAGCTGAACTTTGGTTTCTGAAAACTCATGCAGGTTGCTTTAATGTACAGGTCAATGCTTCCATTTTCTGGATGAGCATCAACACCTCGGCACTGAGCAGAGCTTTTGATCTGCCCCTCAGCTCTGTGAAAGCAGAGCACTTCATCACTGCCCCCAGAGCTCCCTAAACAAAGCCAGCTGAAGACATCACAACTCAGCACAGTGTTGCATTTCAGTGCAGGTGGCATTTTAATGGTGAACAGCTCCATTAGCACTTAAGAGCAGTTGTAAGCAAGTGTTCTCACAAGCAATCTTACAAGCATTTGTAGGCTCAGGACCTGTTAGTGAAGCTGCAGAGCCCTGTCAGGCAGGGTCAGTGTGCTGGGGGAGCAAGGGAGGGAAGATCCAAGCTCTGAGAGCAGGAATGAAGGGAGCAGGTGGAGAAATTCTTGTCCCAGAGGGCTGAGCTCCCTTTGTTCAGAGGACACCAGTGAAGGACACCCTAACCCTAACCCTAACCATAACCCTAACCCTAACCATAACCATAGCCATAACCCTAACCATAACCATAACCCTAACCCTAACCATAACCATAATCATAACCATAACCCAAACCAGCTCCCTTTAAGCTGCCAAGAGATTCACCCAGGCTTTGGCAAGGCCAAGTCCCTCACTGAGGGGATCACCCCCATTCTGGTAGGCACACAGTGACTGCCTTTACTGCACTTTGATTTCTCCTTTGGGCACATCAGCCCAGCTCCCTCATGGACCCATTAATTTACCTGAGATGCAGTTCAGAGAATAAAGTTCCCATCAACTTCGGCCTCTTGTGGAAAGATCAGAGGTTTAATCTTTTAAACTCTCTAATCACTGTCTCCAGATGTTTTTAAAAGAGAAAAGAAAAGAAAAATCATAGTCGAGAACAGTTTTGTTAATTTTACCTAATTGTTATCTGGGTAAAAATATAAAAGAGAATTTTAAAAATCAGGTTTTATCCCCTGTAATTAGTGCCTGGGGAACAGATCTTCAGCAAATATTCATAGCAATGAAACATTTATAGACATGCTGCCTAGGTTTACCTACAGATTTTCTAGCCATGTTTCAGAAACAGCATACAGGTCTCATTAGGCTACTCTGAAAACTCATGACCTGCACATCTTTAAAAGTATCACATAAAAAATTCTTTCAAATCATACAGCAGATGTGGTAGGGAAGTGTATATTGTCTGAATTTCCAGCAATAAGTAAGATTTCGTAACCAGGCCACAATTTATAGCTGCAAAATTTCTGTTGACTTCAAACAAAAGAGAATTTGGATCTCTGATCATTAGTACAGCAAATGTAAAATTCCTGCAAACAAGCACCTGTCTAGGAAGAAGACTGCAAAAGATATCTGGCTTAGTGTTTGGTTCAAAAGAAAGCCACAGGTGAAAATCCTTCTGGCTTGTAAAATACATTTCACTGAACCAATCTGTCATCTCTGCATCCTGCTTCATCTAACCAGTCTCTCTATTAGCACTCATCACCATGGTATCTGAACCTCTGCTGCTGGAGGTGTTATTCCAATTATTTTAGTGTAGCTGCTGACATGTAACCGAGAGCAAAATGTGAGGTTCTGTTAGAAAAATAATGCTCCAATTAGCTGCTCCTTCTTCCTCTAACAGCTCAGAAAGTCCCACTGGGGAGGATTGTTGCCAGAGCTTGCTCCCTGTGGTAGGCTCTCCTTATTGTTGCCTCTGCAGTGTTGACACAGGAGTTTGGCAGTCCCCAGCCTGAGCCACATCCTGGAGCTGGAGCTGTTTGTGATACCCAAAACTGATGAGACACTGACCCAACACCCCCAAAACTGATCAGACACTGACCAAGACCTCCCAAACCTGATCACACACTGACCAACACCTCCCAACAATGATCACACACTGACCCAACACCTCCCAAACCTGATCACACACTGACCAACACCTCCCAACAATGATCACACACTGACCAACACCTCCCAAAACTGATCAGACACTGACCCAACACCTCCCAAACCTGATCACACACTGACCCAACACCTCCCAAAACTGATCAGACACTGACCCAACACCCCCAAAACTGATCACACACTGACCAACACCTCCCAAAACTGATCACACACTGACCAACACCTCCCAACACTGATCAGACACTGACCCAACACCTCCCAACACTGATCACACACTGACCCAACACCTCCCAACACTGATCAGACATTGACCCAACACCTCCCAAAACTGATCACACCCTGATCCAACACCTCCCAACACTGATCACATACTGACCCAACACCTCCCAAAACTGATCAGACACTGATCCAACACTGATCACACACTGACCCAACACCTCCCAGGTGCAGCAGCCACTGCTTGGCTGAATCTCCTGCCTCTCCTGTGCTGGCCCAAGCTATGTAGGAGACAGAAAAACCCTTCTTCTTCTGCATCTTGACTCCTTTTGAAAGCAAAAGTTCCTGAGGAGGAGAGCTGTAAATACACAGCAAAGTCTGAGGGAGCTGCTGGTTTGTGATCGCGTACAAACTGCTTCTCTCCCAGCAGTTCCCTGGGATTGGGAATACATTTCATGACTGACAAAATATTTCATCCAGACACAGCATAAGAAAGAATTATAAACAATTTCAGAGACTGCTCCCAAGCTAAATCTTTGTGTATCTTCTAGCTTAAAAGTCAGACATCTTGCTAAAAATTGGGATAATCAGCACTTCAAGATTTTCACTGTGGACCCTCCCATCCCACCAGCAGCTGCAGTTGCTTGTCAAGCTTGAAAGCAGCAGTTGGAAACCACTTCCCTCCACTTCAGCTCTTGTTTCCCAGAAAATGAACTAAGAAGGAGATAATAGATCTGAGGAACAATGTCTCACCCAGCTGCAAACAGATCTTCTTTGTGACTTACATCCCATCTGATGGGGAACACACACTGCTGCCTTCCCCACGCTCAACCAGCACCCAGTGCTCCAAGGGAGGAGTGCATCTGATCTGGGGAGCATTAAAAAAAACAAGGAAATAAAAAGAGTTGTTAGATAACTTGTAAACACATGCTACAGCAGAGCTTCTTAAATTCCAGCCCCAGCCGCTGTTACCTGTGCTGGATCTCATCTTTCCTGGGGATGGCTGAGCTCCTGCCTGCCCATGGGAACTGATTAAAGGATTCCTTGTCTTGCCTTGCTTGCCTGCCCAGCTCTTGTTTTGCCTATTAAATGGTTTTTTGTGTCTGACATATGAGGTTTTTTGCCTTTAACCCTTCTGATTCTCTCCTCTGTACCGGTGGAGGAAGGATGAGTGGCTGTGAGTGGGGCTGAGCTGCCAGCTGGGGTAAAACAATGACACAGGAGTTGGGAAGGTGGGGGTTTAGGTTGTTTGGGTGTTTTTAAGGCAAGGTTTTTCCTTCTCTCAACAGGATAAAATGCCTTTGCATGCCAGAGCAGCACTTTGCATGTGCACACACACACGTGGGTCCTGCAGCTCTGGGGCTGAGATCCACCCTGGGCAATCCCTTGCGGAGTTTTCCAGTCAGACTCTCAGCAGAACAGTAAATAAAATCAGTTTATCCACAAGAGATGGGTCTCAGCCTGATGGCTGTGAGTTGTTTGGACAGTTTAGGGAAGGGTACAGTGGCAGTTCCTGCTGTGACAGAGCTGATCTGAAATCTGCCCTGACCATCCCTCTCTGGGGCAGCGCCTGTCGCTGGCCCCGTGCCACAACCCCTCACATAACACAGAGGGTGATGAGGAGGATCTTGGGAAAAGAAGAATGAATTCTGCACATGAGCCAAGCTTGCACAGCCATGGGGACACCTGCTCTGGCCCTGTCCCTCAGGAGGGGACAGCAAACAGCTCAGGGCTGTCCCTGGCTGCAGCTTCTCCCTGCGCCCAGCTGTGCCAGGCAGCAAAGCACCCACGGCAGAACCAAGGCTGCCTAATGTGCCATCTGAAAAAGGAGCTGCTTTGAAGCTCTGCAGATCATCACAGGCAGCAGAAAGGATTAGCTGGTGGTTTTGTGAATGAGGTGGATTAGGAGATGTGCTGGATATAGCTTTACTGGCTTACAACAAGCTGGTGCTGCAGAATCACTGATTTCTTGCTTTCTCTTTTTGAAAACAAACCAACAACAAACTGGAACCTGTAAGGGCTAAATCCTGATTCTGTCTCAGGCAGCAGCAGCCATTCCTTTCCCCCAGCTCTCTGCTGGTGCAGGGTCTGGCCTGAACCCTGTGGCACTGTTCATGTACTCACTTTGTTGAGGATAACACCCTTAAATCTCAGAGTGTGTTAAAGGAAACACCAACTCCTGTCTATGGCAAGATCCAGCCCAGAACCTCACAGCAGAAAAACCTCTCAAGATATTTTGAGATTAACGAAGACATTTTGAGATTAACAAAGACATTTTAAGATTAACTAAGACATTTTGACTCACTAAAAACTCCCCCTCTCCCAATGGGTCTCAGAAAAGTAGAAAGGGGAGCAAACTGCCCAGGTTTGTACAGCACTGGAGGAATTTCATGGGAATATATTTCTGTCTCAAACCTGGACAATAAGCACAGGTATTGGGTATTGGCTGTCAGAACCATGTTAATATTGATGAAAAGTCATTTATTTCTCACACCTGATGGACAAACAGCATCCCCTCCAGGACTGGGGGGTTTTGCTGCCCAGGAAGTGATAATTTTACACACACATCAGCCAAGGTTCAACCTGCTGAAGGAAAATGCCTGTTCTATTAAAGAATTTGCTACCTGAACAACTTTTAACATATAGGAGTCAAATATCTCTCATAGGCATGAAACTTCTTCAATAAATAATGAGCAGAAAAAGTGACAACGTCTTTTAAAAAGAATTTATGAAACCACAGTGAAGGATCAAGGATTTTGCTGATCTGAATCTTTTTCAACAGCTGCCTTTTTGGTTTAAAATAAGTATGACTGACCTTGAAACCTTTCTTAAGAAAGTTTTTCCTTTGAGAAGTCACCTTCAAGTTGGCAAGAGCTGAAGCTCTAATATTCTATAGTAACACCACCACCACCCCCACTCCCCCAACTGCAATTAAATTCAGATTAAAACTTTACACAGCTGAAAAGGAAATAATATATTTTGGTTATTTCTACAGTTCCTTTGGCAGCTCTGAACAGTGTGGGATGGTTTAGTTTTTGAACTACCAGGATTTAACTTTTTCCCCAAATAGAGAAAAGCATGGAGCCAATGGCATTACAGGGCTGCAAAGATTTCAGTGCCATCACCACAGGAGTGTGAACACAAGTGAAGCAAGACCTCAGACCCTGAATTCTGCTTTGTTTTATGCACTGTGAAAGCAGATTTACCTTCCAGAGTATGAAACCTACCACCACACCTTTGCTGGGAACCAGGGAGATCAGAAACTTTCCTTTTGGGTAAGTTGTGGGTGTTGTCTCTGCCAGCCTCTGTGAGTTGTACACTTGTACCACACTTAATGCAGATAAAAGTACAAATATTTTGCATAATTACATGGATGTTAACATTCCCAGTGCCTGTGGCAGCAGTTCTAATTTAGCAAAGTGAATCAGTTCCTTTCTCTAACAATTCATCACTGCTGTGCCAAAGAGAAAGGCTGCATCGTGCCTGGCTGCTACCACACTCCAACATTAGCAATTCTAATTGCAAAACTCTTTTAAGTGTTACTCTACTGGAAAAAAAAAGATAATTTTTTTTAAAAACACAGAAGTTTCTCCTCAGATCTCAGCTTTGACATAACAGAGGCAGAAATGGCAACAGCAGAATCAAGTTATAATCATGGTGAAAGTGCAGGACTTGCCATATTTTTCTTTCCACACCATTGCCCTGCCTTGCTGGTGTGTGTTACATGGTCACAGATGGTGTGTGCTGTTAATTTGGACCCCATTAGCACCAGGACGTGCTACCAGAGCAGAAAGGAGCTGACAGAGTTTTCACCTCAAATATTAATTGAGGCAGCAAAGCAAATTCCTAGAAAGTACTGGGAAAATGCCTATAAAGCAACAGAGGAAATCCTTGAAAATCACAGAAAAATTTGCTTGAAAGCACAGGGAAATTATCCCAAAGCACCACTCAAACTTCTGGAGAGCAGCTGGGGGAAACTCTTCGTGATTTTGAGGAGAATTCCTAGAGAACTAAGAGCAAATGATGGAAAGCACCATGTAAATTCCTAGAAAGTGGTAGGAAAATCTCAAGGAAGCATCAATAAAATTCCTATAAAACCACAATTAATTAGTAATTAAATTAATTTGTTAGTTTAATTTTCTGGAAAACAACCAAGATGAAGAGCACCAATTAACAGGACCAGAGGAAAAAGCCTCAAGCCTCACCAGGGGAGGTTTAGATCAGATATTAGGAAATTTTTATTTCACAGAAAATGTTGTAAAATGTTTGAACAGACTATCCTGGGAAATGGTGGAGTCACCATCCCTGGAAGTGATCAAAAAACACGTGGATGTGGCACTTGAGGCCATGGTTTAATGGTGAACCTGGTGCTGGGTGGATGGCTGGGTTTGATGGCCTTGAAGGTCTTTTCCACCCTGAAAGCTTCTATGATTCTTTGAATTTAATTCCTAGAAAATAGTATGACAATTATTGAAAGGGAATGAGAAAATTCCTAGTCTAGGACTTCACAAAAAGCAACAGGAATTTTCCTGGAAAGGCTGTGAGAAAATTTCCTACTAAATCACAAAAAACAAATCTGAGAAGCAGCTGGATTCAATTCATAAGAAGCTGCAGAAAGTCGCCTAAATGCACCAGGAACATTTCTAGAGAGATCCTAACCCAAGGAATTTCTGGAAAGCAGTAAGTGAATTCCTAGGAAGACTCCAGATTGAGGAATTTCTGGAACATCAGGGATATTGCTCTAAACCTTCTAATGCAAGGATACTTGGAAGGAACTGGGAAGTCACAGGGAATTTTTAGAAAGCTTTTGGGCACAGGGATTCCTGTAAAGCTCTTGGAAGAGCCTGGAAAAGACCTAGATTGAGGCACTGCTGGAAATCCAGGGAGGATTTGGAGAGAAGGGGTAGATTGGGACAGTTCTCAGAAGCCAAGGGAAACCCCTGGTCCATTTTTTGGGAGATATTTGCCCTGGGGCACAGCAGAGCCCTGTCCTCCCAGCAGCTTACAGCCACCCAAACACCCCAGGGGGAAGCAGCAAAAGGACAGTCACCCTGGAGGGGGAGCTGATAAATATTTACCAATTTGGAGCTGAAAAACACGGGGTAAGGCAGGGGAATCCTCACAGACATCCATCTGGGGAAGGACAGCACGGAGCTGAGAGGCTTTTGTGGCTGCTGACATGGCATTAATTCAAGAAGCCTTTGCAGTAGCTGGAGCAGAAGAGGAAAGACCCACTCTTCAGAACTGATCCTTTGTGGAGAGCCCATCTAATTCCCAATGAGGTTTCTCTGTGTTGTGCAGCTAAAAAAAATCCCCCAAAACTGCCTTGGCAGAGGGCAGCCTCTGTGTGAGCACGAGCTCCTGCACCAGGGTGCTGATTAACTGCTGATTATTGTGCCAAAAATTAAAAAGGCAGTGCTGGGCACAGCCAGACATCCTGTGAGGCAGGCAGGTTACTGCTGTGGGTGCCTAAAATGTTCATCTTTTCCCTCTCTTATTTTGCTTCTCTGTGTTTGTGCCTCTATTCTATTCCTTTTCCTTTTTTTTAAATTCTACTTTCCTTTCACTCCTTTTTTTTTGTTTGTTTTGTTTGGTTGGTTGGGTTTTTTTTGTTTTGCTTTGTTTTTATATACTCAAGCCAAAAATTTGGGGTGAAGTGCGAGCAGGATGGGCTGGTAAAATGTGGTTTTATGGCACACTGGTGCCTCTGAGGTCCCAGGGGATCTGCCTTGAGCCTGGTACAATTTAGCACAATCTTGAAGTGTCCTCTGTGGCTCACCTGGGAGCTCCTTCCTGGGCACACCAGCTCTGCCTCCAAATTGCTTTCTGACACTTCTGGCCACTCCAATCAACTGCCTCACCCTGATGATTTCTCTGATTCTAGCAGAACATCCCAGCTGCTGATGAAGAGAGTGCCAGAGATTGCACAAACAGCCCAAAGGTTTGGGGCAGTCAGGTCCTGAGCAGGTCTGATGGCTGTGCCAGGGATGAGCATGGCAAGAGGGAGGGAGGATCCCACCCTGCAGCACCCCACAGCCTGCCTGCAGCTCCAGGGCTGCACATCACTTTGATTTTATGCTTCCCATGTCACACCCTGTGGGTGGGGGGCTGGTTTATGCAGGAGGGGAATTGTGTCAATATTCACATATAAATTGGAAGTGCATTAAGCCTGTCAGTTATCCTGGTTTATGTACATATTTTATTTCTGCTTCATATTCAGCTCTTTCACAGCCACAATATTTTGTGTTCCTTGTATGAAAATTAATAAAAAAAAAATTGGATCATCATGAAAGGCTTCATTTCCTTAAGCTAGCAGTGGTGAGAAAAAATTCCATCTGCTTTATGTCACCTCAGTTTCAATCAGTCAAAAGTAAATTTCCATCAACTCAATCCATATACTTTTCCTCTCTGTTTACTCTCCCTGTACTGCATGGAATCAAGCTAAAGTGCAGGAAGACTTTTATGGGCCTTTTAGATTGGTGCATTTGGTGTTGCACAAAGACAAGAAATGCATCTCACTTGCACCCTCCTGTTGCTGCCCAGGGAAGCCACTGAACACATTCCACATGCCTCATTTCCCACCTGGATTGATGCTGCTTCTCTGCACAGCCTTTGAAATTTACTTATATTCTTTCCCTCCGATTAAGAAACTCTTCTGCCTGCTGCTGTTCCTGCAGGCTGTGGCTGGGTCACCTCTTAACACTCCCTTGGATAAAACATCGAAATATCTCAGCTTCTTCAGCCCAGCTTTCAAGTTTTATTGTTATTTTTTAACCCACTATGATCTGATGGACAGGTTTGGCCAGGTGGAACCCTCCCAAAGTTCCCACTCTGGCCTGTTTGGGATGGTGGGAAGAGACCCCACCATGTCTCTCCTCTACCTGATAATTCCATTGCTCTGCTAATTGCTGCTGGCTGCCTTTCTCCCACTCCCCCAACACAGCTCACAAGGGAAAACAAAGCTCCACCTGGATTTTAAGAAATGGAAGAAGCCTGGCTGCCCAGATTTGGACTGGGAAAACTGCCCTTGAGCACCCTACAGACATCACCCCTGTGATGGGTGCTGGGGATCTCCTGCCTTGCACCTCCTGCCCATCAGGCTGGGGGAGAGGGAGCCCTGCCATGGAGCTCAGAGGGAAAATTCTCTGTGCTGGCTCAGGGAGGTTTGGCCAGAGCTGCTGGCAGATATTCTGGGGCACTGGTGCTGTGGAGAGCTGTCCCTCCAAGCAGGCAGCAAGGGATGGGCATCAAATGTGAAAGAGCCCCAGGGCAGAGCCTGCAATGCCAGGCTCAGTGCAGGGGCAGCCCCGGAGCCCGAGGCAGCCAAGCACACACCGTGTTTGTGCAAACACTGTGCAATTCATTTGCTTCTTTTCACCCAAAGCTCCCTGTTTTTTGCCAAGAAGACTTTTCTGATTTCTCTCCACGCCTCTCCCCCACAGCCATTACATGAAAGTTATTTGCTCTCAGTAATTGAGAAGGGATGGGCAGGGCAAGCAAGCCACTCACATTTTGTTCAAAATCCTTTTTGTGCCCTTCTGGTTTAGTTAAATTTGGTCAGGCTTTTCTGCTGCCCTTTGGACCATAGCAAATAACTCATCACTTCAGATTTGGGACGGTGGGAAGAGAAGGAGCAGGAGTGCCACCTGCAGCAGAGGGACTGAAATGTCCCTTCAGCCTCAGGGACCCGGGTCTGCAGCTCGAGTGTCCAGCAGGGATTTTCATCTGGTCCATGCAGAGCTCTGACTTTCAGGGAAATCATCCTGTGCAAAGACAGAAAACTCTGTTCTATTCAAGTGTGGGAATCTCTAGTTGCCATGAGCCACGGGCTGAATGAAGGCAGATGATGGCTTGGCTTGGCAGGGACCCTGAATATCACCCTGAAAGCATTATTTTCTGCAGGCACCACTGTGATGCTTGCAGGAAATACCAGGTGAGGTCCAGCCACCCCAGTGCTTGTGGATTTGGGGTGGTGTCTGCCCAGGCCAGCAGCACTTTGCCCAGGGGCTTCAGTCCCTCATCTGCATCCTCCCTTCCTCCACAGCTGTGGGGAGATGAGGGGCTCTCAGTGGCACTGCACCATCCCTTCTGAATAATCACAGTGGAGTGAAAATGAGTTGTAACAGCGAGCAAACCTTCCCCTGATACTGTGCCAGCCCCCTCACTGGGGAGCTCCAGTGGTCACACCTGCTTTTCACATTGTCCCCTGAGGTCTCAGGTGGCTTTTTTTCCATCAGCTCTTCTCATTCTCCAAGCTAAGGAGGGCTGAGATTAAGATCAGCATTGCTCCTCACATACTGAGCTGTAACTTCTGCCCAGGGCTCTCAGAAGGACAAGCAGGGATTGCCTTTAGAGCTGCTGCTGCTGCCTTAAATCTTGTTTAATATCAATTTGCTAATGCCAATCTTCTGATTTAGTGAAAACAGACTTACACAGTAACACCTTAGTTAAGTTTTCAATCAATCAGCAGGAAATTAATGGACAATCACTGTTATACTCTGCACTCATGGGTAGCACAGAAGAAGCACAACAGTGAGAAAAGACACCAGCCTGACCAGGTTTTCCATGCACACCAATACAGCCTTTTTTTACCCTTTTTTCTGAAGTAGAACAGTGCAGAACTGAGTTGCCCAAAATCTCTGACCACAGGCTTTGCAAGAAGACGCTCACAGACAGGGTCCCCACGTGCTCTTGCACAAGATTTCCAGAAGCAGCCATGACCAGAGAGTCCTTGGGGCTCCCCCAGCTCCAGCCTCTGCTCACAGACCTCCTGCAGCCAGCTGAGGACACAGCCCACATTTATTCACAGGCCAGCACAAATTCTGCTGCAGACTTGGGAAAGAACAGGCAGCTCTCACAGAGCACCTCAAAGAGCCAAAATCCCAGGAACGTGGCAGAGAGCAGCACACGGGGAAGTCTTGTGGGAAGATGCTCTGATCTGATCACACAGGCAGGATCAAAAGCAAGTGCACAGAAGGAGGATGTCAATTAACTGCTAAAAAAAAACCCCAAAACCAAAACAAAAATACAAAAACAACTGTAAGTTTCGATAAAAAATCTTCTATTAAAAAAAATCCCATTTCAGTTAAGTTCAGACATTCTGTGGACACTTGCTTGCTAATGGTTTCTCATTAAAGGAAAACACAGGACATCCCATAGCATCTTGGTAACATCTGTCTTCTAGTCTGAAAATGTCAAGATGAAGCACTTGAACAGCTTCAGCAGCAGCATGGTGTGGTTTCTGCACATAAACACATTCCTGTATTTACTTTGCATTATGGAAAATATCAACTGTTTCTACTGACCAACCAAACAAAAAACCAATCCAAAAATACAGATTTCTGCAGCATCAGCCTCGCTCTTTAAAGCTCATCTTGAACAGGAAGAGGTTTTCCAAAATCAAGGAATTTTGCAAGTTTGACAACCTCATCTTAGCCCATGCTCCTGACATGGGGAGCAAACAGGAATTCATGAGGGAGGACACAAGTCTTGTCTAAGCACCAGCCCAGTTTGAGTTCACAGAAGAAAAGCCAAGCAGAAGTTTTTACAGACTCACTGAGGTGGATAGTGCAGTGCTTGCTGCCTTAGTCTGGGAGAGCAGGTCAGAAACAGGGAATCCAAGAGGACATCAAGACATTTTTTTTAATTAAAAGATCTAATACTCCAGTATTTGATGGGTGATGGCATAACCTCCTGTCCAAAACCTCCTTCAGCTCATTGCAATGAGCTTTCCATGATAGCAAATCAAAAATTACTGCACATGAAACTTTTTTGTTCCTTTCCTAAAAGCATCAGAAGATCACGTCCATGTTATTTACACACCCTTTTTTACACCCTGGAGGACTCAGGGTGTACAGCTGGATCCCTAAGATGATGCTTTAAGTCTTTAATATGCCTTTCAAGCATCTGTATGTCTTTAAATGTGCCTTCCCCAGAAGCAATTTAAACAGAAAATTGCCTTGCCTACTTCACACAGATGCAGAAAAGAAGACAGAAAAAAAAAAAAAAAACACAAAAAAAACCAAACTACTGCAGAAAAGAAAATACAAGTATGTCAATGAAATGAAAACCAACACCAAAGTCATTGCAGATTAGTGGAGCACATCTACCAAGCTGATTTTTCTATGAAAACTTGTAAGCAAGCTGATGAATCCCAGCAAGGCTGGAGCAGATCTGTGCATCCTCCCAGGGAGGAGGTGCTTGGATGAGGGCTGGGGCTTCTGCAGGGGCAGAATTCATCATTCTTCTGGAATTTCTTGAGTTGCAGTGTGCAGATGCTGTGATGGGAGCCTGAAAGAAACCCAAACCCCTCAGCCACGAGAGACTGAGAGCTGGCATGAGAGGGAAATGCTGTGCTGGGGCGTTTATGTGTCCATGTGTTCATGTTTGGGGTGTTTATCAGGAGAACCACGAGTGGGAAGGTCTCAGCTGATGGGCACAGCCCCCATCCTGTGAAGACAGAGCTGCACTGGCTGCTCCAAGCTGTTTGGCCACCCTGGCTTCCCCCTGAACAGCCCTTTTCAATGGCTCAGAAAATCCTGCCAAACAGCCAGGACGTGGCCCCAGGCAGGGAACACAGGTCCAAAAGGAGCAGAACCCTCCCAGCAGAAGCTCAATCTCTGTCTCTCACTCCCATCAAGGTTAATTCCCTTGAAGGGATGCTGGAGATGGAGCACGGGGCTGGGGCTGGCACGCTCCTGTTGGTGCCCATTCCCCTCCTGCCCTCCCTGAGTCCAGCTGGTGGCTGTCACCCCAGTTTGCTGTGCCTGCCCTGCCCTGCAGGGCTCTGGAGGCTCCTGCAGCCCCAGGGCTGAGCCCTGGCTGCCTCCTGGACCCACCCAAGAGCCTGGCTGTGCCTGAAGTGCTCCTGAATCATTCACGAGGAGAGGGGGAGCAAACAAACAGAGGCATCAGGCAGTGACCTTGGGCAGAGGCACTCTGTCACCCGTGGAGAGATCACTGCAGGGTCCGTGTCCTAACACAGGGATATTAAAAAGATTAAAATAGAATAAATAATGCCTTCCCCACCAGTCCCCTGCACTTCATATGCTGACAATTTTCCTCCCAGCAAGGCACGCTGCAGAAAGCTGGAGCTTTTCTTTTGCTGACTGCAGAAACAGCAAACAAAATCTTTCTCAGGAGCAAAAACCAGGGAATTTTACATCTGCAAGCCACAAGTGACTGGGGTTTTAAATTTAAAACAGTGTTTAATTAGTACTAATCTAGTTAGTTCCCTAGAACTAAGATGTAAGTTTGCTATAAATCTTTCAAATGCTCCTGAAAAAAAAAAAAAATTAATTCTACTGCTTTCCCCATGTAAGCCATCATTCTCAAGTGAGTCATTACAATGGGGATGCAATCTGAGGAGTCAGTGCTGCTGGTTTGAGGGCTGGCCAAGCACACATTCATCTTTTGTTGCAGAAGACAGTGGAGAAAGGGGTGGAACAGATGCAGTTCTATAGATTTTGCTGCCAGGAAATGGCAGACTGGCCTCTCTGACTTTGGGATCATTCTGTGCTGTTTTCAGAGTCCTTGTTTTGACCAAAGTTATGAGACAACTGCAGTCAGAAATATCAGCAAAATGACTCCCTGCTGGACCCTCTATTTCTCCTTGTTATTCATGTATTTTTCTTGGACTCCTTTACCTTCTGCAGTGCTAAAATGCCACCCTCTGCACAAATTCAATAGTTACACCCCGGAGCTGATGATGGAATTATCTGACAATTGCTACCTAAAGAGATTGAAATCAAACAGAATATATTGGCTGCTTTTATTCTGAGCTCGAGGGAACTGCTTCCTGAATTTTCAATCACGTTAAAGTGGGGAATCAAATTAATCAGGAATTGGATGAAGTGGAAGGTTCTTGATCAAAAAATTTATTGTAAAGTTCTCCCATGAATTAAACCTGTAGACTGAGGAAGCAGCTGCACTCGGCTTACCCGAACTGGAGGAATTTGTGTCAGGTGGAAATGCAGCAGAAGAGTGGCACCTAATGGCCAAAGATTTGCAGGGAGCTGCTCTGTCCCTCCTTTTCTGCACTGCCACCATTCCTGGCATTCCTGTGTTACACCCTGCCCTGTTCTGCATGACACCAACCAAAAGACATTGTCTTTCCTATCACAACTTTTTTTTTTTTTTTTTTTACTTTGCTGTCACATGTTGTACCTGTACATCTGAAATCAAAACAAATTTATTTAACAAATCAAAATTTAACTTATCTTCTCCTCCTGTGACGTATTAGTGGCTGCTGTTGCATTGAAGTCTGAATTGTGGGAGCCAGCACAGCCTTCTTGCCCTCACATTCACCCCAAAGACACCCCAAAGAATGGCACAAAATTCCTCAGGTGCTTTCCTCCTAAGCTCCCAGGACTGAAAGTGATTTATGCCCAGAAAGGCAAGGTTTCATCCCTTCAGCATGGAAGAAAAGCAAAGGCAGAGCCAAACCTCCCTTTGCTGTCCCAGGAACATGCCCAGAATTGCCAAATTTGAATTGCAGAGTGAGATTTGAGGGGTTCTGATGATCCTGAACCGGGATGCAAAGGGCGATGGAAGCTGTGCTGGGACAGAACTCTCCTGTGCTCCCATTTCCTTGGGGCAGCTTTTGCTGGTAGTTTCTGCAGCAAGATAAATATAAAAACTGCAGCAGCCTCTTCCCAGGAGAAGGTCAGTTCCAGAGGCAAATGGAAACACTGAGTTAATCTGATCAATGTTTTATAACCAATGAAAAATTTGAAAATGCATGTCCCATACACAGTTCCTGTAACAATGCCTGCATTCTGTGTCCAGAAACTGTGTCTTATTTTTGCAGAAAATGGCTTCAGATGGAAAGCAGTACTTTTTGCCCTTGCTTGGAGGTCGCTAAACCCATGAAATTCACCCAGCTATACCAGCAGAACACAAGAATCTCCCAAATCTCCTACGATCTCAGGACTGAATTATGGTTTTTTTATTCAACAAGACTCTGCTCCTGTGACCAGCTTCTCATTAGCACAGCCTCTGGCACTCTTGTTTTGGACAAGCAAATGCACACAGGTTAGTAAAATCACAGGGCAGAGATTTTCTTTTCATTTATATTCATTTGCAGACCTGGAGAGCGACAGCACTGTCAGGGCTCGTCAGCAACACAGCCAGCACCACCAGGAGAGTGGGAAGGAAGAAAGGAAGGTCAGGAAGTCAAAGAGCCAAGAAAAGGACTGTGAAACACCTCTCTGGGTGCCCACCAGGTCCCAGGACAGCCCTTCCCATCACATACTCCCAGTAACCCACTTTCTTCCCATTCCCACCCTTGCCAAGAGCTCCATCTCACGAATTCCCTATTTTAATCACTTAGTCCTATTTTCCTGCACATTCATCATCTCATTAACAGTAAATGCCTTTATTAAGTTAAATATGAAATCCAGCACTAAGCTGTTCAAATGGGTTTTTAGGGGCATGGACAGGTTTCCTTCTTCCCTCCTCCAATCCTGTAGCATCCATATTCAAGTAATTCTTTTATATATTCATGTAATTGTCTGGTCTCAATCTTTAATTAACTGTATTTTTATGGAATCTCGATTTTCCCAAGAGAAAGCAATATTTAATGTGATTCAGTGTTCACCTGCCTTTTCATGGAGACAGACAAAACAGTGCCTGATTAATTTTATCCATTAGTTCTCTGTTAATTTGAATCATGAGGAGGGAAGAGAGGAAATATATAGAAATGCCCAATCCCTTCTCACAGTTTGTCTATTTTGGGGTTCCAGAAAGTGGGTCAAGAACACAGAAATTTTCTGGTTTGTGATCTCTGACCTGGACCCTGCTGGCCTGCCCTGACCCTTGTCAGGAAAACTTCCTTTGCAGGGAGACACCAAAGAGTTTCATTTATTTGATTTCACCAAGGGAAGGTGAAGGGGTCTCTGAAGTACCCACAGGATTTTCTGTGAAGGAAGAGCTCTTTAATCTATCAGACAGGGGCAGGACAAGACCCTGGCTGGGAGCTGAAACTGGATCAATCCAAGCTAAGTATGGGAAGTCATTTTCTAATTATTATTTTTCTACAAAGCAAAGGCAGTAATTAACCACGGGAACATCTTCCATTAGTGCCTGATGGATTTTCTATCACTGAAAGTACTTGAGCTGCAGAGCAGGGAAACATCCAGCTCAATCACACAGGGCCAAGCAGAAGGAGGAAGGGGAGTTTTACTTTCAATTGTGCCACTGGGGAGAGAAACCCAGGATGCTGGCTCCACTCTGGTGCCAATGGCTTTTTAAAAGCAGATTAAAAAGCTGAGCCAGCTGAAAAGGAGAAGTACAAAACAATTTAGGATTGAAAAGTCCACAAGACATCTTGGAGGTCAAAGCTATTTAGCAAGAAGAAGTGAAAGCCAGTCAGTATTGGGAATGAGTGTTTTCCAAGGGAAGGAATATTGGGGCTGGGTGGAGAAAGGCACAGTGAGAAACTACAGGTGCTTGAGGCACAAAAAGAGTTTATTCAGGATTCAGTCAGAGTGTGGCCAGCTAGCTGATCAGTAGGATGTTGGTATTATTAACAGAAAAATTAAGGTACTATCACTAAATGAATAGACAGGGAAGAGTCAACCATGCTAACAGATGCCACCAAATACCAGAGTCAGGAGACAGCTAAATAATGTATTGTAATATCAGAAACACACTGGTGACCCAGTGCTGCAACATGAAATGAAAATGAATCAATAGAAAGTAATGAGAGAGAATAATACGTGGATTAGTGAGGACAGAGATGGATTTCTGATCCAGGATTTTCCCCAAAAGACAGCTATGTGCTCTAAGAACTATAAATCTTTAATCAGTTCATCAAGTAGCTCAGTTATTCCTCTGTGCATACATGCAGGGCTAGATAAAAGCACCTTCTGCATCTGAAATCCAGGCGTGGCAGTTTCTGGGGCTGAGCTGAGGCGCTTGGCTGCTGGAGCGCATCCAGATCCTGGAGTGAAGGGCCTGGAAGAGGGGCACTGCCCAGGGATGGGCACCTGCCTTGGAAATGATCCAGCCAAAGCTGGACCATCCACAGACACGATCCCCCTGCCAGACTCCTGGCAGGCAAAAGGGGCAGGGGGGTTATGGGGGTACAGGCTGCTCACTGAGACGGTCACAGAAAAGGAAAAGGACTTTGTTCCTGGTCCAAAACCTGTGGATTTGGTTGGAAAAAAAAAAAAAGCAAAGAAACTGGGGGACAAGTCCAGAGTCCAGGCCTCTCTTCCACTGGACCCCACTCCATTTTGGCATTAATTTCTCTCTCTGGCACCAGCAGAACCCAGGAAAGCATTCCTACTCCAGAGCAGCCACCAGCTCAGCCCCTCCGTTGGGAAAAGTGGCTTTAGACCCTCTCAGAAGGTTAGAAAAGAATTCCTGGTTTCCAATGCATGAGCACACACTGTAACTCATTATAAAGAAGAGATTTTGCCCTCAGCACCTCTTCTCTTTCTGGCAATGTCTTAAAAGAGAGCTGCAGCAATTACATTTTGTGGGAAACTCTGTCCTGAGGTGTGACATCACCCTGGCTGAGCCCTTGCAGGTGAGGGCCAGCTGTGTCCTCATTCCTGGGGCTCAGAGGTGCAGCAGGAGGATGGCAGCTGACACTGCTGAGAGTGTGGATTTTATTAACCCACAACTGCAAGTGGCAAGAAGTAAAACTTTCTGGGGGCTGGGTGGATTTGACGTGGTGGATTTTGGTTCTGAGGAGAAAGCACAATAAACTTTGGATCTCCACTTTCACCTTGCCTTGACCCCACTTGTGCCTCAAATGAGAGCTCTTTAGAGAAACTTTCTGAAGTCAGGAGATTTAAATCTTGTTTCCAAATGGAATAGACTCTGCTGAAAATGGCATGGATTTTACCAGGTCAATACAATTTATGATGAAATGGGAGATGTTTAAATCTAGTTCTACATAAATAGCCCCAGCAGGAAAGTAGTGGAGCCTGATAAAAAAAAAAAAAAAGAAAGAAAGAAAATTAATCCATTTTTAATGCATCTGCATCAGAAAATGTAACATCAGCCAAAGAGATCTCAAATCCTTCCTGCAGAGGGTAGGAAAGGGAACACACTGCTCATGCCAGCCAGTGTGTGGGCAGACTCACTGGCTGCACTTTTACTAAAAGGATTCAAACCCCCTTTCCTGAAGTGACATTCAGACCACATCCAGTGCCAGCACTACACACAGTTAACAGACCACAGCTTGGAAGGTGATTTTCCAAATGATGAACTCGATGGGTAAATCTGGCAAGAGTGAGTGCAGCAACCACCGTGGGTGAGGTGGCCAGAACAGGGGGCGAGGACACCAACCTGCCCTGCTGAGACCATATCCCAGTGAGCTGGACACTAAACCCTGGCTGCTAGGGAAGAGAGATGCAGTGGCAATGTGGGAATACATCCATTGGTAGAAATAGAGGAACTCAGTTGCTCCAAGAGGCTTTTGGTCAAAGCCCCAGCGAGCGCCCTGCCCTGGCTCTGCTCTGCAGCAGCAGATGCTCCATCATCACCAAGCAGCTTTGGGGCCATCCAAGCTCTCTGAGATCTCTGTTCCTTGAACTTGCACATCTTTCAAGAAGAAAAACAGGGATGAAAACTAACTTGAAAGCTGGGCTTTGCTGCCTTGAGCCAAGATTCACATGATACCTCTTAACAGCCTTTCCTCGCCCGCTTTTCAATTAACTGCTCTGCACCCAAGCTTGCAGACTGTCAGCTCATGCAAAGGGAAATCCTTTCCTAGAGCTTTTTAAACCATTTTCTCAGGCTCCTGACTGCAGAGGGCTTTGAGCAAACTGCTTCCAAGGAGGGAAAGGAAAATGAAGTGAATGGTTTGTTGCAGTCAGCAGCTCTTCTCCAAGGTGCTGGAGCTGCTGCTCTGCTCCGGGCAAGAGGAGCTGTCACATCTCATGGGCTTTTCCCAGGCAGAGCCATCAGTTCTGACTTCATATTTCCTTGGGGTTAGATGGAAGTTTCTCAAGAATGAAAAGCAGGAGGCAGAAAGGCACCTACCTACCCACCTATCATACACAATCTGCGAGAGGTGAGACAAGAAGGGACTACAGAATGTTTCCAATTTGCTTCAGAGCAAAAAGAAAGAGCAAAAGAGAACTGAGGTGCTTTAGTAAAACCTGACACTCCTCGTTTTTCAGGTCAGGACCAAAATGGAGGTGACATTTGAAAAGGATGCCTGCTCTTCCAGGAATTTGTTTGAAAACTAGGTGTTGTACACTGCTATAACTGATGCTGCAAACGAGTTGGTGAGAAATTCAGGATTTAAAGAAAATCCTCCACTCTGGGGACACGAAGGGAGCAAATTAGGAGCCTTTTAAAAATCAGAAAATTTGATAAACTGTCAAAAGTAACCACAAGTCAACTAACCTATCTTAGGAATTTGCAGGAGGGACCTGAAAGACAGTAGCTGGATATAGGAAGCAGATTTTTTGTTTTGGGTTTGGTTGGTTGGGTTTTTTTAAATTCTAAAATTGCATCAGTTTATTTATATGTAGAGAGAGAGAGTACATGACCTTCCAGATCTGACATTCCAGATTAATTTTTAATTCTCTCATAAAGGGGGAAATTGGAATGAAGAAATAATGGCTGAGAAAGCAGAACAAAGCAGTCCCAAAATCACTGTTCCCTCTGCAAACAAAAACAAAAACAAAGCAAAAACAAAGCCAAAAACCAAAACAAACAAACAAAACAAACAAATAAAAACCCAAAACAGAACAGCAACAACAAAACCAAGCCTATATAAACTTTTAAACCCAAACCAAAGAAGCCCTGTTCACCATGGATGGCAGCCCAACATTATTCCCTGCATTCAGGCTTGCAGAGACACAGCCCTGAGACCTGCTCAAAGGAAAATTCCAGTGTTAAAATCTGATAATTTTTCTATTTCCATCATTGATTGATTCCAGATAAGGAAATCTACTCAAAAGTCACTTGGGAAGTAGCTTTTCCTGTGCCTCCATGAGTTCCTAGGGTTCAATTGTCATTTCCTCTCTAAAAGGTGCTGCTGCAGACCACTGGGTTGGAGCAAGGCGACCTCAGCACTGCTCCCATTGCACGTCAACATTTGTCATTCATTTTCTTGTTCAAGGAGGCTTCAGAAGTTTCTCAGGAAAAGAGGAGAAACACTAAGAAAGAGGAACCCATTGTCCCATCAGCACAAGGAGCAGGGACAAGTATAACTAGGTGTACATCTACACCTAAATATGCAAATATGTCCCCTCCTGCAAGAGTGACAAACTGCAGCAAACTGCATCTCTCGCTGTTTTACTGCACCTCGTCCCCTTCTCAGGACATTTCCCTCGCCAAGAGGAAGAGCTGGAGCCCTCCCCTCTCCCTCCCTCCTCCATCATCTTGGCTCTAACCTGGCACAAACCCTTTGCTGCATTTTATATAACTTCATTGGTCTGGCTTTCCAACTGCTTAACAGCCCTTATCAGCAAATAAAAGCCTCCAGCAGCAGATGAGCAAAGTGATTGAGAAAGCCATAAAAACTGAGAAGAGAGAGCTGTCTGTAGTTAAAACAAGGCTCAGCTCCTGCTCCCCAGCCAACTCCCCCAGCAAGCAGGGAGGAATAGCAGGTTTATTACCCTCCCTTTGATTGTATGTCATCATTACAGCATTGTTTTCCCACATACCAATTCCTTCCTAGCTCCCACTTGCAATAAAATCCAGAGATTTGGGTTCTTTTAAAAGATTAATGGACACAGCTGCCCTCATACTCTAAACTCGTGGAGTGGCTGGATATCACTCTTGAAATTCCAAATTCTGGCAGTTTTCTGCCAAGGCTGGGAGTCAACGATGTTGTGAATTACAGAGGAGCTGAGTGGGGGGAAGGAGGTGGCACTGTGGAGAAATGAGACCTGTTGAGGGACAGCTCCTCATAAAGGAACTCCAGAATTAACAACCCTTGTTGATGAAAACAATGAACAACAAAAGTAAAAATGGTTTACATAGAGGTTTACAAGAGGAAAAAAAAAACAGTTTTGCACAGAATGACTTGAGACTTGTCTGTGCTCTGCTTTGGGCGTGAGTAGGAAGTGATGCTCAAAACCAAGCAGGAAATCATTGCTCTAAACACAACATGTGGGAGGAAAGCACAGCTTGGGGTCTGATCTGGAGGTGCTGGGGTGTGCAGGATGAGGATGAGAGCCAGGTGCCATGGGCAGGTTGCACAGGTCAGCACAGCAGGGGCAGGGATGGAGCGAAGGGCAGAAGAGAGAAGGGTCTTTTGGCTGGAAAAAACTGAAACTTGGTTACTTTCTTTTGCTGGTGGGAGACACTTTGTAAGCAAGGGCTGATTTCTGTCTGTCTCTCCAAGCCCAGGAGGATTGGTGATCGCCCTTGGCCCTCAGTGAACCCCTCATCCCTACAAAATGCCCATGCAGAGTCTTGCTGTGGATCTGCAAGGTCCCAAAGCCACCCCATGGTGTCCCCTGAGCTGTCAGGCCAGGCTCAGGCTGACAATTCACAAAGAAATGAAGCCAGGCTGCTCCCAGGGGTTAGGAGGGACAAGTGGGTGACACAAAGGGCTGGTAGGGCACCCTCATGGCTCCAGAGCTGGGGCTCAGTTCCAGTCCTGCTCACATGCCTGGCCAATTCCCAGGACAGGACCAGCTGGGACCACTTGCTGGCACCATTTAGGAGGGAAAAGTGAAAGTAAATCCAACATTACCTTTGTGGGCTGTCAGGACCCAAAAGAAGAAACTCAAGCCCATGGAGCAACCTCTTGCCAAGCCAGAGATGCTGTGCTCTCCCTCTAGCTATGATGTCTGCATTTAGCATTCACTGCCACGTCACTGATCCTCATGAATTCCTCCCATGTGCATGTGCCTCTCTCATCCATTTCCATCAGCACCTCGCTGTAATTTATTATTAGTTAAGAATTAATAGACACTTGGAAGTATAATGTTACATTTTTGTCTTCTGGTGCTCTGAAGCATTTCATGCAGCAGATCAAGCATTAAATCTGTCATGTAAACACATTATTTTGTCATGTGATGCATTATGATAGCCCACCACCAGGAAAATGAAAAGCACTTAAAGGTTCGTGTTTGATGCGTACTGTCAACAAAACTCAGGAAGAATTTATAGGGTGTTGTGGTTTAATGAGTACCTGTTTAATAGGGTTTGAGTATCATTCAAAAATGTGGCTTTGCAGGAGACATGTGATACATTGAATTTCAATGTGAATTATAAAGCCCAATCTAGATCTCCAGGCTTCAACACAGCAAAGATAATAAGATCCAGGGAGCTGTTTATTAGCAATAAATCATGACCTTTTCTCGTTTTCTCTTGGAATATTCCACTCTCCTTCATCAGGTTTTATGAAGCTGCAGGGTTCATGTATGGAGGTGCCATCCAGTATCTTTGATTAGGGCAGAATAACTCAGCTATAGACAAGGGATGAATGAACTAAAGAGAAAAGAAGAGCTGATAAACAGGAGCTCCACCAAACAGCCAGCCACTGGCAAGCCTGGCAAAGTTTAAGGAGGAGTTTGTTGATGACTTGGGAAAGCTTCAGTGAGTGTGTTTCCAGGTGGAATCTTCACCCAGCAGACTCCTGACAAAAGCCCCTCACACCTGGCCAGATGTATCACAACAGCAGCACAAAAATGGCAAAAATCTGAACAAAGATGGAATTTCTTCTCCCCTTCTTCCCCAGGATGCTGCTGGAAGTGATGCCTTAGTATTTTAGCCTGAATATTTTTGATATATTTGTAATCATTCTTTAATGTACAGCTCTGGACTCCATATGGAGTGTTAGCTACTGCTTTCCCACTTTGGTCAGACACAACAATTCCTCTCCAGGCCTGAGAATCAAGGACACCTCACTACCTCAGGTGCCAAGAAATGTAAAACAGAAGTGAGTTGGGGGGAGCAAACTGGGGTAAATGACTTCATTACCTGAAGCTGTAATTGGAAAATAAACTCCCAAATATGCAAGTGGACCAAACTTATAAAAGTGTGAAAACCCGTGATGATTTTTGGGTGTTGCCCCTGGGGGCTTCATCTGCCCTTAATGTACCTGAAGGCCCTTCAATAAATATAACCACTTTTGATTCCCTTAATTTTGTCTGGCCTCTGTTTGTAGGCAGCCCCAAAAGGCATCAGGAGCACCTCCCAGAAACCAAGATACAGAGTGATATGACAAAGAACAGAGAGCAGCCTGCAGATAAATCCCAATCCCTTCATTAGGAACCAGCCAAGCAGTGCTTACAGAGGGAGCCCAGGGTGGATCCACCAAGAGGATCCAAGTTACAGCTCCCCTCGACCTGGTACACAGTTCACAGGGTGAGAGCCCTAAAACCATCTCTTCAGACAGCTTTGGTTAGAATTCATCAAGACCTGATGCAATTAAATGCTCCAAGTTATTAATACTAACAAGATTTACTGCTCCCCATTTACAAATGATTTGCATTTTTATGCATTCTTTTAGCATGGATCATCACGACTTTCTTTGGTATTCATGAGGTTGCAATTTGTGTATTTCCATAATTACCTCATCATATTCCCCATTAGATAATGGACCAAGGGCATAAAACACCAAGCAGAATTCAAAAGCAGCATTGACTCTCTGCTCCACTGAGAGACTGAATGTCCCTTGTCCTTGAGGCAGAGCTCAAAGGAAAGCCCTGGGAAAGGGCTCTGCCCCAGCATTGGCTGAGGCTTGCAGGTAGAAATAAAATTTAAAATCATTAAAAAAAAAAAAAAAATCAGTGTTTGATCATTACAGGCTCTGGGAGTTTCCTCCCCACCCTGAGTGCATTGGCACATTCTCTCACAGCCCTGTGGACTAAAGAGGATTGTCCCACACGTGTGACAAGCTAAGGAATCACAACCATTTCCATTCCACAGCTTTTACAGGACACAAGTGAGAGCTGAAGAAGCAGAACCAGCTTGGACAAAGAGTCCCCCATGCCAGGACACTGCCACCACACCCCCTGAGGGACAGTTTGAATCCCAAACTCACCCAAACCACACAAGCAATTCACCAGTGCACTGGAAGGAGGGGGAGGAAGGAAGGGAGATGAATTTTATGTACATGGGAACCTTTTTGTGCACTTAGAAATGGAGATGAACAGATTCAAAATTAACTGGCTGAGTTCACTGCTGGGCAAGTGATCTGAAATGGCCAATAAATAATTTATCCCAGCACCATCCATCACTGTGCAGCCTGGCTGGTGACGCTGCCCACGTCGGGGGCTCGCTTGGTGAAAAGAGACAACTTAATTCAGCACAAAGTGAATAACCCAAAATCCCATCAATGATTCATTGCTGGATTAAAAGCTAGAGATTTCTCCATAAATTTCTCTGCCCTGCATTAAATATGCAGATGATTGTGTGATGTTTATTAACTACTGGATGGCTTAGTTAAGGATGACACCAGCTCTGGTGTTTGAGAGCAACTTTGAAGCCATGAATCTTCATTAGATGTGCATTTAAGCATGGAAAGGGGTTACCTTCCAAGATTCAGTGTTCACTTACATCAGTAGAACTAGAGAATATGTATATGAGATAAGGGAGTCAAGCCTTAGAATACTTTGTTTTAGAAAACATAAATATAGACAGGAATTATTCCCTAGTTTGGATAAAAAATACCAACCACCTCCCCAAAAAAACCCAAAAACACACCCCCACTAAATTTTCCTCTTTTTTTCCTAGATATTTAAAAAAAGAAGCTTCATTTTGAAATAGTCAGAGAATATCCTGCTTTTTTTCTTCTAAATAATAATTAAAAAAAGATATTTTGGGAAGTGGCAGATTTCCCTTCCCCTTGGAGAAGGATCAGTGCTTGAAAGACTAAAGAAAGGCAATGAACTTTTACCAGAGATAATTTCCCAACAGCTTCCTCCCCAACCCTTCCATTGGTGTTTGCACACTCCAAAGTGCCTCTCTCTTCCCAGTGTCCTCCTGATCCTTCCTGTCTCAGTTTCAAAACACATGGAGCTCTTTAGCTTTAGAGGTTAGAAAAGAAGTCCTGTGAGGAGAGGCTGAGGGAGCTGGGGGTGCTTAGCTTGGAGAAAAGGAGACCCAGGAGGGACCTTCTTGCTCTCAGCAGCTCCCTGAAAAAGGAGGTTGTGGTTGGGGGAGATCAGCTCTGCCCCCAGGAAACCAGCAACAGGGCAAGAAAGGGTACCAGGCTGCAGAAGGAAGGTTCAGCTTGGCCATCAGGAAGAATTTCTTCACTGGAAGCACTGTTGGGCGTTGGAAGGGCTGCCCAGGGAGGTGGTGGAGTTCCCATTCCTGGAGGTGTTCAAGGAACTGTCCCCCAGTGCTCTGGGTGACAAGGTGGGCATCACTCGTGGGTTGGACTCGATGATCTTGGAGGTCTCGTCCAACCTCATTGATTCTGTGACTCTGCACTACAGGGTGAGGAGAGGAGGGTGAGGAGAGGAGGGTTCTCTGTGGGAAGCCCCACTCCAACCCCAGTGTTCCTCTTAGCTCCCAGACACTCTCCAAAGGGATTCCTTGGAGGGCTCCTTGCCGAGACGCCCGTCCTGCTGGATGGCAGGAGGGAGTGGGGCTCGAGATGAGCTCTGGGTTTGTTTAGGGCTGACATTTCCTTTCCCAGGTCACAGCTTCCACAGCTGATTGCAGGAGCTGCTGAGTCTTGGGGTTTGTGTTTTAAATTAGCAAGGGAAACCAAAACCACACTGCTCCCAGCTGGGATTAGACGGCAGCAGGAAGAGGAAACCAAGAATTGCACGGTCACCCCAGCCTCAGGAGCGCCAGAAAAGCAGGGGGTTTCTGAGACTGGCAGGAAATTGTGCTGCTAGAGGCCACATGAGCCAGAGCCCAGTGAGCTGAAAGCATTCCCTGGAGCCGTGAGCTCAGCCCATGAACTCCTGGCTGGGACCTCCACCGTGGCTGGAGCAGGCTGCATGGATTCTGCTGGGCGTCAGCAAATCTGCAGCGCCTTTACTGCCTCTCCTCCTCTCTCCAGATGTTTCTCTGCTCAGTCTTTGCAGCTCAATTTTGCCATCTGCTGTCATGTCTGTGGCAGCACATCCCATTTCCTCTTTCTACCAGGCTAAAATTTTCCACTTTTTCATGCATTCATCTCACACTGTGTGGTTATCTCTGTTCTTTCCACAGGTCCCATGATGCTATTTATTCTTATTTCTAATTTCCTATGTACTCAGCCACATTCTTTCCTTCTGCTTGCTCTTTCTTAAGCCCCAATTACAGTTCACCTTTGAAACCAAGAGATTTATTTATATTAACCTTAAAAAATGCCTGGAAAAGCACATTAAGGCTAAGAAACAAACCTGGAAGCATAATGAAATGTGCTGCTGAGATGGAAAGGGACCATGAGAACAGTCAGCTCCAATAAAGTCTATTAAGAGAGGTCTCTTATTAATCTCAAAATGATATTTAATTCATTCCTCTGGTTTCTCTTTAAAGGGTTTGTATTCCTAACTCAGCACTTGCCTTTCTTTTTTTTATTTCCTCCTGTTTCCTCATTAGTCAATCCCATATTCCAAAATATTCAAATCTCCCTTTTTAATTGCTTTTCTGTACCTCCTCCACACTAATCTGGCAGTTCAGTCATTATCTCCTCACGTCAGACCTCCTTTACCCTCTTTAATCAGTCATTTTGATACAGACAATTGTCCACAAAGTACTGGGGACCAGTAAAAATTATTACTTGGACCAAAAGCTAAATCCTTCCTTAATTAACCGCCTTGCTCCACAGAGCCAAGCCAGACTCTCCAGATACAACAACATTTAGGCTTGAGATGGACTCTAAACAAATTAAAACCTGCTTTGCTCTGCCCCAGGCTGCCTGTGCAAGTCCATAAATGCTGAGATAACTCCAGCAGCTCCAAGTGCTGGGGAGAGGCCTCAGACCTGGGTAATTTCAGCTCGTGGTGCTTGGCAGCTTGAGAGGTGGTGGGAGGCCAGGATGGGGGGACTGGAGCTTTGGGGAAACACAGGGTGGTTTTAAAGAAAATGGCTTTGCTCCTCTGCCCACTGTGTAGTGCTTTAATCTGCTACCAGAGGGGGTTTTGGCTACAGTGCTTTATCTTAACTCAAGTGTATTTTTTTTGCCTTCCAAGGGAAAAGTCTTAAAAATAAAGGCCAACGTTTCCAGATGCCAATGACATCCTCTCCCACAGCCTTTTCTTTCTAAAACCCTGCTGCTTTCATCCAGCTTTTCTCCACTAGACCCAGAGTCTGCATTCTGGGGCTTCAGTTGCTTTTGGATAGCAGCATTTCCTCCAGCTACATTTAAAAGGCTCACTTTAACCTTTCCCTGAACATACTGACAGCCCCAGTCCTCACAAATAACTTCAATGAATTTTCATTTAAATAGAACCCTCCCCAAATCCTTGCCTCCAATTGCCATTCTAAACCCAAGGCTCTGCCTCAATAATTGGGCTGAATAAAAAGATAAATAAGAATGCTCAGTGGTATAAGTTGCACTTACAGCTTCCCTGCAGCTTCTCAGGGCTGTATTTCCACCTGGCTGATCAGATCAAACTCACTTTGTTGGCTCCCATCTCTTCTCCCCTTGTGCAACTCCCCAAAACCAGGGCTTTTAAGTCCAGCCAGCACCACAGCAAATGTGCTAGAACCTTCCAAGTGAGAGCCAGCTCTGCTGTAATGAAGTCATTAGTGAGGAGCTAATTAGTAAGAGCAAAAGGATTGGCCCAACTCTGCCAATTGGAAGCTGCAATGGAGATATTGTTGACTTAATTAGCAGGTTTAATTGGGTGGGGGAAAAAAGGCGAAAAGAAAAGTTTGTGTTTTTCCAAGGACTACATCCAAACTGTTTGGGATTTTCTTTTTTGCTCGTTTCCTTTCATTCCTCCCAGGTTTGTGTGGGATTCATGCCTGGAAGTGAGGGAGGCCAGGTGCCTGTGCTCCGTGCTGGGGCGGTGACAGCCGCGGTCACTGGGGTGGGACAGACACAGCCTCAGCTGAGCAAACCCAGCCTGGGAGCCCACAGGCCATGTCCCCTGTCTGGGGACTCTCCTGTGCCTCCCACAGCACCTCCAGAGCGGGGTGAGAGCAGGGCTGTGAACCCAGGAGACCCCAGAGGGACCCCAAGGAGGAACCTGCGCTGCCTGCCCAGCTCACGGGGGCTGGAGAGTTCAGAGCCTCACCACAGCCCTGGGCACAGACAGAGGGGAAACCCAGAGCTGCCAGACCCTGCTGCCTTCTCATCCCCTGCTGTTCCCACCACGTGCCCTTGCTTCAGGCTCCCATTGCCCAGAGGTGCTGAGGTTGGCACGGGTGGAGAGAGCAAACCCTGCCATGGATTGGGATCTCTCCCAAAATCTCTGCAGCAGAATGGGAGAGGAGCCCAGGGAATTGGCCAACAGCTCTGCAGAGTACCCATCAATAATCCCAGCCTCCATGCACAATCCCTCTTCCTTTACAGATTTATAAAGAGTTGTGCAGGGGTTTGGGGAGGCAAGGTAGAGAAATTCCCCTCTAGGCTGGTCTTCTGGGCATTCTCCCACCTCTGCTAATGCTGCAGTATTTCTTTGGAGAGCTGAGACAGCACACCTGTCATTTCCACACCTGGGAAATACCTAACTCCTGTTGAAATGCCTCAGGATGTGGCATAAAAAGTCCAATTGCCAGCAAAAAATTACAGAGTTTATTAACATATTCTCCAAGGGTTATCCAAACATGCTGAATCACAGGCAGTAGTGATACCCCTTAAGTAATCTGCATTTTTGATTTAAACTCGCAGCATTCTTGGTGCTTAATTTTTCTGTTGATTACATAAAAGCATTAAAATCTGTATTTTATGATTCCTTTTCTTTCTTTATGGCAATTTGAAGACAGGCAGCCTTCCATGTGATCTCTTCCGTTCCCCAGAGTACAAGTTGTATTCAAGGAAGAGCATTGGTAAAAATGGAGAAAAACAAATTCAATTGTGCAACACGGTGCTAGTAAGAAGGCAGATGCCAGAAGCATCCATGAATAATGCATAAAGCCCCTTCTCAAATAAGCTTCTTATGCAGTGAGTTTTAAGGGTGATATGGGAAAATTTGCACAAAGATTTTAAATTTTCATCGTTGAAGCTTTGGCCTTTGTTTTATACCCACTGATATTTTGAGGGCTCACATGAATCTCTCAGTGCAGCGTGGATCAGGCCCTTTTTATTTCCCATGGCATCTGCAGGTGACGTAGGAGCTCTTCACAGGGAAAAAATGTTGTTTTCTCCTTCAGCACCACTGAAAACTTTCTCAGTCTCTTCTGGTGGTCCAGCACTGCAGTGAGAAGGACAGATTACTATGGATGGGGCAAAAGGACATGGCTGCTCCAGAGCATTCTTTTTTATTTGTAACAGCAGCAAATTGCCATGGAAATGGAAACCTGAAGCTACTGAGCCCAACAACTGCAGTGAAGCAACTCCTACTTTTTAGAGCAGGGAGGTATTTACCTGGCTTGCACCCTTCTCATGGGCAGGGAAGGGTTGTTAGAGCCCGGCAATGGCAGCTGCAGGGCAACCACCATGGGACTCAGAAGAGAGTCTGTCCCCAATCCCTGTCTGCCATGCAGAGCAAGTAGTGAAGGGCCAGTTACCATTGAAAGATTATTGTCTTTGGAAAAGGGGTGGTGGTTTGTTTTTTTTTCCAAGATAAGCCAGAAGATGTGAACTTATCAATTACATTTGCACAAGGTATCATGTCCTGGTACTCAATCAAAACTAAAAGTAGATGAAGCACTTCCTTAAGCTATAGCCACTACACTGCAGTAACTGTAGCTTAATTTCTCCATTGCTCTGGGTTTCTGTTCATTCCTACACAGAAGCAGCATCCAGGAACCACTATTGAATTTCTGGAGTGAAGTCACCTGAAGTTTCCTCCTAAACAACTTTGGTAATCAGTGCCACAAGCCAATACTGCACCCCTTACAATCAGTGGCCAATATACCTTCCTGTCTCTAAGAAAAATTACACTGGAACTTTCAATAGGAAATTACAAAATGGATTACCTTTTCACTATAAACTTCTTTGTCTGTTTACCTGGAAGCAAAATAATATTAATGTTACAATGGCAAAATGAGATCTATAATTCTGATGTATCTGTCAAACGAGCTCAGAAGCAATGGCAGCAAGTTGCAAAATTTTTGTGGGCTAAGCAGGAAAGAAAGGATCCCATCCTGATTTCAGTCACACCATCGTCTTTTGGGAGCATTTCCAGGAAATTATGGAGACACTTAAGTATAAAGAGAGAGGCAACAGGATGAGCCTGGCCTGCAAGAAGTGAGGGAACAGGTTCTTTGCACAGGCTGCCTCCTGCTGCATCCCCCCAACTCATCCTCCCTGGCCCCCTGATGCTGCCACAGCCCTGGAGTAAGGACAGCAACTCCCACAAAATGAGCACAGCCCTGGCTCCAGGACCATGGCAGAGTTCCCAGAACAGCCAGGACTCAGGAGGACATGTGCCTCAGGCCAGCATTAATCACTCAGCTGCAGGATACTCACGTTTCCAGACCAACAAGCCCAAAAGGATGGACCCTGCTATGACACAGGCAGTGACAATGGCAGCACTGGGAAACTGGAAAGGAGAAGAGAGAGACTGAAAAGGCTTTGGGAGCACATTTCCTTCAGAGCAATTTGCACAGGAGGGGCTGCACTGCTGCTCAGAGCACTGGGCTGCAGTTTGCAATGCTGTTCTGAGCTTGCTTCTGCAAAGTGCTGAGAAGAGACATTGAGTTGATCATGCTAAACAACATTATTTACCCTTTCAGTATTTAATAAACCTTATTTTGAAATACTGAAACCAGATTCAGCCCATTGAACATGAACTTCTCAGTAAGGTGCCCGAAGTAGAAGTAGGAGGTCAATCACCCCCTTCCTTCTCAGAGACAGGGGGAGGTGTAGCACACTCCTAACCTGCCTTTTACCCTCTCCCACAGGGATGCCAGGGGATCAGGTTTTTCTGAGGTGTCCAAATCAGGTGGAATGCTCAGGCTTTGGCTCTAGCCACTGAAAAGAGGAACAGACAGTTCCTGAGCTTCTAAATAAAAGTTCAAGCCACTGTTTGCCAAAGCTCTCTCTGTAGTAGAAATACACTGAAAGTCACTTGTGTGTCCTGCTGTCCTGATTTCTACTCAAACACTCTTGAAACTTACAGGAAGTTTTACCTTATCTCCTCTATCTTCATATTTCCCAGCATTGCCATCTGAATTGACTGAAATCACTGAAAATGAAAGAGATTGAAATTACTGGCACAGTCACCTGAAGGAGTGAGGGTTGCAGTGGCTGTCACTGCTTCATTTGAGGAGTAATGAGAATGAGAAGGGCAAAAGCACCTTGCAACCAAAAGAGAAGGATCAGTTTCCACCACAAATGGGGGCTGAGGAAGCCGTGGGGAAGCTCAGCCTTCACCAAGAAAGAGGAAAACCCAGGGACACCTTCACTATCCCAGGTTGCTCCAAGTCCCATCCAGCCTGGCCTTAGACACTTCCAGGGATGGGGCAGCCTCAGCTTCTCTGGGCAACCTGTGCCAGGGCCTCCCCACCCTGACAGGGAAGAATTTTCCTAATATCCAATCCAAACCTGCCCTCAGTCAGTTTGAAGCCATTCCCCCTTCTCCTGTCACTACATATTCTTGTAAATAGTGTCACTCCAGGACATAATCCCATTGCTATTTTTTTATTTTAACTTTTCAGAGTATGTTATCCCATTGATAACCAAATCTGCCCTAAATATGCCCCAGAATCTCAGTTCTGACCAGCCCCCTGTGAGAGCTGAGTGGATGTGTCTCCACATCCCATGGGCTTGTATTTTATCCAAGACATGGACAGAGCATGGGTAGCTCATGCCAGTGTAAGTAGAAATTTGCACAGGGGTGGAAAAGAGATTATGAATAATAAGAACTCCAGCTAAATAAAATACAGGTGATAAACCCTAAGAAATACTAAAAATCCTGGGGATGTGTGAACATTGCATTTTGTCATATGCCTGTTTGATGACACTCCTCTCTCTCAGAGCTCTGTGCTTCAGAACTAGCCCAAATCCACAAGGAATGCAGATGTAACAGTGACAATGCAGGCCCAACAAGTCAAAGTTAAACTTGATGGCACCATGTGCAGCCTGGCTGATGGCACCAACTATTGCTGCTCACTTGGATACTTGAAAGAGCAGGGATATTTTGGGGTCTGAAGTATGGCTGGTGCTGGCAGGATTGTAGCTGGGGGAAAGCAAGTGAAGAGAGAAGAGACATTAAATCAGAGCCTGCTCAGCAGGAGCCCTCCACCCCAGGCAACCCAACCTATCTGCCAGAAATGGCTCTTGGAGTTGGAGGGCTCTTAACCCTGGGTTCCTCTCCTGCTGTTCTAACATCAGTACAATGTTCAGCAACAAATCAGCCTTCCCTTCCCGTACAGCAAGGCTGAGCTGGGTGCCTTTGGTGCATTATTTCACAGTGTGAATGAGACAGAGACAAGAACTGGACTTGGCTTATGGCTCTCACCAGACACCAGCAAATTGTGCTGCAGCATTTTCACACCTTGTGACAGCTCAACACAAGGTTTTGCACAGGTGGGAGTGACTCACACCAACAGGGTACATCCTCTGCTGTTACTGCTGTTGTGGTGGCTCTTTCCAGCTCACTGTCACAACTCAAGCTGCCCCAAGAATCCTGGAGCTAAAACCCTTTGTAAAACTTGCTATTTACAATGACAAAATACAGGAATTATCCGTCGCCCCAGAAGAGTGACAAGTGAGACTGGAGTGAGAAACCCTCACAAATGTTCGAGAGACCAGTTTAGTCTCTTCTGTGACCCCTCTCCAGGGGCACCAAGGAACACTCTTTCTGCTGTAGGTCTTTAGGTCTATCAAAAGAAGACCTGCAAAAATCAAAATACTGTGGGTTTGAAAATTAAGAGAGTCATAGCTCTTACTGGAACTAGGAGGCCAAATACAACATGTCATCCTTGAATTTTAGCATTAAGTTCTCTGTTGGGGGCACAACACTTGGGAAAGATTTAATACAGAAATCTCAAGAAACTCATAGTGATGACAAATCAGATATCTGAGAATTCAGCCATGTTGAAAAATTTGGGTTTTGACTTCTCTCAGACCCGAGATACCTGACAGTCATGAGTTACTCAAAACCAACTTCCTTTGGAGGTATAAAAACATGTTTATAACCATCAGTATGTGTTTGGTGCACTCTTAAGAATACTCAACAGCTTTGTTGATGCCAACTTTTTAATTTCTCTGATCAAGCAGCTTCTGACCTTGTAATGTTATCCTACTCACCCCTGACTGACAACTCTTCCCTCAGGACAGAGGTGGTGGTTTCCTCTGCACTTGGAAGTGTACCTGGGAATTCAGTAGTCACTGAAAAAAAGTAAAAAGAAATGCTCATAAAGATCTCTAATTAGAAGGGTCTCCACATGGCATTCAAATCTGTGCAGACATCAGTCTGTGGAAATGAAGTCAGCAATGTGCTACTTCAAAAGTAGCAACCCACAAATGGTTTGGTAACAGGTCACTCTGGACACTAGTAACAGCAGCAGCCTTCATATGGGATGAGAATGTAAATACTCCTTTTTAAACATGCTTTGAATTGTCACCATTTCTCAACTGAACTTTTCACCAGGCAATTTCAATTGTCTTCCCCAAATCAAGAAAAAAAATCAGTGCACAGTTAAATGAATCCCTCTTACTCCACTTCAGGTGCTGGGATTTGCATTTATTTCTGCTGTATTTTATGAGGTTTCTGCCACATTATTTCTCCATGTTAAAGCTCCTCTGCAGGAAGCCTGACCCTCTTCTGCCTTGGCTGTTCACCCCAATTTTGCATTATCTACAATATCTAACCTGTGTTTGCCTAAACCCCCTGAAACACAGCCACAGGCATCTCAGAGAGAACTTCCCAGATATAAATATAAGCACTGGAGGGTCTCTACGATGCCAGCCAGGCTAACACAGCCCATCTCTGCTGCACAGAAAAAGGGAAGGATTGCTGCTGGTTACCCTCTGTGCCTCCAGGGAGCGTGGAGCAGAACATGTCATCTTCAGTTGTCACATCAGCTGCTTGGGAAGTGGTTGGAAAACCTGGGGGAGCCCTCGTTTCCACCACATTCTCAGGAAAAATATCATTTTCTGTCCCAGCAATTGTTGGGGGAGCAGAGGTCTCCCCTGTAGTTACTGCTGGAGGCTCAGGGGCTGTGGTTGCTGGTGGAAGGGGGCTGGTTGTCAGCAGGACTGTAGGCTCTGGTGTTGGCTGGAGGTCAGAGGTTGCTTGAGGAGCAGAAGTTGTTTCTGTAAAATGGTTGGAGAAAACAGGAGCTTCTGTCGTGGTGGTGGTGGTGGTGGTGGTCACTGGAGGGGCTGCATGGGAAAAACACAGCCAAGGGAAAAGCCAGGTCAGAGCATTCACAACCAACCCTGAGGGAAGCCACTGCAGAAATGAATAAAAATTATCTGGCTGCTAAAATACTGAAAATGAAGGTGGGAGAGTTACTATTTTAATTAGTTGAAAGCATGACCAGTCCAAGAAATTCACAGATTTACAGATTTGCCCTTCTTTTACCAGTCTCAAACAACCCCTCCTTGACCTTCTTGTACAAGTGGAAGGGCCAGAACCTCCTGTGGTAAAAACCCAAAGCTTGAAAATTTTGTAATTTTGCTTTTCAATGTCCTCATAAAAATACAATAAATAAAACAGCTCCGTTTTCCAGCTACAATCTTCTCGCTAATTTTTAATTTTTGCAGCTGGTTCATTTTTCATGCCTATTGCCCTCAGCCTCAGGGGCAGACAATCAATTGCAGCATTTTGCACCCTTTCTCCTGTTGTATTGTTTAAAAAAGACAAACAAATGTGCTGTGAACGACAATTACGGTCTGTAAAAGCCAGAAAAAAAATGTTTTTCTGCTTTGTGGAGGGTGTGTATCATCTCATATTTTTTTTTGTGCAAGACTTTGCTTTATCCTGCAGCTCAGAAAAATAATAGGAAAGGGAAGAAGCCCTTCAAGACTCTGAGACAAAATTTCCAAATATGTGGATGTTGAGGACCCACCCTTAAGGGGAAGGAAGCATCCTTAAGGGTGGGTCATCCTAATGTGTTTCCTTACAACATGAATGAAACAAAAGTCTTCAGTGTTGGGGTGAACCTCAAATGAAAAACTGAATTTAATTCCAATGGCTCTTTAAATGATAAATCCCTTTTTAATTCCATCATCCTTTAAAAAGCCAAGCTGAGCTACACAGCGAAAAATGAGAGATTCATTTGAACGGCAAAAAAAAATGGGTAAAATTTAGGGAGTTGTTTTAATTTAAACTTCACATTGGCTGTGACTCAAAAAAAAGACTGCATGTGGCACTTGGTGCCATGGTTTAGTTGAGGTGTTAGGGAATGGGTTGGACTCAATGACCTTGAAGGTCTCTTCCAACCCAGTGATTCTGTGTGAATTTTGTGATTCTGTGATCTCCCTCCAAAAACACGTAATTTGGGAAAAACACCTTTGGCCAAAACAGACCAAAAAAGCACAGAGAGACCCCAGTTTTCAGTGCCCAGGGAGTGGATTGTCCCTGCTGGCCGTGTCCCCAGGGTCCCCAGACCCACCTCTGTCCACCTGCAGCCGAATGTTGCGTTTGATGTCGTTGAAGATGCCGGGGATCTCCACGCGGCAGCAGTACACGCCCGCGTCCGCCGCCCCGGCCGCCCCGATGGTCAGGGACACGTCTCCAGAGGCGACATACCCACGCAGGCTGTACCTCTGAGACACCCTGAACGTCACCTTGCTGCCACTGGTGTGCAGGATTTTGTTGGTGCACTTGGAGTTGGGGCAGGGGCCTCTGCCCCAGCACATGTCGGAGATGCCCCTGTGCCGCGTCACGCGGTAGGAGCAGGGCAGGGTGACAGGCTGTCCCTCTGTCCCTCTGATGACAGGGTCACACACCGTGGGTGCTGCCAGGAGAACAAGGAGAGAGGAGAGCTGTCAGTCTCTGATGGTGACTCTGCCTGCACAGCACAGTGAGGGAACGACCAAACACTCCTGCCTGCGGGCACAGCTGCTGATCCCCAAGACTTCTCCTGCAGCTCGTGCCCCGAGGCACTACGGGCAACAGCCAGGAGCTCTCGGGCTTTGCTCTGCTCCTTGGTCTGGTCCTGGCCAGCTGCTGGAGAGAGGCTCATGAAACACATCAGATATGTGATGATGGTCTGTCACTGGCAGCCCAAGTACAACTGGACCTCTGCAAATGGAATTGGAGAACTCTGCCCCCATCCCATCTCCTCTCCTAGGAGCTGTTTCAAAGTTGTTCAGAACCCTGTTGTGAAAGACATCTGGTTTTCTCAGCCCACCGTCACCTCCTTCAAAAAGGAAATGCTGTCACAGTTGCCTTACACTGACAGTCTCAAAAGCAGGGTCCAAATACCTATCCATGTGTGAAATTAGGGCCTAATTAAACTGGCACAGCAGTGGGATCTGTCCGTAGGAACCTGTTCTCAGAACGTGCACTGAGCAAGCCCTGCCTACCAATCCCACTTACCTTGTGGAACTCTGTCTACAGAGCAACTTTAGTTGTTGGTGTTATGCTGATTTTAAAAAAAGTACATACACATTTTCCTTGTCCTCTTACTCTTAGTGACCAGCTTAGGTTGGTGTTTGCAGCCAATGCCCACCTTGGCTTCTGGTCTGAATATCTGCAATACGTTATTCCCTCTTCAATGTTTATGATGTTCTAGATTGCCTTCAAAGAGATTTCTTCTCCATAAAAGGCACCACACAAAAAAGTTCCCAGACAAGAACAAATGTTTCCTGGTTTACATTCACCTGGTCTGTGTCAGTCCTCCTACCTTTCTTTTGCCCCCATGTTATCATTTACACACTGTGGAGCAGGAACTGAGGGACTTGGGGAGCAACCAGACCTGTCCTCCAACCCTGCAGATCTGATGTCTCATGGCCAGCTTGCTCAGCCCAAAGAGGACTGGCTGCTCCTGCTGCTATTATCACCAGCTTCGGCCCTGGTTTGCCAAACATTTCTATTTTGCCAGCTGTTTGAATGCCTTTCCTTTTTGGCACGACTCCCAGGTAGCAAACAGATGCTTCCAACTGTGTCCATGTCTCTTTTGTTTTCTCTTTAATGGACTATTCCCTAGGTGAGGCTTTAGTCAGTGGCAGGCTGCCTCATGACTTGTTATTGGGATGACATTTCAGATCCATTATTTCTTATCCCACTGGCAAGAGAAGCCAACCCATTCAGGTTTCCACAGCTCGAAATGCTGAAAGCATAGAGGCAGACAAAACAACAGGCAATACAGCCTGAAGGGCAGGAGCTTCTGCAGTGAAATGAAGGCAGGAGATGCCAGAAACTGAATTCCTGAATGCAGGATAAGGCTTTGCAAGATGGTGGCTTTGGCCCCTGGAAAGGGAAGGTTCATTTGCCTCGAAACAGCAAAACAGAGAAAACAGCTTCTCTCTATGGAGACAGAACCAGGCATGCAGTTGACCTTGAAAGTATTTCTGTGAGAGGAAGGGCTTAGTCATGAGCAGGTTAACACATATTTTCAAGATGGTCCAACAAAGATATGTTCAAACTGTTGGTAGAATTCAGGTCACTGCTTCTTGAGGAGAAATGTGCTCATCTTCTGCTATTTCAGCCCATTTCTGCACAGCACAAAAACAGCCTCATTAAGCAAACCTTTAACAAATGAAAATTTGCCTGCTCTTCTCTTTGAAAGAAGCAGAGACCTGAACTTAGTATATAAATAAGTAAATAATTTGAAAGAAGGAGAGGAAAGACACGAGGTATCAGAGTGTCTTCAGGGCAGTTTCCCTCTAGTATTCCTGTAAGAAAGTTACAGGTTTTGCAGTTTCAAATCCTCTTTCAATTTCTGTGAAGCTGATGTTGCCAACATCTGCCTGCACTGCAGGCTGCTGAGGAGAGGCTTCAATACTGCAGCAGCCTGGATTGAACAGCATGAATCCTTATTTAATAAGGATTAAATATCTTCTCAGGTGCAGCCTCTTCTACAGACTCATTTTCCAAAGGAAACAGTCATTAGGAGGGAATGAACATGTCTTTGGAATTAGGAGCTTCCTGAGCCCCTGCTCTTCCTGTGAGAGGAATCCTGCCCCTCTCCATGGCCCCGACCTTCCAGGCACCCAGGTCTGAGCCAAGGCTCTGCCAGGCTGCTCCCACTGAACTCTGTGAGCTTTGCACTCTTAGGTTCTTCATCAGTGAGAGAGAAATGGACTCCAGATGTTTAATACCCCACCCAAAATAGAAAGGGGTATTCATAATTGGTCAGATCATACAGGTGTACTCATATTTGTGTTCAGTCTCTCTCAAACCCACCCTCAGGGGCAGATGGCACTAAGCAGTAATTCTCACAGTTGCTCTTATCGTTGTCTTCTCTCCCACAAACTGGTCATTGAATGGACAAAATCATTCATCCTCCATCCAGGACAGATGTTTGATAAGATTTTTTTTTGCCCTTGATCTACTCCCGGAATAATTTTCCTACTTTGCAAAAGATACTTGGAATCTTTGCCCTATCAATCCTTTTTATTTTTTTTCCTTACTGAAGCTTCTTTACTGATGAGATTGCAGAGGGTAGGACTGATAAACAAAAAAGAAGCATTTAACTGGCTATTGAACCTCAAGGCAACACATTCTCAGCATGGATCTGAGTTAAAGAGCAGATAACAAAAAGCCATTCTCATCCTTCAGGAGCTCTGCAAGGGAAAAGACCAAGGGAACTAACACAGAGGAAACTGCACGCATTTTTAAAAGTGAAAGGACCACAAACCTCAAGCAGTATTAACTCATAAATAAGAAAATTCTTGAAGTTCTATATACAATTACGATCCTTTTCACTGTTTTGTTTTCACATTTGAAAACAATGTTAATTTCCTGAGCAAACACACAAAAAGCAGGTGAAGACTCACCTATAAAGATCTGCATCATCATCCAGTAAAACAGCACAAAATGGGCCATTCTGGCTGATGGAGACACCAGGGCAGTGAGTGGAAGAATAGGAAACCAGCTCTTATCCTTTCCTGAGTCTGAGTGAGTCCCCCTGCAGTCTCATTTCTCCATTTCCAGATTTGACATGCTGCGAGTGTTTCCGGATGGGAACTGCCCAAAGAGGGATCTGCAGCCCTGCTCAGGGCTCTGTGGGCAGCTCTGGGCCACACCACCTAAGGACATTCAGGTACTGCACTGACAGATCCAAGGGAAATACAGGTTGGATATTAGGGAAAAGTTTTTTATGTAAAGAGTGATAAAGTTCTGGAGTGTTCTGCCCGGGGAGGTGGTGGAGTCCCCATCCCTGGGTGTGTTTAACAAAGCCTGGATGTGGCACTGGGTGCCAGTGTTGAGTTGAGGTGTTGGGGCTGGGTTGGACTTGATAATCTTGAAGGTCTCTTCCAACCTGGTGATTCTGGGAATTCTGTGAATTCTGTGAATGTGCTCTGACAAGGCCAACTGAGCAGGTGGCAGGGGCTGGAATGAATGTCCTGTGAGGAGCAGCTGAGGACTCCAAGATTGGAGAAAAAGGGGCTGAGAGGAGCTCCGAGTTCTCTGCAGCTTCCTGAGGATGGGACATGGACAGGAAATGCTGATCTCTCCTCCCTGGTAGCCACTGACAGGACACATGGGGGTGATTCCAAGCTCACCAGGGGTGTTTATACAGGACACTGGGAAGTATTTAGGGAGAGGGCAGTAAACCCTGGAACAGGCTGTCCTTTTCACCTTTCCTCTTCCAAGACATTCAGCATGGTACCATCCCCAGAAATTTCAATATTCTCTTTGCTTTGCCATCCTTGCAACTCCTACGGCCCAGTTCTGTTCCAGGGTCCTGAGTGGCAAGAACAAATTCTCTTTTACACCCCTAAGCATTTGGTGCAGTCTCCCCTCAGACTTTGTCTTCACTTACATTTGCTTAATCCCTCATTTCCCATGCTTCTGCCTTCTGCCTGTAGACCCCTCTCTTTCACCCACTTCATTTTCTGTTTGCAAAGACAGCCTTGGAGGAAGTTGTTGCTAATGTTATGTTGCCAAAACCACATCCTTCCCAAAGAAATGCAACATCATCTTCAAGAAATACATTTCACTCATTCTGACTGCTCATTTCTTTCTGACCAATTGACAAATAAGTTCTCTGGGAGTTCTTCTCTGGAACAGTAAAGCAATAAAGCAAAAGTAATTTGGGGCAGTAAGGTCAGGAATGAAGAACTGCAGATAGACAAAATTCTGTGCAAATAAATGTAGCACAGTGCAAACGAGTGCAATTCCAAGTTCAAATGATAAAATGATGGGTTGTTAACTAGGCATTACACTTTTAGGAATGAGATTTTGGGCTTATCATGGTAGTCAAGCCCATGGAAATATCACCCTTCTGCTTGCTAGCACTGAAAAAAGCAAATAAAATGTTAGCAGTAAAGGCAATGAGTAAAATACCTAATTTGCTATATTCTACCATGTACAGTTCCTACCATGGCCCAGCCCCAGCTGCTCTGTGAGCAGAACTAATGACAGTGAGGTACCCAATATCCTGCAGACTTTTTCCCTGCAATGATCATAGTTTTTCCCATCACTTACCACCCAGCAGTGGCTGTGAGCTGATGCTCAGCTGATGCCAGTGCAGAGAGCAGCTGAATCTCACCTGGGGCACAAAGTTGGGTCATAATTCAGCTACAAATTCCCATGAAGCTTGTCCATACAGAACTGGACAGTATGCCACAGGAAACCAGGAAAGGCACAGGATGAACACAGCACCCTGTCAGCTTTGTTTTTATAGCAAGGCTGGGCCAACAGCAGAGTGCATGGAAAAAGGACACCCAAAATCCAAGTGTGCTGGGAAGAGCCACGAACACATGGGGCACTTTCTGCTTTTGTACTGCTATCTAGTGGCTTCTTGCAGGCAGAAAAGGCAGAGGTGTCTCAAAAAAGAGAGTTGTCAGCTCAATGTGCTGCCAGACAATCTCCTGATGGCTGAATGGTTTCCAAGTGCCACCTGCTTGCGTCTGAGGCTCATTTTGAAATGCCTGTTCCAAGATCCACTAACACAAGCGCAGGCAGTGAAAAGCCCAGGGAGCTTCTGCCTTTGTGGATGTGTATTACACTGCATGCCCAAGGCAAAGTTCTTGTTCCACACCACCTTTGCAAAGTCTGTTTACCAAGCAGTTGCAGAGCAGAAAGATTTTGATTCATGATTTTGTTTATCAGATACTATGGAAATTCATTTTACGTGAAAAAATTTGCTGATGCAAGAATTAGTCTGAATTAGTCTGTAATATTAATTTAAAAATCCTTACAGACAAGCATCTTTTGTGATTAGGAGTCTTAAGCCTGGCCCACAAACTCCCTAAGAGCATGAACAGTTGAAACCAGATGATTTTGGAGATCCCACATGTCTAACTCTGACCCCAGTAGAGACTGATTACATAAAACTGTGGAAAGCAGAAATTGCTGAAGATGTTTCCTGAGAGCCAGATCAGACTTCCTCCAGCTCCTATCATGGGATGGAGCCTGCAGCAGCAACATGCTAAGCCAGGCAGAAGGAAAGCCCTGTCTGCAGCAGGGGCAGAGATTTGGGGTCAGTAATTGTTATTAATAGCCAAATGCAAAAATACAGTCGGATACCAGCCAGTCATTTCTGGATTCAGTCCCTTCTTACACAAAGCTACACATGATGTGAAGACAGAAAATGGCAGAGCTGGTTTTGTCCATCAATTTTCCTGGCCCTGGGATCAGTGATCACCCAATATCTGTGCTCCCACTCTTCAGTCAGCCACGAATTCACCTCCACCTTTTCAGCCTGCTACAACAGAGAGCCCAGGGGAACAGAGATCACGAGTGAAAATCCAAAACACCCCAGGGTCACCTGTCCCAATTTGCTTTCCATTTCTTCCTTCCTCAGCAGGATGAGCCTTTTCCTCCTTTGTGAGTCTGTGCCAAACCACTCACCTGCAAGACCCCACCTGAGCCAGACCCCCTGTGACCCCTGGGGAAAGCACTGCCCTCCCCAGCCAGCCCCAGCCCTCCCATCTCCACCAGCTGGGACAAGGAGGGCTCACTTCTCCACTGACCCAGCTCCCCTAAAGCACAACCAGTTTGTAGCCTCAAGTGTCTCAGCTGTTAACATAAATACTTACAATGCCTCATTGCATTGTTGAAATCATTTTGGAGTTAAAAATTAACTCACTGCTAGAAAGTTTGCGGTGCATCTGTGAGTTTTTCCTGTGGCAGCAGTGTCTGAGTTGGGTAATTCCATGCTGCTGCCTAGGATGAGCTTCAGGACAAATTGATTTGACCAATATTTGTTAAGAGTTTGTCTCTCCTGCTTGTGCTGCTTTTCTGCTCTTTTCCCAACCTCTGTTTATAATGTGTTCTTAAAAACAACTGGGGACAATTATTCTTCCACTTAAAGGGGATTTGGGTGTATTGTGTCTCTTGCTCAGCAATTCATACTCACAGGACAGACTCCATATATTTATTTATTTATGTAAAGTAAATCAAAGTTTAGTTTTGCAGAGAATAAAAGCTGAGGCACATCACTAACTGAGGAGCAATAGAGGAAAAGCACTTGGCCACAGATATTTCCCATTTATGAGGTAAAATCCATCAAACACGACATTCTTAGGAATTAAGAGTTGTTTGATATCTAGAGACGTGTGAAGGCAAGGCCAACTTCCAGCTAACGTTTTGTGCAATGTCCATGATTTCTCTGCAAGCTAAGAAAATAATTTTATTAACTTTACAAAGGCAGGGGGGAAGGTTGTTCAGATTTTTTAGAGACTTTGAAATGAGACTTTCCACCCCAAGGGCTTCTCAGGGTAAAGATGTGCCTGAGGAGAAAGCCACAGAAAAACAGTGATGTACTTTGTCAAAAAACCTCACACTTAGTCATAATTCTCTCACAGCACACAAGCTGTGACTGTTCTGTCCATTGAGGTACTGATGCTGTAGGATTCCAGGATATCCCACGGGGGTGAGCAGTCATAGCTCCTCCAGATTTAATTCCAGGTGGACAGACCTTAATATATTGCATTACTGAGCTGTTACCAGAACAGTCCATACCTTATTGCAATGAAAATACAACTGTGTATTAAATTACTAATGCTACCAAGATTGGCCATGTGACCTCTTTGTCACACAGCTCTGAGATTGCTTCTGCCCTCTGATGGCACAGACTCTGTGCAAGGAGGCAGATAGAATCCACAGTGAACACAATTGTGCCCTTCTGGCACTTCCCCCTTTTTTTTCCCAATAAGGAAGTGAGAATTTGAAGCAGATAATAAATATAATCATAACTTTCTTTAGGAAATGGAAAGTTCCACCAATGCCAGTTTTGGTTTCTGTCTCTGGAACAGGCTGATAAAGATTTTAATTTAAAGTGTAGCTTTTATTTGTTTTACTATTAGGATGTGAATAGTGCTTCAGTAGTGCAGTCACGCTCAGCTGCTGAGCAGAGGGAGCAGCCAACATTTTGCAAACTGCTTAATGCCCCAGCAGTGACAAAGGCAGCCATGCATCCAGTCCTTAGTCCATGATATAAACATTTTCCTCTGCAGGATTCTCCTCTTCCAGGGCACTATGGCTTCCCACACCTCGTGGCCTCTGAAATGTAACAAAGCTGCACAAAAGAGTAAAAAAATATGGTGTTAAACTAAAAACAGACAATAAAACCACAGAGGAATAGATCAACCAGCTCACTAGAACATGCAAAGTATGCTTAAACACATGATAATGACTGATAATGAATCATCTTTCCACTTATGAGACAATTGATACCTGAGGTTAGCAAGCTCCCTAAGGTTGTGCACTGACAGTGACACTTATTTTTGCTTTTTAAGTAGCAAAAACTAGCAGGAGTTATTAGTTTCTTTTTATAATATTTTCTATTAACTTGAGGTTAAAAAAGAAAGCCACAGTATGTGGTGGAATGGTCAGCACACCATTTTTTTTCTGCAACCTCATTTGTCCTTCTAGCAAAAGCAAGAATAGAAAACTTACCCTGCAGAAACTCCCATCTTCTTGGTGTTGTAAAAATATTCTAAGGACCATTCAGAATGAAAAGAAATAAAGAAGGAAAAAATTAATTTTGTTTAAACCATTAGAAGCAAGTAAAGTAGTCAGTTCAAAGATAAAATGTGTAAGAAACTAAATAAGGGAACTTCAAAAATGTTTTCAGGACAGGAAATTCCCCTTGTGAGCAGCCACAGCACTGGGGCCCCCAGGGACCCCAGCTCCCTGTCCTGAAGTGGGAGATGTGGCATCAGCCCCAGCTGTGGCTGGACAAACCTGAACAATCCTTGAGTCACTGCCTATGGAATGTACTCACGTTTAGTGAGGAGCAGAGCCAGAATCAGGACGAGCAGAAGTGCTGCACATGAGCCAATCCCAATGTAGAGCCCATGCTCTGGGTGCTGCTCTCTGGGAAGTGACACAGATGTGTTCTGTCAAACACAAGCCAAGGAGCATTAGAGGAACTGACAGCAAGAAGCCCGTGCAACACCCAAAGGCATTCTGTGTGTTTTGCAGCTCTGCAGGAAAAGCACACCTGAGACCAAAACCTCATTTGAGAAACAGGCCCAGTTTCAAGCAGAATCTCTGCAAAAATTGTGTGAACCATGCTGTTAAACACAGCCTTTGAGATTTTCAGAAGACCTGAAGTTATGACAAATTCCATTTATTCAGGTTTAATAACATTTAGTGATTTTTTTTTTTATGAGTAAGATGTCTCATGATGTCACACCCTCCCACCTGTGCTGCAGGGCTCAGCAGGACACACAGAGCTGCCAGTCTGACCCCACTGCACAGGGAGTGCAGGGCAGCCCTGGGCTCTCAGGTGGCCCAAGCCCCACTCCTGCCCACGTCCTGCCATACCTGCAGGTTTGCAGTCACATCCAGGCAGTTTGAGGGGCCTGAGCAGGGAGTAGAGGCCTGAAAGAAATACAAATGTTGCTAAAGCTCTTCCCCCTCTAGAAGGAAGTACTTTATGCATGCTAAGCAGGGTTTTATTCCCCCCCTCTCTAATAATGAGCACATAAGCACTCTTTATAACCACTAAACACGCAGACTACCAAACAATATTCTGTTGCAATCGGACAAAAACAGTGGAAGTGACCTGTAGGGATGACCCAGTAACCTCTCAAGTCCCTCAACCCTGTCTAGGTGTGCTACAGCAAGGTTGATGCTTACAGTCTGAGGAGCTTCTGAAGCAGAAACCGGTGGCCAGGTCCTTGTGACAGCAAAGGAGGATTCACTGGTGCTGCCAGGACCTGAGCAAAGGCAAGACAAACACATCAGTTGCACAGAGAACTGTTCTGCCTCGACAGAGAAGAATTTGTACTGCTGACTTGGGACCCTGAACTTCTGTGTGTACCAGCAGTCTGGGCTCTGCATATCATAAGAGGTTGGTGCCTTCAGAGGGCAGCACAAAACTCTGAATATTGAAATTTCTGCTGTCCTTTTCAGAGCTTTGAACTCCTTCTTAGAAATACTTGGCTCTCACTGTCATCTCCACACTGGCAAGGAGTGACTGGTCAGTGCTGGAGCCAAGAAACAGTGGCCATAGGATCATAAAACAGATTAGGATAAAAGGGATTTAAAGCCCATATCATCCCCTGCCATGGGCAGGGACACCTTCCACTACACCAGGTTTCTCAATGCCCCATCCAACCTGGCCCTGAAGCAAAAAATGATGCATAAAAGCAAACTTAGGTTATCCCTCCTGCGGGGAGGGATACCCTGGGAAAACTGATGAAGATTAGCTCAGGGTCTCGAAGCAGCACATGATGCAGAGTCACAGAAAGCAGGTGATACTTTTAAAGCTTCAGGCAGCTATACAGTAAACAGACTGAACAAAATGTGATATATTTGCATAAGGACGTGCAGCACATTTTGAGGTAATTTCCCAGAGCACACCTGTTGGCCACATTTAAAATTAAGAGCTACAAATTTCTGTCTTATCTATCATCAGTTTCAGTTTCTCCATTTGTTGTCAGATGACGTAAAAACCTCCTGAACACAAAATCTCCTGTTCCCTCTGTGCCAACCCAGCTGGTTGTTTCTATATTTTAAATTGTTACCCTTATCCCAGAAGCTTTATTTTGAAGAGGACAGGATCATCAGCTTCCACTGGAGATTCTAGAGTTTTTCTAAATCAGAGGCACATGGCCACCTGCCTTTTCCCATCTCCCACACAAGGTAGTGTGTGGGAACATGCACACACTACCTTGTACTCTGAAAACTTCAAACCCTGTTCCACCACCAGCTAAGGAAGAGGTCACTGTTCTAAGATTGGAATCAATGTTATTTGCAACTAGAATAGAAACTGTCTGAGAAAGTTTTCACTTCTTCTTCCAAAAAGGAAATGCAACTGTTGTAACAAAATTTGGAGTTGCTTAGCTGAAAACATCCAAGATAGAGGGAGAAATACAAATGGCATCCCTGGTTCTTTTTTTTTTTTCCAGAATCCAGAGAATAAGGCATTGCTACACCATGAGGTTTCTCTTGTGTAGTGGAAATTAAAGTTGTCTTTTTCAGACTGGAAAGATGCAGCTGAGTGGGTTCATGGTAGAAGTTTGTCCTTTTGTGAAGAGAATGGAGAAAACAAGTGAGGAATAGCTGAGCACTGTCTCTTCCCCTGCAATGAGGGACCTCACATTATTAAATGTGCACAGAGGCTGTGGGCAGCCCCAGGGACACACCTTACACCAGGGTGGAACAATAATTTGGCACTCTGTCGCAAAATTAATGTCATTTTTCTACCATCCTCCCTAATCATCTGCTGCTGACTGCTACAGGAGGCAGGAGCCTTAATTTGATGTTCTTTTGAGGTAGTCCAACAAAACAGTTCTGATTAAATAGTGAGTACATCCAACTCCTAAAAGCTGTGTTTTACCATTCATGGGATGCATTTCTAGAAGATGAGGTGAGATTTTATACCACAAAAAACCCCAATAAACAAAAACAACAGTCAAATAAAAGCAAACCTTGCAGCACCACTAAAACATCTACCTAAGCATCACACCTGGAAGCAGCTTCCTCCCAAATATACATGTTGCTTCTGTGTAATATCAAGCAGAACTTAAATCCAAGTTCTGATCTTTGGTAATGTTTTATAAATTTAAGACAAACATTTCTATTATCTATCATATTTTTTTTCCTTCCTAAGATTCCCCATTGCAATATGGCTTGTATATGCTATTAACACTTGGATAAAAATTACCTGAGGTGTGTTCAGAGGTGTAAGTGTGAGGACTTGCAGTAGAGATCCTTGCTGATGTTAAAATATAAAACAAAATCAACACATAATTAACCTGATTGGGTATTTGTGTATTGAGAAAGAGAGAGTGTTTTTATAATAAAAATTTGCTAGCAAAGCACAAGCACATTTGTCAGCCACTTGTTCTATATAATATCACAAGCAAGGGAAAAACTAAAAATCAAAGGAAGAATGGATAAAAAGCTTCTCTATACCAATTTTGCATCCCTGGGCTTTAATCTGGAATGAAGCAAGGAAAATCAAACACAGCTTTCAATGACAAAGGTGCAGCAATAAAGCTTTGGATGAATACTTTATGCTGCCCTTCCTTTTAAATTCTTCGGTGTCTCTAAGAATGCTCCATGAAAGCATCACGTCCTTTTGTAACTGCAGTGACTGCAGTGGGATAACAACATTGCCAAAGGCAGCTTAATTGAGGTAGCACTACCAGCAGATGGGCAAGGTCCTCAAGATCAGTCTTATGGATGACTGCAGAAAAACAACTTTTGAAGTCCAGACCCAGGAGCAGATCCACCACAATGGTACTCACAAGAGCACTCCTCTGCACTCACCTTTCATCACCACAACCTTGAGATCAGTCTTTTTATCATTGAAAAGCCCTGGGATCTCCACACGGCAGCAGTAGGGTCCAGAGTCTGCTTCCCTGGCGTCCACGATCGTCAGGGACACATCCCCCCTCTGCAGGTCCCCTTTCAGCTGGTACCTGCTGCTGTGCTGCTGTGTCACCCTCCAGCCATCTGTCCAGATAATGGTCTTGGAGCACTTTGAACTGGGACACTTGTCCCGACCCCAGCACATGGATGTGAGGCTGCCTCTGTTCGGGACACTGTAGTAGCAGGGCACAGTGATATTCTGCCCCACCTCTCCTATCACAATTTCATCTGATACTGTGGAGCCTGCGGACAAAAAGACAAACAGTTATAGAGCACAGGGCACGTGGAAGCTTCTTGTGCATCTTGCATGTCTGAAACCTCCCATCTCTCAAAGAAGACCAGGCTTTGCTGGATCAGATTTTGCACAAATGGATATTTGTGTCCCGGCAGGACTGGTGCAGCGAGGGATAACGATCAGGCCAGGGACACGTTCAGAGAAATAACATTTTCTGCAGCCTCTGCAGAATGAAATGAAGAGGCAATGAAATGAAGAGACTCTGTGGCTTCTCCTGAGCCAGGTGCAGTCTCTTGGCTCTTAACTTTTTCCTTTGTGTGCGTTTAACCCAAGCCACACACACAAGGGAACAGTAAGACATTGACTTTTCTCAAAACTACTGTGGGAAACTCTTCCCTCCTTTCAATGAACTGAACTGCAGGTTTCATCTGAATGATCACTGCTGAATGAATTTCCTTTTCTCTTGCCTCAAGGCAGGTTTTGCCAATTCTTATTAGAAGAAATGTTTCAGAGCTTTTCTGAGGAATATTATATATACTCCCTTTTTTGTTTCACTACCTCATTCTCTCTTCCAAGTCTTATGTAATTTCTAACTTGTTTGCTTCCCCAGGAATGTGTCACATTTCCAGGAGGCTGTGTCATGCTACTCAGGTCAAGACACTGAGCCCTAACACCCAGTAGACCATTCATGACAGCAAAAAAATACACTAGAAATAAGTCTCTGAAACCAGCTTATCTTCTTTAATATGAAAAGGAAGCTCAAAATGTAACTCATCATAAAAGGCTTTATAAAGAACTAAAAAAAAATCTGTAATATCCCTTTTCTTTCTACTGAATTTGTCTTACCACCAAGGTAAGGTCTGTCTTTATCATTACCACTTTGCAACCTGTTGTTTTCATTGCAGTTGCCCTGAACAATATAGGACTGCTCCCTCAGGATGAAAAAAAAAAAAGAAAAATTATCAATTTGCGCCAATGATATTTCATATAGATAAGAAACACCAGAAACCACAGTTGATCTTTTCCCTGTCTACCTAAGCATTCATCTTCACAAAGCCTGCCAAAGTGAAATGTCCTTGTTTTACATCTTCTCTAAAACAATTCAAAATTCTCTGCTCAAATCATCATTATCTAAAAAACCCATTAGTAAGATGAGCAGCCAGCCCAAGAAGCAGCATCTTTAAAACCACCATACCCTCAACATGTTTCTGATTTGCAAAGGAGATAAGGCCCTTAGAACTCTATTGAGCCACTGTGAAGAAGTTCTATTTTAACACAGAGAACTGCAGCCTCTGTGATGTGGCCACTCCTCCTTCTGCAAGACAAAATTAAAATTCTCTTTGCCACCCTCAAATCCCTGAGGTATGTCACCTCCACCCTATTGTTTCTGTTCCCTTCATTACCTGTGAGCAGCACCAGGAGAACCCAGTTCAGGCAGATGTGAGACAACATTCTGGCTGAAGGTGACAAACAACGCTCCTGTTGACCCTTCTCATTCAAGGAAAATTATCTTCTTTGTGAACTTCCGTGTCTCCTTCTTAGCACATCATCTCCAGACAGAGCTGTGGGTGCCTCTCAGCCCACTCTGGGCTGTTTTGCCAAGGTTGGGCTGGTGTGCTGCTGGGGCAGGGTACAAGTGCACTGAGCTCCTGCTGGCGGGGCTTTGACTGAGAGGTGACAACACTTCACAGCACCACGCGAATCTACTTCTTGTTTTTTCAGATCTGTTTGATGACTGTAAGTGAAACTTGACCACAGCACTGAGCTGACACGAGTGTCAGTAATCCACTGCCCCAGCCTGTTTCCCACACCTGCTTTTGCCACAGCAGACAGGGTCTGAATGTAAGATTACATAATACATAGCAGACTGTGGGAAGTGGAAAGGGCTTGGCCAAGTAACAGATTTGTAGGATGAACTATTCAAGCTTTTCATCATTAGTCTCTGGTTCTAATACCTAGAAGCAACTCAGAACATTTTCTGGCAAATTTTCTTTGGCAGCAATAATTTGGTGTTTTTGGAAAACTGTTACACAGTTGAGTCTAATGGAGTACCAGTCTTTTTTCATATTTAAAAATGCCGTGTGCATCTGCATAAACATCCAGGAGAGGAGACTTAAAGTAGTGTGGAAACTGTGACTGAGGACTCACTCTGGCAAAATCCTGAAATACAGCTTTTGAGAAATCTGTCCCCTAGCTACTCTCCCTGTGCCTGGATCACCACCCTCTCCTCAAGGATATCTTGTCTTTATATATTGTTTGGGCTGGAACTGCACCTGTGATCAAGGGCCAAGAAATGTTCTTTGCTGAAGCAGCTAAACTACTTCACAGTGTTTTATACAGGTGAATTAAAGTACTAAGGAGTTATTTATGAGTAAATGGAAGATGCTAGAATTGGAACCTTGCCTTGCATGACTACCTTAGAGGAGAACAGAGGCATCAAACTGACAGGTGTTTTAAGTGAAAATCAGGAAAACGAAGGGATTAATGTAGCTGAGAAACAAACTGGGCAACACACTTGTAGGAAAGAAGTGATACAAAGAGGGATGAAGGATGATTTTTGCATGCAGCAGCTGGAAGCAGAACTCCTTAAGAAAAGGCTTCCTCTCAGCTCCTGTGGTTTCTGAGGAAGCTGCAGAGAGCTGCTAGAGGAACAATTCTGATAATTACCAGCAGGACCCTGAAACTGCTCTGCAAGAATGGGAAAGGCAGGGCAGGCTGGCTCTGCCAGGATCCCAGGAAAGCCATTCTGGTCACACAATAAAAGCATGTGAGAGCTACAGGACAACAGTTAACCCACTTGCTTTAGAGTTCATTTCAAACACAGACCATAAGGAATGCCTTGATGTAATCTGAGTTACTGTCTGCCTGTTTTCCAAGTTCCTGTGTGTTGTTTGTGCAAGAAACAAAACACCATTTCTGTGGGAATTTCTTCCTGATTCAGCATATAGAATTATAGAATGGCATACCCAAAACAAGCAACAAGTGAGAAATGAAAGTACAACAGGAAAAACCAACTTTAATCTGCGCCTACCATCTCACACGATACATTTACAAAGATTAGACTTTTTCATTTCTACCAAAAAAACACAAAACTTTAAACATTTTCCCCTGCCCAGTCACTCACAACCCCCAACAGGTGCACAACAAATGCTCTGCCAGCTTGTACAACAGCAAAACAAAATACAACGTGTCCTCAGAACCCCTTCTGTCTCTCACAGTGGTGCATTAACAAAGCCAACTGTTTGCTTCATGTCATTTCATCAATAATGCTGCACATCGCTGCATCTTTGTCCAAAACCTGATCTCTCTTGCCACCAGAACGCTCCCTCTGCTTTTCGCTCTGCCCAGCGCAGCTGCTGCCATCATCAGCATCCATGGGCTCCACGCTGACCCTCAGTCCCCCCTCTGTGTGAGGCAGATCATCAGGCAGGGAAGCCAGGCAGTTCTGGATCATCTCCACCACTCTCTCCAGGTGCTTCTGGAAGCGCTCGGCCGTCTCCAGGCGCTGCCGTTTCTGCACCTCCATCATGACCCTCAGCGTCTCCCTGGCCTGGTGAGGCCGGTACTCGTTTATAAGGTGATGCACATGGACAAAAAGCAGCTTCAAGTCTTCCAGTTTCTCCTCTCGTTTTATACTCCCTGGACTCCTTATCAAGATGTCCAAGAGGTCCAGGAAGTTGACCAGGATAGACATGTTAAGTTTCCTTAACTCCTTCTTGTGATCAAACTGCATAGGATGCAGCCGTTCGATACCCTGGCTCTCCAGGGGCCGAATGATCAGATCATCACACTGGAACTGGTTCCCAAACATCATGTAGCTATCCTTGACAGGTGGAGGTGGCTTTGGAGCCAACCCTTTACGGATATTTTCATCAGTGTATTCTTTGATATATTGCATTGGAGGCGGGGGAAGGGCACTCACTTGCTGAGGTTCACCCATTTTTGCCAGATGAAATTCCTAGGGAATGACCCAAGAAACAAATGTTAACAATTTGTGTCACAAAGTTATAATATAAATGAAAACAAAGAAAAAATATGGGAGGTGGCAGTGAGAAAATGAGCCAGAAGAGACAAATCCGTGTGCAGAATACAGGAAACTCCTGGTTTCAAATCCACATTACTTTTTCACTGTGGTTTACTTACGGCAAGATTAACTGTACTTGAAGCACACAGAACACTCATTTCCCTAAATATGAAAAATCTGCCTGTAAACTGGGCAGCCAAAGGGAGAGGGATGACCCCCTTCCCTAGATGGGGCCTGGTGGGCAAACCTCCCAGAATCCCAGAATACCCCAAGGAAGGGATACACAAGTATCAGGCCCTGCACAGTACACCCCAATAATCCCCCCACCATGCCTGAAAGCATGTCCCAAAGGTGTCTTGAATTCTTTCAGGCTTGGGGCTGTGACCAAGGAGAGCCTGGGGAACCTGTGCCCCACTACCTTCTGGAGAAAGAACCTTTTCCTAATATCCACCTAACCGTCTCCTGGCACAGCTCCAGCCGTTCCCTCGGGCCCTATCACTGGTCACAGAGGGCACAAATAGGCGCTGCCCCTCGGGGGGAAGCTGTAGCCCGCGGTGAGATCCCCCTCAGTCCGTCCTTCTCCAGGCTGACCAGACCAGGCGCCCTCAGCCGCTCCTCGCGCGGCCTCCCCTCTGCACCCGCGCCCTCGAGAGAAACCAGGCAGGGCCCACACCCGCCGCCTTGCGCCCAGCCGGGCTCGGGAGGCCCAAACCCCGCGGCGGGGCTCGCCAGGTCAGTGCTGAAGAGACAAGAACCGAAACCACATCCCGGCGGAGGGCACGGACCCCTCAGAGGCCGCACCGACCCTCCCGCCCTCACCTGCCCGCTCCGCCCGCCGCGCTCCCTCAGCACCGCCTCGGCCGCTTCCGCCCGGCCGCCCTCTCATCTCGCTCCCTATTGGTTGGCAGTCTCGCGCTTCCGCGCTCTGATTGGCTATCGCGCAGAGCAGTCAGGCATTCCTCCACTCAGCTCGCTCGGGGGCGGGGCCACACGCGGGGCGCGGCTCCCGCTGTGACGGGGCCGGAGCTGCTCCGTCCTGGGGCCGCGGGGACCCCTCCGGGATTTGTGGCCCCTCCGGGATCTGTGACCCCGCAGCGGTCCGTGGCCCCTCCGGGATCTGTGGCCCCTCAGCGGTCTGTGGCCCCTCCGGGATCTGTGACCCTGCAGCGGTCCGTGGCCCCTCAGGGTGCGCAGCTCCCTCGCCACAAGCCGCTGTGAGAGACTCGCCGGGGCGAGAGGGACCAGCCCGGCGTCCCTCAGGGGTGCTGGGACAGCCGGGACGGCGCTCGTCAGGGAGACACAGCATCCCAGAAATCGCAGCAATCACAGAATCAATTAGGTTAGAAAAGACCTCTGACGTCCCCCTGGGAAGTGTTTACAGCCTTCCGGCAGCAGTATGCACTAAATCTGACCATAACTGTGACAAACAGTTGTGCTCCGTTGTTTTTCTTTGAGAGTTGAAGTTAAGATGGGGGGTGTCAGTTTTTCACTGGGTCAGCTGGAGCTGGGCTTGCTGGCGTCGCTTCTGCAGGATTTTCCCTGAATGGCCAACAAGGGAGGATTTTTCGACACTTGGCCGCTTCTGTGCCGTTCTCTCTCAGCAGATGGCAGCAATGGCCTTGGTGACAGCGACCCATCACCGCACACGCGGTGTCATTTACACATTCACTCTTCCAGATCGATCATTTACTAAAAAAAAATCAATCGAATGATAATTACTTTGGATCCGGTTAATTATTTCTAAGAACATGCAAAGAAGATCCAGAATCGTAGGATTTATTTGATGAGAAAGCCTGAAGTGGTGCGCAGAATATCTGAATATTTATATATTCCAATCTAAGCTACACTTTACAATCTACAATGAGTTGACTATTTAAATACTCCAAACTGAACTACACTTTACAATTTACAGTGAGTACAAGGCTGGCTGCAAAATAGGCTGATTTCATTTGTAAGAGATTTGCTGAATGCAGACAAGGATGTAGTTCCATGCTACAATTAAGACGTTACTGCTTTGGAAAAGGTGATTTCATTCCTTCACCCCTGTTCCTGCTTCCTCATCCCTCTCTCCTTTCTTCCCTCCCTGCTCCTCCAGCCCGTCACTGGCTGTGCAGCCCTTTCTTGTCACTGCTTGTGCCAGCACCATCAGACACTGGATTGTAAAGCAAACTGATGCAGCCCCAAACCCCATAAAAACATCACTGCGGGTTTTTTACTTGAGTTTTCAGCTTTTCTAATGAGTTAACACACTGTGCTGTGTGCCCTGTGAGCATCGGGGAGAGCTTTTGAGAGAGGAGAGTGCATAGGCAGAAGGAAAGGAGAAGGTTGGGAACATGGGGTGGGGAACTGTCCTCTCCATTTCTGTGACAGAAAGCTCTTATCTTGTCTCAAATCATCTTGTTACATCATACTCTGAAAGGCAGGCAAGGAATAAAAATCATTGCCTCCAGAGATGTGTGAGATAACATATGTAGTAGGAGGTACCAGCACACCTTTGGTTTTATTGGACTTTCCAGACTTTGATTTCACATTCTTTTTACAGGAGCTGAGCTTGATTCTCTAGTGCCTTGCACTCAGTGAAGCGTGCAGCAAGGATGTAAAATGCTGTGACTTCAAACAGGAGCAGGCAGAGAGAGCCAAGCTCTTGTTTTTTCCTCGATCTCTGTGATCTCCTTGACTCATTTTCTCTATGATGGTGGCCAAGACAGAGGGGATATAACATCAGTCTTGTTCTTGGTGGCAGGGCTGCTTCTCAGAAGATCAGTGGATGACCCTTCCCAGCCCACAGGGAGCTGCTGACCCTGCTCCTTAGAGTGCTTCTAAATGAGAAATTAAGAATGATGAGGAATGGCAAGTGTAGCACTCTACAGTTTGCTCCTGCTCCAGCCCAGCTCTTTTCTGGAATAAGGGCACTATCCAGTACAAGGCTACCACTGGTGATGAAGCACAATTCCTACATCATCTCCAGCTTGTGGGAATGAACTTGGACATTCCTTCAGCAGATGGTGAAGCAGTACCATGATATTCTCTGTCTCAAATATTCAACATCTTAATTTACAGCTTTGGTTAAGTTTATTTTCATTTTCTTCATAACTAATTTTATGCAAATTGGCATGTTTCAGTAGCAAGCACTCCAGTTCTGTTAATTCAGCAGCAGTGTGTACAGTGTGTGCCATTGCAGTATGCTGTTATTTTAGCAGAACTGGAATCCAAACATTGTACAAGCACAGTAAATATAAACCCCATTTTCAAGCATGCTCTTAGAACAGTGCTGCTCTCTTCTGTGCTACAACGGATTTTTTTCATTTCTTTCTGCTATTGCACGCTAAATAAATAATAAATAAAGAAATAAATAGATGTGCATGTGTTTTTCTTGTGTTGTCTGAAAAACAACCCCAAAGTCAAACTCAGTTCCAATCTCTTGTTGGGTGTATGTTAGGGTTATATCTTGTAGCCTGGTTAAGCAATGAGGACAGGAATTTCCTTTTTTGGTGACTGTTACAGGCTTTGTTGCAGGATATACCAGGGAGGAGGGCGAGAGAAAAGGAGCCTGTTGGGGGTGAAGGAGACTTAACCAAGCTTTATGTCTCCATCTGCTGTGTTTAATTCCCCTCTCCCTGTCTCCCGCTGTGGCTTTGGGAGTGAATGAATTTGCAGTGCAGTGCTGTGCAACCTTTTCTTCCTGACTCCTCAGACTAAAATATCAGCTGCAGCCTATTGGCACACCTGCTAATGTAGGAAAGGAGTTTAATGTTCCCATCGTGTGAAAACTGGGGCACAACACAGTGCAGTGCGTGACAGCTGAACTGTTTCTTGCTCTACAGCCTGTTATCAAAGAGATTCAAAGCTCAAAACAGAGCTTTCATGGTTATTTAGCAATAAAACCAGTATCTCACTACTATTGGGAAAGTGATAGGGCTCAAAATCCAGGCATGTTTTGATGGAATCACTCAGCACTCCTTCCTGTGTTCACAGTCATAGTATTGTCTCTGGAAGCAGCCCCCCAACCTGATTTTTAAGCCAGACATTAATGCTGGGTGCTTTCTTGCTCACATGCCCGTTGTAACTGCTTATTCAAACATGTAAATGAACATGTCTGAAAAAAATGCATCTGCATGGCACGAAGAAGTAATTCCTGTCCAGCCATCAGTGACCTGGGTATGGCAAACGTGTCATATTGCCAGAGTAAACCCTGGGGTCTGCAGCACGTTTTCCAGCAGTGCAAGGACCACTTTTGTCTTCAGAGGGAGGCAGAAACAGACAGGAGCCACGATAGCCAGGCACTGATAGGAGTTGGAACAAAATCCCAGTTTGGGTATGACCCCCATGAAATAGGGTTTTCCTTTCTGCATTTTTGCCTAAGAGGCAACAGTTGAGGAAAGAATTAATTGTCCCTTCATCACAGAAGAGCCTGTCCTAACCCTGTGCAAGTTTTCCAGTATAAAACACGTTCTCCATGTTACTACTAGTCCTGGGAGCTACTCACTTCACAAATGATGGATAATTCACTACAACCTCCCAGCAGATGCTCAGAACAAGTCGTCCCCTTTCCCAGGGCTCCCAAACAGTTCTTAGGAGGATCTTGCTCTGCTTCTACAACTCCCTGGGTCACTGGGAGCAGTGTGAGGGGATTCAAAGGTGCAGTTGTAAGACCTGGAGGAAAGCTGGATGCAGCTGGCTCGTAAATACCAGGCTAATTCTTCCCTTTTTCTGCAGCTTTCTGTCTTGTGCTTTGGGTCTACTGGAACTGTTTATTGGGGTGATAATGAACTGCTAAAGAAGCAGGGCCACTGAGTAACCTATACATGAGCTTCTCACACTCTAAGCTAAGTAGCAAAATGAGTTGAATTATGGAAGTTTAGAAGTTGAGTAATAATCATCATATTGAGCAGCCGGTGTAAAGGAAGAGCTGGCACACAGGCAGCAAACCTGACCCAAATATTGCACATGATAGAAGGATACAGGTCAATTTAGGGGAGTGAAAAGAGAGCTGCAGCCTTCCGGACTGGTTTTCTGGTTTTTTTACAGAAACAAAAATTACCTATATTTAACTTCATATATTTCTCTGCCGCCTTCAGGACATAAACCTTGGTATCAGAGCAGGATGTGCGGGTGGGGAGATTTTTCAGTCTGCAGTAATCAAAGTGAGAACTGCATAATCTGGGTAAAACCCCCATGAAAAAAATCCAATCCATAAAATAACATTTTTTTTTTTAATCAGAAATAAAGCAGTTTGCGGAAGGTAGCAAGGAAAGAACAAAGGTGATTGAAAGAAATAAAGAAGTCCACTGAGGCTACAGTTGATAAGAAGAACTTTATCTACAACCTCAACTTGCCCAGCACAGAGGAGTATTTAGAACACACAGCAGCTCAAACTTCAATCTGAATCATTTAAAATATTTCAGATTTTCCTGCATATGGACAGAAAAGTGACGAAGGATACATGGTAGCAAGCTTTATAAAAGCACTGAAGCAGAGAACCTAAAAAATTCATCAGCCCTCATCATGAAGTTTAGTCTTACAGTGGTTTTAAGATATTCAGGACAGTCATGTTTAATTCTGTTCTACAAAGGATACAGAATTTCTGTACTTTGCAATATCAAGTGCTGCCAAAATTCTTGAAAGGAGCATTCAGTGTAAAAGTGTACCATCCTACAAGGTCAGGTTCCAGAAATGAGGTACTTGTGTGACAGGGGTATTCCAGCCCTCCTGAGGAGCCCTTTCAGTAGTTTGTGTCTAGAGCTCTGCAGAGACCCTCACATGTTCCAGCTCTGCAGCCAACTTGGTCCTAGGCAAATTGTGCTTTCTACCTATAAATATATATATTTAGATATATTTATATATCCTACTCAACTGTAGAAGGGTCCTGAAGCACTTCAATGCCTGAGGCTTTTTAAAAGGCTTATAACCCTTATTCACCCAAATGGATAATGACAAATGATTTATTTCTTGAAAGGAATGAAGAAGTTTAAAATAGTCAGGAAATAATGATCTTTGAAATTCTTTCCTAAATTTACAATTAAATATAAATACAATTCTTAAACCATATGTTTTTTGTTTATATGTGTCAACCTGGCTATACATTCTTTAGACTTAGCATTCCTTTCTGGTTTTGGCTTGCTACACTCAAGCATTTGTGAGTTTGCTGTGAATGGGGTTTGGAATTATAGTGAAAAAAGAAAAATGAAGGGGCACCTCTCTGGCAAGAGTGATACAAAAATACATCAACCACTGCTTTCCTCCCCAGTTCAGCAGAGTTGTCAGCTGATAAAGCTATTGCAAACCAGAACTAGTTAGCAGCTCTCACTGAGCTCTCACTGAAACCATCACCCATGTTTATATGAAATCTACGTTTGTATCAAATCCCATGTTTAACCAAATCTGGCTGTGTTGACTTGTTTCCTTGCTCAGGGTCATTCATATTTTCCATGTTTATTCTCTTAGCTGGCCCACCTTCACTTAAAACCATGGAATACTCAGTGTGGCTGATCTTTCCTGCTCAATCCTGCTAGTTCTTATACTCTGGGCCAAAATCTGTCATTATTTTCTCGCAGTTATTTTTGTATTTTTTTTTGTGGATCTTTCTGCATGTGTTGTATTAATCTGTATTCTCAATTTCTCCTTGTTTCTCTCTTCCCTGGCCCCTCACAGCCCCTTCCTGCCAGCCATGGTGTCACATCATGCCATGTTTGCACCAAATGCAGTGCAGTTGCCAAGCCCCTTATCTGTGTATTTGATCAAATTGCTCCTTCTCCGTGCCCCTCTGAGAACTCATCTCTTATCTCATGAACAAATCAAGCTGCCAGTCACTGTGTTCAAAGAATTTCTTAGCTCTCCCCCCACTACTCACCACCTTGGTTAATCTTCTCTCCCCCCACATCCTCCATCTCCAGCAGCACCTCTCCTCTCAGAGGTTTCCGTGCTGGCTTCTCAACTCTGCTGTCCTGCACTCCTTCTTCTTCTGTACAGCTGCAAGGTCACACCCTTGTATTTCTATTTATATTCAATCTTCTGATAAGACAACGTGTACATCTCAGCCAGCAGACGCAAACCACTTTGGCCCAAGTTAAAAAGATTTTTCACCAAGTTCTTAATACCCTACAGTTAGTGTGAAAGGGAGACTAGAAAGAGTCATAGTCCTAAACAAGTGTTTCTAGATAAAAATGCAATGCTGTTAAAAAATTATCATTATAAACTCAACTATACTGACTCAAGTGAAATATTTGTTGATCAAGATCCAAGCCTTTTTGAGGGTAATTCACTGCTGCAGGCACAGTGAGATCTTTAAGTTTATCAGGGCATTCTACTGCACAACTTTGGTTCATTAATTACAAGAAAGGATCTCGGTGCATAATTTAAACCAGCAAATTCTCAAGCATAAGGAAATTTTTGATCACACGAAGTGGTCCTATATTTTGGAGGTGCAAGGTCTGGAATTTATCCCAATGGCTGTTGCTTACACAGGGCTCAGTTCCAGAAAATTCACATCAAACTCTGCGTATTTTGTACATGTGTGCTGCATGAGGCAGACCAGCTTGTAGAAGAAGTGGGAAATTTGGCCTGAGCATTTATCCTAATCTACAAATAGGTGTGAAATCCCCCTTGACAGCAGTGATGCTTTTTTAGGAGATCACACACTTGTGTCATCTGACCACAAGAGTTTTTTGGTACTCAGTCACTCTGCTGAGAAATGAAGTACAGATTTACTAGACTTCAGCATGACAAATGTTACAATATCTGCTGCACCTTGTCTTCAGCAAGGCCACCATATTTATTTTTAATTTTTTTATTGTTTATTTTTATTTTTATTTTTATATATATATAGGCATCAGCTGGCAACAGCTTCAGTTTGTCCTCATTTCTGTCCTATGGTACTGCAGTGTCTTAAGCAAAGTCTCTACAAATCTGTACATTAAATGCTTAATATATTTAATGCTATGCATTAAATATATTACATTTAATATATTTAAATTGTATTTTTATGGAAAGTGCACATTCTTAATTAGCATTGAACAGGACACTCATCCTGTACATCCATGTTGGGTGCATGCATTTATAACTGTATTCACCAGAAGAGCCAGTAGGAGACAGATGCTTAATCATGCCACACCCCTTTAATTTATCCTTAATCATTGATTCACATCTCCTGCATGTCCCTCAAGTGTTATTTTTTTCCACAACATTTACCTTAGCGTGTATTTCAACGTGTGCTGTTCACCTTATGGCTTCAGAGAGGATGTGGTTATGGTCTGACAGAAAGGAAGCTTTGCTGTAGATGGGAAGATAAAGCTCAAAAGCACCTACGCTGCCTCTTGAACACTTTTTTTTTATTAACTGCCTTCTTTCTCGTGTTTCTTTCTTCAACGAGGCGCACAGCACAGAGCTCCCATGTCCTGGGAGACAAACATTCTTGGCTCAGCCATGAATAACTGTGTGCTCCTGCAGGAACTGCTGATCAAGAAATCCCAGCAGAAGAGAAGGACTTCACCCTCCAACTTTAAAGTGCGCTTCTTTGTCCTGACCAAATCCAAGCTGGCTTACTACGAACATCGCCATGGGGTACGTCAGTCGTTTTCTCTCTCAGAGCAATGGGAGCAAGAATGAAATTTCTTTAATGGAGGGAAGGATGCTAAAGGAGGGATGCTAAAGGAGGGAAGGATGATTGTTAAATTTTGTTAACTTTTCTGGTCCTTGCTACAGCACCATGCCCTGAAAATTGGTCAAATGGGTCATTTAGAGCTTCTGATCAGCAGGTATTTGTTGTGAACAGAGGAAGAAGACCACTCTACCAATTTATAGGAAGGATCTGGTTTTATTGTAGGAATTTGGCATGGGCTGTGTGTGAGGTACCTGTGCCTGGAACCTCACATGGGGACAAGGTGACCTGGAGAGGAATATTGTGAAGGTCACAAGTGTACCCTGATTGTATCTGTGAAAAAATAATCCACAGATCTTCACTCTCATTCTTTTCTTCAGGGCATCAGGCTGATGACTGGTAGGAGATCTGTCTAGCATTTTAAAATAAATTCAGCTGCCACATGTAACGTGTGGTCTTTGGAGCTAACTTCAGATGGGCTGTGATGATGAGATCCAGGCTCAGGCCAGGCTTTGTTTCCCCAAGTTTGCATTTTGCTGATTTGCTAAATAGGAAGAAAATTAGAAGTCAATCTGTGCACCCCATTGTGTTTAGTGCTCTAGTGAAGTGAGAATTATTTTCTTCTATTTAGCTGGATGTTTGCAGAGCCTCGTTACGGTTGTAAATAATCTTGCTTGTTTTCCAGCAGTCCCTGAACGTGCTGTTAATCCATTATGTTTAGGCACTGATCCTGTAGGCAAAGAACTGTGCTGCCTTAGATCCAGCACTGGTAACTTCAGACCATCTCATCTTGCTCAGTTGCAGAAAATTAAGTAGAAACAGAACCCAACAATAAAAGAAAAGCACAAATGTGCCCTCATATTTTATCACAACCTATTTGGGGTTACAAACCAGCTTTAAAGGTTAAAAGGTTTAAAGGTTAACAGTCATTTTCACCTGCATGTCATTTCTCTCAAATATGCCAAATGAAATGTTTTTCTTACTTATACTTTCTAGTCCATGTTTTTGTCCCCTCCATTTTAAACAGGACACTATTCATTGCTGCATACTGTGACTGTCTGTGGTTCAAGACTATCTTTGTTCTCCAAACTATTTTTCAAATGTCATTTTTGTAAGATTTTAAATCCCATTATAACTATTCCACTTAATTATTCAGGGCTAAATTTTGAAAAGCATCTAGGTGATTTTGCTGTAGATGTAGGTGTTTAGAGAAATGTTCGCTACTGCTTTCCTTTGGTGCTTTCTGAGTCTTGGTGTGTTTGACATGAATTGAACGTAACTCTGACTAGATACATTTGCAGTAGGTGTCTTGTCAGCATCTTTAGGGACTGAAATAGTTTGGAAAATCTGACTTGGTGACTTTCAGTGGGGCATAGACTTCACACACTTTGTGTTCGTGGAAATTTTCCCTCTGAGTCTTCCAAAAGGTCATTTAGGTGAGATGAGGGTTTGATCTATTATCCACTTTATCTTATGTATTACATATTTTAAAATGCACATATTATGTATGTGTAGACCTATACAGGTAAACACACACACAGAACCTTGTGCACATTTCAGGCATGGTGGTATATTTGTAATCCTGATGGGCTGATGTTCCATGAAATGCCGATTTGTCTTCTCACATAAACAGGTTCTTCTCTCTCAAAATCAGGCTGTTACATGAAAAGAATTTGTCACAAAATAGAGAGAGAAGAATTTGTCCCGTGAAACACTCCCAGAACCAATCATTAGCCTCTTCAATAATCAAAATTAGAGCATGCTGGTGAGACCTCTGCTTGGTCAGGCCACTGCTGCTCTGGAGAGGAAAGCTGAGGGCAGCCCATGCAAGAACCATCTTGTTTTGTGCTCAGAATGGAGGGAACCCACAGCATTTGAGATCACAGCCAGTGGAGGGAGGATTCCAGTGATCCCTGCCCAGCACATGGGCTGTGCCATTCCCAGGAGTGCACCTGGACCAGGCACCACGTGCAGGTGTTGAAATCAATGATCTGGTGCTCATTGTCTGGTGCAGTCCCTGGCACTGCTGTGCTCTGCTCCACCAGGACCCTCTCAGATAATTCCTGGGGCTGGCAGGGGTCAGAGCAGGCTGTCACCATTGCCAGGGGGCAGTTTGCAGGTGACCCTGCTCTGGAGGTTCAGGGACCCTGCTGACAGCTGGCTGCAGTGATGAGGAGCATCCTCAGGTGCTATGGACTGACATGGATGGGCCCAGCACATATCTGGGCTTTTAAAGCATGGATTTTTCAAGGGAGATCTCTGGGGATATTTTCAGCACAGGTTTTCAGTGGGTGTCTTTAAGAACCCCTTACCAACCTGTCTGGTGGATTCCTGCACTCAGAGGCTTGTACTGTCTAGTTCCCATCTCTCCAGTCCCTGGTCAGTCAGTAACAACAGCCTGTGCACAAAGTCAGGTAAAACAACTACTGAACTGCTTAAAAGTTTGACAAGTCCCACTGATTTCTGTTGGATGACTTAAAGTACACACTTAAGCATTAAGCCCTGGTTTTTACAGTCTGCCTGTATTTAACAGGGTTTAACACCCTTTCTCTGCATTTTTAAATCAAAGGTATAAAATGACATTCAAGAATTTTTTTGTGTCAGTCCAAAACAAGGAGATAAGCAGGCTAAAAGGCTACAGGGATATTTCTGCAAATGATACCCAAAGCTGTCAAGACAACTGACCTCATAAAGGCAGGGAGTTTTTTTGCAGTAACTGTAATGGCATTTTCATTGTAATTTTAATCTTTCTGCCACAGCTGACAGAGAGCACTGTTCTCCTCAGGGCCAAGCACACACTGGCCCTTAATGTTAATGAAAGATATTTACATGTCTCATTAGGAGAATGAGCCCCCAATAACTGACAACAATAAGAAGCTGTGTTTTCTAGAATTCATTATGCAGTGCACAATGCAGGGCTGTCTTAACATAAAGCAAAGCCCTGATAACAGGCACATGTATTCAGCCCCCATCTCTGCTAAAAGACATCAGAAGTGCCTTTATTATAACATGCAAATCAATTCCAAAGGCAAAAATTATTTGTTTCAGGATCTGATTTTGTAGCTACTGTACATGTGAGTAAACAAGTACATGGAAGTAATAATTTTAACTATTTCAATGAGTTTGATCCTCACTACTATAATGGATAATTCAGACACTGTGAAGCTCTCAGGGTCCTGGTACACTTGCTGCTCTGCAAAAGCAGCAGAGAAGTGAATCCCTTTGGGGAAGTGTCTGGGACAGAGTTTCAAATATTCTTACTTAGAACAAAAGCACTTGAACTGGTGAATTATCTATACCCCCTCCACCCAATACCTTATGGTCCTTGGCAAATCCTTCAGGCACAGAAATATTTTGAAATTTTATATCTTCATGCACTTGGGGGCTATTACTAGTCCAGCTGCTAAAGGCAGCAATGAAAGGCTCACCCAGAAAAGGCCAAGTTCTTTTTTCATTTACATCAGCACAATTCTTCCTACACTGGTCAGATGCTCAGGAGGTCACACAGAATGACTCAGCCTTGTCCTGAGCTCTTTCATTCAGAGCTTTGATACATATAAGGATGGCAAAAATGGCACTTCATTGGGCCTTGAAATCTGCTTTCAGTCTCCTGTTACATGAGAACAAATTAATAAACTTGGCTGAAAAGACTTTTATCAGCGTCCCAGAAATGCTCCAGTTGCTCTGTAGCATTATCTACACATGGGGCTGCTTGCAGCAGTCCAGCTACCCATGGGACAAAAAGCAGTGCTTTGCTCCTCAGTCCAGTCCCTTTCGCCTTGATTATTCTATACAGAATCCAGCTTGGTTTTTTCCCCAAGACTCTTAAGTAAACTGACTAAAACTTTTCTTCTGAAGATCTCTGTTCTGGTCTTCTTGTTAGAGTGGCCATCCAAACCATTTCTCATTGCTTTGTGTATTCTGAACAATTTAGCAGGCCAAAAGGCTACAGGGATATTTCCCCTTAGCAGTCATGAAGCTGCAGTCCTCACCTAAAGGGAATTTAATTGTCTTTAAAACAACCTTCCAAATAAATATATCTGACTAGATGTGTCACTCTTCATAACCTGCCATGTATTTATTAACTAGTACTGTTTGCTTGCCAGAATTTGCAATACCACTTGTTTTCTGATGCACATCTTGAGCTAATTTATTAATAATATACATATCACCCACAAAGAAATCAGGCTTGGCATCTGCCTGCATCACCCATTCCAATCACTTTTTATGCAATAAAATCAATACAATCCTAAATAAGATGGAGACAAAGCACAAATCTGTACCTTAATGTCTAGTACATCTCTGAAAACTTAACAGAAATTTTGAATAATCCAAATTATATTATTGGAGTTGCTGGAGGATGCAGTTGATACTGTTTGTCACAATGAGCCTCATTTCTATTGTGAAATCACAGAGTCATGGAAATGCTGGTTGGAAAGCACTTCTTAAATTCAGTTAGTCAGACTTTTTGCCAGGATAAGATCAGCACTCAGAGCAGGACTGTCACCAACACCAGGACAGGTTGGCTGTAACATTGACTGGCCACTGCTTCAAAGCCAAGGACAGAGATTCCACATCTTTCATCAATCTGTTCCAGTCCATCCTACCCAGTGTTTTTCAAAGTTCCTGTCTGTTGCTGTTCTCACTCACGACTCCTGCAGCAGCATCTTGATTCAGGGGCGTGATATTGTCTAGACAGGATTGCCTTGAGCAAAATGCAGGTTCTCTGTGTCTGGTGTCTGTGGCCTTTCTAACTACACAAACATGTGGTAAAGTCTGGCAATAAAAATAGCTCCTTTTTTGCTGGAATAACTAATTTTACCTTCCAGAATATGATTATAATAGTTTTCTACTTGCCCTTTCTGTTCCTGCCCAGTTTTGTTCCTACTAGGTTCTTTTCTGTGTATTTATTAGTCTTTAGTTTTTGAATAAATATTTTTAATTCCTTCTGAGCAATGTTTTTGCATAAATATTTTTAATTCCTTCTGAGCAATGTTTTTGCAGCAAATGTCAGACACTTCCATTTTGTTTAAATTCCAAAGCCCAAATCTTTCTTCTGTCAGAGAACATTGAGGATGTAACAAAATCTTCAACCCATGTTTTCTTTTGTATTTTTAAGAATGAAGGAATACCTCCTAATTTGAATATAAAACAATAAATATGAGGTTTCCTAATAGTTACCTTTTATTAGACTTCTCTATTGTGCCCATTTTTTGCTCCCAGTGCCTTTGACTTTGCTTTATATTGTGATCAACATTGTAACTTATTTTATTGCAATGCCTGCCCATTGCTCTATACTCTTTCATCCTTTCTGGCTGATTTTTAATCTTGGCCTTAAAGCTTAGATTTTTTTTTTCATGAAAAAATGATGTCATATAGTTGATTTAATTTAGCTTCTTTTCTTCCACTGAATCCTTCATTCACTGCAATCCAGTGCTCCCAGTCTTTGCTCTTTGGGAGTCAAGAAGAGCTTTGAAGAAGCTAATACAGTATTCAGGAGTTGTTCCATGTGCTTTTATGTAACATAAAAGGCTTATTTCCATCATATTAGAAAGCTCATTTGAAAGCAAAGAATCTTCCTTTTTTTTCTTTTTTTTTTTTTTCCTTCTGTTTCTTGATGATGGCATTGATTTTCTTGTCCAACCACTTGTGCTGTTGTAGAGATGGGCACCGTGATAACCACCTCGGACAAGACTTGAGCCAAAGTGAATTTTGGAATAGGATTTGGTGAAAATACAAGGGTGGATCGTGTCTATAGGGTTGTGTAAGGATAGTAAATGGTTGAATGGAGGCATCTCAAGCACCAGTTGCAGATGGTTTTTTATTTAACACAATTCTGTGCACTCTGCATCCAGGGTGCGCCCACCCCTAAGACACCTTCATGTTCTTGAGATGTGAAAACCGCAGTTAAAAAACATTATTTATTCTTTTAGTTCAAGCTGAAGGACAAAATAGTCATGATGGACAGGTAAGGCAAGCAGACACATTCAGGAATTTAATTATCAAATATAGCAAAATATATTGGAGGCATTAAAATATAACAAAACAGCCAGGGTTCTACAGAAAATCCCAGTATCATCAGTTATCACTCCAATTTTCCTTTAGAACAGTTAGTGTGGCAGAAAATGTAAAATCCCTTACAACTTTCTTTTAAAAATCAATTTCTTCAATTTAGTTTTCAGATTAAAATTAAAAATTAGTTACATTGTTTTATTACCTATAATCCCCAAAACTACCAGTGTTCCTAAGATGAGAAAACTCATATTTTTCTGAGAAAACTCACAAAATACTGAATGAAGATAGTGTCCAGGCAAAGGTGCTATGAATCCAGTTTTCAACAGTTCTTAATATCCTAACTATTAATGAGAAATACAGCACGTTCCACAGATAAGGATTATGATAAGAGATATAAAGTAATTGTGTCAACACAGTGTTCAAGGAGGTTCAAGTTCAGGTATTTTGGTTGGTGGAAAAAAAATAATTCCATCTTGTTCCAGTGATATCTCATAAGCTTCTGGTTGCTATTTCTACACCAAGAAATTCCTTTCCAAATTCTTTCAGAAGCTCAGCAAGGCCTGAAGAAAACTCTGAAAGGCAGGAACATGTCACTCATTTAAAAGGCTGAAGCTGGCCGAGGCAGCTGAGCTCCCTGCCATGGGCAGCCCCACCTTGCACAACCCTCAAAATCAGCTGCTGCCTCTGTTCAGGCTGAACACCGAGCCCAGAGCAGAGAGACAGGGAACAGGTGACATAGGGTCAAAGCAAAGATCCTTCATCTACTTACTCACCAATTAAGTACTGCTCTTTTGAGTCAAGACGGTGAGTGAAAACAGGGAATGAACTTTGGCTCAGATTCTTACAAAAACCCCAAACCCTGATGGTACAGAGAAGGTCATGAAAAGCTTTCATTGATGGAAATGTTTTTGTGGTCGAGCTTGCTGAGGACTGGAATTTCCTACCTTGCTCCACCCCAGCTTTAAATCAGTTTTCCCCTTCCTTCCTGCCAAGGAGGCACTGCCAGCCTTGCACAGGAGGAGATGCACGGGAGATGGGGATGCAGGAGGTGAACACAAACACCTCTGGGCAAGGAAAGCCAAGCTGCAGCATGGACAGCCCTCAGCAGGGACTGCTGCTGAGGAGACTGGGGCCACATGAACCTTTGATGGCTTGGTTTTCCCCTCCCCAGAACAAAAGAAAGAAGACTCAAGTAGTTACGCAACTTTAGAACCAAGCCAGCTTTATGCAGCCCAGGGTGCTGTCTTCCTGCCAAGAAATGCTGCCTTTGGTCTCCTCCTCTGATCCTTGAGATGAGGCTCTGCCCTCCCCTGCCTCTCCTCTCCCTTCCCTCTGCTCCCAGCCCTGGTGGCTACACCTTTTGCCAGGGCCCCTTGATAAACACACTGGGGCTCAGCAAAACCTGTACCACCAAGGGACCTTCAGTGCAAACCCTCCCTGCAGAGCCTTTCGGCCCCGTATCTTACAAGATCTCAGAGCTTTGTGAAACCTCAGGGTGCAGGGCCATGGTCAGGAAGTGTGATCACAAGCAGACCTGTGTCACCTGCAGCGGCCACTGATGGCTCCCTGCCCTCTCACCATGAGCTCCACATCCCTGCCCCTGAGCTGGAGAGGTGATTCATTTTTCTGGGTGAGCAGCAGTGCTGGTGGTTGGTTTTAGCCCATGAGGGATGCCAGGCAGCTCATTCCTCAGGCAGGCACAGGGAGATGCCTCCTTGTGTTGCAGGGTAGGACTGTGTCCATTGTCCCATGGTCAATTATCTCAGCATCTAAAGCAATCAGGGACCACCAGAGTTATCTGGTTTATGCAGCAGAGACAAACCAAAGGATTCATCAATGAAAGAGCTGCTGGAGCTGTGTGGCAAGAGGAAGGGGAGTACCAAAGATGAAGATATCAATGCACTGGGCTTGTGATGCACCTGGCTCCTTTCAGAGCTGTTCCCAGAATGGATATATTGCAAATCTTGGACCAAAAGAAAGAAATCAGAGTGAGCTGATCTGCAGCACATGTGCCTCTCCTCATGGCACAGCAGCCTGCCCCGGTTCTTTCCACACAGGGCTTACAGCAAGACCACTGATGCTTTTACTGACCAGCCAGCTAAAACATCTACCCAATTATACTCTGGGCAGACTGGAAACAACAAGTGGAGATCTGTCAGCATGTTTTGTCTCACCCTTTTAGGAACAAGTCTCTGAGGTTTTTCAGAGGCCATTTCTAAGAGGCTTTTTCTCTCCCCTTCCTTCCAAATGGCCCTGTTGGTTTTGTTGGATTAAAGTGCGGTCAAACATCACAAAAGCAGGGATATGTTTAGTTTCCAGCCCAGTTTCTGGGTAATGCCTGGTTTGTGAGTGGTAATTCCAGTTGTTTGTCCTGCTAGAGGACTGTAATTGCTTTCTATCAGCAGGGTCCCATCAGCTGAGGATCTGCTGGGCAATGCTCTGGCTGTGAGACACACACCAATGTGCTGCAACATGAGATTATGAGGAGCTTCCATCACTGAATTGTGTAATTAAAAGGAACACAGTGGGTCATGAGAGCTGCAGGGCAGCTGCACAAAGCTCCTTGAGAAGGCTGGACCCTGTCTTTCAGCAGAGTCCAGAAAAGCATCAACACAAACCAGTGTGCAGGGAAAGAGCAGAGCCTGTGCCTGGCACAGCATCGTTTGCTAAAGCTTCAGGGGAGGAATGCATGTGGGTAAACCATGGGACTTCAAAGGAAGGAGATGAAGGAGGGTTCAGCACTAACAAAATTGAAAGTTTTTATAGGATATAAATGGCTTTGTGCCTCATCAAAAGGGTAGAAGTCCCTGGGGTAGAACAAATGATAGAGGCGGTTTTGAAGAGCAGACAGAGGAAGCTAAGTCTGAAAGAAGTGACTAGATAAGAATGAAAGGAAATAGATGGTGAAAATGGGGTGCAGTAAGGCCTTCTAAGGCTTGCCAGCACTCTTGAGAGTAAATTGGCATTTACATTTAGGGGTGCTTTAAAGCCTTGGGTTTATTGATTTAGGAGAATCCCACACTCCAGAGAGCTACACCAGCAGATGTCTACAGGAGACAGTCCTGGCAGTAAATCCAGAGACACTGGTTAAACTGCAAGCAAATACAAATACAAACCACAAATGCACCAGCCAAGGCCAGCAAGAGCAATGTGGGACCACGCTGTAATAATTTTCCTCTTTTGCCTCAAGTCCAGTTATACAGAGGCAAAATACCCAGCCAGTCGTGCAAGAATGAGGCTTGGGGAGCCTCAGGGCCTCTCTGTTTTGAGGCTGTTTGACAGTGCTCTGTGGCAAACCTCCCCCCATCTCCTGAGGCATGAGCTGCTGCCCTGCTTTAGGCTGAATTTAACTCTGAAAGTGGCAGAGGAGGCTGGCACAGTGGTGGGGATGGCTGCTGCCCATGGGGCAGAGCTGCAGGGTGGTGGTGACAGAGGGAAAAAGGGACAAGGGCGAACTGGAGGGTGTAAAACACGGAGAGTTGGTGCCCAAGGGAGGGTCAGAAGGTTGCCAAAGTCTTGCTGAGTGATAACCTGTGGCAGGTACAAGGCAGCAGCTGAAGTTCAGGCTCTGTCCTGCTGGCAGTGTTGGGAAAACAGAAGCTTTGCAGTGTTTTGGTGTTCTTAAACCTCACTGATTTCCGTCACGCTGTCCCAAAACTGAGGGGGGACAGCTAGTGCTTAATCCCTACTGAAATTGAATCAAAACAGGAAACCAGCTCACTCTGAAGAGCAGCCTCATGTAGTGGATCCTGCAGAAGCACCAGAGGCTGAGCCCCAGCTCCACTTCCACCAGCTGCCCTCACCCCTCTCTTGCAAAAGCTGAGTGCCACTGGCCATGGGGTGAGGATTCCAGAGGGAATAGGGTACACCAGGGCAGCTGGGATCCAGGAATGCCTGCTCTTTTTACTCTTTCCCCACTGCCCATACTGTTCTTTGGCTACCTGATATACCCAAACACCCAGTGAATGGAAGCACAGCAGAGGATGCCAGAGAAACAGCTTTGCTGGCAAGTTTTTGAGGATAATACTTATTTCAAAATTCCCTCTTGTTTTTTTTCTTAGCTGAAAAGCCAGACAAAACAAAAATAGAGAAATGTTGTAAATTTTTGGAAGACAGGTACAGTAAAAATGGACATTTTGGATGAAATGAATAGTTTTGAAATTCTCAGTACCCAAACTTTTTTTATTAAAATATTTATTGGTTTATATCTTTTCAGTATGAAAAAGAGGTGTTGGTAAATTGAAAATTTAATGAAAATAGTTCTTTTTTGGTTAAAAAGGGTTCATTTTTCTGGAATAAAAAAAGTAAAAGCTGAATTTAAAATAGAGGGTTTGACTGGTTCTCTAAAATCCATGTGCTGAGTTGAAATATATGTATGTGCATATATTTATGGGAATACATAGAGAGATGCTCAATATAAGAATTATTCTTTAAAGTTTTTAATGTCTTACACAATCAGTTAATTTGCTTCTGCTCCATTAAAACTAAATCTCCCATGGACCCAACAGTCTGGTCTAATTATTCACTTAATCCACAATCATTAGGCTCAACCAAGTGCTTTCCTCTGTCTTTTAGAAAAAAAGGACTTTGAAGGGTTCAGTGGAACTTTCCAGGATTAAATGTGTGGAAATTGTGAGAAGTGACATCATCATTCCCTGTCAGTACAAATACCCTTTCCAGGTGAGTCTGTCTGTTGACCATACTGAGACATCATTTAATTTTCTATTTCAGAAGCATTTCCTTCGCAGTGCAGTCATTAATGAACCCAACACTGGGTTCTTGATCAGAACCTCTACTCCAATTTAAATCAAAAGTCGGTCAGGTTGTCTTGGTTTGAAAAGATGGGTGTCTGCTAAGGGAGGCAGGAGCCTCCCCTGAAATGGAAAATGGAAAACCCTCCCTCTGAATTGTTAGAATTCTGAAATTAAGGGGGCTCTCAGGCAAAGGTATGGGAGCAGAAAAACAGCTCTTTATTAGGGAAGAAGAAAAAAATCAAAAATACAGAACAACACTGTCGGAGTCAGAACATGACCGGACACCCTGTGGGTCAGGGTGGTGGCACAGTCCCATTCCATGGTGGCTGCAGCCTCCTGCAGTGCCAGGTGTGGTTCTGTTGGAGCAGGGATCCTGTAGAAGGGTGGAGTTTTCCTCTGAAAGTCCAAGGTGCTGTTGATGGGCCTGGTCTTCTTTGAAATCCAGGAGGAAAGGCAGGCTGTGGCGTTCCAAACCTCAGATTGTATCCAGGTAGGAGTGCTTGGCTCCTCCCCCTAGGCAGAGCATCTCCCAGTGGCGTGATAGAATTTTATCAGCCCTGCAGTGACACTCACTGCCCATTAACAGAAGATATCTCCTGGAGGGAGGATGTGTTGTGTAAGAGATAAAGAAAACTGCCCAGTTAACAGAAGATAACTGGCCCATCAGATAGCAGTAGAACACACACACCCATCTCCAGCCTGAGACAGAGGTCCAGAGCTGCGTATGAGCAGCCCCTGCGACTCCCCTTCCCCACATCATCATTGGCACGTAGCTTGTGGGTAACAGGGCTGCTGCCTCTTTCCTTGGGTGACTCCCTTGTGACCAGGGCATCTGGGATTGCTTCTCATGGCTGGTTCCTTTCTCTACTCCCTCTCCAGATTGTCCATGACAGCTACATCCTCTACGTGTTTGCCCCCAACCGCGAGAGCCGGCAGAGATGGGTGCTGACGCTGAAGGAAGGTAAAAACCCCTCTGCACACCCAGCTGGGGAAGGTGCTCATGCCTGACCAGCTTTGTCACAAATAATGCAGGGAAAATGAGCAGGAGGAGTCAATGTCTCCAATCTCAGCAGTCAAAGTGTTTATAACCCAGGTAGTGGGTTATAAAATTGAAATGTTTGTAAATCTGGTGGGTGTGTTTTCAGCAGGCATGGGAAATTTGGGTGTGGGATGATTTATCTGGGGACCTTAATGTCTGTCAGGGAGGTGTCAGAGGATGGACCAGCTCTGCTTGTGGTGCCTAGCAATGGGACAAGAGGCAATGGGCAGAAATGATGCCCAGGAAGGGTGTGAGGTCTCCCTGCCTGCGGATATTCCAGAACCATCTGTACCTCATGCTCTGGGATGACCCTGTTTGAGTGGGGGGGCTGGACCAGATGACCCAGTGTGTTCCCTTCAAGCCTGACCCAGTCTGGGATTTGGTGATTTGTGTCTTTCTAGAATAAACTCTTAATAAATGACTGTAATTTGAGGTTACTTCTTCAGGAAGAGACAAGGATTTTCCTATGGCTAACTTTTTTTAATAACCTTTTCTACACAGAAAAATTTTCAGCTCTTATTAATAGATATTTTTTGTTAGATGACAACCTTCTTAGAGAATCATGATTATTAAGGAGCATTTTTGTGGGTAGCTTTCATTTCCTGTTCACCTCCTGAATCGTGCTGTGGTTCACTCACAGGGTGCTGCAGTAACCAACACTGGGGGCAGAGACAAGCTGAGTGCTTGATGTGAGGAAGGTGTCATTTAGTTACATAAAAACTGCACCAAGCTTCTATCACAGCTTTTTTCTGTTTTACAGCACTGCTGCTGTATTGTTCCCTCTGAAAACATTGTGCCTGATGGAAATATTGTGAAATTCATGCACTGACTCTTGCAATCAGTTATTCCCCTACTCTAAGCTTCTGCTTTATCATCTCTTCTCATGAACATTTGGAGACTATCCCCTCCTTTGGACAATTTGAACAATCTCTTGAAAGAAGCCTGCAGAAGCTTCTTTAAGGAGCAGGTTATTTCCATTTAGCTCTAGATGACTTCTAGAATGAAGGTGGATGCAAATAAAATCATTTTCCCCCTTCTTTTTCTTCCCCTAATGTTTTTCAGAAATCAGATACAACAACAGCTTGGCTTCAAAGTGTCATCCAGACTTTTGGTTGGATGGCAAGTGGAGATGCTGTGCTCAGACAGAGAAGATGGCAGCTGGCTGTGTGGTATATGACCCCACCAAAAACGGTAAGGGACTCATTAAGACCATCCTGACATGGAAAATATTTATTCCTAGCAATAGGAGAGGATTGATTCTCTTTTGTACAGAACATCAAAAAATATTATGATAGATTTCTATAAAGAGACATGTTCCTGGCTTCTTGGGATGTTCTGGCTTATCTTTTACTGTATGTGGAATGCTCTTACTTTGAATTCACATTTTCCTCTGCGTGATGCTTGGAGCTGGTTTTGTAATGAGATGGAGAACTAAGAACTTGATCAGCTGTGGTCAGTCAGTAAGCCATAACAACTTTCTTGAGATAAATGCATTCAACAGTGTGTATCCTATTTTAACCAAACCAAACAAAACCATATTTCCTCTGTGGTTTCAATGGCCAAGCATAGTCTTTACTTTGTCTCCTGAGGATGAACACAAGTGGTCAATCATTCTTCACCAAAGATTTACCTTGTATTTTTTACCTTGATGCCTTCACTAATTGGTACCCCAGTTTCCAAGCCCTGCTGAGACTCACTGTGTAGTTGGCAGGTCTTGCTCTCAAAGTCCAAAGCTCACTGTTCAATCAGTTCATTGCATTGGTGGTTTCTCCCTTGGTTTTGTCCTCACCTACTTCAAATTATCTTTCTTGATTTGTTTTCAGCCTCAAAGAAGCCTCTTCCTCCCACTCCTGAAGATAACTGGGTGAGTGCAGTGATGCTGTCCTTAGTGTCCTGCCCTGAGTGATTAACTACCAGTGGGGAATGTGTCCTTATTAATGCTCACCACAGTGCAGTGACCTAGAATTTCACCTGTGATAACATTCCCTGGGTATTTTCTGTGCAACTGAAATTTTTACATGAAATTCATTGTTTGAAAGTGACAATATTCTCTTGCTGCCACCACACTCCACTAAATGGTCTGGGGTGCTTTGAGGCTTTTGAACCCAGGGGACACCAGTGCCAGGAAAATACCACTTAAGCGAGCATGCCACTGCTTTTTATAAATATTAATATTAACATGAATGTGAATGTGATGAGCCTTTTGCCTAATTTGTGCAGAAATTGTTGCTGGACCCAAGGGAAGCAGTGGTCATAGCCATATATGACTATGAAGCCCAGAACCCACAGGAGTTGACATTACAGTATAATGAGGAATATTATGTGATTGACAGCTCTGAGGAACATTGGTGGCTGATTCAAGATAAGAATGGGTAAGTCCCTTTTCAACAGCCAATGTGAAAATCCTTTCTAATTCCATTTTGTTCTTCCATTAACATACATGTTTATTCCCTCTTGTTCAGCTTTTGCAAAGCATCCTCTTATTTACAGGGAAAAAGTGATGGAAGGTTATTTATGGTAACCTTCTTCCATTTGCTGTTCCTTGAAAAGGATCTGAAAGTTAATTTTACAGCAACAAACAACTCAGACTGATTTTTGCAGTGATACACAGGGGGGAAAATTGTGAAACTCTCCAAGTTTAGAGGCACAATCAGTTGTTTTCTTCTCCAGCAAGCCCGCTCAATACATCCCCACCAGCACTTTTATCATGCAATGAGCAGGCAAAGCTTTCAAGGCTGACTCCTACAGATGCAGAGAAAATCCTGTCTGTCAGCAGACTCACACTTGTCTTGCCTCTCAACAGGCATGAAGGCTATGTGCCAAGCAGCTACCTGGTGGAAAAATCACCTGAGAATCTGCAAGTTTATGAGTAAGTTGTGCCTGTGCTTTTCTTGTACCTCTGAGTGCCTTGGATTTGAAGCTAGAAGCCTCAAATGCCTCCACCCCACCTGACATTCCACCCTGGGGATGCTCCATTCAGAAACTTCTCAGGAGAAACTTTCCTGGCCTAGAAACGCTGACTCTGAGTCTTTTGATGTTTTCAGGTGGTACAATAAGAACATCAGCAGAAGCAAGGCAGAAACGCTGCTCAGGGATGAGGTAAAGCAGTGTTATGTATGGGGTGGATGGGAAATAATAATTAATTAATGACAAATGAAGCCTGCAAGGGCTGCTGTGTGTAAGAGAGATGAACCCTGGGTTCCTGCTCTGTTTGTGTCCTTAGTGTGTGATGTGAGATAAAGGACCACCAGCACACCCCCCTTATCCCCACATTAGCTGAGCATGGATGGAGCTGAGCCATCCAAACACACCCAGTAACTGGGACTGGAGGAAAACACTGCTTCAGAGCACTGTGCCAGCTGAAAGTTGTGATTTTAGCTCATCTTTTCTGTCTCTGCAGGAGGTCTGTGGATGCCAGTGGGTCTCTGAAAATCTAACCAATCTTGTGCTGAAGTATTTTGGGTGAAAGCCAAAAGTATGGCTGTGGGTTTTGTTTTTTAATTATGTGTGTGCATGTAAGCACACATCTTTAATTTTTCAGTTGAGCCAGAGTTTTCCAGTGAAGACTGTACTGAAAATACAAAGAATAAGCTTCTTGTTCAAATTTTCCACACAAACACAACCCTAATTTTTAAATCAGCTCTTACATTAACAGGTGGCCCTGTTAATAAACACAAATAAAGTGTTCCTTCCTGGAACTAAAGTGTTTTATGGAAATAGCAGCAATTTTGTGCTGTTGTAAAAATTCTTGTACAAAGTACTAGAGAAAAAGTCCACACACGGTTTAGTGGTCTTATTTTTTCTTTCAGTCCTACCAGTAAAACTTTTCTGTGGTAACTATGCCCATTTGGCTGCAGAGACTTTTGGTTCAAAGCCTTGCAAGCCTCACAGCTCCCCCCAGAAATGTGGCCAGGTTTGTGAGTGATCCTTGGCCAGGCTTGGTGTCAGCTGAGAACAGAAGGGCAAGAATAGAGCTCAGAGTAACTTGGGCAGGGTGCTGCCTCCAAAACCTGCCCACCTCCAGTCCTGAAGCCCTCACTGTGTGTGATTAAATGCTTCTACAGCAGCAGAGAGACCTTTTTCAGAGCTTTCCTGTGCCAGATGTTTTGTGGTGCAGATGTTGTGCAGACACTGAAGGGCCAACCCTGGAAGTTCAGAGCTCAGCAGGATCATCCCACCTGGGCAGAGCTGCACAGCCAGCAGCTCATACCTGGGGATGCAGGAACAGCTCAGTCTGTGTTCAGCTGGAGCTGATCAAAGCTCTAGAGAAGGAGGCCCAGGCAGGGTGCACTTGGTGGATTTGCTCTGCATCGAGTGTTGTGGGTGGGTAGAAGACATGAAATGGAGGAAACCTACCATGTAAAGCAGAGGAGGAGAGAATGAAAAAATCTGGCACTTGGGATGCCAGATGAAAATCTTATTTATCTGCAAACATGAAAAATGTGGGGTTTATTACCAATATATAGGTCAGTACAGCACATTCCAGCCAAACTGTGATGTTAAATCTCCTTTGCCATCTCATCCATCTGGGCCAGTGGGATCGTGCCCTATGAGGCATTTTAGCATTCAAATGAGTGGAAAACAATTACATGAAGAGTTAAAAAGAAAAATTGTTCTGTGAGTGCCAGACTGCAGGAGGATTGCTTTGTTACCCATTTATGTTTAGATGCTGGCTGACTGGTGTACCTATGAAAGGGCAGGATCATGTCCAAGGTTTTCCAATTTGGGGGACATTGGTAAATTATCATTCCCACACTCCCATATGGATTCTCTGGTGCTGGATAAACTGTGATTTGTTCTGTGGCTGCTCCCTCCACAGGGAGCCCTCAGAGGGGTTTGCCTTTCCACTCGGGCACACATTTCATTGAACATGTGTTCTGTCAGATAGGGCTGAGGGCAGTCAATGGATTCAGAATTTCCAGAGGAGAGATTTGGAGGGACAAAGAGGCACACCCACATTGTACTCAGCACAAGTGCCTAAGTGTCATTTCCTCTGAGAGCTCTGAGAGGAAGCTGAGGTAAAAGCACCTAACACCCAAGAGAGACCTGCAGGCCCTGGGCAGCTGCCAGAGCTGTGCATGGAACACACCAAGCTCTGTCAGTGGGGTGATGGCTCTTTATTTTCCTATATGTTTAGCACATCTTCATGTCAGGGCTGAAATAAGCACAGCTTTGCCCCCAGCCTACTTCTTTTTCTTTTTTTTTTTCCATTATGTGTCTAACCAGTTTTCTTTCCTTTGCTCCTGTTCCAGGGTAGAGAAGGGGCCTTCATGGTGAGAGATTCAAGGCAGCCTGGCATGTACACAGTCTCTGTTTTCACCAAAGCATTGAGGTACAGCTGAGCTCAGCAGCTTTTCACATCAATTACATCAATGAAATGGCTTCTATGAGTGTGTAATCTCTGTATAGTTGTTTTGGCATTATAACGAGAGAGCAGAAGGCTCATGAAAATGATAGAGGGAAAACACTTCCAAAAAAGGCAGAAGAGTCAGCTGCCAGTCCCAAAGTGTATTAAAGGCTCCACTTCTCCCTGAATCTAAATATGTGCCCATAAATAGTCCTTTGGGCATCACTGGGGTTGTCATTCTGATGGCATTGTCCCCTGAACTGAAGTGTCAGTGGGATCAAGGAGGGCTGTGTGCTGGACTCACCAGAGGTGGGTGGTGCAAGGCACGTGAAGGGGTTTCAGTGATGGGACAGAAAGTTGTGTTTCACAAAGAAGAGGCACAGGAACTTAGTACACAACCTTCTCTTATCAGGAAACCTCAGCCTTCCTCTCGAGATGAGACCTTCTGCAAGTGAGAGGGAGAACATACAAGTACCCAGAGTTCATTAGCAACTGCAGCTCACTCCTTGCTCCCCCCCATTCTTTCTGGGGGAAGGTTCTCCCCTCTGCTCACTTGTTTCTGTTTTTACCCCAAATCCCTGTGTTTTTGCTGAAAGCTGTTTTTTCTCAAAGAAAACCTCCTCTTTTTCAGCACGGACAACAATCCTGTTATAAAGCATTATCACATCAATGAGACAACTGACTTTCCCAAGAGATACTACCTGGCAGAAAAGCACGTGTTTGACTCCATCCCTGACCTCATCAACTACCACCAGCACAATGCAGCAGGTGAGAGAAGCTGAACAGAGATGTTGCTGGTTTGCCAGGTGACTGTTTTGAATGAAGGGCTCCCAAGCCCTCTGTCCTTACAATGAAGTGTTAAATAGCATCATCTTTTCTCCCACTTATTCAGAAATGGCCATTTCAGGCCAGCTTCCAGCATTACATCCTCACTCTGGTTGTCCTTCTAAGGCTGACCATGGCTAACCCAGATGTCATAATGACATATTATAGAGAACCCTGGGGGTATCACTGCTGCCAGGCCAAGCTTTCTGCTGGAATTACACTGCAGGGCCTTCTAGAGCTGATCCATCCCTGGGCCTTGACTTGACACAAAGTCAAGAACATGGCCAGTATCCATAACCAGACATGGTGACTCCCATCCCTACAGTCCAGGAGTACCAAGGCAAACACTGGGCTTCAAAAATACCCTACAAATGCCAAGCATCATTTGGAAATTCATCAGAGTTTACAGAGACTCAAAGCTCTGGATGTGAAAATGGGAAAAAAGCTGAAAGCACTCAGAACTGGCTTCCTTCTCTCAGGCAGGAAACCAGAGCCTGCACAGAGGTTCAGCTGCCCTCAAGTGGAGCTGAGAACTCAGTGCAATAAATCTGCTTCCAGAATCCAAGCTGCCCTGTGGGGTGGTGTCAGCCAGGCTGCCGTGGCTGTGCAGTAACAGGCAGTGTCCCCCTGTCCCCAGGTCTCGTGACGCGGCTGCGGTACGCGGTCTCCTCCTGGAGGAAGCAGGCCCCCATCACCGCCGGGCTCAGCTACGGTAAGGCTCTGCCATCACTGCATGGCAGTCACACTCCTGGCTGGCTGGCTGATCCTGCCCATCCCCACGGATATTGAGGAATATTTGTGTGGTTGCAGCCACAATAAATGGCTTTCTTCAGGTCTCTGTTCACCAGCTTGTCATGGCTGTTGATAAAGGACTGAACTGATCGTGCAGTGCCTTGAGGGAGGTGATGAGAACCCCAGGGTCTCACTGAAGTCAACATTAAATACCAAAGTGTATGCTGAACAAAGGGGATGGAAATGGGAGCACAGAGTAATTTGATGAAAGCTGAGTCCCTCTTGAAAGATGCCTTCATTTGAATATTGTTGTCAATAGAATTTTGCCGGTATCATCTTTATTGTAATTCTTGGAGACTTCAAAGAAACTCAAGCCCCATGTTGTGCTGGGTACTGCACATAAGCAGGGTAAAAACAATCCTCCCTGAAGAACTGGATAGGCAAGACTAAGGAGGGAGAAAGGGGATGTTGTTGTTCCTACCCTTGAACATGACCTGCAGCATGGACTAGTCAAATGAGCTATCAGAGGTCAGACAGGCAATTTGAGGGAGAGCCAAAAAGTCTCACTTGGAGTCCTGCCTCAGTGTTTATCCCACAAAAGCTTTTTGTTTGCCATTCTACTGCTCAGTCCTTACTCTTTCTCCCTTGCAACCAACAGGAAAATTGGTCATTAATGCCTCGGAGCTCACCCGTGTGCAGGAGATTGGCAGTGGTCAGTTTGGGGTGGTCTACCTTGGCTACTTGCTGGACAAGACCAAAGTAGCCATCAAGACCATCCGTGAAGGAGCAATGTCTGAGGAGGATTTCATCGAGGAAGCCAAAGTCTTGATGTAAGTGGTAGATTCACCACGACAATCACACCCTTGGGGTTCATAACACTAAATGAAAGTCAGGAATCTGAGTAGAGAATTCAAACTTGGATTATCTGCTAGGCATCTTAATAGTATATAGACTGGTGAGCTCTGGTAGCCATGAAGGAAGGCAATTCAAAGTGTAGGTGAATTACTGTGCTTCCAAGTCTGTCAATATCCAGAATGGTCTTCCAGGTCTCTGCTATTAAGGAAGGCAAGGATAATTGAGAGTGCATTTTGGAGAGCAAAGTGGTTTTTCTCAGAAAAGATCTCTTAAAACTTAAGGGCAATTTCTTTGTAAAGCCTTACCTGTAAAATGTTTTGCTTTGCACAACTGAATATATTTGTCCTTGGTTTTATTGACTTTTTTGTATTTTTTTTTGCATTTGCCTCCCCACAAGACAGACAGAAATTGATTTTATTTTTGTTTGATTGGATGGTTTTCCACACAGAAAAAATCTTTTTGTGACCACTACCATTAAGATGGGATGATATTTAGCCCTTGGATCTGCAAAGCTGGCCTTTGCAGTGAGCTGGGTGCAGCGCTGTGGCACAAATTGCTGTATATAACATACTTGCTGTGAGGATTGCAGGCACTGAGCCTATTTCAGCCTCTTCCCCACCTTCCCTCCCTGCCCCACAGGAAGCTGTCTCACCCTAAGCTAGTCCAGCTTTATGGTGTGTGCTTTGAGGATGCTCCCATCTGCCTGGTGTTCGAGTTCATGGAGAACGGCTGCCTGTCCGACTACCTGAGGAGCCAGCGGGGCAGCTTCTCCAAGGAAACCCTGCTGGGCATGTGCCTGGATGTGTGTGAAGGAATGGCTTATCTGGAACAAAACTCTGTCATCCACAGAGATCTGGTATGTTGGTCCCATGTGGACTTTTTCTTTGCTCCAAGGGGCTTTTTCCTCTGCTTTCTTCCTTAATTCAGCTTCCCCACTCCTGCTACCTGTCTGTTTATAGGGGATCCTGTATCTGCCCTCACTGCAAAAGTAGCACAAATACTTTAGGGGAAAAAAACCCAAAAACCAAGCCCTGGAACACTGGTCAATCTATTCCCTTTAACTGGTTTTGGGAGACAAGCCATAACATTTGTCTTTTTTTCCTGAGTGGACTCTTTGGCTCCCCAAGAGCCACAGTACTGACCACTCTTCACGTCTAAAATCAGTGAGGATGACAAAAAGACCTGTTCTAGCATAAGTCATGCATTGCAAACATGCATTGATGATAAATTAGTTTTGATTAAGGGGTTTTCACTCAAGCTCCATCAGTCACTGCTGCAGTTTCATTAGGCATGCAATGACTGTGAGTAGCTGTGGCTATTTTAGGGTCTTGTTCCACCCTTTCTGGGCAACAAGGACCTGTCAGAGTGATGCTTGAACAGCTTTTCTGGCAACAGGATCATGCTGCAGAATGTACAGAAAGCATGAGAAGCTCAGGGTTTTGTCCTCTTTGGCACAATGTCACTGATGCTCCTTTCTTAAGCATGATCTGCTCTCCCTGGATAAAAGCCCCTGAGTGGCTGGGGCAAGGGTTTTAGCTCTGACCTGATGCCTTTGCACCTTGTTCTCTTGCAGGCTGCCAGGAACTGCCTGGTGGGGGAATCCCACGTGGTCAAAGTGTCCGACTTTGGGATGTCAAGGTAAAGGCGCTGGAGCTGTGCAAGGTCCCTTGGGGCTGTCACAGGATGGGGAACTCAGCCTCCCCCCTTCTTTTCCTCTTCCAGGATTGTCCTGGATGATCAGTACACCAGCTCCACAGGCACCAAGTTTCCAGTCAAGTGGTCTGCTCCAGAGGTTTTCTCCTACAGCAACTACAGCACCAAATCTGACGTTTGGTCATTCGGTAAGGAAATCTTGTCAAAGTGGAAAAAATTCAGCAGCCCCAGCTGGGAAAAACAGGGGACTCAGTCCTCAAGTAAACTCTCCTCAACACTGCATCCTCTGGACTCCAAGGGTGTGTTGCCTGAATAATGGCTTAGAAAAGCAAGACTAAATCATTCAAGTGAAAGAGAGGGAAAAAAATCAAACTACCTAGATACTTCAGAACTCTTCAACTATTGCCAACTTAATGTATTATACATGTGCAACTCAATACAATACCAAATAATGAACTCTGTTTCATGCTGACATAGCAGGAGTGTCCAAGAAAAAGAGAGGGAGAGGGAGAGGGAGAGGGAGAGGGAGAGGGAGAGGGAGAGGGAGAGGGAGAGGGAGAGGGAGAGGGAGAGGGAGAGGGAGAGGGAGGGGAGAGGAGAGGAGAGGAGAGGGAAGACATTTAGGTACTCCATCTCTCTGCATGTCAGTCCAGGGACATTGATACCTCACTCAAACCCCCTGCCCTTCCAAATTTGCTCTGCTGACTCCATTTGCTTTATGCTGATCTGAAAATGTTATTTCACTGCTCACACTTCTCACCTCATTTCCTGCTCCACAATGCATTGTTTGACCATTTGTGTCCGTTCTTTGGTCTCCCTTCTGGACCCTCACAGATAAGGGCACTGCTGTGTGTTTTTGCCCAAAGCCATAACAAAGGCTGTCCCCTGGGCTGTGGATCTGGCACACTCATGGGCCTGGCCCCTCTCCAGCCCACACAGTGAATGGGGCAGTGTGCTGTGCACAGCTCACAGTCAATGGGGTGCCACTCAGCCCTGGGGCCAGCAGTAAATAATGCAGGATTATAACCTTTGCTAGTCTGTGCCTGTGAATTCTGTGCTTCCCTTGCCCTTTGCTGGCTGGAGCTGTGCACTGGGGTGGGCTGTGAGCAGCACAGCAGGAGTGGGTGCTCAGGCCCTCCCCAGACTCAACAGGGAGATGCTTCAGAGAGCACCAGAGATCCTGGCTGGCATCCTCAAGCTGTACAGCTGTGTTAGGGCCTGGGTTTTCAGCTCTCTACTGAGAATCCAAGTGAAAATCCTTTTCCAAGTAACTGGCACCAATGTTGAGCTGCAGAGAAAAGCAGGTGGAACATGGCCCTACTGAGGATTTTATTTGCCTCTTTGTGATTTTTCCTGTTTGGTTGCTTTAGGAGTGCTGATGTGGGAGGTCTTCAGTGAGGGCAAAATCCCCTATGAGAATCGCAGCAATGCAGAAGTGGTGGAAGAAATCAACGCAGGATTTCGGCTCTACAAACCCAAGCTGGCCTCCAAGGCAATTTATGAGGTGATGAGCCACTGCTGGAGGATGGTGAGTATTGTACTGGAGAGCCCTATTTCCCAAAGAAAATAACTCCCTTCCCCTTGGCTTTAAGGAGGAGAGAGACTTGTGCACTCCACATGCTAACAGAAGATAAAATCCTGGAGCTGAAGCACTGCAGCTTTCATCTGCACTAGCAAGCAAACTCTGGACTCTCTGCCTTTTATTTGACTTCACTGAGAAGCCCATGTAGCGCACCTAACTCAAGTTAATTCCACAGTTTCCTTGCTAAGAAAGCTGTGGATCTGTGGGGCTGAGTTCTAAGGGTGGTAAAAATGACAGCCAAGCCATTACAAGGCACTTAGTGTCCACCAAGCCAAATTCACTGGTAATAGAAAAGAAACATTGCACAGAAGGAAGTTAGTTCTTCCAGTGGCATTTTCTCTATAGGCATAAATTGTATTTTTGTTAATACTCAGTTTCTTCCCAAGGTTTTCCTTGCTAACCTTGCCATTCCTCTCCAGCTGACATTAATGTTCTTCCTCTCTCTTCTCTCCCTTGCTTAGGGGAAAGATGAGCGGCCATCCTTTTCTCTTCTGCTGTTTCAGCTGAGTGAAATCTCTGAGTTTGATGTGTAATCATGGCACTGCATGCTCAGCACAGCCAAGAGAGTCCTGAGAAGAGAGAAGGCTGGATTTTCCCCAACAAAGCATTAACAGGAATCCTCTCACCATAAACACTTGCCATCTGCCTGGGGAGAAGGAGAGGGCAGAGGCTGGTACTTCCAGACAGACAAGATATCCCCAGGCCTTCCAGAGCCTAGACAGACACAGGCTTTGGTTTGGCCAAGAGTGTGGCTTGCATCTTAAAACCAGAAGTGACTATTGAGCATGGATCCTGAACCACACAGTCCAGCAAGGCTGTTTCTCCTGAAGAGACAGCCTCAAAATTTAGAGATCTGACATTGCTGTTCTATTTCTGTGAACTCCCAAATGAAGGTCTTCCCTGGAGGGAGATTAAAAAAAAGCTTTCTTTAACTGAGGAGGAATGTTTAGACATTTCCCTGGCTCTCTAATTCAGAGTGGGCTGGACCTGAAAACTCTGAACAGGAATAAGCCTGGGAGACACAGAAGCAGGCTGGATTCAGTGACTGCATTTCTGATGCTGGTATTTCAAGGTGGTTTTATTTTTCCCTTTGCATGATATTCCCTGCAACTGTGGCATAACAGGAACAGGATTTGGATACCTGGTAAGCTGAAGTGGTGTCTGTGTGTGCATGCAAGTTTGTGAGGGAGGAAGAGAAAAAGAAATGTATGTGCTGAAGAGTCTTGAAATTCTCTCAAAGTGCATTGTACAGTGAGTGGGAAAGTGGGACTCTGATGCAAATGAAGACATTTTTGGAGGGAGGAAGTCAAAGCTGAATGTTTATATTGATTTTTTTCTTCAGTCTTTCTACATCAGAAGATTAATGTATGACCTCCACCCCATTTCTTTGTTCAAAGTATGGAGGAGTGAGCAGTGCAGAGTGTTGTGTGCTCCCAGTCCAGGATAAGACAGAGTCCCAGGATCTGATTCCCTGTGAAAGGTACAGGAATCTACCCCTGAACTGGTGTATTGGGCAGGAGGGAGCCAGAGGGCTCAGGCAGGAGCCAGGAGGAGCAAACATGCAGAGCCTGTGCTCAGTGCACCAGTGATCATGAGAACTTTAAAAAGTAACAGAGTAACAAGTAAAGACTTCTCCATCTTCTCTGTGAACAAAGGCAGTGACCAAAAAAAAAAAAGTCCGGTGTGAATGGTGTGCCTGGGTCCTTCCTCCTCACATTTTGTGGTGACAGCAGAAGGTATAAACAAAATCCATCTCCTGGTATTTCCATTAAAAGCTGTGGTTTCACTGCAAGACAGAGACACTGTTTTGACATAACTGACTTCAAACCCAAAGTGTGGGTGTTGGTGTCCTGCAGAGTTTGTAAATAAGATCAGGACTTTTTGCTAAGCATTAACAATCACTAGGGAAGTCAAGAGGGCTCACAGATGATATGTGCAGACATGCAAGATGTATTTTTGATGCTTCTCTGTTTGGGCAGGTGAGAACACGAGGAAACCTTACACGACAGCAGCTTACAAAAACTCTGAAGTGCAAACTTCCATCAGCAACCCCCTGTCTTTACACAAGTCAGGTTCAAATATGTTTGCCAACAAAAATGGAACAAGGAAATAATGTAATCCCATGATCTCACATATCCTGTGTCAAATTATTTCTTCATAGAAGGAGGCTTAATTTTTGGTATTTTTCAGCTCCTTGTTCTAGGGTGGCTTTTAGGAGCCAGAGTGTCTTTTCAGGCACGTGGAAATGGGCAAGGCATCAGCTCCTGCCTTACACATCTCCTCACACTGTGACAGGGGTGTCTATAGGCTCAAAAGTTCAGCTCACTACCCCCACCATCCTTAAGGACCTGGGGGTCTGCTGAGCATGAGGACATTGCTATTAAGGAGCAGCGATATTGCTCTGCTAAGTGACATTTGTGAGGTTATATTTATATTTGGATAAGTGTAATATTTATTAGCTAGAGTGGGCTGCACAAAATATTATTGTGATGGTTTATGTTCAGTTTTATTTTGCAGTCTTTCTATGCACGCAATGTGGACTTTTACAAACAATAAAATTGCTGAATCCCAACTGTGACTTTCACTATATGTGAGCAAAACTGTAAAAACCATGTGCCTATAATCAGGTCCCCTCCACCAAGATGCTAACAGGCATCCTCTGGCTTTCTGAAATATCTCTGTTCCCCAGAACTGTGGTTGTGTTCTGGGGTTACACAGTGGGCTGGGTTTATGGAGGTAGGAAGCATTCAGAATCTCTGCAAATAAATATAAAACCTTTTTACATAGACACCAGATTTTTAGGTCTAAATATCCATTATGGTGGCTTTAAATTCTCTGAATCTTCATAAAATTGGGGGTGGTAATATCTGAGTGCTCCCAGAGGATGTTTCCCCATAATTTACAGGGCACTTGAGGAATCTCAAAAGGGCAGTGCCAGGGTGGGGTAGCAGCATGATATCAGTGCAGTGTAACACTTCTTCCCTCACCTCAGCAGTGTCTAAGGCAAGTTTAGCTGGGTGCCCTTCACATGGCTTGACCAGATCTGTTCCCCACAAAGCAGAGGTGAGAATATCAGTCTCCCACTGCAAAGTGAGTCACCTTTCTCTGAACACCCCTTTCCTGCCTCCCTAGAAAGCATTTCACACGTACTGAACATTTCAGCTGCTGCCCCTTTGCCTGGCTGTGTCTCACCAGAGTGGGAGGTTGTGCCTGTCCCTCCTTTTCCCTGCTGGTTATTCCAGGTGGGTGCAGGGCTCTGCACACTTGGCTGGAGCCAGGCCCAGAGCTGTGTCCCAGCGTGTCCCCAAGCTGCTGCTGAGATGGCCAGGCACAGGCACAGGCACAGCCAGGCTGGAGCCCCTGCTAGCAAAGGCAGTCAAGCAGGAACCTCATCTAGAAAGAGCAGCTGATGCTTCTCAGTGGGGACCAGGGACTGCAGCGTGGCAGCATTAGCCATGAAAAGCTCTTTTCTGGGCATGGGTCAGTCCCCCTGGGGATGTGGGTGTTGTTCCAATGCACAATTACCTTAAAATCAGGCCTGAAAAAAATCTAGAATTACCTGAAGTATTTTTTAATCAATATGTTTTTATGTGATTGGTGTTGTCCTCTCTGTCAGCACAGCAGGATTCAGGTGAATGGCTCTGCTAAAGCTCACCTGGCAGCCACTACAAATTCAGGTGTGTTCCTGTGTTCAGCTGAGCCCAGCACCGTGCTCTCTCTCCTCTCCACACACTGATGCACACACTGCTCCTGTAGCTGCCTGGGGCTGCCCCTCACTGTCACAGTTCCCAGCCTGCAGGGAGATCTGCAGCACAAATGCAGCAAAGTTCATTCTATCCTTCTACCAGCTAAGACAACAAGGAGCAGAAAATTAAAATAGCATCATCACATTCATGGAATTCCCATCACAATGAGCCTGGCTGATAACAGGACCAGATTAAACTGTACAAAAAAAGTCCACAGCAGTATTTTCTGCCAGATTTCTTGAACTAACCTTCACCCACGGCCTCAGAGTGATATTTGCTGTTAAATCTTTTGTGTCTGCAGTAACAACGCTCACTTACTGATTTTTTCTGACAAGTATTAAATAGTAAAAAGAGGAATGATGGCTACAATGTGTTCTAGTCAAGGGTGAGATAGAGTTGTAGATATCACAGAATCATAGAATAGTTTGGGTTGGAAGCGACCTTTAAAGGTCATCTAGTTCAAACCCCAAAGAAGAAATGCTATTCAGAGAAAGGTTCTATGCCCAGAGATTTATTGATACATTTTTTCAGGCGTGGTCCTGTCCTTTAAAACAAAGCTAGTTCCCAAGACTGTTCTGCTGCTTTTCTAGTTTGCAGATCCCCGTGCCTTCATCCCGTGGCACCCATTCAAATTACAGCAGCAGATCTGCAGTGTAAACCTGGTGTCCAGGCTTCCCCCAGAGCCAACACACACCCACAGCAAGCAAGCTCAGCCCCACACTTTCATGGACAACAGCAGCAGCCTCTGAGGAATGGAGGGGTCTCTCAAACCCAGGAAAGGCCAGGTAGCAATCTGATTCTGGCATAACTCATGCTCAGGAAAGGGACACTGCCAGGGCCACCACAGAAATACACCCAGACCTGTACCTAGGCTTTCGTCAATCCTTGGGTATCCACCAGTGTCTTTCAACAAGAAAGACAGCTCCATACAGGGTTTATATCTGTCACCATGAGGGAGTGTCCCTCTGAAAGCTGTGAGTTTGGATTTCACACTACATCTGAGGAGCCCTATTAAAGCTTTAAACAGGAGTAAAAGCAGGACTGGAAACTTGTCCCTGAAAAAAAGCCAGATGCCAAAAATGCCACAAGGAAGACCTTTCAGATGCGGTGCTGACTCGGTAGAGGATTGGAGCTCTGAGCAAAGGCGCTGCCTTCAGGTTTTGATCCCCAACACGCTCAGTCATCCGAGGCTCTGAATGTTTTCTAGACGTGTATGTATTCTGCCACCAGGGCGTTTAAGATGGTAGGTGACGCCTGTCAATAGTCCTCCGAGGGGCAGAGAGGCTGAACACCCGCGACACAACGAGCCCAGCAGCACCAGCGAGATGGAGAATCCCAGCCCGGTCCTGCTTTCTCAGGGACCCAAACCCGCTGTGCGCGCATCAAGCTCCCGAGGCTCTGATGCAGCCGCCCCCTGCTCCCTCCCCTGCGTGCCCCGGGGGTGCCGCCGGCCTTCCCCTCCCCGCCGGGAGCCGCCGGCGCCGCGCTGCCGCCAGCCCGGAGCTCCGCGCCGCGGGGGGAACGCGGCCCCCGGCCCGAGCGGGGGCAGAGCCGCGGCCCCGCCGCGCATCCCCCGCGCCGCTGGGGGAGGAGCCGCCCGCGCCGCTCCAGCCCCTTCCCGCGGCGGGGCCGGGGCTCCCCCCGCCGCCGCGCCGCGCGGAGGGGCCGGCGGAGCGAGAGCCGCGGAAGTGCACTTGCTGCAGCCATTTCCTGCTCTTTGTGCGGGCGGCGCGCAGCATCCCCCGCGGAGCATCCCGCGGCGCCGGGCGGCGCACCCGCGGAGCGCAGGTGAGCGGGCGGGGGTGGGCGCGGGGCTGCGCGGGGGCTGCGCGGCTCCGTCCCCTCCCTGCCTCCTTCCCTCCCTCCCTCCCTCCCCGGGGCTGTGCTCGCCGCCGAGCCCCATCTGCGGGGAGCCCCGGGCGGGCGGAGCGGGGCAGGTGCGGGCGCGGCGGGCGGGCCGGGATGTGCGGGATGTGCGGGCCGGGATGTGCGGGCCGGGATGTGCGGGATGTACGGGATGTATCCCACAATGCCCCGAGCTACCTGCGGCGCTCAGCCTGCCCGCAGCCGCCGCACGGCGCCGGGGAAAAAATAGCGCAAATCCCCCTTGTCCTCCCCCCGCCCCGCATCCCCAGCACGGGGGAAGGGGCCGAGCCCCGGGCCCGCGGGCGCTGCAGGCCCCGCCGCGGCAGCGCACGCCCGAGCCGGGGTGGCGGCGGTGCCGGAGAACGGGGCGCGGAGAGGATGCTGATGATGGAAGGGCGGCCCCGGCCGGCTCCCGGAGCACCCGTGGCGTGGAAATATGGTGTTCCGGGGGGGATGAGGGGGATGGAGGCAGCGCCGGCGTCAGAGGCAGCGCTGGGGATGAAGGGCTGGAGCGGCGGCCGCGGGTTCGGGCTGTGCCGCGGGTCGCGGGCGGCGGAACCGCTCCCGCCCCGCCGGTGCCCGTGCCCGTGCGTGGGGCCGGCAGCGCTCCTCCTTTGTGCTCAACTTTGCCCCCGATGCCGCTGGAAATGCCCCGTGCCAGCCGCATCCCAGCGGGCCCAGGGGGAGGGAGCGAGGGGATGGATTCCGCAGGAAATTTCCGTGGGTTGGAAGGACCGGGAAAGAACGAGGAGGAGAAGAAGCAGCGCACAGTGAACGCTCCCTGCTGTTGGAGAAGGGGGCAGGGTGCAGGGTTTGTGTGCTGTCAGGGGACGCTGCCAGCAGCAGAGCGTGGCCCCCTTTGCCATCTGCCGCTTCCCACAGGGGGTTCCCGCCTGGGGGCTTTGGATCACAAAGGTCTCGAAGAATTCGGCTGAGTCGCTGAAGCCCCTGCACCCTCCTGCCCTGAGATACCGAGAGAAAAATCACCCTCGTGTTTTGCCTGATGATGGTAGTCTGGGGTTAGTCACAGAGGTAGGGGACTAGCCCAGTGTTCTGGTGTCACAGTCATATAATCTGTGATATTTCCCTGCATAGGAAAATTCTTTTTTCCTTTTCTCTGTATAGTTGATTGTTATTAATGAAGCCTAAGTAATAGGGGGAAATCTTCCATTTTCTGATCAGGGTCTCTGGAGTAAAGCAAAATATGCTGAATTCATTTTCACAGAATTCAATTTTGTTAACAAACAGTGATCATCTTTTCATGAGAAATGGGAAAATTGATTTTGGAAGATCAATAATTGGTCAACTATTAACAATGCTGACCAGTGTGATTTGGTTTCCCAAGAAGTGCTTTAACTGTCAGCAGTGGGTTGTTTATAAACTTGCTCTAAATTTCTCAATTCTATTGGAAGTGTAGTTTCATATACCTGTCTCCTTCCTTGACCCCTTTTCTTTGGCGCCAGAAAAAAAAAATACTATTTAGCTATTCTAAAATAAATAAATTCCAGGATAATTGTGTTGCTGAGAGACAAGGATAGTGCAAATGCTTGGAACTCAGCCCTAATGGGATGGCAGAAAACGTAGAGTGGAGATAGAGAAAAACAGCTCCAGGAGTCATGCAGTTTGGCTTCCTTATTTTGATGGGAAGGTAATTTTATGGTTGTTAACATCTGTGTCTGTGTAGAGCAGAGGCCCAGCTCTGCCAGCCTCACTCACTCTGCAAAGAACCTCCTGACTGTGGTGGTGGTTGCAATTACAAGTCCTGTGCATTTTATGCAGGAGTCAAACTGAAGTTTTACACTGTGAAGTTATTTTTTACTAAATATATGTTGGTGCCCAGGATCCTTTATCCTCCTGTTGCTTTCAGGCACTGGGTACCAGAAACTTGGCTTTCATGAAACTGACACATGGTTCTGCTGGGTATTTGTTGGTTCAGGAGAGCACCCGCTCACTGCTTTGGTGCTATTTTTGGAGAAGGAGGGAAGCATTTTTACAGAGGTAAAACTAAATTCAGTGGCTTTCCCAGGTTACTCAGGGGCTGGGAATCAGAGCTGGAGAAGATTCTCAGATCCTCAGAGGGTGACCATGTTTGTCCTCCTTCTCTACATTGCCACCTCCCCAACAAAAGTCTTTTTGCTGCTCGCCTCACCCCAGGCTCACAGGGCTTGGACTCTGTCTGGGCAATTCCCATTTTTTATTGCCTCCTTTCCTGCTCTTGGTTCCTACTACAGCACCAGTGTGAGTGTCTGCTGCGGGAGCAGGCAAGCTGAAAATCCTAAACAGCCCGTGCCACTTCCCCAGAGCCCTGAGCTGTGCAGCTTGGGAGCTGAGCACAAGTGCATGCAACATATTCATTATGGCCCTACTTTTAAAAGTCTTTATTTCCCCAACAGTAAAGTCACCTTTGTGCTTCTCCCTGCAAAGAGGGTAACACTGCACCAATACTTCTGGGCAAGAATTTTGGTGGGGAAGGCAGGACATGCCCTGCAAGTTCAGACATCTGGGCTGTCCATCTTCTCTCCTCAGAGCCTTCCTGTGCTGTCTGTGGAATCTGGTCCCCAGGCTCTGCCACAACAGCCCCTGTGTCAGCAACTCCTCCTTTCCATTCCTGCCTGGCTGGCTCCCTGCAGCTCCCCCAGGTCCTCTGTGATTTTAGAAGGTGTGTGAGGTGGCCAGAGGGTTTGCAGCTGAGCTGTGGGAAGGGGATGGGAAGTTTCTGCAGCAAATGAGCAGAAAGAGTGGGCAGCACTGCACCCATTAGCACCACTGCTCATGAGCAGGAGGGATAAACAGCCCAGTGCAGCATCCCTGCCTCGGGTTTCACTGGGGTGGGGTTGGTTTCTGCCAGGCTCACCTTCAGTTTTGCCAAAACACAGAGGACTGGAGGAACTTTGGTTTCTCTGCCCGGAGCTGGGATCTGGAGGTGGCTTCTGGCAGCCTGTGAGACCAGAGGGACAGGATGTGCTCAGGTGTGCTTCAGGAAAGCCTCACCCCGCTGTGCCTGGGCTAGGACAGAGGAAAGCCCCGTTCCTGGGCTCCTGCTGGGCTGCTCCCTGCTCGGGTGGAGCCCAGCCCCGTGGCCACGTGTGCCCCAGCACTGTCACCAGACCACCACCACGGGCTGTGTGCTCTGCCCAGCACAGCCACCCCAAAGCCCAGGTGCTGGGTGGCAGTTCAGGGTTTCTGATGAGTGTCCCCAGGGATCCCTGAACTCCCTGAGCTGGAACCACCTCCAGATGATCTCCCAGCTGCCCCCCTTGTCTCTGGACAGAGGGATGGAGCTGGATTTACAGGACAGCCCAGCGTGGCTGGGTTAGAACCTTCTTTGCAGGAGGGTGAGGGAGGGCAGCACAGGTCTGGGGGAGTGGGGCTTCACTGCCCTCCTCCCTGGGTGAGCTGGGGTGATGACCCAGGTCTGCTGGCCCTGGACCAGTGCCCCTCTGTCACACACTCTGTCTGTGGGGCTGCTGTCTGTGGCAATGTGCTGGGGACACCAGGCCCAGGGGAAGTCCTGGCTGACCACACTGTTCCCTCTAGCTGCTGTTGGGTTCCTGGTTGGTCTTAAGAAAGGGTGGATTGGAAGCCTCCATAAAACCTTATGTATTAAACCCTCAAAGTCTGTAGTTTTTCCAGCTGCATCTGGGTCCTTGCACTCTCAGCCTTGGCAAAGCATGGGGTGGGCTGGTGGCTGTTTGCACCTCTCACTTGCAATGGCTTGATGCATTCTTTTCTGTTCATGTGTTTCTGCACCCTTCCTCTCTGCCTGTTTGCAACATTTTCAGGGTAGGGACTGGCTTAGCCTGCCAGGTGTGGGCACTGCCTGGCACAGCAGGACCCTGAGGCTGGATTTGGTTCTCTTTCTCCTGGGGTGGCCCAAACAGCAGCAATAATTTTGTCCCTTGAGTTGCTGAGCTCTTTGGGTGTCACAGGGTTGTAGTGGAGTGCCTTTGGTTACAGCAAACAGACAACAGCTTGCACAAATGGCCTTAGAATTGGACTTAGGAGAAAATGGGGAATGAGCCCAAAGAAACAGCCACAAAGCCCTCAAGGCTATGAAATGGGAAGTTTTGCCTTCTCAAGCCTGAAGTGTGTAATGAGGCATGAGTGAGTAGCCAGGAGTGTTGTTCTGGGATGCCAGTGGTGATCCTGAGGTGCTGGAGGATGGTGGGGGAGCGTGGTGGGCAGTTCTGTGTCCCTCTGTGTCCATCTGGGGCTGGGCCAGCTGAGCCTCCCCCGGGCAGAGCAGCCCCGGGAGCACGCAGGCAGGCAGGGAGGAAGCTGCAGAAATGTAATGTCTGGCCTTGACAGTTGCTACAATTTGTAACAGGAAACCATTTTACCAGACGAGGGTGAAGAAGGAAACAGAAATTTGAGTGTGGAGGGGAAAAGCTGCTCGAGATTTTGGGTATTTTCCAGGCACTCATTTAATGCTGCTTCAGCTGCAGGTACAACCAAACCTGTTTCTCAGCTGCCTGGTGCCTTGGGGAGGCATTTGTGGAGCAGGAATGAGTTTTGCCAGGCTCACAGGTATCCCTGCAGCCCATGGTGATGAGGCACAGCTGCAGACTCCTTCCCTCTTATGACCCACCATGAAGCCACCCCAGGAGTGCACCCTGTGCCTCCCCCTTAGCTGTGGCCCTTGCTGGGTGTCTGTCCATGGATGTCCCAAAGCCATTATCCTCCTTATCGTGCTCCCAGTGCTGGAAATAGAAAGCAAACTTATTTTCTTGGAGGTAGTGGGAGATGCTGTTGTGACCAAAGGAGCTGCTGTGGTTCTGCTGCTGCTGTACTTGGTGCTTGTGCAGACACTGCCAGAGCCTTGTGTCCTGCCTGCTACCATGTCTGGCAAAAAAAAAAGTTGCAAAAGCTTAGAGAAAAGCCAAAGAGATGATTAAAGGATTTGAAAACATGCTCTGTAATGAGGCAGGCAAAGAGCTTAGCTGGCTTGCAGGGTGTTATATTGAAATGTGTGAGTATCTCGATGGGAACTTTGATTTAGGGAGCTCTACTGTCCTGCAGATCAGAGCAACGAAACTCAAAGGCTCACATTTTAAACTAGACAGGCTCTGAGTGAGGCAAGAAGCACTGGAGGGGGTGTGATTTTCTAATGGAATCAGGTGTCAACATTTAAAGAATTCTCTCTCTCCGAATGTCTAAGTGCAGCAGGGTGTTTTTCTGGCAGACACAGGCTCTAGGTCAGCCACAGCTCTTGCCCAGGATTAGGCATTAACTGGGGAAGCCCTGTGGCTGTGATTACACAAGGGCTCAGCCTGGGTGACAGCACCATCCCCCCGTGCCCGAGCATTCACAGCCAAGGTGGGTGGCAGGGGAGGCAGGGACACACAGGTTTGCTCTGTGGTTCCCACTGCGTGCCTGCCTGGGGTAAGCATCAGGGAACTTTCAGAAATGTTTCCCTTTGATTTTATTTTGTGTACTTTTTTTCATTTTTGCAACTGGAGCTCTTGGCAGCTCCAGGGCAGGCTGGGACTGGGCAGGCGATGCCACGTCAGTGGTAAAAGTAGGGAAATTTAACAGCAGCTTCTTTTTTTGTTGCTTTCAGTGCCACAGCTTTGCCTGCACAGCACTCCAGCCTTTCCAGTTCACCTCTGGGATTTAATGCAGTTGGTTGTTTACAGTTTCCAGAGCTGTTCATGTGTGTGAGGAAAGCATGTGAGTGTCAGCATCCGTCATACTTCTCTAATCAAGCTGCTTCAGGAGATATTCTTGATAGCACCGCTTTGCATTTCGGGGCACACGCTTTCACCTGGGGCTGCTGAAGCTGCACTGCAGCACCCAGCTGCTCTGGCTGAGAGAGTTTTGCATAGAGTTAAGAGAGAAGTGCCTGGGTGGGTAGTTGTCTTTCTCTTATTCTGCATTCCTGCTCTGCTGTTGAATCGCAGGAGAGCGATGACATAGAGATGTGGTATAATGCACAAGAGAAGGGAAAACATAAACTGGGATTTTGTCCCCTGCAATGCCAGCCAGTTGTGCCCTGGTTTTGTCCTTTCCCACTCAGTGTCCTGCCTGCTGGCTGGTTTTCTTGTCTGTCTATCACCCTCTCTTTTGCTTTAGATTTAGCAGAGGAGCTGAACATCCGCAGCCATGACGACTCACGTCACGCTCGAGGATGCCTTGTCCAACGTGGACCTGCTGGAGGAGCTGCCCCTGCCAGACCAGCAGCCATGCATCGAGCCTCCTCCCTCCTCCATCATGTACCAGGTGCTCCAGCTCCCCCAGGCACAGGGGAGGGAGGGTTGTTCCAGTAGCTCATGCAAAGCTGTGAGAGCCAGCTGGAAACATCCGGGGTTCAGCGTGATGAGGAAAGTGTTCAGAACAGATCTAGCCACAAATCTGTTCCCAAGGACTTCAAAAAAAAAGGCACCAGAGTTTGGTGAAAGGGACTTTTAAGGCCAAGTGAAAATGAGGACCAGAATGCATGAATGGGTGGGAAGCAGGAGATAAGATTTGTGATAACAGCAGAAAGTTCTCAGCGATGTTTATTTGTGCACATATTTCTGTGCTTCCTTTCCGTGATCGTGCGTGCGTCGAACTGAGCGGGGCAGGCTCAAAGTCCTGCCTGACTTTGGCTGGCCTGTGCCTCTAGCACAGCTGGAGCTGCTGGCATGCAAGGGAGGGCAGCTGCTGGAACCACTTCTCTGCCCTGAACAACTCACATTTAGCTGCAGCTGCACTCACCAGGCAAAGCTTGGCAGGGGCCCAGGGCACAGCTCCCGCAGTGGGATGCCTCTGCTGCCTGGCCACCACACCCTGCCCTATAGCACACACCCAGGGTTAAATATAATAGAGGGTTCCTTTCTCCATCCTGCCACTCCTGAGCTGCTGGCTCACCCTGGCAGGGTACAAATACCCCAGCAGTGGGGTGGTTGTGCCTTGTGTGCAGGGCTCTGGGATTACAGCAGCTCAGACCCCGGGCTCATTCCACGGCTTTGGTGTCTCTGTGGGTTATCAGACCCGAAGGTCATTCTGGGCTGTTCACATTTCAACTCTCCCTGAAAAATCTTGATGTAATTATTTGCTTATCTCTTCTTTCAATAAATTTTTAGCCTTTGCTGGCTTGTGTCTCATGAGGGGCTCAGGGTCCAGCCTTATGGCACAGCCTCCTTTCAGGGCCATGAGTTTGTGCACACAGCTGGACCTAAAAACCTCCTCTAAGCTGGAGATGTTGGCCAAGCTTGTTTCCTCATCATACTCAGTTTGTGTGTAGCCAGAAATGCTCGTGCAATCTGAGCTTTTGTTGTCACACTGGTCACATGTGATGTCCTGGAGGCACTAAGAAGAGTAGCCCTGTGGCCACAGGTCTGTGCTCCCAGCTTTGCTACTCAGGAAATCAGTTACTGAGGTGAGTGTGGTTGCTGCAGTGCTGCTGTCATCACAAGGAGCAGCTCTGGGTGCTTGGGGCCTGTGTGTGCCCTGCCCTGCAGCAGGTAGCATCAGCCAGCCTTGGCAGAGGAAATCACCAAGTGCAGGGCACGTGAAGGGCACTCCAGAGAGCCAGGGCAGCTGATTTTCCATCCCCCACCTGCCTCTGCAGTTTCTTGCTCCCCTGTCCCAACCCAAAACTGCATCACAGCTTCCAGAACAAATGTTTGTCCCAACAACTGTTTGTGCTTGCAAGAGCAACAGTAGCACTGATAATAGCACCTGGATGAGGGCTGACTTTCATATTTATGTTTTCCAGACAACTCATTCCCTGCCCTTTCTCTGTGTTTATCCCTTGGCCTTCCTGCTGACAGGATGTGGTCTTCCCCTAGCAGCCAGGGCACAAACAGAAATTAATAAGGCTGCATCTGTCTGAGTTACCAAGCTAAAATCCCTAGAATAATTGCTCTAGCTTTTCTCTCTGGTGTGGCTGCTGTAAAGTTGGGCTTAATTCTGCAAGGATTGTAAATGTCAGTCCAGACTGCCATATTTCCACACATATTCCCTGGAGGACAGCCATGTGTGATCCTAAATCATCTCAGGGTGTGTGTACGTATGAAACTACTTCAGACCCAGGGGTGCAGCACCACAAATAGATCACAAGCTCCTCCCCTGCCCCAGCAGCTCTACTAATTCTGCTTTTTGCCAGCACATCCCATGTTAGGCTGTACCAGGTGAGCAAACAACCAGCTGTGTTTAATCCCTGTCTCTCTGTTTTGCCCACAGGCTAATTTTGACACAAACTTTGAAGACAGGAACGCCTTTGTGACAGGCATTGCCAGGTACATCGAGCAGGCCACGGTGCACTCCAGCATGGTGAGTCCCCCAGCGCTGTCCCCAGGCTGCTGAGCCCCCAGTGCCTGCCCTGTCCCAGCAGCATCCCTCTGTCTTTCAGAATGAGATGCTGGAGGAAGGCCACGAGTACGCCGTGATGCTCTACACCTGGAGGAGCTGCTCACGAGCCATCCCCCAGGTAGTCAAGCTCCCAGAGCACCTCTTTGGTTTTGTCTTGGGTCTGGGTTAGTTTGGAGTGGAGACAGAAGAGCAGGAAAAGCAAAGCAAGCTAAAGCAGATGATGCTGAGACCCAGCCATGAGGAGATTCCTGCTGCTGATTTTGTACTTTATATTTGCTGCTGTTGCCTCCCCTGGCTGCTCCAGCAGAAGGCTGTGGCTAAGCTGATGGCAAGGTGGCACTACAAATCATCTGGTGTAGTGTCCTCCCTGTGGCATCTGTGCCTCTCTGAGCAGCTTGTGGGTCCCTGCCCCTTCCCCTGTGCTCCCCTCAGGCTGCTGGCAGTGCTGTGTGTGATGGAGGAGCAGAGAATGCCATAGCAGAGGGTTCAGTTACACCTTGACCAGGTTGGATCTTGCAGTGACCCCTGTGCTCAGCACCCCACTCTCCCTGCTAGGTCAGTGCAGCTCCCTGCTGCATCAGAGGCTGTGGCTTCACAGGTGAAGAACAGAGCCTGCCCCTGGGTGTGCACCACTCCTCCCACCCCCACTGCATCCTCACGGCCACTGATGCATGGTGGGATCCTCAGGGCTGTCCTGGGCAAGGCCAGGAGCTGGGCTTTGGTGATCCCTGTGAGTCCCTTCCAGCTCAGAATATTCTGTGGCACTGCCTACCTGCAGTGTGGATCAGCAGGGCAGGGACATTGGATTGCCCACTGCAGGAGGGCAAGGCTCTTTGGCACCATCCCCATGCCAGGCTGGCTGATGTGTCCCCCCATGCCCTGAGCATCAGCTGCTGGGTTACTGAACGTGCACCAGAGCTGTCAGCCCTGCCACAGCCTTCTGGGAGCAACAGCTGCAAACAAAACCAGAGCAGGGCAGCAGGATGCCCTGGGCAGCTGCTGTTTTCCCTGTTTGATAATGACTCCAAGTAACTGTTTTGGAAGTGGGATGGATGACAACTGAGTAAGTCCTTAAATTTAGCTTCCCAGGAGCCCAGTGACAGTGACTCAGTTCATTGCTGTCAGCCACAGACAAGCCCAGTGATTTTTAATGGATCCTCAGCAGAACCAGAATAATCCCAGTGAGGCTCTGGCAGAGCTGTAACTTGGTCTCTTGTGTGTCTGGCAGCACAAATCTCAGATAACTTCATGCTACAATATTATACAGCACGTCCAGGCTCCATGCTTGTGTTCATTGCCAGACAAATGTATTAGGAGACTTTTATTCCCCAGAGTCAGGATTGTGCCTTTTTAGAATGCACAGAGAGAATTTCAGATCTGAAATATCCCCATTTGCTTTCACCTGTTGTGTTGAGAACCAGCTTCTTCTCAGGTGCCTCTGTTGTCTTTGGGTGGGGACAGGACTCCAGGTGAAGCAAGGAGAAGATGGTGGCACAGTGACCCACAGCTGGCTTAGGAGCTGATGCTGACACAGATGGTTTTCTTTGCAATGCAGGTGAAATGTAACGAGCAGCCAAACCGAGTGGAGATTTATGAGAAAACAGTGGAAGTCCTGGAGCCAGAAGTCACCAAGCTTATGAAGTTCATGTATTTTCAGGTAACTGATCAAGAAGAGAAGTAAAAATAATCTATTTACTTTGGTGTTAACATCCCAAGCAGGGCTGGGCTATCCTTGCCTGCCAGTCCCCAGTAGGTCTCTCCCTTGCAGCCACCTGAGCAGAAACCTGGGACCTGTGTGAAAGGAAATCTGTGTGTCCCTTGCTCAGTCCCTCAGTTCCCTTTGGGAAAGTGCGCACCTCAGCCCTTCAGGTTCATGGAGACCCAGAGTGCCCACTGTCTGGAGCTAAGGGTGTCACAGGCTCCTCTTTTTTGGCGATTTTGGCTGATTTGAAGAGCTGATTGTCCACTGCCATGTGACAGTCACAGCTGCTGTGGGCTCTCCATCACCACCTGCATTATTACCAGCTGCAGCTGAGTTTCACAATCATTTTTAGGTTTTATATCCTGTAAGGCCTTTATGTCCCACCTAAAAATGCAGCCTCATTTTGCAGAACACCCCACACTTGGGGCAGGTACAGTTGGAGTGCAGTGCAGTTTGAGCCCCTTTCTCCCCTCAAGCACTGAACGTTTTTGAGCAGTGATTTGTAACAATGCTTCATTGGATGGGAACAGCAGAGAGGAACCTCAGACCCTCCATCCCCAGCCAAAAAATGCTTTGTTTGAAGGAGCTGCTGGGGTGGAGGGGGTTCCCCTGGTGGTGCATGACCCTGTGCCCCTGCCCCGCAGCGCAAGGCCATCGAGCGGTTCTGCAGCGAGGTGAAGCGCCTGTGCCACGCTGAGAGGAGGAAGGACTTCGTGTCTGAGGCCTATCTGCTCACTCTGGGCAAGTTCATCAACATGTTTGCTGTCCTGGATGAGCTGAAGAACATGAAGTGCAGCGTGAAAAATGATCATTCTGCTTACAAAAGGTGAGAGGGGACAAAGTGGTGGGAATGGGGACAGGACTGTGCCTGGTCTGACCAGCAGTGAGGGCAGGAGGACATCAGGGCTGGAGATGGGGTTTCTGTGCTGTCCCAGACTCTCTCTCTGAATTTAGGCAAATCTCTGAGCCCTGTTGTGTTTCAATTCCCTCTTGGTGAATAGAGCCGTGATGCAGGGGGGTCCGAGGCTGCAGCGTTGCTGCAGGTCAGACAGGGAAGGTGGGTGTGGTGACAGTCTCACATTGGCTGAGTGACCCTTGGTGATGTTGGATTTGTCCCTTCCAGAGCTGCCCAGTTCCTGAGGAAGATGGCAGACCCCCAGTCCATCCAGGAGTCCCAGAACCTCTCCATGTTCCTGGCAAACCACAACCGCATCACTCAGGCAGGTCCCTTTTCTCTGAGCCCCTGAACCTTCCACGAGTAGAAAGGAGCAGTGACCTTGCTGAGGCTGACAGCACCTCAGCTGTGGCAGCTGCTCTTGGGTCTTTGCCACTGGCTCTGGTGGTCTTTTGGTCAGGCTGTGTAATTCTAGCAGTGTTTCTTAATGTGTCATCCTGGGTGGCTTTGGAGGTCTCTATGTTAAGGCAAAGATCAAGGTCTGAGATGTAAGAAGAGCTCTGGGAGCTGAAGGTTCTGCCCAAACTCCATCCCCTGCAGCTGCATGGGGACTGCAGCTCAGCCCCCATGGCCCTCCACACCTCACAGGCTCCGTTGGTTCTCTAACTGGTTAAAATATCCCAGAGACAGGAGTTGGGCAGTGTGCTGAGTCACCTCTGCATCTCATTGTCTGATGTTTGGGTGTTGTGATCAGTCTGAAGAGTTGCCCTGCAGAGAAAGGCTGTTTTTTCCAGGCCATAAGCTCAGTCTTCTGCTGGTAAACTTAAGAAAAGCATAAATGAGGTTTGAAGGAACCTCTTATTGTTCCACTCTCACTCCTTGAAATGTTTCCTGCCTGGTTTCTGCCGTTCCTCTGCCCATGTGGATAATGTGGCTTCTGTTGTGTTTCAGTGTCTGCACCAACAGCTAGAGGTTATCCCTGGCTATGAGGAGTTGCTGGCTGATATTGTCAACATCTGTGTGGATTACTATGAAAACAAGATGTATCTCACCCCCAGTGAGAAGCACATGCTCTTAAAGGTGAGCTTGGGCCATGCTTGTAGGGCTGGGTGCTTGCATAGTTTCACTGTTGTTTTAGTAAAATGAAATTCACTCCTAGGACAACATCTCTCTTCAGTTTCTTGATTTTTTGCTCCTTTGGGCTGGCATGCAGAGACAGTGCCCAGCACATGGTGGGTGAGAGCACTGGTGGGTGCCCTGCATCCTCCAAGGCTGCAAGGGGTTTTTTGTTGTGCGTGGAAGTGCAGGAACATGGGCTTGACCTGTGTAACTGCGGAGGACATTGTAAAATCAACACCAACTTTGTAACCCAGAATTTTCTTCTTGATGCCTGATCCCAGCAATAATTCCCTGCAGAAGGCAGATGCTCCCAGGTTTGTTTTTCTGGCTGTAAAGAGTTCTCAAGATAAACATGCCAAAATATCTCTTTATTTGTTGTATTTTTCTTTGCTGTCAGTCAGTTATTGGAAATGATTGCAGTCACTATTACCATAAAAACTTCATTACAATGGTGTGAGTCAGCTCAGGTTCTCTGAAGTGTGGGGAGTTTGACTCTCTGTAATGATTTGTACTGAATTAATGAGAGGGGGGAAATCAATCCAGGAAAATATTTTAAATTCTTCTGCAGAAGTAAACTTTTGCCTTTGGGTGGAGAAAACTTTTGGGTTGTTTTTATGTGGGTAGAGGAGGAACAAATAACCAAGGGAAGCATCCTGTGTTTTTGCACAGACAACAGGAGCAATCCATCACGTGTCCTCTCCCTGCCATGTGCCTCCTGGCAGATACAGGCACATTTTAAACATTTCCTCATGAGGATCAGGTGGTAGCAGGAACTTGAAAGGTCTTTCCTCATGCTGGGTGATGGAAACTGTCTTGGGCTTGTGCTGCTGACTTCATGCTGATGAAACCTTGGCTTTCCATCTTCTCCAGGTGATGGGGTTTGGCCTGTATCTCATGGATGGGAATGTCAGCAACATTTACAAGTTGGATGCCAAGAAGAGAATCAACCTTAGCAAAATAGACAAATTCTTCAAGGTCAGTGAGCTGCCTGTGTGAGGCTGGTGTTTACTGCAGCCCAGTGGATTGACAGCCTGTACCACTGCACGTGCTGCTGGCAAAAAACAAACCACAGCAATCATTTACAAAAACCCCAAAGGGCTGAGGAGCTATCTAGGCAAAGTCTGAGGGATGGAATGGCAGCAGGGCTGAGGGGAGCAGTGCTGACCCTCAGGGCTGTGGGTGCAGAGCAGTGCTGGGCTGGCTCTGCAGTGGGAGCTGCAGCTCTGGCTGCTCCCTGCCGGGGCCAGAGGATGGAGGGGCTGTTCCATGGCTGTGCCCAGCTGACATGGCTTCTGTCTGTGCACATTCCTGAGGCAGGTTTGCACTCTCTGTGGTTTCAGGCCACCAGCACACCTGGCTAGTTTGCTGATGTCTGATGGTTCTGCTTCTTTGTCCCTCTGCAAGCTGCTGGGCTGAGGGACAGAGGACACAGCTGGCAGTTTTATTTCACATATCAACTGTGCTCCCTGTAGCACAGGAAAAGCTTTTGGGGGAGTTTGTGTCAACTGGGACTTGGAGGTGCTCAGTCAAAGGGTCACTCTGTGGTTTGATGAACTGTTTTAGTCTGGTCTGAGATGTGGATTTTGGGGAAAGGCCCATGAAGGCTGGGTGTTGCCAGGGTGGGAAGCAGCCACACAACCTCTCTCTGCTGGAGCACATCTGGCCATGGTCTGATCCACAGCTGGAGGCCAGGCTGCACTGTCCTGGGACCACTCAGCACAGGAGAGGTTTGGGATAACCCTGCTGGGGGAGAGGAGGCTGAGAGCCCACACAGCACCTCAGGGAAGGTGGTGCCTCCTTTCCACTGCTTCTGGGCACAGGCTGGGGCTGGAGGCATTTTGGGTTTGGAGCAGGTCAGCTGTGGGAGGCATGGTGGGATCTAGCAAAAGACAAATGAGCTGGTGGCAGGGAGCAGGAGGACAGCAGAATTTCCCAGATGGAGCAGATGGAGTCCTTCCTGAGTCCTTTATCAATCTCTCCCCTGAGATGGAAAGATCAGTTTCTGTTACCAAGACTTGCTCCAGATCAGGGAAAACGGGAAGGCGATGATTTGTGGAAGGGCACAGAGGGCTCCTTCTCCTCTTCCAGCACAGTGGATTGTCCCTGGTACTTCCCCCAGAGGTGGGGTGAGGAGCCTGGATGAAGGGATTGTGTTGGATGGAGGATGTCTCCCTGCTTGTTGCCCTGAGGTTCAGTTTGTGGGTGATGTGCTGGGTGTGTGCAGGGGAGGGAAGAGGTGAGCCCAGGTTTGATGGAAGGTTCCCATGGGCAAGGGGGGACCTGTCTACCCCAGTTTGCACCATTTCCTGGGGACAGCCCTGACAACAGGAGGCCAGAGACACCATAGCCTTCTGGACAGGGCAATGATGAGGTGTTTAAAAACCTCCCATCACTAGGGAGGCTGCTCAGCAAAGGTGATTTTTTTTTATCACATCATCCTTTAGACTCTTCTGGGTTTTCCCTGATTCAGCTTTGCTAATTCAGCAAAATCTCTAAATCAAGCCTTCAGTGTAATCTGTAGAGTTTGGTCATCTTGGTGCATTCAGACAGGTTTGCTGTTCATTGCTGTGGGCCATCAGAGAATGAGGTAAAAAACCTTCCATTGCATGGGGTAACTTTCTCCTTTCCAGCTTGGTTTCCCTTTGCACTTTTCCAGCATCTACCATGGTCTCACCTAACCAGAAAAGTACCACTCCAAACTATCAGATCTCAATAAGGAAAGACCAACTACTCCTTCACTACATCTGCTTATTGCCTTCTGATTAAATTTCTAGTGGATTGCCCAGGAATTTGAGTGGTGAAAATGAACTTCCCCTTCATTTAAACCTTTTATGGAAGTGCCAGTGGGAATCCCTGTTGACAGCATTACACATCCTGTGCACAACTCAGCCTGAGAAGAGAAGTGTGTGATAATAGGACAGGGAATTTGCCCCCATCTTTCCTGAATTTTGGGGCAAGGCTTTTGTAGCTGGGTGAAGTTGAAGCTTCATATTTTATTGAAGAGCTGTCAGTAGCCCTTGGTTGGATTTTGTTTGCAGGTGGAAGTTTAGTGAAGGAGGGACCTGTCTGAGCTTGAGGTATCTTCAGAGCACTTGGAATTTATTTCCAATCCAAAACCTTCTGAGATGTGAAGGGCAAGCAGAGCCATGTTACATTGCCTGTGTCTTTCTCTTCATGGAGAAGTTTTAAGACAAATCACAAGCAACCACAGTGCTGAGTCCCTGGGGAAAGCTGACACCTTCCTGGGTGTCCAGAATAGCAACATGCTGGCTTTTCATCCCTCTGTTCTCTTGGAGGATTAGGCTGGGAGACAATCAGGCCTGCTCAGGACCACACTTCTCTCTTTTTGTTGCAAAAAGAGCCTTTCCTCTGGCTGGTTACAGCGCTGAACCATTCTGGCCATAACCAGCCTGGTAGCAGTGAGCCCAGGGCTCCAGAGCCCTCACAGGGAGTGATTTCCTCCCACAGAAAGCCTTGTGATCATTCTCAGTCATTTCCTAGCTGTGAAATGACCCTGGGTCCAGGTTTGCCCTTTGCTTCAAACATCCTGACACTTTGCAAAGCTTCAGAGGTGCAGCATGCCTTTTTGGAGTCCCTTGTGTTGTGCTGGGGCCAGGCTCTCTTTCCCTCTCTCTTTCCCTCTCTCTTTCCCTCTCTCTTTCCCTCTTTCTCTCTCTCTGCCATGTTTCAACCATCTTTTGTTTTCTTTTCCAGCAGCTGCAGGTGGTTCCTTTATTCGGCGATATGCAGATAGAACTGGCCAGATACATTAAGACCAGTGCTCACTATGAGGAGAACAAATCCAAGTGAGTGCCTGCCATAATGTCTCTTGGCTTCTGTGTGTGTCCTGAGGGCCGTGGGGGCTGCAGCCCTGCAGGTGTGCCAGCCTTGTGCCCGTGTGTGTGTCCCTGTGAGGTGTGAGTCCGGCGTGCCAGCTCTGTGTGCCCGCGTCTCCCTCCCCGTCCCTGCATGGGGAGCTGTCCTCCGATGGCCCTGGGGGTGCAGCCAGCTCCCAAGCTCTGTGTAGCCATGCCCTGGGAGCAGGCAGGGCTGGGAGGGGGCTGGCAGGGAGGCAGGAGGCAGGAAGGGTGGCTGGTGCGCGGGCTGGGGCAGCGCCGAGTGCGTGCGAGCTGTGTGAGTGCGAGCGGTGTCCCTGCTCTGGGAGATTTTAATCCACAGTTTGCGCCACAAGGACAAAATCCTCCAGAGCATGAACGCAGCAGTGGATCTCTGCAGTAGCCAGGGTGTCTCCTCTAGCTCAGGCAGGGCTCATGAAGAAGGATGGCAGCCATAAGGATTGAATCAGAGGCTCAGACGCTCTGGAAATTAATGAGCTGGAAAAGACCGAATGTGGCACTAACAACTGGATGTGGCACTCGGTGCTCTGGTTTAGCTGACGGGGTGGTGATCAGTCAAAGGTTGGACTGGATGATCTTGATGATCTTTTCCAACCTTAATGATTCTATGATTCTGAATACTGTGGGAGAAGAGCAGGAGTGGAGAGCTCAGGAGTGGCCTGGGCTCACAGGCAGTTTGCTGCTCCATCAGATGAATGCACAGCTGTTGTTTCAGTCACAGCAGGCCCCACTTGTGTTTGTGGCTTTGCATCACGCTCAGTGATTGCCAGGAGAATCATTGTCAGGTTTGGATGTCCTTGGAATAAGGTTTGCAACCCCTCGTGAGCACAGCCTGGCTGAGCTGTGCCTGGCTGCAGTGGTGGGTGGCAGCCAGGCTTTCAGCAGGCAGTGCCCTTCCACCTGTGGGACTGTCTTGGGTGGAAATCTGGTTTCTCTGGTGTCTCTGAGGAGCAGCCAGGCTGGGCTGTCTCTTCAGCAGGACAGGAACTAACCTGCAGTGTCATGGCTTCTGTTTGCTCGTCCCCTTCCACCCCAGAGGGTCTGGCTTCTCTGCCTGCCAGGAGCAACCCTCCCCTGCTCTCCCAAAAACTGGTTGAAAAGTGCCCACTAAATGTTCAGGAGAGGTTTGAAGACAGCATGGCAAAACTCCTGAGCAAGAAGTTTTCAATTAAAATTGGGAAGGAAAAAGAAGAGAAAAAAAAATATTATTCTGTGTAATGTGAATTTAAAGAATACTTTTGAAGACTCTTTTCAAAAAAGAAAAATTTTCTGAAGATTTGCTCCTTTTAATCCCAAATCATTCAGAAAGCACATTTCAACGAAACATGTGTCAGCAGCATTCCTCATTTTCTCATCTCAAAACCGAGGTAGCTCGTGGCCTGTTTTACCTGTGCACAGTTTTAATGTCTGTCTTTGGAATCTGTCTCACCAGGTCTGTGTGCCGTGCCGTACTAACCAATGTTTCTTCCTCACTCCCTTGCCTTCCCAGCAAACTGCATGGGACTCCCAACTCTAACTCTGCCAAGGTGCTTCCATGTAATCCCCATTTCTTACTAATATTGTTTTTGTCACTTTCTCTCCCCCCTTGTCTCCGTGCAAGTGGAATTAATTGGTGTTTTTCCCGCATGGCGCTTTGTTTCTGCACTGTGGAGTAGGTTGTGTGTGGCAGGGAGGGCTGGGGCAGCCCTGGCCAGTCCTGCTACCCTGCCCATTGTCCAGTGGGCAGCACGTGGAAACTGGTAAGAGCCAAACTGGGGACTGGGGGAGGATGGATTTCACAAGGGATGATGTGGCCCAGCATTTCCAGGACCTTCTACCACCACAAATACTGGGAACAGGTGTGGTTAAGTGTAGGGATATGTGTATGTCCATATCAGGGGCAGGTTTCTCACCTTCCTTTTGTATGGGCAGTCTGAATTAGAAAACAGGACCATTATAAGGTGGACAATCATTTAGGGGGAAAAAAAAGTATAATCTGAACTTCTACATTGTGATGACAGAGTAAGACATGAGAATCTCACTGGTAGACAATTCGTTGCACAACACGTTTTGGTGGAAGCATTCTCATTCTGTCTGGGGCTAATACATTACAGGGAGAAAGGAGATATTAAATTAAATACACCTGCTTTGTCCCATTCCTTCATACAACTGTGCCTTTGGCTGCCTTTTTTTAGGGTGACATTACACACATGGTCCATATGGGTGAATTCAAATGAAAATCTAATTCTGTTCATCATTTGTTCTCAGGGTTGTTCACTGAGCTGGTAGCATGAGCCAGAACCAAAACCAACGGGAGGGCTAGTTCTTTGCAGAGTTTTTCTTTGCAGGAGAAGACAGCACAACCCAGAGCTGGAGGGAGGACCTTTAGGGGGATGGTTATCCTTAGGTTTAGCTGAAAGGATGCAAACAATGCCGGTCTTTGAAGTCCATCCTTCCCTGAAAGCTTATCCCATGGGGGCCTGGGAGATTGCCATCTCTGCCCTTGGGGTAGGTGAGCCCACATGGGGAGCAGCCTTCAGGGTGGATGGAGCAGACACATTCAGGTGGAGAGGGGAGGCCAGTGACCCCATCCTGCTGTGTGAGACCACCTCTGGACGACCCCACACACCAGAGAGACGACACAGGCTGACTTTGCCATGAGGGCGGCATGCCTGGAGCGCGCTGAAGCGCAGAGAGCATCTGTCCCTGGGCTGTCTTGAGTGGGAGCTGTGCCCTGTCCTTGACCCCATTGCTCTTTTGTCCAGGTGGACATGCACTCAGAGCAGCATCAGCCCCCAGTACAACATCTGTGAGCAGATGGTGCAGATCCGAGACGACCACATCCGCTTCATCTCGGAGCTGGCGCGCTACAGCAACAGCGAGGTGGGTCCAGCTGCACCCTGCAGCCAGGGCTGGGGGCACTGCTGCCACCCTGGCTGGGCAGAGCTTCAGGCTGTCCGTGCTGACAGGCACTGACCCCCAAGAGAACACTGCATTGGACCTGAGGCCGTGGAGAAGGCTTCCAAAATTGCATGATACAACTGGGATTGTGGGTGTGAGTTTGAATGGAAGTGTGTGATATCACATGGTGGAAAACTTAGAGTTGAAGGTTTTAGAATATAGTAATATATAAAGCAAGATGGAGGTTTTTAGGGCAGAGGCTGGTCCTTCTCCTTCACCACCTTCTCCTTCACCACCTTCTCCTTCACCTTCTTCTTCACCTTCTTCTCCATGGGTTTGGTTGGTTTTGTGCAATTGGGTAAAAAAATCCACATTGTGGGGCATGGGTGGTTGGCTGTTGGGTTAAAAGTAAAAATAATTAAGGTGCCATTTCTTAATTGGACAGTTTATCCTTAAAGGGCCTTGCAGAAAGAGAGATACGTCTCCATTTTTAGCTTATTAGAGTGAAGTGCTGCAGAACGCACAGTTTGTGAAACTGTAACAGAGATAAGAGCTAACAAACATCTGAGTCCTAACAAGAAATACACATTTGATCCTGACCTTGGCAAAAAGAAGCAAAGAATTAGTGGACAAGCCTGGGACAGAGCAATGTGGCAGGACCATGGTCTGTCACAGATGTACAGCGAGGAGGGGTGAAGGACATGGGTGGAATAAGCCCCTCTTGATGCAGTAATAGAAAAGCAATTTATGAAAGGCTCCTGCAGGTACAAAATCATGTGCACCAGGAGATCTACAGCAACAGCTTCCACTCCTTGACCAGAGCTTCGTTAAAACGAGAAGAAAAAAAAAAACTGGCAACTAAATGTTTATAATCAGGCAAAAGTCAGAACACCAATGACTTGCAAATAAGGCTTTTCAATTACACAGGCCTATCAGTCAGGGCTTTGAGGAAAGTTCATGAAGGCATCTCTGTTCTTTTCATTACTGAATGCCAGTGCCCTCTCTAATGCCATTGGGACTGGTTTTTGCACGTGTGATCCTCATTCATCACTGTCAGTTTAACAAATCGTAGCATTCTCAGGCGCTGCTTTTTTGGTATTTGTAAGAGCTTCTTTGAACTTTAATCAGTAAAGGATTCTCAAGGATTTCAGTAGTATTAGAGCATCGAAAAGGAATGGGAAAGTGGAATAAAAACAGTCAGTGATTTGCTCTGAGATGACAGGTCAGACTAATTTTTTTTGTAGGGAATAATTTGACTGGCCGTGTAAAAAGAGCCTTGCCAAGGTCCTTTTTCCTGAGGGATATTAAATGCTTTACTCAATTCTAGCTTGGTCATAAGGTCAGGAACTCATTTCGGGTGGGATTCGGGAGAGAAATCTGTTGACTGAGTGTAGCCCCTGCAGCAAGCTGCTGATTGTAGCATGATGTGATTTCTTCCAGGTGGTCACTGGCTCAGGCCTGGACAGCCAGAAGTCAGATGAGGAGTACAGGGAGCTCTTTGACCTGGCCTTACGAGGGCTGCAGCTGCTGTCCAAGTGGAGTGCCCACGTTATGGAAGTGGTGAGTGCATCCCTGCATCACTGAAAGCAGTTTGGGATGAGTCTGGGAGCAACTAAAACTGTAATTCAAACAATGATGGAAATTCTTAATTGCAACGTTTTGGCCACATCTTAACACAAGTCCGTGGATATCAAATGCCTGGTATGACTGGCAGCCTCCCAGATAAAGAAAGCCAAATTACTAAGTGATAATAAAGCCAAGAATGTCAAACTGTAGTGACATCTAGAGAATGGTTTTTTGGCATATGGCCTAATTCAGCCTTTCTAGCCTATCTTCTTCCTCACTGCAATGTTGACATGGTCTCTTTCCATCTTCTAGTACTCTTGGAAGCTGGTTCATCCCACAGATAAGTTCTGTAACAAGGATTGCCCGGGAACAGCCGAAGAGTATGAGAGAGCCACCCGGTACAACTACACCAGTGAGGAGAAGTTTGCCTTTGTGGAAGTAGGTGCCAAGAGTCAGAGCCAGTCCAGGCTGGTTTCCTATCCGTGTTCCTCAGGCCAGGGAAAGAGAATGGAAGGGTGTTCTCACCATACTCTGCCAGTTCCTTATCCTTGTGACCCATGTTAAGGGATTAAGGGTTCCCAGATCCCTTAATCTGCCCTTTAAATTGCCCCTGACCAGTATTGGGTCTGTCATGGAGCCAGCTGATGTTGGTTTTATTGGACGTGGGGGGAACGGGAGAAGCTGCTTCCAGAAGTCACCCCTGTAGCCTCCTGCTCCCAAAATGTTGTCTCACAAACCCAGAACAGGGGGCTTGCTGAGCAGTGTGATCTGGAGCAAGAGCAGCAGCTGCATCCAGGAACTGTGCAAACACAAGAGATGCTCAACCAGTCCCCAGGACACATCAGCTCTCAGGCTGGCTGTCTGTAAACAGTGGGAACAGTCCTCTGAGCCCTCACCTTCCTCCTGCCCTACACAGTCCAGGGTGGTTTGGATGTTGCCTTATGGCTTCCTCCACTGTGCTGTAGGGCAGGGCAGGCTGTGCCCTGTGCAGGTGCAGCTCTGCACAAGTTTGCACCCACAGGTGGAGCATGTGCAGTTTCCTGGGACTGTGTGATATTAAAGACACCAAGAGATCAGGAGTGGAAACAAGGGAAAGGGGCCATTTGCAAGAAACTGATTGTAAAAATGCTTTCCTCAGCTTCTTGTGACCTGTAAAGCAGCTAACACCCAGAAATTAGCTGCCTGATCACCGGGCCTGTGTTAGTTGAGCAGAATTAATTCAGTCCCGAATTCTCTCCCTGCTGGATTTATAGCCCTCTTCACACAATGGAAAAACAGCAGATACATCTGGGTTTGACTTTTCCTTCAGGTGATTGCCATGATCAAAGGCCTGCAGGTGCTGATGGGGCGGATGGAGAGCGTCTTCAACCAGGCCATCCGCAACACCATCTACGCAGCCCTGCAGGACTTCGCCCAGGTGACCCTGAGGGAGCCTCTCCGACAGGCTGTCAGGAAGAAGAAGAATGTTCTGATCAGGTCAGTCTGTCCCTGAATGCAGGGCAAACTCCATGTGTTTGTTAGTGTTGTTACACTTTGTAATACACAAGCACGTGGCCCTGTGTGTGCTCCAGTACAGCAGCCAACAGTCCTTGGCCAGCAGCTCCTCCAGAGGTAACTTTTGGGCATCATCCCAGCAAGAGCAGCTGTGTATGATCCCACCTCAGCTACCTTTCCTCTCATATGTGCACAGCCTTAGGTATCTTCATCTCAAAGTAAAATCAAGCTTAAGCACTGCTCTCCCTCTCCCCCCGCTCCAGTGTCCTTCAGGCGATTCGGAAGACGATCTGTGACTGGGAGGGAGGTCGAGAGCCTCCAAATGATCCTTGCCTGAGGGGTGAGAAGGATCCCAAAGGTGGATTTGATATTAAAGTCCCACGACGAGCAGTAGGACCATCAAGCACACAGGTATGTGAGTGTCTGTCTCCTCTGTGGGGAATAAATGATCCTAGAGCCATGTAGGAGTCTCCCACCCTGTGGATTAGCAGCTGTTTCTGTGCTCTGTTCCACAAAGTCTTCATGCTGTTGTGTGTTAAACGTTGCTTTGGTGCCTAATTTGTTGTGTAATTCCCAAAGCCTCTTTTTTAAAGGGTTTAATTATCTCTAACTCTGAAGGATATTGGCATATGTGTGCAGAGGGTGGTCACCACCTTGGAAAAGTGTTACTTTTTTGTTCCCAGAACACCAAGGCCATGTGTGATGCTGTTTGGAGAGTGGTAACTGCTTATCACCTTTTTTCCAAAGCTTTACATGGTGAGGACCATGCTGGAGTCCCTCATAGCAGACAAGAGTGGCTCAAAGAAGACTCTGAGGAGCAGCTTGGATGGGCCAATAGTCTTGGCCATTGAGGAGTTCCACAAGCAGTCCTTCTTCTTCACCCACCTTCTCAACATCAGCGGTGAGATTATGGCAGGGGGAGGGGGAGGCTTGAACCCAGGCCTTGAATGCTCAGAAAGGCAAAACCAAATCAGCTTTGCTCCTCACTGAGCTATGCAGAAGATTTTCCTTGATTTTTCCCAAATGTCTTCTGTCTGGTTCGGGCATGCTTCTGTGTAGTAGTCATTATGTGAACAGGGGTGTCAGCAGGAGCAAACAGCTGCAGGTGGGAGTTTATTTTCTAGGACTGGGCTTTCCTTCTGTCCCAGACAAACTGAGCCACTGGACACAGAAGAAGTCTTGTAGAATAACTCTGAGCCTTCCAGTGTTCTCCAGTGGTGCCCTCTGGAGCAAAAGGGGCGACCCCTTTCTTCTTCTTGCATTACCAAGTGCTCAGGCAGCATGGACATGGTCTGGGTTTAAAACCAGAGACATCCTACAAAAATGCTCTGTACCCAAAAGCAAGGCTGCAGCAGCTGCCTCCTGTGTCGTGCCCTCACTGCCATCCCCAGGGGGTAACGTGGATCCTCTGTGCATTCCAGAAGCTCTGCAGCAGTGCTGTGACCTGTCCCAGCTCTGGTTCCGGGAGTTCTTCTTGGAGCTGACCATGGGCCGCCGCATCCAGTTCCCCATCGAGATGTCCATGCCCTGGATCCTCACAGACCATATTTTGGAAACCAAAGAGCCCTCCATGATGGAGTAAGAGCTGATGGGCTCTGCTGGGACCGTGCACGTGCTGGGGTTTGGGATTTTGTTCAGGAAGAAGGGGAGGCTGGTGATGAGCAGTGTTTTTGGTGTGGGAGGTAAATAGATGTTCTGCTGTCACATGAATGGTGCTGTGTGAACACCTCGTTAGCAGACACAGGGGCGACTTCCTGGCACTGGCACTTCTTCATGTGTCATAAACAGCAGCTGGTAACTGTTGGGATGTGGGCAGGACACAGTGGCGCTGTCACCTGCACGCAGCAGTGAAACAGATGTGTCACCAAAGGGGGTGGGCCCCGGCTAAGCCACCTCAACTTTTTTTGTATGTGGGATAAATTATGAGAGGAATTGCTGTTCTGGAAGTGTAATCATCTTCATAATGTCTTCCTTGTTAGGAAAACTTGGTTGTATGGGCATAGTCAGAGCACTCTCTGGAGTGAAGGCAGGGTGAAAGCTTTTTTAAGGGCAGAGAAGAGGCAAATGTTGATTGAACAACTCATAATTAGCTCACTTCCAGGTTGGCTGTAGCTGCTTCCTGCAGAACCCAGGGATAAAGAAGGACTATTTGAGGGGCTGCAGGGGGTGGCAGTGATAGGCATGAAGTGAGAGAAAAGCCTTTTTTTTTGGCATCACAACATGCACTGGCTCCAGTTTATGCTGCTAAACTCCAAAACTAATTTCAGATGTGGTCTGTGCTCTTGCCCTCAGGTATGTGCTGTACCCCCTGGACCTCTACAATGACAGTGCATACTATGCTTTGACCAAGTTCAAAAAGCAGTTCCTGTATGATGAAATTGAAGCTGAAGTAAGTTCTCTTCATCTTTATTCTATGGAAAAAGCTCACAGGGATCACACTGCCCTGTTTGACCTGGCAGTTCATTATAGCCACCTTTCTCCTGAAAGAAATATTCCATCAGACTGAGAAGTTTTCAAAGTTTTCAAGAAGATTAGCATTTCCAGAGATACTACAGACTCTCCTGATTAAGGGCTTCAGCTCAGCTGTACCTGTAGGGAACCATGGAAGCCAAAAGCTGTCAAACACTGAGGACATGGCAGAGTCCGATGAGCAGAGGGTTTGAGGCATCAGAGGAAAATGAGAAATTCCCTGAGAGGGAAGGATGATTGAGGGTGGGGGACCAGGACCTGTAAGAACATGCAGAAACTATAGAGAAATGTAACTGCAATTTTCTGCTTACCTTCAGCACTGTGAGAAGTGCAGTGTGGTTTTAAGATAGTGTGACCTTTAATATATATTTGTATTAAATGAAGGATCTGTTTTGGGTTGTATTGATCTCGCCTGCGTAGGAAGGAGCTGTTCTGTGCTGGTGACACCCTCACCAAGTCTTGTTTTTTCTCCCCCAGGTGAATTTGTGCTTTGATCAATTTGTGTACAAGCTGGCAGATCAGATCTTTGCCTATTACAAAGCGATGGCTGGCAGGTAGGAGAGCCTGACTGCTGATGGTGACTGATGATATCTCTGCATCCAAATTGCTTTTAACCAAAAGATTTCCCTCAGGGAGCAGCCACCGCAAGAAGACACAACATAGATCATCCCTGTCCCCAGAGCTGGCTGTCCACGTCAGACAGATGTAGATGGGGAAAATTAATTAAGGAGACAGCGTTAAAAGTGAAAAAATAATAATTGGCATCCGGAGTAGCAGTCAGAGTACAGTTTGTGAGAGCAACAGAAAAGCTAACTGAGCTTATTACAGGCATGTCCTTGCTTGACTTCTGTTTCTGTACCAGACAGAGGACTGGAAGCCTCCCATCTCTACAAAACAGAAATATGCACTTGTCCTCACCCTAGTAAAGCAGCAGGACTTGTTCTCCCTTTGGAGAGATAGAACCTTTGTGGCATATCCTCCTTTCCAATTTAAAGGGCATGTATGAAATCTAGTGAGAGTCTTCTTCTCATGGCCCCAGAGGTCAACCAAGTCTTCCATGTGACTGCAAGTTCTGTCTCTAGGTCACATTTGGCCTTAGAGAAAGAGGACAATCACCATCACCAACCAGATGTTCCCACAGCAGATCTTCAAGGAGGGGGCAAATCAGGGGAACCACCCAGTACCTGGAAATGATATCTTTCAGCATATTTTTATATATTTTTGATGTTTTAGCCACAAAAGACAAGCAGGGCAGTCCCCAGATAACAACTACTGCTCTGTGATTTAGGGTGCAGAGATTTCTTGGAATTCAGAGCCAAGATTAAAAGGGCTAAAACAACTCTGGAAAGACACATAGAGAAGCTGATAGTGTAGTTTCTATTTTTCTGACACTGCTTCCCTTTCTCAGTGTTTTACTGGACAAACGTTTCCGGGCTGAGTGCAAGAATTACGGGGTGATCATTCCATACCCGCCATCCAACCGCTACGAAACGCTGCTCAAGCAGAGGCACGTCCAGGTACGGTGCAAGCAGCAGACTCCAGTACTCATCACTCCTGGTCTGTTCTCCTTTTGGTGGTGGAGGGCATCCTAGCTGAGATCAGCTCTGGGCTGAGAAGGGTTGAATCTGTTTGGGACACAAAAATGAGTTATGCTCCACATTTCCCTCGTTCCTTCTTAAGTAATCTACACTCAACCAAGGCACTTGTGCCACCACTTCCACGTTTAAGCAGATTTTGAGGTTTGGTTTTAATTTGTGTGTTGAGGAAAAAATAAAATACCTTGTCCCCATCAGTATAAAACATGCAAATCTTTTCTTTTGCCAGTTGCTGGGCAGATCAATCGACCTGAACAGGCTCATTACCCAGCGCATCTCTGCAGCCATGTACAAATCATTGGACCAGGCCATCAGCCGCTTCGAGAGCGAGGACCTGACATCCATCGTTGTAAGAGCTTCTATTGACTCTGCATGTGAGCAGGGAGACTAATACACTGCTGGGGATGCAGTCAACTCTCTGCTGTTTTGAGTTCCCCTGCAGTAGGTTTCAACCAGTCATGTATCTTCCTTTATGCTGCTGAGTCTTTACTGTTTCTGTTCATGCAGCTTTAATTGCATTATTATCAGACCATCAAGTATCTGTGTAAATCATAAGGCGACAGCAGTTAGACTTTGCAGAGCTCATATAAGAGAGTCCTGTAAACTGGGAGAAGGAAATCTTGCTTTAATTCCCAGTTGGATGAAGGTGGCTGTGACATTGTTCGTGTGTACAGGATTTTCTGTCTTTGATATGATACAGGGGCACCAGAGTCAGGCTGTGTAAAATTCACCTTTGGAGGATTCTGAGGTGAAAGCCAGCCAGTGCTCAGTGGGTAACAAATTAATTTTGCTTCCTGCAGGTTCACAAAATACTGGACCAGGACCCCCTTGAGTGGAAGTGCAATTGGGCTTGGCCGCTGAGTTAAATTGATGTCTTTAGTTCTGCGTGCATGTGGATAAAAAAACCATTCCCCTGGCAATTAAGTCAGCTGTTTCTGTTGTAATACGTTGCATTTTCTGCTGCTTTATGTGCTGCAGGAGCTGGAGTGGCTCTTGGAAATCAACCGCCTGACCCACAGGCTGCTGTGCAAGCACATGACGCTGGACAGCTTCGATGCCATGTTCCGCGAGGCCAACCACAACGTGTCCGCGCCCTATGGGCGCATCACCCTGCACGTCTTCTGGGAGCTCAACTTCGACTTCCTGCCCAACTACTGCTACAACGGATCCACCAACAGGTGAGGAGGGGAGGCAAGGCCACCTGGAGACCCTGCTTTTCTTTGCACAACGTCAAACCTGCCACGTAAAATTGACGTGCATTGTGGCGAGGTTTGTGCTCCCCGTGGGGTGCGACAGTTACTCTTAAAATGAATTTGAAAGCCACCATCTTCCTTTGGTCTTGGAAATGTTAGTAACAAATTCAAGCTGCAGTTAGACAGTAATTGAAGTGGCTGAGGGTTGGTTTGCTCAGCAGGAAAGCTCTGATAGCTGCTCAGATACTGTTTTCTTGCCTGCCAAAAATGAGAAGAAATCTCTGTTTTGGTAAGTTTTACACCACCAACAGATTGTGGCAGGATTTTGCCTTCCTGTTGGTGTAGCTCAAGTGATGAAAAGATCAATTCTAACTAGCCTGCAACTGCAGGTCATCCCAGACCATTCAGTGTCAGTTATCCAGGCTCTGACCACTTCCCTCCCCATCTCCCGTGCCTGCTGCAGGTTTGTGAGGACAGCCATCCCCTTCACACAGGAGCCCCAGCGGGACAAGCCAGCCAACGTCCAGCCCTATTACCTCTACGGGTCCAAGGTCAGTAAATGAGCCACAACAGCCAGAGGGGTGGGTGTTGGAAATATTTATTTAGGAAGAGAAAGAAATGCAAGGACTGGTTCATTTACAGAGTGGTGGGTGTGAATGAGCAGGGTCACATCGCTGTGTGCAACCAAACAGACATGCAAGAAGCAGATTCATGTGCTGTTACTGTTGCTTTTCCATATTCTTCTCCATAAAATGCCCATTTTAAGGGTTGTCAGCACTGCGCTTGCTTGGTGTTGGCACTGAGACTGAATCAAGTCCACCTAAATGCACAGGGAATTGAGCAAGTTGCTGCTGTGATGCAGTGATGCTCTCCAAGGAAGGTACCACTTCATGAATCCCATTTTCTGTTCAAAATGGGAATTACTAAAATACTTGTGTGTGCACTACTTAATACTGACAAAAAGCTTTTTTTCTCAGGCTGCAATGACTGTTTATGCAGGTATTACAAAGGCTTGGGCTGTGATGCTAGTAGAGGGGCACTCAAGTGTGAAACTACTTGAGTGGAGTTTGTTTCTTATGCACATTGATTGATGACTCTGAGGTGAACCTACAGCACTGATGCACATGAGCTAATGACACTACAGTCTGCCAAGCCTGGCTGTTCCCAGAGAGCTGACTTGGTTTCTTTTTTAAAAATCCTCATCAAATGAGAGTATTTTTGTCACTTGACAAAAATCTTTCTCCCTGTGACCAATGTCTATGCCTCATGTTCTACCCTGGGACAGACAGCTGCCATGGACACACAGACAGTCCTCTTGGCAAGAGCTGGGGAAGAGCACGACAAACCAAACCTCTAAGCAAGATTTTGTTTCCTTTTGCTTTCACTGAAGGCCATGCTGTGGCAGGATGGCCCTTTTATCATCGCTGTTTTTATAAGAAAAAAAGCAGTGAGGGGAGTTATATGGGCTCTCCTTCACGAAACTGGAGCTCCTCGTTAGCACAGTGGTCATGGGCACTTCCAGGAGCTCCTCTCTCAGTCCATCACTCAGCGGCTCCTCTGGTGAGCCACTTCCTTCCCCCACTTCTTCGGGGCTGCTGTCGGGGTGCTTCAGCCTGGCAGCCCAGTGGCAGCGTGCAGACCAGAACTGCAGGCAGCCATAGGCCAGCAGGGCGAGGAAGCAGAGGAGCAGGAGGCTGCTCACCATCCACATGGACGTGGTGGGCTCGTGCTTGGAGCCGCCGAAAACCAGGGGGATTTTGTCCAGCGTGTGGAAGGTGGTGCAGTGGTTGCTGGAGGGGTAGGAGTTCTTGCAGGTGATGCAGAGGACGTAGATGGTGGAGGGCGTGAGGCGGTGCAGCACCAGGGAGCTGAGCGGGTGCGGCACGCGCTCCTCGCGGTGGAAGTTCTGCCGCAGGTAGCCGGCGAAGACGCTGTTCCAGTTGGGGCGGTACATGACGTGGTAGTAGTTCTCTGGGCAGGGGCTGCTCATGGCCCAGGACACGGTGGCACTGGTGTAAGTGATGTTGTGCACCTCGATGTTCATGGTGGCCCTGAAACCAGAGGCAGGGAGAGGCTCAGGTTTCTGATTTGTGTCAAGGCTCGAAGGATGCTGACACCGATAAAGTCTTTCCTTACTCTCCCTGAGGCTGCACTCGAGACTATCCTGGCTCACTTAGGTTGCATGCTAAAATTACAAAAGACAAATCCCGCTGTTGCCCAGGCTACTGTATCACTCTGCTTCATAACAAAAACATCCAGTTGGAGCACAGGGTATACTTTTTGCTCCAGTTATATTTCTTTTAAAATCTCTGTGACTGCTTGTCTGTATCAGAAGCTATCATAGCTTTTTGTTTCCCACAAAATAAAAATGATACTTCAAGTGTGATTAGCATAAAGTGATGATTAAACTAGCTCCAGCTTGCCTTGTGAAGCTGCCAATCAACAGATATTTTGATTTTACACCTAAATGCCATTTAGAAAGCTCCATAATGGTTAGTTCACTGTTTTAAGTTGTCACTGCATTTTCTGCACCTTCCTTGCTTAATAAAGTATCAACTCTTTCCATTCCTGCAGTATCTCACACTGCACTATCAGCATCTTAAATGTGAAATCTGTAGGTTGGTGAAATGTAAAAGCACTGCCTTTAGGGAAACACAAATATATGAATAGTAAGAACAAAAAAAAAGACACTGCCCGCCTAACAAATTTAAACATTTAAACTGATTTGAGCCAGAGCCAGTCAGTAGTAGATGATCATCCCTGATGGTCCAATGTCCTGTAGTTTTTTGATACTCTCTGAGCTGTGTGGCTGTTTAGCAACAGCCACAAATTACTTGAGCACATCACTGCTTTAGATCCCCAAAGTGCTCTCTGAGCCTCGCTGCAGGGTTCTCTCTCCTGGCTAGAGAGTGCTCAGAGCAGCACCTCCATTCAATTGAGCTGGTTTATTCTTTCCTTTTTCCTCTCTCTAACAATAGCTAACTTTCCTTTCATTCACTCAAGAATAAGCTCATTCTAATGACTGCTAATCTGTCCTTACACAATGCTGCACATGCCCATGCTGAGCCCTCCCAGAGCCAGCACTTACCTCCAGCCAGGTCCTCAGTGGTGACAGTTCTGGTGACAGTGGCCTCAGGCAGTGCCTTGCCAGCACTCACCTCCCTCCTGCCTCTGCTCAATCCCTTCCCTGAACTCCCTCGTTTATACCCAGCTCGGGCTCCGTCATCTCTCACCATGGCAACCAATAGGGAAGGATGGGCAGGCATCTTCCAGTGCTCTGGGAATGTTATCCCTAAAAGCTTCTGCCGGGAGAAATGTGTGTCTCCAAGGCAGGAAAAAACAAGCCAGGTAGGGTTTTTTGCTCGCTTATTTGGGTTTTTTTTTTCCCTGTATCCACAGTCCCCCAGCAAGAGCATCACTGTCCCCCAGCAGGCTCTGGGGTTACAGACACATGCTGTGAAATCTGGGATCCTGACCTGTGGTTCCCGTTGACTCAGAGACTCTGTCTTTACTTCTGTGATTTCTTGCACACTTAAACTACTGATTTAAGTTAGAGCCATCAGCAGTACATTTTGATCCCTGTTGGTGCTGCAATTTCCAGTAGCCTTTTAATATTTTTTAAACTGTGTGACGGGAGTAGGAATTGGGTTTGCAAAGACTTTGGCCTCCTGCTGAGCTGCGTGGGATTAAGACCTGCTCTTCGTGGAATGCCTCTGATTTACAGACAGCTTGGGGATGTCCCCTGTCAGTCTGCTGAGAGGGCAGGAGGGAGAGGCAAAGCCAGGGGCTGTGCTGTTCAGGGGAGCAGGTCGAGCCTGTGGCCAGGAGGGAACAGATGGACCTGGTAGGGAGAGGCTCTGAGCAAGTGACTTGCTCCTCTCTAAAGCCAAAATGTGCTTGAGTGGAACTTTCCCAGAAATGTTGATGCTGAGTCTGGAGTTACTCATTCCACTTTCTAAGGCACTCTCAGCTGTTGCACTGAAATTAGGTTGGCTGGGAGCCCTGACTTGTCTTGGGCTGTGTGCAAGTTCTTTTTTTGTCTCTGAGTATATTGCTCTTTCATTAGCTCTTCATTTTTCCAAGAGAATTCTGTAACTGTCAGTACTGTCTATTATCCCTCAGCTAAAACTCTCCCTGCATTTCCTCAGGTGAGCTCAGACAGGTCTGAGTGATGGCCAACAGCAAGGTCAAAGGCATGGAAATAGAACTGGGGTTTGATTTGCTCCATTTGTTGCTAAAGCTTCTCCAGAGCATTGCTGGTAACTTCCTGAGCTCCTAAAGCAACCCTGGGGCCTTGCCCACATGCTCACAATTACAGATGGCTGTAACTGAGACCTGGGTGCAGGGTGGGCTCTGTGGGACACTGGGAGCTCTGCCCCATCCTGCAAATCCCAGCCTTCCATCCCCCAAACCTGCCCATTTGGCCCCAAACCAAGGATGGGGCAAACCTCCCCAGTGTCTCCAACAGCTGCTGCTCACAGGAAGTGTCAGGGTCAGGTTTTGCTTTGGTCCTCTGAGGGGTCAGAAGTGGCCACAGAGCACGGGGGAGTGAGCTGTGCTGTGCTGTGCTCCCAGCTTGTGCCTTCAGCTGCTTTGTCTTAAAATACCCACTGGTGTCATTTTTTACATCCTACAGTCTCTACCCCAAGCTGTGTATCTCACCCTTAAATGGAGTTATATTTTTAATTGCTGGCAGAGCATTATTATTAGACACAAGCCTGCTGTTAGTGCACTGTATGGCTCTGCAGGGAGCTCCAGGAACCCACCTCATCCTGCAGACAGGCTGGCATGAATCATCCCGCTCACCTGCAGCCCGTGCACATCCTAAAAGGTCTCTTCTCCCAATCAGGCTACTTGCTGAGACCCCCACTCAAGGGAGAAGCTGGCTGGGAGCTGCTCTGCAGCCCCTTTATCCCACTGAGGAGTGAGGGAGAGCTGCCAGGTGGGGGCTGTGCAGCAGCACCAGCAGCCAAACATCACCCCTGCTGTAGGAAAAACCTGAGCAGCTGCACCACAGCTGGCACCAGTGGTGGCAGCCCATGCCAGGGGCACAAGGCACTTGCAGACAGAAGTCCCCTGGCCATGGAATAGCAAAGAGGCCTCCAGAAATGGATGTGGGTTCATGAACCCACTGAAATAAGGATTTTTTTAATTCCCCCAAGCTGGGATGAGCTAGTGTGCTAAGTCTAGGAAACAGCAGGGAAAGGAGCCTACAGGGAGGTGTGGAAGGAAGGTTCAAGGAGCCATCCCTGGGCCACCTGGATCACCCCTGCAGCACTCACTTTCTGAGCACACCGGGAGCTTGGACAGTGCCTTGCAAAAGTTGAAGCAACAAAAGCTGTGGGAGTGTGGCTGGGCTGGGCCCTGGAGCACTGACTTCCCTCTGGGATGGTAATGTTGGCCATTTGGCAAATGTTCCAGGTTGGCCATTACCTGCTGTTTAAACAGAAACACTTTTCAAAAAAAACACATCACAGTTTTTCAAATGTATCAGGGTGCATAATCAGTGGCTTTGTGTCTCTCTCTGTTTTTTAAAGACTTGGTTATCTGAGGATCCAGACAGAAGTGTAAGCAGGGTGCTCAATTCTCTGAAGAGCTGGTATCCAAGGAGCTTTGAAAGTAGGCTTCTGTCTGCCTAAATAATTCTTAACTCTGACACATACTCACATACTCAGGGCCCTTTCTTTTTTTCTTTAAGTTTTGATGGGAGAGAAAGGTCTTACTTATTGTGAATGAGCCTCCAAGGCAGTCTTTCTGCACTTTATATTGTGTTTCAGGGCTATTTGCACCTACCAGGAACAAGAGGTGAAATTACATTTCACAGAAAATAGGGGACTTTCTAGCTGTGCCTTATTTCTGCTGGTTCAAAGAGCACTTAGAAATTACAGCAGGTAACAACCTGCTGGACCAGATCTGTAGGGCTGTGACAAAATGAGGGAGAATTAATTGATTAAAGTAACTGACATGTCTGTGAAAGCGTGGTCAGTACACTGGTGAAATTCTGTACCTGAGAGCAAAAGGAAATACTTTTCCAATTTTTAGCCAATGACTTTGTAAGCCATTAGCAGCTCAGATGAAGTGTTAAAAGTAAACTTTGTGGAGTGAGTCAGGAGTGGAGGGTGAAGGGAGCCTCCAGCTGGGGGTATTGCAGCAGTGGAGGAGCAGAGACAACATTTTGCCCTGTTCTGCTACCCCAGCCCTTGCTCCCTTTCACCCAAACCTCCTCAGTGCCTTCATGCCATCACTCCCTTGGCTCCATTACTGGTAGGAAGGGATCCCTGTAGAATATGTCTGCAATATCCACAGGGAGGCATTTGGGATTCAGTCTAATTTGTTTCCTTATCTTTGTTTTACCTGTAGGTAAGCATGACCTGGGGTTAATCTCTGTTTTGCTGGAGGGGTCACTATGTGCCAGGATCTTTTCCATGATGGCTTTTTTGCTGTTCCCTGTGGCTGAAGTGGAGATGTCACAGGGGGAGAGTGCAGCCCCTCTGCTAGGCTGAGTTGTGATGCCAACACTTCCATTGCAGAGCCCTCTCTGAGCATGTGATGTCTCAGCTAAATCTGATTCTCAGTCCTTCTTCCCTGCAGAACACACAAGTGAATTAATTCCCCCTACTTCTCTTTGCCTCACACCAAATGGATCCTGTAAATGTTCCAGTAATGAAATGTTGCAGCAATTTCCATGTTTCCAAGATGACACTGATAGAGTACATTCCTGGAAATCACTTTCTGCTCTCTGCTGCTAAGAATTTTTGGGGCCAGTGTCCTGAGTACCATTCTCCCCAGACCAGTGTCAGATTCTTACCCTTGGCACAGACCCATGGGATGTCTGTTAAGTAGAGACTAATGTAAAGCTTTGCAAGATGCAAAAAAGATATTTTCTGTGTTTTTTCCATCTGTCCTTAAACTCAGTTGCTTCAGTTCCTGGTTTTCTTAGAAGCCTCATTTAAAGCAAGTGCTCATAGGGGAAAAAAAAAATCTGTCTGCTTGAATGTATGTAAAACTTTTTGTTTTAGTGGAGAATAATTTGATTTTGAAGAGGTAAAGGGCCACTGAACTGAAATATTTGATTGGAAGTGTATGGGAGAGTAAATTACCTTGGAAATGAAAGTGGTGTTGCCACATAGGAGGATAATAAAACCTTGTGACATGACAGTGTTGAGGTTAGAGTATATCTGAGCACATAGGAAGAAAAGCAATCTCTTCTCCTACGAGAAGCACAAGTGGGAATGGCCATCAGTATTATTATTTCTCCTCCTCTTTCTTCAAATTTGTAGTGATGGAACATAATACTGTGATAAGAGAATTACAGGTCTGGTCAGGAATTGCAGGTCCTGTAAGTGTCACTGTGCTCCCAATTTGCAGCCTCTCAACATCGCCTACAGCCACATCTACAGCTCCTACCGCAACTTCGTGGGGCCGCCGCATTTCAAGACCATCTGTCGCCTCCTGGGCTACCAAGGCATTGCTGTGGTCATGGAGGAGCTGCTGAAGATTGTCAAGAGCCTGGTAATCCTGAGCCTGGCCCTGGTGCTGCAGAAACCCCAAAGCCTGGATGGGTGCAGGCAGGCAGTGTGGGCGTTGGGATTGGGGCGTTGGCGGCAGGGCACCGTCGTGTCTCTCTATTTTCACTGATGGGGAATCCCAGTGATTCCTGTGGGATGGTGGAGTGTCCCAGCAGGATCAGACAGCATTCAGCACAAAGATTTTACAGTTGACTAAATGGAATTTAGTGCATTATCTCATGTAATGTATCCACAGGGTGCTGGTGTGTAGCTCCAAGTGACAGCGAGGGCTTTAAGCTAAGCAGTGCTCTAATCCATGTATGTCCAAAACATCTGATCTGCAGAAACCCGCTCTACATGAATGTAAATTCTGTATTAAACTCTTGAGTATCCAGGGATCATTCCTCAGGTGGAAGGAGCATTTCCTGTGTTAGGGAGTGGGCCCTTTGGCAGCTCTGGTGAAATGCTTTTTGGGTTAGAAGCACAAATCCAGCTGCATCTAGGACTGAGCCTTGTTTTGGATTTCAGCTGCAAACAATGCAAACACAGCAGGCTGTATTTTGAAGTCGAAAATCCATGCAGCTGGGGTTTATTCTTTGGGAGGAAGCTGTAAAAGCACTCTGACTCCATACACTGGCTGAATTTCATATTTGAGTGAAATCCAAATTAAGGAACAACTTCTCAGACTCCAGCTGAAGTTTCATCCTGTGCTGTCAGATGTGGACCCATCCACAACCAGCCTCTTTCAAAACCAGTGCCAGGAGACCTGGCATTCCAGTTTAACCTGCCTTTGTCTCCAACAGCTCCAAGGCACCATCCTGCAGTATGTGAAGACTCTGATTGAAGTAATGCCCAAGATCTGCCGCTTGCCAAGACATGAATATGGCTCTCCAGGTGGGTGCTGCTGGTAGGATCCTTCAGCAGGAGCTCAGCCACGTGTTGCTGCAGCATTTACTCAGGCCCACACTGATGGTTAATCCAGGCTGGGCACCTGTCCTGCCAGTGCCACTTGCAGCCAGGTTTGCTGGGACACTTTCAGCTGCTCTGCTGTTAACACTGGACCACGTATAGGAAACCTTTCCAGGAAATCTCCTGCTGGAAATTTCCTTTTGAACACGTAGATGGCTGATAAGGGAATGTCTTCTGGCAGCCTCTCTTATCTTTTCAGGATTCTGTAAGCTTTTGTGAGTTCACTGGTATTTTTTAAATGCTCTGTTTAGCTGGTGAAGAGATTTTTTTGCTGCATGGCTGCAGTCAGAAACAGTGGCTGCTGTACATGAGCCAGCACCAAGTCATCCATCACAGTCTGGAACCTCTTTCCTCCTCTGATGAAGAAATCCAGGGAGTTGAAATGACTTATTCCCCATTTCCCAAGGCTTACTGAAAGCAGGATAAGACACTGCCTGTTAGTTCTTCCCAATGCCAGTCTCTGTGTATCCATTTAGCAGCTGCAATTTGTGATTAAGGAAATGCCAGACAGTGATCATCTTTTCATCCAAATTATTGGGCAGTGATTCCAGTCTCATTCTGACTGTCCTTCCTTCTCTGTTAAGGAATCCTGGAGTTCTTCCACCATCAGCTGAAAGACATAATTGAGTATGCAGAGCTGAAGACTGATGTGTTCCAGAGCCTCAGAGAAGTGGGCAATGCCATTCTCTTCTGCCTCCTTATCGAGCAGGCTTTGGTAAGGCAAAACCCCCGCACCAACATCGTACCCGACATTTCCAGCTCAAGAGTAGAAGTGCAAGTGGGTTCTCCAGCAGAAGAGTTTGGGAAGTGTTGCTTTCCAGCTTCTCATGTTCTCAGGGTCTCTCTGGGGCTGTGTTCCTGGAGTCTTTGGGCGTGTCCATGGGGATGGTGTGCGTTGGCACTGGGTCAGGCCTCGGGGATGGCTGAATCTGAATACTGGAAGATCCAGATTTCATTCTTGGACCTAAAGCTGCCCCTTGTTTGTCCTGCTTAGAAATAAAACCAACTGGAGTTAATTTCTAGATTGTAAGCTCTCTGGGGCAGGGATCAATACTTTTTTATATACATATTTGTACAGTGAGAAGTAGATTTGATCCCTCTGCTCTTTTGGGGTGCCAGTGCAATGGAAACAACCTGGTTGATTGTGATGGTGGAATGGATAAAGCAATCCAACAGGAAGGAAATCTGATGATGATATATGTCCTAGGACATCTTCACTGAAAATTTGGCTGGAGTAACAACTTGGTATTGCCCCCTGCATTGGAGTTTCAAACACTTTTGTGCACAAGTCTCTCAGCTCATGAGATGCCCTTACTAGTGTGGGGCAAAGGCTGTGGCTGAGTGCCACTCATCTTTTTAGCTCCTAGTCTTTCACAAAGCAAATTTACCAAACAATGAATTTATCTCATAATTTAGCCCAGAGCCAACTGAGGAGTGCTCAACAACACAACTATACATTAAATGGTCATACTGTGTCATAATGGTTTGGGCTGGGTTGTTTCAGATTTTCCAGAAATATTTCAAAATTACTTCCCTAGCATAAGACAGAATTTCCAAGCCAAACCAGGAGTTTTGTTCAGAGCAAAGCCATAAGAAAGTTCAAAGATTCCAAGTTTTATCTGGCCATAGAGCACAGAGAAAACTAAAAGTCTCTGCATGTCCCCAAAATGGATATTTCTGCCCTTTCCTTTGCATTTTAACTCCAGATCTAGAGGCTTTTAATTCTTGGTATAGTGTATCAAACACATTCAGTGAGCAGTGGTTGTATAAGAGGAAGACAAGAGATGTGTATCACCCAGCAGCTTGGCTGTTTTAGAATTTTATAGAATGACCAGAGTTGCCAACTTTATTCTGGCAGTTTCTGTTCTTTTTGTGGCTTTGTCAGTGCTTCCTGCTGTTCCCAGTGTTGGGTTTTTCTGCTGGATGTACTGCATTTGCCTTTCCTATCACATCTTTAATGGGACACTCAAGGGACATGGTGGTTTCTTTAGAAATCCTTCATTTCAATGCAGAAATGTTCCTTCAGTCCCAGGAACTGTACATCAGCAGTGTACTGGCATTTTAGAATAGCAGAAAATAAGGATGATGGGAGTTTGGGGTTCCTTTAAGGAAGGCTGCCCATCAAAGTCCACATCTGCCTACTTTCTATGCCAGACAAAGTCTTTCCCTCTTGGATCCTCTGTTTTTCCTTGCAGTCATAGGCTGGGAATACAAAGCCATTTTGCATGCAGTGGGCACTGGTTCCCACTTGCTGGAGGATGTCAGATGCACAGAGCCATCACAGAACAAGATTTTCCCTCTAATGGAGCTCTTGTGCAGCAGGAGGAATTGCTTTTATACTGCAATTACCTTCAGAGCTGTCTGAGTGATCTAAGGCTGGTGGCATTTGCAGGCAAAAATGGCTCTGATGCAGATGTCCAGTCTGCTGCATTTTACCCCCTTTTTATTGTCTGAGGAATGAGGGGTTGCTTGGGATGAAATTTCTAAGCAGAGTTTGTGCTCTCGGTTAATGGGCCTTGGGGAAGAGGTCTGCTAATAACATGACTAATTTTGGGACAGATATGAGGTGAATGCAGGCTGCAAATGGCTGGAAATGCTCACTTTATTAGAGGAAAACAGCAGTGGAAGAACATTCACCTAGGAATGAACAGTGTTTTGCAAACAAAACAACCAAGGTGGCGGGCCCACTCCGTTAGCATCAGCACCTCTGTGCCCGTGGAGGGGCCCCAGACTGTTCCTGTCCCTCCAGCACTGTGTCACAAACTGCACTCCCACAAACTTGCTCTCATCCCAGCATCCATGCGCCAGTGCAGCCTCCTGCAGCTCCATGCTCCACTGTCCTGCTGGCTGAAGGGTGCTGTGCACCCCTGCATCCCAAACTGGCCCAGCCCAGTCATTCCATCCGGCCCCGGGTTCCTCCTGCTGCGCTCTCATGATCGCTTCCGAGTGTGTCCCATCTCTCCAGTGAGCTCAGAACTGAAAGCATGTCCTGGGAGCAGGCTTTGGCAGGAGCAGGCTGATGCCTTGTCGTGACACGATGCCTCTGTGTTGAACAGCTTTGGTTTCCTCGCTGCTGTTTCCCATTGCAGACTCGTGTACAATGTACTGTCGGCCATCGCTCCTCAGTCTCCACCTGCCTATTTCTAGGTTTCTCCTCCTTGTGCATCTGTGTTTGGGGTTATTTTTTTCTCAAGTGCATTGGCATGCATCCCCTAAGGTGGCATCTCATGGTGTTATTCCTCTCTGGACTTCTGTTTTATTCTTCTTGGTGCCTGCACCATTGGGATTCTGGTAGCCCTGGCTGAGAGCACCACACCGACAGCCAGATAATTTCTCACCAGTTATGATGTGTCTATTTGCAGAGGAGCCACGTGTCAGTATATTTTTCATGTACATTTCCTACAATAACTAAGCCAAAGGGTAATTTTCACCTGGGCACTCTCTTAAAGAACAGGCTGCAGGAATTCATTCAGGGTAAGATGAAATGGAAACTTCCATATTCTTTATCCCTTCTTACTTTCAGGGCTAGTAAGTAGGACAGAAAATCAGTGTAAAGGTCTAACCTTATACAGGCAGGAAGTAACTTATTTGAATTAGGGAAACTTCCTGACTGAAGCTGAAGTGTTACTTCCAGTTTTAGATCATTTCAGTTCAAACACTGGAGTTACTACTGAGCTGGGTTGGATCCAAATAGGTGCTGTAGGTGTGAACTGTTGTAGTGTTGCCCAGGCCCCTGAGCCATTCACTCTCCCCAATAGGTATTTTTTAACTTACTTTATCTTTCTTTCTTCCTGCCTCAGTCCCAGGAAGAAGTTTGTGATTTGCTGCATGCTGCTCCCTTCCAAAATATTTTGCCCAGGGTCTACATCAAAGGTAAGAAGCTGAGAGGGAAGCAGTGGGCAGACTCAGAGGTCTCTGCCCAGAGGCTGTTTTCTCTCCCATCTCTGCCGAGGATTAGCTCTGACCCTGCTTCCCCCTCCAAACAGATCAGTGAATGCAGCCAAACTTCAGGTGCAAACAAAAGCCAGGGGTGCATTACCTGTAGCATAGTTACGACCTGAAACCTCAGTCAGTCCGGGGGTTCCCTTAAGGTTTGGGAGCCATTTCACAGCCTCTTAGGAGAGTGGCAGCATGAAATGTCCATCTCAACAGGAGTGCTCGGTAGCAGGGCCGTGCTTTGGACATGTGTGATAGAGCTGCTGCTGGGACTGCACTGCCCATCCCTCCCTTCCGTGCATCACTGGCCCCTCATTGCTGTGGTTTGGCTCCCTGATCCCACAGTCTCCTCGGATGGTTGCTGGGGGGCAGCTCTGAGCAAACTCTTGTGGGTCTCCACTTCCTCCTCTCATTTCACTGTTTGCTGCTCGCTTGACAGAAGGAGAACGCTTGGAGGTGCGCATGAAGCGTCTCGAAGCCAAGTATGCCCCACTCCACCTGGTTCCCCTAATAGAGAGGCTGGGCACTCCGCAGGTAAGGATTGCTTTGGAAGGGATGGCTGTTGGAAACTCGTAGCAGTCCCCACATGGCCTGCTTGGCCTTGGGAAAAGTGATCCTTTTTTTTTTATTATTGATTGATTGATTGATTTTTTTCCCCCCAAAACATCAATTGGACGAGCAAATCCGAATCCTTGCCCGAGCGGGTCCAGGGACCGCGCACAATTTGTGTGTTGCTGCCTCCAGTCAGGAGAGCTGGCAGGGAGCTGTAAGGCAAGTGTGCTAGAAGGCAGTTCTGAATCAGAACAACTCCAAAAACCTCTTCATCTCCACTTTAAGAAGATGGAGAATTGCTGGAGTGGTTTGAGGAGAATCTTTGCAGGGCTGTCCTAACAATCAATTGCCATCACTTTTGGGGATCCCGTTTTAGGACTGCAGTGGGGTCCATTTAAGCTCATCCCTGTCAAGGAATTCATCTGAGAATGGTTTCCCACCTAGCACATGCTTAGAGCTTCAGCACATGCTTAAAATTACGGCTCCATTTAAGTATCTTCTTGATCTGGGTCTCAGCTTGGGAAAGATCTCTTGTGCAGAAACTCAGTGCTGTTTAAAATATCTCCCTAGACTGATCAGTGTAATGGGCAAAATTTGAGCTCCATTGATAGAAATAATCAAACTCAAGTGCCCATTTACTTGGGGTTGATGGGATAAAAATCTTTCAAGTATCAAATGAATCAACACCCTTTTCCTGTAATGTACTGATGAGGGAATGGAACGAACACTCAGCTGGTGTAGGAGGTGACAGATCTATGGCAGGCAGAAAGTGGTTGATACTTGTTCCTGTATTTTTTTTCTCATGGATCAAGGACATTTTGAACTTTGCATCATTGGAAATCATCTGAAACAGAGAAATTGGCTGGATAACTGAGGACTTTATCTTAGTCTGTAGACGCTTCCTTTTAAAGGAGACACTCGAGAAAAACAATTCACCTCTGTGTTTTCGTGTCTTTGTGTTGGTCTTTCTATCTCTTCTTCTTTCCATGCAAAATCATCATTGAATTCTGCTATTAGAGTCCACTCGTTGCTTATCTCTGCTGTAGTTATAATGGTGATGAAAACAAAAGATATTTCATGTCCCACTAAAAAGTTATTTTTCTGTAAACTGTTCCCATACTCATCACACAGGTACAGTTGGGTACCAGATTTTTTTTTTTTTTTTGAGCTCAAGTGTAAATGAACACAAAAATTGCTTTCTATAGGTGCCTCCATAGCTTCTAAGCTTGCTCCTTTTATGCAGTTTTGGACATGCATTTTGGAAATGCAGTTTTGGACACAGGCCATACAGGATTTTTTCCTACAGAATGCATAAATGCCTTGTAACAATTGTCCAGAATGTAAGCTGACATTGCCTGCTCGAAGCCTCTCCCAAAAGGTGGCCCCATGCATGTTATAGTGGGGATCTATGGGTTTTTGCAGGTTTTGAGTAGGGTTCTGGCAAGTTCACCAGTAAACAGGCTGTAAAAGAGGTTCAAAAACTGGAAAATCAAAACTGGATTTGTGCAATGGCAGGAAAACTGCCAGTGATTGTTGTCAATAATTACTTTGCATTGGAAATCCAGAAGCAGCTGTTTGATGGACCATTTATAAAGAACCAGGGGGGTCAAAGTGGTTCAGTAAAGGAATGCTCTCCCCTTTAATGCTGACCATAAAGGTATTTAGTAAGAGGTTTTCAAAAGTGCTTGGTCAGTCTGGTTTCTTCCCTGGAAATAATCAGAGCATTTGCTTCTGAAGACAGAAGGAGTAATTTAGTCAGCACAGTGGCATCCTGCAGCAATTTACCTTGAGAGCATCCTTCCTCTCCTGATCTTAGAAATCAGTGGGATCCCAGACTGTGACCAACAGCTCTCCAGCTGCTTTGCCTGTGTTAAGGTATCTACCCCAGGATGGCAGTTCTGTATCAAAGACTGGTCTTACTGTGATGAATCTTAGAACCAAATTCTGTCTGTGAATGTGCATAACTGACTAGCACTACCTACACTGAAAGCCAGATGCATCCCTTTCTAAATTAAGATCTCTTCAGAAATCGTGTACTAAGATCACTGGAGAAGTTTGTTCTTAAAAGTGTCCCTTTTGTCACTATGTTTTAGCAAACAGTAATGCTAACACCTAATTTACACTTGAAATGGCTCTGTTTCTACTGTGCCCTCATTTTGCCATGATAGACCAGTGTGTGCAGACCTGTGCCTGTAAGAGCTTGGAGCAGGTGAGGAGAGGGACAGTGTACAGCCTTTAGCTAAAAAGCTGGATGAAATAAATCTTTGCTTGCCAAGCAAACACAGGCAGGTGTGTGCCAGTGATACTGTTCCTGCTTTTAACAGATCAAGGGATCCCAGACCAAATGTGGCCTCTGCACATGAGGACAGCTTTCCCTTGATATTTGCTATTAGTTGAACACTAATTGAGCTGAGGTCCCCAGAGCATCCTTGAAATTGTGGCACAAGCAAGAATTGAAACACTTCTAATTTCAAGAGCAACCAAACTAAAAATGCTTGAGGTTACTGCCAGCATAAATTGATAATCAGGAATGGGGATGTGCAGGCACATTCATGCATTTTTCAGAGTGGAATGAAGATGACCCAAGTAAACCAAGCATAATTCATGTTCTTTATGTCTGGCTAGGACCTGTGCCTGCCCTTTGTCCCAGCTGCTGCGAGTCCCCATCGTGACTGATGGGGATAACATTTTTATGGGCATTGCAGGGACAGCTGGAAATGGAGCAAATGCTTAAAAACTGCTTAAAGCTCCAGGAAGCCCTCTGGGATAGGCAGGGTCTCAGTCAGTGTCACACTTGTTCTGTGTGCCTGTTCCAGAGTGGTGGGAGGAGTGAAGGGCTCTGCCTGTGCAGCCACTCCTCTGCCAAGGTGAGCACGCAGAGCCTGAGCCTCCCACAGGCACGGCTCTGACAGCACCAGCTCCCATTTCATGAGTTAGTTTTGGCAGCATGGCAACGAGAAGTCAGTCCTGCCACTGGAACAGCAGGAAATGGGGCAGCTGAGAGGATACCAGGGCAGTGGGAGACCCCCACACTTGCACCACTCAGTGAGCTTGGGGATAGACCCTGCTTTTTCCCCAGGTTTTTTTGGTTGTTTTTTTTTTTGTCCTCTTGGGGAGCAGTGGGGCTGAAATGAAGTTAATTCTCTTTTAATTTGCCTCTAGTGTAAAAGCCAAAATAACTTCATCCAGTGGAGTTATTCTAGATTTGTATATCTAAATCTGAGCAGGGATGTCACAGAAATTATCCATGTGTGTAAAGTTTCTACATCTGGGAAAAAATATTTGGCTTTCCTATAAACCACAAGTTTTTCAGGATCAAGTTTGCAGTGGTTTTTCATCTTCCTCAGAACTTTTTAACCCTAACTACAAAAGAAATCAAGAAAGCCATAGCCTATCTGCATTTTGAAGAGATGATGGCAATGTCCTGGGAAGCAAAATGTCCCTGTTCTCTCCTGTTTTATCTTCATAATCTGCAGAAATCATGAGACGAAACCCATTAAATGAATCATGAAATGAAAATCTTGAAAGGGAGCGCTGAGTAGCACTAACAGGGCAGAGCAGCACGCTAGCAGAATTAAGGATCAGTATTTCTGGTCAGAGCTTTGCCTTCAGCTCTGGCGCTCTGACGTACTTAGTTACTCCAAGAGATTCTGAGGTCAGTGAAACAGAGCAGAGCACCCCATTAATCCTCCTGTTTGAGGGGGAGGGAAGTGCCATGGGAGCAGCATCAGAGGTAAGGTTGGACCTCCCCCGAGGCGACAGAGCCGGGGAGCGCCCAGGCAGCGTTAAACCCGGTGGGCGTGGGTCACACCCTCACTCGTGTCCCTCTGGCTGTCCCTGCCCTCAGCAAATAGCCATCGCCCGGGAGGGGGACCTGCTGACCAAGGAGCGGCTGTGCTGCGGGCTCTCCATGTTCGAGGTGATCCTGACGCGCATCCGCAGCTACCTGCAGGACCCCATCTGGCGCGGGCCGCCCCCCACCAACGGCGTCATGCACGTGGACGAGTGCGTGGAGTTCCACCGGCTCTGGAGCGCCATGCAGTTCGTGTACTGCATCCCCGTGGGCACCAACGAGTTCACGGCAGAGTGAGTGTCCCCAGCCAGCCGCCCCAGGGGTGCCCCCAGCTGCAGGGAGAGCCTCTGCGCAGGTAGAGGGGCGAGGTGGGTCCTTGGGGGTGCTCAGCGTTGTGTTGGAGCAGCTGGAGGAAAGAGCGAGGTAAAGGGACGTGCCCAAGGTGACGGGGGCAGCGACCCAATGCTATGGCCTCACCCGTCTTACCCCATGGTTCATCCTACACGCCCTGGCCTGGGTGCAATTCTGTATTCTCTCCTTCTGGGTTCATTTTCTCTAGGTGTATACTCACTTTCTAGGAGCAGGACTGAACCCGATTTCCCTAGGAATTCACCCAAGAAAGTTCCTGGTGCCACGGTACTTCTCTTGCCTAACTCTGTCCTGTCGTGTCTCCCCACCCATCACCCTGCTCCTCCCTCCAGGCAGTGCTTTGGAGATGGTCTGAACTGGGCAGGTTGCTCTATCATTGTTCTCCTTGGACAGCAGCGGCGCTTCGACCTCTTCGACTTCTGCTACCACCTGCTGAAGGTGCAGAGGCAGGATGGGAAAGATGAAATCATAAAAAACGTGGTAAGTTGAAGGGTGAGGTCCCAAAGGACTCAAGCCAGCACACTTCTTTCCGTTTTCTATCCTGCTTTGTCCAAACTCATCAATTACAACAAGGCCTGGTGTTAATCTTATTCCTACTGGCTGCCCTTGCTGTAAGGTTCCCATCTGCAGTCTCAGCAGAGAGGCCAAGGTTTTAATTGGCTTGAAAATCAAATCTTTTTTCTCCCAAAGCTTTTCCCTTCTTCCTGGGGGTGGGAAGCTGGACCTGAGGAGCTGGTATTTCCAGCAACCATCCTGTGATCTCGCTGGCTTTATCAATAAGCAGCTGGGAGCCTAGACTTTGGAGTGGTTAACTGAGGACCACTGAGTGATCCTGTTAATGCTCTGTCTTGAGTCATCAAACCCAATAATGAAGCGAGTCAGCGGGCCCCGCGAGGTGCTAAGTGGAACAGGAACATGTGTTAGAGCTGCTTTGCCTTAGCAGAGCTTTCCAGCAGCAGGGCACAGGTGCTGCTACTTCCTAGCTGCTCAGATGACATGAGACCCTTCATGTGCTGTTTCTCTCCCTCACCACCCCTCCAGCCCTTGAAGAAGATGGCCGACAGGATCAGGAAGTATCAGATCCTGAACAACGAGATCTTTGCCATCCTGAACAAGTACATGAAGTCGGTGGAAACAGACAGTTCCACGGTGGAGCACGTGCGCTGCTTCCAGCCCCCCATCCACCAGTCGCTGGCCACCACCTGCTAGTGTGGACACGGACCCTGCATGGGTTGGGAAGGGAGCAGGGACTGAACCCAAACCAGCTGGGAGGGGTAAACGTGATGGTGTGAGGCCTGACAAGGGAGTGAGGCTGGCTCTGCCTCTCCACACGAGGACACACCTTCCCCTCGCCCTGTTTGAGTGCATGTTCCTCTCTACCATCCCTGTGATCGGTTTTACTCATAGCTTTCGGACTTGAGGGGGGTGGGGGTGGGTGGGCAAAATGTGCTTTTCTTCCATGAAGTGGTCCAGTTTTCCCTGTGGTTCACCCAGTCCACACATCTCTCTGAAGCCATACTGCAGCCTCAGGTGGGAGAGCTCCACGCTCCCGCGGCGCTGGGAACCTGCTCCCACCGCAGAAGCAGCGGGACAAATCAACGCCCCCGTGACGTGTGCCACCAGCCAGGGAGCAGGAGGGCCTGGAGACAAGTCCCTGATCCACTCTTAGAGGGGAAGAAGGGATGAAGGCAGGATGTCACTCGTGGCAGTGCCCTGAGGAGCGAGTGCTGGGTGCAGAGGAGCTCTGCCAGGCTGGTCGTGGATTGATGCCTCACCCAGCTTTGTGCTCTCTGCTGTGTCCTTGGCCTTTGTTGTTTTCATGAGCTTTGGCATGTGGGCCTGAGGATAGCAATGATGCAGTCACCAGATCACTCCTCAGCACTTCAGAGAGCTGGGGAAAGAGAAAACAGCCTGGCTTTTTCCACGCTACAGGACGTCCACTTATTTTAATGCAGAGGTTCTCCCCTGAAGACGCATCTTCCATGTGTCTGGTTTATCTTCCAATAAACCAGATTTCTTGTGGACTACAGAAGAGGCTGCATTCATGTGAATGTGCTCTCAAACATATTAATTTGGGTGGAAATAATCACTGGTGCTGACAGGATGCAGGTGTAGTTACTTTGGGATACATATGGGATCTTTGTTCTTCAGCTAAGGGTGAGAACCAGGGTCTGTAATCTGTGTGTGTTCTGGGATGCTATTTTCCCTTGGTTTAGACAAATTTCTAGTGGCACAGCAAACAGATACCTTTCTCCAGAGAATGGTGACTACTAGCAGAGCTTAGGAAACTTCCCCTCACTCAGAAATTATGTGATTGTTTAGGAAAGATAAAACAGAGGATAAGCTTTAAAAAATACCCAGAATTTTCCAAGTTCAGAGATGTTCAGAGAGGACACTGGAGTCTGTTGCCTTTTCCCACTCAGCTAATCTAAGATCCCTGGATATTGAGAACAAATTCAGGTGGAACTTCGAGGAAGATTTGATAACTCCTGGTCTAACCCACTTCTAACCCTCAGCAGAGTCATTGGAGTGATACAAAAGCCTGTGCTTGATGTGAAAGGAGATCAAACCATGTGCTCCAAGAGAAAATTATGCCTGCCTCACCACTGGCAGCGTTTCTTCAGCTCTAGCCTGGCCACAGCAAAAATTGCTGTATCCAGATGTGATAATAGATATTTGTTCCATGCATTTCATCATGCCTTGTAAACTGCATGCTGTTACAGAGGTTAAAAAGGCAGAGCCTGGGCATTTGTTCTCTCAGAGGGAGCATATAATTAATTAGTAGAAACATCTGAGCTGGAGTTTTTGTCTTCAGAAACGACACCCAGCAAACTACTGCTGACAAGAGGACATCTTGGTGTGTGCCACGAGTTTGTGCTCCCAGACTCTATCACCTACTCCCTTGATAATCAATAATCAATACCCCACACGTGACAAGTGCTGGGCATTTTCGCACCTTGAGCTTCCTTTTATTACTAAGACAGACCTTTTCAGCTGCAGGGAGGAAATTGTGCAGCACAGTAATCTGAAAGTAAAATGAAATCTCAGGAGGTCTGGCTGAAATCTTGGAGTGGCAGGGAAGGATCCATCCCAGCAAGGCGAGTTCTTTCCTCTGTGTGGTGAGGAAGAGCAGCAGAAGAGCTTCTGGAGCTTGCTCTCCACTTACTCTTCCACTAAGGATGTCAGGTCTGACATTCCATCATGATCCAACACTTCCACACTACTGGAGTGAGGGAATCTACAGTTACATATTTTTAAAAGGAAGAGAATATTTTTTGTGGAAAACAAGATGCGAGGAAGATAGATCCGACCAAGATCCTATTTTTCCTGACCTAAATAGCAAGTGCTTGTTATTTTGGTATGAAAGTCTTGCTGAAAAGTTGGCACAAGTCCCTGTCTGGCTTTCAGAGCTACCCCTAGGCACAGCACAAATTGTGTCCTATTACATCTGACAAGCTGTGGAATGCTGGAATCTTCTTAGAAACCAGCATGAACTAGAAGTTGCTACAAAAGAATGAACTGTACCAAATAGCCCAGTCTCAGCTACCTAGACAAAATGGGATATAGTAAGGTGAATTTAAATCCCTCTTTTCATCAGTTTAGGTCTGGGGTGAGTCATGAGATATTTCACCTAATAATCTGTAAATCTGTTTGCATTCTTTTCCTGTAGTTTTGCCATAATTCCCTGCAACCCTGCAAAACACAGCTGCACTGGAAAGTTGTTGTACTTGTACAGGCTGTACTTGAAAGAACAGGTAGTTGAAATCTAGTCATTGCCCTCAGATTTGCTAGCAAAAATGTAAAATCCCTCCAGATTCCAAGGGATTAAATGTTTTGAGCAAAATGTCAAAGTGCATGAACAAAATGTAAAATGTTTTGACTGTAGAGTGTATGCAGATCTTTTGCCTTGTTGCTCAAGTAGTATGAGATATCAGCTAGTCATAATCACAGTCTTAATTTCTGAGATTTAATGTTGCTGTCCTTTGATTATCTCAAGGATTAAGATACTCCCTTAGCTTCAGTTTTCTCACCCTCTTTGTCTGTATATGAGAAAGGTCCAGGCTTAGGTCTTTAAACAGCTCCGTGAAAATGGATTTTTTTTTTCTCCCGTGCTTTTTTAAATGTCATAATTGTTAATGGAAATAGGGAGCAAATTTGTAAGAGTAGGGCTAAGTAGGAACAGATTGCCAGGGGGTCAGGGATATTACCCACACTTTCAGAATTTCTGCCAAGTTTGGGAGTCTTCTTTGCATTTGTGCTTCAGTCCTGTATTTTTCAGTCTTTTATAATCTGCAGACTTCTAATGTTGTTTTCTTAGGGAAATGTTGACCCCTGTCTGAATCCTCCCAAGTCCACTGACAATGGACTTGCTTTTTTACCTATATTTTCCTGTTTATGCTCAAGTAGTCTGCAAACTGCCCAGCACTCACCAGCCACCACTTGGGTTGTCTACTCCAAAGACAAGTTGTTGGCTCCATACAGGGATTACAGGGAGGAGAAAGGATGGCCTGTGTCAGGAATGAAGTCAGACTGGGCTATTTTAATGTTCCCTCTGGCTTTGCCATTATAAAATGTGACTGTTGGCAGCACACATGCTTTTCTGGGATGATGCTACACTTGACTTGCAATGCTGCAATAGAAAGGGGAGGCAAACTAGATTAAATTCAGCACTTCAGTGGTTTTCCTTTTAAATTCTGACAGCACTTAGTAGCACTGAGCAACATTAGTCCTTTTCCTCCTGCATTACTCCAGTCCAGTAGGTTCAGGTGCATTGGAGAACAAAAGAGAAAAGAATCAAAGGTGTAAAAACCAAGAAAATATTCTCAAAAACTGTTGTCAAATGTACCATATTTGTATGAAAAGCTGCTTGAGTTATTTTGTACAATGAATTTTATTTATGGTGAGGTATATTTACGCTTGTGATCTGATACAGTGTTAAATTTTTGATCCATATTTGCTATGCAGCTGAAGATGATATTTTTGTTTTGTATTATTATTTTTTGCTGTTGTTCTAAAATTCAGCCAACAGAAGCTTCCATCTCCATTAGAAGTGCTTCTGCAAGAGTAAAGCATCTGATACCTGGTGATATGTCCCGTAACACAGCAACCAACAATGTGTACAACAAATGTGGGATGAATTTTGTGATGAAGAGAAATAAAAATTGGGCTCATTCATGAAATGGGCAGAATTTACCTTATGGTGTCATCATCATTGTGATAATTGTTATCTGAGGAAAGCTTTCAGTTGTACCTTGCACAAAAGAAAAGCCAATTTGATAAAAATGTTAAGCTTTTTGTAAAAAGCAAAGGAAAAAATACGAGGCTTTGTGGCCAACACCAAAATGGACATATTTTCCTATAAAAAAGTTAATGATTTTTGAAAAGAACTTCCTCGCACAACACATTTTTCATTTTAAAACTTGTTCTAGTATAAGAGGGTCCGGGAAGGGAAAATCATATTATCATTTTTAACAGATTTTAGCAGGCTCTACCCAAAGCTAAACTGAGGAGCTAATTTCCTCTCATTACTGCAGCCTTGTCAGCTCTACAGGGGCCTTCTTTTATTCCAGGAGATTCTCCTTGCTATTATTTTCCCAAATTTCCACTTGAAACCATTCTTTTGTGTTGAAAGCACCCAAGAGCAGCCATGGTTGTTGACTGCAGAAGAGAAGTGGGAGCCAAGGAGACAAGATCTGGGAGCTGAGGAATGAGAGAGAAACAACTGACATGGGTCTATGGGAGCTGGACTCCTGTGCTCATCAGCTCCAGCCCAAACACCAACTGGTGTTCCCTTTCACAGCTTCTTCCCAAGATTTCCTCATGGGAACAGCTTCCTAGCTTGAGAGGAGCAGAAATGCAATGATTCTTCGCATGGGATTGGAGGTGAACTTTACACCATAATCAGGCAGCTCTGTTGATCTTTGCAATGTGCTCTGAGGCTGTGCTGCTGCTCTCTGGGTGATACCCTGCTGGGCAGGATTGTTTGATTGTTCAAAGTTGCCCAATATTTACTGATTTCAACATGGTTCTGCTGCAGGGAATGGCAGAGAGGAGAGCAGGACTTTATTCCTGCATCAGCCAGTGATATTGGGCAGGTTGTTTGGGTTCTATCCTTTCTCCCATCAAGATTTCTCTATTTTTTTTCTCCTTTTTTTTTTTTTTAAGTAATTTTAGCTGCTGCGTCACGGACACCCCAGTTCTCACCCAGCCCTATGAAGTGCTGAGAGCTCACATGGTCTCACTGGAGCCAGAAGCAATTCCTGCTTTGAGTATCAGGGTCCAAGGCTCTGAATTTTGAACAACCAGCCCTAAGGGAGCAGTATCAAAGATACAGGCCCCCATCTTTCTTCTTCCTAATGCTCCTAAATATGTTTACATCTCCAGATAAAAGTCTTCACCAGCGGAGAGGACAGCTCATTAATGATTGCTTTATTCATTTAATAGCTTAACAAAATTACCCTTTCTGTGACCTCCTCTGCAAGTCAGGAGTGCCTTTCACATGCAGCTTTGCCTGATTTAGAGTTCTGATGCAAACGCCTCCAGATAAGAAGTCTGCAAACAAACGATCTGCTGATAACGTGTCACCGTGTGGCTTCACCCACCGCTGTCCATCACCAGCCCACCACTCCTGCTCTGCCAACATGTGGCTTTGTGGGGCCACAGTGACCTGGATAAAGTATTTAGCAACCCTGGGAGAAAGGAGCTGGGATGTGTTTTATGGCCTCATGACCCTGGATCACTCAGCTCGGACCCACAGGTGCGTGCACTGGCGTGGGGAGGGCAGAACTGCAAGGGTTGGAACCCACCATGGCTGGGACAGGCTTGGGAACTGGCTCTGTGGGTGCTCTCTAAACTCTGGTGGCACCAACTGACAGCCTCAGCCACTGCAGACGTGGCTACCTTGAGATAGGCTGAATTAAAAGCTGTCTGCTCTTCAAAGTTCAATCTTTCAAACTCTGGGCATCCTTTCATGTAGTGCTGCAATCATCCAACACCAGGCAATTCCCTTAACCCCTACCTTATCAAGTCATTGCCAGAAAAAGGGTTCACCCTCTCTTTGAAGCAGCAAACAGCTCCTTGGATCTCTAAAATGATACAAAGCCAGAGCAGAATATTACAAAGCTGTTCAGAAACTTTCCACAGAAACCATGCCTAGCAGACATCCAAGGGCAAAAGTTTCCATCACCTGTTAACAGGATACTTCCACCATTATTTTTAACAGAGGACAGTTGGTACTCAGTAGTTTTCCATCACTTTTTCCAGAGCAGAAGAGATGAGCAGACAAGAGCAAAGAGCAGCCTTATGATGTTGCTGGAGAGGTTATTTGCATGCAAAGCTGCCTTGTTCTGTCCCCCCAGATTCCAGTCAAGGTTTTGGCCTGGAAACCAGTATTTCAGGAGGAACTGCATTGCTAAAAGATGAGCTGCTATGGAAGACTCCCTGATTTTTGATGAGTTATTTTTAAGGTAGCATCTGATGTATCAACCCGTGAGGTCATAGCTTGGAGCTAAATTCCCTTAATTACAGCCTTCCCATTAAAATTAGGATATGAAGCAATAAAAGAGGCATTGGCTGCATCCCTGCTTTATTGTTATCAGTCTCAACTTGCCCTTGACTAAGCACAGAAGGCTCCATGCCAACCCTACCTGGCTCTTTACTCCCATATTGCTGTACACAGCCTTGCTAAATCCTTGAAATGCAATTCCTGTGACTTCGTGATTTCATAGCCTGCACCCCCCGCAGTCCCTGTGCCAGGAAGAAGGAAATACGTGACACACTCGGATCCATGGCTGATTTCAAAATCTGACTGAAGCTTCTCCCCCCTCAGTGGTGGCACCCAGGCACGCTCCCTCCCCAGGGTCTGGTAGAGCCAGCTCACACTGCAGTGTCCCCTCCTTTTGGGGACATTTTGCTCATCATGTCTCTCTTCCCAAGACTTAGAATGTCTTCTCTTGGAGGTCTCACCCCTTGTCAAATCTGGCAGAAGTGGCCCAGAGACTCAAATTTATCTTTGGGGATGAAAAGGAGTACATAAACATAGATGTATGTGGTCACATCAGCTTTTCCTTTAGGAAATCAAGCTGACAGGGCAAGGTAAAGATGTGGCCCAAAGTGCCTTTTCTTTTGCCTGCACCATGCTGTGGCAGTAATGCGTGAAGCTGCACCATGACCAAAAAGATTATTTTAACCCCAGATCCCTTCCATAAAAATTTGTTGCCTCCTTCACATCTCTTTGTGCAGAGTGAGCACAGATGTCAACAACACTCATCTGAAAAAGCTTGGAAATTATTTTGGACACAGTTTAACTGCCAATAACCACACCACAATTAGGCTTCCCTGGCTACAAGCAAGATCTCAGGGTGTTGGAAAAGGTCCAGCAAAGGGGAGAGCCCCAAACACCAGAGTGAACAGGCAGAGCAGCCTGTGAGGGGACAGGGGACATGAACTCCTCCAGCCAGCACTGCAAACACAGCAAATACTTGTCCCACTTCACCATCACACTGGTTTTCTACCCAGCCCTGTACTCACACATTGCATGAATAGCTCCTAACCAGCACCAGCCAGTAAATTTACACAACAGAGGCCAAATCCCACCATCATTGTCTTGCCCAGGGTCCTGTCCCTTTTGCTTGCATAATAAATGACAGCAGCAGCAGTTGCTCCAGGAACACTGATAAATTAGCACAAGTTTCATTTCCTACTTCAAAACCTGCTGCCATATGATTTGGATTGATTATCAAGTGCCCTGTCATAAAGGGGAGGACGTGGGATTTGGCTGGCACAGTCTCTCCCAGCCATTGACCCACAGGACTGTGATGGATGAACAGACTTGATTAAAATCAAATGACTCACAAAGCACTTGAGCATTACATTTCTCTTTGCTGGAGAAAACAGTTGCTCAGAGATAGGATCAGGCTCTGAATGAAGGCGTCATGAGGTGTTAGCAGTGCTGCAGCCGGATGGTCTGAGGGCAACCCTCTAGTAACAGGCAATTTATTTTAGGGGGGGAAAAAGGCAATTTTTCAGACATGTTCAGGTCCTGCAAACTTTATATCTTTATATTGCCTTATGACAGGGACCCTTTCTACCTATAAATGTGGGCTTGCTGAAGCAAAGTTCTTGTTTCACTATTGGTTTTATTTACCTCTGTTGACCTACAGCAGAACCGGGCAATGAAAGGACTTTCTATCAGCAATAGATTTCTGTGTACACACAGCCACTGAGCACAAATGCAGCCAGGGAGGTCGGCAAAGGAGGATGGGGATGAAGGCAGAACAAGGGAGGTCAGCAGAGAGGATGGGGATGAAGGCAAAACTGGTGTTCCACACACTCTGAAGCATTCACACACCAGAATCAGCAAGGGAGGCTTCGGCTGCCCTGGGAGGGGGAGTTGATGGAGATTCCTGTTCTCCAGTCTGAACAAACCAAGCGACCTCAGTTGCTCTTCACATGGCCTCTCCTCCAGACCCTTCACAATCTTCGTGGCCCTCCTTTGGATGTTCCCTAACAACTTTGTATCCTTCATATATTGTTCAGCCCAAAAGGCTGAAAAATACCTCTAAGCTCGAGTCCAGCTATTAACCTGACATTGCCACCAACATTTCTCTCGTTTACCTTTAATTTCTATTTCCACCACACCTGTGTTCAGCCCCCGGCTTTGCACAACGCCTGAGCCCACACCAACCCCGCACCTGGGCTCACACACCTCCGAGCCACCTCCAGCTGCCCCAGCGCCTTCTCCAGTCCCCGCAACGAGGAAAACACCCTCCAGAGGAGAAACCCGGCGGCAGGAGCCTGGTCCCGGCTCTGTGCCAAGGGACAGAACCTCCCAGAGATGCCACCGCACCGACCGGGCAGGCGGGGACGGGGATGGGGACAAGGAGATTGGGGAGAGGGGCTGGGAGGATGGGGACAAGGGCTGGGGACGCGGGGCTGGCCCAGGGAACCGTGCCAGGCTCCGCAGGGCGCTGCGAGCGCTCCCAGCCCGGCGAGGGGCCGGGCCGGGCCGGGCCGGGGGCGGAGCGGGGCGGGCTCAGGTGTGCCCGGCCCTGCCCTCGGCCCGGGATGCGCCGAGCGCCCGGAGAACGAAGGCAATGGAGCCGCTGGAGACCAACAGCAGCTGCAGCAACGGTGGGTGCAGCCCCGGGGCAGCGGGACCAGCCCAGCTCGGCCCCGTTCGGAGCGCCGGGACCGGGACAGGACCGGGCTGGGTCCGGGTCCATGTCCGGGACGGCGCGGCCGCTCCGGCTCCGAACCCGCCGCACCCCTCGGCATCATCCCCCCGGCTTTGGGGCTGTCCTCTGTCACTGCTCTGCTTTGGGTTCTTTCCTGGCTTCGGGGGGGTTCTTCTCCTTTTTTCTTTTTTTTTTTTTTTGAGGTCGTATAGGAATGGGGAAACTCGAGCAGCCGGCACCACGCTCTGCCAGCTCTAGAGTGCACGGAGAAGGCAGGAGTTGGGGTTTTTTTCCTTTAAGGATTACTTAATCCAGTCGGTAATCACCTCATCCCGCTGCCTTATGCTTGTTACCTTGTGGAGATTTTCACCCAGCCGAGGAGGCAAGTTTCCCCCGTATTGCCCAGAAAATATTTCCACGATCAAAAATGTTTTACCTAGTAGGAAAAAAAGTATTATTAGGGAACCCTTGGAAACTCACCTAGAAAGTCACTGCTGTTTTTTCTTTTAGAAAAACGTTTATAGCTAGATCCAAAACCTCAGCTGTATGTGCCGGGGCCAGGGATTGCAGCTGCTTAAGGTCTAAGCCAGGCTCCTGGTTCAGGAAAAATGTGGGGCCCATGCCCAGGCTCCTGACACTGCTGGGAGCAGTTTAGCCATTCCACACTCCTGCCTGCAGAGACACAAACACTTGCTCTCTAATTCCTGTATGAGTTCAGGGAAAAAAAAATGAAGTCTTTTACTACAAAGAGACTTTTGTACTCCACCTGGCTGCTCTGTTCCTCATGGTCACAGTCACACCATCTTTACTACACTTGGAGTAAAGATTGCGATAGAAAGATGTGCTGGGTGTGGTAGGAGTGCCAGGGGAGGAAGAAACTCAGCAATTTCCCACCCCCACACACCAACACACCTTGGCCAGAGCCACAGGGCTGCAGTGCTTTTGGTGTTAACAGCAGAACCCTGCCTGCTCTCAGTCCTTCCACTCTGGCAGGACTGGGTTTGCACTAGGAGCTCTCAGGGAACCTGCAAATAGGTAGAATAAAACCATTGAACAGTAGAGGAAATGAATTGTCCAAGATTAATCTGATGTCTTATGACACAGCTCAGCACACAGAGTAGGAACAGATGCAGTTACAGTGTTGGCATCACTCCACATTAAACCCAAAGTTACAGCTGCAGATGAGCTGGCAGGTGTGAGGATTAGCTGGCTGGAAAGCACCAAAGTCTTTGGATCAACAAGGTTAAGTGTTGATAAGGCCTAGTTCAACTCTATAACATTGGGATTTGGTGGAGAGACTCTGGCTTATATATTTAGAAATTCAAATTATTTTTAGAGGTCCTTGTGGCCTGCCAGCTTGGTATGTAACTCATTCAGTGTCAAAGAGATGCTTGAACTGCAGGCCATAAATCTGTCAGACAACCCCCTGCCATTTCCACGTGTGAGTAAAGAAGTGTCCTGAGCTTTGGGTGTTGTTAGGGTGACAGCATGGGTGGCTGTGCAGGGGAACACCTGGATGAGCCTAGGGGAGCAGGGACACTGTTGACAGTCATGTCAGTAATTTGCTGTTTTATCTCCAAGGGTCTCTGATCACCCTTTCGTGCCTTTCCCACCGGGTTGTGTGCCAAGTGATCAGCAGTGCTGTCCCAGCTGACTCTGTGCTGGAGAATGGGACTTCAGACAGCTCCTGGATAACTCGGCTGGAAAACAATTATGGATTCTACATCGGCCTGGGGCTGGCTGTCTTCTCCAGCTTCCTCGTCGGGAGCAGCGTCATCCTCAAGAAAAAAGGACTGCTAAGGCTGGTGGAGAAGGGAGGCACCAGGGCAGGTAAGGCTTTCGTGGGGGCAGGAGGGGGAGGGACCACCTGTTCCTAGGACTACACACACAGCCCAAATTTCAGCACTCCTGAGGCAAGGGGACACCTCTGGGTACAGTCAGTCTTCCATCAGCAATGCAAATAGCATCCTTTTGTGGGTGCATCTTTGTGTGTGAGAGCCAGACAGCAGTGCTATGTGGGAGCTGAGGAGCTAATTTACAGGCCTGGCATTGAAAGGAGCTAATTTACAGAGCCCTGCACTGGAGGAGCTCAGCTATAAGCAACGTTCCCCTGCCTGGCACCACAAATAGCAAGGGGGGGTCCTGTGAGATCAGCCGTGTCCCTGCAGCAGAGCAGTGCCCATCGCTCAGGAAGGTGAGGCCAGGAGCAAGCAGAGTGCTCAAGGCTCTTTGAAAAGGGTCCCTTTGCAGCTCCCAGCCATGCCCCAGCCCCGAGCAGAGCAGCACAGCCCTGACCCCACTCTTGCTCTCAGTGAAGCACCAGGCAGCTTTGCCACCAGGCCACCGAGACGAGGACGCAGCCCTGCGTGCTCGGATTGCAGAGTGTGTGAGTGCAGGACAGACAGGCTCTGTGGGAGCTCTGTGGCTGCAGAAGGGATCCTTTGGAGCTCTGTTGCACAACAACCTGCAGATAACTTTCCTCTAGCACCAGGCTCTCAGGGTGAGGCGTGTGTTTATGTGTACACACACATATATATATGTATGGTGGAGCAGCACTGCCTAGAGCAGAATTGCACTGTGGAATTGGACACATCCCATCAGCATTGCAAACATGCTCCAGCAGCAGGGTAACTCCTACCTGGCAGCTGACCTACTTGCATAACTGCAAAACAGAGCAATGATAATTAAAATACTGCTGCTTCCCAGTTCTGGCCTGGGAACAGTTCTTAAATAATCTTTTGGAGGAAGTAAATATCACCATCCCCATTGTACCCTGTGCCCATATGGGGACACAGAGGCATGGAATGATGAAGTGACTGTCCAGAGACAGCCAGCAAAGCTGCCAACAGCAGCTGAGCCACTGGGCAGTCTCAGGTCTATCTCCATCCTCTGTCACTGGGCTGGCCACATGCAGCTGCTGAACATAGATGGGTTTGCTTTTTGACATTATACTTGTACAATGAAATGTCAGTAGTGCTTCAACTGTTGATGTCTCTCTCCTCCTTCCCTCCGTGAACTCTTCCCACAGCAGAGCCAAGCAAGTAAAACAAGAGCAAACCCCTCCCTATTTTTCAGAATGTTTAACATTCTGAAAGGAATTAGAGATTAATGACAGAAAATTGCAGCTGACAGAAAGAGTTCTTGGGAAAAACCCCGACCAAGCAAAAAGACCCTAAAACAAATAAACCGGCAATTTCTGAGGAATACCAGAGCATAACATTTGAACTTCAGCATTTATGGAGTTGTTGAGGAACCAGAAGAGGCTGAACTCTAGCAAAAGATTTTTCCCTGTGTCCTGAAGTCTTCCTGATCAACTCTTCATTGCCCCTTGTCCTATCTTGCCCTGTAATATCGCAGTCCCAGTGTGTCACCCCTGCTATGTGAGCACATCACTTTTCTCCAAGGCAGGTCAAACACTGCTGGTACTGACAGCTCCAGCTGGGTCAGATTTATCCAAACCAGGGCACTCCCTGACCCAGCAAAACCAGGGCTCACCGTGTCAGCAGGCTCAAACTCCTCATGTTCAACAGCCTGTGGGTAAGGACCAGAGCTGGATTAGCTCCCAACACAGTCCATTCTTCCCTGTTCTTTGTCACACTCTTCCCCTTGCAATTTATCCCTCTTCAAAGGGACATTCTCATCTCTTGCTCTGAAGAACATGGTTGTTAACCCCTGCATGTGCTTTTCTTCCCCAGGAGATGGAGGCCATGGCTACCTGAAGGACTGGCTCTGGTGGGCTGGCTTGTTAACCAGTAAGTAGGAGCTGTTTCCCTGGGCTTGCAGCTTTTCCAGGCTCTGTCCCTGTGAATGAGGTGTGGAACAAACTGACTATGGTGCTTAAAGCCTGTTTTCTGCTGAGTTCCCCGTCCTCAGCAGAGGTTCCTCAGGGAGAGGAGAGGCAGTGATCCCTGCAGGATCTCCCTCTCCATCCTCCTGCAGGACTGGCAGGACCTGCTAGCTCAGTTTTACCTGATCAAAAGCATGAAAAGCCAGGTTTTAATAGGGCAGCTGGCAGGTCTGCCTGTGTACCAGGCACAGGGCAAACAGCCTCCCCTGAGTGCCTGGGGAACATTTCCTGCTGCAGCACAGGGAGATAACAAAGAGGTGTTGGTAGCACCTCCTTCCTTGAAAAAAACTTGCTTTCCCTTAAAACAAGACTTAAAACCTTAATTTCCTGCTTGTGTCTCCTAAAATTGGACTCAAAGCTTTGCAGTATCTCCTAAAACTGGGCTCAAAGCTGCACGGAGAGCAGCAGATTTTACAACAGGCTGTTTCAGAGCCCTCTTTGCTGCCTCTCACTCACCCTGGCAGCTGCAGCTCAAGGTGCCCCAACCTGGCTCTGTCCTCGCTGCTCAGGGACAGGGACAGCCCAGCCAGAGGGGACACCACAGCCCCAAGGACAGGCCTGGAGGGGACAAGGAGCCTCCCAGCCCTGGGGCTCCCCCAGCCACCCCCTCCCTGGCTGGGCTGGGGGTTCCTGAGCCCTGACCTGGCCAAGCCCTGGCACCCCCAGCCCTTCCCGTGGAGGGATTCCCTTCTCCAGGGGAGCCTCTTTTACTTTGAAATAGATTTTCACCCACTGTCTGTCCCTGTTTAGCAGCAGGATAAAACCCCCAGCATAAAACCCACTCTCCAAGTGACATCTTGCTGGTTTGCAAGCCCCCAAGAGAAAGTGCAGAAAGTGCTCTGTAACTCACTGGTATTTATTTTTCTTGTGTTTGTTTAGTGGGTGGAGGGGAAGCTGCCAACTTTGCTGCCTATGCCTTTGCTCCTGCGACTATTGTCACGCCTCTGGGGGCTCTGAGCGTGCTCATAAGGTGATTTTTGTGTCTATAAATTGAAATTTGCCTCTTTTTTTTTCTTGTTTGCCTGTTTGACTTGTAAAAATAGACTTGAAGGGATACTAATATGATTTATTCTGCCCAGAGTAAAAAAAAAAGTCTCAGTGTTTTCTAAACAATACTTTAACAGTTGTTGTCCTTTTTGAGGGATCACTTGGGAACCATTGAATTAAGCACCTTGCCCTTCTGGAAATGCTGGATGTGTAGAGCAACCACATACACTGCAGGTTAAATTATTGCAAATATCTGCATTACTTCATTCCTTATCCCAGCTGTTTACCCACTCAGGATTGGTGGGGTTTAAATGTTTGTTTGTTTTGTTTCATTTTGTTTTTGTAATCAAGAGTACTAAAAATTTAAAAGGGTCAAAAATACCAGGCTTGTTTTCAAACTGCCTTTCACCTGCCTTTTATTTTATAAGCTTTTAGGATCCTCTCATGTTGTAGGGTTTCATATTTCTGGCTGTTCCCAAAAGGGCTGAAACCCTATTTAATTTCTTTATTTTTAAATAGGAGATTCCTACCAAAATACATTAAGCTACTTAAGGTTTTATGGAAAGACTGTATAGTAAAATGCATAAGCCAACTGAGAGTTAGGACTGCTCTGGTGTCTTGCCCCAGATTTTTTTGGACAATGACTAGATATTTTTGTAGCTAAATCTGTAGCCCCAATACTTTTGGAGTTCCTCTGTTTATCTTTCTAAGAGTTTTGATGATTTAGTTAAAATTGACATAGCTTTTTTGTTGTTAGGTTCAGATTTTTTCTCTGTTAAACTGGCCCTTGAAGTAATTTTCTTGAGCACTAAAATCTTCATCATGCTCAGCAGCTCCTGAATGATTCTGCCAACCCTGAAAAAATATTTCTGAGGACGTGCTAAAACATTCAGCATTTCTGCACCTTGCTGACACAGGAGCTGTGATCCACAGGTCACACCTGCAGGTTCAGCTGTGACTGTGTATTAACCCACTGGAATCCAACTAATTGACACCAAAATTGGGTCCTTGTATCACATGGAAGCATTCTTAACTTTCCTAGAGCTGCTGCTCCTTCTTTAAAGTAGTGCAGAGCACCGGCTGATGTTTTTCTGTCCGGCTGATGTTTTTCTGTCCCGTGCAGTGCCATTCTGTCCTCATACTTGCTTGGAGAACGGCTCAACCTGCTGGGAAAGCTGGGCTGCCTGCTGAGCCTGGTGGGCAGCACTGTGATGGTCATACACGCCCCAGAGGACGAGGAGGTCACCACTCTGGAGGAAATGACTTCCAAGCTGAAGGAGCCGGGTACGCAAGCCGCAAGCACGGAAAGCCGTGCCTTCCCTCTCGGGTCCGGGCACTGCAAACCCCATGCCCACTGCTGGAGTTCTGAGTTCCTCTCTCCCTGCTGCAGGTTTCCTGGCTTATGCTGCAATCCTCCTGGCTCTCTGCTTCCTCCTGATCTTCTACCTCGCCCCCCGTTTTGGCCAGAGCAACATCCTCATCTACCTCGCCATCTGCTCCGTTATCGGCGCCTTCTCCGTGTCCTCCGTCAAGGGCTTGGGAATTGCCATCAAGGGCTTCTTTGCTGGCCAGCCTGTGCTGCAGAACCCACTGACCTGGATCCTGGTCATCACGCTGGTGGCATCCATCACCACACAGATCAACTACCTCAACAAGTCTCTGGACATTTTCAATACCTCTCTGGTGTTCCCCATCTACTACGTGCTGTTCACCACCATCGTCATCACCACTTCCATCATCCTCTTTAAGGAGTGGGTCACCATGACTGTGATTGACATCATTGGGACAGTCTGTGGCTTCCTCACCATCATTTTGGGGGTGTTTTTACTGCATGCTTTCAAAGACATGGACGTCAGTTTTGGGAATTTACCCCAAGTCCTTCAGAACGAACAGCCGGCGCCGGTCACCAGAGATGACAAGAACATCCTGATAGAGGTGGACAACTCCAGCATTGCCCCAGAGGACAAACCCAAAGTATTCATGCTCTGCACTTAGGGTGTTACATGCAGGGGACTGGAGGTTGGGTGGGTGATGTCAATATTCCAAGTGCCAGGGGAAAATTTCAAAAAGGAAAAGCAGAAAATAAAGCAAACAGTGTATTTTCCAAAGTCAAGTCTTTCTCTGGGCTTTTGGACAGGATCTCTGTCATGGTGTGGGAGCAAGGGGTGTGTTTAATCCTCTCTGGGCCCTAATACATGCAGCCACTGGAAACAAAAATCCTCTAGAAATATGATAGTGCTGTAACAAAGCTCCTCTCTGGGGCCCCTTCCCTCTCTTATTCTTGGCAGGGCCGATGTTTACCCTTCACTCCTTCCCCCGGGTGGCCATTGATGTCTTTGTTTCCAGGCCTTGATGGATCATTGATTAGTGGTTTTTGTCTTTTTTTGTTTCTTTTCTAGACACTTGCATGAACTCTAAAATACACACCAGCATCTGGAGAGGAGGTGAGGACAAGGACTGAACGGTGCCACTCAGACTCTGCTCACCCATGTTTAATCACTTGCTCTGCAAATAAGGGGAAAGGTATATTGGTGAATATGGGCAAAACGTGGTGAATTTTGCAAAAGCTGCTCACTCAGGCTCAGGGGCAGGACTCAAGCCATGAAGTGTTTTCACAGAGAGAGCTTTTTCAGCTTTTCTTTTTTTGCAAGATGCAGGAGTTTCCCTGAAGCAGTGGTAATTATTTTTATGGGAGTTTCATTTGTTTGGGTTTTGGCTTTTTTTTCTCCAGAGCAGCTCTGGTGCCCAGGCCTTGGTGAAGTTGCTGGGACTGACCCAGACCCCACCTGAGGAAGGGCAATCCCTAATCCCTCCTCAGGCTGGGGAGCTCTGGCAGGGTAAATCCCATGTCAAAAGAAAATCTACCACTGTCTCCAAGACTTCTTGTGATGATTTTTTTCAGTCTGAATGACCAAGTGGCTGTAAATATAAAGTATTTTTTTGACTCAGGAAATATCTTGACCCCCAAATTCTTTGACCCCATGAGATGTCCTCTGAGATGCTCACCTGATTATACCTGGGTGTGAGCATCACTGAGTAAATATATTGTGGGGCTTTGGGAGAGAGGACAATCCAATCTCCTATTTTAATAACATTTCAGTGCTATCTTTTTGGAATGTGGAAAGGGAAATAAAAGGTTTTTTCAAAATAAACAAAATGTTGCAGGTGGATCTGAAATTTTTTCATTATTTCATGTTACAAGTGTAGCCCAAAGGATTAAGAGGCTGAGGGACAGCTGAGAACAACAGAAAGAGCATCTGGAGCAGAATAAAACTGCAGCGACCTCCTTTGGTGGCAGAAAATAATCCAAGTCACTCACTCCAGCTTCGGTTTTGGCATCCTAATCAGTGTGATGCTTGGTGCATTTTATTTTAGAAAATGGCTGTAAATGGGACTCATCTTTTTTCACTCTAGAAGTGCATTTCATTAAAGCATCCCCGGAGAAATGCCGTGTAGAAAATGAAGATTTGAACTGAGGTAATGAAATAATAGACAGTGAAAGAGTATTTGTTAATGACAACCAACAAATTTTATTAAAACTAGGCAAAAGGCACAATAAATTGCATTCTTCAAGTATTTGCATAGATGCATAGAGAGCATTGTTGTAAACCATTAACATGTGGGCATAGGAGAAAGTGAGATGTATTTGTTATAAGTTCTCCCAAGTAATATTATCTTTCAAAGAATCAGGTTTAACATCTTTTATTCTTCCTGCAGTTCCCCTGCTCTCAATCACTCAACTTGCACACATCTGAATATTTAAAAGGACTTACTAAAACTCCCTTTTGGAGATTTTTGTGATATTCCAGCAATAAAGTTTTCTATTAGAGTTTGGGCATGTCCAGTTGTTCTCTGAGCACTGTGTGTCCGGGGGCATTTTTTGAAACCTTGAACCCATGCTCACATGAAAAGCAGTGAAAATTAGTGACTTTTAGTGACCATTGCTGAAGATCAGGGGTTGGAGCAGAAGTGCTGCTGCCCTCAGTGAGGGCTCAGCTATGAGATCAAGTTCTTGTGGTTGAATCATCAATTACAGTATATGTCCAGTCCTGCTGCACTGTGAGCAGCCAAACCTGGCATTACATACCAAGGAACAAATTTGGGGGTTGTTTGAATACACATTTTTATATGTAATATACCCAACTATTGAAAAAGACAAAGATTAGAGAGCTGTTGTCTTTTACTTGCCCTCCCTTATTTCAGAAAGAAGTTTTTTAGATTGGTTTGTTTTCCAGGCACATAGAAGGTAAGAAAAGGTCTCAGATTAGTAAGATGAGGAACAATCTGTGAGAATTTCAAGACACACCATGTGAACTGTTTCCTTGTGGAGAAAGAGGTAGTAAAGTTGTGAAAACTATTGTGACTTAAGTCATCCTACAGATACACTACTACATATAACTACAAATTTAATGAGTTCTTGGGGTTTATCTGGGATTTCTTTAATGAGTAGATCTTAGGGAAAGAGAACCAGCAAACAAGACTCATTTTCTTTATGCCAATAATACAGTTTCTCACGTGTGGAGCAGCAGTCATGCTCTTTGAGGATTTGTCCATAATAAATCAGACAGAAGAGAACTGTTGTAACTGCAGCTCCAGATTTCCCTGTGTTCTCCTAGGAAATAATTTCTAGGAAAAAAAAAATCTGGCATAACAGAAGGTCTTATTTTAAAATCCTGAGGAAAAAAAAAAAAACCCACATACAAAAGCCAAACTATTATGAGAAGAAAAAACTAAATTCATAAGGGAGGGTCCTCAGGGTCAGAACCAGCTGCTTAAAGTGCACACAGCTCTCTCCATCCATGGCCTGGAGAAGAAACCTGGAGTGAGAGAGCTGCCCTACAAAAGCACCATGTGTTGTGTTAATAGTTCAGCTGTTTCACCACCTGGGCATTTTCCAGGTAGGTTTCTCAGTGGTTTGGGGAGCAGGCAGCCCATGCTGAGTTACAGCTCAGCACAGACATGCAGGAACACTCCTGCTGCACAGCTGCCTGAGCTTCCTGCTGGCCTTCTGCTCTGCATCTGGGCCAGAGCTGCCCATCGTACCTTGAGTGTGTCCCTATCACCTGGACTGGAGCTCGTGGGCTGTGCTGGAGCTGATTTTGGGATCTACAGCACCAGGGCAAGACAAGCGAGTGCTGGAGGGCAGAAGGGTCACAGTGTTCCTGTTAAAGAGGGTTTGTGGGGAAAATAACGAAATAAAAAATAATCCCCTCTGCTAGAGCTGACCAAAATCCACAGTGGCCCCACAAATTCTATTTCCACGGTTGGCTCCCTGCTGGGGCCCCTCTTGGCACCTCCTGTAAACAGAGAATAAACTGAAGAACGTTATCAGCAGCTGCTCTCCCCAGAGGCAGTGGGTTCTGTATAGCACCAATCTGCTCCTGCAGCTGCCTGGGGGGCTGAGGAAGCCAACAGGGCTCACATGAAAGCCCATCAAGGCCAGCACCTGCACTCACAGCTTGTTCTCCCTGGTAATACTTAAATAACTGATTAAAAACACGTGGAAACCCCCATCGCCCCATCCCTGCACGGGATATTGCACAACAACATTTAAATACCGTACAAACGAGTCATCCCTACGTGGAAAAGGCAGAGAGGGTCCAGGTGAGCCTGGAGTGTACCTGGGGCACCCCTGCCATGCCTGGGGAGGCACAGAGGGAGCAGGGCTGGGGCAGGAGGAGAGGAACTGAGACACTGTCCGTGGCAGTGAGGGTGTCAGAGCGTTTTTGGGTGATGAGGGCCAGAGCCAGCCAGGAACAGGCTGCCTCAGGAATGCCCACGGCAGCCTGGCTGTCCCACGTGCAAGCTGCTCACTGCTCCAGCTCTCCAGGCACCAGCACCCTGGGTGGGATGGGAAAAGGGGAAAGAAGAGGAGTGAGCACTGCTGGAAGAACAAGCACCATCCTCGCCCTCTCCTGGAGCTGAGGTTAGGCTGCCTGCATTCACAACCCAGTGCATCCCATGGGAATGCATCTCACACGAGGAAATTCCTGCAGTTTCTCCATTTTCCAGTGTACTGCAGGCTGGAGACATGTAACTGTGCTGTGTGGAGATGTTTTGTGTTGAAGGGCCCAGTTTGCAGAGCACTGAACTCAGTGCCCAGAAGTCCCTTATTAAGTCCTGTATTCAGGATGATTTTTGTTAAACTCCCTGCAGGGAAAGATTCTCCTTAGCCATTGCTAGAGAGGCTGGAAAGAATTTTTGTTCTTTACTGGGATTTTCAAGTCTTGTGTGAATCTTCCTGCTTTGCTGCTCCTCACTAACACTTCTGGGTCCCACAGCCCCTGACCCCACTGCTCTGCCCCACTCCCACAAATGCCTTGCCTGAGGAAGTGCTCAGGGCTGTGGAGGAATGAATTCACTGCTTTGCTCAACTCCCTGAATTCTTAATAAGAAACAGGTAAAAACAGAGACCCCTGCAATGAAGGTGACCAACCCACAGCCCCTCTGTGTCCACCCACCCACCTGGGCTGTGCACTAAGGTGTTCTGCAGGCTGAAATTCCCCTCAGAGTGTTTTTATTCCCCAGGGGTGAATTCCCACCCCCCCTCCCAGTGCCTACCTCTGCCCCAGGCTGGAGGTGCCCAGGGGCTCTGCTGTGCCCAGGGGGCAGTGGGACAGCAGGGCTGCTGCCCTGCCAGCCTCTGCTCCTGGATGGGATGGGATTTGCTGGCAGAGCCCTCTGGGGTGGCCGGGGCCTTGAAATGTCCTGCAGAAGAAAGAAATAGTTTTGAATTTAAGCCTTAACTTTGGGAAGAAATAGGTGACCTGTGCTCCAGAGCCTTTTTAATTAGTCACTTTAACTGATGCACTTCATGGCTGGAAGCAAGTTCCACACACATACACTCAGTGTTTGTCTGCTACACAATGCCTGTAAACACTATGTATGTGCATGTTCTTGTGTCCATACAAACACACACAGACCCACAAGCAGTTATTATTTGTTTGTGCACACAGCTGTCCCTAATAGGATGCTCAGAGCATTCTATTTTCTATTCATCTAATGAATTTCAGTGGAAAGCATGTCCCAGGGGGAGAAATTACCCCCACAAGAGCCAATTGCCTGTTGTTGCTCAGGGTCTGTGCTAAGCTGCTGCCTTACAGGTGTTGATTTAACAAACACAGCTGCACTCATGACTTGGAGGGTACCCAAAACCCCTGCAGTCTCCTCAGACTATGCATAAATGCAAGGCTTGATGGCTTGGGGATCTACTGCTCTCCAAGGATCTTGCCCTGTGACTCCAGGAAGGACAAGGCAGACTAAATTCCACTGCCTGCCAGATCTGAAGAGCTCCTATAGGAATAGCAAGAGAGCAAATCTGGCAGATGCTGCAAACATCCAGGAAGGCCAATGCAACTAGCAAAAAGTGACATTAATTATTTCCCCTTTGTCTTCCCTAACTCATGGCTAATCACCAACCCAGAAACAGCCAGGTTTCTTGTGGAAATCCTAGGAAAAGTGTTCCATCCCATAAGGCTGACTGAGATAAAGAGACTGGATGTGTTGGGGAGGGAACACAAAGGAGATCATGGGGAACTTGTCAACAAGCAGCTGGGAAGGATACCTATTCCTTATTGACAGCACTCAGCTTCCTGCTTTTGTTTTAGTTTTCTTTCCTGCTGAAGTGCCAGCTGTTCACAGGAACAATGGACTAGAAACAAACCCCATTCCCTAAGATTTTGCTCAACAGGGTTTGTTTTCCTCCATGTCCTTCAGAAAGAGACTGCCTGGGAGCCACCCTCCTGCTACCTTTGCTTCTTTGAGGGCCCCAATATAATAATATTATTTTGCAAAATGGGTTGAAGTCAGTTGGAGTGATTTACCATCTTTCCAATAAGAATGTGGGGTCCACAGTAAGTTTAGAGCTGCCAGCAAAATAAATAAATATTTCCTTTTAAACTTCAGAATAACCCCATGGAGAGGAAGCTCACATAAGATGGGGTCAGTTTGGGTCAAGACTAACAGCTCCCCCAGGGTGAGAGGCCTCACCAGAACAAACCTGCCATCAAGCAGCATCTACAGGACAGCAGCACGATTCCATACCTGAGAGGTTGGAGGTTTGGGAGCAGGAGGTGCTGGCCTGCTCGGGGGTGTCCTCCGGGGAATGTCCTTGGGAAGCGCTGGCCCCACGGGGGGGCTGCCAGGGAAGGGGGGCGGCTGCTGCCTGCTCATCTGGAGCCCTGGAGCTGGCTGAGAAGGAGGCTTGGGGGGGATTTCAGGGAAGCCAATCACCTGTGCAGAAAAACCACAAATCCTCATGTATTTCCTCTTCAAACCACCCTTTGTACCCGCTGCGACACTTCTGAGGATCTACGTGAGGTCTCTGAGGCACAGAGTGGAAAATATTGCCTGCAGCACCAGGATGTGAGTGTGTAACACCAGGATGTGTGTGTGTGTGTGTAACACCAGTATATGTGTGTGTGTTGATTAGATGGACTGGGATAACTCAGGATCACGAGGCAGAAATGGAAATCAAGAGATCAGAGCAGTCCAGGCATCAGTGTGACACTTGCAAATAAACCCAGGGTTTGCCATTTCTCTGGTTTTGAGATGGGGGGTGTGACAAAAGAGAATCCAGCAGGAGAGACAAGCAGCCACACAAGCCTGGTCAAATCCCAGCTCCTGCCTTGGAGGAAATCGCCAGGAACAGGAGCTACACTCAGCTACCACTGACTTTCAGCCAGGGGTGATGCCTGTCTCCTTTTCCCATCCTTTGATAAAAACACTCCCCAATTCCAGGGAAATCCCATCCCACACCTTGGGGCAGCTGCATCTCTGCCCTGCAGGTGGAAGGACCCTGTCCCTACCTTCCTCTGCTGCTGGGGGGTTCTCAGCTTGAAGGCAGGGTTTGCATGCCCAGTTCCAGAGGTGTCACTGACAATGAGAGAAAGAAAAAGAAGGGTGTTAATGTCTTGATATGTTTTCTCCTTTATTTTCCTGTATTTACTATTTTATCTTCACTGGAGTGAAAAAATGAGAAGCCAATAGTGACTATACCAACAAATCAATTTAGTGACATCCCTCACAGCATTTGCAATTCTGTCCTGGCAGGAGGGGGGCCAAGGAGACAAGGCACAGCACTGACAGCTTACCTGAACTGAGGTGTCTTCTTTAGAGAACAGATGCTAAATTTACTCCAGCATTTCAGATAATAGAATGAGAACAAGATTCCTGTGACAATGAGAATGGGAGCCAGGATCACCAGAGCTATCACCACTGCTGAAGAGCCTGAGAACAAGAAAATGGAGTTTGTTAAATGGAAAACTCTCTGCTCCCAACCAACTCAAGTCCTTCTGAAGTGACCCCACAGCAGAGCTGGTCCCTCTCACCTTCAGGCAGAGGGGGACCACTGTCCAAGCTGCCTCCTGTCCCCTCCTTGTTGCAGAACGGGGGGGCCCAGCCCTGGTCACAGTGGCAGTTCTTGTTGTTGTTGCACACCTGGAGTGGGAAGATTCAGAGATTCAAGTGGAAGCTCTAAGAAACTGCAAGTGAAAACAAACTATGCCCTTGCTGAATTAAACACTACAGGAGACACTCCAGCGGGAGCTGAGTGCCTGGAAACTCTTTTCTTCAGGGAGTGGAAGCAATTTGGGATAAACTGCCCTAAATGTTACTTTTTGCTATGTTTTTTTCTTCAGTATGTGTAATACTTTTTATTCAATCTAAACTGGGCCCAGGATATTTTTCTTTAAGATTACTCTTTGTTTTTCATTTATTGCAATTCATATCCCTCCATCAGACCTCTTTAAATCCCATGTCAAAGGGACAGTCATGGGCCAGAAAATGCATCGAACAGGAAAGAAATATGCAAATTGATAGCCAAGAAGCCAAAGTCCATTGCAAACCTAAGGAAGGTATCACAACTGAGCTGAACAAGCAGCCACAGAAGAATTGAAATCCATCCTGCTTCAGCCTGGAATGGAGATGAAGAAGAAGACACTTACTCCATGCCCATGGCACTTCTTGCTACAGCTCTCGGAATCAAAGATGATGGACATGTTCTGGCAGCGCCCCTCAAAGCAAACCTGCACAGAAAGCATCCAAAAGTTCAGTGTTAGCTCTCTGGGCTATCTACCATGCCCCTGCCTTGTGCTATCTTGTGGCTTGTGACTTGGAAATACAACTAATTAACTCCCTGGGCAGAGTGACAGCAAATGAAGTTAACCTGGTTCCCAAGCAAACAGTTAACCACTACCCCAAATCCCAGTCCCTGGGAATCAGAGAGAAGTGGGAGCTCTGCTGGCCACAGCCTGGCCATGCCCACGGGGCAAGTCCCTGAAGGAGCTCTCACATGGCCTTGCTCTGTGTCTCATCTTTAAGCAAGATAACTTCAACCAATTAGCAAATCCCAGATTTAGCTCTGGCCCTGAACTTCATCTGGCAGAGACATAAAGCCTTTGGTGTGTGCCCTTCTCCAAAACCTCTAAGGAATTATTTCTCTAACAAATACAGAAATCTCCCAGAAGAGCCTTAGACATAAAAAATTAATAGCTTGACGACCACAAAGCACATTCTGGGTGGAAAAGTGATTCTCTGAGCCTCCCCCAAGCCACTCCAGGCAGGACTGTACCTACATGATGGCTCCCACACTTTGTCCCTGTCAACACCAGGCCAGGGTCCAGCATCTCCTTCTCCTCGCTGTCGGATCTGTAGACGTGGGTGCCCCGGCAGCGCTGCGTGTTCACCGTGGTGTCGATGGGCACCGCGTTGGGCTGCAGGGGTTTGAAAGCTGAGCTCTGGCACTGGATCTTCCCACATTTAGCATCTCTGATGTCAAAGGAAAGGCTAAAGTCATTATTCCTGGCTTGCTGAATGTTTTGCAGACATGAGCTCTAAATGTAAATTAAAGCAGCAGTGCTGAGTCATTGTTAAACGAGGGATTCAGCTGCACCCCCGAAAAGAGCATTCAGAGCAAACAGCATCCAGCCTAATCCCTGGAGGAAGTGTTTGCTCCAAGAGCTCTGCCTAGATTTCTTTTAGAGCCAATGGAGAGAAATATCAGTGATGAGATCATGAACCCCCCCAAGAATTATCTGATGGATACTGATGGTACCACCCCACAGTCCCCACGGATGGGGGATGTCCCCATGGATGGCAAAATCAGAATTAAGACTAAGAAATTTTGACTTGATTAGAAAGCTCCATTTATCTTATGGATTTTAAAAATCCCCCCTCTCCTGTTGCTTTGGAAGAATACCAACTAGATGCTTGAAAATGGTGAGCTGAAAGCTTCAGCTGTAAAGGCTCCAAGTCCCACAAGGATGCAGCTGGTTTCCCAGGAGGCAGAGGGAGGGAGTGAACCGATGCATGGATCAGTTTTATCTCCTGGCCCATAATTTTATAGCATCTAAAAACATCTTCTCCAGTGAGCAACCCTGGGCTGCCCCCCTGCTTTGTACCTCATGTCACACTTCCTGTAATTCCCGTAGATGTCCTTCCCACAGTTCCCGTAGATGTCTCCAGCAGCGTTGACCTTCTCAAAGCAGGCATCAGGTGCTGGCTGTGCCCCTGCATGGGAGAGACTCAAGTGGCTACTTCACCTCACCCCATGCCAAACCCACTCACTTGTCTTTTTTCTGGAGTGGTTGGAGCACGGGAAATTTTTTGCTGCCTCCTCCACATGAGTAAGGCAGGAGAAAAGGCTCCTCCGACTCTGCTGCTGACAGCACGTATGGAAGGCACTCCTGCCTTGCTCAGGGTGAGGAGCAGCAGGAGCAGAGCATTTGCTGGTTCAAAGGGCAGCAGGTTGTGCTGCAGGCAGTGTCCTTACCAGGCCCCCAGAGCTGCACACACTGGTCCCTGTAGGTGAGGCACATGCCACTGTAGCAGTAAGCCCTTCCTCCATCACAGGCAGCCCCATCCATCTGGTAGGAGTTGGGGGGGCAGAACGGGGACTCGCCAGTGCAAAATTCTGGGAGGTCACAGAGCCCTGACCTCTTCCTGCAGGGAGTTCCTGGGGACATCAGCTAAAGAGAGACAGTGGGAAAAACCCAGAATTATTGCTTGGCTCCTCTGTGGTTTCATGTCTGTGGATAAGGCAGAATCTTGTGTGTGTCACTTTGTCCTCCTTGTCTAAGGGTTTTTGAGGTCAGCAGTGACTCGTGCCTCTGGAACTTCATTAGCTGGGTGAACTGTGCAGAATGCAATTAATGACTGGATCCCTTCCCCAGACAGTGATGAGATCATGCATGCTGCCAGACCTCATGGGGACACTGATCCATCTCACTCTACCCTAGGGTAGGATCCAATTTACCTGAACCATTTCTGACAGATGTTTGTGTAATCTGTTCTCAAAACCCTCCCTGGTCTGGGAACTTTGTTTCTGTCATTTCTGCTGGAGACATTTTCCTGATGCATAACTTATGTCTCCCTTGCTTATGAGTTTGCTCAGTTCATTCTGCTCTTGTCCACCACACATGTGGAGAACAAAGGACATTCAGTCACATCTGGGAGGTTGCTCCAAGTGAGTCCAGGTGGATTTCTGGAAATTGTTTTCCCCATGCTCAGGATAAGTCAGTAAGAGCATGCAGTCAATGTGCAAACATAAAGATGAGCTTAAGAGAAATGTTTGCCCATGTTTTTGAGTTAATTTGTTGTCAAATTTGAGATCTTTGGCTCCAAAACCAGAAACACATTTTAACCAGTCACTATAAGGAAAGCTGAGATTTAAAATGATACTTTTTGCCAGCAGCTCTTCAGCAAACACCAGAGCTAAAGGGATTCAGCTGCACCCCAGAAAAGAGTGTTCAGAGCAAACACAGCATCCAGCCTTAATCCCTGGAGGAAGTGTTTGCTCCAAGAGCTCTGTCTGGATTTCTTCTAGAGCCAATGGAGAGAAATATCAGCTCTGATTTATGCCTCAGTGTTTAAGAGAGGCAGTGTGACTTCACTCCAGCAGCATTCACAGCTCATCTCAAGATATCACAAGAGCCAATTCAATCAGTCAGAAGAAAGGACCCCACTAGTTTGATTACACTCATGGCTGTTGCACCCAAAGAAAAATCAAACCAGGAAAGGATTTAAACTCCATATTTGGCTCTGTTTTCTCCCCTTCCCCCTCTAGTTTCCAGCCTCACACTTGCCCCCCCGTTCCTCCCTTTCCTCTCAGGAGAACCCAGAGACCCCACCTTGCACTGATGGCAGCAGCTGCCATGGGCACATTCAGCACCAGGCTTCAGGGAGCAGGTCCTGGGGTCACAGCAGGGGTTCCTGCAGTCCTGGAAGACAGAGAGGAGCAGCAGAGTCCCCAGGGCAGATCTGAGCTGGCACTGATGCGCTCTCACTCACCGTGGATCACACACAAAGCAAAGCCCTCCCTTCCAGGGTGTCTGAGGGTACCCAGCACGAGCTGAGAGCCAGCACTGCACAACCCCCTCTGATGGGACACAGCTGCTTGTGCTCATCACACCTGGAGAGGCTGGGCTGCTGGTTCCAGCTCCCTGCTCTCTGGTGAGGCAAAGGATGGATTTGCAGAAGTGAGGGGCAGTGCTGAGAGAAGCCCCATCCTTAAGAGGAGTGGAGCCATACATAAAGTGAATTTATATATCAAACTGCAACATCTGGAAGAATTTTTTCACTGAAAGGGTTGTTAAACATTGGGATGGGCTGCCCAGGGAGGTGGTGGAGTCACTGTCCCTGGAGGTGTTCAGGAAATGACTGGAAGTGGCACTCAGCCCAAGGTGGTGATGGGTCACAGGTTGGACTTGATGATCTTGGAAGTCTCTTCCAACCTAAATGAATCTGTGATTCTGTGACCTAAAATCACCTTTTCATCTCCTTTTTAAATGAAGTTTTAATCACATCAGTTCAGCCCTGGACCACACCATCCCTGAGTTCTGGGGGGATTGTACCACACATTATGAAATCAGGTGTAATATTTTAGAACCTTGATTCACATTTACACACAGGGAAGATATTTTTGTCTCCTGCACAAAGAAAAGCCGATTAGAGATCACAAAACTGGATTTGAAAAATACATTAAAAAAAAAAAGCATCCCACCGAACCCCAAATGGTTGGATCTGGATCTTACCTCCACCTCTCCACAGTCACACTCCTCCCCCTCTTCCAAGTAGCCATTTCCACATTTCCCTCCACCATACATTCTTTTGGTGTCTGGCATGTTGGAGAGACACATCCCTCCACCAGAATGCAGATACTTCTCCAGCTCTTGTCTGTTGCACTGGTTGAACACTTTGGGGAATGGGTGCCTGAGCAGAGACAGGGTAAAAAACGTGAAGCCAGGTCTGGGCAATGGTTTAGAGAAGCAAAAAGGAGCACATGCAAATCCTGACAAGTGCCAAAGGACACAGGTCCCTCCCTGAAATTCCTGGAGCTGTGCTAAAGCAGGTTGTGATTCCCTGTTTAATAACATGATGGCCTTACAAAATAACTTTGTAGAACCAAAACGAGTTATATTTGACTGTTCTTGCTGACAAGAAAGGCTGTCCTCTCCTCCTCAATACTGGAGCTGTGGTTTATTCCCAACTGCTTGAACAAGCCTGAGAATCCAGCCCTCAGCCTGTGAATAGCTGCCTGTGAGCCTAACTGCTAAAAATAATATTTAATTTTTCCTATCTACCACCTCATTTTGAAGAACGTGAATATTGTTTTTGACACAAATTATTAATTTCTGTTCTACAATGCCTGTGCACTCCATGTGTGGCTGTGCAGGTGTGTGGATGTTGTGGGCTCTACTTGCATGCCACTGTGCTTTCACTTCTCCCCCAAATGGTTTTGGAGGAAATGATGCACACAAAAGAAGATGGCTATGAAAAGAAAATCTGTTCAAACAGAGGAAGGCTTGAGAAAATGGTGAATGTGGCTTTAAGTGTATGGGTTCATCTGGCATGTTTCGTGACTGAATTGTAGAAATTTTTATGTTTCCTCATCCAAAGTCAAATTCTGAATTCCTATGGGCTTCTAGAGCCACTCTTGCTTCCCCTTTCTCTCCCCAACTTCTTTCCTGTTAAACACAAACTCTCAGAAACCAAGGAGTATTCTTAAGAAAAGGGAACAGGAAAATTTTCCTTTTGCCCAACAGCTCAGAGCTCCACTTTCAAATGCTGCCATCACCTAAGGCCAGGCAGGAATCAGTTCCTTGGGAATCAGCAAACTGCTACTGCTCCATGCCCCAGGGTATGTGCAGCAATATTTATCTAGAAACACTCACTCCAGCAGGCAGCAAGAAACCCATTTCACTCTACATCTCTAGTTCTTACTCCACCAAGGCCCTTGTAACAAAGCCCTTTCCCTTCCTCCCTGAGCCCACGAGGATGAACTCACCCGGTTGCAGAGGCCATGATGCAGCCCCCATCTGCTGGAAGGGTGGTACAGCAGCCATCAGAATCGTGATTCATGCCCAAATTGTGTCCCATCTCGTGGGCAATGGTAGCAGCAACACCAATGGCATTATCAGAGTGGTCCTGTGCAAGGCCAAAGAGGCACCTCAGCATTTTACCTGTGCCTGTCCTGGGCACCTCTGGGTCGATGGGGTGGGGGGAATTTCTCATTTGTACATGTAGAAAATATCTCCTGGAAGTATTCCTGCCTAAAAGCAGGTGAGTGGAGAACTTCACAGGAAATATTTTATCCCTGGGCTTTAGGAGCATCTCTCCCGTGTATTCACTGCTGGCAGGAAGTTTTATATTGGGGACTGGCAATTACTCACCATGTTTACTCCTCCTGACTGGAAATCAGAGCACATGGCCATCACGGGAGCCAAGCCTACTGTGGTACCTTTGAAGGGCACACCCCTGAAATCAACCAGAAAGAGCATGAAATGGCCCTGAGGCACTGGAGGAGCAGGCAGAGAAATGCAGTGCACAGCTCCCCACACAGTGTCAGGGGGACACATTGTCCTTATAGTGTCTGCCAGAGCAGGACATCATAGCAGAGCTACAAAGCCTTTAGGGCTGTTTATCTTGGACTGCTACTCTGTTTTGTGGGCCAGCCAGACAACCCTATTTTTCATAATGGTTTGGTTCCAAAAAGTGCTCCTGCTGAGCTCTGCAACAAGCACAGAAAAGACTAGTTCTGGATCCTTAGCTGAGTACTGTTTGTGGATAATTAATTTACCATAAGCCTGATATTTGCCAGCCTGGGGGTTGGGGATTTGAGGGAGTAGTAGGTAACACCTCTGAGGTGCAGCCACGCTCTGCTCCTGCCTCTGAGCTGGAATTCTGCACCACCCTGAAATCTTTGAAGTGGGAGCCCTGGAAATTGTGCTCAGGACATGACCAGATGGAGAGGAAGTACAGTAATGTTAAAGCGAAAAAAACCCAACCAAAGAAAACAAGGAAAAAGGCATTCTATCTCCACATTTCAACCCCACAGGTCCTCTGACTCATCCTGGTGGATGAATTTCCATGGAGGAGGTAAAGGAGATCTGAGAGCTGCTGCAGCTTTTTCTTCCAATGCCATCTGCACTGCTGGCCAGGCTGCTGGCCCTGATGGATCAGTGGCTCCCATCATCAGCTGGCTCCCAGCACCAGGGCTCTGTGTGTCAGTGGGGTGGGCTAGGAATGAATGCTGTCCCCAAAGCCACCTTGAATCCTGGTAGGATATCGTGGATTTCCCACCCACCCAACCCACTCGTCAGAAACAGGGGGAATGAGCTCACGTGATTAGCTGGGCATTATCGTGTTTTCTGTGCAGCCTCTCTTTGCTACTCCAGGCCAGAAAGGACTTGAGGGTGGAGTAGGGATTCTCTGTTACATCACATTTATCCCCATAATTCCAGATCTCCAGCCCCACCAAGGCAATCCGGATATTCAAGGCCCTGTAAAACTAAGATACAGAAAAGAAAAGAGATGACAAAATGAGGACCACAAATTTATTTTACTGTGTTTTAAAACTCAAATATATACTGCCAATTGCTACTAGAGATCCACATGCCCAGCAAAGATGCTTGCTCTGGATTTCAGCTTAGTGCTGAGCTCTGCAGACAGAAATGTGCAACTACCTAAACTCAAACTGAAACAGAGACATTGAGCTTTCATTTTTGAATGATTGGCAAAGACATAATCTGAAGAAACAAAGACTGACATCATGTTTCATATTCCAACAGTCAAAATTCCTGAAAAGAGTAAGGAAATTATCTTCTGCCATGCCAAGTGCAAACAGGGGAAGCATTCATGAGTAGTGGGGTGAAGGGAGTGGTGGAAGGAGTTTAAGGGGAGCAGAAAGGAAGTAGATCTGAAAAGTAAGGAAGTTTTACTTCAGCAGCACTAGACACCACTGCAGGGATCACTTCTGAAAGCTCCTTCCAGCTCTGCTTCCCAGGTTTTCTACCATTTCAAGTGAATACCTCAGTCCCTTTTCAAAAAGCACTACTTAGGTAACAGTTTTTACAGAAATGCAGTAAAACACAAGGTGCTCATGCTGGCTCCAAGGATTGGAGATCCCCCCACGCTGTTCTGGATTTGCAACAACACAATTGTTTGGCAGGCACTCTCCCCAAGCCACTGCCAAAACATTATTCCCTCTCCCAAAAAGCCAGGCTTCCCCTGGCCCAATTAATTCTCATATTTTATGATCTGGGCCTTGCTTTCCTCCTTTCACACACACAGTCTCACCTTATCTACGTAATTAGCAGCCTCCACTAATTTCTGCCTTGTTGCTTCGATGCTGAAGTGATGTTTCTGAAACTGAACAAAATTAATGCGTCAGACAGCACAAAGACCACTACAAAGAGCTGAAACGTGTAAAATGAGCCCCATTATTCTGGAAATAAGAAGGGAACTATGAAGTGAAGTCTCCCTGCCCTGCACATCTGACTTTAGGCCCACCTGTAGAGGTATATTCAGAATTTAGCCCTGCACACCATGGCAGTGATGCTACTCATGGTGGCACACCCAAACTTATCAGTGCCCCCAGAGCTGGGGGATGAAAAAGAACAGGCAAATGTGCCAGGTAAAGTGTGTGATAACAGGACTTCACGTCTGAGGTCAAGGCTGCTGGACCTCTCATCACATCTCACTCATCCAACCAATTTTCCTACTTCAATCACCTGGCAGTGAATGAGTTAATTTTAGCAAACTGTTTGGCTCAAAGAGTTAAAGTGGCAAAATGTTGAGATTTTTGTTTAACAAATGACAAAACCCTGGACTTTTCTTTTAGTCAGGGACCCAGCAAAGAAATGACATTTAACAACAACACCGTGAGCCTCTGTCCCAGTTTCTCTGATCAAATGGTGATCAACACATGGCAGTTCCTGGGTATTTTGTGTTTTCTCAGTTTCCCTGGTGTCCTGCTGCCTAACAAAGAAACCAAAATAGGTTCTGCCTCTTTAGCTTTGCTCAGAATAAATTATAGCCCAGAGCACTGTGTGGTTTTCCCTGCTGGAGTTTCGAGTTGTAAATTATGGATAGGACCAGCCTGGCTCCCGTCTGTGCTGGAGATTAAACAATCAGTAAAACACTGTGTGGTTTGCACTGTCAGTGTGTCTGGCCTGTCCAGGCTGGGGATGGGGGAGGGATTGCTGACTTCACTCTCCTTCTCCCAGATCTATTCTGTGATCTGGAGCCTTAAAAATGTCTATTTATATATCTGCTAGCAGCTCAGAGCGGAGCATAATCATGGTTATCTTCTCTAGAGATTAAGTGTACTGCAGTTAGAAGCACATCACTCCTGGAAACCCCCAAATTTCTCTATTCTGAAGGCAGACTCTCCCAGGCATAACTAGGACTGACCACTGCTACCCTGGGAGACCAGAACTGACCCTCAGCCCTCCTCCAAATCTGCATCTCTCCCTGGGCAATGGTGGCTGCCAGGACAAAAGTGACCAAGACACAGCTCTCCCTGTCCACTGAGAACCACTGGGATTGCAAAAGAAAACTCGCTGAGCCCCAGCAGCCCTCCCTGCCCCAGGGGATGCTGCAGGTGGGATGCTCTCTGCCCAGTGCTCCTTGGGGATAAAAATCTCATTTCTTACCTCTGCATAATCAGCCACGAGCAGGAGCTCCACATACTTTGTAGCCTGCAGAGTGTCCCGTTTCACCTGCAGCAGCAGCAACACTGGGTTACTGGGTTACTCCCCCAATATTCCCCAAGAAACTCTTCACAAAATATATGTAGAGGTCATTTTTCCCAGTTTGTTTCTCACTGGCTGTTCACCCCACCCCATCATGCACAGGGCCCTTCAAATGTGATTGATTTAGGGCAACCAAGGTCAGTATACCCACAGCAAGTGGCCCCAAGCCTGTCCTCAGCCCCACCTTTTGTTCCTGTGTGGGATGTAGGAACAGCTACAGCCCACCACAGCCCTCAACACTCATTGACTTCTCTGCTGGAGCCACTATTTCCCAACCAGCTTGCTGAAAACCCCTCCTAAATGCTCTTCATTTCACTTTCCCAGCTATGCTCCTAGGGAACAGCAGGGCTGGGAACAGGTGGGATATTTGGAGCATCGTGCATGGACTCAGGCTGAGCCCTGCTCACCCTCTGGCCCGGTGATTTCATCCCAGCTGTGAAGCTCCTGAGCCAGTCTTCAGCTGCATCCACAGTGCCCTGGTAGCCACAAGCTCCTCCCTGCAACCTCAGGTTGTCCACCCTGTAAATCAAGTGCTGGTTTGGGCTGTCAGGAGCTGGCTCCAAGATATAGCTGGAATTGCTGCTCAATATGATAAGCCCCCTGTTGAAACAGGAAGCAATAAAAGGGAAAGTTGATTACAATCACAGCAACTGGAGACAAATCCTTCTGCTGCTGCTGAGCTCCCTTCTGACTCTGGCAAGACACTTATCCTTACCAGGCCAGGCAGTTCATTAATAAAAAGGGTGGGAATATTTTGAGTTCAGAGGGGGAAATCCCTGACCTTCCATATATTAAAATCCATTCAGTGGGCCCCAAACATTGAGAGGTTATTGGAGCATGTGCTGCAATCTGAAAAGTTTAATTTACAGCTTTTACTTTAGGGAAAGAAAAAGTGGAAGCTTTTCTACCAATAGAAGAAATTTGCCTTTAACAGACCTGACCTGAAAAATGTGAAGACATTGTTTGTCAACAGGAAAAGCAAAGTTCTCCCTGGGTCATGCATATATCCAGATGGTTCTAGATTTCACAATGAGTACCTTACAGCCAGGAGAGCTGAAAATGTGTGCGTGATGCCCTCTAGAAAAAGTGTGGCCTGATGGGCACTACCCACGCTGTGCAGGCTCAGAGTGAGAACAGCCACGTGTGCTCCACTCCTGTGCCTCCCTAGCAGTAAGAAAAAGATATCAAGGAGCTGCCAGCAGACACTGAGAGCTCAGGGGTGCAGGAAGCCTCTGCACAGGCACACTGAACATCTCTGTCCCTCTGGAAAGCAGAGCCTAGAAAACACAGGCTGACAGAAGCACGGCCCACCTGCGCCTGCTTTTGCTTTTGGAGTGTTTATTGCAAGCCACAGGTGGCTGCACTGTCCTGGTTATCTCACTGGGCCCTTTGGCCTGTGCTACACTCACTGAGATGTCTCAGGTTTGCTTTGGCAGGGGCTGTTTCCTGGCTGGAGCCAGTCCCACCAGCACAGCTTCCAGCAGGGCTCCAGAGCAGATGACCACTAATGTCAATAAAGCCCGTGTGATGTTTTGGAAACAAACTCTGAGCTGGTGTAAATGAATGCAGCTCCTTGGTTACTCCTGGCTGAGGATACAGACCCCCTTTTCCAGCCAAAGACTCCATAACTCCCAAAATAAAGGTTTCACACACACAGCCCTGGCACCACCTGGGGAGAAAGCAGAAAGCTCCTAAGCCAGGAAGGAGCTCAGACTTGAAGACTTTGCCCCAAAACACACAGAAATTTGCCAGCTGTGAGAGAGTGGGAGAAGGTTTCTGCACAAGTGTGGAGCACTGGGCTGGGACGGGGTGAGTCCTGTCCCTGCCTGTGACAGTCACAGCCCTGAGCCACCACCAAGAGTCTTCTGCTGCAGTGGACTCAAACTCAGCCACAGTGGCAGCACACAAGGGGAAGGGTCCTGGAGCTGCTGAGGAGGCCATGGCTACTAATGACACCCCAAATTCTGCATTTTCCCCTTTTTGTACACAGCTTGGGTGGCCTTTGAGAGTTCTCCATCCACCCGGAAAGAAACAGGGCAGGCAGGGCTGCTGGGAGCCGGGCAGCAACACCTGACCGGGGGCATTCCCGGGGCATTCCCGGGGTATTACCGGATTCCAGCGCCGGCAGGACTCACCGCAGCCCTCGGCAGGTGCTGAGGGTGACGCTGGAGCGCTCCCAGCCGCGCACGGCGCCGTGGTAGAAGCAGTGCTCCTGCAAGGCAGAGAGGCAGGGTTGGCGCTGCCCGGTGGGACGGACACGGCACACATTTAGGGACACATTTCGGCGTCGCCGAGTCCCGTGCGAGCGCTGCAGACACTCCCCGGTCGCCGTTCCCTTTCCACTGCCTTTGGCAGCTGATTATCAGCGCTAAATCTCCGTGACTCCGCTGCGAAATTTGGCCTTTGGGCTGCCAAGCGCCGCCTGCGCCCCAGCATCAAACAGCATCCAACGGCATCGAGCAGCTCCTTGTTGGCAGCAGAAATGGAGAGCCCCGGGATGGCTGCACGACCCAAAGCTCTCTGCCTGGAGCAGGAGCTGCCCGTCGATGGCAGCTGGCCCGGGTCGTGCCCCCAGGGATGTGGCTGCAGCCCCAGGGAGGGTGACACCGTGGGCAGTGGGGCTGCAGCCCCGTCTCAGGGCTGCTGGTGGGACAAAGGCAGGCTCTGGAAGGGACAAGGAGGCTTTGGGGCAGAAACGCCAACATATTCATTCTATGCCTTCCCCTCACCCCGGGGCAGCAGTAGGAAAGATGATCTCATGGGGATTTTATCTCTTATTTTTGCTTTGTGACCAATGCACATCTTTGTGCTGCTGCAGCAGGGGCAGCCAAGCCTGGGTGAGATCAGTAATTTATGGGGTTTTTATTGAACGGCAGCTGGCTTATGGGGGCTGCTTTCCCCAAAGGCTGGGAAGGTCCCCAGTGTGGGGGGAACTTGGTGGCAAAACTAAAAGCAAGAGGGCGAGCAGTGTGAGGAATAAACAATTCCCCAGCACCCAGAGAGAGGGGAGCAATGCTGGCTGCTGACCTTGGCTCTCATAACAGAGCTCAGGCAAAACAGAAAGATGTTTTTACCATTTTTGGGGGATGGAGCAGCTTTCCCACTGGAACCTCCCAGATCAGAAAGCTGGACTGCCCTCCCCTTTAGCTCTAAGCTGTGGGGATCTGTGCTCTTAACAACAACAAAAAAAAAGGCTCAGGAGGGAGAGGTTCACCTGCTTCTCCAAGCCCAGCCTGGTGTCCCGTGCAGGCACAGGGGGGAAGGATCTCTGCACTCACCGTGTGGCTCAGGGGGGTGCTCTGGGCTTGGCCAGGGTGGCTGTAGTGGGTCTCAGTGTAGCCTGGTGCAAAGAGGTTTCTGCAGACACAGTGGAGGGGGTGAAAGGAAGGCAAAGTTAAAAATCAAGATGGTAAAACCTTTCTTTTGACTTGGATTTCTGCTTCTTAGGGGTGCTGGAAAATCAGCTGGAGCCAGCTCTTTCTGGAGCCAGTGTAAATATTCCTGCTGCTGTGAACCACTGCTGTGGATTTGGGGCAGTCACTGTTTTCTACCCATTGTGTGAAACCAGCTGCAACACCCTGAGAGGGCAGGTGAGAGACAGGGATTCACAGGACACCAGCTGTGCTCTGCTCTCAGCCTGTCCCTCCTGCCAGGACTTGTCCAGGGAGCAGCTCCTGGTGGCCCAGGAGCCATGGGATCCATGGCAGGACCATCACCATGGCTGTGGGACCTGTGCAGAGCACAGTGTGATGGCAGAGGGTCAGAAGGGGGGGGCACAGCTGACCTGGCCATTTCCATCTCTCCACTGCCCTGGCAGGAGCTGAGCACCTCTCACGGAGCACATCCACTCCTGGAAGGGCCCCACAAGCCATCCAAGTGCTCTTTCAAGCCATTTATTAAATTAAAACAATAACAGAGAGCCTGTCCCTGAGTTCAATTAGACACCAAGATCCAATTCCAACAGCTGCAAGTAAACAATTCCATTTTTACATGAGGACTTTTAAAGACCCAGCATCCCAACCTAATCACTGACCCTAATGGGGGTCAGTCTCTGCACAGAGTTTTCTTTCTATTGCCAAATTATGCCCCAAATTATACTGGGATTAAATTCAAAGCACCAAGTCCTGCATAGCAAGCACATCACAGGCAACATCTGGGTGCTAGTGTGTGTCCTCAGCTCAAACCCAGACTGTGTCCACTGCCCAAATCTGAGTACAGTCATAAATTAATCTGTATCTGCATTTCAACTGCTGCCCAGAAGCTGGTTCACATCTTTGTTATGGGAAAATGCTGATTCCCCAATTTGAATTTGTTCATGTCATCCCCATGTACACAATATTCTCCCTGTCTTCAACCCAGGATCAGACCAAAAGTCTATAAAAGGAGCTCCTGTGCTCCTTTAGAAAGAAAGCATTTTGATTTTGTTCCAGAGGAAACAGCCTTCCCCTTCTTTTTAAACATCTGCATTTGCTAAACAGTGATGTAAAAAGTACAGCAAGTCAAAATCTGGGCCAAACCAAGAAGGTCATATCCTGTGTCCATCTCAGCAGCCATAAAATGTAGGTTTAAAGCAGTTTTTTAAAACAGTAGTTTGTCTTGCAAAAATTTGGAGAAGGATCACAGACATGCCCTATTGATGAAGCACTCCTGCAGCAGCCCCACGGTGCTGTCAGGCCACCAAAGTGCCACATTTGCCACCCATGAGGATGCCACATGCACCCTGGGCAATGTGCTGTCAGATGCAGCTGCAGCTCAATCCCTTTGCATCCCTGATTAAAGCATGTCATGCAGCAGATTTTAGAACTAAACTGCTAGAAAGTAGGGGAAAAAAGTTTTCTTCTTTTTTTGCCTGGTTTCTTTAAGCCGGATGAAGAAAGCTGCATCACAAGCAAACACAAAGATTTTTCCATCTTAGCTTTTGGTACCTGTCAGTCAGATCTTATCAACCTTGAAAACATCTCTGTTTATAAAAGGGACTGGGTGCCTGTGATATCTAATTAAATTACCCCAGAACAACAGGAAACAAAACCTTTTATCCGTGTTTGAAAGTGCTTCACTCACCTGGCCTCCAGAGGCTCAGACAGCTGAACAAGTACCCACAGCTTAACAACAAACAACTGTGTCTGATAGCATCTGATGTCAGGAAAACACCAGCTTTTATCTGAACTTTGAAAGTTCAGCATAGCCCAGAAAAGCTCATTTTGAGTCTTTCTGATGGGTTAATTCTTATCACCAGATGCTGTCAGTGATCAGAAGGCAAGGTTGCTGTGTTCAGCTGTCCCAGGTCTGTAAATCCAAGATAAGCAACATCCCACAGAGCATAACTCCCTGACTGCAGCAGCTTGCTCAGCAAGAGTGCAAGAAACAAATATTTAATCAACAGATTGCATTAACTGGCAGGAAATTGCCTTGAGCAGTGCTCTGGCAGGTATCTGGTGTGTGTCAGGGGCAGACAGTAAAGCAGTGTGATCTGCCCTGTGCTATTAAAGCCAGACACCAGCCCATGGATTTCCAGTAGCTGAGGCTTTGCACAGCCTGCTTGCTTCATTCCCAAACAAACACTCTTGTGTTTTCCTCCTGCTCCTTTATTCTTGGAAAGCATTAGCCATGAATAGCCACTTGATCTCCCCTTCAGCATCCCCGGGAGGCTCCTCGGAGCCGTGACTGCCCAGGGAGGGCACGGGATGAGGCCACAAAGGGTGTGCACATCCCTTCCCACTCAGGCTCCAGCCCCTCCTGGGGTGGATTAAGGAGCTTTGCCTGAATTTTTAGGGACACTTAGGCAGCTGCTCAGCTGAAAGCCTGTGTCATCTCCACGGTGCAACTTGCAAGCCTGCACCAATTGACTCCTGCTTCCTTTTCTTAGGGTCCCTAAGAAAAGTCCAGTTTCTTATTCTGACCTTGAAACAGTCCTGTTTTGAAGACAGTTCCCAGCCTTAATGCAGGAGGACCCTGGGGCTCTTGCAGCACTGCCAGAAAGGGCTGTCACAGGGGATTGATTGCACAAGGTGTGGTGGGGAGGGCAGTGAGGAAAGAGGAAAAACAACAGAACATCTTGCAACACCCTCGGTGCCTTATTTGAGCCCATAAAATTTCATTCCCAGCCTGCCTCACTTCTTTAGCAAGCACCAAGCTTTACACCAAACTGTAAATAAACAGCAAACAAACCTTCCTGTCACCAAGAGAGCACCAGAGTTATCAGCCACTCTTGACTCTCTTTTCCACATGTACCAGTTGCTTGATAAATAGCAGAGACACCCATACCCCAAAACCTTCTCTGACAAGAGAAAGACACCATCCCTGCCAGGCTGAACAGCTAATTCCAGGGGAGCTCAGCCCTGCAAAGCACTGATGAATGTTTCTAGAAAAACACAGAGTTTACCTCCTTGCTAGGGAGGGAAAGTTTGGAAAAAATGGCATAATTTGTTTTTTTCTTCTTAGTTACATTACATGCCTCTGTAGTGACTGCTTCTCCAGCAGCTCACGCTGAAGCTGCAAAAGTCTGGATGCAAAATAACATCACTTAAAGGCTTCTGAGATCCAGTCAGGCAGCTGGCAGATCACTAGCACACATCATCTTCCTAAAAGGCAGCGCTGAGTCTCTCATTAGAGGAGTTATCAGCATGAAGAATGGATGAAGTCAGAGAAAAAGCTGGTTTGGGATGGGAGCACTCTCCTTTGCTAAAGCTGATGCAGCTGCAGCTGGTTTGGGGCCAGGGGAAGCTGCACAGGAGAGCTTGGGATGTTCTAGAGGAGCCTCACACCTTTCCAACAGGGACCAGCTTTCAGCAAGGTCAGTCAATCCCCAGCATCCAGCTCTGCCTCCAAGCTCAGGGTGGGATGGGCTGTTCTTGGCAGGGAGTGTTCCCTGGGAAGCCCTGGGAGCCAGGTTGAATGCAAGTGAGGAAGCCAAAAGAAGGGAGAGTGGCTCAGTGCCATCATGTACAGATGGCTGAGCAGTTCCTGCTGATGGCTGTCCTGGAGCCACGTCCTGGTCCCGCTCCAGCCTGTCAATGATATCATTGTTTGACACAAAGCCCTCCTCCCTGTGCTGCTCCCTGCACGCAGAGCTGGCACACGGGGCAGCCTGGCTCTGCTGGGACCGGGGGTCACACACTGCACTCCTGAACTGAGATGGTTCTCAGCAGGAGAGGCGGGCTGAGGGCAGCTCTCTTGGCAGGCAGCTGTCCCTGTGGCACTTGGGGACAGGGAGAGGACATGGCTTTCAGCTCCTCTGCTGCTGCTGCTGAGGAGCAGAGAAGCAGCTGGAGGAAGAGGGGCTGCGCGGCACACCCAAACACTCCCAAAAACAGCAGAAGCAAAGCTGGAGCCCTCCCTGCATGGCCACGTCCTCTTGAGGGAGTGCACCTTTCCCAGCTGCTGGAGAGAACCTCACCCTTTTTTTCCTGATAAATGGGAGCAGTTTTGCCTATAAAACATCACTTGTCAGCACAAGCCTAAGAGGATCTCAGGGCTGCCATGAACACACTCAGTTGCACCAGCCTGAGATCATCCACAGGCACCCAGAGTGCCTCAGCAGCACTCTGATATTCTTACTAATTAGAGCAAGAAGGACTTTTAATAATTTGGTCCCATCAGCAACCTTGTTTGGATTGATTTCACAGAGGGGCTGGTCTGCATGGACAGCTGCCAGCTTAGAAACACCCAGCAGTATCTAGGAGATGGACATGGTTTTTATTTCCTCACAAGAAACAAAAGCCAAATGGTCCATGAGGCTCTCATGAGAAACATTGACATTGATTTTTCAGTCATGGACCAAGAAAAGCGGAGCCTGCAGTCTCTTACATCTCTTTCCCTGTCCCTTTTCTCAAATCACAAGAAATCTGTCCAGCCATGCTGACAGCATCTGGGGGTGGAGGGAATTGATTTTCCCAAGAAACTTTAGACATGAGATTTCCATCTACAGTTTGTGGTCCCAGTCCATTATCTCTCAACAGGATCCAAGTAGGGTAAGAAGGGGAATGTGAACTCTTGCCTCTCAGTTACTTAAATGGTCCCTAAAGCCAGAATTTATTATCAAAACCTGAAGTGGCCCCATCTTGAACACCACCAACACATGACTCATGACAACACAAGCAGGCAGGCCTGCTTTCCATATCCACCACTAGTGGGAAATGGGAGATTTCAATCCTCTGGAATATTGCAGTCAAAACCTGGCACTTCATAAAACCAATGAAATCCTTTTTTTTTTTTCTTGGTGAGTTCCATCCAGATGAATCCTGGAGCTCTTAAGCTCCCTTCCTCTAGAGCTTTTGCTAAGAACATGTTTATTGTGTAAACAGAGCAGTTTGGAAGGAAAAAGTGGCTTTCCAACTGTTGAGGTGGAACTAAACAAGCCATTTTTAAGGCTTGGGAAAGCATCACAGACTAAAGAGTCTCCATCCCCTTCTCCCACCCACATCATCTGTGGCATTCACTGTGTAAATTGTGTTACAGGACCCAAGAAAGATTTATCACATAGACCCTTGACTTACCAATAGGAACCATAAAGGAAAAAGGAAATGAAATAAATGGAAAACTGGCTGATAATGAGTCAGTGCGCACAAAAGATTTAAAAGGTTTAATTTCCAGGTCTCTTCCTCTCTGCCTCACACAGAGGAATCACTGAATATCCTGAGGGAATCAGGAAGCTAAAAAGCAGCTGTGGCTTTCCAGATCCCACCCCTGTTTTTCTGATGGTTCCAAGAGACAGTAGAGCAGGATAAACTCAATTTTCCCTTTGCATAACCCTTAACCCCTGCCCATGAAGGAAGCCCATTAGACATGGATGATGTGTAGCCCATCAGTGGAAGAATCTCATATATCCTTCCTGCTCAGAAATGGGCAGCAACTTCCTCACTTAGTTGGTAGAGAGGCCCTGGAAATGTGGAAAAGCAGGAAACACTGGAATACAAGTGACAGACAGATTTTTTTACTGCAGCACTGAGAGCACCAGGCTGGGTGGGAGCTCTTGTCACCTATCCAGGGTGGGCCAGCAGCGCTTGGAAATGATGCTGCTTCCGATCAGAGTGGAAATAAACAACAAAACAACTTTCTGTTGGCTCCTAAGGTCAGACCAGGTGAGCTCTGGACCTCCTTTGCTGTGTCCTCAGGCAGTTCCTGCACATCTCCACCGGGGCTTTGCCACCCAGTGCAGTGGCCAGAATAAGGAGCTGAAACAAACAGCACCAGGCAGGGATAACCCCTGGAGAAACTTACAGTACCCTTGGCAGGTGAGAGAGCCTTTCCCAATCTGTTCTTCCCATGAGAGAGAGGAGAGAGACTTTTTGCTCCCTTTCCTTCACTAAGGTGAGAAGCCAAATTCCATGCAGGTTTCTGCCGTGCAAATGGGAGCTCTCCTCTTCTAAGGAGGAAGGCTCACCCCTTCTAAGAAAAGGCTCACCCCAGGCAGTGCTGCCACACACATTGAGAGGCTCTCAGCCTGTCCCTGCTTGGCTCAAAGCTGCTTTTTATTAACAAATGCAAATGCCTTTTTTAAAAAGTCACTTTTCATCCAAAGTTTGCAACTCTGATTCTTCCGCTCCTAAGCCCCAGCCAAATTTAAAGCTGCTTTATAGGCAACTCTCCATATATTTGTTGTTTGTGCAGCTTTGAGCTTTCCAATCCCACAGCTGCAGGACATGGATTTGAGTCATTTAAAACAAGCCAGAGTCATTTGAGTGATATATTTTGTCATTAGCCTGAAATGTAAGTGTGCCATGAACTCTGCTTGAAACTCCAGTGTGTTTCTGACTTCTTATCAAATTCCTGGACAGGAAATAATGCAATGTTTACTGCTAATGCAATAATTGTATTCACAGATATATGAAGCCCAAATGCAGATGTGTGATGAGCTTATTACAAAACACTGGGTTGGGCACAGCTCTGAAGCAAGATATGCAATAATTTCTGTGTTTCACCTCTGTGGATGAACATGATGTGCTTTTCATATGGAATAGGAAATTGGATGGTGTGAATATTTCTTCCACATATTGAAACTAGAATGTTTCTGCCAAAGCTGGCATCCCTACCAAAGTACAGATTATGACACTTCCCTCACTTTTTAAAGCAATGTTATCAATTGTCTCTCCAGAAGGAGAGTGGGGAATGTGCAATAAGGCTGCCTAACCCACCAAGAACATCACCTGAATGAACCCAGGGACAGAGGGAGACAGAGCACAGCACCAACCTCAGCAGCAAAGCTGATTTCCAAACATTCCTCTAAATTGGAAAAATTAAATGGGCCATTTCTCTGAGGCTTATTTTAGTTAAAAAAGCCTCAAGTACCTGCCTTGAAGTTGCAGTTCTCTTATGCCCAACTTCATGTGAATTTGCAGCCTGGAGCTTACAGGTTTTGCACAGCTTTGAAGGGACACTTCCCACTTGGGGAATTTCACTTTCTCTCCTGGGGCAACAAACTTGGGCAACAAACTCTTCCCAGAAGAAGTCCTGGATGCTGCAGCAACTCAGCACCCCAAACCTGACCCAAAACCTTAGCTTCCCCTGGGAGACAAGCACGAGCAGTGATGAGCTCCTGGGGGCTGTGCAGCAAGCCCAGGCTGGGCTCTGCCTTGCCACACACTCTTCAACAAGGAGAAGAGGTTTGTCTCCTCTTAAAAGTGCTCTGTGGATGCTGGTAAATACACAGGGCTTCATCATTCCTCTTTCAGTTTAAGTCTCTAAACTACTTCAGCACTTTCACAAGTCTCTGAGAAGTGGAGCCCTTCCATTAATTGCATTTTGTGATTGTACCATCACCTTTTTGAGTAAGGACTTGAGACCTAGCAAGACTCCCACATGAAACACTGCTATCCACTGAAAATAAAAATTAAAAGCTCCAAACCAGTTGGTTTTCAACCCAGTACTATTTTATCAGCACTTGTAAAGGAGACCCATCCTGCAGTGCAAGTGTGTGCACACACTTCCAAGCCTGTGTGTATACATCTCAATGAATGAAAAGGCACTTCAGGAAATAAACACAATGGGAACCTTCTATTATTATAACTCTGTTTACTAACACCAGCAAAGGGTTTTTCTGCGCTGGAAATAGCACAGCACCGCTCCTGCAAGCACCTGCAGCTTACATCACTGAGCTTGGAGCTCAAACAGATCAGCTCAGCAAGGATCCTTTCTCTGGCCAGCTTTCTGTGCCAGAAATATTCACCTTTGCACAGCAACTGCAGAATCAGCAGGGCCTGGCAGTCCTGGCTGGAGACCCCCAGCAGCATCAGAGGTTGTGCTGCTTCCAGGCTCAGTTCAGACCTGGGATGGTGCCACTGCCATCAGCAGCAGCTATTCCACCAGACAGAACTGGCTTAGCAGTGCTCATGGTGCCTGGTCTTGTTTTCCCAGCTGAAACACACTAAAAGATGCAGAATTGAAAGCTGATTCTGTTTACCTCTACACAGGTGCATGACTGCCTGTGAAAAGCTTCCTGTTTTGGCAGCACAGGAACTCTCAGTAGGTTTTGTAACTTTTTACAGAAAACACCTCATACTCATCTTCCATCAGCCATCACATTTCAAGCTTTACTGCAGAAGGTGACAAAAAACCCCAGTTTTCCTCCAGAACACCCTGACTATCACTTAGGTTTAGGAACTGCCATCAGAACTAGTAAAATCTTCTGACACTTCACTCTTTAGGGAGGAAAGCTGAGCCCTCAGTCTCTGTGGTTGGGATGCCCATAAAATACATTTAAAATATAAACAGTGTCATTATTCTGATGCTATTATTCCTACTGATTCTAATAGACAAACATTTGGTTGTATTTCCATAGATAAATCTTCAAACCCATTTAAAAATATATAAATAAAACACCAACAGGGCAAGTGGACTGCTGAGCAAAGACAAGCTTCTTGCAGCTAAATTCCCAGCTGCTATTCCACTGCTGGAAACTAATGTACTCACAGGGCAGAAGGGCTCTGGGGTGGCCTCCAGACCAGAATCCTTCTCCCCACCTCAATCTCCTGCAGCTTCAGCTGAATTCAATATGCATCACACCCTATGATAGCACACAGCATTGCTCTCACATGCCTGAGAGGAGGCTGCATTTCAGTTAATGCAAAAACAATTTTTCAGTCTGCTTTAGCATGAAGGGCACTAATGGAATTGAAACTGTCAGATCACTTCTCCTAGGAAGCAGAGAAGGACCTCTTTGGAGCACAGCAAATGAAATCCTCATTAGAGTCACACTGACTCCAAAGCACTGAGCCATTTAGTAAATAGGGAGCTTCATATCAACAACATTTTCCAGTTAATGTAGGAAGAATTATGATGCAAAAATAAGTTTACACACTGAGGGCCGGGTCACCATCTGTTTTTTTGCTGACAAAGCTCTGCTATAATGTGCTCCTTGGCAGATTAACATCTGAGGGGACTCGGAATAACCTTGAAATCCAGTGAAGGACTTCCACATCCTGTCTTTATCAGAACCCTGCTGAAGTCAGAGGAGGTTTTCCTGTTGACCTCACTGTAATCCTTATTCTCTATTTAAGTGGGATCACAATGCAGGGCACAAGCACACTTACCTATTCTTCTCCAGTTCCAAGACGAGCTCCTGGCCTTCTGCCTCCACTGTAACTTCAGCTCGGAGTGGGTGCTGTGTGCAGGGGAGAGGGTGCCTGTTACTCATACATCATCCTTATGAACACATCCACAAATACAAACTGAAATGGCAGCTGACCTTAAACCACCCCTTCCCTTCCTCCTGCTTCAGACCTGGAGCGATGGGGAAGGGAAGGGATGCGCCAAGGCGGCTCCCAGCTCCAGGCACGCTGCTGCATCCCACAGCACAGCCATGCAGAGGCAGGGAGCAGTGCAGCCAGCTGCTGGGATGCTGTACCTGAGCTGGAGACATCACCTGGTGTCTCAGGAGGAGAAAAGTGCTCAGGGAAGGCAACAGGTCCTGGTGCTGGAGTGCTTGGAGGTGCAGTGGGATGGGAAGAGCTCCCTGCACGTCCCTCTGCTGTAGATTGTGCTCAGCACAGCATCACAGGACATCCCAGCTCGCCCCAGAGATTGAGGAGTCAAATATCTGAGCTAGCTAACCAAAGCTTCCTTTGTTGTCCCAGCAGAAAGGCATTTTTAGGAGCCTATTTCAGGACGAGAGGAATCATGCCTCTTCCAGAGATTCTCACTTTGTTCCTTTACTCACAGAAAGTGCCAGTGAAAGGCAGGGAACAGGGACCCTTGGATGCTTCCAGACTCCAACCATTGCACAGACAGAATTTCAGGCCTTCCCAGAGCTTGCTGGTTTGAACAGAATGCTCCCCAATTTCTTAGTGCATTGGCAAATGCATACACTAACCCCCCCCCAAAAAAAAAATTCCAGAGACTTAAAGCATAAAATGAGATTTTTAGAGGCTCTGGGGTCTGCAGTTTTATACCTCCCTCAAAGCAAAACCACTACATAAAGACAGCTTGGGGTTTCCAAGTCTGAATGCTTTCTTGTAGAGAAAATGGATGAACAAATTTCCCAGAAGAGAAACAGCTCATATTAATACAACAATGCACTTTATTCAGCTGAAAGAAAAGAGAAATCATGAGGACTGGTGAAATTATTATGCCAGAGTATTTTCTAAATCAGTGTTGGAGGAGACTTTGAAGAACAGAAGATTGAAAGTGAAAGAAGGCAAGGCTGACTGAATGGGATGTTCTCTCAGCCCAGAGACATGCCCACTTGCCATTTCAGCAAATACAAATATCTCTTTTCATCAGCTCCCTGCTCATATTCTGGGTTTTGCTCATCGTTCCTTCAGTTTCCAGGACATGGCATCAGGCCCACGCAGATGATGCAAAGCAAATTAATACATTTAGGATATACAAAAAAGGGATAATTGCAACAGGCAGAGCTTCTTTCACTAAATCACAGGTGCACGGTTCATCTGAGGGTAGGTCTGTGCTTCACTCACTAACATAAAGCACTGCAAGGCTGCCTTGCTCATAGCTGAGGGTCTCCACCACCATCAAATCTCTTCACAAAGGTTCTGCTAACATCATTATTACTAATATCACCCTCCCTCCTCCTTCAGTAATCCCACTGCCTCAGTCCATCAATTGCTGTGTAAATGAAACATCCCAGCTGTATATAAGCTTTGCTAACACTCATTTCAGAGCCAATGGGAACTTGCCTGAAACAAACCAAGTGTGACCCCTGAGACCCAGCAAATTTATATGAGGGGAAATGCTCTCCAGATGTATTTGCATCACTATCAATAACAGAACCAAAACCTGCAGGCAGTATCACAAGGGCATTTTAAAAAGAACTAAGATCATGAGAGAGTCATTGTAGGGTTTTTTGTGTGTAATAGGACACAATGATAAGTTTTAGAAAGTCTCATATTATGGAAAAGACCCAACAATAAATTCCCAAATAACACCACTATATTCAAGAAAAATTGCCCATGTCCATAATGCTGAGCTTCTGTTTTTTTCTGGTTCACGGTGTAAAAACACCCTGTGGACTTTCCTCTTTCTCTCAATCCCACAACTGCAATCACTTCTTCATTGCAACAAGCTTGGGAAGGGAAACTGTGTTTTGTGTTTCATGTTATCTGGACCTCAGTGATTGTCAGTGTGGAGGCTGTTAAAACATTCCTTCATCCACCCATGGAACAGCAGCAGGAGTGAGATCTGTATTAACACAGATCTGTCTGAGACACAGCCAAACCCACCCGAGAGGCTGGCTGGCTTTTCTTGCCTAGTGAAGCACCCTCACAGCTGGGATTCACAAAACCAGAGAGTGGTTTGGGCAGGAAGGAATCTTAAAGACCATCTTGTTCCATCCCCATGCCATTAGGCTGGAACACCTTCCACTAGGAAAGATGGCTCCATGCCCCATCCAACCTGGCCTTGCACACATCCAGGGATGGTGCATCCACAGCTCCTCTGGGCCACCTCTCCCAGTGCCTCATCGCCTCACAGTTAAAAATTTCTGCCAAATATCCAATCTAAACCAGCCCTTTGTCAGCTTCTGTCACTCCACACCCTTGCAAAAAGTCCCTCTCCAGCTCTCTTGTAGCTCTTTTAGGTACTGAAAGATGCTACAAGGTCTTTCCAGAGAGTTCTCCAGGATGAAGAACCCCAACTCCCTCAGTCTGTCTTCACAGGAGAGGTGATACAGCCCTTGGAGCATCTTCACTGCCCAGCCCTGGCCTGGCTCCCACAGGTTGATATGGTTCCTGTGCTGGGGATCCCAGACACAGCACTGCAGGTGGGGTCTCACCTGACCACAGTACAGGGTCAGAACCCTCCCCCTTGACCTGGCGGTCACACTGATTTTGGTGCAGTCCAGGACTCAGATGGCTTTCTGGGCTTATCTTCCCCTACAGCAGATTCTTCTACCCAGCCGTTCCCTAAACGCCGCCGATGGTGCGGCCCCTCTCCCCTTCCACAGACACAGACCGAGGCTTTAAGGCACGGCGGAGAGCAGGGGAAATGCAGTTCCCAGACGCACCAGCCAGATCACACAGCCTTTGCTGCGATCTGCAGGAGCTGTGGCAGCTCCTCGCTCATCCGCACAGCTTAGCAAACCCCAAACGCGCATCCCCAGGTGCTGCGCTACCCGCGTCACCCCCCCTGTCCCCTGCAAACAAAACGGGCACCAAGCGCCGGGCGCGACCTACCTTGGGGCTGCCGGGGCCACCCGGGGCTGCCCAGCGCGGCACCACCACCTCGGCCTGGGGCCGCACCTCGGCGGCCGCGGCTGCGGAGACAAGAGGAGCGGCTCAGCATCCCGGCCCCTCCGCACCGCGGGGCCGGGCAGCACCAAGCCGGGGCGGGAGAGGAGAGGGAGCTCTGCGCTGCTTGTAGGAAAAGCAGGAGCATCCCCCAACCCATCCATCCATCCATCCATCCATCCATCCATCCATCCATCCATCCATCCATCCATCCATCCATCCATCCATCCATCCATCCATCCATCCATCCCAGGGCTCTCCGCAGCCGGAGCTCTGCCGCACAGCTTCGGCCGGGCATCCCGCACTCGGACCGGGCACCCCGCATTTAGATCGGGCACCCCGCATTTGGATCGGGCACCCCGCACTCACGGGGCGGCGGCCGCAGCAGCAGCGAGAGGGCGATGCCGCAGAGCAGCCCCCGGCCCCGCATGGCTCCGGGCAGGGACCGCTCTCCGCCGCCGCCGCCGCCGCCCTATAAACCCGCCCCGCGCCGCCTCTTCCCTCCCACCGCTCCAGGGCTCCGGGTCCGCCCCGCAGCCCCCTCCTCTCTTGCTGTCCCTCCTCACAGCCCGGGATACTCCCGGTGGTCCAGCGGCTCTGGGGCGCGGCTGCGCTGGGCTCTGTCCCCGCTCCGGGGCAGGGGGAAACCTGATCGCCTCCCTGGGGTTCAGTCTGCAAAACCTCCCCTCCAGCGCCTTCGCCAGCACGGAAATCCATTGTGCCTCCAAAGCTAGGAAAAAGGGGAGAGCTGCGGGAAGGAAGGAGCTCAAGAGCTGTTTATTTAATCGTTTGCTGTATTTATGTGCAATCTTATCATAACTGATCCCGTGGTTCCAGAGACATCCTAAATTTCTCCATTCCTGGGAAATACATTACTCCTGGACAGCTGAAGGGATACAGGATAGAGTTTTATGTGTTTTTATAAAAGGGCAAAAGCAAAAGGATGTTCTCTGCCTCCCTCCCCTTATGATCGATGGGAGGGCCAGGCTTGAGGAAGGAATATCCAGAGCTCGTATTCCCGGTGTTGCCCTTCAGGGATATCCAGCCACTGCCATGAGGCTCCCAAAGGAGCATCCCTGCCTTCTCCTGCATCCTTCAGGGCTGAGCCAAGGCTTGAAGTCCACACATCATCTCTTTGCTGGGCCTCTGCCCTTCAGGTTGCTGAGCACTTGGGGGGCTGCACGATGGCTGAGTTAGCCCATGGGGTCGGGGTCACAGCAGGACAGGAGAGCTCAGGTTAGTGGGGCCACGCTGAGGTTACCAGCTGCAAACACTGGGGGACTCCATGGTGCTGTAGGAGCTCCTTGCACACGCTGAGCCTACAGAGACCAGCTGCCTTCCCTGAGTCAGTGTGTGGCTCTCAGCTCAGCTGCAGCCCCACTCAAGGCTGCAGGGTTGGCTGCCACCATTTTTATGGGGTCAGCTCTTAGTGGCAGGAAGAGCCATTGCCTCTTAGCCACACTCTTCAGACAGACATTGATCTGCATTTCCCATTCAACCCTTTCAATTCATCTCCATGCTTCAAGTGTCTGTGTAGGTGAACCACCAGGGAAATGAGAAATGGGGACAATTTGCATGAGGAGAGGTTATAAGTGTAGAGTGTATAAGTAAATCAGGCTGGTAGGAAGTGAATACTCCCTTCAAAATAAAGGTTTGCCAGATAACAGTAATGATCTTGTCCAGAATATTATTCTCTTGTCCAGAATATTATTTATGCTATTGAAAAATCTAATACCTTTTATACTGAAGCTTTTTGCAGGCTCCTGCCAGGGCTGCCCAAATGAAAGGTGACTGTTCCCTTTTGCTGATACCATTTTGGTTTATATCTCACAGATGTCCCCTTTATCCCCCAGCACTTCACAAACTGAATCTTTCCCACCTTGTGAAGGTCAGTTTATTCCTGGCAGATGAAACTCAGGCACTGTAGGGACACCTAGAGGGAATAATCAGGGTGAGAGGCTATAAGTGACATTTTAGCTGACCCATAGAGAGGTCATGAATTTTCATGGCACAACTAAATCCTCTTGTTTCAAAGAGCAAAAAATACATGGGCAAAATTTCAGCTCTTTTCTAATCATATGGAATATCCTGAAGGGAAATCTTGATTTTTTTTTTCCTGTGAATTCCCCTACTTATTTATAGCTGCCTGTAATATAGAAGAAAACAAGGGCACTATTGTGCATGCCTATATTATAAATAAGTAAAAATGCAAGCCAAATTTAGACACAAATTTAGCTACCCTGCTTTCATCCCTACATAAAACTTCTGCCCACCCAAAGGAAAAAAACCCACTTTGATGAGGAACATGTATGCTTGTACTAAAAGATTGTCACAAATCTCAGTACCACAAATCTTCACAGAGACTGCTCCATATATTTTTCTAAAAGAAGATCAGCTCAAAAAAGCACAAAATGGAATAAAATGAGCCTTATGTAAAGATTATTAAAATATTTAGGCCAACAATTCTCTGCCTGTGATTGTTTCCAGCACTCAAGTATCATAAAAATAAAATATGTGTAATATTTGCATTTGTTATATAGTGATATTTTTACCTTTGGATCTTGGTAATATGAGAATAGATATCTCACTTGAAAACCACCAGAAACTTCCTGTATAAAAATATATTGACAGGCTGTGCAGTGGTTATATATAGGTTAATATATATATGAAAAAAATATATAAAAATAAATAAAACATATAATTTACATTACTGAGACATTGTTGTATGGAAAAAATCCAGGGTATTTTAGCCTTATTAACAGTGCTCAAGTGCTGTAATGGTGTTTCCTGCACAGGGTGAGTCAAATCCTGCCTGTGCCCACCTGTTCAAAATCTCTTCCCCAAAGTCAGTGGGACATTTTTGCATTTCACAGAACAAGGTCAGACTTCTGGTTATCTAAGAATTACACAGGCTCAGACTCATTTCCTCCAGGATCCAAACTGTCTGATAAAGAGTATCAGCTGGGAATTTCAAATCTGCTTTGTTCCCTCATCCGTCACATCCCCGCGGCCAAGGCATGGAGCAGCAGCCTCTGTGCAGCACCCAGAGCACGGGTGAGGTGTTTCAGCCTCCCCAGGGCCAAGCTGATGCCAGAGCTTTTGCAGAGAGGGTTCTGCGCTTGCTTGACAATTTTCGAGATGATTTAATGCTATTGTTGTTAGCTGGAGTGCAAAAGATGAGGATTTTCCCTTTATGTTCATAGTAAATCAGGAATTAGGCACCTAGAAAGAAATGGACCCAGGGAGAGGAAAATGCCTGTTCCAGAAGCAGACTTGAGCAGAGAAATGACTGAGGTGTACCACAGCTCAGCAATATTTCATGTGAACTCTCTCTTAGGAAAGGCTGTGGAACAAAGTGCTCTGAGATGATTCCTGCTGACACTGAAGGAAACTTTACCCAGAATCAAAGTCTTAGCAGGAGAAGGGAGAAGGGAGAGGACTGTCCTGCCTAACCTCTGCATTACAGACACTCTCACTGATGAGAGAAATGTTACAACTTTGGCTGACTCGAGTGGAATGTGAAATCTCCCATTTTACAGAACATTCTTCTGGTTCAGATCATTTGAAACGATCAAAGGAAGGAGGCTGTGGATTTCTGAAGGAAACTGGAGATTCAAGAATTAACTCCTTTATCCAGTGTCTTGACAGTTGAGAGCAGCTTCAGCTGACCCAGAATATTCTGTTCAGCTCTGCTTTTCCACCACCCATGTAGGACAGCAGGAATATTTGGAAGGGCCCTGGAGCAGCTGTCCTGCCATAGAGGGAGAAGTGCTGTAAGATGATCACGAGCTAAACAAGGGCTTGTCCTGATGTGCTGATAGCAAAAGGGTATCAAAGCACTCCCTGTGCTTCTTTTAAAGGGTGGGTCACTGCTACCACTTTCTGCTATGACTTTTGCTTCATTCCTACAGGCAAGTGAACTTGAAGGTGATTGTATTTGCAGACACATGTTAACTCTACTTCTATATGTGAAACACTCATAATCCTCTCTGTGATGCCTGAACCTTCTCTAACACAACAGTGACTATACTGAAATAGTTAATTCTAATAAGAAAAGGGAAACAGGCATAACAGCACAAGCACTTTTAATAACATCCAGTCCATAAAACTGTCCAGTAATTTTGGAGAAGAAAGTTGTCTCTGTAAATGGATAGCAGTGATGCACTGGGAAGCACCAAGTGTCTTTAGACTTTTACAGTGGTAGGACAAAACAAACTTTGTACAGAAAATCTTCATCTCTTTTTCAAGAACGCAAGGTGGTTTTTTGTTTAGATTAAGGTAAACAATAAGGAGGAAAATAATTATAAGAGAGTAGAACATGTCCCTCATGTCCCAGTAACCCTCTGCACTGCCATGAAGGCTTGCAGGAGGGCACACAGCCTCCAAGGCACTGGCCCTGCCAACACTGGCCACTTCCACATTTCAGGAGAATTAACTTGGCACAGAAAACTGGGGTTTCAGGAATCGGCATTACCGGAAAGTTTGTGAGTGAGCTGAAAATCACCTAGACATGGGAACTAAAAACATCTTCTACCACATTTTCCCGGCTGCAGAGCTGCCAGACATGCTGGGGGATGATGCAGAGGAAGGTAGGTTTGAGTGGTTGGTTGTGCAACTTTCAATTCTCTTATAGACAAGACAGGAGAGCCTTCAAGAGAGCTCAGCTGAGGGCTGGCTGCAGACCTGCAGACACAGATCCCTAACAACCACTCCAGGACATCAGCTCTAGCTGGGAGGGAAGAAGGGATCACTCTCATGTGTAGTTTCCCATTAGCAAGCCTAGGATATGTTAAACCACTCTTCCCTTTCTCTGAGCTTGATAGAATAAATCCCAACAGTTGTGTACCATTCTAGATTCTGGTGCATTGAAATATGTCTGATATCCTACTCCACAGGGTATAAAAAGAAAGATGGGAGAAGAGGGAAGTTAGACCTAGAGAATAATCTCACAAACAGCTGTTTTATACCCCGAAACATATTTGAGGAGGAATTTGTGCATTTGGCCACATGCATTCCTGGAGGCCAGATCAGCTTTCAGTGAGTATTTAGAAATGAACAGGCATTTTCTGCTATTTATAAGACTTTCCTCTTATACAAACAGCTCATCAGACTCTTCAAAATGACTTACTAAAGCCACCTGGGTTTCCCATTGAACACACTGACTGAAAAGGTGGTGTTGAGGAAAACATTTATTTCCCATTCTATAATATTTCTCTGGATTATAATAAGTTTTAAAAATTACAATACTTGAAAAAACTTTACTTCCTCTTCCTCATCACTGTCAGTTACATTGACAATGTAAGTGCTGGAGGGAGTAGATGGGGGGGATGGCAAAACCTCCTCTACCACTTCCACGTCCAGCTGCGGCAGGGGGCTCAGAACTCGCTCCTCGCTGCAGGTGCTCTGACAGGACACGACCTCAGGGCTCCCACAGACACGCTGGTTCTCACAGAGCCTCTCTTCTGAGTATGCCCTGAAACGATAGTCTTCATCCACAGTGGAAAATATCACCTCCTGCCTCTGGTTCCTCTCCTCATAAAAGCCAAAGCACTGAGGCACTGAGCTGGAGAAATTCCCGTAGCCAAACGGAGCTCTGAGTGGGAATGTGCTGCAAGGGAAGAGATTCAAGGTTGGCGTTCAGAAATGCAGGGCTGGCACAATAACACTGATGTTCTGTGCTACTCAGCTTATCCTGGTTTTTAAAACATACAAATTTAAAACTGTGCCAAATTTCAGCACTAGGACCATCATAAGAGTAGTTCAGTAGTTCAGCACACACGAGGTTGCTCTGAGAACAAACAAACCCCAAAGTATTTATTAATCAAATAATACCATAGATAAACCAGCATGCAGTAAGTTAACTAACATACTCAGAATAATTTAAAAAAGCATCAAAAGTCAGTTTTGTGTAATTTCTGTATGCCAAATTTTGTGACAGACCAGGGGTAAAACGCTCTTATTTGTAATTTTTAGTGAGATATTACATCTGTTACACTGTTATCAAACAGGACAGGGAGTCCTTGTGCCCAATATGTGGTTGTCAATGTTAATATTTAAAGAATGCACAGTAATAAATTTTTAAAAAGCAACCACATAGTAAATTGCAGGAAGTTACTATGTCAAATGGAACTATATTTCTCCAGTGGCAGATGCCTGAATTTTTATTCTGATGCAGAAAGACACAGGGATTGTAATTTACAGTGTTTTAGAGAAATTCGCAACATTGTGAAGAAAACAAAAATATGTAAAGAAGTAAGAGAGCTCCACAGTGCAGGCATTGTAAAGACATTGATACAATGTCTATTGAGGTTTCAAGGGGACTAATCATCATTGCAATCTAATATTTAAATTTCAGTTCAGAAATCATGACTCTTGCAGGCAAGAAATAAGTTTATAGGACAGAGAACTCATAATTAAAAAGACCCTGGCATTAGCAAAGCTGGCATTCAGCTGGCCTTAATGGACTTCAGAAGTCCAATAATGTGTGAAATCAGAACTGTCTTTTATGCTACAAGAACTCTTCTGTCTCAGAGGCCTCACAAGACTGTCTCATTTCAGACACCAAGGGCTGAGCAAAGATCATTTTTAGCAATTTTGAGAATATGTGTTCTGTGTTTCCTTGAAGGACCTCAAAAATAGAAATGTCTTATATTGCACTTGTCAGCTCATGAGGTTGTTCTGAATTTGATGGGCCATCATTCGCCCTAACTAAAGACCAGGTGGTCTCATTGCCACAGGAACATCCTGGTTGCTGCTACTAGTGAGAATAACAGTGCATAAACAGGCAAAATTAAAGTCTGATAATCATAATAATTTGTTAGGTTTGTTCCTGCACAGTCATGAAAGCAAAATGATGCCCTGTAAAGAATAAGCATCAGATGCCTGGTGTTTGAGCTGCCCACCTGCACCAGGACACTGGTGCTTTCTGTGCATGCTCAGCTCACAAACACCCAGGGCACACTACATGTGTTAGCTTGGTAATTCTTTGATTAGGGAACTTCTGATTGACTGAAAAGGAAGAGCCAGGAATTACTACTTACACAGGAATTCTGCAGACACTTCCCACCAGGCTGGGTTTCAGAAATATGAACAGTTATGGCAATCATAGCATACCCAGGAGACACCTCCAGGACACACCCACTCTAATTCTATCTCACCATTTTCGAACTATATTTACATTACCTAATGCTCTTCTGCTGAAATCAACTGCACTTAGACCCATGAAGTGGAAAGAAGATACTTGTTTTCCATGACCTTGGGAGTGCCAATTACAATTGCAGTAATTCTACGGAGCCTTCAGTAACTGGGAACGTATTACGAGCAGGCTGCGGCCAGGGGGTCCCAGCACGCAGCAGCTACAGGAAGGTAAGAGCTCCTTTCCTCTCAATGCTCCACCTGCTGTCTGCAAGTCAAAACATTCTCTGCCTTTCAGCATTTTTTTCTTAGTGGTATTGAAATGGTTTCATTACCTTGAGGGGAAACAGCGAGGTCCAGGTATAAAGGAAGGGTGGCAAAACGGAAACTGAGGAGTTCCTCCAAACAAACTGGCTGGTTGTCCAATGGGAGCAGACACATAGGCAGGTGAAGGAATAAAAGGGGTAGCCTGGGGAAGAGCTATGCCTCTAGGAAAAACAGAAATCCCTGGGATCTCACTGTTAGAGACAGAAAACCTGCCACTGGTGCTGCTGATGTTACTTGGGTTTCTGTTGCTGAAGCTCTCAGCGAAAACGGGTGCTGGTCTCTTCAGGGAGAAATTGAGCCCAGGTGATACAAAAGCTTCTGTCTGAGCAGGCTCAGCAAAGTGCTGTGATGAAACTACAGGGCGCAGGGGCAGGGCTGGAACTGCAACAGCCACTGATGTGGTGCTTGCAGCCGTGGTCTGGAAAAGGGTCATGGGCACAGCGTGCTGGATGGAAGAAGCTGGCAGACAGATGGCGGGAGATTCACCTTCAGGGAACAAAACAGTGACTTATGAGACATGAACAGTGAGTTCTGATAAACAGCATAAATAGCAACCACAGTATTTCTGGGTACAGTCAGAATAATTCCCCCTGAAATTTCCCAGCAACTCATGTCAAAGATCTAATGTGACACCATTCTGAGAGATGGGTTTGGAGCCCACACGTTAAAACGTCATTGTACAGAAACCCACAGGAGGAAGGAACTGGCTGATGCAGGTCCATTGCTCTGGCAAGGCTCTGTCTTTCCTAGTAAGGCCCCACAATGGGTTGGAGTGTGCCTGCAGCTCAGAAGACCTCACAAATCTACTGATGTGAAGTGAGTCAAATTTATAACAAATCTGTGTGCTGAGGAGTCTAAAACACCCTAATCCCCAATATGTTTCCTTATTTCATCAATGAATGTACACACTAGACAATTTTACTTTGAAATGTTTTGCAGAGCACAAACCTTTCAAATCACACCTCATCAACAGGGCTGCCTTTATAGGGAAAGATTTCAAAACACATTGCATAGCAATTTTCATACATCACTAACTCAGAACTTCATCAGAACAAAGCTGAGTATTTTTTTGTTTTAATATCTCCAAGTATTACCACACAGCATAATCAGGCATTTCATTTTCCTGTCTCATTGCAAAGAAAGCAGCCCTTTCCAGGACATTTAGAGGAAAATGCCATTGCCTGGATCTGAGCTATTTGCTGTTGAAATCCACTTTCCATGCACTGACAGAGCCAGAGCTCTTTCTCTAAGGAATATGCAGATCAGCTCTTACACTGCTCTGGGGGCTCTCACACTATTTCACTGCCATTGTGGACTTTTTGTAAAAAAGAAGGATCCTTCCAGGCTGTGAGGTGGAGACCTAATGAGGGAAAGCAGCAGCTGTAGCTTAACATCTTAAGTAGAAAGAAATGTTGGTGAATTATCACACCTCCTCTGCGCAACATGAGCCAGGGCCTCACCACACTCACAGCAAAGTTTCTTCCCAATATCTAATCTAAGCCTACTCTCTTCCGGTTTGAAGCCATTTCCCCTTGCCCTGTCACTACTGGAACAGATAAAATCTCAATTTTTAAAATAATTCACTACTGAAAACTCACAGACTGGACGTCCAATACTGTTCTTAACACTGGAGTTGACAAATGAGTAAGTAGGTGATGAGAAGGGAAGGGTGCCAGCTGGATTTGTAGTGATGGTACTCTGGGAAGTGCTCGAAAATGCAGCAGAGCCAGGTGGTGGAGAACACTTCTTTTTGTTTGGCTGATAAACCCAACCTGTCAGAGATGAAAAAAAGATGCATACATCCATTATTTTGGATGGTTTCATTATTTATCTAAAGCTATGCTATAAATCTGAAGGATCTGATAAGACAAGTGCAAAAGCTGCACCTTTAGGCAATGGCAATGTTCCACTTGTTTTGTTGAGTTAGAAATGGGGGATTTTATTGGAGATGGAAATGAAATAGAAATATTTGGGTATTGTTTAGAAGTTACCAAGTAGTTACTGCTTGTAAGACAAAAATCTACCAAACACTGGGGAGAGATGTGGCCCAGCCCCAGAGGAAACCACATTAAGGAGCATTCAGTGTGGAGGAAAACCACAGCTACTCAAAATGTGGTCTTTTCACACATATCTGCACATATCTGCAGGTTGCAAGACATAATAGGAAATATGATCCATTGGGAACTAACCCTGGATACACTGTGGAAGAGCAGGTTTGCCTTTGCCTGACAATATTAACCAAACACTAATAGACATAAGAATATATCATGAATTTACAGAGCTGTTTGGTTTCTTGCACAGGTTAACTCTTAATGCAACTTTAAAGAAACACTTTTTTTTCTTCTTTTTTTGAAAGATTCAAGGAGAGAGGGAGAGTGATGTTCTTTTCTTTGTTTATGACAGATTAGGCAGAATCATCAACAAGCAGCATTATGACAACAGAGAGAGAAAGGATCACAACACCTGGTATCTCAACAGCTTTTTAAAAGTGTTTTACATTCTCTGATCTTCTGGATAAATGAAATGTTAAGGGTACAAACTTAAACACTTGACAAAAGGCTGTGAAACATTTTCCACACCATTATGTGGGAAACTCAAGTCTACATGTTGAAGAATACCAGAAAATACAATGCTGTTTGTGCTTCCTGTGACATTTCCCTTTCCTGCTTTTAAGAAATTGACATATGTGTCACCACAGGCCACCTGGGCAGCTGTTTCTAGAGCAAGGAAACTGATGCAGCAGGCCACAAACTCACTCCCTGGCCATTAGACTATTAAAGCATTCAAAAAAGCTGCTGTTAGCTGCAGTGCTCTAAGCACCAGCATTTTGGATGCTTTAAAAAATTCATTGTTTCAAGCACACAGAAGGATTATGTACTTGAAATATCTGTATTTTTTTTCCTATCTCTGTTGATTGCCATAATGCATGAGATCGATCTTCCAAAAAGCCCTGCACTTCTAAAGCATTCAGGTAAATAACTAAGTTTACCAGGAAATTCCTCCCTGTGCCTCAGTTTTATTTTGTTAGCTTCCTCATAATAGGGCTGCTTCTGCTCTTCAGTGAGTTTGCTCCACTCCAGGCCGAGCTGGACGCTGATCTCTGCGTTGTTGGCCCCGGGGTTGGCTTTGGCCACGGCAGCCCTGTGGATGCGGGCCCACACCATGAATGCGTTCATGGGACGCTTCACTCGGCCGCTTTTGGTCTTGCTGAAGGGAGTGTCTGGCATCCCTGTGCAACAAGGGAGGGAAAGATTGTCACCTTCCAGGGGATACAGCGGGTCACACTCAATATCACACCCACAGGGTATTTGGTAACAGCATCACCAGAGCTTTGCAAGAGATGAAACTCAGTGCATATTTGAAGAGCAGTTCCTACAAAATCCTCCACTGCCCTTTGCTGAGTCACTGCACAAGGAATCAGTTACCTGGCTTTTGTTATGTATAATTAAAAAAGGAAATAAACACACCTAGTGTGCCTGCTAACACACTAGGTTGGATTTCAGTTGGCTTGTTTTCTTATGGATTTATAAACTAATCGTTGTATAGCACAGACCACACCACCACCAATTTATTATCACCACCAGAACTATGTAACCAAAGCCCTAAGGATGCAGGGACTAGGACTAAGGATGGGGAGGCTGCTTAGTCCCACACCTGTGCAGTCCCTGCCTTCGCAACCACAGTTGTTACTGGTTTGATTTTCTGCTTGGGTTTTGGTTTTTGGTTTTGTTTTAATTTTTTTTCTCTTTTTTTTGGATTTGGACACTCATTTTGTTGGAGGAACGCGTGTTCCCAAATGATTGTTACATGATACCTGCCTTTGGCTCTTTGTAAACACAGGCAGCATTTAAATTGAGCTGGCAAGATGATGAATCCACAGGCCCCTTAAAACTGATCCCTGAGCAAGCAATTTCCTCCTGGAAAAGGTTTAAAAATTAACTCTTTCACATCATTGATAAAGGGAAGAAGTCTTTAAGACCTTACTTAAGTAATTAATTTTGAATGTCTAGATAATAATTTTTAAAAAAGCGTCTAATATAGATGTTTCAAAATGCTCTTCATTTAACAGGTCCAGAGTTTTTCAGAGATATATGACTACTGTATAGCTTTAAAAATCAAGCAGATTCCTGACCTTAAAACTGCAATCACAACTCAGTGTAATTCTGAACGCTGCCCTAAGGGGTTTCACTCAGACAGGGAGGAATGTGACAAAACTGCCTTGATTGTAACAAACCACTACAGAACTCTCTGCTCCCGTGCTTTTGCGTCTTGCGCTGTTCAAGAGTTGTGCTAAACCCAGCCTTTGCAAAGGGATGGTTTTCTAACATGACCTTTCCCCTCGTGTTCTCCTGCCTGACAACAAGTCACCCTGCAAGCTCTCTGACTATAATACCTGAATCCGAGGGCAGGACTGTGAGGGGAACGTTTTTTGTTTCAATCTTTGGCCGCTGCAGTAGAGGCTGCAATTGAACTGGCATTTGTTTTACCGGCACTGGAGTCACATGCATCAGCTGCGAGGAAAGAGGGCCTTGGAGCTGTACATGGGACCTGGGAGGTAAGGACTGAAACAAAACCGGGATATTCTGATCTTGAGGAGTGTTCCCAAGCTCGCACAGGGATGCAGCAGCCGGGGCATCGTTCTTCTCCACTTTCATTGGGCGGGTCTCATAGGTCACGCTGGGTCGCTCCGTTTGGACGGCAGCTCTTCTCCAGGACTTACTCCCAGTTTGCTCCAGGACCTTCTCCTCGTTCTGGCGGTCACCGCTGCCCCTCTCCTGGTCCCTTTCTCTCCTGATAGCACCCCGGGCCTCTTTCTCAACCGCCGCCGGAGCCGTGATGCACCTGCTCTTCTTCGCCGCTCCTTCGCTGTGCCCGGGCCGGCTCTGGTGCTCCTGCACTTGGACGCGCAGCCCTCCGAGGGGGCCCATGACCTCCCTGTGCCTGGGGGGCGAGGCGGGGCTCGCCCGGGCGCGGAAGCGGCAGTGCCTGACCCTGCGCTCCATCGTTCCGCTGCCGCTCCTCGGCCGCCGCCACCGTTGCGCCAACGCTCCCCGCGGCCCCGCGCCGCCGGCGCGCACCGAACCCGCATCCCGCACCAACCGCGGGGCGCGCACCGAGCCCCAGCCCCGCCGGCTCGGTCGCGCTGTCCCCCCGTCCCGCGCCCACCGGTGGGGCCGCCCCGACCGCCCATCCCGTGCTCGTGGCTCGGCGCGCTCGGACCGGGGCGCACGGGTCCCCGGCCCCGGCTCCGCGCCCCGCAGCCGCCATGGGCGCCGTTGCCGGAGCCGCCCCGCCCTCCGCCGGCACCGCCGAGCGCTGCTCCGGGCCGCCCACAAGGGCTGGGCGCCGCTCTTTCCGCTTCCGCGCCGGTCATGCTGCGCTGCTGCCGGGCGGCCGCGGCCATCGCTGCCGGCTGCGCTCCGGGCTCCCCGCGCGGCCGCCGCGGCCTCGCCATGGCCAAGAGCAAGTTCGAGTACGTGCGGGACTTCGAGGCGGACGACACGGTCCTGCCCAACTGCTGGATCGTGGTGCGGCTGGACGGCCGCAACTTCCACAGGTGCGGGCAGGGCCGGGCGGGGGCTGCGGGGACCCCGCGGGTGCGGGCTGAGAGCGCCGTGCCGAGGGCAGCGTCCTGCGTGGTGTCCGGGTGGCGCTGTTCCTGTCCGCCTGTGTGAGTCCTGCAGGTGCGGGTTAGAGATGCTCGTGTCCCCCACTCGGCTTCTCCAGGGCACGGAATTCCACCGGGGTTTTGTTTTCACAGGCGGCTGCAGAGCCGGGTGGTAGGGAATGGTCCGAGTAGGGAAGTGGTTCCAGTGCCTTAGGTGTGCTGGGGAGGGACAGCAGCTGCTATCCAGGGATGTGTACTGGTGTTTGGAGTCAGTGGCTGTGTGGCATTTGTCTTCCCTCGGCATAAATGGGGTGTAGTTCCCTCGCTTGGTAGATAACTCAGGTTCTTGCTGGGATATTATCTCTGGTTTTGATAAAACTCTTGAGTTTTAACAAGTTTATTGATAATGTTGCCATTATTGGGCTGAATATTAAAGACACCCCGTGAGAAGGGGAGTTTACAGAAAGTAGTACTTGTTGTCTATTTCCAATTAAAATACTTAAACCAGCTGCTTTAAAAGACTGGTTAGGGTCAGATACTGGTGGGAAAGAGAATGGCTTATCCAGAGTGGATAATGAAGATTTTTTTTCTTACTTTTCAGACCTGGAGAGAATTATTTTGTCAGTATTGACAGGACACTGGAAATCAATATTCATATAAAGCAAATATGAGGAAAATGAATAGGTTCACATTTTTAGTAGCTTTTTAAGGGATTCTTATGCAGCCATTTTTGATTTGAAGGTTTAGTGAACAGCATGAATTCAAAAAGCCAAATGATGACCGTGCGCTGCACCTGATGACCAAGTGTGCCCAGACAGTGATGCAAGAACTGGAGGATATTGCTATTGCTTATGGACAGAGTGACGAATATAGTTTTGTTTTCAAGAAGAAGAGCAGATGGTTTAAAAGAAGAGCAAGGTAACAGCTGCTTTGATACTGAAGTGAACTGGTTTTTCATATCTGTTTATAATTCTTCAGATTTGCCTTTCCTGACACACAGAGGTTAGGAGGAGGGCTGGTGCTTACACTGCAGTTAGTTCAAGTTTTTAATGTTGATTCTTTACATGTGATCTTTCAGGAAAATATGTTCAATAATACAGAGCTTGTAAAAAAGCTCTGTATTGTTATATAAACTATCAAAACATTATAAACAGCCATTATTTTAAGAAAATGTTACAATTCTCAGTACCTCTGTTGTTCAAAAGTTTCTGTGCCCTTCCTCATCTGTTTGGCCATTATTTAAGAAATGCTGCTTTCCACTAGAGTTATCACTACTGCTACCTCAGATAAACACAAATATATAATCACACTCATGTATTTCTTTCTTTTTTTCTCTTGTTATGTGTTTGCAAGTAAGTTCATGACTCATGTGGTCTCCCAGTTTTCCTCAAGTTACGTGTTCTATTGGAAGGATTACTTTAAGGACCAGCAGCTTCTGTACCCACCAGGATTTGATGGACGGATTGTGTTGTATCCCAGCAACCAGAATTTGAAGGACTACCTCAGTTGGAGGCAAGCAGATTGTAAGTGTTCCTAGAAAAGAGAGATTTGTGCAGTTGAATTCATTTCTCTGAACAGAAATGTCTTTTCTGTGTATTTGTATATACAGTTGTCAGTGAAAGAACAGCAGGTAGGGTGGTAGTTTTCAATAATATTACACAAGTTCACAGCAGGTAGTAATCAAAAGTGCTGAATATTCCATGTTAGAACAGACCACTGGATTTTTCTCTAGACCTTTGTCAGTACCTAGTCCCTATTGTCAAATGAAAATAATTTACATTATACAGAAACACCTTTGGCCTCTGCTGTGCCTTTTTCATTTATGAAATCTGTCTTCTAGTCATGATATGCAGTACCTTAAAAATGTATTATAAACATTGTATCTTCTTTAGAAACTGATTATATTAATTCCCCATTACTCTTGGCTATTTCTTGGCTACAGCTCTGGAAGTAAAGCTGGTTTTTCCGAAGTAGTCACTCAGGTTTGGTAAATAACTGTCCTCACACTCATTTCTCTGTTTTCTCTAGGCCATATTAATAACCTTTATAATACAGTGTTCTGGATGCTTGTGCAGAGAGGTGGTTTGACACCAGTGCAAGCACAGGAGAGGCTCCGGGTAAGAGTCTGCTGAAGTCATGGGTTTTTACAGCAAAAAATTAAATAAGATTTGCAAAATGTCTTGCCTGCCCAGCAGCCCTAGCTTGTCTGTTCTTACTGTAATAATTTTGTGGGTGTAATCAACAACTTCTTCAGTTGTGCAGATATTAATACCACTAGCAAATAATATAATTTTGGCCAAGTATTAGCAGGGTTTAGGTTCATAGTTGGCAATTTTAGAAATTTTAGAAATGGCATAAAATGTTCAGCATCCAAACCCATGAGAAACAGTGGCAGATTTCAGGTCCTGTTCATTGGCAGTCCCTTCTTTTGTGTTTGTCTTGTACAGACTTTAGCAGATTATTCCTGTTTTTTCCTGGAATCTGTTAACTGTCTTCCATTTGTCTTGAAAATATAATAAAAACACTCTGAGTTTTAATAATCATTTGGCAGTTGGAATTAATTCCTCTGTTAAGAGAAGGAATTCAACCTTGTGACTTAAAGGTGAAAAACCTTTACAAATGTCTGTCTTGCTTTCAGTATTCCCCCCTCCTCTATCCTAGAGATACAACTGGTCTGTTTTCTCTAAGAGTATTTTTCTTTTCCTTTCCTCTCAGGGCACTTTGGCTGGAGATAAGAATGAAATCTTATTTTCTGAATTCAACATCAACTACAACAATGAACCTTTGATGTATAGAAAAGGAACTGTGCTAATATGGCAGAAGGTAAACAAAACCTATTGCCACTTGCTTTGGACTGATATTTTAAATAGTTACACTGTGGCAGACAGACTGCACTGTTAGAGCACCACATGTATCTCTAGTGTATGTCTAGGAATAAGTATATCTTAAAATTAACTATATTTGCCATGTAATGGTGTGTAAGATGACTCATTGTTTTGGAGATGTTTTTGAGAGCTGTTTCTCTGAGCATAATATAAAAACCAGTCTCTGGAGTCTGGCTTAGATACAAATTATGACCATTGAGATGAAACATGTATCAGTAGATGACAATGTGTGTATCACTGGGGCCAGGCCCCTCCCAGGATTAGGTCCCAAGAATATCCATGGCAAAGGAATTACAAACCTCTGTTCAATAAGGGGGCTCAGCTCATAGTTGGCTCGGTTCTTTTCTGCTTTAAGGTAACTTGGAAATGTTCATTACTCTACGATTGCATCATTGATTTAGTGGGAGAAATTCCTGTCCTATGGTTTTTTTTTAAATTCTTTTTTATCAGAATTTTTGAATCCACTCTGTAGCCTTTTATATCTGCTAATGTGTCAACTGTATTTTCAGATTAACGAAGTCGTCACTAAGAAAATAAAACTGCCAAAGGAAGAAGAAGAAAAAGAAGTGGAAGTAACCCGGACTAAGACTAAAGTTGTTCCCCTGCACTGTGACATCATTGGGGACCAGTTCTGGGAGGAATATCCTGAGATTCTGGCTGAGGATAGTTGATATCTCTGATGAGCATAACTGGTAGTTTACATTCTGCTCTGCTTGGGTTGTTGGCAGGTGAGGAATACGAATGGTGGCTGGCAGAGTTTGACCTGGAACCCTTTTCAGCAGCTGCATTGGGTTTAGCACTGTTGCTGCCTAAAAAGAAGACACTGGTGCTGTCTGACATACAAGGATATGCCCATATGGAATGCTAAAATCATACTATATTTTGAATGTTAAGAACTCATCATGAATTAAGACTGTTCCTGCCTTGTACATGTGTATTTGTAAAAACAGTATGTAGAAATTTCCTGTATTTCTATAGCATTTACAATGAGGTATTTTATTGTACTGCTGAACTATAAAAAAGCCCGAATAGTTGAACAGAAAATTATTAGTTTGATTTTTTTTTTTTTAACTGAGATGGACCAGAATACTACATTTGGGATTTAGTATTAAATTTCAAGGCTGGTGTGTTTTGTCAGATGAGTGACAAACTGTTTAGCTGTCTGATTCTTACTGAAATCTAATGGAGTAGCCCAGCAGTTTTCTATGCTTGATTTTAAAAGTATTTGTCAAATGTACAGGATTTTTATACTTTTAAAAAATATAAATAATAGTACCTTCCCTGCTGTGTTTTATTATGTGGCCTTTCTCATTCCTGGGACTTGAACAAGGAAGTGGTGACAGTTCCAAGCAGTGAAGTTAATAATAAAGGTACTGCACAGGCTGGAATTCTGTTAGGACATAGATAGATAGCTTCCCTCATATTCCATGGCCTTGGAATTTACATGTCTCCTATTGTGCACAACACAGCATATTTAAAAAAAAATACAGCACAACATAGCAGAACATTCCAGGTGCCTGCAAAGGGGGAGTCAACAACAATTTGCACAATTTGTGCTGCTGCTTTCTGATCTCCCTGGGAATGACACAGAGCAGTGCTGCCAATCCACATTTGTTAAGAGGGAGGGGAGGAGTGTGTGTTGCCTGCTCCATGCACAGTTCTGTTCTGGTTTAACTGTCACTTAAGACCCCTTGTCAAAATTGACATCTCAGAGCAGAAATATTTCTGCTAAGGATAGGGGTTTGTCCCAGTGTAACTGGGATTTGAGGGAAATAACCTATTTTAGTGTAGAAATACAGTTATAATGATAGGCGTTTATATGGCTATTACTGCTTCTAACCAAGCTGGTTGCAAAAACATCCAGAACAGTAACTGGGCCAGTTGTTGCTAACAAAGACATGGTCAGCAGTTGGAACTAGCTATAAAAAATAGAAAGAAAGGATCAAGTGTGTACTGGTCACAGTACTGAGTTAGATTCCTGTGAATTTTCTTATCAGCCTGCTCTGTTTCCCCTTCTAGCAAAATAACTTACACATTTAAGGCAATGTGGTTTTGGTGGTTTTTTTTCAAAAAGAACTCTGACCAGGTGCTGATGTAAACTTCAATTTTGTGAGTTCTTTCTTAGATTAGGTGAGTCTGTGAGTTTATAATAGCACAGGACTTCCCCCCCCTACTTCTCTGTACTGATAAAGTACATGCAATGAGGGAATGTATTTTGTTTTTAGTTTGCAGAATGGGCTGCATGATTCCTAGGAAGAGGATGTGGCTTGATGGTAAGAATGATTCAGAATGAATCATTTCACCAGTTATTTACTCCTAAGAACTTAGCTGTTTTTTTATCTTCTAACATAAATGCAATTTACTTGACTTTGAAATTCCATGTTAGTGCTTGGTGCCTGACTTTGGACATAACATATGAAGCAGCTGTTCCAGAACTGGTAACAGCTGGATTTACTCAGCTTGGTAACAAATGAAAGATTAAAAAAATAATTTGGCAGCCATGATTTATGTTTGGAAAGTATTATATAGGTTTTTTATTTTATAGATTGTGGCTGCCTGATACATCCTGCCATATCTTTATGTATGTACATTGTGTATGTATATAAAAAACAGGTTTGTATTAGGTCATAGTGTTTTCCAATTAACTCATTCTTGCAATAATATGTAATAAGTCAACATAGCTGTTCACATATGGATGCAAACTTTGGAACCAAGATCAGAATTATCTGTACAACCATGGCCTTTAATTTGTATTAAGATAAATGCTGGAGAAAGAAACTCCATGTGGTATCCTCATGTGTAATATGTGCATTTATATAACTCTGCAGCTGTAGGGGAAAATAACTATTCCCAAGGCTCAAGCAGCAGCCTGGTGTTGGTGGCACACACAACACATGGGTATTTCTGTAGCTGCAGGAGTCCTGTACTGTGACCCAGTGAGGAAAGAAGTATTTCTCTGGAGTTGGTGAACAACCTGTGGCTGATGTATTGCCATAACAAGAAGCATTAAAGGTTTGGGAACCTGTTATGAAACATTAAAGAATATGGTGGATCATTAAAGTAAAACCTATTAAAAAGCCTTTCCTTGCTGTTCCACAGTGACATTACTCTGCCCTGTGTATCCTTTTATGCATTAAAGTGCAAATTACATTGCAGCCGCCAGTTGCCCAGATGGATTTCATGGCCTGGGGCTGGGGGTTTGGTCCCCCATCCAGGGATGGTCCCCAGAGTGGGCTGCAGGGGGAGGGGGGTTGCACCACTGGGAGGTAACTGCAAATAACCACAGGTTTGTTAGGATTGGAAGAGACTTCTGAAGATCATCCAGCCCAACCGCCCTGCCAGGGCGGGGACACCTGGAGCAGGTTATCCAGGGACGTGTTCAGGTGGGTCTGGGATGTCTCCAGAGGGGGACTCCACGCTGTTCCAGCGCTGTGTCACCCTCAACACAAAGAACTTCTTCCTCATTTTGAGGTGAAATTTCTCGTGTTTTAGTTTGTGTGCACTGCTCCTCGTCCTGTCACGGTGAAGAGTTTGGCACCAGCCTTTTGAGTTTTTTCGGCTAAGCAGGCCCAGCTCCCGCAGTGTCTCTTATAAAAGAGAGATGCTCCAGACCCTTCCCCATCATTGCGGCCTTTGCTGGACGCTCTCCGGTGCCGGACGCAGCAGGGAGGTGTCCGTGCTCCCCGCGGCTCCCTCCCGGCTCCCCGCGGCTCCCCCCGCCCATGGCGGCCGCTCCGCCCTCAGGCCCAGGGCGTTGAGCGGCAGCGCCCCCTGGCTCCGGCCCTGGGCGGTGCGGCCGGCCGCAGCCCGGCATGGAGGAGGACGAGGCGGGCGCGGCGAGCGCGGAGCCGCGGGGCTCCCGCCGCCGCTCGCCCAGCCCTGGCCGCCTGGATGTGAGCTCCAGCCGCTTCGACCCGCTGCTGGCGCTCTACTCGCCGCGCACGCCGCTGCCCTTCCCCGCCGCGCCCTGCTTCAACAACCTCGCCGAGTACGAGAGCTTCCAGCGCGGCCTGCGCCGCCCGCACGGCCGCCGCGGTGCCCCCGCCAGCCGCGGTGCCCCCGCCGCCCGCGCGTCCCGCCGGGGCCCGCCCGCCCCCGACCCCGAGCGCATCCAGCGCCTCCGCAGCCTCATGGTCAACGCGGGCCCCGAGCAGGAGGGGGCTGAAGGCGGAACGGCGACGCGGCGGCGGCGGGCACCGCGCAATGTCCTCACCAGGATGCCCCGTAAGGGCGCGGGCAGCGCGGCCCCGGGCTGGGCGGGCGCAGGGAGCCGGGGCTGAGGGGAGGCGGAGGGTGTGAGGGCCGGGGCCATGCTGGGCTGGTCCGGCGTGGAGTTGCGGTGGAGTTTGGGGGTGAGGAGAGAGGGATAGCTGCGGAAGCGGTTGGGTGACAGCGGGGTGTGGGTGGTGTGGGGGGAATGATTTAGTTTGATGGGAAATGACACCGGGGTGCGGAGGCACTGGCACAGGTTGCTCAGAGAAGGTGTGGCTGCTCCATCCCTGGAAGTGTCCAAGGCCAGGTTGGATGGGGCTTGGAGCAGCCTGGGATAGTGGAAGGTGTTCCTGCAGGTGGTGAGGGGATTGGAACAAGATGGGCTTTTAGGTTCCTCCCAGCCGAGACCATTCCGTGATTCTCTGAAATGATGTGCAGGAATGAGGAACAGCATTTCACAGAGCTGCTCATGCAGAGATGACACTGACTTTGCTGTGGTGATGTTCTGTTCTGTTCTGTTAACTGGTGAATTACATACATCCTCTTGGTTTTAAGGAGAAAAAGGATGAGACTGCTATATTTTGGAAAGTACTATTTTAAACCATGACTGATGTTTGGGTTAGTCCAGGGTGTAGTTAAACCATAACTACAGGGAAAGTCTCTAAGACACTGCTGTTACTTGGTTGCTACCCAAACATCCTGCAAGCAGAAATACTGGCATTTCTGGTAACAGGTTGGCAGAGCAGCGGATTGAGGTGAGAGACAGCTGTGATGTAAATTTAAATTCATCAGCTGTGATGATGATACATATTTCTTGTAAAAATGTTATGTGTGCGGTCAGGGTAAACATCCCCTAAATATGAAGAGATGCTACTTCTGCCCGCACGCCAAGAATCAAATGGCATTGCTGTCAGGTGAAATGTAACTTTAGTGCACTTAATTAAAAATCCTGCGGTTCATTTTGGAATCAAATTATCTTTGCACCACCACTTTAATTTCTTTTTTTTTCTCAAAAGGCAAAGCCCAAAATGTTTGATTCTGAATGCCCAAGGCAAAACTTTTTCTTGCTTAGACACTAAAACACAATGTGTTTATTGCTGTAGATGCTGCATGATCTTAAGTATCACAGTTAGTGTTCTGCACAATGCAGAGGTTCTGTTGGCCCTGGAGTTCCAGAAAACTGACATGGAATGTTGATTTCAGATCTTAATAAAAAATATCTCAGCTTGCACTGCTGAAAAATTGAGAAAAAAAAAAACATTGTAAAAATTAAGAACAATTAAGAATATCTCCTTAATATCCATATATCCATGTCTGGGCTTCAAAGAAGACTGGCACAACTGATACAGAAAGTGCTATTCAGCAGCCTGGAGTGTTTTATGAGTGATTTATAGCCAAAGTTATGTGCTTTCCCTGTAACTGGGGGATGTCTGCGCCACAGGTGTTTGGAACTTGGACTGTGCTGGATCAGTTCAGGAGGAGTTATTTATCATCACTTTGCATTCACCAAGGGGCAGAGAATTCACGTGCAGGGCAGGTGGAAAGGTGTTTGACAGTGTTCTGAATTATTTCAAATTTTCTCCTGAGGTTTTTCTTATCTTGCCTCTTAATAGAGTGTGCCTTGAGGACAAGGACTTGAACTTAACCAGAGTTTAGATCTTTATTTTCACCCTTTTGGGGTGCTTTCCCTCTGCTTGTAGTAGTTTTGGAGTCATTTTTCAGAGTCCTGGTATTAAGCATGTGCTTATTTTATCCAGGTAAGGGTTGGATTCTGAGAACCAACTGGGTAACTTTTTTCCCTGTCTGTTGAAACATTGTTCATGCTGGTCCCTAACAATGCAGAAGGCACAGGCAGATTTAGTTGTGTGCAGAGCCTGCTCATTACAGCCCTCAGTGTCTGCAGAAGAGGTGTGTTCCAAAAATAAATGCCTTGCATTGCTGGTTTTATTTTTTTCTGTAAATGTCAGGTTGTTGAAGGGTTTTTGGATGATGTGTTTTGCCCTTTTGCTCAGATGAAGCTGGAAGTTTGCCATGGAAGAGCAAACTTACACAGCAAGGAAAAGTGGGCAGAGTGTAGATTTGGTGGAGCTCTGTAGTTTTCTGGGTGCTGAGAGACAGAGGCATAGTTGAAAATAAGGGTTAGATGTAGAATTCTGTAAAAATTTGTAGGTAGAGTTCCTACTTAAAGGGAATTTTGGAACTTAAAATCTAAAAATAAGTCTGGATTTTAAATTATTGTGTAAGTTCTCAGGGTTGGTTAGAAAAAATCATTTTTTCTGATTGGAAGCATTAATTTGGTATTGTGATGGTGTCATCTGTGTTTCCTGTGATCTGTCAATTCAGAACATGGATTCATGGATCAGTTCAGCTGAAGGAGACACAGAGGCTCATGGAAAGACCCCCTAAGCAAGACTGGGAGGTGCTGAGACAGCTTATACTCTGTGTGAAACCAATTTCCTGCAGTTATCCAGCTGGAGAGGGCTGGCAAGAAGACAATGGATCTCAAAAAATAAATGTGATTAGGTTAATTCAGGGAAAACTGATTCATGCTGTGGCCATGAATTACCCTGCAGCCCAGTCCTGCAGATCAGCTGTTTTACACAGTCACTTTACTCTCACAGGAAGCAATTTCTGGTGTGTAAATCAAACCTTGAGTGTACAGTCCCTAAAGCACAGGGTGAGAGGTCATCTCTGGCTCACATGTTTTATTAATGTAGAGAACCATGGGAGATTTTAGACCAAGTCTTTTTCCTGACTTTAAGTAGGAATTGTACAGCAAGTGGGTACCAAGGCATGGGTGGAAGTTGTAAATAATATCTACTTCTCTAGATAAGTTACACTTGCAAAGATTTCTGGTGTGAAGACAAGGCTTGTGTGAGCCAGGCAAGCTGTATGTTGTACTGAATTCCTTCACTTTTGCCCTGATTAAAGCATTATTGTCCTGGGCCTTAGCATGGTTTAATTGCTGGCTGCTCCTTAGAGTAATTTTATTTCTTTGCTAGAGACTTGTAGGACTTTGAAGGATTCATCTGGCTGCTGAAATCTTAACTGAAACAATGCATTTTCATCAGTTTAAACTGGTCCAGTTTAGTAAGTTGAAGGATTTTGGTCATTCATTGTTTCAGAAATCCCCTTGTAAAGAAAAGGAACAAATCTGCTACAGTTCTTTATTCACAGCTCATAACTAATCTGAGGTAGCCTTAACCAGGCATTTGTCTTTTCTGTGGAACTAACTCTACCCCTGTGAGCTTTCTGTTCCCTCTCAACCACTTTTATTTACAGTTTGGATTACTTGGCATGTTTTTCAAATGTAGCAAAAAGATTTTCAGCTGAGGCTGAGTTGGCCGTGGGCTATGTAAAGCAAAACCTTCATATTTCCTGGTCTTGGCTCTCCCCGTTGTAAGAAGAGTTTTGGTGGTCTGGTAATGGCAGCCACAGTGTGCTACAGTGCTTGGGGCTTCTTCATTGCTATTGTTGTGAACACAAATGTTGTGCCAAGCTCTGCCATACTTGTACATAGAGTGGAATTCTACATGGTTTTTAGATAGATACTGAAGAGAGGGTTTTTACAAAAATACATAGTGACAGGAAAAGCAGGAGTGGCTTCAAACTGAAAAAAAAAGTAGGTTTAGATTAGATATTAGAGAGAAATTCTTGGCTGTGAGAGTGGTGAGGCCCTGGCACAGATTGTCCAGAGAAGCTGTGGCTGCCCCAACCCTGGAAGTGTTCAAGGCCAGGCTAGATGGGGCTCTGAGCAACCTTGGTCTAGTGGAAGCTGTCCCTGCCTGTGGGAGGGAGTTGAAAGAAGATGATCTTTAATCAATCATTCCAACTCAGGCAATTCTGTTGTGTGATTCTGTGTATTTTGGTGAAGACTGGTGATGTTCTCTTTCTGTTCTAGTCCATGAAGGCAGCCCACTGGGGGAGCTCCATCGCTGTGTCCGAGATGGTGTCAGAATTAATGTCCACATCCGCACTTTCAAAGGGCTTCGTGGAGTCTGCACAGGCTTTTTGGTTGCATTTGACAAATTCTGGAATATGGTAATTATTGTTCCAGCCCTCAATTTGTACCTGTTATATTGAAAATTTGAAATTTGCAACGGGTTTAAGCAGATGACATATGGGGAAGGTTAGTATGGTTTTGTGGTTCACAGACTACTTTGCTCTGGTACCAAGTGCTGGGTTTCAGACTCAAGTGGTACTTCGTGTTGGATTGGCACATCTGGGAGGTGCCCAACCACCTTAGAGAGGTTTTAGGTGAGAGAGAAGCTTTGAAGGGTTCCCAACATCTTCAGAGTTTTGTATAAGAACACAGGAAGGTGGAATATGAGGAATATCGGAAGCTTCCAGAGCTTTCTTTCTCTGCAAAACCCAATCTTTCTATAGTGATGGGTGCTTCTGTGTTTTCTCTCACTAACATCACTGAGCTGCCAGTGACAAAAGCTTTTCCCTGTTTTCTACCTTGTGAAGATCTTAAATACAGTAGATGGAAAAGCAGCTATTAAATATTCATGAGCCTGGAGGTGTGAAAGGTTTGGAACTGGGGAGGAGGGAAGGATTTTGCAAGCAAGGATCACAGAGATTTTGCAAATAATGCAGAATGAACTTGCTGCTGCTTTTATACTTCAGTACAATTTAGATGATTAACAAACCAGCTCCAAAGCACAGCTTGTTCCTGGGATGGATTTTCTCTCTGAACATAATTTCGTAATGCTTTGACACAAAGCTGGTCCAAAGCTGCTTCATGTTTTATTTTAATTTCAATCTTTCAGATTCTTTTATCTTTTTTAGGCCCTGACAGATGTGGATGAGACTTACAGGAAACCAGTAATGGGCAAAGCCTTCTATGCAGAACCTCAGCTCTCACTGACCCGAGTAGGTGACATCTGCTGTTTTCTTTCTTATTAGGATCCCCTTCTTCAAAGTAATAAAAGAGGAGCATTGATTTGGAACCCATGTTTACATTTGAAATACTTTACCTCCTTTTATTACAGATGACTCTAAAATAATTTGAACTGAGAAAAAAAATACCCAAAACGTTTTCCGATTTTTCTGAAAGTACTTTAGTAGTTCAGTGTTACTAAAGCTCCACTGTAAAATCAGATCAGAGTTGCTGCCTCTGCTTGATGTAGCATGCTGAACTTCTAGAAGCTCACTCTGTGGGTTTTGATGTGGGATTTGTTCTGTTTTTTGCACTATGGACTGATCAGGTCCATGTTTGTCTTGCCAGGGAACGTGGCAGAGCGTTCCTCTGGTACTGACATTCCTCATGGCACAGTCTGTGTCTGAAGCCAGAGAAACAACACAGCTCTTTGGTCACTTGAGCTTCCAGTCTGGGTACTGTGAAGCCCAAGATCTCCAAAGCTCTCCACTCTCTAGGATCCAGCTGCAAATAGAGTTGTTTACCACGTTGACAACTGAAGAGATGATAGATGAACTTCTGAACAATGAAGGGGAAAAAAAATGTGACAGGGCAGTGCCCGTTGAATGGCAACAGCTCCGGGCCTTTTGAACATCAGAGAAGCATCACAAAAACATTTAAAATGTTTCATTGTGAGGAGTTTGCTTTCAAATTCCTGCCATTTAAATCTGTTTTCTGGTAGATCCCACCCTTCCTTCTTTTAAAGATTAGTTAAAAATAGTCAAGTTGTCATTGTTCCTTCAGCTCACTCTCACAGCCATTGGCTTTCCATCCTGTTGCTGGGAAGAGAGAGGCTAACCAAAAATCTCATTTGTCATTATTTCATAAAAGCTTGTCTGCTGCCAGAGAAAAAGCAATATCTTTTCCCGTTTCAGCACCATGTGTTCTTAGATTAATGAGTTCATATAGTGCTTTGGATCTGCTGCTGTAGCTTTTATTATTTTTCTATTGTTTGTGATCTGCTCACCTCCCAGAATACCCACATGTCATCTTTTAGTTTGTTTTGGGGAACAAAAAAGATCCTCCATTTTTCAGTGTACAGACTCTGCTAATGGAGGCCCCTTATCTTAGGGATTCATGATACAAGGATGGAAATCCCTCTAAAACAGTTAAAAGAACATGGGTGAGCTGTAGGAGCAACTTGGTATCCCTGTTTCTCCTGACCAAAGTTAAAGGCTACCACACAGCAGTGTTGCTCCCGAAATTAAATTCCTTGATGCTCACAGTAAGGCAATCATGACCATGCAAGAGACTCATTGACCTTCTGTCACTGTGGGACTTTGGTAAGCAAACATGGTCTTTATTGCTGGTGGAGATTTGGCACTGTGTCTTGTGAGCTGCTTTGGGATTGTACATGAAAATACAATGTAGAAGTGTGGAACAAGTGGCCTCTCTTGTTTTACAAATGTGGTCATAGATACAACTGTCCTTTTGCAGCTGTTTGACAGACTCAAGCTGCAGGAATCCTCGGGGAAGAAGGGAGCTGACTCAAAGACTGTCTCACAGGAGCTGACCCTGACAAATGACTCTCAGATGCTGAGTTTGAAGGCTGGATCTGGACGAGGGAGAGCAGAAGAGGAGCGTGAGAGGCAGAAACACTTGGGCAGAGCTGGAGAGAAGAAGACCCCAGGTGACAGAAGTGAAGCTGATGTGGGCAGCAGGACTGCCCACACAGAGGGGGCCAGTGCTGGTGGGGCCCGAGCAAGGAGCCAGCCCCGGAGGAGAAGGCGGCCTAAGGTGGATTATCAGCAGGTGTTCAGACGCCATATAAACCAGATCTTTATTCGAGGAGAGAATGTCTTGCTTGTCCATTTAGCACATTGACTTGGCTGAGCCTTTGTCAGCGTATTTATTTGATAGCATGACTTGCTGCTGCAGCTCCCATTGCTGTTTAGAGTTGTCATTGAGTAGGATGGTACCGTGGCTGGTTTCCCATTGCCACCTCAAGGCAGGGGAAAGAATTGTAACTTGAGCATCCTGGGCTTGATGCCAAAGGAGCCTCCTTAGATCCGTGTTGGGGGTCTTAGGAGAAGGTCAGCAACACAGTTGTTTCTGTGATATGAGGAAGTTAAGTACAGATCCCACTTCTTCTTAAAAAGAAGGTAGATGGAGAGGGTTGTAAGAGAATTTTGGTGTACTCTGTTACAGGAACTACTTGTGGCACACATTTAAGGATAAGATCTGGACCTGCAATAAATCAGAAATGCTCTTTTGCACATTCTGAGTAATATCAAGAGGAAATCGTAATGAAACCAACAGTTTATTTGCTGCTGTTACATGGATGTCCTCTTTTCCAGATATAATTCTGACAGTCATTTTGAAATAGTTAAAAACATTGGAGTCACATCCTGCTGATGGCTACTGGCCTCTTTGCCATAGTTAGCTCTGTAATGCTCTGTGTGATAGAAAACCTCTTAATTGTAAAGTATTCTTTTATTGTGGGTGATGGCAGGACTGTAACTTGCTTCCAGTATCAAAGCTTAGGCTCTCTTTGTAATGCTGTGCTTAGGCCCTGTGTCACCAGCAAGCCGATGATGTAGCTGACTCAGAGACCTCCCTCTTTGGAGTTTATCTGTGGGTGAAGATGGAGAACTATCCTTTTATATTTCACCCACTTGCTACTTAGTGTAAGAGTGCAGCTGGCAAAGATTGGGTTCTTCTCAGGTGTGTTTGTACACACCTGTCCTGTATTTAAACACCTTTCAGGCTCCCTCTATTGAAACCAGAGCTGCTGTGTCTCCAGCAGCTCTCATGGAGCAGGAATCTTCATGGGTCTTTCCTGTCCATGTGAGGGATGCATCATGTAATTCCAGTTGAGCTTTAGAGATGTGCCTGAAAAGGTTTTGAAGTATAGAAGTCAAACTCAACTCATCAGTGTTTCATTTTAGCAAGGCTGTTGAATTATTGCAGGTCAGACCAGGGTTCAGCAAGTATAAATTGCTTTCCAAAAAACCTACCTGCAGAAGTTTGAGGGTAAGTGAAGCTGTTCCATTATGTAGCCTGTTCCCTTTGTTGTCAAAGGAGATTTCATGCTGCTATTCTGTATTCATCTCAACTGCCTTGTGCTTTGCAGCAGCTCTGTGTGTTTAAGCTGAAATTGGGAAATTGCTTTGTAGCAGGATTTACATTGCATATAGATGCCCTGAGTTCTTAAATTGAGTGGCTGTACTGTGGGTGACATGGATTTCTGTTGCTGCAGATGCAGCATTCTGCTTGCTTGGTCGTTAGGGATATGTCTGGTGTTTGGGTGAATCACAGAAATCATTTAGCAGGCATTCTGGACACACAAAGCAGCTGTTTGCCTCTGGGGGAGCTTGAAACTTATGTCAACATTTCATATGACATGGGGCTTGATGAGCTCAGCCACTGAGCTCAAAGCCAAGTTCAGCCTGGGACAGAATAAAAAGTCTGTTGAGGCAAAATAATTTCATCAAGGGAGAAAAAGAAAAGAAAAAAAATTAAGTACTCTCTGCAGCTTCTTCTGAAACATTGCTTTAGTGCTGTAATCCCATCCCTCTGTGAATTGAGACTAGGCACTGAAAAGATTCGTCTCATAGAGGTTCTTGTTTCCCCTCTCTTCTTTACTGTTCCTGTTTGTGTTCTGCAGTTTTTCCCTTTTTTTTTAGCTTGTTTTTTTTCCCCCCCTTTCTCTTGTCAGTACTTTGTCTCCTCAGGACATTCTAAACTCTGGTTTACAAAGACTGTTCTTGTTGTCCTGGCTTTCTGCACCCTTTCCTGGTTGGCTTTCTACGTACTAATCAGAGCCCTCATAAATTGCTAGAAACAAGGTGCTTCTCTCTGCTCCTGACTTCCCAGCAGCTTTTATTGCAAGTGAATATTTTCTTCCTAATGGTTGTGGGGATTTTCCTCTCTGTTTTCTGGCAGCTTTGTTCTTATTTCAGCTGCTTGGGATGACTCCTCTCTGCCTTTTCTATTAGTACCAAAGGCCACTTGTCTGACCTCTCCTCTTTCTTTCATATTTGACCAAAGGGTGTCAGATCACCCTCAGGCTGACATACAGTGGCAGCTCATTGAATTCTTGGTTTTCTTCACCTCATATTTTCAAATCTGTTTGTTGGCCTAGTTTATGCCTTGTGCATTAACTAAGATACAACTACCATGAATGTTTTTGTGGCTGTGCTGCCTTTCCTGTTGATTGACACTTCCCTAAGTTCTCAGTTGCTGCTGGAAGTCTCAATGTTTCCTTTCATAATGGGTTTTTCCCTGAAACCTTACAGATGTTTGTTGCTTCACATCTACAAGTTTCTTTGTTTACATTTTATGAAAAATGCTGGTGCTTAGACTTGAGTTTGTGCCTTGATTTTTATATCATCACTGACCTGTTCTTCCAGAATCATCACCTTGGTAAGCAAACCTGGTTAAGGATTATAGTTTATCTACTTTTTTTTGCACTACCTCATTGTTAGAATGTTCCTCCTCTCATCTGTGAAGTTGGTTAAACTGCTCTCTTCCAATTTAGATTCAATTATTTGTTGGTTCTTCATTTGTTTCCTACTTTCCTGTCCACCTTTCTCATTATTTCCAAGCTGCTTCCTAAATACTGCTGCTTCCTCTTCTACAACTTCAGATCTTCCAAAATGTCTTCCTTTTCCCACTTTTTCTGGCATTGTGTAGTTTTAAAATGCACTATTGAAATGCTGTCTTACGGATTTTGTCTCTTTCAAGCATCGGGATTGTGATGAAGCAAGTGATCCTGTAGGTGTGTTGTCACTTGCTTGTTCAGTACTTCAGATAATATTGCTCTTTAAATAAAATTGAATGTCATGTTCTGAAAAGGGTTCTTCTACCTCACTGAAGTATTCTCCTAAATCTGTTTAAAAAGAAAGAAAAAGAAAACAACCTTTGGAACCAAATGAGCTTTGGGTTTCAGTGTTTTTTTTAATTGATTCTGATTGTGTTTTTCTATGGTTTTCCTTTTCCAAACTCAACATAAAATTTTTTGTTCAAAAAGCTTTTTGCTCCCAGCCCTTCGTCTCTTGCTGCAGTGATGCTGTGAGCATGAACACACCAAAGTCTTTATGCTAAGGAATGGAGAGTAAGAAACAGAGAGCAACTTGAGGGTGAAAAAGCTTTGGGCAGATATGAAAACCTTCCTAGAAAGGATCAACAGGTGCCACCTGTCCTGTATTTCTGGGACTTTGCTCAGCCTGGTGCTCAGCAGTGGTTCTTAAAGTGTGTTTGGGGTGAGTTACTGCAGGGAGCAGTTTTCTGGAATAACTTCAAAGAAGTGTTGGGATAATTTGAGGAAGTTTTAAAATAATTTCTCATTTCTGGGATTATTTCTTAGGAAATGTTTTTGCACAGGTGCTTCATTTTTATCAAACACTGCTTAGGCTGCGGTTGTAGAAAAGGTAAGGCCAAAGGGGGAAGAAAAGCTTATAAAAAAGTGTGGGTTTGGTTCCTTCTCTCAACTGACTCGTCCAGCTTGTTAATTGCCTGGAAGGGTTTTTTTCTGACCTAGAGTGAACTACTTAGCACGTCCTCTGCAGGTGATTACTGAATTAATCATAGAGTGCTGTTTTCCATCTGCTTCTTCTCCTTCAGTGTTTGGATTCATTGTTTCTTCTGCAGCATTCCCTCAGCAGGGCAGTGTCTCAGCAGGAACAGGCCTGAGTGCCCACTTGTTTTTACCCTTCCCTAAGGAATGTTACCCCATCCAGTTTTGAATTCAAAGAGCCTTTGGCTAGTCTTCATTTTCATACTGTTCTCTTTAGATTTTTGGAATTATTTGGTCAGAAGAATTATTTATCTTGGATAATATTACTTTTTGGAGTAAACTGATTTTTTGAAACTTTTAAAAAATAAGTTTTTTACTTACTTTCCTCCACAAAGTGCTAGGGTTTCCTAGTTTGTTGTTGCAGTCACCTACTTGCACCCGTGATTCACTGGTTGAAGAGGTGTGCAGGATAAAAAGAGGCAGAGTAAAAAGGTGTGTAATTTTTATTGAATTTGACATTCTGTCCAACATTCTGCCCACACTCAGCCTTTCTGTTTCTTACTGGCACTGACCTATATGAGGCAGGTGTAAATTATTTGATCGAGAATCTTGAAGGAAAATGGAGCAGGGACAGCAGACTGAAAATACTGAGTTTATGAAGATGTTTATCTCCAGGTTAACTTCCTGTCTTTGATTAAACAGATCAGAGTTATAAGCAGTGACTTATACTGCAAGCTCTGCCTCATGATAAAACTGGAAGGCAGAGTCCTGCAGCTTTTCAGAGGTGATGCAGTGATTCCCTCAGCCAGGAGAAGCTCTTGCCTGAGAAGCTGCTCAGGTATATGCCAGTGTCTGCCTCAGAGCATAACTGCAAATACTGCCAATTAATATGAGGATGTTTTCTCTCCTGCCTGCACTGCCAAGTGTAAAATATGAATGCTGAGGTCTGCAGCATCTGCAGCCCAGAACTACTTCAGTTCATGCTTTCGCTTCTTGACATTGGCTTAAAAAGTTCAAGTTTGTGCTAATAGCAATCCTAAGACAGTTTGTTAGAACATAGGAAAGGCTGCTGCTGACTAGAAATAATATTGGAAAAATAAGTTTTTACAGAATTTGTGAAATTGTGATTGTAATTAGTATTGCAAACCAGGAAAGACTGAGAGAGTTGGGATTGTTCAGCCTGGAGAAGAGAAGCTTTGGGATGACCTAATTGCAGCCTCCAAGTACCTGAAGGGAGCTTACAAGAAAGATGGAGAGAGACTATTGACAAGGACCTGGAGTGCCAGGACAAGGGGGAATGGCTTCACACTGACAGAGTAGTGTTAGGTGGGATATTAGACAAAGACAAAGGAGGGGAGAGGAATTACTCAGTGGTGGTAACTCCTTGACATGGGAAGGGGCTTTCTAAACTGTGCTTGGGCACAATCCTGCCAGCACTGGGCAGTTGAGCTCTGTAGATGAAGGGGAGGATGCTGAGCCAGCTCTTGAGTGCAGCCTCCCTTATGCTGTGAGCCTTTCACAGCACCTGAACTGCCCCTGGAATCTCTGCCACGCTCCAGCCCTAATGACTGACATGTTTGATCCTGCCTCTTAACATTTTGCAGAGGAAACCCAGTGGGAGAGGAAGGAACTAAGCAAATTTGCCCTTTTGAGGTGGGGATGGAGAAGGCTTGGTTTTCCTTGGCTTCCTGGGGTGCAGGAAAAAGGACTATTTTAATGGGGAAATAGCAGAGATGCTTGTCTCATGATGTTTACAAGTCCTTTCAGATGTCACTGTAAGTGCTCTTGCTCTTAGCTGGTGGAAGTGCAGGCCTGTCAGGGAAGGAAAATGCCTCCTGATGTTCCTGGAAAACTATCTTATTAGCTTCTAGCTTTCTGGTTTACACCTGGATGACTTTGTTGAAAAAAAATTAGTACACCTGAGACTTTCAGTCAGTCTTGTATTCGTTTAGAATGAAAAGTAGTTTGATCAGTTTGTGTGAAAACATATCCATCCTTTTTTCGTCTCAAAAGATCAGTGCTCTCCCTCAGGAAAGAAATGAAAGCTGCTCCTGTAGTGATTGCTTCTGATTTCCACTGCTTCAGAGCCAAGTGCAGCTGTGCCAAGGTGTCTTCAGCTGACACATTATTCTGAGAGGACAAGATGAGAGAATTGTTTGGTTTCTCTAAAACTAAAATGGGCATTACAAGGGGAACAGATGGGTTGACCTCTTTTCAATGGTGCACACATCCACTATAGTTGCATGGGTTGGGACTTGTTAACCAATGAGTCACCTGTAAAACTTCCTTAGGGAGCCACAGAGGAGCAGCATGAGCCACCAGACTGACATGGAATTGGAAGTCAGGGGCTGACAAATTCCACTCTCTTCACTGCCTCTTGCTCACTGAATGGCCTTGGCAAGTCGCTTCCATCCCTCTCCCTGATGCTCCACAGCTGGAGCACATCCAAGAGCACTCCTTGCCTGTCTTAGGAGGAGCTGGGAAGTGGTAAATGCTATACAAGTGCCAAGTGTTGTTATCAAAACTCTCTGTCAGGTAATGTAGATACATCAACCTTCTGCCCTCTCCAGGCTCGTGACTGTTAGTTAACCTCACCTTGGCACATGAAAACCATGTGGGGAATCAGGTACAAAAACACTCTTCAGTCTTGAAATCACTGACGTCTTCAAGGTCACATTTGGTGACTTCAATATCTGTTTCACAGCTGCAGTTCCATGTTTGGGTCAGATGGTGATAAATGAGGGTGTAACTTGTTGTAATTCCTTCTCTGTCTTCCTAAACATATTGTTTCTTAGGAAGCTGATGCTGCTATGAACATATTGGATAATACTGAATTTGCAATATTCTGCTTTCCAGATATAAATGTTTCTATTTAAAATTGCTAAGACTGTGATGCAATAAATATATCCATGTAACAGTTTGTCTCAAAGCATGATTTTTTTGTGCTCTACCAATACAGTGATGTGTATTGTGTCAGTGAAGGAGCTGGGACTGCCATGGTTAGGACAGATGCTGGAGGTGGAGACCCCCAGGTGTGAATACAGCGCTGCTCTCTAGTCACATAGCTGGGGACAAACCCGTCATTTGGGTGTTAAAAAGGGTATGAATCTACAGAGTAACAATGCCATGATACTTGTTTTTTAGAGATGCAAAAGGGAAGTGAACTTCATGTTGATAAATGTAACCACTAGTGGCCTGATCACTCAAAGATCTGTTACCTTACTGTGTGGTGTTCCACAATGTTGGCAGGAGATGGTTTTCCAGGAACCGGGGAGGCCCAGAGCTAGCATCCAAGCATCTGCTCCAGAGCGTGCATAGCTAGTGATTTCCAGGAACCTTTCTAATCCCATGGTAAGTGATGCTGATACATTTGGATCAGAAATGTCTTTTTAGGGAGAAATTCTTTCTTCTGAGGTGGTAAGGTCGTGTCACAGGTTGTACAGAGAAGCTGTGGCTGCCCCATCCCTGGGAGTGTCCAAGGCCAGGTTGGATGGGGCTTGACCAACCTGGGATGTGGAAGGTGTCTTTGCCCTTGGTTAGAAGGAGTAATTCCCATTGCAACCTGGGAACTGTGGGATCAACAGGTGCTCCCTTTCTGTGCAGGGACCTTGCTCCCGGGAGCCCCATCCCAGGCAGGAGGCAGAGGCTGGAGGGATGCTCCCACTCTGTGGAGGAGCTCCCTCTCTGGGAGAGGACTGGGGAGATTTTCAGGGCTCTGGATTTCTCCCTTCCATGGGCACTAAATGCTCCAGAAAGGCTGTCCAAACAGTCCCCTGTGTGCCACAGCCCTTCAGGCTTCTCTTTATTCCTCTGGGAGTCTCAGCCAGAGCCTCTCCCTAGGTCGGGGCAGCGCAGCCATGGAAGCGCCAGGCGTGCTGTACCGACCAGGAATCCGCTGATGCTCCCACCGGGAAAAACGGGAGATTCGGGCTCACCGGAGGTACCCTCAGCCGTGCGGTGTGGGGGCTGCGGGGACGGGACGGGCCGGGCCCTTCCCGGTCACTCTCCCGGTCCCGCTCCCGGCCTGGAGCCGCCGCGGCGCTGCCGGGCCCGCGCCCCGCCAGGGGGCAGCAGCGGGCAGGGAAACCCCGCGGCGGCCGTGAGGGGACTGAGGGGGCGGACGGGAGAGCTCGGGGCGGCGGGGCCGCAAACACCGCCCGGGGAGCCGCTCCGGGAGGAACCGTGTGTGCCTGAGTGTGTCTGTCTGTGTCTGTGCTCCCCATGCCTCACACGGCCCGGGTGCTGCCTCTCCCTGCCTTGTGAGCAGTGTTTGCGCAGCATCATCTCTCCCTTTGCAACAGGCCGAAGTTTCCCCCTAAAAACAGCCCTGGAGTCTCTGGGACAGAGTCCTCACACAGTCACAGAATCACTGAGGTTGGAAAAGATTTCCGGGATAATCGAGCCCGACCTGTGACTGATCCCTACCTTGTCAGCTAGACCAGAGCATGGAGTGCCAAATCCATCATTTCTTGAACACCTCCAGGGACAGTGGCACCTCCCTGGGCAGCCCCCACCTCCAGGTCAGGGCTGACAACACGGGGTGATGGCATGCATTGGTCAAAGCTCAGTCCCTGTGGGTTGGCTTAGGTGCATTTCTGCAAGCTGACAGCTGGTCAAAGGGAACTCCTTGACGGGCAAAACATCTCAGGGAATGTGCAGACACAAATCTGAAGACCCTGCAGGGAGGCAGGACTTGGTGGAGGAAAGCAAAACCATGACCAGGCCAGGCAGGAGTGATAGCAGAGCTCTGCCAAGGAACTGCTGTGGGTGCTTTGTGTATAGGAGCAGAGTCCTGTAGCTGTCCAGCAGGGATGAGGCTGTGGCTGGAGGAAAGGCTGGCTGTGGGAGGAGTGCAGGACAAGGTGCTGGGTCTGTTGGAACATATTGGGAAACAGCGACTGCTGGCACTGCTGTCCAGGCTGTAAAGCAGGGCTCTGTGGGCATCCTTACCTTGTAACATATTTACAGGCAGAAATCACAAATCATTTATGCGCAATGATGCAGTGAAGTAAATCCTATAAAATACTGTTGTTTGAGAATGTGGGTGCTGTGGTAGAGTTATGTGTAAATGCATCAGAGCAGGCTGGAAGAAGGAAACCAGCCCCTTGCTGTCCTGCCCTCCAGAGGACGAGGCCCAAGCTCGGTACGTTTTTTCCATCAGAGCGTGGTCAATGGAACAATTGTACAACGTGTTGATCAGGAAAAGGATGTGGGAGCTTAAGTGGAAAACCTGATGCTATCGTGCTAATGGCAGAGAGCAGCAGGAAGGATGGCAAACAGGATACTCACCACGCTCAGAGGAAAGAGCTCAAAGTGATGCTGGGGCTGCAGGGCTGGAGTCAGCCAGGGTCTGTTCTGTGAGATGGGACAAGCTGGACCAGAAAGCAGAACGTTGCTGATCTTTCACTCTTCTGCTGGAACAAGGGCTCCTTGCTGATTCTTTTGGGGAAAAGCGAGCAACTGTTAGGCAACATCCCAAAGTTGGTGGAAAAACCAACTGGAGAAAAACTTACTTTTTTGCCTTGGAGGCTTGGAAATGACAGCAGTGGGAAGCTGAACAAAGGTGTGGGGCATACTCTTGGCAGGACATCCTTGCATCCAGTGCATAAATGTGAGAGCAGGGAAATGGCTTTTAGCCGTCTTCTTTTGGAAGAGTGTCTCACAGGGAAGGGATCCCATATGGAATAAGGAGTAGTTAGTGTATGTGAGACAGTTACTGACTGTGTGTCAGGAAAGGGTGTTTGGGTGAGGGGCACCAGCTGTGTTTGCTTCTGAAATTGCCTGTGTTTGTAGTGTTTTGAAAACCAGGTGTTTAAAAAGTTTGTATCTCAAATGGGCAGAGTATGCTGGTGCAAAGGCAGATGTGTCACCCCGGGTGGGCTCTGGTTCCCTTCCTATATCGGGAGGGCTGGCATGTGATGTTGCAACATTGAAGTGATACTGGTGGTGGAGTCAAGGTGCACTGAAACAGATTGTTGATGTAACTTTCCCTAAAATCAGCCCAGAGGTGTGAATTGGAATCAGCCCCAGACCCCTCCTGTTTGCCTTTGGAGCTGGACGTTTCAAAGTGTGTTCCTTGGTGTGTTGCTGGTACTGCAGTAACATTTGTGTGTCTGTGTGCGTGTGTGTGTAGCCTCGTTTACAAATGCTTTGCATCTGGGTTTGCCTACCCTCCTTATGTGCTGACAGTTTTATACTGATAAGATAGTGGCTATTAATTAGTTTATTTTAAAAGCAGCCATGTGCTTGTCATTCCTTGTTGGGTCAAAATGCTCTGAAGTCACCCATTGCTCAGCTTGGTGTTTTAATTAAAAAGACCCTTAAAAGAGGGTGGTTCTGTCTCCCTCTATTGCAGTCATGGCAAGTGTTAGTGCAGCAGCGTGCATCACTGCTGAGAGCATCCTCCACCCTGGCCTCGCATCTATTAGCAAGAGTAAACTAATGAGCAAAAAGCTGCTGCTGGTGACAATATCCAGCATAAGGGCTTCCCAAAACTGCTGTAGGCTGACATGGAGAGATTACAAAAGGCTGCAGCCCCTGACCTCAATAAAAGATTCAAAGGAAAATCCTGAAAAGTTTTTGCTGCCCAAAAAGGAAATTCTTCTGGTAGTGTAGCACTTTAATAGCCAAAACAACGCCAAGGCTTCTGCTTACTGGGTGAAACAGTGTCTTTGTTTCACATGTGAATGCTGCTCTGTAAAGCCTTTTTTTGCTCCATTTATAAAAATAAAAATAAAAAAAAAGACTTGAGGCTTACAAGATGAAGGTACAGCTTACTCAGGCAGCCACCTGCAGTGACCCAGCTGGGCAGGGTGTGAGGGCAGGAGCAGGGAGCAAGAGCCACACAGGCACCAGTCCCCATCATGGACTGGGATGCTGAAATCCTAGCTCCCAAAAAGAGAGAGGACAAGGGCATGTAGTGATAGGAGAAGAGGGGAATGGCTCCAGGCTGAAAGAGAGGAAGTTGAGGCTAGATATTAGAGAGAAATTCTTGGCTGTCAGGGTGTTGAAGCCTTGGCACAGGTTGCCCAGAGAAGTTGTGGCTGCCCCATCCCTGGAAGGGTTCAAGGCCAGGCTGGATGGGACTCTGAAGAATCTGGTTTAGTGGAAAGTTGTTGGTTGGCAGGAGGGTTGGAATTAGATTATATTTAAGGTCCCTGTGATTCTATGAAGACCCTGCCTCAAATAAAATGGTGGGAAAATCAGCAACTGCTCAGGCACCCACATTTGCTGAGTCTGGCCCTGGAACAGGAGCAGAGAAACCGTTCCGGGGATCCCGCCTAGGAGGTGGCAAGGACAGGTGTAGGATCCGATCCACGAGACTGCTCTGGGGGAGAGGCTGCGGAGCAGGCACAGTGGAGCTCCGGCCGTTCCCCTCTCCGCAGTTCTTGCCGCTCCGGCGCGGAGCCGCCGGTGCTGGGCTGTGCTCCGTCGCACACATGGTCGTTCCCTTTGCCCCGGCACCGTTTGCCTCTTGTCAGGCTGCGAGTGCTGAAGGCAGAGACAGACCCGCGCTCTGCCTGTGCGCTGGACCGTGCTCTGCTGGCCGTCATTCCTGAGGCCGGGAGCCGCCGCCGCGGAGATGCTGAATGCTAGGGAGAGGGGAGACCGGGGCAGCTCATCCGGCCAGTGCAGTTTGTGTCTAATTAAGTTGAAAACTGTCATCCTGTCTCTCCTCCTGCCTGCAGCCAGCCCGAGGCCTCGGCCAGGGGCAGCTGACCCTCATCACCACGGCTGCCCCGTGGTGCAGGGCAGGAAGCTCCCATAATTTTTCCAACTCTTTTTTGTTTGCAGATATTTGAGATTTCCTATGAACTGCAAGCCCCAGCACAGGGAATGGAAGGTGATGAGCACCTGGTGTGGTTCTCCCACTTCCCAAAGGTAGTGTCCATGGGACACAGCTCAGGTATGACTGCTGGCAGTCAGCAACTCCCTTTGTTTGCTCAGAGCCACTTTCCTGGGAAGGAAAGTGGCTCTGTGACTGTTGCGTGTATATGAGAGAAAGATGGGAAATGGCCCAGCACCAGGTAGGGGAATTTATGCGCGTCAGACTGGGCTGGAAAACCACTTGGAGGCCAGTTCAGGAAGCTCAAGGTGGGAGCAGACACTTCCTCAACTCCTTTATGCACCTCGGGGGGACTTGGGAGGATGTGCTCTCCTGTTGGAAAGTGGAGGGACAAGGGGCAGAGGCAGGTAGGGAGAAAACTGAAAGAACCAAATTTTCTGGCTTTTAGGAATTTAACCCTTAGTGCTCTCTAATCCTGGATTTTGTTTCCAAATCAAAAATGGGGAAAGATTTTGGTAACCTTATAGTATCACCAACAGTTTGTTAAAAGACTAATTGCCAAGTAGCTTATGCATGTGGGACCATTAGTAATTCTGTAGCTATGCAAATTAAAACAGTGATGTATGATTTATAGCTTTAATAATGTTCTGAAGGCTCTTAAATTTTAATCACTTGCAACATCCTTTTTAATATTCAATTACTTTATTAACTAATTAGGTCACTTGCTGAAAAAGCACATAAGGCTGGTGCTATTTTAATATCAGCTGAACATCACAAAATATCTTTGAAATGGTGTAAATGGTTTATTTATTTTAAATAGATCATTAAGATGCTGTAATTAATAAATCAATTACAGAAAAAAAAGACAAGAAATTGATAGATGCCAAATCACAATGGTAGTGGCTTCTCTGCTTTATAAATGTTCACAGAGATGCTGAACTTGGTGAACATGGCCACTGAAGCACCTTCCTGGATAATTCGTATTCAGCTGCAGGGATAAGGTTTGAGATATGCTTGGTTCATTATAGATGCTTTTTGTATGGATTTAGCTTTCTGATTGATAAAAGCTCCACAAATGACCTTGAAAAGTGAAAGCACTTAAAAGGACAGCCCTCCTTTGCCTCGTGCTCTTTTGTCTGCCTCAAAAAAGATAAACCCTTGGCAATCTGAGAGCACTAGGCTGAAAGGGAGAGCTCCGGGGAGGGCAGTGGGTGGCTCTCCCTGACCAGCCTGCTCCCCTCACCGTGCACAGCCCTTGCTGCTGCCCAGGGGCTGTGGCAGTGCAGCAGCAAACCATGGAGAGAAAATTCCAGCCTGGCTGTAGTGCAGAGGTTCACTCCGCCCCTTTACACCAAGCCTTGAAGTAAAACTTCAAGGCTCAGAAGTTAAACTTGTCACCAGGGCGGCTGCAGCTCTGAAAGAGACTGAATAATCTACTGTCTTAAAACTAAGGGTAAGACAAACACTGTTCTAGGAATTAAGTCAATCTTATTAAAAGATTTTGGTTTAAATTATATTGATGTGATGATACAAAGTGCAAATTTTCTCTCTTGAGAAGCTGCTAGTAAGATCTGCAGTAATTACAGAGCACTCATCTTCCCATTTTAACTTCTCTTGCTTCCATTTTCTTGTAACAAAAACCTGTAAATCTGGGAGCAAAAAACTTTCTGTTAGAATTTCTGCTAAACTGAAGACTGCTCTTTATAACTGACCTACACAGAAAACTACTCCAAATCTCAATTTATAGAGTTTCCTGGGAACTGAAACATACATAGTGTGAGCCTGGCTCCAAAGCAGAGTCCAGGGGAGGTGCCACGCTGTTACTCCAGGTCCCCAAAACCAAAAATAAATGCTGCCCCTGCCCCCATCCCAGGGGTGCCTGCAGCCCAGCTCTACTGCAGCTGACAGTGCCTTGTTCCAGTAGTGGGGCTTGAGCTGAAATAATGGATTTTCTCTTAGGCAAATGCCACCTAGGTACCATTCCTCAACTGCTGTGAGAGGCCACTGCCTGAGGTGACCATCCCTTGAAAGGAAGGACACACTGGACTAACACAGGCTGTACACAAAGGATAGAGAACCCTAAAATAAACCCAATTCACATTTTATGGGACCTGCCACAGGAAACAAAGGTGCAGAACAACTGTAAGGTACCAAATGTTGGTACAGCTTAGGACAACGCATGAGCTCCCTGCCTTGGAACAAGCGCAGGTACAACTCTTGAGGGGTCAGAGATACCTGTACAGTCACATGAGGTCACTGTCACTGTTTTGAGGGGATTTATTTCACCCTACAATAATCCTGTTGTACAACATGGCTCAGGGGCTGTTCTTACAAAGCCCCAGGTCTCAGTCAAATAGACACATTTTTATCACATTCCTGTAACTTCTCCCCAGTCATTTATTCACGTGAGCGATTCCTGCGTCGCTCCAATCATTTGTGTGGGAAACCCCACATCCTCCTGTGTCAGACCCAAATAGACACAACTGCTGCAGTGGCAAACAAAAGGCCACCGATGCCTGAAACCCAACTGGTGCCAGGAGCAATGAGGAGGTGAAGGCGGCAGCAGGCACCCGAAGAGCTCGGCAGGCCCGGCCCGGTTCCTCCCCGCCGCTGGAGCCGCTTTTCCGCCTTCTCCGCCGCGGAGCTGCCGTTAACCTCCCCGGCTCGATTCAATGTGACAGTGACACTTCACAGCACATTGCATCCAATCTCATTTGAAGCTGACAAAGATTGTTTCTGTTTTATATCTATTGGTTTATTAATGGCCTACAGCCTCTTAAGCAGATGCATATTCATTAGATAGCCAGCTGTTAGGAGGTTCCCAGATGTCGAAAGTAGCTCTGTCTTGGTATACATTCTTTTTTTTCCCTTCTCATGAAACAAAGTAATTGTAGCTCGATTAAAGAACCAGTTAATTACTGAGCCAGTACCTTATGGCACGATTAAAAAAAAAATCTGGAAATTTGTGAGGAGTAAAGACATTTTTAAAAACACACATGAGCTGAGACTTTGCTGTGTTGTACAAATGCAGGATTTACGTAGAAATAGAGACTGGATTACCCCACGTAAAGAACCCTCAGCTACACAAACCAGGGATACACTGAATTTTGCAAAGGCACCTTTATTAATTTTCCCCATTCTGCAGATTTTATCTGACCTCTTATAATTCCTTAGGTGAATAGTGGATGCAGAAGCACATAAGAAATGAAAATTAGACATATTTCAGTTTTTAAAGGTCATTTTACATGGAGAAGAAAAATTCCATGGCATCCCAGCTAAATAAAACTGTGACCAGATCATTGAACAAGCTGTAGAGATTGACCTACAAATTCCAGGGACCATCCTTCTGAGTCTCACAACATTAACCTAGCTCACCGAGATGTCTTTGCAACTTCTTTGCTCCAAGCTCTAAAAGCAGCTCCCAGAAGCAGGGCTATCACCACCACCCCCAGGAAGCCCTTTGCCCACAGAAATGTTTAAAACATTGAAGTCAGCTCCAAGTCCGTGGGATCTGGGCAAAAAAGGTTCCTGGGGATTGTGGTTTCTGGCTAACTCACACAGCAACAGCCCTGCTCGTTCCAAGAAAGAGCTGCACTTCCATCACCAGGAGAGGAAGAAGAGGTTGAAACCCTGAAACAACTGAAAACCTGAAACAATTCTAAATTTGTCAGTGACACCTTGGAAGAAAACTTGCGAGAAAAGGAAAAAATGAAAACCAAAAGTGCCCTCAGCATTAAAAGCCTTAATCAGAAGGCAGCAATGGCAGTATAAAATGTCATCTGCTATGAGTGTGTTTACAGGCGAGCACAGAGGAACATGGAGGCAATTTTGTAGAGTGACTCCTGGAGCAAAAGCCTCTGAGAATAAAAGTGTCTTTAGATATTTGTTATCCTGTTATAGCGGGTATCACCTTGAGTATACAATGCCTGCCTGCATTATGTAAACACTTCATTGATAAATCCCTCCCCCACCTCCCCTAAGCTGTGTCAGACTGTTCTTAGCTGACAGATAGAGCTGAAACAGATGCTGCTATAAATACCCTTGTTTAGCTGTTTTGAATATAATTTCTTTTGTAGAACATGGTGGTTGCTCGAGTTATCATTGAACTTGCACCTGTGCTGGAATTTATTACTCCTTTGTACACATCAAAATGCATTTTTTTAATGATTCTATAAAAAACCCAAACAGAGTTGGATTCTGCTGCCCTTTTGTCCCCTTCTGAAGTAGAGACAAACTTTACTAAGGACTGCACTCATTTTAATTGAACTCTTTTAAAGTTTAGAAGCTACAGAATCCAGAAGTGGTAAAAGTTTAACTCTCAGGACCAAACACACAGTTAATTTACAGACTCGTGTAATTCTATATATTGAATTTTATGTTTCTGTATTCAAATATATAACACCCAGCCACCCAAACTCTTCTGGAGAGATCACAGGTACAGCTGGACCTGGCTTCAAAAATGAAAAAAGCAGTTGTACTAACACAGCAGCATGATTTCAAATTCTATAATGCAGCAGTTGATAACTGGTAGATCTGTCCCCATTCACACATTCGTATTTTCACCCAGAAACGTAATTTCTAGCTTAAAGATATTATTTTGTTCATACCTGAAATATCAGAGATGGAAACATTTTATAGTATTTATCTTAAACAAGTTCAATATTGTTTTAAGCAAAAAACCCATTTTATATTCAGTCTTTAAATAAAGATGTAAACCACATTCTGCTAAGCACTGCTACCTGTGATCCATGTGCTTGAGCTGGGGGGAAAACTTGCAGGCTCTCATTACTGCAGAAAAGATGCACAGGGATGCACCTGGCCCACGTTCTCAAGGAATCTTTCCAGGGTTTCTTTTCTGATGTTTGTTTTGCTTTGAAGGACTTTTTTCCCACCCACCTGCAGAGGACCTGGCTGGCTGACAAAGCTGCTTCTCACACTCCACACACTCCCTGCTTCTTAAGGAGAACATTGACCCATGGGATGAACAGAGATCAGGTCACCCCTATGGCTGTTCCCTGAGCCAGGGCACCCTTGACTGAGGTGGAATTGGCATAACCACCAAGACCCACCCAAAGGGACCATGTTTTCCACTGGAGTTACTCCAACCCCTGACAAATCTGCTTCATTATCACCAATGTTAATTAGAAGCAAAACCAAGGGTCTGAAGAGATGTGACCCACCTGAACAGGGACATGGTCCTTCAACTCAGAGCTGACTATTTCACTGGCCAAACCCACCTCAGAAGGACAGCACGAGGAGCAGACTCATCCTATTCTTGCCAAAACCTTCCAAGGAGGATTGAGAAGCACTACACCCTCCAGCACGACAGGATAACAGCACTGACTCCAGGTTAGCTTTCCCCAGTCCCATCTCCCAGCCCTGGAAGGAGCTTCCTTCCCACCACAATTCTGCATACATTGAACCAGTCTGAGCCTTCCCATCTGTTCCAACGAGAGGGTTTGAAGATGATTATTCCAAATAAGTGTAAAGGTTTCAGAACAGGAACTAGAGCCATCTCTCCTACTCAGCTGCTGAAGGCTGCCTTGATTACTTTGATGTAACAACACTTGAAAGCTCCTATTCTTTGAAACTAATTTAAACACATTGAATTGTTGAAAGATTAAAAACCGCAGTCAGCTAATTACACTCACTCTCATCTCTTATTCAGCAAATGAATCACTTTTCATTACCACTTAGCTGAAGTACATGAATTTCTGCCTAATTAGAAATGTTGTAGATGGAGCATTAGCAAGGCTGGAGCGGGTCAGGATATCTTGCCTGCTTCATTTTTAATTCCTAACGGTAGAGCCAGATAGGAAAGGCTTCAGATAAGAAGTCATTAAACAATTTTAAATTATTTATAAAAATTACTTTGCCCAAATTATAATTATTTTTTTTTCCCAAATGCTCTCATAAACGTCAAATGGAATGAAAGGAAAAGCAGCCCAACATTGATTTTAATGAACATTTTAATGTTATGTATAACAGAACATTATGAATACAATGGAAACAAAGTTTTATCAATTTAATAATAAAAAAGAAATCCAACATAAGAAAAGGGAGGCAATAAATTTCATACCTATAGTATAGTGCTTATTCTTAACAATATTCCCAGCTTGTGAATATAACAATGTCTTTGTGTTCCAGATTCTAAAATCTTGATTCATGTGAACTTAAATGCAGAATTACAGAAGGAAAAACAAAACCCCCCAAAACCTTAATTCACTCTTTTGCTTTCAGTATATCAGTAAAATCTTTGACTGCTACAGGTCTCCTTTATTAATATATATATTTTTTTACTCCTCTATTGGATTCCACAGCTGCTAATGCCATATTTACACAAAAGAATCACCAAGTGTTGTATAAAAGTCAGGATACAATGCCATCGGATTAAGTTAGGTTCTAGATTTACATCACTGAAGTGTGATTCACCTGCTGCTGATGCCCTAAACCAGTGGCTCCTTAGGGACGTTGGTGCTACAAAGGATGCCAAGTGCCACTGCAAAAGAACTCCAAGAAAGTGCATTTTCTGGAGTTTTCTGAAAGGAAACCTTCCAGCAGTCTTGGATAAAGCTTCTCCCAGACTTGCATGGGATATCAGTTGTAACATTAGAAGCACGTTAAGACCCCAAAAATCTGTTGATCACCAAATTACTGAGAGAGGATTTTTACAATAAAAATTTGGGTAATACAGCAGTGTGGCTGGAACATTAGCAAAAGTATATATACATTCCAGGTCCCTTTGAATTAGCCATAGTCACATATGTAAGCCATTTTTGGACAAAAATATATATTCTTATAAAAAACTGATCATAGTACTTGAGTGACTTCACAATTGTGGACTCAGTGGTAGTAAAAGGAATGATCCAATTATGACAAAGCGATCAGGGAGAGGGGGAAAAGAAAGTCAAAGCTCTTCAAGAAAAAGAAAAGTATAAAATTAGATTCAAACATTTTTACCCAGTCCCCAATCCAGTCTTCCATCAAGTCTCAAAGTTAAAATTGGTTCTTCTACGTAGGAAAGGTTTTTTGATGGTCTTAATACAAATTATTTTGCAAAATCATTCAACACATTCCTTAGAAGAATCTCTCACCTCTCCAGAATTTGAACACTAGTTATTTCAACACTTAGAAAATAGCTTTTGGTTCTTTATGTAGACACTTTAACTGATAAAGAAAAAAAAAATTGATCAGTGTTTCCCATCCCTTCCCCAGCTATATTTGTGCAGCTAAAAATCCTTCATTCAGTCTGCCCATTTATTTTATTTTAATCTCATTTTATATTTATTTATTTTACAATCTTTATTTGCTAAAATTGGCAAAATTTGCAAAGGCATCTTGCTTGGGTTGTACAGTCCCAGGAGTCAGAGAGGTCATAGCCATGTTGGGTACCCCCATTCCTATTGTGCCCATTCCCGTGGCCGGCACTCCCATGTTCATGCCCATCATTCCCTGGTTGATCATGGGCGCGGGGCCCATGGAGGCCATGCCCATGGTACCCGACATCACCCCGGGCACTGCCAGCCCCACGGGCCCTCCCAGCAGCGCGCCGCTCTGCGCCCGCACCGGCATCATGCTGGGCTGGGGGCTGAGGTTCACGGCCGCAAAGTTCTGCGTTATCACATTCATCGGTTGTTGCATATCTGCAGCGAAGAGAAAGAGCACAAAAATCACTGAGTGCAACCTGCTCATACTGAAGGAGCTCTTGTGTTTTAAGGAACTCGTGTGATCACTGCTGTGAACATGGATACGATGGCCAGGCATGCAGATATCGCCTGATTTGGACATCAGGGGAATTTCTTTACTGAAATGGCCGTCAGGCATGGGAAAGGGCTGCCCAGGGATGTCTGGAGTCCCCATCCCTGGAGGTGTCCAAGGAAGGACTGGATGTGGCACTCAGGGCTTTGGGCTGGGTCACAGGTTGGACTCAGCAATCCCTGAGGTCTTTTCCATCCTTAATGATTCTATGATTCTGTTGCACTTGTTTTCCTATTTTCCTCCATGAAGACTCAAAAAACTTCTACAGAAGGTATGAATATCATTGTATACCAATAAATATTCTAGAGAAGTTCTAAAGATTAGGAAGCCCTAAGTCAAGATACAGCCACAGCGCAAGATTTACAGCAGAACCTGCACAGACACAGCCTCCTGACACACCAATCTCCATTTAAAGAACACTTGTGTCACAATGTCACTGTGGTTTATGAAACAAGTGTGACTAAAGGAAGGAAAACAGTAATGGACAGAAGACTTGGATCTCAGGGACAGCCTATGGAACACAGACAGGGCTCAGTGCGCATAACAGCGCAATGATCACTTACTCTGTTGCTGCATCATGGTATTAAGCGATGGCTGTTGGGGTTTGGAAGGCTGCATCCCAGGTACTAAATTGTCCAAACTGATATTTACACTGGGATCTGACCAAGTTGAGGGTAGAGTTTTGCTTGCATTTTTCTGGACCATCTCTGTCCTTGCATTATAAAGTGAGTTAGGCTTCGGCATCATCGGGTTCACGCTTTGCAGGGGCTAAAAAAGAAAAGTTTGTTGGGATTCACTTGAAACAATTTATTGGTAGGAAATAGGACTGAACAACAAGTATTTAGTTTTCCACAGAAGATAATAAAACCCCCGAAGCCATGAACTTTAACTCTTCCAAAGCAGGGCTGCTAGGTGCTGTTCCACAGTTAGATTAGAAGAGTATTTGTAAGGAGACGTCAAGTCCCACATCAATGTGGAGTGACAGTGCCCAGCAGCAGCCAAGTTTTGAACTCAAACATGCTGATTCTTTCTTCCTAATACCAAGTTGATCCATTACAGTTTCCAAACCACTCTCCACTGCAGCAGGCACTTCTGTATTTCGGAGAACAGACCAGTCCTCATCTGCACCTACCTGAGGCTGGAAACCTATAACATTCTATGGAGAATGGCCGTACACTACCAAACTCAACTTCAAGAAGAGAATTCTCTGTTTAGGATGCAACTGAAACATTTTTGACAAAATGCTGATCCCATCTGAGTGACCAGGTCTAATGCATGCCAGGAGAGGAATGCATTCCTTTTCAAAGCTGTGATTAAGGAGGAGAAGGTCATTAGCAAACTGTAGCAATAGCAGCATACCTGTGACCTGGACATGGGTAAACTGACACCCATGGAACTGGAACTCATCATGGAGAAATTCATGCTTTGTGAGGAGGTCATGGTTGTCTGAGAGGGTCCCATCAAATCAAACAGATCCATAGAATTGGAAGCAGCTGAAGGCTGGCCTGGAGCTGGCTGTGAGCCACTGAAGAGCTCTAGAGCTGGCTGCTGTGCTGTGCTGCTGAAGAGCTCTCCAGATGAAGCACTGGCACAAGGAGAAGCTTGGTTGAAGGCACTCCAGTCACCAAAGTCTCCATTTCCACTTGTTGCTGTACCTGAAAAAAAGGCAACAGTGTGGGAGGAAGGAAGACAGAGAAGAAAGACAAGACTTAGAGAAAGGCACTGAGCAAATGCCATATTCCATGAACTGAAACAAATGAGAGCTGATCTGTGTCCGTCCAGATTAACATCTGCAGGTAGAACCTCCATCTGGACATCACTCCCTCTCATGAATATTCCAACAATTTTAACAAGGTACCAAAGGAAACATGAAACACCCGTACACAGAGTAGAAGATGTTTGATAAGATGTCACCTGTGGATGCCACAAAAGCAGGGACAGGTTTGCTTCAGTTGAAGTACAACTGGAAGATAACTTGGGGTAGACTGGAAACTACAGCCAGAACAACACTGAAAACTTGGATAATACTGCTCAACCTTTTATCTTGGCATTCTGCTATTTGCAGAGAGAGCAGTTGTCAGGAACAAGCTACTGGATAAAGCAAATTCCATCATAATAAAGACAACTACGTCCAAATTTGGTTGTATACAACTGTAGCTTTTTGTATAAAACCACATTGAGGGGAATAAAACCCAGAACTTTGAGACCAGGTTGCCAGGAAAAGCTTATTTGAGGTGATAAGGAATAAGCACTTCCCATCCATGGAGTGTTCATATAAAACACATTAGATTTTAAAAATTTGATTCCTGAACTAAATGCCTTGATTTGAAGCAGAAATTCAATTTGGATCAATAATTTCTCTCAGCAGCAGCTTTGCTGAACTGTTGTTGTTCATCACTTGAACACTTCTATTTCAATAGTTGGGATTTTGGAGACAAGTGTTTAAATCAGAACACAGAACTCAGAGCTCTCTCTCTGTATTTCTCTGTGAAGGCAGAGCCAACAGCACGAGCTGTTTGTAGACACCTGCAAGGGCACCTCTTCAGCATCACAGATGTTGTGACACAAGCCAGTGAACTGAGAGCGTGTCAAACTTTGGAGTCAAACAGGAGGAGATGTTCCCTCCTCAAAACACGTGTTTCCCCATTAACAGGGAAACTGTTGATTCACAGCACTGATGGGGGAAGAAAAGCTTAAAACAGCATTTGCAGAAGATGCTGAATATAAAGCAACACCATTTAAACAGCTCACAGGCTACACAGTGAATCACACTCTGAGCATGGGCCACTGGCCAGCTCAGCTTTTCGGTTCTCCCACTGATTCACTTTTGGTACTTCAGCTACATCACAACCAACAGCGCTACCACAGGAAATGAACTTTGAGTGCTGGTGAACATTTAAATAATCTCTTGGATTTCTTTAGCTGACTGAACAAAGACTCAAACACATAGAGCTGGGGCAAATGAATCCAGTGCCAGTTTCTATTTCTTGCCCTATGCAACGGCTGCCTCCATAATGTATTCCACCCACTCGTGGGTAACTGCAGCAGTCTTTACACTTTGTGTAAATATTTATCAACATACACCTTCAACCTTTAGTCATGTTTCTTTACCAACACATTACAATTTAAAGAAAAGTAGAGGAGTAAATTTGTTCACAAAATCCAAGTATTGCCAACAACTTCAGTGCAAGAAGTGGGCTAATATTCATTAGCTCAGGGCCTTACTAGAACATTTGCTTTGATCTTCCTCACAAAGAGGCACTATATTAGAATGTTTCAATTAGTATTACATATTAAAAATTAAAAACTACTTTAAATATTCCTGATAGATAAGTAAATGCTGAGTGTGCTCCTTCTGTGTTCAGACCTGTGCATTGAGCACCAATAATGGAAGAGGGGGTAAAAGGGAAGAGGTTTTGCCCCTTCAGTAGGACTTCAAAGATGATTAATCAAGAAGGAAAAGATTTCTAGAGGGGCTTACACTGTTCAGGAATGATTAATAATTTCACAGGACTCCTTGTCCCTTGCATAATGGTGATTGGAATAGATTAATCATGTTAATGCAGATAAAGGATTATATCAATTTAGACTGTATTAACACAGGAGTTATTTGCATAGTGGGCAGCTTTATGTTTGCAAAACAACTTGAGTTTGACTGTGAAAGCTCGTAAAAAACCAGAGCAGTTCTTTCCTACCAAGTACACTGAAGGTCTATTAACTAACCCAGGCCCAGCAGAGCCTTCCCAACACAACAAAATAAGGGAGATGGAAACATGCTGACTAAAAGCTCTCTCCAGGTAGATTTGCTGCTCAGCCTCTTTGCTCTTCTTTTCTCATTTTGTACCTGATCCTGCACCCTGGCTGAGAAACCCCTGATCACAAACATCACTCCAGCTCAAACTAACTTCCCAAAGGACAGCCAGCCAGCTCTCCCCATTCCAGGGTTCTCTGCATCTCTGTAGATCCCACCAAAGGAAAATGGATCACTTTAGGAGGTTTCCAAGCATATTTTATTGATTTCCAGTCCAATTTTAAGGGAAACCTTTTCAGATGGTGGCCATGTCTCCTGATAAGCTTGTCTGTCTGCAGGTAAAATGTCTGCACATGAACTGAGCCAGGCTGCATCTTCCTTCCAGAGCACTTGTGGTCCAGTTACACACACACTTTACCCTGGAAAGGGAAGGGACTTTCAATAATGCCACATGGCATCTCTTGCCCTCCTTCCACCCTTCAGCAGCACTGCAATCCCTAAATCAATCCTACCTTGTGATGATGGGAAACTCGCTGAAGCAGCAGGTGAACTAAAATCAGCAAATCCTCCAAATGGGTCACTTGATCCACCTAGGAACAGAGAGAAGCCAAAAGCTGTTACAGGACTGTGCAGAGATCCATTGCAACAACTGCATGTGGGATTTATGAAGAAAAGCTGTTCTGCACTTGACACGATGCATTTATTGATTCTGCTCCCTAACTCAGCTCTGTTTTCCTGTTCATCCCCATACTATATTTATACAAGCCTGAGCAACAATAAACTGGATTATTTCCAACTGCCTTGCAGATCTTGCAGTTTTGTTTTCCATGGGAAGAACTAAAACATGCAAGTTTTTGTCACCTCTAAAAATAAATTCAGAGATATTAAAAAGATTAACAAGTTTTTAACTGGAGAGTGATTGCACCAGCTTGGCACTTTGTAAAATTAAAAATCTGGAAGCATAATATAAAAAGGCCAACCATTTCTATTGTATAAAAGTTCATTTATTATGCTTCCTTATGAAAAATTACATGTCACCTTATATTTAGTTTTTGTGTTACTTAAAGCATGAATGATTCTGCAATGATCTTGAATTAGGATTTCAGGGACATGTGTGTTCATTTTTTTATAAGTTTGCTTCCTTTCTGCAGCAAGAACATTAAGTTTTCCAACTAGACATTTGTATACAGCATATAAATTATTGACTTCTGAATGCAGCATACTAACAAATTTTCACTAAAAAGATACGGCCAAGGTATAAAAGCCAAAGAACCATATTGTAAAGCTGATTTTTAAAATAAACTCAGAAAAGTTATAAAAATCACTAGTTTTGGTTGGTACTGTTTTCAAGCAGGTATTCCATGACCAGAGGAAGCCAAGAAGTTGACCTTATTTGCTTGTCCTTAAAGATTTCACCTCCAAGCAGTCCCACCCTCAGAAGAAGCTGCAGCAGTTCAATTATTTTGCTTTTAATGTTCTGCGTACATTATATAGGTTACATCACAGCTGCTTAGCCTGCAGTGCTTAGGAGGCAGCCAGGTGGGACTGGAACATCTGTGCTGCACTCAAACACCACCAGGGACAGCTTCCAACATCTGGTGCCATTTCGGAATTGTCTTATCGCTGCAAGACATTCTGCCCCATCTGCTACTCTCAACTGGGTTAATTAAACCAGAACCATCTCCTTTTTAATAAATGGCCAGCAGTAATAAAAGGAACCATTCACTTCCTAATACATGTGTACTTGTATTTCTTTTTAATGTTATTTCACTGTAGACATTGCCAGGAAGGCGACTGTTCTTCCAAGGGGAAATGTCTTCTTGCTGATCGCGTAGTGCAGGATATAAAACATGAGCAGAGAATGCAAGGATGGTCTCTGAATTTTCAGACACAGCATTACAGAAATGCTTTCAACACCTTTTCAAGAAGGAAACAACTTCACAGAAAGTTAAGGAATTTCTTCAACACAAATTCTGAAGTGACCTAATAAACATCTCCTGTGTGTTTATACATGCTTTATTCTGACACCCGAGAATGAAAAAGGAACAGTGAAATATTAAATAAAAACCTGATCTGATCCTATTTATCCTGTCTACTGCAATGAACATTTTCAAGTGTTTTTTTCCCCATATATGTGCCTACAGAGTTCAGAACAGGTTAATGGTTTGAGAGTTTATATGCTGAATGAGAAACACAGATGACACACTCCTGACCACTTGCTTGAAGGAAAAAATAAAAACCAATGCTCCCTGCTACACCCATTATCCTTGGGCTGCCTGACAGTGCCTAGGGATTAATTTAATTTTAAAAACAGAATTAGGTTCAAACTCAAAATAACCCCTTAACATCTTCGGTCAAGTTTAACTATTCCTCCCCATCTCTTGCCTGTTTTCAAGTGAAACTGAGTTTCAGAGGGAGGTGACAGAGATTAAGCTGCATGCCGTAATTCTCTAAAGAAAGGTTAAAGAACCTCAGCTCAGTAACACCAAAAAAATCCTCCCAGCAGGTCTAACCAGGGATTTTACATCTTCTCTTTTATGGCAAACAAGCACCCCCTCACACACAAACTGTGTTGCTCCAGTAAAGAGTAACACTGAGCCCAATCAACCCTTTCACATCTCTGCACCTGAAAATACACAGATAAGCAAACCCTAAGTTCCCTGAACTGACATCACTTCCCTGCCAGTTCCTTCACAGGACACATCAAAGGCTGCATTTGACCCTTTCCCTCTGCCTTGCCTGACACTGGGAATGTTCCCACAGCCTGTGCTGCAAGGAGCAGTGGTCAGAACAAGCGACCTGCATGTGAAGGACAGTGCTAATCCTCTCAACATGAGCAAGCCTCAAAGATTCCCATACGAGATCTGTCACTACAAATGAACCCTTTCCATCTGCCTGCTCAGGTCAGCAGAGGTTATTTAGCAGGACAGCTGGTAATGTGTCTCTTCTCAGCACTATTTCTAAATGCTGCTTTGGAAAAAGGAGAAAAAAGATTAAAAAAAAAGAAAAAAGGCGACTACAGCAATGAGGCAAACTGATGAAAGATTTAAATGCACTGTAATACAGAAGCTGCCATAGTTCTGTTTGAAATATGGGCAGGTTCATTTTGAAGTGGAAACATCTATTCTCAACGAGATCTTATTTTTATAAAAATAAAAACATACACACTGTATATAAAACAAAAAAGGTTCCAAACCTTTCTGCCCTAAGAATTAGGTAGAAAAAAATTCAGTATTGACTTGGGATAGTGTTTCTGATCCAGGATCTTGACTTTCATGGAACTGTGGTAACTCTGGTGTAAAAAATCCTTTGTACTCTTACCAATCCCATAGGAATGCACTGAAATTTAACACACTCCTAAAAAGAATCTGCATTTTGGGAGCAAAAGGCTAAGTCCATGTGAAGACTAACAGATTTGCTACACATTTAGAGAGTGAATGATGTGTTTTAAATGAGTAATTTCATTTTTAGATAGCAATTTCTTTTTGGTCTAGGGTTTGGATCAACCAAGTGCCAAAAGAAAGTAAGACAAAGAAACAAGTTTGCCATATACGTCAGATGAAAGCTTCCATGAAGATTATCTCTACCTGCCCAGCCTTTGAACTGCACTATGAGAAATGCTTGAATATGTATGGGTTGCACTTGCTTTTAGAGTTAATTATAAAAAACTGCATTACATACACAGTTTCTGACAGACTGATCTAGCACTTAATCTTTGTCTTCTTAACATTTATTAGTCCCATGCAATAGCACACACAGTACCTTGCTACAAAGGGTTCTTTCCAGGCAGTTTTACATTTTTTCAAGTAATTATTTCTCAATTCATGTACTTTAACTTTATTCCAGCAACAAACAAACTTCTCCTCAGAACTGGAACAGACCCCAAACCTACCTGTGGAAGCTGGCTGGCTGGCTCCATCAAACAACAGGTCCACCAGGTCGTTAGAGGACTTGCTGCCAGAGGGCACAGCAGCCTGGAAAAGAAACGACACCAGATCTCAACTCATGATGTCATTAATCAATCAAATGACATTAAGAAGTTTTCTGGGGTTTTGAAAGATTTTGTTTGCTTTTGCTTTGAAGATTTGGCTTTAAAGCCAACAACCATGTGGCTAAAATGTGAAATCAAATACTGAAAAACCAAAGCTCATCTTTTTTTATAACTGAAGAATTTGGTAAGTTTTCAGTAATTCTGCAGCTTCATAGAATCTTTAACACTTCGTGCCAAAATTCTCTTTGCTGTCCTAAAGAGAGCAAAACATGCTAATGACTATATTTAAAAAATTCTACACCTTAAGCAATGACAATTAATTACAATTATACTGTTCCACAGACTGATAAACTGAACAGTTTTGATAAAACAGCTCCCTTGAAGGCTGCATCACAAAACCTACCCTAAATCAGAAACTGTCTTAGAAGATAGAAGAAAACAGCTTCCAAAATGATGTGCTGTCCTGCTGTCTCACCTTTGTCGAAGGCTGTGCAGGATGAGCAGCAGAGTTCTGCTCTGGACTTGCTTTGTCTCCTGTGTAATGAGCTGCTGCTCCCAAGTCAATGGTTTTTGAAGGATTTGCTGAGCGTTTCTGTCTGATGGTGGTAATTTCTGTAGCTTGTGCAATATGAATGTGTTTTGTTGTCACCGTCTCCTCTTCATCTTTAAATTCAGCTTTGGGAGATTTGCCTCTTCTAGATTTTTCCTCATCACTGTCACTAGAAAAACAAAAGTGATAGCACAGCATTTGTGATGGACTTCTCAGTTCCTTGAGAGGACGTTTGGCTTAAGCTACAAGAGTTTTGGTTACTGCAGTTTCTTATAGCAACAGTTCATGATAAAAATGCTGCTTTTTCCTACATTTGAGAGAGGAACCGTTCCACCCTTACATAACACATCACACCACACAGCATTGCACCCGTTGTACAGAAGCAGTGGAAAAAAGCAGGTTATTTTGTTAAGCATCAACTGCAAGTCCACAACAGAGGATAATAGGAAATCAGTGTTTAAACCCAGTACATTGAATCACCTTCTGACAGGAACTCCCCCACACATTATGTAACACTTCAGCAACAGAAAGTTAAGTTGGCAGGTGTGCTCAGTACTTACACCAAGAGACAGAAAGCAATGAACCACATTCTGTACTGTCTTTCAGGTTTGCACAACTCCATTTGTATTTTAGCTCATTTCCTTTTCCAGGGAAACAGGCTTTCATAGTCTTAGAGATGTTTGTGGGAAGAGACTGCTTACAGAATTATGCAATGCAATGTCACCATTATCAGAGCATGCACGGTTGTTCTCAAAATGTAAAAGAATAAAAATATCACCCTTTCAGGCAAAAACTTCTTAGATGCTGTTGCACACTATTTGACTCATTTATTATATTTTCTACTTTTGTATTTTAAGTCTTTCACAAAGAAAGTAATTGGCCCCCACCACCAGTCATGTTGCCTGTTACCATCAGAATTTGTACATAAGTGAGAATTGCTGTAGAGAACGCTTAAATACATTGGAATGTATTTTGAAATTGTAATTCCCTTAGCAACAGAGTTGAAAGTGGAAGGGTTTTATATTTTAATAATGCATTAGAATACTAAAACTGAAAAATTTAAGAAAGGCTGTCCCTTTGTCAGAGGGAATGTGACAGTAACTGCAATATACTCTGGGGGGGAGCCTTTGTTCTCTGCTAACAATGGTGGCTTTTTGGGAACACGCTGCATGTACCATTTCCTCTGTGCATGTTACCTGCTCACCATTGGGGATAGCTCAGTTCAGTAACATCACTCAACACAAATGCTCAACTCTCTTTTGCAATTCTTTTACTATTAAAAAGATACATTTCACAGCTGCTGACCAACCAGCAGCTCCTGGCACTGGCTTGAGCCAGCCTTTCACAGATAAGGGAGCTCAAATGGCATCATTTAACTTGATTTTTCCAAAGCACTCCAACCCTTCAGTGTGAGCCCACCTGTGTGCACAGAGGGGACCCCAGAGGTAACCAGAGCCACACCTCCATTTGTGACATCAGGATTTTAACAGGAGCCCCCAGAGCAGAGAGATCTGCACATTCTCATGGCGTACACAGGGCATCCATCCCAAGAGCCCTGGAGGAGGGTGGAGGATGCTGCTGGAAACATCCAAGACCAGACAACACCACTAAGGCTCAGTCTGTTCATGTATTGTATTTAATACCTGCAATTTCTTGTCCACACTACAGAGTCCAACAATGTTCTGTGGGCTGAGGAAACAAGTGACAAGCAAAGTCTGATTGATAAAGAACTGCTACAGATCAATCTCACTAATGCAAGAATGAAAAAAGTCAGTCTTTGGTGATATACAGCAAAATAAATGACTGAAGGCTCTGAGGAAAGAAATTAAACATATATGCTGGAAAGGAGAATAAATATTACAAGATTCAATTTTCTATGACAACCTGTATTTCTTCCAAACCCTCTCAGGAGATCCACTTTTTATTTTTCTTTAATGGTCACATTAACAAAAGAAAAAAAATTACAGATTAATGTTTGCTCTAAGTATGTTTACTGTGCTCAGTAAAATTGCAGTGCTTCATCTGAGAATTGCACAGAGAGCTTAAAATTACAGCAATGTACCAAATAATTAAAAAACTTCTGCAAAGAAAGTATATAATTACAACTTTGAGAAATCAAAGTATGGACACATTCTCTTCCTTTGCCTTAAGTTTTTTATAGTGAGGGTTTCTTTAACAACCTCTAAGAAAACAAAAATAGTTTACTGAGACTTTAAGTTTATCTAAATTACACTCCAATATAAAAGTCATTCTCTAGATACTTTTAGTATCATAAAAATGACTAAAAGTAGACTTTGAGCCATTCTTTAAAGTTGCCTTTAAACATGGCTGTTGCCTCCTTTCAGAGGAGTACTGGAAGCTTTGCTTCCTTTCTATTCTGTTACCTACATCAACCTTTCTGAGTACTGGTGAAACAAGGATTAACAGAGTTTTAAGAATTCTTAGGGAAAAAAAATTGCAGTGTTTCAGAAGCACCTCTGTGTGTCTGCAGATAATTCAGAAACAAGAATTTCAGTGTGCAGTGCTGGAGTCAGGATAGCAGCTGGTTTATTCACCTAAGAACTAACAAGCACTAAGAAAGAAAACCAGAGGCTTTCCCACCCCGTGGGGTATTATTTGAGGTTTTCACTACTTGCACAGGGATATATTACTGGAAAAAAGAATCTATTTCCCCCATAACACTGTCAGAATTTTTCAGCCAAATTAAAATTAAAAAAAAGGCAACAGACTTGGCTTCTCCAAATCTCACTGTGTAAAGCAGTTGCACTGAAATCTACTGTACACTCATTATTTTGTATCATTTAGCTTTCTGGTAAAGTTCTTATTTCCTTCAAGCATTTTTTTCCATCTATGCAAACCACTGGCTTTGCAAGTAAAGTCAGAAATCCACAAGTTTGGCCAAGTTTTTCTGGTGTGTAAAGACCACGGCTTCCAAGTTTTATTGGCCACAGGTAGATGTGTAAGACACATTTATTCTTTGTGCTTCAAGGCTTTTATTGGCTTTACAGTACTCAAGCAATAATGGCTTATAAAGTTATTAAGACTGCAACAATAGAACATACTCACTCAGCTGGCAAACGTGCTGTTATCACCATTTAGTCACTTTTCCAAGTGAAATGGCAACTTAATTGTTATTATATGGCAGCAGGCTACAAATTAGTCAGTACATTTTTGGCACTTTTTTCTACAAAAAAATTGCTGAAGTGTGAAAACACAAATGCAGAGATTTCACGAGGCATTTACAAAAGAATGTTATTTTGAGCCTAAGTTATATGATAATTAAAATTTTATGCCACCTTCAGATTTAATATTTAAATATAGTATTTTGCTAATAGAGCATGCACTAAGCATGTATTTACAGTATCCTTAAGGATAAATACAGACATTCCGTAACCATCTGTTCAATCTCCTTAGGTGCTCTGATGGCTTCTGTAGAAACAAACCTCTTCACTCAAACCCTTGGTTAAAATCCCTTCCATGGTATTTGATCCCCATGCCAAGAGAAGAGAAAAAATTCCAGGCTGAAATGCTGCAGCCTGAATTCCTTCTTACAGCAGAATAACCTGCAAGCACCAAACTGCCTTTGCTCCTGTATGTCCCCAAATTCCTCCTTTTACTCCGAGTCCCAAGTTTATCACTTTTATAAAATTTGAGACAAACAGAACCTGACACAGACCAAAAAAATAGGAGAAAAATCAAACAGAAGAGACATGGATTACAAGAGCAAAGCAAAAATATAAAATGTAATATTAGCCAGAGAAAATAAGTAGCGTTACTTGGGCCAGAGATGTACAGTGGAGAAGCCATCAAAATACACTGCTTTTGCTAAAGATTAGACTCCAGAAAAGACTGTCTAAACCACTGAAAAATACAAGACTTTATCCAGCACATGTAAGAGACAGTTTTTATTCAGAAATAAAACAAAGGAAGTAAGACTAAAAAAAAAATGTGTACTGTACATCCCCTATGTGAAACATGGCTGGTGAAGTCTGCAGACATCATGGGACAAGCTGCTTTTGAAAGATAAGTACAGAAATGCACACAAATGTACCATTGTTACATGAGAAATTGTTTACTTTTCTTCTGATCCCTTCTCTTTGTAGTCCATTGATATTAGGTTCTAAGAGGGAACCCTGATGTGTGCAAAGAATACCAGTTTTATGATTTATTAATGCCCCAGCAAGAAGACCACACAGGCTTTCCCCCACAAATGCTGCCATTATTATTACTTTTTGTTTCCGTGCAAAATTGCTTTAGTTTTGCATCACACAGATGTGTGCAAGTTTATTTTTATGTTCATATACATGTGTGACTATTTAAAGATATTCTTGCAAAAAATATTAACCAAATCTCGGCGCAAATTTGATTTTTCAGTTGTTTCCCAAAAGGGAATTATTTCAATATACCTGAGTACTTTCTCTACAGCAATTTCAGATTTTAAGTACAAACTTGATCTCCAGATAATTAAATTCAATGCACCTGTTGAAGTGTGACAGATGTTAAGCTCTTTCCATAGCCAAAGCAGGGTAGACTTTCTCCCTTGCTGAAGAAATTTAATGACCAGATGTAAAATACAAGAATTTTCCTGAAAAGCCTCAATTGAAATTGACTTTTTTTTTTAAAGAAATCACCTGCAGGCTGTTCTTCCTGAGATCAGCATAGGGAAGCAGCACTGTGTCAAAGCAATTTCAATTTTCTTCCTTGGCACTCCAGCATTCAGAGTGTGTGCAGCATTAAGTGGCAGCCTTCAGTACACTGGCACATGAGTGCTGAATTGCTGAGACAAGGAAAAGCTTTGGCTATTTCAGCCAAATTCCCTGCTTTGCCAGCAGCTGGGGCAGTAATGGAAGGCAGCCAAGAGCAGTTAACTACTGCCAGAGCCACACTGTTCCCCAAGGCCACGGGAGCTGCAGAAGCCCAGGAAACAGGTACTGAACCCAAATATGCTTCTCCTACAGACACAAAGAATGGCAGAGGATTGTAGCTTATATCCTAATGTCAAGCTGCTTCCTAAGAGCAATCTCACAGATCAATTCAGGGTAAAACAACTCCAGTACCTGCACCTTTCTGGAGAGTCTTCTCTATCTTTCCTTCGGAACTTGCTGATGGTGTCATCGATGGTGCTGCCGATCTTGTCACTGAGCTCCCCTAACTTGTCACTGAAAGGAAAAGTTGACTTTTTATCCCATTCTTCATCCCATTTGGACTTGGGCTCAGGATCATATCTTTCACCTGGCAAGACAAAGATAAGAACTATTAAAGGTACCAAAAAAGGCCTGTGGCCTTTCTGGAATCCCTCTCAAGCCCCCCCTGCCCCACATACCTGAGCTGCACAAGTCCACAGAGCAATCAAAGCTCCCCCAGCTGAATCAACTCAGCAAGGCACAGCATGGAATGCCCATCATGAAGTGGCAGGAATGAAGGCTTAAAGACTTTTGTTTATGGCAATGACACAAGCTCAATGCCCAGCAATCAGGACGCTGTTGGGCTCTGCTGGAGAAGCACCAAAGGCACTAGCAGCCCTGGCTGCAGGAGCAGCTGAGCAGGAAGGGCAATGGCACTTCTGGAACAGCCCCTTAGCGCAGGATATTCCACTCCTGGCTGAGCTGAGTGATCACTGGGGGTTTTCTGCACTGACATTAATACATAAAAACAAGGTACCAAAATACTGAAAGAATGTGCATGAAACTTTTCATTTTCCACGCTCAGCAATTAAAAAAAGTTTTAAACATTTTTAAGAGAGATGAAAAAAGAAAAGGCAGTAAACTCACCTCTTCAGGGGCCACTGGATACCCTGAACATCTTTCCTGAAAACTATTATCAGGAAATCAAAAATTTTCTACTAATTTAGTATTCCAGACCTCCATACTGGTATTTTAGGTTACAAACAGCTGCCAGTTTTACTTGAAATTAGCACATTTGTCGTACAATCCCATCAAAGAAGTCTAAAACACTGAAGTCTTCTTTGTAAACACACAGCCAACTTGAGTTTAATTCAAATAAAAAACCCCAATATTTTCACAAAGACTTGACTATCAGAAGCACTGCACACTTCAAGTTGTATTGTGATCTTGTATCAGATCTTCTGCACAAAATATAGGTGTATAAAGCAAACCAAACCAGCTCAGTTTCTAGACAACATTTGTAGGCAAACACTTATATTCTCAACTATAATGCACGTGAAACAAGCCATTTTTTGTGCATCTTTTAAAAATGTGAAACAATAGTGATTTTTATTTTTTTTTTTACTTAGGCTGAGTAAAAGTGAATAGCAGAAAGGAAGGACAGTGAAATAATCCCTACTTCAAGTTACGTACAAATGATATTGCAGCTCTTGTGATGTTCAAGGTGTATTCAATTAAGCCATTTTAAGAAAAAGAAAATGATGATGCCAGCACTACAAGGTGCATAATTTAAATTATACCTGTCTGATAACTTCATATCATATAGGGTGTATTTTCTTAGTAAGGACATAGGTGCAAGTCTCCAATGACATTTGTTTAGATCCATAAAACTTTTCCAGTAGAGAACCTGCTACAAATCCATGAGATACTCAGTGAGATCTTTATCATTGGAAAAGGAGACACTACTCAGAAATGTACTGCTGTTAAATTTTGCAGGAGAATAAAATGGCCTTATTTCAATTTATGTCAGGCTCTCAAGCATTTTAATGCAGATTCCTTTAGAGGGGTTTTCCTGTGCAATACAAATTTTTAAATTAAAATAGACACTAACTAGAAGCTCAGTATTTTCAGGACAAAATAAACTAAAGAAAAATTTTAATACAAGCATCTTGTGTTTAAATAACTAGAACCTTTCTGATTAGAAATCTCACCTGGGTAAGGGTGTGCTTTGTGCTGCTAGAAAGACTTTTTAAAAACCTTTACTCAACAAATGAAGGAACAATTCAAAACCCTTTACCACAAAAATTAAATACAAGACAGAAACTAGTCCCTTAAATTAAAAAACCTGAATGATACCTAAAGAGCACATGGAGAAATGATCCTAGCCAGCCTACAAGGATAGATCACGACTCTGCACAAAGAAGTCAAAAGATAAGCTCTGTGAAAGAACAAAGGGACATGTACAAAAAGTACAAATACAGTGACTCATAAGTATTTCCTAAAAAGAGAATCACCACAATTCCAGGCAAGTAGCAAAAGCCTAAAGGACTGTAATAAAACAAGAAATATCCTGCCTTGGAAATTTTTAACTACTCTGCATATGAGGAAAAGGGAGAATGGAAAAGCAACCTGTCAAAAACAGGAGGGATCAAATCTAAGTGGAAGGCTCACAGAGAAGAAAAGTAAAAAAACCAGAAAGCATCAGGCAAACAGCTGAAGTTTAAGCCCTGCACAGCTACTACTGAGCTCCTACAGCAAACCCTTCTCTCAAAGAAATTCACCCATTCTAGCAAACCAGAGCCTTGTGCCATTAGGACTTTGGTACTCATCCCTTACTAAAAGCAACCAAGGATTTACTCAGGCCAAAGAAAACACAGACTGGCAGCTGGATCATGGATGGCATGCTGGGATACATCAGATGGAAGCCCCAGCAAAAGCTCAGACCCCTGCTACACGCTATTGCAGGGACTGGGAGCAAGGAGCAACGTACTTGGTGCCTGCATTTAAAGTCAGCTCTGACAGACTCCAGGAAACTCACACAAAACGCACAGACGTATTTCAAGGCTCCAAACACTACTATTTGGGAAAGCAAAAGTGGATTGCAATCCTTGCCAAGGCAGCCAATACTCACTGTATCTGAACCCTCCAACACTGTCCGAGGACACCCCAATGTATTTGTCTTTGTTCTTCTTTGCTTTCTTCCTCTCCTCCCGAAGCCGATCGTCGTCCTGAGCAAACTCAACCATTTCTTTCACCTTCTGGCGGATGTTTATCCCTTGGTCCTTGCCATTCTCATCTGTCAGGTAATGCAGGACAGAGATGATGCATTCAAGATGGGAGGGAAAAAGAAAACAGTAAGTAAGAGGCAGCAATACTAAACAGCAAATTGATAAAAAAATTTGAATCACAAACACCGGTCAAAGAGTTTGTGACTACTGCATGAGGTCCACTGCATCTCTTTAAAAGGGACTAATTCACATAAAATTTAGATAAATGAGTTTGCACTGAAGAGTGTACTTAAAACATAGGAGAGATCAACAAAGACTGAGACAAAACTTGTATTCTCCACTTGAACAATTTTAACCCCTCAAAACATCATCCTTTTTCCTCAGTCTTTTTAGCACAGTTTTTGCAAGTTTCATTGCAAGAACTCACTCTCAGGGCAAAACTGATTTTTTGAAAAATTGCTTTCAGTTGGGAAGTACTATAAGCTAAATGTGCTCCTTTCCAGCCTTTTTCACATTCAAAACACACACTGGCCTTGCTGCCTTTGCACTGTAAATATTATTTGGTGGGAGGAAAAAACCCCAGCTTCAAACAGATGTGTGTGTTTTGGAGCTCTAACCTTTTCTTCCCATATGATTAAAGCTATTCCTTTACGGACACCACAGGGGACCAGTCTCTAGTGCATATTTTAATATAAACCCCAACACTCATGTTGTGTTGGTTCTGTTGTTATTAGCCAGTCTTTTCTGCAAGTTCTTGTCTTCACTAATTAATACTCTAGGGCCCCACGTCTTGGATTCTGCACTCTTCACACAACTGGCAACAGTCACATTTTAATTAGACTGGGGAAGCTTCTAAGCTGGTTCAGGTGACTGACAACTCCAACTACTGTTTTAATTTGCTTATAAGATTTTTCTATTGCTCACCTACAAAGTGGTAATTTTCCAGGGATCGCAAATCATAAATGTGTTCTCTGGCACTTGTAACAACACGCTCTGATCCATTCCTTATGAGGTAAGCTAGGAGCAGCAAAGACTATAAAAATACAAAGCACCTTATGATTGCATGAACAAAAACTCTACCTCTTTCTTGTTTTGTAAAAACCCCAAACCTACCCCCCTCCCCAAATTAGTAAATACTAACCTTCCCTTTTTAAATACATGATTATATGAATCCCATGGAAATTTTTTTTTCTGCACATGAATCTTTTGCTCTTTAGACTATCAAAACTGTATTTTTAAAACTTTAGCTTGTTGCTATTAAATCACAAGTAGTTACCTTTATCAGACACTGCTTGTTTTAAGACAAAGCAGCAACAATTAAGGAGAAAAAGTTAACCTGTGATATGAGGCATTTTCTTTTGCATCTTTTGTTCACAATTTTCCAATGGCTTTCACTGAAAGGTAACTCCTACAGGAATTTAAGAAGCCTTTTGCAGGATTCAAGGGATATACAAAACTGCATTTCAGGACGACTTTAGACAAGTGACAAAACAAATGAAGTCTAAATAATTCTTTCATTTCAATTCTCTATGTTGAGGATTTATATCTAGAAAGAAATAAGGCTCTTTGCTCTCAAGTAGTGCCTTTATCAGCTAAAACTATAATTTTATTTCATCCAATCTAAACCTGATAAGCAATTCAAGGAAGTCTTTGTAACATTAAGTAGTTATGTGTGATAGCATTAAATATTAATTTTTATTGTACTTCAGGGAAAACAATTACTATGACTACAAAACATCAAGCACCTGTGAAAAGCACAAACCATGCTTTAGAATTAATTGTGTCTTGCTACAATCCTGGCATCAAGAAAAACAAAATATAACCTAGTCTAATACATCAATTCTAAAAAAGGAGGTTATATTTGCATAATTCAGTGAACACTGAACACCACTTTAAGTGCAGCACAACACAATCTCAACCAAAAAGTTTCTGCACGAAAGACAAGAAAAATGCAAATGACTCTGATCTTCTCCAAAATACAATTAGGACATAAAACTGTCATGTAAGATCTGCAAAGAAATTTGGCCCACTCAAAGGTAAGCTACAACTCCTAAAGCATTATAAATTGACAGAAAATTAAGATTAGTTTGCATTTTATTTCAGATATTCCTGAATTCTGTCAAAAAATGTTTTCCTGATAGCACAGTAACTTAACATCTCCTCCTCATGGAGCTCATAGCAATTCCTGTGGGTAAACTGAAATTGTGAGCACTAGTCTAATACCTGAATAGCAGCAAAATGGAATTGCTCTGTTGTGTTCATTAAGTAACATGTAACGTGCCTCTAAAACCAGAAATTGGGATTTTAGAGAAATCTCTTTTTTAGAAAAATCTCTTTTTTCATATACAGCATTTGAAAGACACCTTTGACTTCAACAGAATTATAAAATATTTAGGGAAGAAATTATATGCTTCTAGAGGAGAAAGTGCTGTAGGATTATCTAAACAAGAACTCCACCAGGACACTGTATGAGCACCAAGCCCTGATCCTTACACACCTTATAAACTCTCCTCCAGTTCTTTTTGTTGTCTTTCAGCATCCGAGTCCACAGCATGTTCATGAGCTCTGGAAACTGCTCGTACATAAATGTAGCCCTAAGGAACGGAACAAAAGCAGCACAGAAATGTCGTTTGCCCGGGTTGGCCACAAGAGCCTGTTCACTCTCGGGGCTGGCAGTAGATGGCAGGAGTGATCTAAGCCCAGCCACATCGGATGACATTAAAGGGAAAAAGCTGTCCCTGTTTTAACTCCTAGATCAGTCATTTACATGCCAGGACTACAAAAGAAAAGAATAATACTAAGTCTCTGAGGTAGTAAAAACCTTCACTAATTTGTAATGAAAATAATGCTGAATATGAATACCTTAATAATCACTGCAGCTGATCAAACATGCAACTTCCACACTGATTTTAAAACCAAAGAAAAAGCTCAAGGAAGAATTCAACATGTTTTGCTGTTTTTGTAGAAGTTACAAGAAAGTGCTTTGAAAATAAATACTCCAAAAAAATCAGCTTTATTGAAAGAATTCTGAGGATACATAAATGAAAAATCAAGAATTTAAAAAATACCAGACATTCATTTTTGTTTCACAGTTTTCAATACATTCTATGATTATGCATTAAAAAAACTTGAGATTTATTTACAGCAACTTTTGGCCATTATCAGTCTGAATACCACAGAGTTGATTTAGCATCAAATTTCACATTCTTATATAAAATGTACCTTTCTTTTCTTCATCACTGAGTCAAATTATCACTTACTTGGCAATCTCTCCCATGAGTTGCCCTGAAGGTCCCCACGGATCATCATTGGTTGCTTCTCGAACCTTAGACTCTATTTCTGAATAATTCATAACCACATTGGTGCTGCAAAGGAAAAAAAAAATTCACACACATGAAGATTAGCATCAAAACTGAGAAACACATGAAAACTTAATAATGACACTAGTGCAGATCTCACTTAATGAGATACCTCTACAGAGTGGGAAAGAAAACAGCTTTAGTGCACAAGTTACCCTGAGGACACCATACACCACATTTAAGTTATCTTTAAGAAGGTTTTACTATTCTATTAGTCTTCAAGAATACAGATGAGAAACTGGGGATTACATTACAGCTGGATTCAGTCCAGTAAAAATGGCTTTGGGTCAAATTAAAATGCAAACCAAACCACCAGAGTCACAGCTGATGGCTTCTGCAGCTAGGTATGGTTTGCTTACAGGTTTGTAATGGTACAGAGTTATTTGCAAGAGGCTTTATAACTCAACCAGAAGCAATTTTTTTGGAATGATGTTACAAGAGAAAATCAAGAACATCAGTACCAAACAGGTGTTAGTGAAAAACTAACAAATAAAACAATCACATGGAAGACTACAGTAAGGGAGATGAGATTCACTAGAAAGTCTGTTTCCTAGCTTGAATTTAATTAATTAAGGGAAAACAGCAAAAGAGAAGCTGCAGAGCAGTCAGTTACAATTACAGCAATGCAAAGGAGCTTGGGCTGTCTCTTCAAAAGGTCACAGAAAAACCTTACTTAGAAAATATTTTTTCTGTAATGTTAATATTAAAATAGTAAATATGTGATTTCTTCTTAATTAATCCTTGAAACAGGTAAGATATGAGCCCAGCAACCTCCTTTGTTCCCTAAAAGCATCCAGATGTGTTTGATAACACAATCATTTCCCTCACCTTTTTAAGGTGAGAGAGCAGCTCTAAAACCTCACCCACAGTGAGAACATTTGAAAACTGCTCTCTGCTTCTGGAGCATCAGGAGTAACCCCAGCAATGAGATCAGCAGTGAAAGGAGACCTGCTGGTCTCTGCTCTCCCTTCATACCTGGAGTCTACTCAAACAACACACTTACACCTAGCATATAAGAAGTTTGAAAGTTTACTTAAAAGTACATCATAACTGATTCAGAAGCTAAGAAAAACCCCTGTGAGTACTTTCAAGACAAACCAACCAACCACAATGACAAATTAAACTGTAGGAAAGATCTAATGATTTATAATGCAATGTGGAGAAAGCATTTGCTGCTTAAGAACCTCTTCTGAACCTGAATGACCTAAAAGGAGAAAAAAAAAATCAAGATGCTCAATAGTCATCCCAAAAGTTATCCCTCTGTCCACGTAGGAGTTTGCACAATGCAGCATTCAAGCAACGCCTGCTCAATTTTATTTGGCATAAGGACAGCAAAGATCTTGGAACTGGGAGATATAAACAGCAGAAACAAGAATGAAATCCCCTTAAGTCTGAAACGGGACACAGAAGGTAATTGTTAAAACAGAATAAAATTTCTGGACTTAATCTTGGATTCTCAGCATGAGAATTCCTGCTGTCAGATCCTGATGTATGATTTTATTCAACTTTGTGTCTAAAGAGAGCATAAGCTACATGACTGAATAAATAATCAGCAAGCTCCCAGAACCTATCTATATTACAACAAGCATGTAAGAACACAGCAGCAGTTTGGAACAACAGCAATTAAGGTTTTACAAATTCATTTATGCTGAATACGCCTCAAGCTTCTGTTTCTGGTATTTTCTTTACTGTACATACAAATATAAACCAAGCCCACCTTTACTTCCCCCCACGTATGGCAAAAACACAACCCCAAAGCTCCAGGATTTGCAGCTTCCAGCACACTGGGTCCCTTGTCCAAAGCAAGGAAAGGCAGGGAACTGAATGGAAAGGTTCTGCTTGTTTTTATAACCCCTCCTTCAGCATTTGTTTGAGAGACTTGATGGAGACTTGGGAGGGGGAAGCATAAAATGAAGTATTTCCTTAATTTCTTAGAGCAAGGAATTTAAGAATAGAAAATGCTTGAAGAGATGCACACGTAGTGTACAAAAACAAATGGCAGCATTGGCTATGCAAGAGCTCAGGGCACGTGTCTAAAACAGCAGCAGGGCTTGAAGGGGGAAACGGAAGGAAAACAAGGGAAATTAAGTAATGCCAAGAGAAAAAAGGTGCAGTTAAGCCTCTCTAAGTACAGAAACATGCTCAACTTCTAAACCCCTCTGCAGAAAAGTTATTGTTCTCAGCAAGTAGGAGAAAGCTCTTTTATAAATGCCAAGCTGAGATCTAATGGAATGAACCATTCCAAACCAAAGCATCTTAGAGCCACATTTAATTCAGGAACAAATGTACACTTCAAGGAGGAAAAAAAAAACCTCTCACTGTTGTATAGTTTGGCATCATTCCAGGTCACTTAAAAATAACCATTTCTAAAAAGGTGGAAATACAGTTTTATTCTTCCTTTCCCATGTTTTCTATGGCCCTCATTCCCTGCCCTACCCATGATTCCTGTGACCTTTGCAGCAAAAAAATAATTTATGTCCAGATGTGAAGGGAAAAAGTGACTAGCTTGATTGCCAAGACTTCCTGTGATTGATATAAATTTAATATCCGAGGACACTTTCCGACACCAGGGGGGGCTCTCTGATTAGTTTACCCTGGGCAGCTTCCAGGGAATCGTGCTGGATCGCATGGACAGGCTGCTCTGCAAACAAACGGCCGTGCAACGCTCGGGGCTGACAGAAAGGAACTTCTCAGGCAGGGCTGACAACCCCCCTTATCTGCCAGACTACATCTGATCACCCCAAATCCTTCAGTGAGACCCTGCACCACTGGAATCTTGTGACAAGAACATTTACAGAAACTTCTGACATGGACAAAGATACTAAGCAGGAAAGTATATTTTGAAAGTTACATCCAAAATAAAGGTACAGCAATAGAGGGGTTAGCATGAACATCACAAACTGTTACATTCTTCTGTGTCTTACATTTAAGTCTATTAAAACAGACTAATTACAACGATTATTTTTACTCTTTATTGTACCCCTCCCAAGTGATTTCAGTATAATTTTCTTTTTTAAAAAATAAAATTGTTTTCAAAAGCCAAGAGAGGGCACTGTCACATCTCTATGGAACAAGCAACGCTGCGACAGAGAGCAAAATGCTTTTCATTTTCTTGCAACTTTTAATGTTTGCATCTGCAATTTATAGCAACACTGAACAGGTAGCTCAAGTCTGAGACTAAATTCCTCTTAAGTGAATAAATGGACATTGCTAATAAAGTCAGTGGGTAATAGCTGTAAATACCTGACCATCTCCAACTGCAGCAGAAAAAAATCCATTTCCCCTTAAATGTTTTACATGCATTTTATTAACTATCATATGACATATTGAAAATTAATTGTTGTACCTGAAATCCTATTTGTCCACAATTTTGTCTGCATTTTTCAAATAATTCAATCAATTGTAGATAGCTTCACATTTTGTTCTAAGTTACATTTTCAGATTTGTACATTTGAGGTAAAGATAACATCTGGGTCCTGGTGGATTACCCTACAGTGTGCTAAAAAACCAAAAAATAAGCAAGAGGGGGAGAGCAGTATTGAACACATCTCAATTGTGTAATTTGAGGTAAGAATGATGCTTAGCTGGTATTAGGGAGAACAGGCAGCAAGAGGGGACAAGAAGTTCTGTACCTCCTCATATAAAACTCAGACAATCTGTGAAGGTACAAAACATCCACCAGTATCTGCCACTTCAACCTTTACAGTTGCAAGAGCACTTGAACTTTCAGGCATGAAGAACATAAAAATCCTACAGGTCTGAGATTGTCCTCAGCACTTCTCTTTGAAACAGGGAAATGAAAGGCAGTTTGTGGATGGCCTGCATGAAAAGAAAACCTTACAGACTGCAGGAACCCTTCATAGACGACACACAAACCAGGCAGAGTAAGAGCAGCTTTGTCTTCCTCCTCCCTATCAGCAGATACTAATGTAACCCACAAGGTGGACATAAATACACATGACCACTAGTAAGTGATAAATGTATCTGCAGAAAACTTCTATTTGTGTTTCATTTCAACAGACTCCAACAGATATATCTGCCTACTCTGCTCAGGCTTCTGATTTTACACATGAATCAAGCTGTAATGCTCAGGACAATATTGATGGGCATGAGGTATATTCTACTCTCAGTAACATATTAGTTCTTCATCACCATTAGCTTTTCTCTTTCCCCCTATAAAATAGCCACAAAATAATTACTGAAAAAGATTTTTTTTCTACTCCAGTCTAAGAAATTCTTCTTAAAATTACTTTTGTGCTGGCAAAATAAAATCATTGTACTTCCACCCAAGATGCTAATAAAAAATTAAATAAACACTACATCCTGAATAGAAATGTTTGTTTCAGAGTGGAGATTTCTCATTGCTCAAGACTACAAGGTGTTCTCTGCTGATTCATATGCTCTAACTGAAGTCAATTATCTGTTAGGAGATTACAATCACTTATACACAACTATAACTGTACTGCTTCCAGTAATAGCTTCCAATTGGTAACATTACAATTAGTTTTGTTGTGCCTGAACTAATTATCCAAATCAATCATTGCTGGTTCCAAATTGAAAAAGAATCCCACCCTAATTTTCTCTACACCATACACCTTGAATCAGAAACTCTCTGGAAACATGGATGTGCGGATACAAGGCTTTGTATACAGTCAGCAACATAAATGGAAGAGTATTTTCTCAGCTAATGTCTACTCTAAAATTAACCCTCAAACAACATTTCATAGCAATGATTTAAATACACTGCCAGAAAACCTGCTAAAGGGCAAGATGCAACAACTTTTGTTTATGTGATTGAACATTTTGGTGAGAACTCAGGATTCAGCATAAAGCACTAGAAGGAGTAAATATTTCACTGCCCATAGTTTTTCCTAAAGAACATCACACAGATTTCCACTTCATGCTCCCTCCCAGCATCTCTTCTTTCTTCCACATTTCTTCCATGGTCAGTGGTGTTCTGTTCCCTCACCACACTGGCAATACATTCAAGTGCATGAAATCACAACTCACGAAAGAAGTTTGCAGTTCATGGCCAGATTTTGGGAACAGGAATTTTCTTCCTAAGAAAATCATTCATTAGGAAAGAAATAGCGTTATACACCAAATTTTAAGATCTTCAAATATCAAATAAACTCAGCATTTTGTATGAATGCTCAAATACCAGCAGTTTCATAAACAAGCAGAAACCTTTCAACAGCATGTGCACAGCTAACGTGCACTCGAAAAAATAGGCACCATGAGAAAAGGAGGTATTTATACACCAAAGGTAATGAAAGAATAATAAATATCTATCCATCCATTCAGAATGGAATTTACTTGAAAACATATTAAGGAATCAGAAAGCCTAACAGATCTTTGCCAATGTTTCTGAACAAATGTAAGAAAAGCCTTGAATATGCCCTAGGCTGAGAGTCAGAGCACTCCATAAAGGCACGGTCAGGATTAGAGCTGCCATTGATGTGGGTGGCGTCACCCAGGGCACAAGCACAATTCTGGGCATCACATCCACAGAAGATTTGTGAAATGCCAGGTCTAATCTTATGACAACTAAAATAACCAGAAGCCACAGAGAAGGGACATTACAACAGTTTCTTTATAGTGATGATAAAGGTATTGGATTGGACAGGGTGAACCTAATTAGAAACACTTCTCAAGCCTCTGGGAAGCTGCCCACTGTGCTGAGGGACTCAGCTGCAGGAACAAGAAACCTGGCTACATGTTTGCATTTTTTTCAATGTATATTTCAAACCAATTACAATATCATGTATACATGGGACTCCTATGTGCATAATATTCTGCCTTTAACTATTACTCCAAGGACACCTCTGGATTATGCACCTTCTGTTTTCCTTTTTTTTAATTTTACAACTGGGAACACTAAAATACTAAAAGCTGAGATGAGAAACTTTGTACATTTTACCACCATTAACAGTTTCCAATGAGACACCATTCTGCAAATATCTGCTTAAGGACTAAGCACAGAAGAATAAAAATTCAAGCTTTACTCATGTGTATGTACCATACATCCACTATGGACATTAATGCTATTCGCAACACTACAGACTGTTTTTTTTTAAGAAACTAGTCTATTAGAGCAGGTAGGATCTGGATAAACAGAGGACAAGAGAAGCTCTGTTACTGTACACCACATGAAGTACAGTGCCCAAGTCTTACAAGAAGCAAACATTTTAACCTTTTGTTATTTAATGCGCCAAAACAGGCATAACATGATTTTATCTTTTGAATAACATGTTTAACATTATCCCTTCTATAGTGAGTCTCACATACTAATAGTTTAACTTCATTCTTTTAGTAATTTTGTTAGCAGTTTCCTTATTTTTAGAAAGACTTCTCTGTGTTTCCTGTGACTTTCAAAGTGAATAAAGGCAAAGCACACTTTAAATTTGGTCATGACAGAACAGATGTTACTGACTCTGAATCAAATCTCATCACCTCAGTTGGTGACATCGCAAAGGAGACCATCTCAGTAACATTCCACATGGACAAACCCCAGAAAGGAAACTATTCCACAACACTGTGCTGGTGCTTTTTAGTTCTAAAACTGAGCAGACTGCATTATTCAACCAGAAAGGTTCATAAAAGGCATAAAATAGTTGAGAAAACTAAGTTACAGCACAAGGAAGTTTGCTTGAACTGAATAGAGAAGAGCACATGCAGATGGTTCATTTATTCACCTTTCCTATCTCCACCTAAACATCCCACTATTTCTATGGGAAGGCACCCAGGAGACAACTGCAGTGCTTTCTCTCAGGGATGGGGTGATACCAGCACGGAGGTAGCTCCAGGTAAAGCTTTGAATGAAGGCAGCAGTAACTCCTGGAGGCTGGGCCAGCTCCCTGCCCCTGCAGTTCAAGTGCCACCTTTGTCTCCCAGCAGCTGATTTTCCCAACAGCTCCCACTTGGCTGAGAAGCCACAGTCACCCACTAAGACAAGAAAGGGACCACGAGTGACTGCTCACATGATCCATGCTGCATGTTTTAGGAGTATTATCCAAATGCAACAGCAGCAATTTCTACTCAGATTTCCCAAAAACCATCAGAGGGGTGACAACTTAAGGCAAATTGACACTAACAACACAGACCTGCTTCTAGACATTTGAGATTATAGCTGTATTTGTTGTTTAAAAGAGTACAGGATTGAACGCACTATATAATGAGCCAAGTGAACATTCACCATCTGGAGAAGAGACAAGGCAGGCCCTGGCAATATTTTCACAATACAGTTATCTAGAAGACCCCCCACCCACAGACACACACGCAATTAAGATGAAGCCCTCAGAGAGGACTGAACACCACCTCATCTCACCATTTAACTCCTGTGAGTCATGCATCTAAACTATTTTTAGTATCTAGATTAAAAGGTTTCTGTAAAGGAGGGGTAGAAATAGAGGGAAAGCTTTCTGAGAATGCATAGCAGCTGCTTCAATGTTAAATGACCTTTTTTTAAATTGTGTTCACAAGTTAGTTTCAACTACTGAGAACACACAGTAAATAAAAAAAGCTACGCAACTTGCCTAAGTACAGGATACATCTCCCCCACTCCCAGGTGTAGGAATCTTGGCATCTATTAAACTGTTAATTAGTTTCCAGAAACACTTGTGCCAATTAAAAAAATCATTTAATACTTATCCATCTGGGCATGTAATACTTTTAACAGAGCATCTGAATTGGTGAGCTAAAAAAGAACCGCTCCTGACCTGCACAGCGCCGCCTCCGAAACCACCAGAGGTCAGGACATGGAGCAAGCAGCACCCCATAACCAGGGGCAGCATCTATCAACTCCACTTGTTTCTGTGAGCATCCCTTCCTTCAGGCTCTCATGACTGCTGGTCCAAACCTGTGTTCCAACAAACTGAAAGGATTTAATACAAAGTCAAACGGAAAAATGCATTTCAGGATCAGATTTTAAAATGCATTTCAGGATAAGATTTCACTACCCTATGACACTGTCGCTTGTTATCTTAGCTCAATGCGTAGACTGGTTCACAGACAGAACATAATTTATCCACCTGTTATCCCAACCAATACAGTGGATGTTCAGGAATCTGTGCACCTAATGCCATTAAGAATTATTCAGAGAAGGCATTCCAAATAAAGATGGGGCTGCTCTTCCCTTCAATGAACTCATGTATTCCATCTCAGCCAGCCTCTCTCCCCTTGCTGGGTGAAGACAAACTAACTAAAAAACATGTAACAAACTTAATGCATTTTCATTTTGCTCCTGTCAGTAATGTCACTTTTGTTATAAAACGTGCAGCTTAGATTTAGAGCCTTACAGATAAAACATATGGATACCAAATAGGAAGCCAGCAGTCCACATTCAACAAAGAAACAGATGGGGACCCATCTGCCAAAATGTCTGGTGAAATACCTCAGGTTACAGAGAGGTAACAGCACAACATTAGTGCTGTTGACCGTTTGAAGTTCTTTATTTTTCAGCCACTCCTCAGAACCTCTACAAATATGACACCAGACAGTTTAGTCCATGAATGCCGGGTATTATTCCAGACCTTCTATGCGAGGAGCAGTCATACTCCTTCTGGCCAATGATACCATCTTCATTATATACAGTAGGATTTGAAATACATTTTCAGCTTTTCAAGTTCAGTTTCATAATTTATGTGGCAGATGTGCAAGGCAAACTGCACAGAAAGAGATAAGCCAAGAAAAACATCCTGATGGCCACGAATGAATTACAACTTGTGGGAGGAAGGAACTATAAAGCTATTTCCTGTGCCTTACAACTTCTAATCACAAAAGACTACCAAGTAAACAAAACAGCCCCAAATACACCACACACACTGTCAAAAAGAACAGTGACTTAAAAAATTAAATTGTAGCCTGTTAGAGAACTCAGACCTCTCACTTACAGAAACCAACACTGCACCTTACTGAAGTCTTCCCTTTCAAATGTTCCCCCTCTTAGAAGTTCCCAATTGCAGAATGCTATACCCTAAAAGGTTTTGTAATCTCTTGCTACAGCTGAATTATTTTGTGCAGATGTTGGGAACATGAAGCATGGGAACATGGCAGTTTTAAAGTGTATTTGTGCAAGGAACAAACACTTCCTCCCCCACTTGATTTAAGACTGATTTCACCTCTCCTACTGCAGATTCCCTGCAGTATGTCACTGTTAATACTTTCATACTCTTACATAAAACAATCCCTTGTGGTTCACCAACAGATACATGGCTGCTTTATGTATCTTATTATGTGGTAGTAAATAACTTCTGAAACTCATCAAGAATTTTGCCATGTTGATAATCCTGATTGTGGGTTTGTAACACCATACAAAGTGTACTTTCATTTAAAGTTCAGACCCATTTCTTTATTTCCCCATTTTTAATGGGAAATTTTCATTCCAAACATCCACCCTCACGTTCTTCAGTTACCAAGCCCTAAACTTCACCCATTATAGACTATCTTCCCTTCAAATGCATATTTCTGCAGCTCCATTTTTGAAGGCTTAATAGTGTTGTCATTTTATTATACCTAATTCAAAAACATTCTTTGAAAGGTAACTTACAAAAATAAACACTACGCTCCAGCAAGAAGAATGAATCAAAATATTTCCTTTTCATTTACATAGTAACAGCACCATAATAGTATTTCCACTGGTTTACAGTATTAGTTCTTAGGTCACATTTTTACTTGAAATTGAAGGACAATTACACACAAAGCATTCTTGTGACAAATCCGATTAAACTTAAGCATGAAAACCAATTTCACAAACAAGTGCAGAAAAAGCTGCCACTGAGGCCACACTTGACAATTTGGTGGGACAGTGACACACTGAACAGTAACTCTGGTTTTGATCCAGACATAAAAACGATGCTGCTACTGCCCTATGCAGGTTTTCAATCTCCTTGCCTCCTGTGAGCTTCCATCTGGCACATCAGATTAGAGTCACTGCTCTCCAGCTCCTATTCCTGTGGATTTAATCTCTTTCAAAGTTCCACACACTATGGCCACACAACAGCAGCTGCATAGTCCAAAAAGAAGTGGACATATGAAATTTGTGTAACCTTTTGTAACTGCAGAACTAAAGAGACTTCCAGATACACATTGTGACTCAATTTGCTATTGCTCAATCCTCACACTTATTTTGCCACTCTGCTCCTTACGCTTCTGTTTTTTTCTTCTGTAACAAACAAGCTGCAACAATTAAACCTTTTTTTTTTTTAGACTTAAGTACCTCTCATACTTCAGATTGCAGTTCAACCTTCAAGAGTCAGGGAATACCATCATAAGTTTTCCACCACATGATTTATCTTTAATTTTTCCCTATTTGTGATCCAGTCAGGTAACATCACTCCTATTGAAAACAAAGGTTTAATCAGGTAGGACAGAGTGTAAGTGAAATCTAAAAAAAATAACACTTCTGTAGAATACTTTTAAATGAATAAAATACCAGCACAAAAATGTCAATCCCAATAAACCCTGGTAGACCATTACAACATAAAACTAGAATTTAAATACATTATATTGGGGGAAGAGAGACTGAGGAACTTCTACCCATAGCTTACACCCTCCCATCAACTGTGTTTCTTAGGGCTTAGTAGCATTCATGTAACTTTGCGTGTAACTTTCCCTGAAGATAAAAAACTGGTTTCACATATAAAGCTGGCTCATAAGGTGTGGCCTAAGTCCTCCTCCAAATTAGTATCAAGTGCTACTTCCTTCCTTGTATGCACATAGAACTGAGAGACCACATTCAAGCCCACAGCGCAAGTATTTTAAGAAATCTGCAACAGATAGAGACTCACAAGTACTCCCAGTCACTGAGTTTTCAGGGTTAGGGCACAGCATTTTGATGCTGAGAAGAAAAATATTTACAAGAAGGATAAGGTCCTCTCCTTCTTTCAAAACAACAAACAAAAGGGGTAGAAGTTTTCAGAAGACAAAGAAATTGTAGCTATGCTCAGCATGAGGCACCAGGGAGCTTTGAAGCTGTGCAACTTCAACTCACTTGTGTACCTCAGATTTCCTATTTCTAACCACAAAAAATTTTGAGAGTGACCTTAAATGGAGGCAAAAGATGGGGAAGAGAAAGAAAGAAACCAAACCACCAACTTCACAGTAAAAATAATATACAGTATTATGTAGGTATGACACTCCACACCCTCCCAAATGTTCTGTAGGGACCTCTGAAAACTTGAGGAAGCTCCTCAATTTTTCAGAATTTCAGAAGATGTGGCATAAGTGATTTAAGATGATCCCCAAAAGGTACGTCTGCTTTGATAAGCCCCACCTACCCTCTGAAGCTCCTGCAGTTCTGTGCTCTTTATAACCATTCACTCACCACTCATGTGAAATGTGTTCACCAAAAACTTCATACCCGAGTTTTCTGACACCATGAAGAACTTGTACAAGTTCTAAGCTCACAGTAATGCATCAACTGGCCAAGGAAACCTCATGATGCCATACATGCTTGAAGTCTATTAGCTGAATAGTTACAGGTAAGATTTTATCTGGAAAAGCAGAAACATTGCATGGGAGTCAGTGCACCTGTGAACAGCACAGATCCATTCAGTGACACTAATCACAATGAATTCTAAAAAATCCAAACTTTCCCTACTCAAAGAACTGTTTCAATTATTTGTCAGCTGACAGTCTTTGGTGAGGACAGAAGAATGAACATGCAGTTATAGCGAGTTTAATATTGCCAAAAACCAACACGCCAACAATAATGGGCCATGCTTAATGACCCTTGTAGTTTCAGCTATCATTCATTGCAAGCTGAGTACCATTAAACATTGCCCTAATTCCAGACTTATTACAAATTAAGCATTACTCTAAACACATGCTTGCTGTTCCACCAGGGAGGGCTGAAAAAGTTTAAACAATGCAGGCACTGAAGCTTTTAACACATAAACTGATCACTCTCTGCTGCCACATCACCACTTTGGCACTGTGACATTCCAGGCACCCCTGTACTTTGCAGTATCAATTTCCTTCTGTAATCATTTTCTGAGGAATAAACCTGAGTACAGGTAACTCCTCTAAGCCAACAGTAAGCACCTGCTATAAGCTCTTCCCTGATCAGATTCAGGGGCAAAGTACAGTAACATCAACAGGTCAGTCCGGAGTCCCATTCTGGAAGTGCTACCCTTGTTATCCCCAGAGCTCCAATTCCTACCTGCTCCTCTCCCTGGTCCTTCAGGCTCCAGGCAGCCAGGGTCAGACAACAGCACCCCAACTGCACATAAACCACACACACTGAACATACCAAACCTTCTACAACACAAGCTGCTCTCTATCCCCAATACCCAGACTGCCTGTGAGGGGCTTGCAGCTTCCTCCTGCCTTTAACTACACAGCCATGACTCTGTACAGCCCCCCATTGCACCTGTGTGGTAGCAAAGTATTGCAACACATTTCCTAGGAAAGCCTGGGACATGTATCCCATCAACACAAGCATGATCCAAGTAGCAGGTGAAGCAACTAAACCAGAAAACCTTCAACTGCACTTTTAATATGGCCTTGTGCCCTGAAAAATGTCCTAAGGCTCTGGCAGAAGCTGAACTGCACTTCTGAGCAGGAGAAAGGAAGAGGAAACAACAGTTTATACAAAATAATCAAATTGGAGGTTCATAAGCAGTTGTTTTCCTTCATTTATGCAAATGTCCTGCAGTGGAATTGCTAAGCAGGAGGTATTCAGGAGGAGTGAGATCACTACCTTTATCATGGCTATTATAAAGTGAAGTGCATTATCATTTACTAAGCTTATTTCAAAGCTTACAGGAATTAATTCTACAGTTGCTATTGTTTGCAAAAAGACCCAAAATGCACCATCTCAACATCAGATTTCAGAACTTTTATTTCTGGAATTTAATAAAAAAAAAAAACCTGAATACCAATGTCACTAGAAAGAAGCAGCTTAGCTTCTCTTCTCAAAATTGGTTCCTTTCAGTCTGCTTGTTTGCTATTTGAAGCTGAAAGCAAGAATTATTCCATTATTCCATGAAGAATTACAAGAGCTGCTACACTCAATAGCTCTAATGCACCTGCAGAATCTCCTTTCATATCCAATACTGAAATCCAATCCAGAAGACCATTACATGTCAGACAATATAAGGAAGATGCTGTCTTTATGTAAGACTACATGGACTATGTCTGGATGCCAGAAACTTATTTCTTGACTCCACTGCACACAGACAGAGGAAAACATACAATCAAGATCCTTCAAACTTCTGTTTCAGTGTCTCCAAAACTATCCTCTCCCTCGTCCCAAAAAGAAGCTATTTGAACTAAACCTTTCCCTGCATCCCACCTTACTAACAAGAAAGAACAAGAAAGTCAACATTTTGTAATTAAATTGCAATTAAGACTCTGCAGTCTCACAGCAGGTACTTTGTACACCTTTAGCATAAGCAGGGCTGTGCAAGGGAAAACCTTCTCAGCATCATAATCTGACAATTTCAGAAGATGCCCATTATATTGTGGAAAGACTAAAGGCAAGTATGCAGTGATAATTCTACAGAATAAGCTGGGAGCATTCAAGATTTTACAGGTAGAGGCAAAATACAGTCTTCTTCCTGAACATGCTTCGCCCTCAGGCCTTTACTACTGAACTGCCAGCTCCAAGGAATACCACAATTATTTAGGTTTCCAACAGTAAGTTTAAAAAACCCAAACAAACAAACAAAAAAAAACCCAAATACCTTCCTAAGTCACATCCTTTATCTGCTAATAAACCTGAATTACTTCATTTCTTCTTTGCTACAAGTTTACCCAAAAATAAATAGTCACCACAATCCTAAATAGACTAAACTGGCTTAATACCAATTGTCTTTAGTCACTATATTTTCCATGAAGGTAGGTTACAACCTTGCAGTCTTTCTGTTGCTGTATTAAGCAGCTGGACAAAGAAATTTTGGTTAATAGTTAATGACAGTGTCCTTCCAGAGCTATTTCACAGCTGAGTATCTAAAAATGGGCACAAGCAGTAAGAACACAGCATTTGGAATGAGTATTGCAACAGCTACGTCATATTAATGTTATTTCATTAAAATTTTTAGGTTGTATCTCACATTAACTAAAAAGCTTGGCAAACAAAACCCCACAAGTTCACAAACATGCACTTTGGCTGAAAGCAAGTGTTCTTTTGTGAAATGAATCTGGTCAATTACAGACATGATTACTTTCACATTTCCAAGCCATGTTTATTTGTGGAGGATAACGATGTTTCCTTTCCTTTCATAGGTATCCCTTTGTTAAACTGGCTCCTCCAGGAGATCAAGTAACTCATGTCCTAAAAAGGTAACAGGAGCTGTTCCATTTGCCTCAGAGACCCAGTTTCTGGTTCCTGACCACACAGAGATGGTAATTTTAAATGACACTGTGTATTTGCAACAAGCAAATTTCACAATGGCTCAATATGGACGTTATTTATTTATTTATTAATTTACCCACGAATGGTAAGGCCACTGGATTTTTCTGAGCTAATGTCTGCAGCTACAGGAGTTACAGTTACTGTGTAATAACAAAAAAACAACACTGGCAGTCTGAAGGCTGAGACTGCACTTGCCAATTAGGAGTCTATTAGCACTACGTTTTCAAGCTGTCTGAAGAAATGCAATCAACTGTTTGGTAGCAAGGAGAGCTAGAACACTGTGACAGAAGTTAACTCATAGAAAATAAATACCCCTGAACAGTTTCCCCCCCACATTTCACATGATCATATAGAGAAACAGTTTAAATAATTCAGTAATTGTCAAAACAAGGAATAATTAAAAGTGACAGCAATCTTTAAGATATCAGCTCTATTAGTAGATGTAAGTTACCAAGACTAATTTATTTTTCAGAAGACGCAGTCACCTACTGCAACTCCTATAAAATTATCTAAGGTTATCAAAACCTGCCTTCTTTTCACATCCTAAATGGTCTTAGAGAACCTTTCAACTGAGTAGCCTTGGAGAATGCAAAACAAAACACACACCTCCAAAAATCACACAGGGAGGTATTTGTTTACTAAGTATAAAGTAATGTCTTGAGAGGAAACACTGAGCACAGTCTGCAGCCTACATTAGGGTGATTCTAAACAGCTTGACAGGATGAGGAGAGTAACCACCAAGAAACATATTTATTGCTCTGACTCAGAATGGAGTAGAGAAAAAAACCCCTCCCTAACTCCCAACAGATCTCATTATTATTAACCTGCATTTTTTTTAATCTGTTGTAGTCTCATTAGGTAAGTTGAATATACACTAATATTTCTAATTGTATCCCTAATGAACCAGTTAATATCTATTTAGCATGCAGTCAATATTTAACTGGTCAGGATAAGACACACCCTTTGGATGAGGGGAGGAAAAAGTTCAACAACATTGAGGTGGTTTCCTTATAACTCAAACAGACCCTGACAACATTGGTGTCATGGTAGTTTCATTCTTAGTGGCAAACCAAACACCTCCAGAAAGTTTTAATCTATTTAAAGTAACAGTCTACACAGAATACTCACTTCTCCACTCTGACAGAACCCAAATACATACCACCAGTACTTTTATTGCAATAAGCTGCAGAAACTGAATTGAAAGCTTCTCATATGAAGATCTGTGGGATCCGGAGATCAATTTGAGCCTGAATGATTCAAAGTAGCCCCACACAAGTCACATAACTGTATTTCAGTTTATATCCTTTCTCAGAAGTTTGTGATCCAAGAGTGGAACCAGAACACTAGTGCTTACCCTCCCCGTCACAACAGTGATACAAATAGAAAGGCTGGCTTGGGGCCTTCAAGTTGTGATATATGATAGGAGAACAACCTAAATAAATCTAAACTTGCAGCTAACAAACCACTAACAGTACAGTTTTGAATAGCAAAAATATGTAGAAATGTCTTATCATGGAAAATGGCTCCCACAGCTGACCTTCCTGTCCTTTCCCCATCACCACAAGCATTTGTGGTGCTATGAGCAGCTGTTTGTAAAACATGTGGCCAAATCAATTATGAACCCTAAAACCATTATGGGGGCTCTTTTAGCTGTTACCAGCAAGAGAGCACAAGCAAATACTGAACCACACACCAACAGCACAAGAAAGGCAAAGACAGGGAATGGCCAGGTAAAAATATTAGTTAGTTCTCTATTAGTAGAAAAATAATCTTAGAGCTCTTCAACCTGCTTGTGAAATCACATGCTAAGGGTGTATTGCTCTCAACTTGTACTTTGCCCCCAGCCACTTATTCTTGCCCAAACACCATTCCTTCCTTTATGCCAGTACAAATATTCACGTGACGATGGAGTTAACTATACCAGGGAACTAATCCAGTGGAGAACTAAATTGGCAAAAACAACTGGTTAGTCAGAGATTCTCTCATCAAGCAGAAAGTCTGCAAGTGCCAGCAAAAGGGAGAGAAATGTGCAGGCTGTGGCAGACAGGAGGCTGTGAAACCTCTTTCACCATCAGCCTACGCTTACACCGACTGTGAAACTACAAACTTTGATTTCATGGCTTGGGTTATGTTTTCTTATTGGTGAAAGTGCTGACTGTGTTTGAGATTTCAGGGCAACTACAAGGGGAGATTTAACTCTGTGTCCAATGTCCTCCACTTACACGAGAACTTTAAGGGTCCTTCTCCTCTCCCATCTCAGCACCACTTCCTCAAATGCGCAACATAATTGTATGGCAAATAAATTTAGGGAACTACTCTAACTCAAACCCAGATAATCTACAAAGTCCTTTTGGGAGAGAAAGAGCTTCCAGTTGGGTCTGTTCCTCTTTCCAATTCCTCACACTGCAACCCAAACACCATCATTACACAGCACACAATGCAAGAATAAGTAATGAATACTCTTTCTAGCTGGTACTGAAAAAATACTCAAGAGTACTCAGAGCACAAGATTATAAGAGTACTCTTATACAGCTTTCTGGAAAGAAGTAAGGTACCAACTTGTACCAATTTCATGCGACCTTACCTTAGCATATCTTAAAAAAAAAAGTACATCTCAGTTAGAATCAGATCTTGTTTTGCAGAGAGGCAGAACAGGAGGACCACTTTGTTCTGGACAGTTCTGCTCTTCTACACAACTGCTCTTTCTAAAGAGGCTACCAAGCATCATTCAAGTTTTAGCTGCGTAACAGCTATTCATTCCAAATGGAACAGGTAAATAAAGCTCCTGCTCCAAACCAAAACATGACAGCAGCTGTCAATCCTTGTGTCTAACTGGCTCCATATTTGACCTAGGTCAATAGGATCCAGATCACTACAAGGAGCTAGAAAAAGACCAACTGCAAATCTGACTATTCACCTGGTATATGTGCTACTAATTCTGCTTTTCATTCTCTTGCCCTTCATTAGTTCTGCCTTATAAATACAAAAAATTGAAATAAGCATTTAAACAAAGTCTATGAAACAGCCAATTTTAAACAAAATGTTATGCCATTGTACAGCTTTGTATCAGTAAAAAAAACTATTAAAGGGAACAGCTCTTCTCAAGGAGTTTAAATTTCCTGCCCCTCTTCTCTAAATACCATCTCAGTTTAAGTTCAGAGCACGCAGTGGTAATTTGGAAGCTGAAGTTCCTCATCAAGCACATGCCAGCAAAGTATTTGAAACATACTTGAAGCAACAGGTCAACAGGCCAGTCACACTCTGTATGTTGGATATGAGTTCAAATTGGAATTCCTATATTACGACTTTGGACAAGCTGTACTCACACTTCAGAATAAATCAATGAAAGATATTCCAAAAGTTCCAGAATGAAGCACACAACTCTCAATCATTACATTTTTGTGTTCTTCATCCTGTGAAGCAATGCTTCACTCATTCTTCAATGGCTCATCTTTGTTTTTAGAAATAATCATCATTTTCATATAAATACAGAAATTCATTTAAACACTTGAAATGAATGGAGATAAATATAAAAGAATCAGATCAGCAAGACTGCACTTTAGGACAACCGCAACACTAACAGTTGCACACTGAAATAGCAAAGCCTGAGGAGAGAAAGCAGTAGTGTGTCCAATGCTTTGGAAGTAATTATACCTTGTATACAAAATAATTATGCAAATCAGCTAATATTCTGTAATACACTAACTGGCAACACAACCAAGAGAATTAGCATAGAACTGAGTTAAGCACCTTGATCCTTTTGACCACAGCTGCACACTGTGATGTAGGTAAGGCTCTTATCCTTGACCAATTTTATGCAGGAGCCCAGTCCTGCTTGGCAAGGACACACAAAACTCTTGCTTTAGAGACCATTTCAAAAACACAGTTGTCACACCTACATCACTTAGATTTCTTGAAAATACATAAAGCCAACACCTGAGCTAGCCTTACACAACACAATATAGATTATTGTCAGCTACTACAGGGTGTAAAATGGCAATAACACATTTGAAAGAGCACTAACAAAAGCACCACTTGGAGTGTGCTGATGAAACTGTGTGCTTGGCCACAACTACCTTATGCCAACTCTTAATAAATCCAGCAGCTTGTCATATTTGCCTGTTTGATGGATTACTCCACCAGCTGAATATTCAAACAAGAGAACACTGTACCTATGTATGTGAGATAACAGAGCATAATACTTTCACAGATGCTTATCTCCCATACTCAATTACATGGCCCAAAGACTAGAACCCTTTTTCTTCCTTATTAATACCAGCAACTTTCTGGAAGTTTTTTAAGGGAAGGAGGAAAGCCTGAAGAAGTAACTTGCTGTTACAAGTACTTGGCAGACACAGCCATGCCTGGCTGCAGAGCCAAACGCTACATTCAAATCCAGTCCTCCTCTGTACTGCCAAGACTTTCTTCTCTCTCTCAGCTCTCTGGTAACCAGGCAGAGGACAAACCCTTCCAGGGCTGAAGATAATCACCATCATCTGGCTTGTAACAGTAATACACAATGCTGTTCTTGAAGCAGTTATCAGCAGGGCTCCTATTAGCCACAATAGGAGAATAACTCACACAGTGAGGGTTAACTAACTGTCCCTTACTTAAAACTGTGGAAGTGTTCACTGCCCTGAAGATCTTGCTTTTGCAAACCAAAATAAATTTTAAATATAGAGAAAACGAAATGATCCTCGGACTGAAGCAAAGGAGTTTACAGGAAATTCAGATAGCAATGGACAAATGTTAGACAGTCATTTACCCTTCTGCTGGATATACTTTATGATGGATCATTTACAATAATACATGCTATTACTGAATGCAAACAGCATTTCATTAAAGAGCTCAGTAGTCTGGGTGGACAAATTCATGAACCACAAGAAAATCGCCTGTAAATAAGAACAATTGCAGGCACATTAAAAGGAGAAAGCAGTTTGGCTGGAGGATTGAAAACCCCCAGCTAAGGGTACATGGGATCCTGCCTATTTCTGGGCAAACATGAGCATTCCAAAGGCAGAGAGCAATCAAAAGTCAATGTAAGGTCTGTAATTGTAGGGTAAATGACTGGGGTGCATTTATCACATTAGTATCCTGCAGACATAGCATGAGGTAGCAGACAGCAACAGGAGACTGGAAGTCAACAAATGCAGATTTTTAACTGTTACCAGCACAATGCAACTTGGTTTACTTGACAGAATTATCTTACTAGCTTCCCTCATCTGTGACCTGGGAGTGAAATGCAGGGTCTCATTACATGCTTTAGGTTACAACAGCAAGAAATTGCAATGACAATAGAAGCAGTAATTCACGCTATTTTACCAATAATTTACCCTCCTCTTTACAGATTGTACAATTAGAAGCACTAAAGAAAACATGCTGTTTATCAACCAGAACTTCTCCCCTGCCTAGTTCTATTGGAACTCATGACAACAGCTCCTTTAATCCTTCCTTTTCCCCAAACATTAAAAATACTTTCTCTTTGCATAGATGTAGCATCAGAATAAATAATAGAGGACCCAAGTGCCTACATCTAAAATACACTTTAAGGTGTTATAATGCCTCCTTATTACAATCAATTCTAAACAAGACTATTTGCTCTCCATTTAAAAAGAAATTAAACTATTATATACTGGGCAATTCATCAAGTTTGTGAAGCGCATGGAAACAGCTCTGCAACACTTCACCTCCCACTCTGCAACACAAGGGAGTGCAAACACATTCCTGCTGGGCCACTAGAAAGGTGTGGCTAAGAGCTGTAGTAGCAAAGCAGGGCTCAGGTGGACAAAACTGAGCTGGAAGGAGCACAGAACAAAACAGGAATATGCAAACTGTCAAATTCCTATTAATACTAAGAAATTCACAGGCTCTCTCCATTAATTTTTAAGTAAAAGTGACAACTACCTCACTCACCTGAATTAAAGAACATCTGGATAATACTGTCCTAACTACATTCATGTCTGTCACTTTCATCCCCTTTTTATGAGACTGTTCTTATCCTGTGATGCATGGAAAGGGGCTTAAAAGGACCTCTCTCACATTAAGGTCATGCATGCAGAAGATCCCAAAAGCTAAGAACGGCAATGGAATTTTAAAGAAAGCGGCTGTAAGGTCTCACCACACTGCTACATAGGTAGCAATCTGACCTCAATGGGTCCAAAGGTTTTCCAGCCTGCCTGCTGCATGTCCTACATGTCTGTGACATAAATCAGGCAGCAAAAATGTTAACATGACATATTAAGAGAGAAGTTATTGCAGTGAGGAGTCCAGCTGGCCTTGCTACCTATATACACATAAAGACTGTGTTCTGCTTTGAGCTGAACCCCTCGTGCAGGTTAACAACATAAGGGAACCTTTCAGTAAAATAAGAATCAGCAGTTTCTGCTTCAAGAAGAGGAAATTCAACAAAACTAAAAAGAGATGATGGCCTGTCTTTTGAACGTGGCCACTAGGCCAAGCTGATATCTCCAAGCTTCTGACAAGTTAAAGCCTGTTTTAACAGGAATTCTTAACATTCCTCGGTTTTTTTGTTTGGTTTTTTTTTAAAGCCATGGGGTTTTCTTTGTAGACCTCTCCTAGAAATCTCACAGGGAACACAAAGCACAACATGTACTTGTCCAGTAAGACTTAAAAGTGAAGTTACCAAATTGCATAACACTGTATTTCCACAGCCAGGACTCCTGAACTCACTCTCGGTGACCACAACAGCTTTTGCCGGCTTTGTTATCATACAGTGAGGAGAAACTTGGTTAAGGCCCTTGGTGACTGGATTATCAAAGTACTGATACACCTACACCAATAAAAATTTGACTTTCCTTGTGTAAGCTGCCTCTACACAGTACCAGGCAGGCTGCAGATCCTTAGTCTCCTGCAGCTCACAAGCAGTAAATGCAACTTGGCCTCAAGTTTCATCACAAGCGCAGGATTGTTTCAGAGCAGGCATGGGGTAACCTGAACTCTGCCATGGGTGCCACAATACCTGAGACTGCTCTCACCAGAGCATCCAGAGACAAAGCTGCAGATCCCCTGCTGCAGCAGAGCAGTGGGAGGGAGGGAGACCAGACTCCTTCCCACCTGCCAAATGTTCCTGCAGCTCACACTCCTACCAGCAGCTCCAGTGTGTGACATGTGCCTCTGTGTTCTGTCACAGCAACTGGCCACCTCCTGCCTGGAATGCTGAGGCAACACAGCCACACTGCAGCCCTCAGCTGAGCCGGTGACAGAAGAGAATCTAACCAGCAATCTCTGCCATTGCCTCAGGAGTGACTCAGAACTGCCACCTGACTCACCAACTTTGCACCAAGCACCACCCTGGCCCTGAGCCATCAGAAACCTCTGCCATTTAAACAGTGTTCACTGTCCTGGAGCCAACGAGCTGAGCACAGAGGGCTGCATTTATTTTCCAACTGTTTAGTTTACTTTACAAATTCAGTTTTGAATTACTGGGGAAAAAGAGCCCATACAAGTGAACACAAAAGTGAAAAGCTGCCTTCTTAAGTTAATTTATTCACATAATAATATGAAATAGAATTTACTCCAGAAGAAATAAGAGTATGTAGACCTGTACCTTCTAAACTATAAACTAACCAGAAATTCAACTGAAATTCAATATAATTTCACACACTTTGCGAACTCTTGAACACACTGCAGTAACCATTAAGAAATTGGAGGGTGGAAAAATTTTGACAGTTATTTTGAAATTGCAAGAATAAGCCTCATGACAAGCAGATTTTACTAGGTACATATAGGTTTTACTATAATTTTTTGATTTAAACTGAAACCTTATTTACAATGCCCAGCTAGAAACAAGGTATTACTGTTCAAACCTAATCAAGGTACTTAATATTTAAAGGAGGGAGTTGCATTGGCATTGAAAAGCAGTGAAGTTAACAAAGGACAGAACAAGACACAGAACAAAAGGATTCCACCACATCCTAGAACAGTAAATCTAATACTCTACCACAGTGTCTTCCTCCTAAACTTCAAATACAACAGGACCACCACTCAATATCTAAATAACTGTCTCATGCACAACGAGATACAGATCCATACTTTGGAGTTACTAGAAAATGCTACCATAAAAATAAGAGGTGATTGTGATTGAGAATCACAAAGCAGAATTTACCTCATGAACTTCATTGCCCAATTCCAACCACACCAAATAAATAGAGACCAAATACTTCAAAAATACTAAATACAAATTTGAATTTCTGACATGTATTTTGCAGTTGCTAACTTATTTTTTGGTTCTAAGACTGATGAATGTTAACAGGTTACCATTTTTACCCGGGTTTTAGCATTTAAAGTAACCCACAGCTGTTTATCATCACTTACAGAACCTTCACACACCAAAGTATCTGAGAATTGTGTAATAAAAGTCCTTCATGTTGAAATAACTGACCTAACCAAGCTCTCAGCCCCTGAAGCACAATAAGGATAAAAAAATAAACCCCAGATGAGTAAATTGAAACTCTAAGATAAGTATCAGCTGAATATGGAACTAAGATGCAGAGCTCTAAACCACTATCAAAGCTATCAAGGAAAATTTCAAGCTATTTGCACATTTTCAAAAACCTCATAGAGTCATATTCCCTTCTTAAGGAAAGAAGAGCAGTTTCATGCTTAAGTTCAGTATGCTGCCACAGCATCAGCTGTTATTTATGAGGCAGATTATATCATTTAGCTTCCTCTGCAGAGAATTTTGTAAGTCATGGCCTTAAGACAGAAGACATTATGACAAATCTGTACCACACACAATGGGACTATTGATCCTGATGTCTCTAAATACTATTTACTCTGCAGGCTCCACCTTCCTCCTGCCCCTCCTCCCCCTTATTTTTTTAATAAACAATCTGCTTTATTTGGATAATGCTATCCCCTAAAAACAGAGGTTTATTCAGAAAATGTTTTTTATTATTGGAAGTGTTTGCTTCTTGCACCTGTTCTGGAAATAGAATGCCTTTTCCAATTCTGGAAATAGAATGTCTTCTGCAATTCAGATTTTGATGTAGTGTTGGACTTAGTTATATCCTTGGAAGCAAACATTTTAAAACAGTGACATATAATAACGCTACAGTGATCATTAATGCTACAGACAAAAAAGTACACAAATAAAACTCAGGAAAAAAGTTTATTTCCCTGAAAGATCCTGGAACTCAAGTCAGGGTTCCAGTCATAAATACCTAATCTGTCACATTATTAAAACTACTTTACCCAGGGCTGACTTTGTATACAAGAAGCTGTAAAAAGTAAATAACTTCCTCAGGACAAGACTTAATCTCAGTGGTTTTTGAATGTCATCCAAATCTTGGCCTAGAAAAGTCTCAGTCTAGTACAAAGCACCTTGAGCAAAACAGTTGATTATCATGAATAAGCTGACACTTCAGTTTGCCATCTTTGAGCCTACACATCACACAGGTCCTTTTAAAAGCTGTTTGGAGAAACAAAAATTTTAAAAAAAGTTTAAAACAGAACCTCAGTTTTGAAAGACTTTTGACTTGTAAAGGCAGGTGAAACTGTTTATCATTAATATCATCTGGTATATACCAATCTACAGACCTTCAGCCAGTTATTCCTCTTAGCATTCCATAATTCATAGAACACAAAGTTGTTTGGACTGGAAAGTAACTTCAGGGAGCATCTAGGACAACCCCCTGCCATGAGCAGGGACATCTTAAATCCACAGAATTACTGGGGTTGGAAGGGAGCTCTGGAGACCATCCAGTTCCACCCCCTGCTAAAGCAGGTACACCTGGAGCAGGTTGCACAGGATCACATCCAGCCAGGTTTGGAATATCTCCAGAGAAGGAGACTGCACAACCTCTCTGGACAGGCTGTTCCAGTGCTCTGTCACCCTGAAAGTAAAGAAGCTTTTCCTCATATTCACACAGAACTTCTGTTTCAGCTTGTGCCCACTGCCCCTTGTCCCATCACTGGGCACCACTGAAGAGAGTGATGGAGAAGGGCTTCAAGCTTTCCCCTACAGACTTCTTGCTTGAAGAGGCAAAACAACCTTTGCTAAGTTCTTCACCATACCAAATTTTTCTCATACCAAAAATGAAGGACTGGCTGACACACAGCAGAAATGACATCACGCTCTCCATCTGCAACACAATGATCACGCTAACCAAGTCCATAGACAAATATTCAGCGGGAGGAGGCTCTATTCAAGGAAACAAACTTGTAAATATCTGAGCTATTTAAATGTGTAAGGGCTGCGATAGGGCAGCTCAGCCCAATACTACTCTGAACCTCCCCAGGTTGTGAGTCAATGGCAATGGCAGGCCAACCTGTCCTTAGGAAGGAGGGAAACACTTTAAAGACCATATGGTGACTTGGGAAGCTCTCTCAAAATGTGCAGGTGATTCCTTACCCCCCCCTCCTGCTTTGAGAGACTTTTCTGTTCCCCCTCAGGGCCTAATGGCCACGCTGGGAGCCAGTCCAGCAGAGACAGACTCCAAGGGCTCACACAGCAAACCGGGCACACACAGACGGGGACCCTGGCACAGGAGGGGGCAGCCGAAGCTGAAGCGCTGATCGCCAAGAGCTGGAAGGGCCCAGATGCGCCCGAAAGGGGCGGGAAAGTAGCCAGCCATGATGGAAAGGCCACATACTACCTGAACAGCAACCCCTGGCTGCCTGCAGCCCCGGAGGGACCACAAAGCCACGCCGGGAGGACGCTCAGGGGCGGCCCCGGGCAGTCACAGGGGGACAGGGACGGGAGCAGGGAGAGACAACGGGGCCGGGGTCAGCCGGGCACAGAGGGGGTGTGAGGGCGCCACCTCAGCAGGGGAGGGGCCGCGGCCATGTTGGGGGGGGCGGGGGGAACGCGGGCCCGGCTGAGGGGCCACGGCCGAGACGCCCCCGGCCCCCCGCGCGCGTCCCGCCGTACTCACGCCTTGTCCACCAGCTCCCGCACTTTCCACATGTTCAACATGGAGCCGACCTCCCGGAGACCCGCCCGGTCTCGCTCCCTCCGCCGCCGGCCCCAGGAGGCCCCGCTCGCCGCGCTCCGGCCGCCGCCGCCTCCGCCAAGCAGGGGACGCGGCACCGCTCCCGGAAATGAAGGGTCGGCAGCCCCGCGGGGTGCTGGGAAATGGAGTCTCGGGGAGGGAGGGGCCGGGCGCGGAGCCTGCTGGGCGCCGCGAGGGCTGCCGGGAGTGGTAGTTCGCGGCTGTGCGCGCGGTGCCTGCCGGGAACGAGCGTGAGGGGCGTGAGGGGGGCCGGGCCCGGGTGAAACTGACCCGGGTGAAACTGACCGGGGTGGGGCGGGGCGGGGCACCGCCGACCGTGCCCTGGGTGTGAACCGGCGCTCCCACATGGCGGGGACACCAAGCGGTTGTCCCCGTCTGGGGGCCACGGACAGCCCGGTTCAAACCCGGTCTCAAAGCTCCCTCACACCCTGCAGCCTGCGTCCGCAGCCCGGCGAGGCACAGGATGGAAAAAGGCTGTGAAATAGTTGGTTAAAAGTCAAAACACTGGCGTACAGCCCATGTCGGACCAGAATGTGGTTTTATACTCGGCTTTCAGCGTGAGGAACTCGTTTCAGAGCAGCATTCTGCCCTTACGGCCGTCCATCGGCTGATCGTGGTGTACGGCCTGGAGCGAATTGCTGCTGGAATTTCCAGATCCCCAAGACCCAGATTTCGAAAGAAACTGCTGGAAAAGCAGCGGGGAGGGTGCAGCATGAGGGCTGCCCCACCGAGGCACTGCAGAGGCAGGAACCTTGTCTGCACTTCTGGAGAAGGACCAAGCTGATTGACAAAACCCAGGGAACAGCCCCCCCCTAAAATCTGCCTCAGTGGCTGTTTTAACACAATTGCCAACAGACAAGACCATCTTCAAATATTGTCCATGCAGGTAGTGAGCAGGAATCAGTTACAATGAAAACAGCGAAGTCATCAAAGTGAGTTTGCAATCAGGATTGTCAGTTTCACGACATACATTTATTTTCTTACAAATTGTATTTAATATGGGTTTTAAATGACCCAGTTTCGTTCTTGATGTATGTTTTTTGTTTGTGTGTTTGTGTCATATATTTTGCCAAAAGACAGTCTACATCTGCACACTTTAACCAAATACAAATGCAAAATATTTTCATTTTAGTTATTCTGTCAGACCTGGCAAAACAAAGTATGAGAAAGACCAGTTGCAATGGCACTTGCTGCTCTAATAAGTCACTTCTTTTAAAAGTTAGTGGTTCTCAAAACTTGTCAGGAAAGCTAAACAGCTCAACTCCTGCCCATTTACTGACATCCCACTGTATCTTTTCACACAGACACTTTCATGGCTTCTGTCTCCTGGACATGTCCATGAAGTCTATTTGAATATAAGAACTTCCTGAACAGATCATCAAATCCAGCACCCTCTTCCTAACAGCAGTATTAGAGGTTCATTAAGGTAAAGGATGTGGATGAATCAGTCCTCAGGTGCATCTTTCAAATGTTCATTTTTCTTTGGCTTGGGGGCTCAGTTCTGAAAAATTCATGCTAAAACTTTCCCTTTAGGAGCACTGGATGAACTTTTTTTGTTTTGTGGATTTAACTGATTGCTTTTTGAGCCTTTTTACATGAACCTACACTACACCTGGTGGCAATGAATTCAGTGTTCTGTCCCGCGACAAAATGGTTCCTTTTGTGTGTTTTAAATTGCCTGCTTCATAGCATTACCAGTTCAAGTAGTGTGAGTTAGTACATAACAATTCCCTAGCACTCTTTTCCTTGTCAGTTGCAAATTTAGAAATCTGCAGGTTTCTTACTGCACTGTTTATTACTGCCAAAGACTTGCAATGTACCTAATTTCTGCAGAAGGCTATGACCAATCTAGAGATGTTTTATGACTTTTTTTTCTCAGTTTTCCTTTCATAAGAGTTCTTAACAGTGTTTTCATTTTTGCATGCTACTGAACCCTAAGGTGATATTTTAACCTGCAGCACAACACCTGTGGTGGCTGTGGCTGGTGTGTAACTGAACTCAGCACCACTTTTGCTGCCCCACAAATGTGAGGCACGTGGCCATCGAGGACTGGGAGGAGGGAGTTGCTAAATTTCCTGCTGTAACATCTGTCAAAGCAAGCTGGGTGAGGACTCTTGCTGTTTAATATCAGCCTTTTGTTTTTTTCTGTAAGTACACTGACATTTATCTTCAGGAGCAGACAATGTTTATAACCTCTGTTAAATGAAGAAATAGCAGAAAGTATAATAATTGGAGCTTGCAGAATCCCACCTTTTCTCATTGGCTGGAAATGTTGTTATTTTTAAGCGTGGCTTCAGTCCATATTGGATCCAGATCAGATTTCTAAATACAGTTCTGATGAACTGCAAATTCCCCAGATTCTGCTGTGGTGCAATGAAATTGATGTTCTTGTTAGAGCTGGTTTCCTTGAGCAGCTGCAGAGTTCTGAGTGCAGGGGCAGAGCTGCCAACTTATGGGGGGCTGCCAGAGGCAGATTCCAGGGTCCAGACTCAGCCACATGTCAAAGTGCACATATCCCCAAATCACCCACTCCTCACTATTTTCCCATCAGGGATAACATTTGAATTGAAACAGTTAAGGTTCAATGAGCCATCAGGATTTGGCTGATTTGTTTGTTTTATAGAAATTGTTGTTTCCACATGAAAAAAAATTACAATCCACTGTAATCTCATACTTCAGAAAAAAAAGAGAATGGTAAAGAGTATTTTAGGTGCAGACATTGGAGAATAACAATATATGCAGAAGAAAGAAAGGCTGAAGCAGGGATTTAAAAGATGAAGGTGAGTTTCTTCTAAGCATTGCTTGCTAGGTCTGGATGCAGTAATGGGGCAAGGAGAGATGACTGGCATTTATTGTCAATTTTAAGGTATAGTAAAAAGCAGGTCTTTATGTGACATTGAATGCAACATGAGTGACAGTAATTTTGCCATCCCCATTCTGTCAGCTGCTGATAAAGTGCATGAGCATATGTATAATTTCTGAATGATGTGAAGACACTTTCTGGTTCATAAGTAATTCCTTTAAAAAAAAAAAAAGACCTGATCGGTGAAGGGAGAGGGTAATGCAGTTTCAAAGCAATGCAATATTCAGCATAACAGGTAGTACTTGTAACATATATCATGTAGAGGAACTCTACTTTATTATAATTTGAGCCATCAATTACAGGAGAAGCAGTTAGAGAAATTGAACTAATTTGAGCACTGCAATAGAGTTTGCACCTGGCTATTCCAGAAGTTAATATGGGCCATTTGGTGCACAAAAAGTCTTGCACATTCCAAATGCCTGGAGAGCAATATTGTTGTTAATATCAACCATATTAATGCACAGTAGAGACATGTCCAAGTCAGTGATTAATTTACAATTAAAATTCAAGGGGGGGAAAGAGGAATGTCAAGGAAAATCATATTGTGGGAGGCTATGGCACAGACTGAGAAAAACTTTTCATTTAAAGCAGTACTTGTTTCCATGATTTCATAAAGCTCCACTTTTTACCCACTTAAACAGCTGAAATCTGAATTCCATAAAGTATGTTTGTTCTAAGAATTAGTCAGTAGGGCAGAAGCAACACTGGGATAATGTTTCCCGTTTGTAGGCTGGTTACCATCCAGGCTTTTCTGAAAAATTGCAGCTTCTCTGAGTCCAAATGTGTCTTTCTGTAACATATCCCAGCCACAGAAACATATTCCAAGCACAGAGTCCCTAGGTGGACTGTTTTAGAACCTGTCTTCCTGCTCTGCTGCAGAATGGTTTTGCCTCTGGTAAAATCCTCCAGTCCCTTCCATGGGTGTAGAACTGCTTGTGAAGTTTTCACTACCTGAGCCCACATCACACTCATTTCAGGAGAGAATCTTGAAGAGCAGGCAGTAACAGGGAATATTGGCAGGGAATGGTGGAAAATGTGGGGGGAGTGAAAAAAATACTGTGAATGATGTTCCAATGTTATCCCTCCTCACACTGCCCTGCTGAGAAGATCCACCCATTTACAAACAGCCTTTGCATGGCCAGGACCTGTCTCACTGTAAAGGAACGTAGGTAGCAATCTTCAAAGTTTTTTAAGAAGTGAAGATGATTCTATTTTAAGCTTTAGAACCAAGACTACGACTGCCTGTGTTGTGCTTGTGGAAGACTGGGAGTGCCAGGCAGAGGTGATGATTTATCTCAGGAACTGGGAGGAAAACCGTGCCCTTCAGACGGCTTCTCCTGCCAGCAGAACATGGGCAGAAGTCCCTGCAGGGAAGCTGTGCTGAATGTTAACATCAGGCTGCATCCTACCCAGTGCTGCTATTTTTTCTAGCCTGAAGAAAAGAAGGTTGATTCCATAGTGTGGATTTTCACTCTGTCTCCTCACAGTTTTTTGAAATGTTTGAACCAGTTCACTTAGATGAGGCAGAGGTGATTTGCTCTCAAAGTGAATTACAAATTTATGCAGAATTCTTACAAGTTGTCTCAAAATAAATGACTGAACAGGAGAGACTTTATTGTTACTGCTCCTGAAAAGATGTGCTCAGCCTTTAATAAAAAGCATTTAAGGTCAGAGTTCTCAGGGTTCTCCATTGTCCAGTAAGCAGTAAATTCTGGGTTTTCCTGTGCCTGGGGCATTCACAACATTGCTTTTTTGTTGTGGATTCCCTGATGTCTAGAAAGGGGTGAATTCCCACTGCCAAAATATTACCATTTAATTATCAAACCAATCAACTGTGAGACAAATGTCCCCAGGGAAGCAATCTTCATTAGTTCCAATTTTTACAGAGCTACTTGGGGTTTTTTTGGTTTCACATTTTCTCCCACATTAGTAACTGGCTGTGTGTGCATGTCTCCAAATTAGGATGGAAACGTGGGGTTTGGGGATTGCCAGTTAGTGGATAATATGAGATGTTCTGAGCTTTCCTTCAGGCTGATAATGTGATCTGATCTGACACTGTTTTTGGGGAGGCTTTGGAGAGACAGGTTTTAAAATGTTACCAATGTAAGAAGTTTAAAATACAGGGAAACCCCATGTGAATTATGTCCTGATGTCACCACAGCTGTCTGTGTCACACCCTTAGACACCTCCTTTAAGTGGATATGGTACTTTTCATGGAAAATTTAAGAGTTTGTATTTGAGAACTGATCCTCAGTAGAATTCTGTCCTGTAAACCACACATGATCTTTAGTCTTCTCCCAGAAACTCATGTCCAGATTCCTCAGTCTTTTGTTCCAGTTCCGGCATATTCTAAGACTCTAGAGCCTGAATTGTTGCTGATTGCTGTTGCTGTTCCAGTAAGTTCTTTTCTCAACTGACAACAATTCACCTCTCTGGCATTGAAACTATACAGCAGGAGGAGAAAAGGACAGGTCACTGTCTGCTTTTTGTAACAGTCAGCTGCTGACAGATTTGTCTTGGTTAGCAGGCTGGGTTTCAAGTTCCAAAATGCCTGTGACAGTGGCCAGAGTTAGAAAACTGGTAGCAGAACAGGGCTGAACCAGAAGCACATGCCAGACTAGTGAGGTCAGAATTCTTGGGGATGGTTGCAGCCTGTAAGTGTTCCCATTTATTACATTGTCAGTTTGATTGTAGTCCAAGTCACTCAGCTTTGTGCCAGATCCCCAAGCCAGAAAGGTCTTGTTTGCCTGATTTCCTAAGGATACAAATCTTATGAGATCTCCCTGTCTCTGTATTTGTGTCTTTCAGTCCCCTTGCAATTACAGTTGGGCCAATTTCAATCAGATGAGATACAGGGGTGGCTGGTTTAAGGATTTGAAGTTGTGTTTTGTTAAAAATGCACAGCTGTGTGGAGAGAGATACCACAGGAAAGCTCTGTAAGGATGTAGTAGGAGTGGAAGGGCTGTAGTAGCAGTTCAGTCGGATACTGAGGATCCCCTTGGAGAGCATTCTTACCCATGTTCCTCAGGGAGTTTGTCTTACACACAGGAGAATCCAACCACAAGACACAAAAAAGAAGACAGGTCTCCTTTACTGCTCTCTGAAGACCTCATTTCATTTTGCCTATCTGATTAACTGATGCCATAAATGTCTTACATAACCCATCGGATAAAGCTACTATGGCTTTCTGTCAGCTGTGAACACGAGAGAAGAGAGTTGTAGTCTTCCTTCATGGTGCATCTAATAGGCCCAAAACAGCCAAAAGAAATGGCAATTCAAAGTAATCCTCAAGCTGTGGTCCAGGGCAGCTGCTCTTTGGTAAGGCAGAGAAACATGGTCAAAAAAATCACTGCAGCTTTTTCTCTTAAAGGTCATGGTACGTATTTTCAAGGATGCAAGCTAACAAAAAACCCAGGAAGAACTGAAAGCAGTGCTTGAACAGACAAAAATTAGTCTCATTTTCATTTTGGCTGAAAATTAAAACTGGCACGGTGACACTACACAGGATGGTCTTCAAAATCCCCTTTTCAGAATATTTAGCTGGACTTGGATCAAAACACAGTAGATGGAGACATTTTCACAGACTGGCAGACTGGGACTCTCCAGGCTGGAATTACCCAGCCAGTTTTAGTCAGAGGAACTGGCTTTCTATCTCAAAGTGGGAGACAATGCCTTAAGTGCTGCCTTTTTTTTTTCTTTCACTCACCACAGTTTTTAATTAGGTCATGTTTCAAAGAAAAGAATGGGAAAAAGTGCTGCTGATTTTTCTACCTTCAAATAATGATCAAGAAAGTGCTGTTTAATGAGTTTCTTTTCTCTGTATTAGTTCACATAATAATTTATATGCATCAACAGGAAAACAGTGCAAATTCAAGTCTTGTCATGAAGAGTTCCCACCTGAGTAACTTCTGTTAAGGGGAAGAAATGGTGTTTTAACAATTCTGACTTCCATGCTTCCCTTATTCCTTCTTCCCTATTTCCATTGCTTGCATGGAATGTAGTTGTTTTGGTTCATATTTTTATTAACAAAAATAAGGCTTTAAAAGCTGCTGTTGGCTATTAGTATTTTACAAAAGCAAAGTGCAAACACCATCACAAGCATCAAAGCTACTGAGGTTTTATTGAAATAAAAGGAAAGTTGAAAGAGCAAACTCAGTTTCAAAGGTGAAATTGATAAGGTTTATTGTTAAGTTGGGAGAAATGTCAGAGGGAAGAATATATCATAAATAAACAGCATGTAGTTCTTGTCTTAAAGAACCAGATCCGTTCCACTGGGATTCAAGTGGACATTTTTTGTACTACTGAGTAACCTTATCCACAGTTATTTACTACGGCTTCTTTCTCAGGATTATTTGGCCACGATCAGGTGAAAGACAGTGAATTGAACATGTCAATCGCCTCCAGTTCCAAAGTTCTTCTGTGAGGTTCTTGGCAATTCATTCAGCTTCATTCAGGATTGAATTTACTTCTTAAATTCTTAGAGCCCATCAAAGCAAGAGAGAGCCACCACCTACTCTTTCTCTGATGTTGAGGATCACTTTGGGAACAAAGTGATGCTCATTTCCAGCTGTCTGTCTCCTCCTTCTGGAATAATTGCCAGACAAATCTAAAATTGTGCCTTGCATGCAGTACCAGCCAGTTAAACAAACATGTTGCACAAGTCCAGAATGCAATGCAGTGGCTGGGTTAATTTTGTGCTTCTTTCTTGATTTCCAATATGTTCAATTATTCTGGTTCCCATTGGAGAGACCTTTATTTACTGTCTCCCACTGTGTCATGAACTAAATGTTTACCTTTGGATGGAGACTGAGTACTGAGTTAAGAGAGGAGATACTGGCAGCCCTTAAGCTTTGAAGTGCTTGTTCATTAGAGTTCATCAATTTGGGGACTCCTTGCTGTTTTGGAAGAGAGGAACAGAAAAAAGACCGTAAATGTTGCTGGACTGAATAAAAGGTTCTGTTATTGGGAAAAGAAAAAAAAACCCAACCAACCTACCACAGAAACAAAGAGGTAAGAGCTCTAGAGAGGCAGGAGTTGTCAAAAAGCCTTCCCCATCAAACAGACTTCAGAGAACCATAGCAGACGGATTTTCAGTACCAGTCAAATGTAAGAGTGTAGGAAGTTGACATGCTGTCCCTTGGAGAACCGAGGTATTGACAAAAGACATGCAAACTTGAAAAATGTACATTTGTGGAAAAATCCATCCTGACAAGTGACTGCACTTAAGTCGCCAAATGGACTTCACCCCTGGGATGAAACTCAATTATTGTTGCACATCCAATGAATCCATCCATGGAGAAAGCACATGGCCAATAAAAGGGAACCGTTCAGTAATCAGATCTTTCAAAAACTATTTAGCTCTTTGCCACTGAGTCCCTGCTCTAAGTGACATGTGCTTCCCTGCAAACCTGCTTGGCTCCTCCACTGGCTGGTGAGGAGTGCTGAGCCACTGGGAGCTCTTCTGCAGCACAAACACATCCTGCACAAGCCGCTCAAAATCATTTCTCTAACCCTTCTGAGTTGTCTGACATCAATGCTTTTTAAATTGCAGCTTGTATTTAGTGCACATGAAGGATGCTTTTGGTTTGGAGATATTTTTACAATCCTGTGAGTAGAAGCTATTTATTGCCTAAAGGATTGTGTTAAATGGTTTAGCCCAGTCAAGGCTCCATTAAGTAAGGAGCTTGCAAGCTGCAGTCATTAAGACAGTCTTCCATTTTGAGGAGGAAGTGTCTTGAGTGCATCTGCTGTTCAGAGTTCATCTTTCCATACCAATATTTAATAGGTACCATCTCTCTTTTGAGATTACATTATACTTTGCTCAATCTGTGCACTTTTTATTTGCCATCTTCTTGATTTCGGTGGATCCACAGTTTTTAACACAAGTAAATCCTTCTTAGCAAGAAGTCTATTTTGGGTAATTTTTATTTTCTGATTCACAAATGAAAGCCAGTCCCACTATTGGCCTGGAAGCCATTTGTTTTAGGATGCACCTGCACACATATTGTTTCATAACAAAAACATCTTTGTGAAACTGAAACACTGCAACTGTTGTTTGGGGAAAACAGGCAACAGTGGCTGACAACAGATGCTTTTAAGACATGTATATTATGTGCAAGTGTTTCATAAGTTTACTGAGTTGCCATGGCCAGATTTGAAACCTTTGCCTCTCTTACCAGCCATCTAGTTCACTGCTGTGTCTGTCATGGCATTTTTTAGAAGATATTGTTGTCTAGAATAAATTGAATATCGAGTTTTTCTGACAATTTAGAATGCAATTTCCCTCAGATATGTGAAATTCCTGTACCAACACTGTGTGCCCACATGTATGTGACATGAACACAGACATCTGCCCTTCCACCCATCAATAAGAGGAAAAATGTTCTGATGACAAAGCTACACAGTTTTTTGTCTTCATTTATTTTTTACTCCCATTGTTTCAACCATTTCATAATCTGTCTGCCTTTCTCTTTACGAGCTGGCAGTTTGGTCTTGGAACATTCTCTGGGCTGCCAAGCAACAAGCTTCTCCTTATTCAGATTTTTCAGGGAAAAATGTAGCACATCTGTTTACATTGTCACCCTGACATAAGTTTGAGCCCACTCTCCAGAGTTATCAGGCATTATTATGTCAAGCACCAGTGTTGAAGGAGTATCAGCCATCAAGTCTTGCATCATCCCAGCCTCAGAGAAAACTGTCTAGCACAATTTTATTCATATGCTGTTAGTGGATATGAACAGGGTACTGGATTTAACTCTTGTTTCAGCCAAAGACTGTTTAACATTTCTAGCAATGACATTAGCAAGCAAAAAATCCCCATTCTTCGAAGAATCTCCTTGGGGAACTAAAAAAACCCAAAAAACCTGCCTTCAAACCCAGTAGCAGGTTTTTATGAAAACACCCCATGTTTGCTTTATATTTATGACAAATCTTCATCACATTCACAAAGTCTATCCAGCAGTGCTTTCTCTATCTAACATTCTTTTCAGCATTTGTCTTCGATGATACAGTGACTCAGCACAACATGAGCATGGTATGCAAGTCTACCATTAGGCAAATATTTCTCATTGTTTGCAGAATCCCTAGAATTCAGCAGAGGAATAGACTGGTATTTGAGCCAAGAAACATCTGAATGTCATGTAAAGTTCAGTTAATTATTTTCTAAATAGTCACCAGCACTGCTCTAGCTTAGGATAGAGTTCAACTGGTATTGTTGTGATCATCCTGGAACCTTTCAGAGGGGGGGAATGCTTGCTTTCATTTTGGCCTGCCTGGTTCCACATTGTGACAGAGCCATTTCACTAAAGGATGCATTCACAAAAACTTAGGAAAACCATGGCTGTGGTCTTTTAAAAATTGCACCATTGTTCTCCCAGGGAATCAGCTTAGTCTGATTAGCACTCTGCACATATTTCACGTGCCCCTCAGCCAGGAGCACACAACCCAGCTGTGGCCACAGCAAAATTCAAGTGAATGGGAATTCAAGTCATTGTTATCTGTATCTGTGTTTATGGCACCATGGAATAAAGAGGAAGCATTTTTGAGTGTTTAGGTTCAGCTCTACATGGCTTGAACTTTCTGGCTCTGCTCTGGGCTCCCTGACCTGTTCTGGCAGTGCTGAAGGGATTGGGAGCTGATAATAAAAGGGTTGCTCTAGCAGCAATGACTCAACACTAGTGAGCAACCTCTGAACACATCTCAGCAGGAGTCCTCTAATGTCAGAAGTTCCAAAGGTAGCAAAAAATCACCTGATTTGCAGTTCATACTCCAAATCTTGACTTCTACAAAATAAGTTAGGAGATCTGACTTTGTTCTGTTCCAAAACCCTGGAAAACAACATGAGGAGCATGGGAACACAACCTTGCTCAGGTTTACAGAGGTATTTAAACATACAAAGATGCAGACAGACACCTAATAGGATTTATAAAAGTGCCTAAGGGAGTTTGGGACCTAATTCCCATTGGCTGTCAATGGGAATTAGATGTGTAATCTACTTAGGCAATTTGAAAATCCCACTGGCTGCATCTTTTCATGGCTAAGTACCATTACAAGCCTTAGCCTTAATGAATAGAATTATTATTATACTTGGTTTCATTTCCTTAAACTCTGATCTTGCTATGAAGGCTCAGAGTAAAACTGCTTGAATCCAAGTGTAGATGTGTGCTGTGGATATGAAGTGTCAGGAAGGAATAACTGAGCAGCTGAAACCATCTTCATATCACCACTGCATCTGCAACCACCCCAGAGAGCTCCCAAGGGGTTGTGTATTGGTCAGCTTGGCTTTAATGTGTGTCATGTAAAAAACACAAGTGACTTGGTGACGGAAAATTCTGCTCACTCACAGCAAAGTAATAAAGAAAGCAAAATCAGAAGTACCCAGAGGCTGTGACTAGCCAGTTGAAAGGGTTTCATTTTTCCTGCAAGGAATGGCATTGGAATCTTCTCACCACTCCATGTGGTCCCATCTGGTGCTGGAGAGAATTTACAGCTATGGGTAGTACAAGGACTCTTTGGTTACCCTCTTTTGCTCAGGCAACCCAGACACAGGCTGCAGTGCAGAGTTTAACCAAACAACACTCTATTCCTTTCCCTTTTTCTTGTCAGACTTGAACTCAAACAATAACCAGAATTTCCCTATCCATAGAGCTTTACAAAATCTGTGAAAAACTTGATTTCCCTGGATTCCTACATGGTGTACTTTTCATTGAACCCAACTTGAACTTCTTGTAATTGTTTATCCACTTAACTTTACATGCTTAGAGTTGTGTTGTGCAAATCAGCCAGCATACAAAAGAGCCAGAACTGACATGTTGGGATAGGAAAACGTTGGGATGGGTTTCTACACAGTCTGAAGCTGCAAAAAGTTACTAATTATTTACAGGGCTTCCATAAAGCCCTGTATGTGTATGTGTATGAGCACAACAAGGTGTTTTGTGTATGAACAAAACAAGGTGATGCAGTGACCAAAACTGGTGATACAAGCTCTTTGAGCTTGGCGAATTTGAAAATACTGTTTGTGTTCAATAAGAATAATTTGACATTGAAAACTTTAACAACCAAAACTCTTTTAAAAATGTTGCACGTATTGCTGGTTGAGACTTTGCTGGGAGTCAGGTAACACTGAGCTGGGGAGGAGTGTTGATGTGCTGGAGGGCAGGAAGGCTCTGCAGAGGGACCTGGACTGGCTGCATTGATGAGTCAAAGGTGTACCTGGGTAGGGGTTGGCCTCTTCTTCTAGAAAACTAGTTACAGGAAAAGGAGAAATCACCTCAAGCTGTACCAAGGGAGGTTCAGGTTGGACGCTAAGAGGAATTTCTTCATGGGAAAGGTTGTCAAGCATTGGAACAGACTGTCCAGAAAAGCAGTGGAGCCGCCGTCCCTTGAAGTGTTGAAGGAATGCCTGGAGTCGGGGCCCTGGTCTGGTTGACAAGGTGGAGATTGGTCATAGATTGGACTCAATGATCTTGGAGGTCTTTTCCAACCTTAAGGATTCTGTGATTCTTAGCAGAATTTCTTTATCTTGATTTCTTGATTTTCTCCTCGCAAGAGTTCTTACTGTTCTGGAAAATCTGCACATGCAGAGAGCTGAGTAGTCAATTTGATGCAGGATGGTCTCACTTGAGGTTCAGTTTGGTTTTATGAATCAGACAGAAAAGGTCACACATTGAATGTGTCTGTAATGCCCACTGACAGAGCTCAAGACAAGGGAAGAATGTCCTGTGAAAATGGGTCAGTGCCCAGGTGCAGTCAGCACTGGGATCTGGGAGTGGATTGGCACCAGGAACCCACACAAGCCTTGGCTGTAGCCAGCTGAATTCAGTTTAACTGCAGACAGCAACAGCCTGCTGAAATCTTGCCACAGCTAGAATTTCTTCCCAGCACACCCATTGCTGAGCAACAATGTGTGTCCTTTTCCAGAGAATGGGATCAGCCCAGACTGGCTCTTGAGAAACACACCAGCTGCACTTGAGAGAGCACTGGGATGAATGTTCAAGGAGCTGTTCAGCCCAGCAGAACACTGGGATTCCATAGCTCAGGGCATTTAGGCCGTGTAATCCCTCATGTGAAAGAGACACTCTCTACCCGAGGCACTGGCATTGGGGTGCAAGGGGGATACACCATTACAGGGAGGAGAAGGGATTTCTGTGTTGAGAAGCCAATTGATCAGGAATGAGGACAGTCAGCTTAATTTCTTTTCCTTTTTCTTTTTTCTTTTTTTTTTTTTTTTCTGGTAAGTTGATTTGATGCTAATGAACTGGAGGCACATTAGGACTAACTGCTTCCTGGCACAGACTACCCAGACATTGTGCAAGATTCCTTTCAGTTCAGCTTTGCTGACATGTTTGGTTCTGACCTCAAATATCTCAAGTTTTTCCAGTTCTGACCCTCTGCAAGTGAAAAGGCCTCTGTCAGTGAACTTGTGCCAAAATACCTGGGGAGCTGGGGCAGACTGGAAAGACTGGGTTGTTCTGCCTGTGATCTCAGGCAGGGGGTTGAGCTGCTCTGCAGCTCTGGGAGGCCAATCTGCACAAAAGGGAAGAGGCATCAGGTGGGATGTGGAGAGTTGGTTCCAGTGGGATGACTGAGCACACTGACAGCCAGCAGGCAAATGGCTCAGTTCCTTATTTCCACTGGAAAATATTTCAATCACAGTTTTTTGTTTCATTAACATTTTTCTTAGATCCTTTTTCATTTTCTGTATAAAAGGAAATCATCCTTGGCATAATAATGGGTGAATATTGTCATGAAAAAGCCAGTTCTCACTAAATGCCCCCTGCTCCTCCAGCAGACATTTTCCAACAAAAGGCTCTGAAATTTCAGCTGTCCCTGTATGTGCTCCAGATGAGTTTTACTTGGAGTAGTTCATGCTCATTCCAGTCTCTGCATGTTCTGTTTTCAGTGTTAGTCTGATTCAGCATCCCTTGACAAGAACAGACATCATCCTGTGGCTCCATCAAGACCATCAAGACTGAGGCGCAGGCACATCACAGAGGAAATATAGGTTCTTGTTCCATCTCATCTCTTCACCTCCTGATAATGATCACAGCAATGATTTTCACTCTATCTGACTTTTGCCTGTATTGAGTGGCAAGCTAGAGAACCCATTCTCCTGCCTCACAAGAGGTTTATAAGCCTCCCTCTGAATATATCTCTTAAATGCTACCTTTGAGATATTTCCTAAATTATTTTATTATTTTTAAATCTACTTCCTCCTTTAATTGGTGAGAGAAAATTAGCTAACAGTTGGGGAAACCTGTGTGTACAGTTTTATTTCCCTGTGTTTTCTCAGTTCTGAATTTTTCTTCATCTTTTTTTTGGAAAATATCCTTGGAAAATGCATATTTGCTGACCCAGTCCCAGGGAAGGATCTGTGTCTTTGTGAGAATGTTGGCATGCATGTGAAGAGAGTAGGATGGCCATGAAACATCTCTCTTCTTGGCTCTGCAGTTTGAACCAACAACTGAAACATTTGTTATTATATTTGAGTACAAATAAGGAGTTCCATTGACACAAAAATTCTTTTAAAAACTTGCTTACCTTGTCCACAGGTCTTAAATCCACTGCTGGAGAGGTTGAGGGGGAGTTTGATAACACTGAGAGTTCTGCTTTGTCTTTGATCTCTGTGTGGCCTTCGGTAATTATTAATTTTACTCACTATTTCTTGATCATGTTTGCTGTCTTAAAGTACTGCAATGATTTTAATGCTTTTTACTCAGATTGATTTGAGAAAAAATTTAGTTCTGTTTGAAGAAGAGAGCACCGAGAAGCTTTACAAGGCCTGATGTTCAGTAGTTTTAAACTGCTGGAGCTCTTCCCAGCAGCTGTGTAACATAGAGGGGACTTCACTCAAGTCAAGCTCAAGGGGCCTGGGATTCATCTGGAAGTCTATTTTTGACTAGCTGGATTTAGCTGGTCAAAATTTACACAGCTGTGAACAAATGCAGCTGTGCTGGTAGAAGATGTTGCTGTTCCCAGGAGATCATCATCCTCTGCCTTGGCAGGGGTTACTGCCCCAGCCCTTCTGCTAGTGAAATACCCCATGGGTGATCCTGAATTCAGGCAGTACCAGGTGGATGGATGGATGGGTGGATGGATGGATGGATGGATGGATGGATGGATGGATGGATGGATGGATGGATGGGTGGATGGATGGATGGATGGATGGATGGATGGATGGATGGATGGATGGATGGATGGATGCATGGATGCATGGATGGATGGATGGATGGTGCTGTAGCCTGGTAGGCAGGTCATTGTCACATAGCTGGACTCACAGTGGCACAACTACAGAGAGAAGAGGAAATCTCTCCCTGGCTTAAGTCATAACAAACCTTCCTCACTCCTCTGGCTATGTCACAGAACAGAACTGGTGGAAGTGTCTCTCAGTCTTTGCACACAAAATGTTTAGTGCTCATTCCACCCAGCAGAGTACAATGGAAGCACAAACCCTAGAGATAGAAAAAATCTGTATTTTTTGATAAAAGTGGAAGAGTCTGATCAAAGGTCAGAGAATGACATGGAAATCAGCCAGAATGAGAACTGATTATTTTTAGTAGGCAGCTCTATTTTCAACTGTTGTTCAATCTGGGTTGTTGTAGCCTTGGAGTCATTCCTCCTAAACACACAGTGAAGGTTGCTCTTAAAGAATGAGGGTGGAAAGTGATTAATCAGTCCTCCCAGCAAACATAGCATGGTACAGAAGAGAGGAAGGATTTGTCAGGCTTAAAAGTACCCCAAAATTGGCAGCAGTAACAAAAACCAGCTTTAAACTGATGGGCAAATATGGAAAGCAAACATATTTGCTCTGCTGAGCAGGGACAAATAGTATCTAGATAATCTAAGAGAAAGATTTCTCTTTTGCCTAATCCTCATGGCATTTCCAGCCCAAAGATTTCTGGGAATCTGGTGGAGCCCAAACCGCATGACATTTCTAGCCAGCTTTGCTGACCAAGGACTTTGGGATCAGCACTGAACTTTGGACGATTAGTCAAAATGAAATCCTTTGGGCTTAGCTATTAACAGTGTCTGTCTGGAGCTCTGTGCTGTGAGTGGAGCACCAATCATCTCCATGAAATCCCAGGAAGTCTGACTAATGCCCTTGTCTGTAGCAGACTCAACCTAGACCATCAGACCTGGTGCCAAGATGTTTATTTTGAGCTTTACCCATTTTTAGGGTCAATGTGGTTAGTGAAAGGAGCTACCAACCTAAATGGTACCCTGAAACAGTGCTGCTACAGAAATACCTGCTGTCATCTGCTCTCACGCTGGAATTTACCAACTCCTGCCTCCTCTTTTCTTACTCCACAGCTTCAGCATTGCTCCATCCTCCCTTCTTCCCTCATTCCCAGCCCTGCAGAGTGAAGGCTGTGACTTCATTTTGTCTTCTTCCAGATTTGAAATTGCAGCTCCTGTCCTGCCTCCAGTTCCAGGGCCACCACTGAGGCTGGGTATGGTATGGGCTGTTGCTGTCCAGAGCTGCTCCACTGTTCCTGTGTTAGGCTTTCCATCACCATGGGCTCTCTCACACAGCACAGAGCTCGTGCTCTGACCTGCAGGAGCTGGCTCATGCCTGGCAGGACTTGGGCTCTGTGGTGGGCAAAAGCAGCTGCAGCACTGGAGCCTGAATGTCCTTGGAAGTGCTGTAGCCAAGAGCTGCATTTTAGGGACTGCCTATGGCTCAGGTAATGTGCAGTAACCTTCCTCTGGGCATCCTGGAGTGTGCTGTGCTTGTCTGGGAACCTGCCACAGATCCACAGAAGGGATCTTGGTGGGAGTTGCCAGAGTGAGTTGAATTCAGGCTCTCAGCCTTCAGCAGGCTCCAGAGTACTTGGCACAGGGGCAAGGCTCTCACAACAGCTGTGCCCCTTTGCTAATGGCTTGACAAATATGAGCATTTTTGTATTTGTCACAAAATCCCCAGGCCTGTCGCTTTCAAGTTTCTCAAGGCTTTAATTCCATGCCAGTATATTGGGCTGGGGGGAGAGAGGGAGAAGCAATGCTCCACAGATGTCCAAGGCTGGAATATCCTGGGAAGCATTAATCCTCTGAAGACAAATATTCTGTGAAGAGAGAGATTTTGAGTATGTGCTGCGTTTCTACAAACACTTTAAGCTGGCATAAGCCAGCTCTGCAGCAACTTCTTTCAGAGGGCAGTCCACTATTCCCATTCCTCTGCCTTCTCCTTCCTGGCCCAGTACTGCTCCTTTCCCCATGCTGACACCAGCACACACATGATTGTGAAGTGAACCAGGCCAGGGAACTCTGCCAGCTAGAAACTAAACAATTTCCTTTTCCCCAGGTTAGTTCTGACCTGGATGAGTTCCCTGATCTGGTTCATTGCGGGGCCACAAGAACACTTGTGCTGGCACAAGGTAGGGAGCAGCAGAGGGAGTGAGGAGGAATGTGGGCTGCGGGTGTGGGGAAGGAAGGGCCATTTCCTTCAGCAGCAGTGTTGGTTTATGCTGGCTTAGAGACTTGGTGTATCTGTGGTGTTAATTGCTGAAAATTATGTGCTCCAAACTGTGTGTCACAGCTGAGAGATTTTCAGGGAAAAAAAGCCTCTCTCTCTTATAAAATGGGACCTGATTTCTTAGATTCTTCTTAGGTTAAAGTTTGGTAGGTCAGAGTCAAAACCAAGATCGTAATGTTATTATGCCAAATAATTGTCAGTCTACCTTGGCATGATAAAAAGGGAGATGGGGGCATGGGGCAGGGAAAAACTGCTTCTAAAATTATACAACAGATTAGGAGCAGAGGCACAATGACCTGGCATGTCTCCTTGCAGCCTGGTTCCCACCAGTGGCTTCCTTGTCTCTCTGTATGGCAAGGAAGAAACCAAGTCAGTTGGCTGCCACATGGTACTCAGTTCCCATGTGCATTGATGGTGCACATTTATTATGTGTTTATTTAAATATCAAGGAGAATAAATAATCTGAGTGGCAGCTTGGTGAATGATTTGTCAGAAGTTGTCTCATTTATCCTAATAAAATGTGAACTAATTAATTTATCCCAGTGAAGCTTTCTCTGGATTTACGGTGAGGTAGCTGAAAGCAGGATTGGCCCCATGACTGTAGCAGCATTAGTGAATATTCTGCTTCCAAATATCTCTTGTGTTCTACTGGGTTCATCTGAGGCATCCATTAAATTTTGGGGCACAAATCTGTCTTTCATTTATAGCTGTAACCAACAAGAAGATACCAAAATCTGACCCATTAATGGAATAATGGACATCAGCAGAAGTTCTCTGTATTTGCTCCCCTGCAGTTCCACTGGGTGAGGGACTCATTTCAGCCCTGCTGGACAGTGCTGAGATCACTGTGGCTGCTCTGGCTTTACAAGGGGTTTTCTAACAGGGAGATGTGAAATGTTCATTATGCTGCTCATGTATATAATTCACACTGAATCAGCCCATCAGTTGGATTTTGAAGGTGAGGTTCTTGTGCATAAGAAATTCTCCTTTTAAAGAAAAAGCCCTTTAATTTTAGTTCTTTTCTTTGGTTCCTTAGAATGTTATTGTTTTCAACTGAGAGGATAATTTAAAGTGAATCTTGACCATATTCCAATACCTTTTCCCACCTGAGGAGAGATGTACATGAATTGATTTGCATATTTATTGAATATCTGCTCCTAGGATGGCCACACTGCGATGTCGTGTCTCATTTACAGCTTGTTCCTGCTGACTCTCCAGCTTGTTAAAGGAAAGACACTGTAAAATAAAACAAGTGTTATATGGGGACTACAAACATAAAAGTGACTGAAGTATGGAGGGAAAGGGATAGATTGGCAGCCTGAAAATATAATAAACCATTAAAGCTTTATAGGGAGGCCTGCAGAGTTTGTTGTTTAATTACTTCTAGTGATGAAGAATGTCAATAATTATAATTTTCAAGTCTCTATGACATTTACATTAGTAAAAGCTTCAAAAGTAGGCTTTAGTAAAACCTGCTGAGGCTACTCTTAAGGAGCTCAGATGAGGCTGGCAATGCTAGTTTTTACAGAAAGAATGGATTTTATGCATCTATGCTCAGCCTATTAGAAGCCCACAACCTGTAGCCAACATATCCAGTCAAAGCAGTGGCATGATCTGGTCACACATTTATGACAGAGCCTGGGATGAGTGGTAGAAATAGCAATTCAAAGAGTGGGTTTGTTGGAGTGCCTTTGGCATCTCTCATTTCACAGGTATATCACTAATAAGAATTGAAGTGGCCCCAGATGTTGGCAGTGGTAGTATTTCTGTGATAAGACAAGGTTAAAGGATTAGTAAACTCTCAGTTTCTAGAGGCTGTCTGTGATAAGTTTGACTAATTTCACAACCCAACATTTTGACAGCCCTTTTAACTCAATGGAGATGATAAAAAAATTAAGATTATAAAAATAAGAGAGAAATTAGGGTCATTGTAAAATGCCATGTAGTAACTTATCTGAAGGATCTCATAATTCCAGATTAATTTCATATGCACTGTAATAATATTGTCCTTACACTAGTCTTTGGTAGTCAGATGGATTAAATTTTAGCATAAGTTATTAGAAACTATAAATAAGATCTCAGTCTGATTAAAATCCTTCAGAGAAATGTAAAATAATAATCTGGAGAAAAAAAAATCACATCTTAATTACAATATCAAATAAGATTAATTTGCAACAACAGTGATACTTACACTGTTTTGTTTTATTGTCAGACAAATGTGTATATTTAATGAAAAGATGATTCCCAGCTGTTTTTTATACATAGCTATTATTCCTTATTTATGCTGATACAGGTGAGAGTAGAACCTAATTCCAAATTCTGAAAGGCTTTCGTATATCTCATATCACCTCACAAAAGTATTCTTGTGAAAAAATCTAGCATTTGAAAACCTTCACTGCAAGGAGTTGGAAAAGATTATTTTTGTTTCTTTTACACCTCCACAAACATTCTTCAATTTTTTTAACCAGAATGCTTATGAAGACATTATCCTTATTTTGGTTCCCCAACACCCAGAGAATTAGTATTGTTGCAGAGACAGGAAGAGATACTTTTTGTTTTACCAAAAAACGCTTAAAAATATTTTTAAAGGGCATGAGATGTTTTGTGTTAAATATTGCCAATGCTGAAAGATGCTGAAGGTTTCATTTGAACAGCTTGGTGCAAGGTTCCCTCTTTCAACAAGTCTGTGTCTCAAACTCTGTTGTGTAATAAAACCAGATGCCAACTATTTTGAAAAATAAACTGCTTAAGTTGGATTCCTGTTAAGCAATCAGCTTTAATCCTCTGGAGAAAGGGTGAGCAGCTTTGTTCCTCTTTGTTGAAGGCTGGGTTAACCTCCTTCATTTCTTGTGCTGTAATAACTTGGTTTTATAGAGAAAGCCTTCCATATGCTTAAAACTCTGCTTGGACACAGGGCACCTCCCAGCTCCCATGTCAGCTGGTTTGTGTGTTTGGATAGCTCTTCAGGCACCCAACTCTGGCCTTTTTGAGATTCTCAATACCACAGAAGAGCAGCTGCACTCAGAGGGCAGTTCCACAGTTACTCTGAGCTGACCTAAATCAGCACAATGCCCCGACCACTGGTCTTGCCCTCCTATCTCTGTTTGGAGACAGGTCTTTTGGAAAGTAAGGATCGCTTGCAGCATGGTTTCACAACAGCCTAAGCCAGTCTGTGCTGGGACTGGCACAGCTTCTGGCTGTGCATTCCCTCCACGCTCACCGTTGGATCAGAGTTCACAAGTTAATGACTTTTTTCTTTTTGTAATGTTAATTTTTCTGCCACCTTCTCGACCTGAACTGGGTCATGCAGGAGGGAGTCAAAAGAGTGCCTTTTCCTGTGCCAAGAACAAAATGAAATGTGCACAGGAGTTCAGTATCTATTATGATAGACCTTGACAAAGAGGCTATGAGACTGTCAGCAAGAGGAGCACGTCTGATGCAGTCACTTGGGCTAGAACTTTCCTGTTGTGGTTTCCCAGTATATTTGCAAACACACTCGTAGTTGTTTTTTTGTGTTGTTGTTGTTTAAACACCTCTCTTTCTTGTCTGGGACAGGTCTGCTCCCTGCTCTGGCAGCTGACAATGCATTTCCTTCTGCTGAGAGTCCTCACAGACTCCCCAGGGTTGCCAGTACACAGAGAAGAGGGTTGCTAGAGGCACTTTCACACCTACTAATGGAAGAGTCATCAAAACTGGGCTCTGAGGGAAATGATTTCTCCTTGAAAGTGAAAAGAGTTAAATCATGGTGGGTGCTTCCTGACATGAAACAGCCCGTGAGAGGAGACTGCTGGAGGGGAGGGAGTTGTCCCTTTTTAGGACTATACCCACCTTCTGAACACTCTCTCTCTGCTTGCTTCCTATCTTACAAGAATATGCAAAAGATGACAAGTATCTTTTGCAAGACCTGCAGCTATTTACTACAGGATTTTAAGAGAAAAACAGTACAGCCTCCCTGTTTCCCCTCCAAACCCAGGACTGTGAGATTATTGCAGCAAAAGAATTAAGGCTCTTGCTGGAAGAGAAAAACTCACTCGTTTGCATGGGAGTTACAGGCAGGACTTGGGTGATGGGCTAATACCCATCAACACATTTTTGATGTCACTGTGCTGTTCCCCTCTACTTGAGCTGACAGCTGATGGCAGGACTTGGCTGCCTCTCCCCTGCATTGAGAGGAGTTTGGATGTCAGATGCAGGGAGATGGAGCAAGCTTGAGCAGCCAGCCGTGAGCAGAGTGAAGCAGTGAGGAATGACTGCTCGGGGGCGTGAGGTGCCATTGCGAGCCTGACCTTTTGAATACAAAGCATTTGTCAGAAATCCAGAGAAAAACGAGCTGAACCAGTCAGGGTGGCTCTGCCTTTCTTTTAAGGGAAGCTCATGTATTTAAGCAGACACACCTACCCCCAGGCATGACCCAGACATTGTGTGCAGGGATCTCTGATGATACTGGGGGCCCTGTTTAACTCCAGTTAGCCGGAGAAATAAACTTCACACCCTTGTGTGGGCTCTTGGCTCATTCCAGATGGGAGTCCAGTAACTCCCATTCTAGCCAGGGCAAGTTGTAAAAGGGTAACAAGATGTTAAAGGCACCATGACATGGGTGCAGGCAGCTCTGCTAAAAGGTGTGTGAATCCTAAATATCCTGTCCTGCACCTTGGAGTTTCAGTGCTCAGTGTCTGCCATGCAGCCAGCCTCTCTCAGAGGCTGTCTCCCAATATCTCTGTGAGTCCCTGAGCCACCACTCTCCAATGTAGATCCCCCAAAATCTCATGCCTGGAGCTCTGGACTCCCATGACTGAACCCCCCATGATGTTCTCTCTGTGCAGCAGTGCCTCGCAGCTGTGTAGGTTCTCAGCCTCACACTTTGGTGGTCATGGTAGGAGGATGAGGAGGATGTGAGTGGCAGCTTAGGGTCAGGAGGGAGCAGTGAAGTTTATGCACTCTGGAATCCCTGTCAGAGGCACTTTTGTGCACCACAGCTGAGAGTTCTGTCCATCCAGATCTGGAGAGCTGATACACACCATGCATCTTCCCATGTGTGAGAGGTCACAGACTGCTCTGTGTGGCAGAATGAGTAGGATGAACCCTCCTTACACTCCACCATTCCAAGTATGCTTTTCCCAGGAGCATTTCTTCCTTCCTTTATTAGATCTGCTTTAAGCTGCTGCAGAGCTGCACCCCCAGCAACCTCCTAGCGACTCTTGGAAACGTCCACAGGTTGCACACCATGGAATAACACATCAGCACATTCCAGAGCCACTTTTAACTCTGATCTCCTCCCTAAGCCATTCACGCACGCAGATCTCCTCTGTGGATTAAGGAAGGCAGAACTCCAGCTGGGAAGGACCCCCTCCTGTTCCCTGCTCCTTTCTGCGGCAGCAGACAGAACAATTGGCCGTCCGAGCGAACCTCGACTCTCGCAGCGTTGCGTGAGCCGTGCGGGGCAAAGATCCAGCGGGGTGAGGAACCGGCGGAGCGGGGAGCCGAGCCCTGGTGTCGCTCCGTGCTCGGCCCTGACATCTAGTGGAACAATTCCTCTAAAGCACCTCAAGCCGAGCAGGAAAGATCAGGGTTCGCTTCCCTTCGAGGCTCGATGGAGCAACCATTCGTCTGAAGGATCGTTTCTTTTATTGCACGTAACACTGCCTAAGGATTTGTTGCGGGAAAAAGGAGGAGGTCGCTGCATGAACAAGGAGAACGCACTTTGGGTAGTAGTTTTTACCTTTTCCTTCAAATCTGAACTACTTTTTGCTGTCAGGTGGAAGGTCTTTTCGCTGCAGCAGTGACAAACATCAGTTTAACAGTTACTTCTTGATTAATACCATTAAATGAAAACCAACTGTGACACAATCCCAAGAGACCATAGGGTAAAACTGTCAGAGAGCTCATAATAAACCCTGTGAAAGATGCAAAATTGCTATGGGCTAAATTTTCCACCTGGCTTCTCAGAACACAGCTGTGCCACTTGTAAGTACCACTGTTTGCACACACGAGCCTTGCTCTGTTTTCACAGGTGAGAAAGGAGCTCTCAGTGCACGGAAACATTTTGTCTATATAAACCAGATTTTTCAACTGCTCAGCTGGAAGTGATGCACATAATTGTCTTTCATAAGGAAATGCATAAAAACCTCACTGCAGCCAAGAGGCCAAATGTGGTTTTTTGCTCTTGGAAAGTTGTGGAATGTTTGTGATGCACTTTGTGTAGGAGCAGGAAGTATTACAGTGACAGTGACAGTGACAGTGACGACAAAGATGGCCAGCTGCTGCTGAGGTACAACAGGAATCTTTATTTATAAGATTTAGAGACTCTGCCTTTGTGGTACTTGATCACCAGCACAGACGAATTGAGTTTCCCATGGCCAGACAGCCCTGCAAGGGGCTGGGTCTAAGGTTCATGCCTTCCCACGTGCAAGTCAGATCTTTACAAAGGCCAAACCTCATTCTTTTGCATTCTTCAAACAGGGGCATAGAGAAAGGGGCAGAAATGCCTCAAATGGCCCCAGGAATTTCCACCCCAAGGTTGGAGTACTCCTCAGAGATGTGCTTCAGGGTGCCAGGCCAAGTGACTGACTAACCCTGGGGAAAGTTATTGCCCGTCAGCTGACTCTGCTTGTGGGGCACACCTTACTTCATCTCTAATGCCAACCAAGTTGGTTACTGGGCTGTGCTGATTGTTGGCAACTTATTAAACTGCTTCTGGTTGTATGTCTGTATCTTTAAAGTCTGATCTGAGACAGGTGAAGTAGAATCAGAGCCAAAGCTTTTGTACTCTTTCCATCTGCTACTTGATTCTTCATCAAATTCAGGGCAGAGGCAGTGTCAGAGAGCTCCTGCAGAACAGAGGCATCTCTGCTGTTAATGTGCTGGGCAGTGCCTCTGTCTCAGGGCCAGGGCTTCTCCTGGTGGGTTTATTTAGAATTTGCACAGTTTGATCACTGCACAAGTCTTAAACAAGGAATTAATTGAGATTTTAATAAATGGTCACTGCATGCTAGTTGAGTACCCACTTGATTATTTAAAGATACTATGTGAAGTTTGTGTAATTGGTTACATTGGTATTAAATTAGCATATAAAATCTCCTCCAACTCTCATATGATTTAATGAGGCTGTTATCGTGCGTGAATAAAACGGTGATTGATGAGTGAAAACCTCTTTTCTGAGCACAGAGATTGTTTAATAAAGTCAGAAATATTTCTGACATGTACTGAGCTACTCATGTTATGCAGGTCACTTTTTGACAACAGAGTGACCCATGTGTATAATGAGGACTTTGGGATTGAAATGGATTCCTAACTAACCCAGCATGTGACTGGATTTGGACCTGCAGTCTCACAGCAGCCCATGAAAAAAAGAGGTCACTACTCTGTCCTGGCTGAACTCCTCTCTTTTTAATTGTCAAGCACTGAAATGAACTGAGCTGTATTTCAGGGTTCAAAAGAATAGAAAATATAAAAGACAAGCAGTAATCTGGAAAAGGAGGATTTCAAGCTTCTTCTCACATTACTGTAATCCTGATGCCACTTCCATCTGACAGCTCAGAACTGCCTCATGTGTGGTCTGTCTTGGGTGTGCTGAAACCCCAGCAGCAGCCCAGGGACAGCCCAGCCAAACCCCCTTTCCTCTGGCTGTAACTCCCATCTCCTACTGTTCTGGCAACAGAAAGGTGCAGCATCTTAAGAGAATCTTTGATGGCCATTACAGGAATTGAACTGTGTTGCACTGGTTTGGGGCCAGAGTATGGGGATAAAGTGGCACCGGTAGACGCATTTGAGCAAAGCCACTCCAGCAGTGAGGAGGAGAGGGGACATTACCCTGCAATGAACTGCTTTGCTGGAATGTTTTGGGATTCACTGGCAAATGGTGTAAGAAAGAACAGCCACATTGGCAGGAGCTGAGGGGTGTTTGCAGGGGGTGTGGAGTCACTCCTGCTCCCGTGTTCCTGAGCTGATGGCAGGGTACTCAGCCGCATAAGGTGAAAATATGGATGCTAGGATTTGATGTAACTGAGCCCTGCTCTGCCTGTGTGGAAAGCAGATGTTCTCAAGTTTCCAGGTGTTGAGAAATGCTGTGTCAAGCTCATGGAGAAGCTTGCCAGGTAGTTTAAAGATTGTTAGTTTTCTCATCTCCTGGGCACACTCCCAAGCCAGTGTTCAATGTCTGAAACAAGGTAGACAAACATCTGTCAAGACTGATGCAGGCAGAGCTGCTCCTGCCTTGGGGCATCCAGACAGTCTAGGTGATCTTTTGAGACCCTTTCCACCCTTTATATGAGACTAATTTCCTGAAGAAATAGGACCTGTACAGACTTTCTGCTTGTCTATCCTCCCTCTCTCCAACAGTTTTGGAGCCAATTGGCCAATTTTAAACATGTGAAGAATGAAGCAGAATAGATATCTAAGGTTGGGTGACTGTGCATGTCCATGATTCCTGGGAATCATACTACCCGTGCTCACAGGGGGAAGGAAGCAGAAGATGTGCCCAGGTCAGTATTTTGTGTTGTCACGTTTCCATTTTGTGCTCTGGGCTCTGCAGCAGGATGAATGTGCAGGATTCTGATGTCTGTGTGTGAACAGTCCGCCCAGGACTAAAGATACAGGGACAAATTTTGAAAACAAGGTTCAATGCATTCCCTCCAGAGGTCTGATTCCTTATCTCTTTCCCTCCTGCTTACTGGCTTGATTTTGCATGCTTATCTGTTACATCCTCTTCCTGCCCAATAAAAAGCCATTTTTGGAGGCGGATGTGCACATGTGCCTGAGTGCTGACCTCTACAAAGCTTTTTAAATATCCCAAGCTGCGAGCACACATTTAACTGACTGATGTTTGAGTCAGTATTCTTATTTATTCACACTTATGGCAGAACCTACAACCTAGCAGACCTAATGATATCAGGAGTACTGGGATGGCTTGTTTGCTTCTGATTGTGGGGGGTGTGTGGGGTGCAGCCAGATCATACTTCTTTCTGCCACAGAGCCTCCAGGCAGATTCTTGTCTGAGACTTGTGCTCAAACATGTAAGGTCAAATCACAAGCTGTGCTTTTGATTATGCCAGAGTTCATTCCAAGGAGGAGTAAACTCAATTATGTGTTGATTCTTAATCAAAAACTCTCCCTCAGTTTGCCACCACAGCTCTCCACAGCATTGGCATCAGAGAAGTCATGTCAAAGTGTCTCAGCCCAGAGAACCATGAGGAATATCAGGCACCAGTGTCTACAGAAAGGGTGATGGCCCAGAGCACTGTGAGAGAAGACCACATTTCCCTGGGTGCTCATGCAGAGCCTGCAGACAGGGCAGTAATGTGTCCCCGAGGGCAGACAACACCCATTTCCCTCTCTGCTGGGGCACTGTGTACGGTGGCAGCTGACAGACAACCTGGAAACCACTGCCTGACAGGCAAAGCTGAGAGGGAAGCTAAAATGAACACTAAGAGCAAGATGTGACTCACTGAAAACACACTCCAGGCTGGGGCTGGTTCTTGCTGAAAAGAGAAAACAAAGATGGTGAGAAATAAGGTAGAAACCACAAAGTGATGCAGTAGCTTGCTTAGGGTCACAAAACAGGATGGTGGCAGAAGTTGAACTGAGCTTTCTTGGTGCCTGGTTTAGTGCTAGTTCAGCTCAGCTGCCTGGGCTTCCAGCCTGTTGTGACTGCAAAGCCCACAGTCACTTAAGGCCTGTTATTATTTGTACGTCTGCTGAAGCAGGTTTCTGGATTTCACCCATGCCGGTCTATCCTCCTGGGAAGTCAGATGGAAATGCTGCAGCCTCTAACAATCTCATTCCCCTGCCAGTGCACTGGAATCACAAGCGTTTGCCTTTGCTAAATATAGCAGAGAGGGACCTGTGGTTGATCAGTATTTCTCCCATTAGTGCTGTAGGTGGAACTGCACTTAATAGGAATTACACTTAATGGATATAGGAGACATGGGGATAATTGACCAAACTTGTCTTAAATGTGTTTGTGGAGAGAAAGAAGCCACAAAATGACAGGCATTTTCCCCATTAGCCTCTCTAGAGAAGTTGCAGGCACTGTAGGCCAGATTCTCAGCTAGAGGGATTTGCCACTGCCTTTTTGTCTTCCCTGGAATCAGGCTGATTTACCCCAGATGCAAACAGTTTATTGGAGTCGCCTGGAATATTAAATGTCTTAGGCTCGTGGAAAAGTGAGGAAAAGACATAACTACTACAACCACAGGTTTATTGTCATGAGTTTGAGCTTTTAAAATAGGAATAACTGAGCCTGCTGAATAGTAGAATTAAGGCCAATATGCCCACTGGTGTAAATGAGCATGCAGCTGTATGGCTAGAAATAGGATTCCACACATTATGCCAGGAAGTAATTTAACACTGAATGTATTATTTCCTTAATATACAATGCATGCAAGCTGACAGGCTCATTTACCAGAAGGCATATTTTAGTACCAGTACACCTGAAACTGCAGAATAGATATGTCTTTTGTCTTTCCTCTTCACAAACACAAAGCTGTTTATTTAAATGAAAAGGGACTTAATGCACCATTTATAGACGTGCATTTTGTTCTGGTATTTGCATTCAACATTGATTCCCTTTTATTTTAAAGGAAGCAGTGGAAGGATTTGTAAATTATCCCCAGCCACTCTACATTCTGAAAACCAGAGGTTGTGGGGTTTTTTTCACAATCACCACTGGGGATTGTGCTACATGGTAACCTCCATGTAATGGTTCTGGTCTCTGACCCCACCTCCCGTGATATCTTCTGCCAACTTCTCTTTGTACCACTGCATTAATCTTCTGGTGACACGTGGGTTTCTCAGGCCTCAGAAAGATCTTCCTTTGAGGGGACATTGTACTACAATGCACTAACATGCTTCATGGCTCTAATTCAGGAAAAAAATCTTGATGTCAAGTGTGCCACTAAGATTGAAGGAAGAAGCTTTATTTTAAAAAAATTTTCTACCCAGCATAGTGACAGGCAAAAAAATATGATCCAGGGATGCTTTTTTTCCCCGGTGTCATGCCAGTTTAATGATTCTAGGACCTGAGTCATGATTTTGGAATGCTCCATTGACTCCACTGGAAATTAAGCACTTCAGGTTGAAGTGCTTGTATAAGTCTTGTCTTGAGTAAGATTAGATTTATACTTGTGTTTAAGTGCTTTGCTGAACAAGGGCACAATTAAGTTAAATATGATTATTTTGTTTCCAGAGACAATCCCCTTTCACGAGTCTGCAGGAAACAGCTTCTGCAAATGCATTCATCCTTAGGAATGAACACAAATGCCTTTACCATGACTCAAATTAAAATAGAGCAGTTTATTTTAAAGAGAGGCTGGATTTTCATCTTTTCTAATGAAAAAAAAAAGGAAACCTGATTAAACTCTTTACACTTATAAGTGCCCTACTTTCAAATCAGACCTGACACTAAGTAGGTTAGTGGGAGGGGAGCTTTAACAAATTTCCTTTAACAGAACTTGATGTGATCCTCTGACCTGAATTTTCAGGCTTAATCTGCTTTAAAGAACATGCTTGAACCTAAATCAACAGCAAAACTCACAAAAGACCTAAGCTGTTAATTTAAAACAACAACAGCACCACAGCAATAACAAGCCCCCAAACAAACACAGAGCCCCAGCCTAGGACTGTGCACAGTCAGGCTGTGATGATTTAACTTGTGCACGTGCGTGTATGAGTGTGCTTGTGGGCTCTCATGTGCTTCTTTTCCTTGCTTTTTTTTTTTTTAAAGAAAGAAAAGTGGCTATTGAAAGTGTTAAAGAAGCAAACCTGGGACTAAGCCCAAAGCTACTGAAAGGGGCTTTTGATGATACATCCCCTGAAAAACTACAGTCCTCCCATAAGTCATCAGATATGGTATTGCAAAGGCATTTAAATGTGAGGTCCTGTCAAGTTATGCGAAAGCCCCATGATATATGGCCCAGAGGAGTTTATCTTTCTCTGGGAAAAAAAGACCTTGGAACTGACACTTTATATTCTGAAGCCAATAAAAACATCTTAAAATAACGCCCCCTCCCTTCCTCAAAGAGCAACTGACAGTGAGAGAGAGAGCAGGGGTGGGAGAGCAGTGATCAGCAGTGATTCGGTTTCTGGGTCTGAGAACTTTGTTGTGGGCAGTGCAACTCTGATGATTTATAATTAACTCCAACATGAAGAAGAAAATGCCAGGCTTTCATAACAGCACTACAAAAATAACCACATTCTCAGTGTTTGCAAAATTGGAAACAAATGTCCCAAGGAAAACAAGAGCTCTTTACAGCCCTCTCCATGCTCTGGAGCAAGGAAAATGCTGGAATTCAATCAGGACCACAGATGATGAGCCAATATCATTTGTCATGGGAAATTCATCTGGGTAAAACAGGATTGCTCCATTACCCTTCCATCACTCTAACAAATAACTGGATTGAAATCTCTTAAATTAAAAGCAGTTGAGACCTTTTCTTCTGTTTGGCAGAGAAATATTGTCATCCTCCACCCCAAGGACCTGAAAGTGAAAAGTGATAGACTAAAATATATACATTTCTCACATTCAGCTGGTGACACAAGATTCCTGAATTCTGGCTGATCACATGAGTGATCTTAGATAGTTGCAGTTGCTTAAAGACACCTGATGGTTTTGGGGTTTGGACCCAGCACTTTCTGGTTTATGGGATTTTAAGTAGGGCATGTTATTTCAATTTAGCAAGATATTACTTTTAAAGACAGGAGTAATCCCAGTACAGCCAGTGGGGCTACCAGGCAGAGATGTAAAGTATCTTGCTGACTCAGGACCCGAATTAGACAAGTAGCAGTGGCATAAAGGCCCCCAGAGGATCACAGTGAAAATCCTGAACTGGGTCATGAGGAAATAGTAAAGATGAAAAGTTTCTCCAAGGAGGATTCATAAGGGAAGCCGTGAACAGATCATTGCTGGCTTCCATTATGTTAGTAGTACTCTTGTGCTAATGGATCTTCTTTCTTAAAAATTAATCTCCAGGGTCCTGGGATTTTAGAAACCTCTCTATTTCTGCATCTTTATCTGTCTCTATCTCTATCTTTAAAAGACTTATAATTTTTAGAGTTGAAGGTTAAAGAAAAGCTGATATAATCATGACTCCTTTTTTCCCAAATGCCAGTGCCTGTCCATAGGCACAGAGGAGCAGATCCATTCAGAAAGGAACACAGAGCAAAATGTTCTTTTTGAATTCCTTTGTGAGTCCTTATTTTGTGGATCCTGAGGTGAGATGTGTCAGGGACATGCTCAGCACTCCACAGCTGAATCCTCCAGGGGCTCCCCCATTTTTATTGATATATTTCATGCTAAGTACGATACAGTAAGTAGTCATGCCAAGCAATGATGACAGCCCCTGACCAGGAGCATTTACAGTATAAAAAACACAAATCAATAAAAGTCACTGCTACTACACAACAGAGCAAATGCAGCACTAACCTGACAAAGGAAGACAAAAGCAAATGTGTAATGAAAACATCCTCTCAATGTGTTTTTTATACTCCAGTGACTCTATAGCCAGCATTTATAACTACAGCCACCTATATAGCTGTCACTCTATTCCTGATAAGATGTATCCCTGTTTAAGATGACAGTTTCTTTGGAGCTACTTGAAAGGAAAGCGCTGTCATTCTCAGTCATTATTATTTTGGTCCAGACTTAACATTTTTCTTTTTTTTTTTTTCTTTTCCTCCTCTGCTCCAGCTGAACTCCTGTCAAATGCACCCATTGGAAACAATAAGATAAACCACCTCTGTCATTTACTTCCAATGCAGGAAGTGTTAACTGTGCTCTCTGTTCATTAGCACTCCCAGCTTCCCGAGCAGCCATCCGCAGAGCTGCTGCAGGATTCACCGGCTACGAGCCTCTGAAACCTAATTCTGATTCATGAGCTGGAATCTCTCTGGCACAGCCCTTGTGGAGCTGGAAATCTAGCTGGTTTTTACCTGGCCTTGTGTGTGCTGAGCCAGTATTTGGCCATATGCAGAAGATTTTGCAGAAGCCATCTAAGATCTTTTGCTGAAGAGGTTTTGCAGTGTGGGAACTTGACAAGGTAGTTTTTGTGTGCTGTAATTTGGAGGTTGCTGTCAGACTTCTGCAAAACCTGACTAGTATTCTATTTTGCTGGCTAGTACTAATCTTGTTATTTTGCTGAATATAATCAAACATCTCTTAAATTAACAGTTATCAGAGGCACTGGGTACTTTTTGATTTTATAAAAGAAGAACTTCACTTTTAGGTCTGTCTTACTCTGAAAGATATTTCTGTGTGGCAAGTGCACTAGAATTAGTCCATTGGAAAATATCCATTTAACAAATCTCAAATATTTTCACAAGTGTAACAGCTTCATCAATATTTATATGGGAAGATATTTCAAAACTCACTTACATAAGACTGAAATGCTTCATTTGATAAGAAAGGACCTATAATTCCAAAAGGGTCAAAATGTTTCATTTCAATTTCAATATAATTTCTTATAATGTGTGAATTAAATTAAAAGGAAATACAGTGTGAACACATTTTGACCTTTCTGACGGAAAACATTGTTATGCAGCATAGATGAGGACTGTTTCAATGGAAAGTCTGAAGTTTTTAGTTTTCTTTGAAATTCAGAATGAAACACACTTCAAAAATATTGATTTTTCCTTTCCACATTTTTATGTTTAGAACAATTTAAATTTTCTCCAGGAACTGCAAGTGTTTATTATACTGGCATCTACATGGTCAACGTGTTACTACTTCAGTTTTTCCTAGAGATTAGGACCACAATTGTCTTTAAAAAAAAAAAACAACATAGCATTTACTGGAACGTAGCCATATATGGGAATTCTTGAGAAAGCTCTATTTTAATAACTGGATTATAACTTTGATTGGTGATAGTGAAAATCCTCCTAAACATGGCTAAGAGTCAGGTAAGGAAAATATTATATTAATTTAATGGATAGACAACCTGCTGCTGCTGTACAAAATGGTCACTTCAGTGTCTGTGCCAGTATCACAAGTCCTGAGCAGGTGAAATTGGAGTGGATACTTTGCCATGCAGCAGCTGACTGTGGACTCTTCTGGCCAGCCAGCCTTTCTTTCTGCACATCCCCAGAACTCAGAAATCAGCGCTTGGAAAATTCTTGAATCTTCCCCAAATTTTTTCTCGAGTACATTGTTGTGCAACACACTGGCAGCTTCCAGTGCTTCTGTAACTACACATCGATGGGAGAGTTTTTGTTTGGGAGGAATTTGCTAGGTTGAAGGAAAAATAAAGGAGGCTGCATTCCCTCTTCCTTTAGGATCCCACAGTGCATGACATTTTTCTGGCAATGGGATGGAGGATTGTCCATATAGCTGCAAAGTCCTTTCATGCACATGACTTCCAGTCCTGCTCCCCCAGGTGTCACTGATTTACCTCTGTGTTCTCTGAACTGCTTAAAGCAGCACCTTCCAGCTGCTCCTCTCTCTGCTGAGCTACCAGTCCTAAAATCACTCTTCCTGATGAAGAAATGCTCCTCCTGGCACTTGTGGTATTTAACCAGCTCTAAGCCCTGGATAATTCTGTGTATTAGCCAATGCTAATGTGAAGTGTGCTACAAACTTATGTAACTTCCTCTATGTATCTTCTGATTTTTTACCTGTTTTTCCTAGATGAGAATTGTCCCATTTTTTATTCCCCTATGCAAAATTATTTCTTCTATTTTAGACCTTAGAGATACTTGTATTGAAGCAACAAGGGAGGAGCTTGGCTGTAAAAGACTATTCCAAAAATGCCAAGTAAAATTGGTCTTTGTTTTGTGCCATTTCTGGACTCTGCAACATTTTAATAACAAATCCTGAAGCCATATGACAGTAATATGGAGCATCTTTTTATGATAAACATAAGTAATGAGCCTTGTCAAAGAGACACGGGAATGAGTAACACATAGCGATCTCCATTCAAAGAAAAAGAACAACTGTTGGGGAAAAAAAAACCAGTGACATTTTCCCAAATCTCTGCATATCGGTGGCCATAAAGCAATAAAATTCCAGGACACTGTGAGCTTAGGCACACAGAGAAGTAAATGGGAAAAAATGTTTGGGAAGACAATGCAACATTGTCTCATAATTTACAAACCCCTAATGATTTCCAAAGCTGGTATGCGAGATTTACCCTCCTTTTTTGGCATTCAAATTGACGCAGGGGCTTTTTCCTGCCAACTGGAACATTCTTTAGGTGTTTTTTTTCCTTTGCATGAAGTTCGTTGTGATCCCATGCTTGCTATTATTCATAAATTAATTTCTGGCATCGCAATAAATTCTAGGAAAACCAATAAACCACAAACGTACAGCTAATTCTTTGTCATTTTTCTTTCTTTCTCTCTTTTTTTCTGTGGGAAAGAAAAAAAAAAAGAAGCAGTAAATGTTTGCCGAGGTGCTGGATCCACAGCAGGAATTTATGTTTCCAATTGTTCTTCCTAACTTGTCAAAGAAGTTTTATTGCAGTCGACAATCTTTATTGGGTCTGTTGGGCAGGGCCAGCTTCAGAATGTATCTTAGAGTGAGCGTGTGTAATACATGGAAACACATTTCCAGTGCCTGCTGAAACTGGGGCAGATCCCAAAACTCTGTCTTGGTTTCTGCTCAGTCTTTACTATGAGATCAACAGGGTGAATTTTTTTGTGTGGAAAGACTCACCTCTGAAAAAAGTCATGGGGTCCTTTACTATTGCATGAGGTAAACGTTCCCAGCTGCATTTAAGTGAAATTTCAGGTCAGCAGGAATTTTCATTCCAGAAGTAGAAGGGGTTGCTCACGCAAGGTGTGCATTTGTGCTTGCACAGTGCCCATGTGTGCACCAAGTGCTTTGGGGCAGGAAGTATTGCTTCTCACAGCAGCTGTACCAAGCAGGCTGACGTGGGCCAGGCAACAGAAAAAACATCATTAACAACGAGGGGAGAGCCTGTCACTTGCAGCTCATTCCCCAAGACAAAGGAAAATGTGTATCTAGTCCATTAGGCAACTGAGATGTGAAAATAGCTCCATTTTTCTTGGTGTGATAATACAGATTTAGAGCCTCATTTCCATTAAAATTACTCGGTTGAAATGTCCACACCAGATCCTTATTATGATTAATCTATATACAGGCAGGTATGTACATATAGTAGATCTAACTCATCTCTCTGTCTCTTTTGGCCAAGCTGGGTTCAGATTCAATTTCCTTTGGGAAACAACAGGCAGAGATTGTAAAGTCCTTCCCTGCTTGAAGACTTTGTTCCAGAACTTAATGGAATTTAGGTCCCAACTTCCCACTGAAGTATTAGGAGTATGAAAGTGCACTGAGGAGCTGGGCATCCCAGCTGCAGCTCCAGGAAAACTTCAAGAACTTCAACTGCTTAAAGAGTGCTACATCAGTGGGGAATGTAGGAGTTTTCTTGGCCATCTGGAAGCTGAGCTCCAGCACCTGCAAGTTTTTCTCTTTGAGGCTTTCATGTTACAGCTGGGGAAAGCTTGCATGAGCTGCCATGTCCTGCCCTTGAAAGCATGGAGGTTCCTTCAGGCTTGAGGGGCACTGTTGGCAAAAAGGACAGATTTACAAACAGAAGGGATGAATGAACTCTCAGTATCCTGCTAAATGAGGAAAAGCCCTGCTCGAAGTTTTCTTCTGTGAGCTGACCAGCTTCAGTTCAAATACTACAGCAATTAGGAAAATCTTGCTTTTTGCCAACAGGCAATGATTAACAGAAAGTTTGGGTTTTTTTGTAACCACTCTTCTTTCTGAGTGAGTCCTGTCAAGACTCAACCAGGCCTGCAAAAGCACTTGGAATTCCCAGCGTGCCAGGTGGTAATGCTAAGAGGCAAAACTCCTACAAAGTGTTTTTCTTGGAGTTCCTCACCTTTCTCACTAGAGTCAAATGCACATAGGCAGGATGTTTGCACAGGTCTGTAGATCCCTTTCAGCTGCTGGTAAAGAATAGTAAATAATAAGCAGCCCATACACATGTATGACAGCCACAGCCCTGTGAGGTGACATGGGAAAGATGCTGCTAGAGGAACTGCTACACAAGTCCTTCCAGCCCTGTGTGGTGTGTAGGAATGCTCTGATTAGGTCTGTGATAGCTGCCATCTTCAGTCACAGGTCTTTGGATTCAGAGATGTGCCAGAGCTGGGGTCACCTCATTTCAGATATAACCCATCAACTGAGCTCCAGTACTATCCCTGTGTGCACTCCTGGCTTGTTCCAGAAGCAAAGGAGCCCAGTTTAGTGTCAATGCCTTTCCCTAAGGTCAGGTGGGGTCAAATTACACCACATGTGATGCTGTCTGGAGCTCTTTGTGATGGTCTCATAGTTCAGCAGAACACAGTAATTTGTGGGATGAATATATATCTGAGCCTCTTGTCTGTTTAGGTTTTTGGGGGATGATTGTGAAAGCTTTTGGAAGGAGATGCCACCTACGAATGGCTCTTGGGTAGTGTGGAAGAAATGGATGTGAGTGTGATACCAGGAAGATCAAGGAAAAAAACTCAGTTGTGGATGAGGAGATTGGGCAGATCACATATCTCCTCACCAGGACCACATGGATATACATGCCCAGCTCTGGAAGAGAATTCTTCCTCTCGCCATCTTCCTCTAGGCCATTTCTTGTGCTCCTCAGCCTAAAGAGAACAAAACGTGATGGTATCCAGTTCATTGCAGGACTGTGAGCAGTGGACAGTCAGCTGTGGGTTGGCAAGAAATGATTCATTTTTACAGAACACTGCGCTGCTCTTTTATAAAACATATTAGTGTTGTTATAAATCAATGAACATGGTTTATAATAGCAATGATGCCCTTGAAATCTGTTAATACTGCAGTCAGTGGTGGTTTGCCAGAGCATTTAGTGCCCTTGGTTTCACCTTGGGCTATTAACTAACAAATCGGTTATTAGCCAGTGGTAATGACCAATTTTCTAGGGATGATTGCTTAAATATTGCCCACCTTGAAAAGAGAATTATTGCTCAACTGAAAACGGAACCCTTATTTTCAACTCGACAGAGCTAATGATCTTATCTGATTTCTTTATCTTCCTCCACCTACTCGAAGGTGGTCGGAGACCGCATTACCAGAGAATGGCTTCGCCTTCTGCGTTCTGTGACTTGAGTCCAGGAAAAGTTCCATATTTAATATTTATTCCCTAAGCATCGGTGGATGAAGACAGATGGTAATGAAACCAGCGTTGCTGAAAGTGACCACAATGATAATAGATTCTTTATGATGTCCAGAAATTCTGGACTCTCAGTCTCGGCTTAAATGTAGCGTGGCGCCAAGCCCGTCACCTTAAGCTTAGTATTCCTGTCATCTCCCTGACCTGTCTTTAGACCTGATGAGTGCAGGCTGCACTAAAGGCATCAATCTGTCTTTCTCTCCCTATAAATGTTTTAAATACCCAAAGCTGGTCACAAGTGGCACATCCTGCAAGAAAACCTGTGTGAGGTGGGGGCTGGGAGGCAAAATATCAAGCATAGAAAAGAAAAAAAGAGAATCTTTACTCATTGGATATATATGTTTGTTAACATGCTGTACATTGGAAGGATATGCCTGTGGTTTGTGCTTTCTGCTTCTTACAGTCATCTTCCCAAAGCAGCATGTTTTAGATATTTTTGGAATTGTGAACCCAACCATTTTTTCAGAAGTGCAAACCACTACGTATGAATTTAGTATATGGAGAGTGGAATTTTGGTTGTTAACTTTTGAGGATCCCTTAGGACTTACCTGGGTGAGTGAATGAAAGGGTTTGGACTAGAAGCTGAATTTCCTTCTCTTCTCAGGCTAATTCGGCTGCTAAATAAAACCTCTGCATTTCAGAAATGAAAACACCTGAGTGTGGTTTTAACCAGCAATAGTTTGGACCTTGTTTGGATGGGGTGGGCTTGGAACAAGGAGCCAGAGGAAGAATTTGGGCAGCATGTTTGGGTCCTTCAATTCCTAGTGCCAGCAATGCTCTCTGGCAGCTTACACAAATTGTCCTGTAGGATGCAGTTCCTGCACTGTGATTCCTGCCCAGCTGCAGGGCCAGGTCTACCCGTGGTAAGGTTAAAACAGAAGTCCATGATTTCCACAGGCATGGAGGGTATTGTATGCTCACCTCACTCTCCCTCCAGGAATGTGTAAATGATGGTTTAAACCTGTGCTATGGCACCAGATGGATGCAGCTTCTCCCTGCCCAGAAGTCTCTCTCTCTTAAAAAAAAGAAAACCAACCTAAAAAACAAGCAACAGTGTTCTGTGCACAAGCAACTTCTTTTTTTATATTATCCTCTACTTTTATTTTGCTTCATTTATCTTACACCTGAAGGCTGTGCAGTTTGTGCTGTTACAATGGAACTTTGTATATGGAACTGAGCTCAGGAAAATTAATGGCAAAAATCCCCGAGTCCTAAAAGTTGAGATGCACATGGCAAATATTTGAGGAGGGGTGGAGATGAATTCTTAGCTAAAACTGGAAAAGCTTGTATAATTGTGGAGGAATTTGATGCTGAATATTATGTTGCTTCATTTTTTTACAGCTGGACTTGATGATCTTTTCCAACCTAAATGATTCTATGATACTATTATATAAAATAACAACATTTTAATTGCTACAAAAATAGTGGAGCATGGGTGTAAGAAACTGTGTCTTACAGGGCAGCAATGGAAAATCAGGCCCACCTAGCAGGGATTGAATCTTCTAAGATGCTGCTGGATAAATAAATAAAAAGACTTTCTTTTTTCTTACTTTCTAAACAAGAGCAACATACAGTGCTCTTCATCTGTCTGAGACAGCAGGAACAGTCTGCTGGGGACATTGGGGAGCATCTTTCTTGCCTCCACTCTACACTGCCAGTGTCAGGTGGCTGGTGCTGGGTCTTGTTGAGATTCCCAGTCCGATAGGAGTAAATAATGGATGTTGCACCAGCTGGCTGGTTGGCCTGTAAAATTCTGTTTCTAACCACAGGATAAAAGGAGAGGAAAAAAAAAAACTTGCTCTGCTGTCCATATCCCAAATATTTCTTTAATCTAAAGTATATAATATAACTTTTACTTAGCAATGTTTTTAGAAGGCTTTTCTGAGTATATTAGGTCAAAGCATAGTCATTGTGTATGATAAGGCTCTGTATTTGTATTTGTATTAGTTAAATTAGCTATGCTACTTCTTTGCACCAGCTAAAACACTTGCTTCCTGGTAACCATTAAGAGTGCTCTAAGCATCCAGAATTAACAAACCAGAAGAGTTCTCTGGGGTGAGTCCAGGCAGGCTATGAAGGGGAAAAAGGAGCTGTGTGACCCCTCTTCATAAGCAGACTGCTGTCATTCTGCCCTCACTGAGAGTTCAGAACCATTCCCACAGAGAGCAGCTTTATGCCAACACCAGCAGCATTGGAACCACCCTTCCTTTAACAAAAATATCTTAAGGAAAGACATTCAGAGAGAGACAGACCCCTGAAGTGACTTCCTTGACCAGCTAGAAATACTTGAAAAATGCCTACATTTCAGGAAATGGGTGCTGGACTCTCCTTGAATACTCACTGAATGGTTTGAGCCCTCAGAATTAAAGTCCTCATGATCACTGGGCATTTTGAGAAGCCTAGTGATTGTTGTGCTGTCAAACTTTTGAAACAGGTAAAGCTCAGCAATAATTAGGTCTTTGCTTTTGAGACAGAACATGAAGTCTCAGGAGAGGCACTAAAATTTGGCATGACGAAGTGCAGAACAAATTAAATCATTATGCAGTTGAAATTCTCTTCTTTCAGTAACCCACAATACAGACAAATGCACCTCAATTTGCAAAATTTGTTGCCATCAGCAATTACAACCAGCAATATTGCCATAGTCTCAGGAAGCAGTGATTTTATTTCTCCTTTCAACTGACTTCTTGCAAGTCTTTATGACACTTTCTATGTGCCCCAGACCCCAAAGAATAAATTAGCCCAGTAGGTCAGTAGAGAAAAGGTTAACAGTGTTCCTCTGGGGAGAAAGTCTGCTCACAGCTGAGAAGAGGGATAGGGCAGCTATAGGGCCTTATCTGCCTCATGCAGGTGAGATGCTTTGTGAAAGAAATAGCTTAAAAAAGAAATGAAGAAAAGGGGTCAGGGGCTTTGTCAGAACTCTTTTACCATGGTAAGGGTTTTGTTCCTCCTTTGGATTTTATTTGCCTTTCCTCAAGGTATCTCTAAGATGCTTCTAATAGGTAGGATAATTTCCTTTTAGAAGCACTAGGGGCTGTGATTTGGGTACTTTGTACCTGTGTTCTTCTGAGAGTCCTCTACGGAGCACAAAGAGGGAATTTCCCTTAATTCTTTTTAATCTGGGGGTTGGCTGCATTTGTCTAGGGATTCTAGGTAGGTAGAAGCTCTTATCCAAAGGCAGGTTGACTTCTGAGGGGCCATGGGCTGCAGTAACTTCTGCGTGAGATCAGCAGGCTTGGAGCTTTCTGGAAGTGTCTGGATTCTGTACAGGGTGCAAACACCACACATGCAGTGAGGCTGTCCAAGAAATCCTGGACAGATGGTATTCTGTGATGTGGTATGTTCTCCATTACTGGAAACTTTTCTATTGCAATTGGATGGATTTCTGAAAGATAGTTGAATTCATCTGCAGCTATTGGACTCAGTGTGGAATTTAATTTAGAGAAGCCCTATGGCCCGTGTTGCTCAGGAGATTAGATTGGGTGATCAGTAGTACCTTCTGGCCTAAAATCACAACTGCCTAAATCTCTAATATATCTAGTTAAAAGCTGGGTTTGGCTTTTACAATGGCCAGGTTGCCCTCAGCAGCATGAGTTTTTCTAAGCCTCACACTAGAAAGGACTGCCAAAATCTTCTGCTACAAGGAGCACAGGCATGTATGCAGTATGCTATACGTCTGCTCTGTATATTTGTGGTGAGCAAAATATAAATCTTTCCAGTAAAACAACTCACAAGAAGTCTGTTTGCCAAGTTACTTTCCTCCTTGCCTGGGAATTAAAGGGAACTTTTTTTTTATTTTTCTTTTTTCCCCCCATATATAAGCGAGAAAACAATGGAATAGATTCTCTAGTTCTGACCCCTGTTCTCCAAGGCACATGCTCCCACCACCCTGGGTTTTGCACAGCTTCACAAGGGAAATCAGGAGCAAAAAGTTCAAATCTTGGGGCTTATCTGAGCAGGAAATTAGTACAGAATAAGTTTGGGGCTACGTTTTAGGCACTGTAACTGTTCTGTGTTAAATCCCACAGCGGATGTTCCTCTGTACTAAAGTGCCTTTGTGCAGTTTGGCTTGATCCACTTTCCAAGGGGATTAATTTAAACTACAGAAATGGCCCCTGTGGCTTAGGAGTTTGTGAAATGGCTACTGTGTTTTAGATTTTAATCCTCATTTATTTATTGCTCCTTTGCTATATGGTCAGGTCTTTACTAGAGCAGCATTGAGACTTTTCGGGGCAGCTGCAGAGAACCATATTGGAATTTTTTCCTCTTTCAGAAGGCCAGAATAATGTTCATACATTATTCTCTTTTAGTAGATAGTGAGATATGGCATTGTTCCCAGGCTTCTAAAAATCCTGCCTTGTGGGCAGCATCTACTGCAAACCTGTTGTCAAAGCAGTACCTTGAAAGCAGGAAGGATGATGAGCAAATCAAACCTGAAACTGTCTGGGTGGGAACATCCATGTGAACGACACTTGAAGGAAATATTCATAGGTCTGAAGATACAAATCTGTAATCATTCTGTTTTTAAACCCAGTAAATGTTAATTATAGCTGTGTCAGGGGTATGGTCTGTCTTAAAGAAGCTCGGGCTTAAGCTGTACTGGTGCAAAGTTGGGAAGTATCCCTACAATATCATGTTGTGGAATAACTTGGCTATTACAGCATGAAAGTTGTAGGTGCAAATGACCTATTAATTTTCTTCATCAAAGTGGTAAAGTTATTTACATATTGATTTAACTCCTCCTGGCAATGCCCATCCCAGTAGTGATAACTGAGGTGTGTGCACTGAAAGTTGACCAGCATTAAATAAAGGCTGTATGGAAATGGGGTGTTAGACCCCTCAGATGCTTCAGCACATCTGTGACTGTCTGCAAGATAGTTCTGCTGGTGTGAACACCAGCAATGAAGGCTCAGTCATCCCTGCCTGCGTCAGGCTTTCCTCTAGCTGAGATTCTGGTGCTTTCTGCTGTAGACTGTGAAGTTCTGATGCATGTCCAATGCCAGGGCTGAGACACAGGACATCAGAACTGAAGGAGCTGATCCAGAATGACACAAACAGCAGAATGGCATGAACATCTGGAAATTCCATTAGGAGTGTGGATTCCCAGATGGTGTTGAGAGGGGGGGGCTGGAAATTGGGCTGCAGACGCCAGACGGTCTCACCTTGCCTTGGCTGCTTGGAGGGAAAGGAGATGGAGGGGTCAGTAGCAGCAGAAAAACAATGGGGAAGGAAGATCTACTGGAGCTTGTCTCCATTCTCTCGTCTCTTTCCACTGCCTTCCGCTGCCTCAGCCAAGTTGCCTGATGAATTTTCCTACTCTCAGCTCTTGGCTTTTTTCTTTGAAGTCACACTGTGATCTGGTCCCAGGTGGCTTCTCCTGTGCCCTTGTGCTTCCCCTCTGTCAAGCACATCATTAAAACCCATTCCTTCCAAAAAGTAATTTATACACTCATAAGACTCCACATTAAGTATCTGGGGATTTTCAAAGGGAAACAGTAGAAATCATTTACAAACATGCTAACTTTGCTATCATCTCTAGTTCTACCCTTCTCCCTCCCTTTCCCCCATGTTTATGTTGGTTTTACTCAGATTCAAGGATACAAGCCCCAAGGTGACACTTATTTCTTAAGAGCCTGGAAGACTGAGAAAGCTTATATCCAAGTAAATATGATACATTACTCATTTACAGCGATGAACAGCTAATGAACTGATGAAACTGCCAGGTAGGGTTTTATCTCAACAACCTGACTTGAGAACACTTTTTGATCTCCCCCTTCAGCACTGAAGGCTATTTTTTTCTCTTAGTACCCATGCTGGTAGATTCTGCAAAAAGCAGCACATGCTATCCTTTGTGTTAATGGGAAACCCACTGTTTCTGTAAAGACCTTCCTAAAAAGCCAGGAAGAGGTAAACAGTGAACTTGGCTTCCTCTGGTATTACTTTCTTCTCCACCTGCCTGTAGAGATTCTAACATACTACTTGTATTATGTAGGTCATGAATAATAAAGTATTTTGGCTGGAGCTGAACAAAGACAACAGGTAGGAGGGTCAGGTTTGCTATTTCCTTTGCAGACACTTGCAGGTTTTTTACAGCACAGATGACCAACAGAAGCACCAATATTCTTGTGGGGTGCCAAAGACCTCTTTGTTTCTTTGCTGTGTGGCTGTGCTGTCAGGGTAAAAAGTTCAGTGATGCCAGGTGAAAAAACTTTCCCACTGACTTTCCCACTGAAGATGGTGGTGGTTCTTATGTTTTATGATAAAGCTTGGTGCTGACCTGCACCTTTCCCCATTGCTGGAGCTGACTGTAAGCCTTCTCCCCATAGCCTAGGAAACCTTTGCTGGTTTACTTAATACTTTTCCCTCCAGTGTCCTTTTGTGGTGGTCTCAGCAAAACCTTGAAAGGTGAAGGTGAAACACATCAAATAAAATACTCTTGCAGCAGTGCCGGTTCAGCCAGGGGGAGAGCAGTAATGAAAATAGTATGAAAACACCTGATTATTGTTTTAAGCTCTGTTTGGCAGGTCAAAATGCCTTAGAGAGAACACAAAGAGATACCAAATACTGTAGTAATCTTGAGCTACATAATAATAGAGTATTCATTAGTCATTAAAATAAATAATAATTTTAATAATAGAATGAAATGGTAAATAGTTCCAAAGTGGAAAGATATGCAGCAGTTTCTTTACTTCCCTTATAAACAGAAGACAAAACAACAAATACAGTGTGTAACCAAGCAATAATATTCTCTTTTATAGTCTCTGGCAAGAAGTTAATAATGGTTTTGTGCTGTTAAGGGCTCAGGACAATTTTAAAGGAATTTGATATTTGGTCATCCAGGGAACCATTTTTAAAGTGAGGCCGGTCTTATTCACGTGATGAAGCTCTGAAATCATAGAAGTTGACCTGCAACTAAAGCAAACAAACAAAAAAGGCTTTTTGATTCTATCATAAACATTTGGCTGTAAATCACCACCAGCCTCAGAACCCACTTAAAAAAATATGATGTTATTTGACATTTTCTTAGCAGTCAAGCAGAAAACTCCAGCTCCTGGATCATACAGATTTAATGTAGGAGTACAGTAAGGTACCCAGTACCTTTCATAATTATAACAACAGCACATTCTGTTGGCTGACACATCAGGCTTGTTTAAAATCATTAGACCAAAGCAGACATGCTTCCCTTCACCTTTTTTTTTCTTTTCTCATACTTTCTGTATTGATCAATTACAGGAGATTTTGAGAAAGTAGTAATAAAAACCAAACAGAAGGCAGACAGTTTAAGAGCCAACTGTTAAATCATCATTATTAGCCACAAAATGGTGTTTTATGACTTTGGAATAAACAGATTTACTAATCTGAAAACTGTCTCTCTTGCTCCTTAGTCTTTTCTTCACAACTGCAATTTATAAGAAGCTGTCCAGCTGCATTTCAGGGATGCAAGAGAAAGCAGCGTCTGTGTGTAAATCAGAAATAGATTTCAATTTTCTTGCTGCTGTTGTAACTAAACAGCCAGTTAACCTATTTAAATAGGAGAACATACTCTGTACTCCTGTTCTAGAATACATCAAAAATAATGTGATTATGTCTGTTTTGATACAACCCTATCTTACCACTACCTATATGCTTTTACATGAATGATACATGGAATTAGTTCCACGTTTCTTCTCCTACAATTAGCATATTAATGTGCCAGACAGATAATGCTAAAAGCCTGAATGCTTGAGCACACACAGTGCCTTCTTCATGGAGCTGCAACACTCAGCCCCTGTGAGTCCTCAGGAATGCTTCTGTACAAGCTCTGCCTCCTGCTTGTCCTGAGAGCAGCCCTGACCTATGGACCACAGCTGAGATACTTCAGGCGCTTATTTACTTTGTTGGCCTCAGAAATTCCACTAAAAGAGAAAGGCTCAGTGTCAGGCTGCCCACAATGGGGCCTTTGCTTTTCCTAGGGATGTGTGTGGATGTGCTTGCCCGTCACAGCCGCGCGCACTCCTCGATATCTTGGGCTGTCCAGGGGATTTCTAAATGCCCAGAGCTCACATTCATGTCTTTGCTGTGTGCCTGTTTCTATGGTCACCTCTGCATACATGCCGTGCATTTCTGTGCTATGTATGCAGTGTGGAGGTTCAGATAGTCTGCCATGACTTTATATGTCAGGGATCCAGCATGGCTGGTGAAAGTCCCTAATCTTGAGTCTATCTTGGTGAAACACTAATGAACTTGTACAAACAGGAAGCAGTGGAAAACAAATGAATTTCAGCTGGTGTTTGAAGAGCTGTCAGATCCCCTCGCTGAAATGTTTCAGAGGAACATCTTTCTGATAAAACCTCTGAGAAAAGTGGAGGAGTTTCAGAAGAGTGATTGGAAAAACAGGATGCCGACTGGCAGGCTTTGCTAATGCATTGCATCTGTAAAGACTCCAGCAACTGAGCACAGCATTAGCTATGTGAGAGCCATGGAGCTAGGGAAAGTTATTAGATCTGAGTGTGATGGGAAGAAGGGGGAAGGGGGAAAGCAGCTGCTCCCTTTATGCATCTTGCAGTTTGCAGTGTTTTTGAGCCTTTGACATTTTTCGTTCCATCTACTTTGCTGTCAGCACGCAGCCTTAATTCTAACACTGATGAGCAATGCTGCTTTGCTGTCCAATATCATCCTTCCTCTGAGGAGGATTTAATTTCACGAATGTTAGGGAAGCTTTGCCATGCCGTGAGACATAGTGAGGGCTTGCTGGCTTCACATAGGAGGCTGTACCCCTTTGCATAGGTGTCTGCACATCTTTGGCAAATGTTATCCTCATTTTACAGTGGCTTATGTAATGGGATTACAGGATCCTTGAGTTTCTACTAATTTCACCTTTTCTCCATTCCAGAGTTTCTGGTCACTGTTAAACTGACCTGGTGCTGCCAGCTGGTTTGGGGGGCTTCTTCTTCCACTCCTGTCTAGGACAGGATTGTTGCTTTTTGTTTTAACTCCTGCTTGACTCATGCTCTTGAAAATCAGGGTGTGAGAGTATGACTGGAGCAGAGCCTATACAGATAAAGGGCTCAAGGATATTCTTGCTTCCTCCAGTTTTTACATAGTTGTGCTTTAGAAAGTTAGGAATTGGGTCTTTATAGCCAGGAGAGTGTCAAAAATGTGAAGTGAATTGACTTGACAGTGAGTGTGAAACAAATTGTAGCAGAACTATTGATGACACGGAACCAGTCCTGGCTCTGTGGCTTTACCCACATCCTTCCAGTTCTGCTTTTGCTGGAGTTGTCCCTCAGAACTGAACTGCTATCCAAGGAACATGACTGAGAGCAGGAGCCTGTCTGTAGGGTCTCACCAGCGAGTCTCTAATACAACAGGCCAGCCTTTCAGCATACAGCTGGTACTTTCCCTCCTGCAGTGAGTTATTTCTTGTTCCTTTGCATTTAATAAATCTGCAATTCAGTGAAAAACTTAAGCATGAGCCCTTCTTGCTCAGCACAGCACTGAAACTTCTGTCTTCAAAAAAACTCTTAAAAAAATCTTCTGAGAACGCCTCTGAGGATGTGCATGTGCCCTGTCTGGAGCTGGTGTACCCAGAGCATCGTGGTGGAGTTGATAACTGCTTTTGGGTGTCTTTCTGGGACTGTCACAACCCTTTTTGGGGGAGTGACTCCAAAGGTTGGAGGCTTTGTTTATGCCTAAGTGGTTTCTAACATCCGAGTCATGGCAGCACAACTGCAATTCCAAACATCCTGATCTCTGCAAGAGGATCTAACAGTGGTCCCAGGAAAGCCAAGGACGGAGCAGCAACTGAAACAATGTAAACAGGAATACATTAAAACAACAAGATGCAGAAAAGTATCCAACAAAGCTGGTGTTCATTAAACCGTTTCTCAGCTGTCTCTTTCAGCCGTTCCCACTGCTGCTTTGGTGCATCCCAGTTCTGTCTGCTCCTCCAGGCCTTCCCTGGAAGGCAGATGCTTTTGTGGGTGAAGCATCAAGCTGGGAGTTGGGAGACTTGATTTTGCTACTGAGTTGGGTAAAAGCAGTGTCACGTTTGCCTTTTCAGTGCCTGTCCCATGATTCTTATCACCCTGACCTCCCAAAAGCCCGAGTTCATGCTTAGTTTCATGTACATGAATCACAGCAGCTGTTGTTGATGGGTTTCCATGTGTGTGGAAGGCTTTGGGAGGATCGTGGGGGCAGGCTGACAGTAGGTCTTGCAGGCAGATGCTCTCTTTGAGGAGACTATTCAGGGCATAGCTCAAAAAGTCTCTGCTCTCCTTTCTGAATATCAGGCAGT